>NC_134687.1:409427590-410660090 GCF_050947455.1 Rhinoderma darwinii | reverse complement strand
AGGTCCTCTAGAGCAAAAGATGCTCATTGTAATTGCTCCCCAATCTGGCCAAGAGATGAGAATCCTGAACAACAGACCCCCTCTATCAACTCAAAATTCCCAAAAAGATGTATGAAAATCGGGTTTTCTAAACCGGACCACCCCTTTAAAATTAATTGCTTATTATTAAATATCCAGTATCAAATACTTTCCCCTTTAAGGACACGGACAATTTTTGCCTTAAGGAGGGAACAATTTTTTTTATATTTCCCTCTTTGCATTCCGGCGCTCATAACTTTTACACTTTTTGTCCGATTTAGCTGTATGAGACTTTGTTTTTTGTGGTACGAGTTGTACTTGATGTAGGTACCATTTTTGGGTACATTTCCATTATCGTTCAATTTATATAAATTTTTATTTTGGCAAAAATGTAGCAAAAAAAGCAGTTCCGCTGCAGGTTTTTTTTTTTTTTTACACCATACACCGATCATCATAAATAACGTTATACATTTATTGTACAGGTTGTTACAGATGTGGCGATAGCAAATATGTATATATTATTTCATGTTTTGGGACATATATTTAGAAAAGTTTATTTATTGTAAAAAGTTTATTTCTGTGTATTTTTTGTTACAATTTTTTTATTTATTTAACATAACTTTTTTTTTTTTATTAACGTAACTTTTTTTCTTAATCCCATGGAGGGATCTTTCATTTTGATTTAGATTTTTGAACTTTAATGTACTGGCATATATCTATTTGCCGGTATATTAGCCTGTGTACGGATTGTACACAGGTAGTTGTTAGGGCAAACCTTAGTATGCCCTAACAAAAGGGAATATGGTCAGACAGCCCTGTGGTCCTTCAATGGACCCTGGGCTGTCTGCCCGTACTAGGTATAGCCATTTATCGCGTCACAGGGATTTCCTGTGACGCGATCAAAGGGGAGACCCCCTTCTCACTTTAGCTTTGAATGCAGCGACCAGCTTTGATCGCGGCATTCAAGGGGTTAACAGCAGGGAGAAGAGGTTTCTCTTGTCTCCGCCGTTTGAGCGGGGCTGCGACTGTGTGTTACAGCCATTGCCCCGATCAAATTGGCGCGCAAACACTGGCTGTCACACAGGACGAGAAAATTTGTCCTGATGCGCCAAGTACCCGTCCTGTGTCGGCAACCAGTTAAATAAAAATTGTCCTTATTCTGTTAAATTATGTTTTAGCCGTCTCTTAATTACAATTGTATTTGGAAAAGCATGGTGACAACCATTATATATTCCATAGACCATGTTCCCTGGCAGAGTTCACACACACAAATGTGAATAAATGATACACCATACAGTGACTAAATACTACCATGCAGTAAACAAATAATACTGCAATATTGTAAATGAATAATACTGTCATACAATGATCGAACAATACTGCCACACAGTGACTACATAATGCCAATTTGCAGTAGTAAAATAATACCACCACATGGGGACTGATAACTACCGCCATAGAGTGACTTAAAGGGACATCCACAGGATATGCAGGATCCACCTGTTATCGATCACACTTAAAGAGGCTCTGTCACCAGATTTTGCAACCCCTATCTGCTATTGCAGCAGATAGGCGCTGCAATGTAGATTACAGTAACGTTTTTATTTTAAAAAAACGAGCATTTTTGGCCAAGTTATGACCATTTTTGTAGTTATGCAAATGAGGCTTGCAAAAATCCAAGTGGGTGTGTTTAAAAGTAAAAGTCCAAGTGGGCGTGTATTATGTGCGTACATCGGGGCGTTTTTAATACTTTCACTAGCTGGGCGCTCTGAAGAGAAGTAACATCCTCTTCTCTTCAGAACGCCCAGCTTCTGACAGTGCAGATCTGTGACGTCACTCACAGGTCCTGCATCGTGACGGCCACATCGTCACCAGAGGCTACAGTTGATTCTGCAGCAGCATCAGCGTTTGCAGGTAAGTCGATCTTACCTGCAAACGCTGATGCTGCTGCAGAATCAACTGTAGCCTCTGCTGCCGATGTGGCCGTCACGATGCAGGACCTGTGAGTGACGTCACAGATCTGCACTGTCAGAAGCTGGGCGTTCTGAAGAGAAGAGGATGTTACTTCTCTTCACAGCGCCCAGCTAGTAAAAGTATTAAAAACGCCCCGATGTACGCACATAATACACGCCCAGTTGGACTTTTACTTTTAAACACACCCACTTGGACTTTTGCAAGCCTCATTTGCATAACTACAAAAATGGTCATAACTTGGCCAAAAATGCTCGTTTTTTTAAAATAAAAACGTTACTGTAATCTACATTGCAGCGCCTATCTGCTGCAATAGCAGATAGGGGTTGCAAAATCTGGTGACAGAGCCTCTTTAAGTTTATAAATTATATGTGATCGGTAACAGGTGGATCCTGCGTGTCAAAAAACTTAATCTCTAAGAATTTGTGTATATGAGAAATACAGCAGTATGGATAGTACTGCATAAGAAACACAGTGTGAATACCATGGACAAAATATTACAGAGAACAGATAACCATTTTCGACAGGCAAAATAGCCTATAATATATTGTGACAGTAGAGCTACACTCACTACTTCCTTACAACAGATTTATATGAATTACTGGGAATATTATCATCCCATATGGGATTTCAAATAGACCCACACCCATAATCTTAGGGAATATATGTATATAAGATACTGGCAAAATAAAGATATTATTTAATAGGGAGGAGCTAAATTTCCTTATCACATATAGGTAAGGAAAATAGTATAGGTATGAGAAGATTCAGTTATTAGTTTCATGGCTATTACACACTGCATTGCTATTTTCTTAAACGAAGTTAGAGAACCAATAGACATATAGTTTTAGTTGGCATATTACAACCTAATGAAATGGGCCGTGAAAGACTGAAGTGTATTGAGTAGAGCATTCCCCAACATTGTTGAGTTCCAGGAGAGACCTATGATGGCCTATAGAAAGGGTAAAACAATGAAGAATAGTGTGGTTATGGCGGGGGGATGCGGGGGAATGCTCTACTCAATACACTCCAGTCTTTCCAGGCCCATTTCATTAGGTTGTAATATGCCAACTAAAACTATGTCTATTGGTTCTCTAACTTAGTTTAAGACAATAGCAATGCAGTGTGTAATAGCCATGAAACTAATAACTGAATCTTCTCATACCTATACTATTTTCCTTACCTATATCTGATAAGGAAATTTAGCTCCTCCCTATTAAATAATATCTTTATTTTGCCAGTATCTTAGATATCCCCTAAGATTATGGGTGTGGGTCTATTTGAAATCCCATATGGGATGATAATATTCCCAGTAATTCATATAAATCTGTTGTAAGGAAGTAGTGAGTGTAGCTCTACTGTCACAATATATTATAGGCTATTTTGCCTGAAGAGAATGGTTATCTGTTCTCTGTAATATTTTGTCCATGGTATTCACACTGTGTTTCTTATGCAGTACTATCCATACTGCTGTATTTCTTACATACACAAATTCTTAGACATTAAGTTTTTTTAGCCTAATTGATCAGCTCCGTAGCTCGCGCATGCGCAGACTGGCTGGAACGCTAGTGCCGGTCGTGCGCATGCGCAATGGTGATTCTCTCACCGCTTGCGTTCCACTGGCTGTATTTCCGGCCTGAACGCCATCTTTGAGCATGCGCAGTAGATGTGCGCGGATGCGGTTTCCTCGAGGTGTTTAGCAACAGTAATGTATGACCTGCTGTGTTATATTCATATGTTTATATTTCTCAGATTGGCCTCTGCATCTTTCTCTGATTAGCCTGATTGCTTATTAAAGCACTGTAGATTATGTTTATATATTATATATTCACATATGCTGCACTTGGTATATAAAACCTTTGTTGAATCAATGCACTATGAATGATTGTTCTCTAATATGGGTTGCAATTTCATATTTATACACTCAATTTTTGTAAACTGTATATTAACTAGATTTTTTTTAATTACTAGTTGTATCCTCTATTTATACTTGACACTGTGTGTAGTGTGCTACAGCTTGAGAAAGGTTGTGACGAACCGAAACGTTGCTGCTTACTTGAGGTGAATAAATCCACCCTTTTTCATCTATCTTGAAGTCCTGGTGCCTTTGCTCTATGGTTTCCGTATATAGAAGTATCACATTTTATTTTACATTTTGTGTGTCAATTAGCTGAGGAAGAGATGACATCAGGATGACCTATTAGAGGAAGGCAAGCCGGCAGAAGTGTGATGCTCTGGGCAATGTTCTGTTGGGAATCCTTGGGTCCCGGCATTCATGTAGATGTTACTTTGACAAGTTCCACCTCCCTAAACAGGGACAAATGCAGGATTTTTAAAGGAGATTTACAATCTCATGCTTTTCAGACCAAGTAATTTTTGCCACACTCCTGCTACCCTCTGGTATTTACGCTACGAGTATTGGTCTGCACTTATCCACCAGCCTATCCCTTTACATTACAACATCTAATAAAAAAAAGGCTAGACTAATGGATATGTGCTGGCCACTTCTAGTAGCGTAAAAACCAGCATAGATAGTGCCACACTCAGTGTCCCTTGTGCATAGTGCCTACACTGCCCTCTGTTGATGGTGACAGTGCCCCTGTAGATAGAACCACAGACAACCCATGTAGATAGTGCCACAGTGCTCCCAGTAGATAGTGCCACACACTGCTTCCAGAAGAAATTGCCACACACTGCTTCCTTTAGATAGTGCCACAGTGCCCACTGTAGATAATGCAACAGTGCCCATGTAGATAGTGCTTCACAGTGCCCCCTGTAGATAGTGCCACAGTGCCTCCCGTAGATTGTGTTAAACAATGCCCCTGTAGATAATGCCACACAATGCCCATGTAAACAATGCCTCACACTGCCCAAGTAGGTAGTGCGACAGTGCCCATGTTGATTGTGCCACACAGTGCCCATGTAAGTAGTGTCAAACACAATGCCCATGTAGGCCATGCCACACACACAGTGCTCATGTAGGTAGTGCCACAGTTCTCATGTAGGCAGTGCCACAGTGCCAATGTAGGTAGTGCCGCTCGATTAAACAATCACTCACCTGTCCTTGTTCCAGCGCCGTCTTTTCCTCCAGCGTTGCATGTAGATAGTGCCACAGTCCTCCTGTAGATAGTGCCACAGTGCCTCTTGTAGATAGTGCCACACAATGCCCCTGTAGATAATGCCACACACTGCCTATGTAAATAATGCATCACACTGCCCAAGTAGGTAGTGCCACAGTGCCCATGTAGAGTGTGCCACACAGTGCCCATGTAGGTAGTGCCACATAGTGCCCATATAGGTAGTGTCACACACAATGCCCAAGTAGGCCATGCCACACCCACAGTGCTCATGTAGGTAGTGCCACAGTTCCCATGTAGGCAGTGCCACAGTGCCCATGTAGGTAGTGCCGCTTGCTTAAACAATCACTCACCTGTCCTTCACTTTTCCTTCAGCGTTGCATGTCTAAAATGTCCAAATGGTGGGGAAGGGAACCGATGGTTAGCTTGCCTCTACAGCCATTTCAATTGAATCCGTGTCCTAAGGACACGGATACAATTGAGTCCCATAGTATGGACTACTAAACATTATTGGAGAGCACGGACACCCTTTCATGCTAACCATATACCCTAATGGCAGTGGCCTCTTTTAGCCACACCGCAAAAATTGTTTAGGAATGGTTTAAGGAACATGACAAAAAGTTCAATTTCCCAAATCTCAATCTGATTGGGCACCTTAAGAGGTCTTGTCGAGTCCATGCCTCGAAAGGTCAGAGCTGCACAAGTGAAACCTACCTAATATTAGGTAGGTGGTTTTAATGTTATGGCTGATTGGTGTATATTCATAGTAGGGACCGAAGATACACTTCCTATTAGTAACTACAATAAGGAACATTAAAGCAAACCTCTTCCAGGCTATTATTTCTGCTTACAGGAAACAACAGATTTCATTCAACTGCCCAGCAAATTGAGAAAATATAGATTTTAGGTTTATCGCCAACAAATTATTTTCAGGTTCAACTCCACCATGCTGCCTTGTACCTATTATCTTGGAAAACCTTTGACTTCACTTCAACAACAATGGATACTCAGAAATTACAAAATTCTGGAAAAAAATAATTCTTGAGCATATTGCTTTATTATACTTAGGTGACTGATCTTGATTAATCTGTGATATAATCAGAATTTATGGATTAGGCTATATTCACATAGTATAATGGATACCAACGGTGCCCGACTGACTCCGTTGACATATAATAGGGTCTCCCAAGGTTCCGTCATGGTGGCTGCCGTTATGCAGCGCTATTCCTCCTATCAAACCTGACGGAATTTGTAAACATAGCCCTAGGTAAAAGAGACTTCAGTGTGAGAATTGAGAATGGTCATAGGTTATTCTTAGGCCCTGTTCACACAGAGTTTTTTTGGCGCTAATTTTTACATGGAAACCGCCTCGGAGTCAGTGCAGAAAAATTTCAGAAATCGCCCTCCCCCCGATTGATTTCAATGGGAGACAGAGACTCTTTTTTCCTGAGCCGGTTTTGGCCACTCGCAGGATAAGAAAGAGGCATGTCCTTTAGTTTCCAAGCGTTTTTTGCGTTGTTTTTCGCTCCGCCCATTAGCATTAGCTTTAATAGCCGTGGTCAAAAAACGCTGTGAGAAACGCAGCAACAAACTCAGGTGGGTCAAGATAGGTCATCAATATCTGATAGGTCGAGGTTCAACTCTCGGGACCCCAGCCGGTCAGTTGTTTTAAAGGGGCTGCAGCGCCTGTACTAGTGCTGCTACCTCTTCATTCCGTATCTGCTCGTACTGTGAATCGCTGACACACTTGTAGTAGTGGTTCATAGTATTACAGCCTTTTCCCATTGATGTGAATGGGAAAAGGCTGTAATACTGTGAACTGCCGCTAATATTTTGGCGATTTACAGCACAATCAGATAAGGAATGAAGGGAAAGAAGCACTCGTACAAGCGCTTGAACCCCTTCAAAACAGCTGATCGGTGGGTCCTGGAAGTCGGACTCCTACCGATCAGATATTGATGGCTTATCTTGAGGATAGGCAATCCATTTTTAGGGATTTATAACTAATCAGAGCCATAAAAAAAAACATTGAAACACTTTTTTGCTATAATTTGGCTCATAGTAGATTCATATAAATATAGAATGGCTAAATGCTTTGTTTTCATCACTCCAATAGACTTTAATCGAGAGAGAGGTGCATGCACGACCAACTCTCCACAACCTTCCCTCCATGGCAAGTTGCCTTAGATTGACAAAGATAGAAGATAGTCCCCAGTGGTGGGATCCCCCTTTTTTAAAAATGTATCACATATCTGCAGGATATGCCATAACTGTTGGTTGGAATACTCACATTTCTTAAAGTGATACATTTGTAGTCCAATGAAAAGCATTGTTGGTAAGTATGCCATGTTTCACAATTGCTGTACAATTTCCTAGATTCAATTTTCAGTTGTAATAAACATAGCTGGATAAAATGAAAGATTTTTTTCAGTTGCTTTACATGACCTACAGTATGATACTCACTGCAGATGCTGCTTTCTATTTCCTGCTTAAAAATAAAATGTTCTGAATGTTTCCTTGAGGTCAGAGAGAAACCAGTCAATGACTCAATATAACTCCTCAGAGCCCAGGTGTCATGGAAAGACCTGACTGGAAAATGTAAAACACACTTTCTTGTGTGACTGATACCACTTGCAAACTAAAATCCAAAGTGTTAAAAAAACATATCCCATATAACTATCTAATCTATCTATCTATCTATCTATCTATCTATCTATCTATCTATCTATCTATCTATCTATCTATCTATCTTATCCATCTATCTATCCGGACTGGGACTAAAAAGCAGACCTGGCACATAAATGCCACCAGCCCACATACAATATTGCTCCCCATGTGCAATGCAGCGTCATGCCCCTTGACACCCAGTTGCCAGTTAGGCCTGAGTAACATGGAGGCCTTTTGTAAGGTTACTGATTGATTTTAGTGACAGCTGCAGTCCACAAGATGTATGGTTTTGTAGCTGTAGCCCTATAGTTAAAACCAGTTAGTTGCGTCACAAAATGTCTGCATGTAAGCCTGGCCTTAGTCTTACATTTCCAGGAGGATTAACAGAGGAACATCCCAACACAGAGTTTTAAGAGGTGCATTAGAATTGTTATCTCATGGGCAATACAAGGATTTACTATAATAAACATGTCAGGGGAGATGACAGCTCGCCAATAAATCCAACGACTCACAGGTGACATCTTTTCTATAAGTAGACGTTCTCTTTTATTTTCTTCTTTATCCGGCCCAGACAGCCATGATGACTTCTACTGATGACTGCAGTTTCCTCCAGAGGACTCTTTGGCTCCTTGCTTCTGCAGCCATCCCCAGACTCTATAGCAACACAAATAAATTCAGACCCCAGACCAGACCTCTAAATAAATTCAGATCCCAGACCAGACCCCTAAATTCCTCAGACCAGACCCCTAATCATTTAGGTTAAAGGAACCTGTCGCAAGGTTTAGGGCCTCTACAGAACTAATATAAGCCCCTACAAAGGTCATGCCAGCCCCTACAGTGCTCATCTGATTAGCTCCTACAGAGGTCATACCATACTCTACAAAGGTCACTGAGATCAGTGCCTACAAATGTATCAGGGACTGATATGACCGTTGTAGGTGCGCATGGTAGGGGCTGATATGATCTCTGGTAGGAACTAATATGACGTCTGTAGGGGCTGACGTGACTTTTCTAGGGGCTGATATTAGTTCTATATATCAGCCCCTACAAAATTCATATTAGCCCTCGTCATATCAGCCTCTTATGTATGTGCCTCTGACCCTGTCTGTATAGTAAATTACTTTTTATATTTTAGATATCAGCCATCCCTAGTGGGGCTCCTAGGTGTCCATTCATAGTGGGCAAATCTTAGCTAGGTTTATTCAGTGACCCAGTGAGTGATGACCAGTTCACACAGGTGGCCCGCAGACCATGGGAGCCGGGTCGACAGCTTGCAGGGGAGAGGTAAGAGGAGGCCTTGTTTCAACAGTCTATACTGTGAGTGACGCAGAAAAGAGAGAGAGGTGGAGCCAGCACGCTTGCCGATGATCGACAGCACTAGCCACGGGTAGCATCAGTATGACAAGCGGGCGGCTCAGCATCGACTCTGCCTGACTCCTAATGGGGGAAATTGAAGATAAAAAAAACGACATAAACTATAGAATTTTACTGGGGTGACCCGGCAGGCCCACTAGTAGAGCGGCCCACAGGGAATCTGTCCAGTTGGGCAGATTGCCAGTCCGGGCATGTCTGTCTGTCTATCTAGCTATGTATCTATCGATGTATCACTATTTATGATAAAAAAAATACGACACACAAAGTTATTTATCTATTTTTGTTATTGTCTCTGATAATTAGACTAAGGTCAATGAAGCTAAAAACTTCCTTCTTTTACTTCTCAGAGTTGTATCTTGACTATAGTGTACCTGGGTCAAAGATTCAATTTGTTTTCCTAGCCCTGTATCTAAATACCAGGGCCAAGGCAGAGTAATTTGTCATCAGCCCCCTGGCACCCAGTAGAAATCATGCCCAACTACCCCCCACCCCATCTAAACTCTTGTGCACTAATACACTATGTGTAGTAGTATTTTGCCTTGTAGGGGTGGGCAACATGTGGATTAGGATCTAAGAGATGTCATTTTTCGGGTCCTATGCAATGGACACTGCAACACTAATATTACCAGAACTGTAGCACTCTGATGCTATTAGGGTGTCTTCACATGTGCAGGTCAAAAGCTGCAAAAAATAATCCTGAACAAAACCTGCACGTGTGAATACATGTTATAGAGTATTGATGCTATTGTTCCCCCTTAAAGTAGATTCTAAAGAAAACATTGTTTTTGCCATAGATGTTAGATTAAATATACAGCCTTTAAATAACTATTGCTGTATTTCTCCAATTGACCAGATAACCACTACACCATTCTTAGAAAGGTAGGACACCTGTAAGTAACATATGATGAAGCACAATCTCCAATTTTCAATTTTTGTCCATTGATTGATGTTAAAATGATTTTGACAGTCTATTATTTCTAAGGTTTAAACTGAAAAAAATTTTTTTTTGTAAAATGAAGTTATTGAGTTAATTAAAAAATATTAACACTTTCAAATATTTGGTTATATTTCACC
Source organism: Rhinoderma darwinii (assembly GCF_050947455.1). NCBI lineage: Eukaryota > Metazoa > Chordata > Amphibia > Anura > Rhinodermatidae > Rhinoderma > Rhinoderma darwinii. The sequence continues at coordinate 410,649,909 of NC_134687.1, read as the reverse complement.
CATAAATGTTTATTGTAAGAAAAATCGAGCATATATGGTTTCCATTTTCATTTTTATAATTGAGGTAAGCATATCCATAGTAATGGAATGATGGAATAATGGAGAATAGAAAAGGAGTTATATTACAGGAGACAGAGGTGTAGCTAGACTTTCCTTCACCCGAGGAAAAGATTCTAAATACCCTGGCAAAAAGCAGAGTGGCTTCTTGGCAACCCCTTTCCATCCGTCATCAAGCCTCGACAGCCCCCCTTGCTTTGCTCCTGCAGGAGGAAGATGTTATGTAGTTTGTTGAATGACACTAATTCAATTAACTTCAACATGAAATGAAAATGTTGCCCTCTTAGGCCATGTTCAGACATGGCGGAATTTTTCCGCTGCAAATGTTGGTGCAGATTCGGAGGAATTACGCAACGAATCTGCACCAACATTTACATATTTGACAGGTAATTCAGACGTTGCAAATATCACAGGGGACTTGCAACGGATTTCAGTTTTTGCATTGCAAAGGCTGAAATCCGCAGTGAAATTCCGCTGCTTCTCCGCAACATAATGAGCATGTGGAAAGTGGAAAAGTGTGTGGAGGTATAGCAATGACTGATAAAATAAATTCTTTATTAATTATTGATAATTTGTTAAAAAAAAAATCAACAGTCAGCATATATTGAACTATTGCAGAAACCCCTATTGTTCTGCATTTGAGGGAAACAATTAACCCTAGTTACTGATATATGCCCAACCTTGCTGTACTGTAGTCATCTATTGATGTTGGCCATGCATGGGAAAGGTGGCTGTGGGGATGGATTATCAGAATAGCATATAACCACACGTGGGTTGAGACAGAAGCTTCTGTGTCAACACCTGATTGCTGCATATGCCGTGCCAGTGTCAACATTGTAGTCAAAAGAGTAGTCATTGTAGTCAAAAGAGACTGGGTTGTATATGTCAAGGCAGTATAGCACAAAGATTGGTGGAAATAAAACCTGGCATCAACAATTTGAACCTGATACTCTGATTTCCCCCTTGACTTTGTATGAATGAGACAGGGCAAATTAAGTGGCAGTCCTGTCAGTGAGCCACTCTGCCTGTAATGTATGCTGCCAATAGTGCTCTGGTTGTATACCAGAGCACTGAGAAACCACTGAGAACCAGCGCTAAGCTTCCTCCGCTCGTGTTCTGAACGGAGGAAGCGTAAAAGCGATGGGAAAAAGCACGGAGTGCTGCTGTCCTGCCCTCCAGTGGACTCTGCTCGCGAGCAGAGCGGAAGCGGCCAGGCGGCTTGTGTGAGAGGCGGGCCGCAACTTCAATAAGCATATGGAGCAACCTGAGTGCAATCAGGTGTTGACACAGAAGCTTCTGTCTCAACTCAGGTGTGGTTATGTGCTATTCTGATAATCCATCCCCACAGGGACCTTTCCCATGCATGGCCAACATCAGTAGATTAATACAGTACAGCAAGGTTGGGCATATATCAGTAACTATGGTTAATAGTTTCCCTCAAATGCAGAACAATAGGGGTCTCTGCAATAGTTAAATATATGCTGACTGTTGTTTTTTTTAATCAAATTATCAATAATTAATAAAGAATTTATTTTATCAGTCATTGCTATACCTCCACACACTTTTCCACTTTCTCCTTTCCTTATAATTTACTCCTCTTGTATTGTAGACACACAGCTAATGAAACACTCTTACATAGATAAAAAATCCATATCTATAATGATAACTATTCTTTATACCCTATTGCTTTAGGGAAACATAATACATTTCTGTAATCTAAGAGTTCAGCGAGGTTTAACAGTCAGAGATTTAACCCCTTTAGGACCCAGCCTGTTTTGGCTTTGTGGACACAGATGATTTTTTCAAATCTGACATGTGTCACTTTATGTGGTAATAACTCCGGAATGCTTTTACCTATCCAAGCGATTCTGAGAATGTTTTCTCATGACATATTGTACTTTATGTTAGTGAAAAAATTTGGTCGATAAATTCAATATTTATTTGTGAAAAATGTCAAATTTTAACAAAAATTTGCAAACGTGTGCATTTTTCTAAATTTAAATGTATTTGCTTGTAAAACAGATAGTAATACCACACAAAATAGTTACTAGTTAACATCCCCCATATGTCTACTTTATGTTTGCATCATTTTTTTTCACGTACTTTTATTTTTCTAGGACGTCACAAGGCTAAGAACTTTAGCAGCAATTTCTCATATTTTCAAGAAAATTTCAATAGCCCATTTTTTCAGGGACCAGTTCAGTTCTGAAGTGGCTTTAAGGTCCTTCTATATTAGAAAGTCCCCATAAATCACCCCATTTTGAAAACTGCACTCCTCAAGGTATTCAAAACCAGATTCAGAAAGTATTTTAACCCTTTAGACGTTTCACAGGAATTAAGGCAAAGTAGAGGTGAAAGTTACAAATTTAATTTTTTTTGCCGAAATTCATTTGTAATAAAAAAAAATCTGGAACACAGAAGGTTTTACCAGGGAAACACAACTCAATATTTATTGCCCAGATTCTGCAGATTTTAGAAATATCCAACATGTGGCCCTAGTGCCCTAATGGACTGAAACACAGGCCTCAGAAGCAAAGGAGCACCTAGTATATTTTGGGGCCTCCTTTTTTTAGGAATATATTTTAGGCACCATGTCAGGTTTGAGGAGGTCTTGTGGAACCTAAACAGTCGAAACCCCCAAAAAGTGACCCCATTTTGGAAACTACACCCCTCAAGGCATTTTTCTAGGGGTATAGTTAGCATTTTGACCCCACAGTTTTTTTTGCAGAATTTAGTGGAATTAGTCTGTGAAGATGAAAATCACCTATTTTTCTGTGGAAACATAGAATTTTTTCATTTTTACAAGGAATAAAGGAGAAAAATCACCCCAACATTTGTAAAGCAATTTCTCCCGATTACGGCAATACCAAATATGTGGTCATAAACTGATGTTTGGACCCACAGCAAGGCTCAGGAGGGAAGGAGCGCCTTTTGGATTTCAGTGCCATGTCGGGTTTGCAACGCCCCGGAGGGACCAAAACAGTGGAAACCCCCCAAAAGTGACCCTATTTTGGAATCTACTCCCCTCAAGGAACTTTTCTAGGGGTATAGTGAGCATTTTGACCCCACAGGATCTTTTTTAGAGCTAAGGTGACCAAAAAACAGCGATTTTGGCGCTTTAAATTCTTTATTTCTTACAGCGTTTACCGTGCGCAATAAATTAGGTTTTGATTTATTCAGCGGGTCGGTAGGATTACGCCGATACCATATGTGTATAGTTTTTTTAAGTTTTGCAGCGTTTGCACAATAAAATTACGTTTCTATAAAATAATTTATTTTCTGAGACACGATATTCTGAGCCGTAACTTTTAAATTTTTTCGTCAAAAAAGCTGTGGGAGGTCTTGTTTTTTGCGGGACCGGTTGTAGTTTTTATTGGAACCATTTTGGGGTAAATGCGACTTTTTGATCACTTTTTATTTTATATCTTGGGAGTGGTGGTGACCAAAAAATAGCGATGCTCACAGTTTTCCGTTTATTTTGCTTGCGGCGTTCACCGTGCGGAAAAATTAACATTATAGTTTCATAGTTTGGGTCGTTACGAACACGGTGATGCCAAATATGTGCACTTTTTATTAATGTTTTCATTTTTTCCCTATAATAAATGATTATTATAGGAAAATAAAACCTTTTATTTTTACACTTTTCTAAAACATTTTTATTAACTTTTTTTTACTTTTTACACTTTATATTTTTGTTTATTAACTTTTTTTTTATTTTCTACACTTTATTTTTTTGACCTGCAGCTCTGATCGCTGCTAGAATACATTACACTACATAGGTAGTGTAACGTATTCCAACTGTCAGTGTGACGTCACAGTCACTCTGACAGTTGGTCTACGAGGAGCAGCAGAGGCTGATCCTCATAGGCTTCCATACATGGCAGACCCGGAGTGCCATCACAAGCATCAGCAGCCCCCACAATTGCATGGGGGCTGCTGATGTGCTACAAACCCCCTACATGCGGAGATCGCAATCGAGCTCCGCATGTAACGGGTAAATTGCCGAAATCAGCGGCGATGAGCCGCTGATCGGCAACACTGGAGTGTCAGCTGTCGGGGACAGCTGATCTCCAAGTTCCCGATGCACACTGTCGCCGACAGTGTGCATCGGGAACGGCACAGTGACTTCCTGTCACTCTGACAGGAAGCCTATCAGGACCAGCCGAAGGTTGGTCCTGATGGGCTTCCGTCCATGGCAGACATGGAAGCCATTGTTTGCCATACTAAATATCTGCAAACCCCGCGATTTCGGACCGGGGTCTGCCGATATGTTAGAAACCCCCAAAATTCGGCGATTGCAACCGATCGCCGAATTTAAGGGGTTAATTCGCCGAAATCAGCGGCAAAGGACCGTTGGTCGGCAAGAGTGGAGTGTCAGCTGTCGGCGACAGCTGACCTCCCGGTTCCCGGTGCACACTGTCGCCGACAGTGTGCACTGGGAAAAACTCAGTAACTGTACGTCATCGTGCGGGAAGTAACCTCCCGCAACGACGTACAGTTACGTCCTCGTGCGGGTAGGGGTTAAATGTCATTGTTTCCTTAAATGTTCTCTGAACTATTATCAATTGTGAAGCCAAGCTGTAGGGGTGATATAGTTGTTTTGCCCAGAAATCTGTAACATATGTATGAAAATATAATAGGACAGTTCTAATCTGTTGTACATGCGGAGTAACATATTAATAAATGTGGCGCATTAACTGTCTTCTATATTTTGCCACATTTACATTGATATATGATTCGTAAGCTCTATTCATAATATGGCCCAGTGCAGGAGCTGTATATTTAGTGCCAAGAAGAGGTAAGCATTGGGAAATTCTTTCCTGATCTTACAGGACTAGATCTTATCCCTTCCTTGGCACTAAGTATATGTCTCTTGTATGGAGCCACATTATGGCCATATATCATAATAATATTTCTGAAGAATAAGTCATATACAGTAGATCTGTCAATCTTTTATAAAATGGCCCTTAGATGTTTTAAGAATAGTTGCCCACCAGCTGTCCCATAGTAGAATTTACATTGTTCACTCTTCATGTCTACAGTAAATTAATCTATAGGGACTTTATTTTTTTTTAAAAACCATATCTAAGTAAAATTTCATTCAGTCATTTCCTTATACTGCTTTCCTAGTCTAAAAACTAAGGAACACAAATATTTATTACCATGATAGAGGATAAATCAATTTAAAAATACATATAATTTATTTCTCACATAGTGTTCAGTACGCACAGCTAGCCCGTGAAAACAAGCATTTGAATGTGCTCAGTGATGCACTAAGTAATACTTGACTGATGATGTTTCCTTGCACCTGCGATTAAAGAAAGGTATTTGGTTACTTAAACAGTAATAATAAAAATTAAGGTTCTATATCCCTTTGAAACTTTAATCATTCATTGTAATAAAAGAAAACATTTTATACTGGAGCAAAGCCACTTAATATAGGCATTACAATACAGATTACTACTGCCACTGCTACTACTACTAGTACTACTAATATCCTTTATTTATATAGTGCCAACATTTTCACCAAGTGGAATTATTAAGCTGTAGAATACTAAGAATAGAAACAGAAGATGAAAATAGTCTGACATTAGAGTAGATACTCTCAACAATAAAAGTATGAGGTCTCTATCATCTAATCTATTATCTGGTCTTCTAACCGTCAATACTTTAGGAAGTATGTATCTCCGGAATGCAGGGTTGCACTGGTTTACCAGGGTGCCAGAGGATTCTCGGGTGGGCCCAGGCTCTGACATAATAACGGGACCCTAATACAGCAGGACCTCAAAGGTTCTGCCGAAGACAAATCCATTTGATGCTGACTTCAGAGCCCAACACTTTTTATTAGGGTTTATTTCTTCAGAGTTGACTCACAAATAACCTAATGTGCCCTATAGGTACAAAGATATGGGCTCAAGAAACCCAGACCGCTTCTAGTCAGTATGTATTGGAATAACAAAAACATAGGGTCCAATTTACTATTCAAAATGCACCAGAATTCTGGCTCAAAATTTTCTGGCGCACATGCCAAGTGCAACATTTATTAACTGTGTTAGACTGTTTTTGCACCTCGCTCGACAATGGGCCGTGGCTTAGATGAAAAGGGTGTGGTCTAGTAAAAAGGAGCATGTGCCACAACAAAGTAAGCCAATCAAGAGGTGGCATAAAGTTAGACATTGAAGTTTATAAAGCTGAGCCCAAAAGAATCATAATGCTTGAGCAACTGTGATAAATGTGTCTAGTATAGTTCTATGTTATCTAAATTAAGACAATATTAATAAATCTGTCCAACAATGCTTAATAACATTCATCTAAAAAATAATAATACATATATATTTTTTCTTTAATTACACACACACACACACACACACACACACACACACACACACACACACATATATATATTTATATATTTAAGCAGTGATGCGTGGTGAAGTACACAAGCAGATATAATATACAGTATGGTATATTCAGTTTAGGGTATCATATCGGTTTGGCTGATATACATTCTCAAAAAGTGGCACAAGGAGCAATCTTACCAAGTTCTAGGGTTGTAAATGTAGAGCAGATAACTTTACAGGTAGAACGGTAAACATTGAGGTGACATCCAAGTTTGGCAGATGTGACATACAGTATGTACTTCTAAATCTGCCCCTGATCCACCCTTACTGATGACCTTATGGTCAATAAGGTAGTCATCAGAAAAAGGACAACCAAATACAAGAGCCTAGACCTCACTCACTTAATTATACTGCACCATAAACACAGTTCAGCCATAACATTAAAGCCACTGACAGGTGACGTGAATAACATTGATCATCTCATTACAATGGCGTCTGTCACGTGGTGGGATATATTAGTCAGCAAGTGAACAGTCAGTTCTTGAAGCTGTGTTGGAAGCAGCAAAAATTGGCAAGTGTAAGGATTTGAGCGACTTTGTGTTTGGCCCTGTTGGGAGGTCTGGATAAGAGAATATTAGGAAACGTTTTTAATTTCCTAATATATGATTGTAGGTTAATCATAGGTTTATATTTTTATTTATTACTGAGATTTATTTGGTGTATACTCTCACATTTTGAAAATATTTCTAAAAAACGCTGTCGGCCATGTAAATTCTAAGGCCCTGTTGACACAGCAACATTTTTTCAGTAGAACCCACCACGGATTCTGCCACAAAATTCAGCCTCCCATTAATTTGAATGGAAGTCGGACGCTTCTTTTTCCCCACAAGCGGATTTTTTCAGCTAGTGGGAAGCGTCCTGCTCGATCTTCAGGCGGATTTCGCCCGAACCTCCAATTGAAGTCAATGGGAGGAGGAATCTTCCTACCGACGGCAAAATCCGCCATGTGAACTGACCCCTAAAGAAGTATGCAGTTATTAGTTGGGAATTAGATGAAGCAATTCATTGAAGAAAGGAAAATACAGACATGTAGAAGTTTACAGTATTCTATGATTGAAACAATCAGTGCCTACTAAATGTATCAGTTTCAGCCTGAATCTGTGAACCAGGTGTTACTTTCAAATATCTGGGGATGTTTTTCTTTAGATCTAGTTTCATGTAGGAGAAATTCACCCTTTTCTCTATACTGTTCTTTATGTTTATTCAGAAGCAGTGAAGAAAAATATGTATTTCACATGATTATCAAAGAAAATAATTATAACTTTTGATATGACAAAAATCTTGCCATGTAACAATGCTTGTTGTAATACGAAGATATTCTCCCCTAAAACATTACTTCTAGGTAAGAATACAGTGCTCCATGGAGGCACAACATGATGGCATACGGAGCGCCAATGGCACCATTATACAGAACAGTAGGTTTTCCGTTCAGTCTAGCAGGGTCCGTGCAGTTGTCTAGAAGTGACTACTGTAGTTTGACATTAACCATACATATACTGGTTATCGACAAATGCTGTTGAAATTAGACAGAACAATAGAAAATCATCTAATATATATGACCAGATTTATTTTCTGATGTTAGTTATGGACACGTCCCATTTGGTACATTTTCTAAATATATAGTATAGAGTTATGGTTGTCATCAATATCTTCAGGAAATACAGAACATTTTGTTATGCCAAGGTAAAGGATGTCCTTCCACCCTTCAATTTCTTTTTTTCAAGCGGGGTGGTCGTTATAAATTTAATGATTAAATAATTAAAAAATATTTCCCATTTTTTATCTAATTTACTATTACATTTACATTCACATTATTAGGCTACATAACAAACTTGTTCAAAAATAGAAACCTACTACAATTCTGATACAAAAAATGAAAAAAAAATATTAACAATAAATTCATTAGTAAATGCAATTTTTATAGACTTTATATTATTCATTTTATTTTACCAGTAACATTTGAGTTACATCAACTAGTTTTATTGTTTTTATATCAGAGTTATAGTTTTGAAAAGTTGGGAGTTATCTGGCACAATTATCAATTATATTGAAAAGAAGAGATTTGTATTAAAATATTGTGATATTTATGAAGGTCCCTTGACATTTTTATTGCCGCAAACAAGATTTCTGCTTGTACTGTGGAAAAAGGAGGCGCACATCTTTAAATATAAGGGAATGCAGTGTACAGAATGCTGCCCTCTCACACTGGCAGACCAGTAGGTTACACCAGTCTTCATACTTCTCCATACTTGACCCTCTTTACATGTATAGAAAGCTTCTATTGGGCAAAGAAAATGTAGATAAATAAAGTGTTGCAAAAAAAAGTTTCTGCATATACTGTATTTATAATAATTAGATAAAGTCTAAGAAATCCAATCTATGTAAATATAGAATATAAGAAGCACTTGACTTTGCTGCGTGCTTATGTACACTTATCCATTCTGGAAGTGTTGATAATACATACAGTATATCATGTATTATATGTGGTAAATTCATACACAATGCATATGTGGTGCTAGCTACGTGTGTAATGTGTAGCACAAAGTTAATATGAAACTAGCCAACTAGTATATTGCAGTTGCGGTGGCACTTGGTACAAACTCTAACCTTGTGCTGTTTAATCTAGAGTTACTGGCTCAAGACTTAAGAGAAAGAAGTTTCTATGTTAAAACTGCTTAAGAATGTTATATGCATTGGCAGATCCAGTCTAAATTAGATTTTTTACTGATTACAGACTGCTATAAGTCTCTGTTTAAACCTGCGTCGTGGGTTTCCATTGTTCTGCTCCATCAGAGGACGGAACCAGCTGACGGAACCCATTGACTTTAATGGGTTCCATTGGCTTTCCTTCCTGGTGTCCATTGTTTTTTCCTGGAAACAATAGTGCAGCATGCTGCGTTATTGTTTCCGGTAATCTCTGCCGGATCTGCAGATGCCGAATATAACGGAGCCGCCAACACAGATGTTAACAGAGCCTTAATGGTCTCTACATTTTGCTGAAAAAGTCTTCAGGAAGCAAATTTCTTCAGGGAGAAATCCCAACAACAATATTATATTAGAGATTTGCTGATAATGTAACCCCCTACACTGTGGCTCCAAGTGGAGCATAACCTCCATAAGAGCCCTGATCAAGGTTTTATTGCTATTTTGTCCTGAATTTTGGGACAAGAATTCTGAGGCTCATAGATCACATTATAATGTTATAGTCTGGCAAGTGTAAAATATGCAAAGTTGGGTTATAATATCCTATAAAATTCTATAAATGGGATATGTGAACATGCCATAAAAGAGAAACTTGTGGTGTTTAAACAGCTACAACTGTTTATGGTCAGTGCTTATGGTACTGTTTTCTATTATCAGAGTTAGTGTATGTTCACACGCACTAATTACGGACGTAATTCGGGCGTTTTTGCCCCGAATTACGTCCGAAAATAGCGCCTCAATAGCGCTGACAAACATCTGCCCATTTGTCTGTTCACACGAGGCGTAATTTACGCGCCGCTGTCAAATGACGGCGCGTAAATAGACGCCCGCATCAAAGAAGTGACCTGTCACTTCTTTGGGCGTAATTGGAGCCGTTATTCATTGACTCCAATGAATAGCAGCGCCAATTATGCCCGTAATGGACGCGGCGTTCAAGCGCCTGCACATGCCGTTACGGCTGAAATTACGGGGATGTTTTCAGGCTGAAACATCCCCATAATTTCAGCCGTTACGGACACCCCTCGTGTGAACATACCCTAATGAGTATAGGACTCTGTTCACATAGGCATTGCTGCTTGTATTTTTAAAAGGAAGAATAGTGTACTCTTCAGCATTATTCTTGTCATCAGAAACATTTGAACTCTGACACAATTAGGGTATGTTCACACGGCTTATTTACGGACGTAATTCGGGTGTTTTACGCCCCGAATTAGGTCCGAAAATGCACCTCGATAGCGTTGGCAAACATCTGCCCATTAAAATCAATGGGCTGACGTTTGTCTGTTCACACGAGGCGTATATTTACGCGTTGCTGTCAAAAGACGGCGCGTAAATAGACGCCCGCGCCAAAGAAGTGTCATGTCACTTCTTCAGACATAAATGGAACCGTTTTCCATGGACTCCATGGAAAACCAGCTCCAGTTACGTCCGTAATGGACGCGGCGTTCAAGCGCCTGCACATGCCGTTACGGCTGAAATGACGGGGCTGTTTTCTCCTGGAAATAGCCCCGTAATTTCGGCCGTTACGGACGCTGCCATGTGAACATACCCTTATTAGTCAAGGGGAACAGTGAGGATTCATTGGGATCCTTTTAAAAATGAATCTGTCATACTAGTCATGGCTCCATTAACCTACTTCCAAATATTAGAATCCCCACTTACAGACATTTTAAGGGTAAGGCCACACGGTGCGTCGTTGATGCGGTTTTGTTGCGTTTGAAAACCGCATGTGGTCAACTGCATGCGTTTTTTATCTCTGTAATGCTGCAGTTGTGTTGCGTTTTTAATGGAAATAATTGCTGGTCATTGTTTTCACCCATGTTGAAGTTTGTTAGGTGCTTCCTGTATATAGTTCATTACAATGCATTGCAGAACTGTTAGCAAAAATGCAAGCAGTTCAGCAACAACTTTGGCAGCGCGGTCATTAACTGCATGCGGTCGGACATTATGAAGATGCAGTTACTGCACAAAAAACACATTGTAATATAATAGCAGCCGTCTGTCCATAACAAACATTTCACCATTGACTTCTATTGAAAAATGACTTGCTGCAGTTTAAAAACGCAACATTAACGCACCGTGACCGCACCGTGTGGCCTTACCCTAAAACTTAGCAGAAATGTATATGCTCCGCCCCTTTTAAAATCCATTTTGTACGACGATTTGGTGAAAAACAAGACGGTTGGAAGGCTTGCTTTTAGAGCAGAAGCCATGTCGCTAGTGTGAACAGAGAAATACTGTAGATGTTTTTATTTCTCTTTTATACCACCTTCACCCTGCTTTGATGACGTTTGGTTATGGCCTTAGAGAACTAAATTATAAGCCATCCTAATATATATAATTTCTATGCAATCCTTCCCATATATCCAAATGGGGTTGGTAAAGTTCCATGCACATGCTGCAGAAAACAACCCCAATAACATGTAGGGAACAGATTTTTACTCGCTAAAATTTCTGCCATGAATACGCCACATGTAAACATAACCCTAGATTTTTGGAGTACCTTTAACCCCTTCCCGCACCTTGGCGTAACTGTACGTCCAGGTGAGTAGTAACTTCGCGCACCTGGGCGTACAGTTACGCCCGCGCTTTAACAGTTAACCGCCGCGCGGCGCTACACCGCAGCGGCGGTTAACTGTGCAGGGTGTCAGCCCTGCTCTCCCTGTTGCCGATCAGAGGCCTGTCGCCGCTGAAATCGGCAATTAACCCCTTCGATGCGGTGGTCGATTGCGATCACCACATCGAAGAGGTTTACAGCGGATCGGCAGCCCCCCACATGTATTTGCGGGGGCTGGCGATCCTTATCATGGCAACCAGAGGTCGTAACGACCCCAACTATAAAACTGTAATATTATTTTTCCCGCACGGTGAACACCGCGAAAAAAATAAACGAAAAACAGTGCCCGAATCACAATTTTTGGGTTACCAACCCTCCCAAAATATACAATAAAAAGTGATCAAAAAGTCGCATGTATGCCAAAATGGTACCAATACAAACTACACCCCGTCCCGCAAAAAACAAGCCCTTACACCGCTTTTTTGACTGAAAAATAAAAACGTTATGGCTCTCAGAATATGGTGACACAAAAAATAATTTATTTTATAAATAAGTGATTTTATTGCACAAACGCTGCAAAACATAAAAAAATTATATACATCTGGTATCGCTGTAATCGTATCGACCCGCAGAAGAAAGTATAATGGTAATTTATAGCCCAGGGTGAAGACCATAAAAAAACGAATAAAAAACATTGTCAGAATTGATGGTTTTTGGTCACCTTGCTTGCCAAAAAATGGAATAAAACGTGATCAAAAAAATTTCTGGTACCTAAAATGGTACCAATGAAAACTACAGATTGTCCCGCAATGAATAAACCCTCACACAGCTCCGGTGGAGAAAAAATAAAAAAATTCTGGCTCCCAGAATATGGCGATGCAAAATGTGCAGTGTCCAAAAGCGGATAAGATCGGGCGCCATTTATCAGTGCGACACCGGCCACATATCTGCGGATTATTATTTATTTACTGCATTATTATACCCTCTTATTATGCCCTGATGTACCCCGCACAGATAACAAGTACCCTGATGTACCCCGCACAGATAACAAGTACCCTGATGTATCCCGCACAGATAACATATGCCCCCACATTATAAACTGAAACACCAGTAAAACCCCAAACAGAACAACTGCCAAGCTACATCTGCGCCCCAAAAGCCAAATGACGCTCCCTCCCTTCTGAGCCCTGCAGCGTGCCCAAACACCAGTTTACGTCCACAGATATGGCATCGCCATACCCGGGAGAACCCGGTTAATATTTTATGAGGTATTTGTCTTCAGTGGCACAAACTGGGCATAACATATAGTGCACTAAAATGGCATATGAGTGGAAAATTGTAATTTTCACTCCGCACCATGCGCTGCGCATTAACCCCTTCGCGCACCACAACATAGCATGCCTTAGTGTAGGGGGTGATTTATGGAGCGTCTCACGTGAAAAATAAAGAATTTAAAACGGCAAAATCGCTGTTTTTTTGGTCACCTTCGCTCTACCTAAAAATGTAATAAAAAGTGCTCAAAAAGTTGTATGTACCAAAAAATGGTACCAATAAAAACGACCACTGGTCCCTCAATAAATAAGCCCTCATACCGCTCTATTGACTGAAAAATAAAAAAGTTATGGCTCTTGGAACGCGGGGAGGAAAAAACTAAAAAGGAAAAGAAAAAAAATGGATCAGTCCAGAAAGGGTTAATTACTTTCTAATGAAAAACCATTTATGACCACACGTGGGGTATTGCCGTACTCGGGAGAAATTGCTTTACAAATGTTGGGCAGATTTTTCCCCTTTATCCTTAGTGAAATTTAAAAAAATGCAACATTTTAGTGGAAGAAATGTCGATATTTATTTTCACTGCCTAATTCTAATAAATCCTGCAATAGACTTGTGGGGTCTAAATGCCCACTATATCCCTAGATAGATTCTTTAAGTGGTGTAATTTCCACTTTTGGGGGGTTTCCACTGTTTTGGCCTCTCAGGGGCTTTGCAAATGCGACATGGCACCAAAAACCATTTCAGCAAAATTTGAGCTCCAAAAGCCAAATAGCGCTCCTTCCCTTCTAAGCCTTGCTGTGGGTCCAAACAGCAGTTTATTACCACATATGGCATATTTCCGTAATCGGGAGAAATTGTTTTACAAATGTTGGGGTGCTTTTTATCCTTTATTCCTTGTAAAAATTAAAAATGGCTACCTTTTTTCAGAAAAATTTTGATTTTTACCTTCACAGAATAATTCCAATGAATTCAGCAAAACAACCGTGGGGTCAAAATGCTAACTTTACCCCTAGAAAAATTCCTTGATGAGTGTAGTTTCCAAAATGGGGTCACTTTCCATGGGTTTCCACTATTTTGTTCCCTCCAGTGCAATTCAAATGCGACACGGCACTGAAAACTGTTCCAGCAAAATCAGAATTTCAAAATCCAAATGGTGCTCCTTCCCTTCTGAGTCCTGCTGTGGGTCCAAACAGCAGTTTATTACCACATATGGGGTATTGCTATAATCAGGAGAAATTGCTTTACATATGTTGGGGTGTTTTTTCTCTTTTATTCCTTGAAAAAATTAAAAATTTCTACGTTTTTTCAGAAAAAAAGTAGATTTTCATCTTCACAAACTAATTCAAATAAATTTAGCAAAAAAACTGTGGGTTCAAAATGCTAATTATACCCCTGGATAAATTCCCTGAGGGGTGTAGTTTCCAAAATGAGGTCACTTTTGGGCGTCTTTATTGTTTTGGCCCCACAAGACCTCTTCAAACCTGACATGGTACCTAAAATATATGCTAAAAAAAAGGAGGCCCCAAAATCCACTAGGTGCTCCTTTGCTTCTGAGGCCGGTGTTTCAGTCCATGACCGCACTAGGGCCACATGTGGGGTATTTCTAAAAACTGCAGAATCTGGGCAATAAATAATAAGTTACATTTCTCGGGTAAAACCTTCTGTGGTATAGAAAAAAATGTATTACAAATGAATTTTGTAAAAAAAAAATGAAACTTGTAACTTTCACCTCTACTTTGCTTTAATTCCTGTGAAACGCCTAAAGGGTTAATACACTTTCTGAATGCTGTTTTGAATACTTTGAGGGGTGCAGTTTTCAAAATGGGGTGATTTATGGGGACTTTCTAATATATAAGGCCCTCAAAGCCACTTGAGAACTGAATTAGTCCTTGTAAAAATCGCCTTTTGAAATTTTCTTGAAAATATGAGAAATCGCTGCTAAAGTTCTAAGTCTTGTAACGTCCTAGAAAAATAAAAGAATGTTCAAAAAACGATGCCAACATAAAGTAGACATATGGGTGATGTTAACTAGTAGCTATTTTGTGTGGTATTACTATCTGTTTTACAAGCAGATACATTTAAATTAAGAAAAATGCTAATTTTTGCAAATTTTCTCCAAATCTTGGTGTTTTTCACGAATAAATATTGAATTTATCAACCACATTTTTTCACTAACATAAAGTACAATATGTCACGAGAAAACAATCTCAGAATCGCTTGGATAGGTAAAAGCATTCCGGAGTTATTACCACATAAAGTGACACATGTCAGATTTGAAAAATCTGCTTCGTCCTGAAGGCCAAAACAGGCTCAGTCCTGAAGGGGTTAAAAATGTGAAGTTTAGGTACAGAAAGCTGATATTATCTGTACCTCCTAGAGTAGGGCTATAACAATTAGGCTGGATTCACACGAGCATGTTCGGTCCGTAAAGGACGGAACGTATTTCGGCCGCAAGTCCCGGACCGAACACACTGCAGGGAGCCGGGCTCCTAGCATCATAGTTATGTACGATGCTAGGAGTCCCTGCCTCTCCGTGGAACTACTGTCCCGTACTGTAATCATGTTTTCAGTACAGAAACGGCTGAGAAATCGAAAGCAGATAGCCTACAAACATCTGTCCATTGATTTCACTAGGAAATACAGCGTTCTGTTCCGACGGGGCGTTATTCTATGCCTCATTTTCAAATAACGGTGCGTAAAAAGACGACCTGTAAAAAGAAGTGCATGTCACTTCTTGAGCCGTTTTTGGAGCTTTTTTTCATTGACTAGAAAAACAGCGCCAAAAAACGCCCGGCAAAAACGCTGCAAAAAAATGTATAATAGTATCAAATAATTATAAAAGGTAAAACGTGATAGGTGTTCCAGGTCGATTACTAAACCAGAATAATATTGTGAAACTGACAGGTGTCTTTTGCAAGTACTTCCGGAAGGCCATTCATTCGAGAAGCAAAACTAAGCTAAGCTGTAACTGAAACAGGTGCAGTGAGGAACTGAGGTGCTGGGGCTAAGAATAGCACAGATTCTAGATCTCAATCTGAACAATCTAAGCAATAATACAATTGTTTTTTTTTTAATGGCAAGATCTCAATGAGAGTGAACATGAGTCAGTGTTATAACTACAAATGTCTATTAATTATCAATATCTAATATGGTGAGAAAATAATGTAATTCATTCATTGTGATTTTTTAAATGTTATCTTAACCTGATTTCACATTTTATTTTTTATTTATTAAGTAATGGTTGGTGACTAAATAAACGAGCAAGTAAATGTTTTCTTGAGACTCAAAACAGTTGTTAAGGCACGTTCAGACATGGCGGAATTGCTGTGGAATTCCGCTGCGGACAGTCCGCAGTGGAATTCTCCAGCGGACGTTTTTTAAATTTGTTTCTATACATTTTTATGAAAGTTAGTTCAGACGTTGCTTAAAGCTCCGCTGCGGACCATAGGCTGCGGTGTGGAATTTTCTGTCCGCAGCATGCACTGTCTGTTGCGGAGAAGTAGCGGAATTTCACTGCATATTTCAGCCTTTGCAATGCAAAAACTGAAATCTGTGGCAAGTCCGCTGTAATATCTGCAACGTCTGAATTACCTGTCAAATATGCAAATGTTGGTGCAGATTCGTTGCGTAATTGCCCCAAATCTGCACCAACATTTGCAGCGGAAAAACTCTGCCACGTCTGAACGTGCCCTCACATTCTGCTTCACAAAGAGGGATCTGCAGTACTGTGTGTGCAGGATCCATTGTGACTAGATTAATGCCAATGCGTTCGGGTCTATTGCTCGGCAGGACCATTTGCAACAGCCCAACCGAGGTATACCCCAGATGTACTGTATGCAAAAGTATACCTATACAATTGACTACATCTGCCATTGTCTCACATTGAAATAAACTTATACTCTCTAGTGTACATTTTAAGAAATCGTTTTATTGAATAAAGTTAAGAAAAAGCTATACAAACTTAGTGGCGTAACACTCAAGGTTTGACTAGGCATAGCGTATAGGCGCATTTCATGTATACATTGTGAGAATTTCCCGACATAAAAACTGACTAATTGTTATTGGTCCACTTTTTGTTGTACAACTAGCCATAAAGTTATATGAATAATTAAATAAGTTCCTATACGTACTGTTTAATCTATTTTACAGTACATTTCATGAAAGGGTTCGCTTTCTAAACATATCCTATTACCTGCATATGACATAACGGTCTTATGCAGATTTTTTTTTTTTTTTTTAAATGACGTGGGGTCCCCCCCATTTTTCATAACCAGCCAGATACAATAAAGCAGCAGCAGCCTAGCATTACCAGGGTGGGAAGGGCCACTGTATCTGGCCTTTCCCCTCCTGATACTACCAGCCTGCGGCCGCCCCAGTGTCCGACCATCACTACAGATGGTCAAGTACTGGATGGTACCCGGCTCTTCCCAGCACCCCTGGTGGCGGTGGGTACCGGGGTAATATTGGGGGTTAGTGTTAGCCTCTGCACCGGCTAACACTAAGCCCCGCCTTAGCAATGGATGCTGTGAATCAGCCGGCGACCATTACTAAAGCGGCAGTAATATAGTTTAAAAAAAACACAAAGACATAGAAAAAATATTTTATTGAAATAAAAAAAAAAAACACACAACCCTCGTTAACCATTTTATTGATAATAAAAAAAAAAGGCGTCATCGAAGTAGTCCTGGAATCTGACGTAGTCCAACGACCGAACCTGTAAGAAAACACACAAAAAATGATTAGTAACACATGTGTTAGGCTTAGATACAGGGCCCATGTGTGATACTGTCTGTGGGACCCTGTAACTAAGCCTACCACAACGTAGGCTTAGATACAGCGTCCAGCAGACAGTAATCTTATACAGTATAAGATTACTGTGTGCTGGGGCCCTGTATCTAAACCTACAGTGTGGTAGGCTTATATACAGAGCCCAGCAGACAGGATTACACATGGGCCATGTATCTAAGCCTACCATGTGATTGGCTTAGATACAGGGCCCAGCAGACAGGATGACACATGGGCCCTGTATCTAAGCCTACCATGTGATTGGCTTAGATACAGGGTCCAGAAGACAGGATCACACAAGCTGTGATCCTGTCTCATGGGCCCCCTAAGCCTGCTACATCGTAGGCTTAGGGGTTGTGCAGTCCCTAAACATTGATGGACTATCCTCAGGATAGGCCATCAATAGCTGATGTGTCTCCCGGGACCCGCAAATCAGCTGTTTTGAAGGGGCCGCAGCACTCGTACGAGAGCTGCTTCCCCTTCATTTCACTACTCGCTCACACTGTGAATCGCCGACACCGATTCACAGTGTGACCGGAATGAAGGGAAAGCAGCTCTCGTACGAGTGCTGCGGCCCCTTCAAAACAGCTAATTGGCGGGTCCCGGGAGTCGGACCCCGCCAGTCAGGGCTAATCTTACCTTCCTCTTCAGCCGCGGCGGTAGTTCTGTCGTCTCGATGCTGTGCGCGGCGCATAGCGCTGTGACATCATGCGCTGCGCACAGCGCTTGACGTCAGGACCTCCGCTGCGATCCGGAACCAGGAAGGTAAGTACAGTCTGTTACTATAGTAACAGGGGCCCGGGGCCTGAGTTACTATAGTAACTTTTTATTGATGTGGTGTGGGGGCTGTGGGCCCCCCTGGCTTCGGGGCCCGGTCGCAATTGCGACTGCTGCGACCCCTATAGCTACGCCAGTGAGGGTAAGCGCACACAGGGCCGATACGCTGTGTAAAAGTACACAGCGTATCCGTCCTAGAAACCGAAGGAAGTTCCGCCCGAAAAAACTGCAGGATTGGGGTGCAGTTTTTAGGGAGGAATGTCCACTGCGGAAATACTGCAGGAAAAAAACATACGTTTATATTTACTACACGGCCGTTGTCATGGCGACGCATTCCTCTTCTCTGAGTACAGCCTGGACTACTGAGATGACTCTGTAGTCCATGTGACCGCTGCAGCCTGTGATTGTGGTGCCGTTTTTATGGAACTAGAACTGATTTTCAGTCACAAAAAAATTCTGCAACATAGTTACATGGTTAGTATGGTTGAAAAAAAGGCACATGTGCATCAAGTTCAACCAAGGGATGGGAAAAAGGAAGGGATGGAACAAAATTTCTACACATTGACATAGGAGCTGATATTTTTTCGTTCTAGGAAATTATCTAATCCTTCTTTAAAGCCATCTCCTGTCCCTGCTGTGACCAGCTCCTGCGGTGACCATTCCATAGATTCACAGTTCTCACAGTAAAGAAGGCTTGTCGCCTCTGCAGATTAAAGCTTTTTTTCTCCAGACGTAGGGAGTGGCCCCTTGTTTTTGAGGGGGTTTTACATGGAACAGGATTTCACCATATTTTTTGTATGTGCCATTAATATATTTATATAAGTTAATCATGTCCCCTTTAGTCGTCTCTTATCAAGGTTAAATAGGTTTAATTATTTTAATCTTTCCTCATAACTTAGATTCTCCATGCCCCTTATTAGCTTGGTTGCTCTTCTTTGTTTTTTGTTTTTTCTAACTCCAGGGCATCCTTTCTATGAACTGGGGACCATAAGGCTGCACTAATGCTTTGTAAACTTGTAATATTATATCCCTGTCCCACGAGTCCATGCCTGTTTTAATACACAACAATATCTCGCTGGCCTTAGAAGCAGCTGATTGACACTGCATGCTGTTATTTAGTTTATGATTTACAAGTACACCCAGATCCTTCTGAACAAGTGACTCCGCTAGTATAGCTCCCCCTAGGACATATGATGCATGTAGGTTGTTGGTACTCAGATGCATAACTTTACATTTATCTACTTTAAACTTCATTTGCCAAGTGGACGCCCAAACACTCAGTGTGTCCAAATCAGATTGCAATTTACGAACATCTTCCATAGACTGAACAATACTACATAGCTTGGTGTCATCTGCAAAAATAGAAACAGTGTTATTAATCCCATCCTCTATATCATTAATACATAAGTTGAATAATAGTGGTCCCTGCACTGAAACCTGGGGTACACCACTTATAACCGGGGACCATTCAAAGTAGGAGTCATTGACCACAACTCTCTGGATACGGTCCTTGAGCCAATTCTCAATCCAATTACAAACTATAGTTTCTAAACCTATAGTCCTTAATTTACCCATTAGACGTCTATGAGGGACAGTGTCAAATGCCTTTGCAATGTCCAAAAACACTATATCCACAGCGGCCCGTCTGTCCAGGCTTCTACTCGCTTCTTCATAAAAACAAATCAGGTTGGTTTGACAGCTTCTGACTTTAGTAAAACTGTGCTGGCTGTCACTTATGATACTATTTTTTGTCACATGCTCCTGTATATAGTCCCTCAATAGCCCTTCAAACAGTTCCCCACGATTAATGTTAAGCTTACTGGTCTATAATTACCCGGGGAAGACCTAGAGCCCTTTTTGAAAATAGGCACCACATTTGCCCTGCGCCAGTCCTTGGCACTATACCAGTCACTAGGGAATCTCTAAATATTATGAAGAGGGGGACAGAAATAACTGAACTAAGCTCCTTAAGAACGCTAGGGTGTAAACCATCTGGTTCAATAGCCTTGTGTACGTTAATTTTATTTAATTTAGCTTGCACCATATCTACATTCATCAGTATATCAACTGATATATTACCAGCACTGGCACCAGTTACATCAGCTGCTCTTTCTTCTGTTGTATATACCGAGCTAAAGAACCCATTTAGTAACTCTACCTTCTCTTTATCCCCTGTGACCAACTCCCCATTACCACTACTAAAGGGGCCTACATGTTCAGACCTTGGTTTTTTTGCCTTTATATACTTGAATAATTTTTGGGGATTTGTTTTACTATCCTTGGCCACCTGCCTTTCATTTTGTATTTTTTCTGATTTTATTACTTTTTGCAGATTTTATTAAGATATTTATAATTTACAAAGGCTACAGCTGTACCCTCAGATTTTTATTTTTCAAATGCCCTTTTTTTGTCATGTATTGCCCTTTTTACAGAAGGTGTAAGCCATGTGGGGGTTTAATTTGATTTGGTTATACTTGTTACCTATAGGAATAAATTTTGCGCTATAATTATACAATGTAGATTTTAAGATTTTCCATTTATCATTTGTACCATTATTTGAAATTAGTTCTTCCCAGTCTTTGTCCTGAATTGCAGCTCTTATCCTGGGGAAATTGGCCTTCTTAAAATTAAGTGTTTTTGCCCTCTCAGCCTGTGTTTGTTTTTTACAGTATGTAATATGTAAAATATAACCATATTATGATCATTGTTACCGAGGTTTTCAAGAACATTGACATTCCCAACAAGCTCTGCATTATTAGAAATGACCAGATCCAACAGAGCTTCACCTCTAGTCAGGTCTTCCACATACTGGGCCATAAAATCTTGCTGCAACGGGTTGAGGAAATTTCTCACCTTCGCAGTTGAAGCCAAACCATGACACCAATTAATATCCCGGTAATTAAAATCTCCCATTATCACTACAGTAACCACCTGTACTGCCCGCTCCATCTGTTTATATAGCTGACCTTCCATCTTCTCAGTTATATTCGGGGGTCTATAGATTACACCAAACATAATTCTTTCAGTGTTTACCTCCCTTTCTAGTTCCACCCACAAGGTTTTAACCTCCTCACAATCTTCACCCACTAAAGTCTCATTCACACTCGCCTTCATATCGCTTCTCACATACAGACATACACCACCGCCTTTCCTATTTGTCCTGTCTTTTCAAAAAATGTAAAAACCTCTAGATTTACAGCCCAGTCATGAGAAGAGTCTAGCCATGTTTCAGCAACAGCAACTATATCTATATGTTCCTCCAGTACCAAGGCCTCCAGCTCCCCCATTTTGCTTGCTAGACTTCTGCCATTTGTGAACAAACACTTTAACTTGCATTTCAAATTGTCATGTTCGGTATCAGAAATGTCATTATTTGACATTATTTGGGCATTTTAATTTTCATTGCTGTTTTGTAACAAAAGGATCTCCTTATCCCGTTGTCTAGTCCTCTCCCCACAGTCTGTTTCTCCCCCCCCACCAATAAAGTCTCACCCCTCTCTAACCTAACTACCCCTTTATTTTCTACATTGACCTCCCTCTTCAGCCCTAGTTTAAACACTCCGCCACCCCAGCTAGAATTCTCTCCCCCAGCACAGCGGACCCCCTTCCACTTAGGTTCAAATCATCTGCAGAATACAGTTTGTACCCCAATGAAAAGTAAGCCCAGTGCTCTAGGAACCCAAAGCCTTCTCCTCTACACCAATACTTAAGCCATGCATTTAACTCCCTGAGCTCCTGTTGTCTTTTCCTGTAAAGCAACAAAATCCGCCGCATGTGACTACACCATAACACTTACACAAAATATTTGTGAAACTAGACATATAATGTCATTTAATTAGGGCTGTCTGAGATTTCAATCATTGTCACAATTTTGTTTAACCCGTTAGTGACCGGCCCATCATGTTTTTACGTCGGTCACTAACGGGCCTTATTCCGATGCCATAGACTTTTTACGTTGCGGCATCGGAATAAATAAACAGAGCAGGGAGCTGTCAAATCTCCCTGCTCTCAGCTGCCAGAGGCAGCTGAGGGCTGGGAGCGTCCCTGCTCTGCCGGGTGAGATCGATATTAGTATCGATCTCACCCGTTTAACCCCTCAGATGCGGTGCACAATAGCGTGCACCGCATCTGAGTGGTTTTGGAGAGAGAGAGGGAGCTGCCTCTCTCTCCCACTGACACCCGGCGATACGATCGCCGAGGGTCTGTGTCTCCAATGGCAGCTGGGGGCCTAATAAAGGCCCCCAGGTCTGCCTGGAGCGAATGCCTGCTAGATCATGCCGGAGGCATGACCTAGCAGATGCCTGTCCGTGTTAAACGGACAGGCAGTAATACACTGCAATACAAAAGTATTGCAGTGTATTAAAAATGCGATCACAGAATCGCATATTATAGTCCCCTAGTGGGACTAGTAAAAAAGTAAAAAAAAAGTTTAATAAAGTTAATTAAAAAAAATAAGTGAAAAAAATGAAAAACCCAGCTTTTCCCCTTACAAAATGCTTTACTATTAAAAAAACAAAATAAAGTTAAAAAGTTACACATATTTGGTATCGCCGCGTCCGTAACGACCCCGACTATAAATCTATTACATTATTTAATCCGCACGGTGAACGCCGTAAAAAATTTAGTAAAAAACTATCGAAAAATTGCTGTTTTCTGTGAATACTGACTTTAAAAAAATGTGATAAAAAGTGATCAAAAAGTCGCATCTACTCCAAAATGGTACCAATAAAAACTACAAGTCTTCCCGCAAAAAAAAGCCCTTATACAACCGCATCGGCGAAAAAATAAAAAACGTTACGGCTCTTCAAATATGGAGACACAAAAACAAATAATTTTGAAAAAAATGTGTTTTTACTGTGTAAAAGTAGTAAAACATACAAAAACTATACAAATTTGGTATCGTTGCAATCGTAACAACCCGCTGAATAAAGTTATTGTGTTATTTATATCACACGGTAAACAGCATAGATTTAAGACGCAAAAAAGAGTGGCGAAATTTCAGGTTTTTTTCTATTTCCCCCCAAATAAAAGTTAATAAAAGTTAATCAATAAATAATATGTCCCCCAAAATGGTGCTATTAAAAAATACAACTTGTCCCGCAAAAAACAAGACCTTATACAGCCATGTTGACGCAAAAATAAAAAGGTTATAGCTCTTGGAATGCGACGATGGAAAAACTTAAAAAATGGCTTGGTCATTAAGGTTTAAAATAGGCTGGTCATTAAGGGGTTAATGATATTTTTAGATGTATAATGACCTAAATAATTGTATTATTTTTATATTTCTCAAGAGATGAAGAAAATAATTAGACCATTTTCAGATGGCTGTAATAGTGTCACTTTTTAACATCCATATTACAGCCACATATCCCAGACCCCCACAGTTCTACTGAGCCGAACTTAGACACATCATAGAACCATAGGATATAAGATCTGCCATTGTCACCTGATGCATGTATGGACGGTTGCCATACAATAATCCAGTTAAAAAGGGAAGGTTTTAAACAGGGTTTGTTTGTAGTTTGTAACCATGAAGACACATAGGTCTACATAGAAGCTGCATACGCAAAGCTGTAGGAGATTTTTAATCAAGAAAACATGAAAAATGAATGTTGCTTCATTTTTATTATAGATGCATAAGGAATAGGAGGATACGTTTAGCAGGAGATTAAGGGAGCCATGTTGTTTGCAAACATTATGATATTTCATTAATATTTTAAAAGAATCATAGAGAATAGATCTACCCAGTTTTGGGACACACCTCTTAATCACTTCATTCAGGTTTTTCATCCATTCACATAGCCACAGGTGAATAAAACCAAGCACCTATCCATGCGGTCTGTCTTTACAAACATTGTGAAATAATGGGTCATTCTAAAGAATTCTAGCGTGGTACTGTTATAGAATGCCACGGTGGAGTGATGAATGCCAGGAGAACGTTACTTGTCTGACTATATTGTGCCAACTCTAAAGTTTGGTGGAGGAGGGATAATCCTATGATATAGTTTTTTTAGAGGTTGGCCGTGACCATTTAGTTTCAGTGAAGAGAAATCTTAATGCTTTAGCATACCAAGTCATTTTGGACAATTGCATGCTTCCAACTTTGTGTGAACAGTTTGGGCAAAAGGCCCTTTTCTGTTCCAGCACGACTGTGCCCCAGTGCACAAAGCAAGGTCCATAAACGCATGGTTGGGCGAGTTTAGCGTGGAAAAAGTTGACTGGCTGGCACAGAGCCCTGACCCCTTTTGGGATGAACTATAACAGAGATTGTGAGCCAGGTCCTTTCTTCCAACATCAATGTCTGACCTCACAAGTGCTCTTCTTTGCTCTTTCTGAGCTTGGTGGTTTAAGTGGCTTGTGAACTAAGTGGAGTTCTAAAACCGGATTGTGTTGCTGTATTTCTGTATTCGTTCCAGCTGAACAGCTGACGAGGGGGAAGGGGTTAACTGGACACAGATTCGTTCCAGCTGAACAGCTGACGAGGGGGAAGGGGTTAACTGGACACAGATTCGTTCCAGCTGAACAGCTGACGAGGGGGAAGGGGTTAACTGGACACAGGTGGTATAAATTAGTCAGCAGACCTCATTTTGAGCTTGCTCTTTCTGAGCTTGGTGGTTTAAGTGGCTTGTGAACTAAGTGGAGTTCTAAAACCGGAGTTGAAAAGAGGAGTTGAAGCCCCAGTAAGTACTCTTCTTTTTCTTTGACAATTGTTCGCTGTTTTGGTGTAACTTGGATAATGGATAGCAAGATTGGAGGTTTTCTTCAGTGCACAGTTTGTCATATGTATACACGACTGGAGCCGGAGTTCCAGGGTGAATATCTCTGTGGCAGATGTGAGCATGTTGTTCACCTGGAAGCTCGTATTAGAGATCTGGAGGAGCAGAATGCAACACTGAGGAGGATAGACAATTTTGAGCGGAGCTTGCTGCTCACAGAGCATGCAGTTAGTGGGTTAGAACTGGAGGGTGAAGACATGGGTGAGCAGGATCAGGTAAGTAGCTGGGTTAATGTAGTTAGGGGCAGTAGAAAGGGGTCAAAGACAAGGAAGGCCGATCCGGTTTCTGGCATTCCAAGCAAAATTGCCAGGTTGGGTGATGATGCGAGGGTGTCAGTCTCAGAAAAGGCAGCCCTAGTGGATACTGATCTCCCTAACAGCCGGGAGAACAGCCCAGCTAGTAGTCGGCGGGATGGTAATGCAGGCAAGCCAAGACAATTGATAGTTGTAGGGGATTCTATAATCAGGAAGACGGATAGAATAATTTGTCGCCAAGACCGCCTCAACTGAATGGTTTGCTGTCTCCCTGGTGCCAGGGTTCGGCATGTGGTGGAACGGGTGGACAAATTGCTGGGAGGGGCTGGTGATGATCCAGCTGTCGTGGTCCATGTCGGTACCAACGACAGAATAAATGGTAGGTGGAGGAGCCTTAAGAATAATTTTAAAGAACTAGGCTACAAGCTGAAGGGAAGGACCTCCAAGGTTGTATTCTCAGGAATACTGCCTGTGCCATGCGCATCACAGGAAAGACAGCGGGAGCTTAGGGAGTTAAATGCATGGCTGAAGTCTTGGTGTAGAGGAGAAGGATTTGGGTTCCTAGAGCACTGGGCTGACTTTTCATTGGGGTACAAACTGTATTCTGCAGATGATTTGCACCTAAATGGAAGGGGGTCCGCTGTGCTGGGGGAGAGAATTCTAGCTGGGGTGGCGGAGTATTTAAACTAGGGCTGAGGAGGGAGGTCAATGTAGAAAAAAAAGGGGTAGCCAGGTTAGAGAGGGGTCAGACTATATTGGTGGGGGGAGAAACAGAATGTGGGGAGAGGACTAGACAACAAGATAAGGAGATCCTTTCGTTACAAAACATCAGTGTAAATAAAAAGGACCGATTAATGTCAAATCACATTTCTGATAATAAAAGTGAAAAACTGACAGGCAAGTTAAAGTGTATGTTCACAAATGCCAGAAGTCTAGCAAGCAAAATGGGGGAGCTGGAGGCCTTGATACTGGAAGAAAATATAGATATAGTTGGTGTTGCTGAAACATGGCTGGACTCTTCACATGACTGGGCTGTAAATCTACAGGGTTTTACACTTTTTCGTAAAGACAGGACAAATAGGAAAGGTGGTGGTGTATGTCTGTATGTGAGAAGTGATATGAAGGCGAGTGTGAAAGAGACAATAGTGGGTGAAGACTGTGAGGAGGTTGAAACCTTGTGGGTAGAACTAGAAAGGGAGGTAAACACTGAAAAAATTACTTTTGGTGTAATCTATAGACCCCCCAATATAACTGAGGAGATGGAAGTTCAGCTATATAAACAGATGGAGCGGGCTGCACAGGCGGGTACTGTAGTGATAATGGGAGATTTTAATTTCCGGGATATTAATTGGTGTCATGGTTCGGCTTCAACTGCAAAGGGGAGACATTTCCTCAACCTGTTGCAGGAAAATTTTATGGGCCAGTTTGTGGAAGACCCGACTAGAGGTGAAGCTCTGTTGGATCTGGTCATTTCTAATAATGCAGATCTTGTTGGGAATGTCAATGTTCGTGAAAACCTCGGTAACAGTGATCATAATATAGTTACATTTTACCTATACTGTAAAAAACAAACGCAGGCTGGGAGGGCAAAAACATTTAATTTTAAGAAAGCCAATTTCCCCAGGATGAGGGCTGCAATTCAGGATATAGACTGGGAAGAACTAATGTCAAATAATGGAACAAATGATAAATGGGAGATTTTCAAATCTACTTTGAGTTATTATAGTGCAAAATTTATTCCTACAGGTAATAAGTATAAACGACTCAAATTAAACCCCACATGGCTTACACCTTCTGTGAAAGGGGCAATACATGACAAAAAAAGGGCATTTAAAAAATACAAATCTGAGGGTACAGCTGTAGCCTTTGTAAAATATAAAGAGCTTAATAAAATCTGTAAAAATGTAATAAAATTAGCAAAAATACAAAATGAAAGGCAGGTGGCCAAGGATAGTAAAACAAATCCTAAAAAATTCTTCAAGCATATAAATGCAAAAAAGCCAAGGTCTGAACATGTAGGACCCCTAGATAATGGTAATGGGGAGTTGATCACAGGGGATCAAGAGAAGGCAGAGTTACTAAATGGGTTCTTTAGCTCTGTATATACAACAGAAGAAAGAGCAGCTGATGTAGCCGGTGCCAGTGCTGTTAATATATCAGTTGATATACTGAATTGGATGAATGTAGAGATGGTCCAAGCTAAATTAAATAAAATAAATGTGCACAAGGCTCCGGGACCAGATGGGTTACACCCTAGAATTCTTAAAGAGCTTAGTTCAGTTATTTCTGTCCCCCTTTTCATAATATTCAGAGAATCTCTAGTGACTGGTATAGTGCCAAGGGACTGGCGCAGGGCAAATGTGGTGCCTATTTTCAAAAAGGGCTCTAGGTCTTCCCCGGGTAATTATAGACCAGTAAGCTTAACATCCATCGTGGGGAAAATGTTTGAGGGGCTATTGAGGGACTATATGCAGGATTATGTGACAATAAATAGCATTATAAGTGACAGCCAGCACGGTTTTACTAAGGACAGAAGTTGTCAAACTAACCTAATCTGTTTTTATGAAGAGGTGAGCAGAAGTCTAGACAGAGGGGCCGCTGTGGATTTAGTGTTTTTGGACTTTGCAAAGGCATTTGACACTGTCCCCCATAGACGCCTAATGGGTAAATTAAGGACTATAGGTTTAGAAAATATAGTTTGTAATTGGATTGAGAATTGGCTCAAGGACCGTATCCAGAGGGTTGTGGTCAATGATTCCTTCTCTGAATGGTCCCCGGTTATAAGTGGTGTACCCCAGGGTTCAGTGCTGGGACCACTATTATTCAACTTATTTATTAATGATATAGAGGAAGGGATTAATAGCACTATTTCTATTTTTGCAGATGACACCAAGCTATGTAATATAGTTCAGACTATGGAAGATGTTCATGAATTACAGGCAGATTTAAACAAACTAAGTGTTTGGGCGTCCACTTGGCAAATGAAGTTTAATGTAGATAAATGTAAAGTTATGCATCTTGGTACCAACAACCTGCATGCATCATATGTCCTAGGGGGCGCTACACTGGCGGATTCACTTGTTGAGAAGGATCTGGGTGTACTTGTAAATCATAAACTCAATAACAGCATGCAGTGTCAATCAGCTGCTTCAAAGGCCAGCAGGATATTGTCGTGTATTAAAAGAGGCATGGACTCGCGGGACAGGGATGTAATAATGCCACTTTACAAAGCATTAGTGAGGCCTCATCTAGAATATGCAGTTCAGTTCTGGGCTCCAGTTCATAGAAAGGATGCCCTGGAGTTGGAAAAAATACAAAGAAGAGCAACAAAGCTAATAAGGGGCATGGAGAATTTAAGTTATGAGGAAAGATTGAAAGAATTAAACCTATTTAGCCTTGAAAAAAGAAGACTAAGGGGGGACATGATTAACTTATATAAATATATTAATGGCACATACAAAAAATATGGTGAAATCCTGTTCCTTGTAAAACCCCCTCAAAAAACAAGGGGGCACTCCCTCCGTCTGGAGAAAAAAAGGTTCAAGCTGCAGAGGCGACAAGGCTTCTTTACAGTGAGAACTGTGAATTTATGGAATAGCCTACCGCAGGAGCTGGTCGCAGCAGGGACAGTAGATGGCTTTAAAAAAGGGTTAGATAATTTCCTAGAACAAAAAAATATTAGCTCCTATGTGTAGAAATTTTTCCTTCCCTTTTCCCTTCCCTTGGTTGAACTTGATGGACATGTGTCTTTTTTCAGCCGTACTAACTATGTAACTACTATGTAACTATGATGAACTAGCAAAAATTCCCACAGATACACTCGAAAATCTTGTCGAAAATGTTGCGGAGAAGCAGCGGAATTTCACTTCGGATTTCAGCCTCTGCGATGCAAAATCT
This sequence comes from Rhinoderma darwinii, assembly GCF_050947455.1. NCBI lineage: Eukaryota > Metazoa > Chordata > Amphibia > Anura > Rhinodermatidae > Rhinoderma > Rhinoderma darwinii. The sequence continues at coordinate 410,620,427 of NC_134687.1, read as the reverse complement.
GAAGTCTAAGGCAAGCCCGCTGTGTTATCTGCAACTTCTGAAATGCCTTTCAATAATACAAATGTTGTTGCAGATTTGTTGCGTAATTGCCCCAATTCTGCACCAATATTTGCAGCGGAAAAATTCTGCCACGTCTGAACCTGGCCTAAAAGCACCTGTAGGTGTACTGTATTGGTGTCCCAATAGTTTTATGCATTTTGTGTGTATATACCGTGTGTGTGTATATATATATATATATATATATATATATATTATGACCGAAAAACACAGCATGGATCTATATGGCTCAAAGGAAGTGAAATGCAGCCGTCAGCAAACATATGTTCAGGTGTGAGCTAGATCCTGGGGCGTGTACCCACAAAGCATCCAAAGCATAAATATATAACCTAAAGAAGAAGATGCCAATAAACTAGAAGTATGAAAATATAGAAAAATACTTTATTTGAAAATGACACATGAATATACAATGATTAAAAAAGAATCCATAAACCGACAGGTTAAAAAAGAGACATACAAGCCATGCAACTTACAGGGTAAGTGAACCATGTGGATGTGAATAATAAATGCCTAATGGCATAACCTGGTACTGGGTACGTCTGCAAGCTATATACTGCCTTGATGTGTACAAGTAATGAAAGTATATGCCATATAAAATGGTCTAAGACAAAGTACTCAAGTACATATAAATAACACAGCAGAAAAATAGACAATGCTGATGTATGAAAAAAATGTTCACAACAAGTGATAACAATTAAACATACCCATTAAAAGTCCAGGTTAGAGTGCACAGCGAGATGTCTGCCCCAACGCGCGTTTCGGCGCAACTGCCTTCGTCTGGGGGTAGCATTGGACAGTGCATATACCACTTTTAAAGGAAGAGCCGACCAATCATAGAGTATCCAAATCAGGGATCCCAGGTGTAAGAGTATAATAATAATATATCGCCACATAATTACCGGTCGCTGCCTCGAGGTGGAAACAAGATGGCCGCGCCTACCAGAAGCGCCGATCACGAGGGGCCGGAGCCGGACACACGTCATCGCGTCAGTTGACATGGTCACATGAGTCCGAAGTCCAGCGCGTCATGAGCGGCGGAACGGAGGCCGGCCATTCGTCCACCAATCAGGGGAGCAACGCAGCGAAAAGGCAGGTAACCCTGGATACGCAATGTTTATAGGCAACGGCCATGGTTCCTAATGAGACTTTTAAAAACCAGTAAGAGAAATTGTGACATAGGTGTGAATAAGTTCTGAAAAAGCATACATGAATAAAACATCATTTTAAAATTCCGTAACAAACAACATAAGTACAACAATCATGAGTTGTCAGACCTATGGTTGTGAAAGTAAATATGATGAATGAATGAGTGCGATGTGCATGGAAGTGAACGGATTAGTGTGTATAGGAGTGACAGTGAAGGTGGAAATGAATAAAGTGAAGAAATGAATAAAAAAGTGTGAAAACAAAAAGTGATGTGCAAGAACAACATGTATGTTGAAGATATGATGAAAAGAATTCTTGTTTGGACGATAAGTCCACTATATGATAAAAGAAGACGTAGGACCATATAGAAAGTGCATAGTAATATATCAAAAGGTGCATGGTGGATGAAATAATGTGTTTATTCATATACAAATGTCATTATAGAAAATTTTACATAGATGAACAATAATAAAACACTGGTTATTGTATTAGGAATAAAGTAACCATAACAACAAACACAGAAATGATCTCCATACTGATTGGTCAATACGCATCACAAAAGGATAAAATCAGTAGTAATGTACAAGAACATCCCAAAAAAGTGGAAAGCAGAGAATCCGGATATAATGAAAAAGGCTCATGTTAGAGGTCTAATCTGTAAAAAACAAATACAAAATGTTAAAATCACAAAGACACAAAAGATCCTTAATATACAACAATACCAAAATCCAACACCACTAAAAGCTGCTGACAGTCAGAGAAATGATGAAAACCCCACGGTCTCATTGAGGCCTATGGGGTGTAAGGTTTGGAGCCTCCAAATCCACTTGCATTCCCTCTGTAGTAGACGTTTTTTAAGGTCACCTCCACGCATATCAAGGTTGATGTAATCAATGCCCCTAATCTTCAACATCTTAGAACTGCAGGCATGATGTAGTCGGAAATGTCTAGGGATTGTCTTAAGCTGTTCAACATTGTCTGCGGTTTTTGCGTTCTCAATATCCCTGACATGCTCCCTAACCCTCAACCGCAACTCACGAGTAGTCATGCCTACATATATCTTTGGACATGGACAAGTGGCATAATAGATAACCGCTTTGGTGCCACAGGATATGGGCCAACAAATCTTGAAGTTATTATTGCCACTGGAATCCACAAAATTCTCAGAACGCTCAACATTGGGGAACTGATACAGTCACCGCATGGTTTGCAACCCCATTTATGCCCCTTTGTGCCAAAAGCCCTTCCAGGTTTAATAGGTGAAAGGTAACTATGTACCATGGCATCGCACAGATTGGGAGCTCTGCGCGGCGCCATGGCAGGGTAGTGGGGAAGCACCTTCAGTAGGATGGGATCAGTCAACAAGATGGGCCAAAATTTGTTCAGAACATTACGCATTTCTGTCCACCGTGAGTTGAAGGTGGTGACAAATCTCACCTTCGGTTGTGTGCCAACTTTAGGAATGACTTGAAGTAGTTGTTGTCGATTCACTTTTGACGCTCGGTAACGAGCTTTGCGTATACTGCGTTGACTGTAACCCCTCTGAGTGAACCTGTCTCCTAATTCATCGAATCGAGATTTGAGATCTTCTTCGGTGGAACAAATCTTCTTGATGCGTAAAAATTGGCCCACTGGAATCGCATCAATGGTGTGTCGAGGGTGTGAGGAGGTAGCATGCAGTAGCGAATTCGTAGAAGTCTCCTTCCGATGAAGATCTGTCTGTAAAAGACCATTACCATCTTTCTTAATTAAGATATCCAGGAAGTCAATGCTGAGATAACTCCATTTATATGTAAGTTTGATATTAAGCGAATTGTCATTCAAAACATTGATAAATGAAAGAAGATCATCAGGAGTGCCCTGCCAGATCATGAAAATGTCATCAATGAACCGTACCCAAAAGAGGACACGGCTCATTGACGGCCCATGATCTGACAGGAAAAGGTCCCTCTCCCACAGCCCCAGGAACAAATTGGCGTAAGAGGGTGTGCAGGCTGCCCCCATAGCCGTATCCCATTGCGTATCCAGGGTTACCTGCCTTTTCGCTGTGTCGCTCCCCTGATTGGTGGACGAATGGCCGGCCTCCGTTCCGCCGCTCATGACGCGCCGGACTTCGGACTCATGTGACCGCGTCAACTGACACGATGACGTGTGTCCGGCTCCGGCCCCTCGTGATCGGCGCTTCTGGTAGGCGCGGCCATCTTGTTTCCACCTCGAGGCAGCGACCGGTAATTATTTGGCGATATATTATTATTATACTCTTACACCTGGGATCCCTGATTTGGATACTCTATGATTGGTCGGCTCTTCCTTTAAAAGTGGTAAATGCACTGTCCAATGCCACCCCCAGACGAAGGCAGTTGCGCCGAAACGCGCGTTGGGGCAGACATCTCGCTGTGCACTCTAACCTAGACTTTTAATGGGTATGTTTAATTGTTATCACTTGTTGTGAACATTTTTTTCATACATCAGCATTGTCTATTTTTCTGCTGTGTTATTTATATGTACTTGAGTAGACCATTTTATATGGCATATACTTTCATTACTTGTACACATCAAGGCAGTATATAGCTTGCAGACGTACCCAGTACCAGGTTATGCCATTAGGCATTTATTATTCACATCCACATGGTTCACTTACCCTGTAAGTTGCATGGCTTGTATGTCTCTTTTTTAACCTGTCGGTTTATGGATTCTTTTTTAATCATTGTATATTCATGTGTCATTTTCAAATAAAATATTTTTCTTTAATTTTCATACTTCTAGTTTATTGGCATCTTCTTCTTTAGGTTATATATATATATATATATATATATATATATATATCCAAGAAAAAGAGACTGGAAGCAGCACTCAGCAAAAAAATGTGAATTTATTCACCCAACACAGCAACGTTTCACTTCCTCCATGGAAGCATTTTCAAGCTTCCATGGAGGAAGTGAAACGTTGCTGTGTTGGGTGAATAAATTCACATTTTTTTGCTGAGTGCTGCTTCCAGTCTCTTTTTCTTGGATATATGCATGAGGAGCTCGTCACTCCTTGATATTTTGAAGCTAGCACCAACCGTTTCTGGCTATTGACACAGTGCTGCTCCTATGTTTGGATCTTCTATATATATATATATATATATATATATATATATATATATATATATATATATATATATATATATATATATATATATATATATATATATATATATATATATATATATATAGTTTATGTAATTTTCATGATACCTCACATAATTAGGCTATGAACAAATACATTATGAGTTAGGAATTAAATTGTAGATCAAGAACACGGCCAATGTATAACAGTGAGACTGGTAAGATTCTACCATCATGGGTTCCAGTATTTTTGATGCCAAGAATACTGTAGTCTGCAGTGTTACTCTTATTGTCAAAAATACTGAAACCCCAACGGAAACCAGAGGACCTCACAATAGCCAAAGGGATACATATACAGATACATGTATATTTTAATAATGCTTAATGCTCAAAAAGCTTAATGCTGTAAAAGCACCTTAACAATTTAGTAAAAATTATTTTTTAAAATATTTTAAATGCAGTAACAGTTGAACATTTATTGTAAATAAAACAATACAATTCAATACACTGCAAATAGGAAATTACATGTGAAATATGATTACATTATAAATTGTATGGAAAATACACTTTATGATATTACATCTTAAATGAGAAGTACTGTAGGTTTCTCTGAATTATTGGAAATTAAAAAAAATCCCCTGTCCATGGAAAGTGCTGTTTAGTAACGGCTGAAAGTAAGAGAATGAGTCAAAAACAAAAATGATGCACAATTACGGACTCTCAGCAGCAGCACTGCCAACAGGTGGCCGGAAAGGATTGGTTTGGTGATATGAATAGTATAATACAATTATTAGAATGTGTTTCATGCAGAAAATATTTCCTAAAAAAGTATTTTAAATAATAATAATCGTTATTATCCTCATTGTCATCTAAACATTGCCTCAATACTTAAAGGCTATGTACACCTTTAAAACCGTTTTTAAATTAAAAAAAAAAAACAAAAAAAAAACAGCGTATCAGTGTGCTTGGTGCAACATTCTAATTACGTTTTATTAAAACAAATTTTTTTGAGATACAGCTATACTGTATCCTGTATACAAAGCATATCTAGCGCTGAAACCTGTATCCGTCACCGGGACTGACGGCTTCAGTGTCAGCGGGTCCTACGTGTCTCTGACAGGATCCACCTGTAATCAGCCCCCTGTAGATAATGCCACATATAGCCCCTGCATACAGCCCCCCTGTAGATAATACTCCACATATAGCTCCCACATACAGGCCCCCTGTAGATAATGCTCCACAAATAGCCCCCACATACAGCCCCCCCTTATATAATGCTCCACATATAGCCCCACATACAGCCCGCCATAAGTAGTGCTCCACATATAGCCCCTAACACTTTTAACAGAAAAAAAAACACGTTATATGCACACCTAAACTTGTTCTGGTGCCTTCCTCTTGCAATGCAGGCTTGCTCACTTCTGAGCAGGTCAGCTGGGTCTGAACAACGCAAGCGGCACTGAGTGGCAGGGCAAATCATTCTGCCCGGCCAATCAGCGCCTTTCAACACTGCGTCATTGAAAGGCGCTGATTTGCAGGCTGCCTTGCCCTGTCAATCAACAACGCAAGTGGCTCCATCATGACATTGCGCCGCTTACGTCATTGAAATACACTGAATATGTAATTGTATCTACGTAAAGCCCCCTGTAGATAGTGCTCCACATATAGCCCCCCTGTAGACAGTGCTCCACATACAGCCCCCCTGTAGATAGCGCTCCACATAAAGCCCCCACATATAGCCCCCTGTAGATAATGCTCCACATGTAACCCCCACATACAGCCCCCCTGTAGATAGTGCTTCACATATAGCCCCCACATACAGCCCCCACTGTAGATATGTGACCCACAAATATTGCCCCCATAGAGCCTCCTGTACATACTGCCGCCATAGAGCCCCTGTAGATAGTGCCCCCTGTAAATAGTGCCCTACATAGATTCCCTATAAATAGTAGCCCCTGTAGGTAGTGTCCCACATAAAGCCCCATGTAGATAGTGCCCCACATATAGCCCCCTGTAGAGAGTGCCCAACATATGGCCCCCCTGTATATAGTGCTCCACATATAGCCCCCACATATAGCACCCCTGTAGTTAGTGCTCCACATATAGCCCCAACCCTCTGTAGATAGTGCTCTACATATAGCCCCCACATACAGCCCCCCTGAATATAGTGCTCCACATAAAGCCCCCACATACAGCCCCCGTTGTAGATAATGTTCCACATATAGCCCCCACATACAGCCCCCCCTGTAGATAATGCTCCACATATAGTCCCCACATACAGCCCCCTGTAGATAATGCTCCACATATAGCCCCCACCTACAGCCCCCCTGTAGATAGTTCACCACATATAGCCCCCACATACAGCCCCCTGTAGATAATGTTCCACATATAGCCCCCTGTAGATAATGCTCCACATATAGCCCCTACAAACAGCCCCCCTGTAGATAATGCTTTACACATAGCCCCCAAATACAGCCCCCTGTATATAATGCTCCACATATAGAGCCACATACAGCCCCCCTGTGGTTAGTGCTCCACATATAGCTCCTAACACTTTTAACAGGAAAAAAAAAAACGTTACATACTCACGTAAACCTGTTCCCATGCCGTCGTCTTGCAATGCAGGCCTGCTCACTACTAAGCAGGTCTGCTGGGGCTGAACAAACGGTAGCGGCGCTGAGTGGCAGGGCAAATCATTCTACCCTTCCAATCAGTGCCTTTCAACGTTGCGTCATTGAAAAGCGCTGAGTGGCAGGCTGCCTTGCCCTGTCAATCAAAAATGCAAGCGGCGAGATGATGACATTGAAATTCACTGTATATTCAGGGCTTATGCATGTAATTGTTTCTGCGTCCTATAGACGCAGCTACAATTATAGTATGTGCACACGACCTCTTTTCAGACGTAATGGAGGCGTTTATGCCTCGAATTACGCCGCAAAAGACGGCTCCAATACATCGGTAAATATCTGCCCATTGCTTGCAATGGGTCTTAGGATGTTCTGTGCAGACAAGCTGTCATTTTACGCGTCGCTGTCAAAATACGGCGCGTAAAATGACGGCTCGTCAAAAGAAGTGCAGGACACTTCTTGGGACGTTTTTGGAGCCGTTTTCTCATAGACTCTATTAAAAAACAGCTCCAAAAACGTCCGTAAAAACGCCACGATAACGCCGCGTAAAACGCGAGTTGCTCAAAAAAGTCTGAAAATCTGGAGCTGTTTTCCCTTGAAAACAGCTCTGTATTTGCAGTTGTTTTTTGTTAAGCATGTGAACATATCCTAGTAGTGCAGGAGGGGGGGCGCCGGCTGGTTTCAGTGATGCCGCCGCCCCCTCAGAGAGGCAGCAGGCTGCCTGAGGCGAGATGCTCATCTCGCCTTATGGACAGTGCAGCCCTGCTACTATTCCTATTAAACCTACTAATCCTACTGCTCTCTAACTAATGTACCTACAAAGGACCATCTGCTTAAATCATGTATTTTATTTTTTATCTAGAGTGTTGGAAGTAATGTAAGAAAGAGAGGGAGGTGGATTTAAAGGAGTTGTCCTGTCCTAAGAAGTTGATGGCCTATCCCCCGCCGATCAGCTGTTTTGTAATACTATGAACCACCGCTACAAGTGTGTTGGGGATTCACAGTGTGAGCAGTAAAGGAAATGAAGGTAAAACGGTGCTCGTACAAGCGCTGCGGCTCCATCAAAACAGCTGATTGGTGGGGGTGCTTCTTAGTACTGGACAACCCCTTTAAGGACTAGCAGACATTAATGCCCCTCTTAGCCCTCAGATCAGTGGCAAATGGAGCTGAAGACCTCAGTACTGAAGCGGGACGAAGTGTAGGTGGAGTAGGTGACCACCCCAATGAAACGATGAGGAGTGGGCACAATTTATGGACTAATGAAACAAAAACAATGATCTACTGTTTTTTTAAATCAGATTTCTTTTATTGAAGATTTTCTACATATTGTAAACACACAAAGAAAAACATAAACAAACATACACAACAAATAAACATTACCCCCATCCCCTTTGAGTGACGGCCATATATTAATTATGTCTTTGTCATTTTGTTCCTGCCAGAAATGTCAATTATTAATTGCATACGTACAGTATATACATTGTTATTGTACAGAGTGCAAATATGGATACCTAAATAAACAGATGATACAAAAACAAGTATAAGATCATACTTTGTTGGGTATGCACTTAGAGATCATGAGGTGATTCAAACAAGAAAACACAATACAATTGACCTTAGAATTGTATGCAGGTACAGTATATGCTATGGTAAAAAGATATGTTTAAGTACGCCTTACACTATTTAGGACAACTAACATTAAAGGGATTTTCTCATAGTTATCATTTATCACCTAGCCACAGGATAGGTAATAAATGTCTGATCGGTGGGGGTCCGACCATTGCCGGAGATAGCTAAGCGCTTTCTCCGGCGGCCCCTTAGAAAGTGAATGGAGCGGTGACTAAGCATGCTCAGTCCCGCTTCATTCACATAGGGCACTCCAGGACAGGGCCGGCCACAGCACCCGGCAAACCTAGGCAAGTGCCGGGGCCCACTCCACTTGGGGGGGCCCACTCGGGCGCCGGGTGCTGATGCTGCCGTCGTTAAGGCATCACTGTCCATATATGGACAGTGATGTAAGAAGGAGAGGAGTCCCAGGCAGACGGCCTAGCGGCCCTTCTCCGGGTCTCCGTCTCTGGGAAAGCCCCTGACATCGCTGTCCATATATGGACAGCGATGCCAGGACCAGAGCAGTGTCCCAGCCTGACCGCTCTGGTCCCGCCTCCAACTGAGCCTGCGTCCGCAGCTTCGCTCCAGCATTCACTGTGCCGTGAGCAGCTCGGCACAGGCAGGCGCTATGTAGTGACATCACTACATTGCGCCTGTCTGCGACGAGTCACTCACAGCACAGTGCAGAGGAGGAGAAGGATCTTCCACACATCGTGGGAACGCGGGTAGGGGTAAGTAATTATGTTGTTATTTTTCTATTAGGTACATATGGGGGCATTATACTAGGTATGGGAGGGGGTCCTATTGTAGCTGTTGATGGGGAATTATACTGTATGGGGGCAATATACTGTAAGGGACAGCTTTGGGGGGCATTATACTGTATGTGGCAGCTATGGAGGGCATTATACTTTATGGGTGCATTATACTGTATGGTGCAGCTATGGGGGGCATTATACTGTATGGGGCAGCTATGGGTGCATTATACTGTATGAGGCAGCTATGGGGGCATAATACTGTATGGGGCAGCTATGGGGGCATCATACTGTATGGGGCAGCTATGGGGCATTATACTGTATGGGGCAGCTATGGGGGCATCATACTGTATGGTGCAGCTATGGAGGGCATTATACGGTATGGGGCAGCTATGGGGGGCATTATACAGTATGGGACAGCTATGGGTGGCATTAGACTGTATGGGGCAGCTACGTGGAGCATTATACTGTGGTGGTCAGCTATGGGGGGCATTATACTGTGTGGTGGATTTATACTGTGGGAGCAGCTATGGAGGGCATTATACTGTGTGGGGGGCAGCTATGGGGGCATTATACTGTGTGGGGGGAAGCTATGGGGAGCATTATACTTTGTGGGGGGCAGATATGGGGAACATTATACTGTGGTGGTCAGCTATGGGGGCATTATACTGTGTAGGGGGAAGCTATAGGGGGCATTATACTGCACGGATGGCAGCTATGGGGGGGTCATTATACTGTGGGGGCAGCTATAGGGGCATTATACTGTGGGGGCATTCATGGGGTCTGTCGGGCAAGGCAGCTGGGCAAGCGTCGGACCCTACTGATCTAATACTGATGGCCTATCCTAAGTATTGCCCTATCAGTTTTGAAACACTGAATAACCCCTATAAGTGGTTTATTATGCTGTACAGAACACCATATTTATGATAATCACCTGCCGGTGTTACTGACACAAGCAGAAATACAGTATGTGTTAACATGGACATTTATTCTTGGGTTAGTTGGGGAAAACAGAACAGTAACACTACTTAGCCATTATTTGTTGGAAATCAAGCCTTTACGTTTTAATGTCACCAAAGTAATTGTAGAAGTAATATTTGTTGTTATTATTGGAATTACTTCATTAAAATCTGCCCAATACACTACAAATTATTTATATTAAGTTGAGTAAAGTTAGGTATTAAAGCTTGTGCTTGCAGCCAGATAAATATTTCCATCCATTATTACAGTAAAAAAGAGACATGCAACTATTGAAACATAGGGTCTTTTACGCTTCACTGCTCATGATTCTGTGTAAATTATCATGTTCAAGTCAATTCTAGAAATATCACTATTTGTGGTGTTTTCATCTGTAGTCTGTACTGTTGATAACAGGAAAATGGCACAGCTGCATCCTGCTTTCAGTTAATATTTCGGAGAACATTTCTTGAATGGCCGCTAGATGTCATTGTACACCTCACACTCCTTCTCTTCATGTCCGTCATACACGGATACTGGCTGGTGACCGGTTCATGCAGCTTTATGTTACCACCGCATGTGTATAAAAATGGCCGGACCATTGTACAGAACAAACACTATTACACTGTGTGTCTCCCTTATGTCCTCATAGATTGTAAGCTCTTGCGAGCAGGGTCCTCACTCCCCAGGTTTCAATTGTAAATGAACTTTGTCACTATGTAATGTCTGATATTGTTTGTTTCATGTTCCCTCTAAATTGTAAAGTGCTGCGTAATATGTTGGCGCTATATAAATAAAGATTATTATTATTATTATTAACCTAAAAAAAAGAAATATCTGTTATTGTGTCAAGAACAACCAGTATTTAGTCAAGCTAAGTTTTGTGTCCCAGTCTCTGATGGGCAAAATCTTAAAGGTTTTCACCATCTTAAAAATTTGTGGCAGATCCACTGGATATGCCATAAATGTCTAATAGATAGCAGTCTTAGCTCTAGGACTCCCACTGGTCATGAGACAGAGTGTCCCCTCACTCCTGTTCTACTAGGCAAGATGAGCAGTGCATTTAGGCAGAGAATGGAGATGTGGGAGCTTTCTTAGACTTTTCTGTAACCCCTATAGACTTGACCATATATGGACAGTGACTTCGGGAGCAGGGCTGGAGTCCCCAGACAGAGCATCAGCTGATGTTCTGCTCGGGGACTCCAGTACTGCTGCCAACATCACTGTCCATATATGGACAGTGACAGTCACGTTGTCAGAAGTGCTGGAGTCCCCAGGCAGAGCATCAGCTGATGATCTGCTTGGGAACTCCAGCTATAGGAAACCCCTGAATTGACCAAATATGGATACGTCGGGAGCAGTGCAGGAGTCCTGAGCAAAGCGCTAGCTGATGCTTTGCTCGGGACTCAAGCAATAGGCAATGTGACAGCCCCTTGCGGTCATGTTCATGAACAGCACATGAACCAAGAGCTCAGTCGCGTGGGGCCATGTCGGAGCGTCATCATTATTATAAAAGCTCCAGCACTTCCGGGAACAATTCACGAGGTTTGAACTGCACCATTTAGTACAGAATTTTAAATTAAAATATATTAGTAAGTTACTTCGTTTCACATATATATATTATTGCAATACAATTTTTGGTCCCCGGATAACCCCTTTAATGCCCCAATCTCTAGCATCTCAAGCATCTGGTGCCCTAGTGTGCCCTAGTGTCCAGTGGTTAAAGTGTTACTGACATGAGTCAAGTTTCTCATAAAGGGCTAAAACAGCAGATGTAGTCCCATATTCCTTCTGAAAAGGGCTTGCTGGTAGTGCTTCCAGAGGTGAGTCCTGTGAGAGAGTGGCTTTGCTTCAATCGGTGTAGCTAGAGCACTTTTTTTTTCAGAACTGTGAAAGTATTAATGTAGCGCCTAGTAAATCGGGCACTTTACAGCTGCTGTTTTAACAATTTATGTTAAGGATGCCATATTTAAAGCACCCCTGTCTTGGATAAGTTGGTAAATGTGTTTGAAGTAATAGTTAATAAAGTGAATAAAATGTATTAATTAAAGAAAAAAGGGAATTGTGAGAAGCCTTGGGGTCTTCACTAAGACTTGGGGCTATCCAATAACAGAGGAAACTCCTGTTAATGATGTCACTTCGATTTCTTCTGTGATGTCAAAGAGACGACCCCTTTGTTATCGTTGTTAAAAGTCAGCATTGACCGTTTCATTGAATGGGTTAAACAGCGGCAATCCAAATACATTATGGGTTTAAGTATCCTGATCTCCACTGGTTCAGTGCCCCATTCCCAGATGTCATAAAGTATTATACTCCAGCCTCTGCTGTCATGTTTTAAGGCTTCAGTTGCTGATATTTAGAGAATTATAGTATGTTCACACAGGTCGGGTACACTTCTAAACGTATTTGACCCAGAAAGTTGCTTTAATTGGGTGCAGATATTTTGCTACGAAAAACGGACGACCGAAAAAAAAGGCCTCTACTCACCTTTCCTGGTGCTGCCATAGCAACAAGACCCTGCTTCATTAGGTGGTCTCTGTACTGCCGGCCTACTGTGATGACGTTTCATCCCATGTGACCGCTGCAGCCCGTATATATATTTTTTCAAACTTATAATGAAAATTATATATATTTTTTTTAAACTCGTGGAATTTGCTGCAAAAACAATTTCTGCAACAATTGACATTTGTTGCAGAATTTGAATTCCCAATTGAACTCAATGGGGTAATTCTGCAACAAATGCGCAGCCATTCCGCAACATAAATTGACATGCTGCAGGTTTATAATCCGATCAAATCTCAAATGTCATCCACTTTGCTGCTACTATAAACGCTGCAGAGTTTCCGCATGGAAAATCTGGTTGGAAATTCTGCAGCGTATACGCCACATGTGAACATAGTCTAAGTGTCGTTTTGTGTCTCTGTCTCAGGGAAAAGCAGTTTGGGGTTACAATACCTGGTAGCCTGCAGCTTTATGCCCCTGTCACTAGTGTATGTTATGATGCTGTGTCATTGTAAGGTTTACGGACAGTTTGTATAATAATTGACTTGATTTCTGTCTACATTGACACTCAGTTATTAAAAGGTACATGATACAGATCACCCATATGAGTTATGATGGTTTTAATCAGCTTTCCCACTTTGCACATGACTAGCCTGTCTCTCTTGCACTGCAGGCTTCCTTCATTAACCACAGGGTCCATCCAGCTCATAACAGCTCAGCATGACAGCTGCTTGTGGACCATTTGTCAGTAAGTTTTGTTTTTAATACAATACTGTATAAATAAAAATAACCTAACTTGCTGTTAAATTCAGTTTCCTTAAATTTCCTAAGTTTGGTGTTGATTTTTTGCATGACTCATTTCCTTAATGTATCTTGTGGTGGAATCAGTTATAAGGTTTTTAAACAGCTGTGTTTTGCTACTGAATGCAATACCGTAAGTACGCAGAAGAGGGCAGTCTATACTTATTTATTGTTTAGAACAAAAAAAAAAGCAAAAAACAGTTATTTTTTTTCAATATCATTAAATGGAATTTACTACGAGCTTGCTCACATCAGTGTCAGAGATTCCGTTGTTTTTGCCAGACATGCTGCGCTATTCTGTCCAGCAAAACGACAGATGGAAACCCGACGGTGCCCACTAAAGACCATTGGGCGCCATTGGTGTTTGCCATATGATAATTCCAGCGATTCAAGTTTTTTTTGTTGTTTTGCTCCAATGAAAATAGGAATAGGAATAGGAATAGGAAAATAGCTGAAAACCATAACGCAAATGTGAACACAGCCTAACTTTCAGAAATTGCACATGGTCATTGGCCCCAACCTGAACACACTAAAGAGGGTTCCACTTAACATTAAGAAAATCTTCAGTAAATATATGTAGGCTTCTACTGTTTAAAATATATACATCTATTTTTAGTTGTATTTGTGTCTGGCAGAACTTGGTTAAAATCAGTAATCATGTAGCAATATATCCACTGCCCCATACCACTAGATATTAAGTGAGATTCGTCACTATAAGGGGTTGGTAAAGCTAGCGAAGAATACCTATCTATTATATAACTGAGAAGTAGGTGGTGTCCAAAGCTCACATAGAGCTCCGCCCACAGCCCAATCACAGTTAGCTCCGCCCACATACAGCTCCGCCCACATCCCAACCGGGAGTTAGCTCCGCCCACAGCCAGAAGACTGAGGCCTTTTCACATGACAGGGTTTCAAAAAACAGCCGTGACACGGCCGCAGTAAAAACAATAGACCCAAAATGGGGTTATTCATACGACCGATTTTTTGACGGCCCCGAGAAACCCGGCCGTCAAAAAATGGGACATACCCTATTTTCGGCCGTTCTACCGGCCGCCCGGCTGCCATAGAATTCTATGCGGCCGGGCAATACACGGCCATCACTGGAATGAGTTCCGAGTGACGGCCATGTCTTCCGTCGCTCGCTCTCTCCTCCTTCTCCCCACAGTGCGAAGTGCATGTGAGGAGGAGGAGGGTATGTTTTTGCTCCCTGTGGGAGCAGAATCCCCAATCCCAGGCCACAGCTTCGGCAATGCAGTGGCCGGGGATTCCGCTCCAGGAGAAGTCCCTGACTTCACATATATGGACACAGTGACGTCAGGGACTCCTACAGCGGAATCAGGGGCATAGCTAAAGGCTCATGGGCCCCGATGCAAAAGTTCTTATTGGGCCTCCCCCCCCGCAAACTTCTCATGGCCGACGGTCCGCCGCTTTCAGCTGCATCGCTGGGTCTCCTAAGTGACCCAACAATGGAGCACTAGCAGCCGGGGCGTCACTAAGGCTGGGTTCACACACCCTATTTACGAACGTAATTCGGGTGTTTTAGCATTGAATTACGTCCGAAAATGTGGCTCAAAAGTGTTGGCAAACATCTGCCCATTCATTTGAATGGGTTTTACGATGTTCTGTGCCGACGGTCATATTTTTTACGCGCCGCTGTCGAAAGGCGGCGCGTAAAAAAGACGCCCGCGTCAAAGAAGTGCCTGTCACTTCTTCAGACGTAAATGGAGCCATTTTCCATGGAAAAACAGCTCCAATTACGTCCGTAATGGACGCAGCGAAAAACGCCTGCACATGCCATTACGTCTGAAATTCCAGAGCTGTTTTCTCCTGAAAACAGCCCCGTAATTTCAGCCGTAATGGACGCTACCGTGTGAACATACCCTCAGGGCTTAAAATGGCAGGGGAAATAGCCCCAATACATATGTGTCCGCCCAAAAAAAAATGTGTGTATAGGAGACAGCATAGCATATCTATAGCACTACGACCCTATAAACTATGGATAGGATTAGATACATTGGCTCAGCAGACAGTATCACACATGATAGGATTAGATACAATGACTCAGCAGACAGTATCACACATGGTAGGATTAGATACAGTGGCTCAGAAGGCAGTATCACACATGATAGGATTAGATACAGTGGCTCAGCAGACAGTATCACACATGATAGGATTAGATACAGTGGCTGAGCAGACAGTATCACACATGATCGGATTAGATACAGTGGCTCGGAAGGCAGTATCACACATGATAGGATTAGATACAGCAGCTCAGCAGACAGTATCACACATGATAGTATTAGAGATAGGGCCCAGCAGACAGTATCACACATGATTGGATTAGATATAGGGCCCAGCAGACAGTATCACACATGATAGGATTAGATACAGTGGCTCAGCAGACAGTATCACACATGATTGGATTAGCTATAGGGCCCAGCAGACAGTATCACACATGATAGGATTAGATATAGGGCCCAGCAGACAGTATCACACATGATACGATTAGATACAGAGCCCAGCAGACAGTATCACACATGATTGGATTAGATACAGGGCTCAGCTCGCTGACATTGCGGCTCCAGCGCTGGACCCAGGAAAGGTAAGAATAATAATTTTGCTTCTTTATGTGTTACTGATTATTTTTAGGTTCGGTTGTTGAACTTCGGATTCGAGGACTTCAATGACAGCGTTTTTTTTATTCTCAATAAAATGGTTAATGAGGGTTGTGTTTTTTTATTTCAATAAAATATTTTTTCTATGTGCTTGTATCTTTTTAAACTTTATTATCACCGCCTTAGTAATGGCCGCTGGCTGATTGACAACCTCCATTACTAAGGCGGGGCTTAATGTTAGCAGGTGCAGAGGCCAACACTAACCCCCATTATTACCCCGGTACCCACCGCCACCAGGGGTACTGGGAAGAGCCGGGTACGAACCAGTACCCGTCCATCTGTAGTGATGGGCAATTTGTGTAAAGGTTCAGATAGCACCAGATACGTGGAAGGGTGAGGTTTTGCACGGATAGGGGCCCAACCCAAACATAAATATAAAAGAGCCAGCCGCTATCAGCACCACTAGCGCTCGTCAATACAGTTGCCCAGCACGGCTCAGTGCCTGATGAAGGTCACCTAGACCGAAACGTCGCACTCTGCCACTGGCATTAGAAACAAAATAAAAAATACCTTTTTTTCTATATTGGTGTGCCGGATACTCTTTTATAATTATATATATATGTAGTGATGGGCAGGCACCGGGGTAGCCGCAGGCTGGTAGTATTAGGCTGGGGAAAGCCAAAAACAGTGGCCCCTACCACCCTGGTAATGCTGCCTGCTGCTGCTGTGTTGTATCTGGCTGGTTATGAAAATTGGGGGGGACCCAACATCGTTCTTTCCAATTATTTTTTTATTTTATTTTTTTTAAATAACGTGGGGTCCCCCCATTTTTCATAACCAGCCAGATACAATAAAGCAGCAGCAGCCTAGCATTACCAGGCTGGGAAGGGTCACTGTATCTGGCCTTTCCCCTCCTGATAATACCAGCCTGCGGCCACCCCAGTGGCCGACCATCACTACAGATGGTCAGGTACTGGATCGTACCCGGCTCTTCCCAGCACCCCTGGTGGCGGTGGGTATCGGGGTAATAATGGGAGTTAGTGTTAGCCCCTGCACCGGCTAACACTAAGCCCCGCCTTAGCAATGGATGCTGTCAATCAGCCGGCGGCTATTACTAAGACGGTAGTAATATAAATAAAAAAAAAACACAAAGACATAGAAAAAATATTTTATTGAAATTAAAAAAAACCCACACAACTCTCATTAACCATTTTATTGATAATAAAAAAAAAACCCGTCATCGAAGTAGTCCTGGAATCCGCCGTAGTCCAACGACCGAACCTGTAAGAAAACACACAAGAAAAACGATTAGTAACACATGTGTTAGGCTTAGATACAGGACCCATGTGTGATACTGTCTGTGGGACCCTGTATCTAAGCCTACCATAACGTAGGCTTAGATACAGGGTCCAGCAGACAGTAATCTTATACAGTATAAGATTACTGTGTGCTGGGGACTTGTATCTAAACCTACAGTGTGGTAGGCTTATATACAGGGCCCATCAGACAGGATCACACATGGGCCATGTATCTAAGCCTACCATGTGATTGGCTTAGATACAGGGCCCAGCAGACAGCATCACACAATCTGTGATCCTGTCTCATGGGCCCCCTAAGCCTGCTACATCGTAGGCTTAGGGGTTGTGCAGTCCCTAAACATTGATGGCCTATCCAATAGCTGATGTGTCTCCCTGGACCCGCAAATCAGCTGTTTTGAAGGGGCCGCAGCACTCGTACGAGAGCTGCTTCCCCTTCATTTCACTACTCGCTCACACTGGGAATCGCCGACACCGATTCACAGTGTGACCGGAATGAAGTGACCGGAATGAAGGGGAGCAGCTCTCGTACGAGTGCTGCGGCCCCTTCAAAACAGCTGATTGGCGGTTCCCGGGAGTCGGACCCCGCCAGTCATGGCTAATCTTACCTTCCTCTTCAGCCGCGGCGGTAGTTCTGTCGTCTCGATGCTGTGCGCGGCGCATAGCGCAGTGACGTCATGCGCTGCGCACAGCGCTTGACGTCAGGACCTCCGCTGCGATCCGGAGCCAGGAAGGTAAGTACAGTCTGTTACTATAGTAACAGGGGCCCGCGGCCCGAGTTACTACAGTAACTTTTTATTGATGTGGTGCGGGGGGCTGTGGGCCCCCCTGGCTTCGGGGCCCGGTCGCAATTGCGACCGCTGCGACCCCTATAGCTACGCCAGTGAGCGGAATCCCTGGCGCTGTGGCCGGTGTTTCCGCTCCAGGAGAATTCCGTGACTTCACTGTCCATATATGGAAACAGTGACATCAGGGACTCATAAAGCGGAATCCCCGGTGCTGCGGCCAGTGTTTCCGCTCCAGGAGACGTCCCTGACTTCACTGTCCATTTATGGAACGGTGGCAATATCTACAGAAAGGTAGGGTGGGGGTGCCATCTATGGGGGGTGCTGTGTAGAACTACCTACAGGGGGCTGTGTAACATTACCTACAGGGGCTTTGTGGCATTAACTATGGGGGGGACTGTGTGGCATTACCTACGGGGGGCTGTGTAGCATTACCTAAGGGGGGCTGTGTGGCACTACCTACAGGAGGCTGTGTGGCATTACCTACAGGAGGCTGTGTGGCATTACCTACAGTGGGGCTGTGTGGCATTACCTACAGGGGGCTGTGGCAGTATCTAAAGAGTGTAGTGTGTGGCATTATCTACAGAGGGAAGTGTGTGGCAAAAAAATATACAAATGAAATTCATCCATTTTTAAAACAGACAGGGAAAAATCCGGATGCAAAACGGGTCAAAATCGTCCGTTGAAAACGGAAACACGGCCTGGAATAGAAGAGGAACGGATGCAAAACAGATTCAAAATGGCCGAGAAAAACGGACCAAAACTGACGTTTTTTCGGCCGACACTCGGACCCTGTCGTATGAATAGAGCCTGAGGAAGGAGATGTGAGTGATTAGTGGCGTAGCTATAATGCCCCCTCTCCCATACACAGTATAATGCCCCCCTTCCTCCCATACACAGTATAATGCCCCCTTCCCTCCCATACACAGTATAATGCCCCCCCTCCATCCCATACAGAGTATAATGCCCCCTCCCTCCCATACACAGTATAATACCCCCCTCATATACACAGTATAATGTCCCCATCTCCCTCCCATACACAGTATAATGCTCTCATATGTATGGACCAAACAGCAAAATAATAACATACATACTTACCTATCCCCATTCCCCCTCTGGTCTGTGCGATGTGAGTGACTCGGTGCAGACGGGCACGATGACATCACTACATCGTGCCTGCCTTCGCCAAGCCGCTCACATCACACTGAGCACAGTGCAGAAGAGGCAAAGGATCCTCCACCCATCGTGGGAATGGGGATAGGTAAGTATGTATGTTATTATTTTTCTATTTAGTCTGTACATATGGGGGCATTATACTGTATATTGGAGGGAGGGGGCATTATACTGTGTATGGGAGAGAGGGGGGCATTATACTGTGTATGGGAGGGAGGTGGCATTATACTGTGTATGGGAGGGAGGGGGGCATTATATTGTGTATGGGAGGGAGGGGGCATTATACTGTGTATGGGAGGGAGGGGGGCATTATACTGTGTATGGTAGGGAGGGGGGCATTATACTGTGTATGGGAGGGAGGGGGGGCATTATACTGTGTATGGGAGGGAGGGGGGGCATTATACTGTGTATGGGAGGGAGGGGGGGCATTATACTGTGTATGGGAGGGAGGGGGGCATTATACTGTGTATGGGAGGGAGCGGGGGCATTATACTGTGTATGGGAGGGAGGGGGGCATTATACTGTGTATGGGAGGGAGGGGGCATTATACTGTGTATGGGAGGGATGGGGGCATTATACTGTGTATGGGAGGGATTGGGGCATTATACTGTGTATGGGAGGGAGGGGGGCATTATACTGTGTATGGGAGGGATTGGGGCATTATACTGTGTATGGGAGGGAGAGAGGGGGGCATTATACTGTGTATGGGAGGGAGGGAGGGCATTATACTGTGTATGGGAGGGAGGGGGACATTATACTGTGTGTGGGAGGAAGGGGGCATTATACTGTATATGGGAGGGAGGGGGGCATTATACTGTGTATTCGAGGGAGGGGGGCATTATACTGTGTATGGGAGGAAGGGGCATTATACTGTGTATGGGAAGGGGGCATTATACTGTGTATGGGAGGGAGGGGGCATTACACTGTGTATGGGAGGGAGGGAGGGGCATTATACTGTGTATGGGAGGGAGGGGGGCATTATACTGTGTATGGTAGGGAGGGGGGCATTATACTGTGTATGGGAGGGAGGGGGGGCATTATACTGTGTATGGGAGGGGGCTATATACTGTGGGGGTCGGCTATGGGGAGCATTATGCAATATGGGGGCAGGTATGGGGGACATTATACTGTGTGGGTTCAGCTATGGGAGGCATTATACTGTGGGGCAGCTATGGGGGTATTATACTGTAGGGGCAGCTATGAGGGGCATTATACGGCGTGGGGGCAGCTATGGGGAGCATTTATATATATTAACAGACCACTGCTTTCCTTTTGCTAGCAAACCCGTGTAACAGGTTTTCTATACTAGTAGGAGCTATAATCCTTGTTCATCACTGTGATCCTCAGAAATCACTACAAGAAAGTGCAGCACTCCAAGTCACAGTGTGCACAAGGGCTATTAAAAAAGCTATTTTTTTCACTGTGGCTTGGAGTGCTGCCTATTCTTGGACGACTATAGGAGATTTGGAGCAGTGATCGAGCTCCTAGGGCACGCACCCATCCATAATTTTGGCTGGTGCTGCTGGACGGTGGACTTCCTATAAAAAGTGCAGTGGTGTTAAAAAAAAGTTATCTCACTTCGCCTCCTGTCAGCTCCGTCCGTCTTTTTTTCAGGCCCACTGTATGTTCGGCCATTGACTATAATAGAATAACTATGAAATCTTTGGAAGAAGCAGAGTAGAGCCAACAGGAGACTAAAAAGCACTGCACTTTCCTAGCACCATTGCCACTTCGTTCTAGCAATTGGGCCCCCACCGATTGGACACTGATGGTAAATCCTAGCAATATGCCACCAATGTCAAGACATCCCCTTTAAAATCTAGACAGTTTATATTATTTTCAGTGGAGTCTGGACTACACAGCTTCAGGTATGGTCCTGTGTTAAAGCTATATCGCTATCTGCAGTGTAAATGAATGGAGAGAAGTGTATGACGCTGATTGGTCACTGATTGGTCAGCGTCATACACTCCTCTGTACAACGCCCGCTTGGTCATATAGTAAAATACGCCCAGATGTCCATTGAGGAACTCATTAGCATAAAGCGAATATAGGTCATAACTCCGTCAAAAATGATCGTTTTTCTAAATAAAAAACACTGCTGTAATCTACATTACAGCGCCGATCCCATCATGTACAATATAGGGCACTTATAATGTGGTGACAGAGCCTCTTTAAATAGTAGTTTCTCTATTCATGTGAGACAAAAGTAAAAATAAGCCAAGTAAAACGAAACTTTAGTGTTAAAGAAAAACTTGGGGCAATAGCAAATCCTGAGAGGAGGTGCATGAGATAGGAATTCAAAGAACACCAGTGTATCAGTTTTGCCTGAAGTGTTCTAATTTAGTATTAAAATGTGTATTTATATAGCATTAATCTGAATTACTGTATCATTAATGTATATAACATATGTAATATTGGCCTGGATAAACAAGAGAAATGTTGTTACAAATTTCAAATTGCTCTTTGCAAAAAGTCTTATTTGACCTGGATTCTCTATATTCATTACTTCTGTAGTTTATGATAAAAACCTATCCACATGAGGGCGTGGTTCTGTTGGTAAATATGCCATGGTAAAGGACTTCTAATGACATGACAACTAAGCTGTACAGCTAGCATGCAAATGAGAAGTGCTGCCAGCATAAAATAGCCCAAAGAACTCAAGTGATTACATGTACGGACATTTATTTAGAGGATACAGAAGAAGATTTTAGAATTTGAGAGACTGCGATAATGGCGTTGACACTTTATATATTATATGGCATTATGGTGTACATATCAGGTAAAATAGCATATGGCCTACAATATGCGGCCAAATAAAGAACTTGCTGTTGGAATTTGCAGAAAATGAATTTACACTAAATTTATGTGCACAGAATTGTAATTATGCTATATTTATTCCTACAGGTCTTGCCGCAGTTGAGGTTTTACATCAGAAAAAGTCAGAACTTGTACTAGTGGGAAACTCCATCCAGTTACAATGTGAAGCCAGTGGTTATGATATAAACAAACACCATTTGTACTGGTTTAGAAAATCTCCACTGGAACGCTTAGTGAGTATTTCAGCGTTTAGAACAGGATACGATGCTTATATTTCGGACAGTTTCAAGGGGAGAGTTACACCATCCACAAGTGGATCTACGGCGTTGTTGAAGATTGACAAACTAGAATACTCAGACAGTGGCATATATTACTGTGCTAGGTCACCGTGACAACGTTTCTGTTGATCCCTGTACAAGAAGCAATATATTGAGGTATATGAGGCAGCATTTGCTTACTACATAATGGAACTGAAAAACGGACACAGCGTTGTACCATATCTCTGTTCATAACAGATGCACAAATCAGTTACATTTCTTTGCTTATAATGGTTAAAAGGGTCTTCTGATCTCAGACGTGAATTCACAGCAGTGCCCACATCCAACCGCAGAATGAATGAAAAGGTGACCACGCCAATGCATAGCTCTCTCTATTAAAGTCTATAGGAGTTACGGAAAGAGCCAAGAATGCCAAATCACTATTAACGACGAATGCGGACTATTCTGGAAACATGTTCATCATGTACCATGTTGATCACTACCTGTTCATCTGACTAAAGCTCATGTCATGGGAGGCTGCGTTGTTTACATGGATCATTTCTGGTGTGACTTTCACTCAGCAGTTTGGGAGCTTTAACCCCTTAGCGTCCAAGTAATTTTATTTTTTTCATTTTCGTTTTACACTACCCGCCTTCTATGCGCCATAACCTTTTTATTGTTCCGTCAATGGAGTGGTGTGAAGGCTTGATTTTTTGTGGGATGAGTTGTAGTTCCTATTGCCACCATTTAAAGTATCATATAATGTACTGGGAAACGGAAAAAAATTCTAAGTGGAGTGGAATTGAAAAAAACTGTGATTCCTCCATTTTCTTTTGGGTTTCGTTCTTTCAACATGCGGTAAAAATGACAAATTTACTTTATTCTGCTGGTTTCCCATATTCTGAAAGCCATAACTTTTTTATTCCGTCGATTGAGCGGTGTGAGGGCTTATGTTTTGCGGCACGAGCTGTGGTTTTTATTGGTAACATTTTTGGGAAAATAGGATTTTTTGATCAATTTTTTTTGCATTTTTTTCACCGCTAAGTTGACCAAAATACAGCGTTTGTGGCGTTTTATATTTTTTTCTTTCTACGACGTTCACAGTGCACATTAAATAATGCTATATTGTAAGAGTTGGGACTTTTACGAACGAAACAATACCAATTTTATTATTTTTTTTATTTTCTTACATTACTTAAAAGGAAAAATGGGAAAAGGCCAATTTTTTGTAATTTTAATTGAACTCAATTTTCTTTTTTTTTACTGCTAAATACTTTAACTTTTTTACACAATCTATTAGTCCCCCTAGGGGACTTGAACCAGCGACCGTTGGATCGCTGGTACGATACACTGAAATACTAATGTATTGCAGTATCTTGTCATTTTTACCGGCTTCTGTTAATCCCTACCACAGATAGGGCTTAACAGAGGCAGAGTGAAGGCAGTCCTGGGGGCCTTCATTAGGCCCCTGGGCTGCCGTGACTCCCATCAGTGCCCCTCGATCACGTTGTGGGGCCACCAATGAGCTGTCGGAGTGGGGCGCCCACTCTCTATAACGCCTCAGATGCTGCGGTCGCGATTGATCGCACTATTTGAGGGGTTAAACAGCCAAGAACAACGCGATCACTATTTCTGTCCGGTAGTGGAAGGTGTCAACCGTAATACACAGCTGACACTCACAGGGCATGGAGCGTGGGGTAATCCAGTCTTAAAAAAAAAGTGTGCAAATAATTTAACTGAAGTAAGATAAATCACTTTCTCAACTGCTGTCTGTAGCTGAAATTCCTCTGTCAGCCCGTCTCACATGCAGTCACATAACCATTCTGCTGGTGGTTTTTTCCTGCTTGTGTGATTTTCTACTCTGAACATGTATTTATCTCCCTCACTCCTTCCCTGTAGTATGACATGTCACACATCACATGCCTTTTATTGCCACTGATCCCTGTCACTGGAGGGATAATTTCATATGCTGGGCATCAGAGTGCAGAGTTGTGTGTAAGTAGCAGACAGTGAGTAATTACAGCACTACTTTGCAAATTGTAATAGAGGGGCATGCAGGCAGCTGTAAACTGAGGCAATGTGTAGCATTATCTATATTCATAAGCTTAGATAACCCCTTTAACCCCTTCCCGCACCTTGGCATAAATGCACCTCCAGATGAGCAGTAACTTCGCGCACCTGGGTGTGCAACAACGTCCGTGCTTTGAGAGTTAACTGCCATGCAGCGCTACAGCACATCGGCGGTTACCTGTGCAGGGTCTCTGCCCTGCTCTCCCTGTTTCGCCGATTAGCGGCCCATCGCCGCTGATTTTGGCAACTAACCCCTTAGATGCGGTGATCGATTGCAATCGCCGCATTTAGGGGGTTTGTAGCACATTGCCAGCCCCCGCAATTGCGATTTCTGGGGCTGCCGATGGTTGGCATGGCAACCTGAGGCCAGACAATGGGCTCCGGGTTTGCCAAGTATGGAAGTATATAAGGATCAGCCGGAGGCTGGTCCCTATAGGCTTCCTATTACGTCACTGTCAGTGTCAAACTGACAGTTAGAATACATTACACTACCTAGTTAGTGTAATGTGTTCTAGCAGCAATCAGCGCTGCAAGTTTTCAAATCCCGTAGTGGGACAAAAAGAAGTTAATAAAAATGTTTCATAAAAGTGTAAAAATAAAAGAGATAATTTTCAAAAACAAAAAAATGCTTCTTTTCCTATAATAAATCTTTTATTCTAGGAAAAAAATAAAAAAAAGTACACATATTTGGTATCACCGCATTCGTAACGACCCAAACTATAAAACTATAATATTATTTTTCCCACACGGTGTTTATCACCCCTCCCAAAATATAGAATAAAAAGTGATCAAAAAGTCAACTGCACCCCAAAATAGTATGAATAAAAACTACAACCCATCCCGCCAAAAACAAGCATTTATGACCACATGTGGGGTATAGCCATACTCTGAAAAATTTGCTTTACAAATGTTGTGGTGCTTTTCCTCCTTTATCCTGTGTGAAAATGAAAAAATGCAACATTTTTGTGGAAAAAATGTTGATATTCATTTTCACTGACTAATTCTAATAAATTCTGCGAAAGACTTGTTGGGTCTAAATGCTCACTATACTCATAGATGGATTCCTTAAGGGGTGTAGTTTCCCAAATGGGATCACTTTTGGGGTGTTTCCACTGTTTTTGGTCTCTCAGGGGCTTTGCAAATGCGACATGACACCCAAAAGTGGGGTTCTTTTTCTTCTTTATTTCTTGTAATAATTAAACATTTTTATGTTTTTCAGAAAAAAAGTAGATTTTCATTTTCACTGCCTAATTCCACTAAATTGAGCAATAAGTCTGTGGGGTCAAATTGCGAACTATAACCCTAGAAAAATTGAAGGGTGTAGTTTCCAAATTGGGTCACTTTTGTGGGTTTCCACTGTTTTGCCACCATAAGATCTCTTCAAACCTGACATGGTGCCTAAAATATATTCTAATAAAAAGGAGGCCCCAAAATTCACTAGGTGCTTCTAGGCCTGTGTTTCAGTCCATTAGCACACTAGTGCCACATGTGGGGTATTTCTAAAAACTGCAGACTCTGGGCAATAAATTGAGTTGCATTTCCTTGGTAAAACTTTCTGTGTTACAGAATTTTTTTTATCGGGTTAAGAAACTTTCTGAATGCTGTTTTGAATACTTTGAGGTGCAGTTTTTAAAATGGGGTGATTTATAGGGTCTATCTAATATATTAGACCATCAAAGCCACTTCAGAACTGAACTGGTCCCTAAAAAATTGCCTTTCGAAATTTTCTTGAAAATTTGAGAAATTGCTGCTAAAGTTCTAAACCTTGTAACGTCCTAGAAAAATAATATAATGTTCCAAAAATGATGCAAACATAAAGTAGACATACGGAAAATGTTAACTAGTAAGTATTATGTGTGGTATTACTATCTGTCTTGCAAGCAGATACATTTAACATTTTGACAAATGAAAATTTTTACACATTTTCTCCATATTTTGGTGGTTTTCATAAATAAATATTGAATTTAATCGACCAAATTTTTCCACTAACATAAAGAACAATATGTCATGAGAAAACAGTCTCAGAATCGCTTGGATAGGTAAAAGCATTCCAAAGTTATTACCACATTAATTGACACATCAGGTTTGAAAAAATTGGCATCGGGGGTTAAGATGCAAGAAAAGTGTTTGTAAGTTATATTCTCTTGGATATAAAAAAGTGAAATTTGTAAAAAGAGCCTGAAATCTTGATATTGTATAACAGTTCCAATATATTCACATCAGATACGTAGACTATTTAGCAGTTGTCTATATTTAATTGCATGGTTTTAAGGGCTGATTCCTCTTTTAAAAGTAGTTGTTTGTGTAATGGGTGTTTAGCTAAGTGTAGGGTTTATGGAGAGCTGCAACTCTCTGTCTCATGATCTTTTTCTCTCACCAGAAGAAATGGCAGAAATATATCCCTTCTGCCCAAGCTTACCTTGTTTTTATTGTACAACAGTTTAATTCATCTTTTATTTACCTGCTAAGTCTGTTTAATTTAATTGGTTTATGTATTATTGCAGTCTATGTAATATTGTATCTTTTATTAGTCTTTTAAGCCCAAGGGAAGGCAGATTTAGCCATGGTTTTATAAACAGGTTTTTTCCTATACATAGTGCTGGAGGATGACTCTTTGTGAGTTGAAGGATTTTTTTGTAAAATATTGTCTTTTAACTTTTAGATTTTGGGCCCTGAGATAAGGTTAAATGTAAGAAGTCAATTCTTATGGAATAATTCTGGGCCTATCAGTTGTCACAGCTATAATGTTGTGGATGTTGGCTCAGGTGGAGGTTGGAGGCAAGTTATGGTGGAATAGTTTTAACTAATAAAAGCTGTTACATTTAATTAGGGGGTGAAAAAGCTGAGCTTTGATGGGCAAACTAAAGAATATGGTAATTGTAACCATCCAGGGTCATTGCAGCTGTTGAGCTCAGGAGTGAAGATCTTCAGTTGGGTCATTGATGCCCTTAAAGTGTATTGGCTCTACTAGAATGGTAAGACAGAGCATGCCACCCCTTGATTATTATTAAAACAAACAGGGCTCAATAGTACAGCATGAAAGAAAAATAAATAGAAAGAGTTGCTGTGTGGACTGAGTCGCACTCACCAAACAGGGTTGTGAATAAAAGACAGTCACAACTCTGGGATGCGTATATAGATGTACACTTCATTCCTCGACCAGCCTGGCTGCTGCTCCGCCTGCAAACCTCGATAACGAGACCATTGAAGATTTACAAAAATGGGGAGAGGAATACAGGATCGACTGAGCGCCACCACAGTAAAGGAATGTACTGGATGAAATCGAAACATTTTTTTATTAAACGTACAATGCGTTTCGAGATCGTTCTGACCACTACGTTTATTTAAAAAAAAAATTCATCCAGTACATTCCTTTACTTTGGTGGTGCCCAGTCGATCCTGCATTTTTGTTCTCTTTTTGGTATACCTGTTGATTACTGTCTGGCCGGTTGATGTATGTCAAACAGCTTGAGTATTTCATGATTTCCATGAATATCAATAGATTTTTGCCAAGCATTTTGCCTGAATTCTGATGGGTTTGTTGTAGTCATGTGTTTGTAAGTAAAGCTGTGCCCATTTAACACCCAAAATAAAAATTTTACATATGTTTACTGTAGTTGTAGTAAAGTCGGTCCATCCTATATCCAGAAGTCATGTTATCTTCCCACCCATCTGAAAAGCTAAGTTTTTATAAACTCTACTGGACAAATGAAGTCTAAAATCTCATCAGATGCTTGTAATAACTGGCCCCTGTGTTTTTTTTGCACTGGTTTTATACATGGGTCCATTCTGTTAAACTCACTTTATGTACCTGCAAGAGCTGACTCTATGTTGACTTAGGCTCTTGGGTTACAGAGTCACAGTGTGCCTCCTGTCAACCCTACCCTCTTAGACTCACCCACTGACCTACTAATTCTGCTTTTAATCTTATCCCTTACAGTGCCAGTCACAGACCCCACAATGCTAGCCAAAGGGAAAATGCTCTTGTGGATATACCAACCAATGACAACTTACAGTGTCTCCAGTTTCGCCCTTACAATATCAGGCTCACCTCCCCCTTTACATACCCCAAATGGTGCCACCCTTATTAGGAGAACACATTGCCCCTTTACAGTGCAAGTCGTTTTTCCCCCAGACAGTGCTAGCCAAATTGACATCTGATAACCCTACAATCAGTTCCTCACTGATAATGCCAGCTTTGTATCCAACCTAAAATGCCTCCCTTACTGTGCTAGCAACCATATGTTTTACCTTACCATCAATGTATTTTGACTACTGATTGTACATCTGTGATTTAAAAAATAAATGCACGTAATGCGGCCCTAACCGATTAACAGCCTTATTGTTATTTTTATTGAACGTGGATTTAGTTCTGACCGAATAAAAAAAATCTTAAAAAAGTGAAACAAAGCTGTCAGTATGGGCCCCAGACTTGGAGAATAGTAGATAGTGGTATACTACAAATTCTAACCATTTAGCCCAGATAAGCTGTCTGTGTAAAATATATAATAAAGAATCCCAGGACACTCATCTGTGATGGAAAATCTGATGGAAAATTATAGCAGAACAAGGTTCAAAAAATAAACATTTTCTTAAATGTTTTTATATGTTTTAAACTTTAGAACTTAATAAACACTAAATATTATTTATAAAGAAATGCAACAAACTATAAAGCCCCATGTATTACAAAAAAATGAAATAAAAATATATAAAAATTACTCCAAATAAATCTGTTTTACTAATTAAACCAATAACACATAAAATAATCCGGTCATAAAAATACAATTTAATTTCTAGAATACTCTATTATGTGTTTACTGTGCTCATATACTACATTAATGTGTAAGACTTCATGTGGTACTTAAAGTGAAAATATGAAAAAAATCATTAACAATATGCAAATGTGAAAAGCCCTATGCTGTATATGAATGCACAACAGTACAGTACATAAAGGAGCGACCTAATGGTTAAACATTTTACTGTACTCTGCTACTATTGCTTGAACGACTGATATGGCATTATATATTTTGTGCATATTTTTGCTGTATGTGTCTGGTAAGTATAAACATATACTTGGAAGAAGCATGACATCTAATATATCATGTTTCTAGTCCATTCACATAGTAAAATATGTTTCTTCTTTCTAGATCGCCCTGTAGGATCTGCTGCAGTGTTAAATCAGAAAAAGACAGAGATTGCACAGCTTGGAAAATCCATACAGTTACAATGTGAAGCCAGTGGATATAACATAAATGATCACCACATTCACTGGATAAGACAATATCCTGGCAGTACCAATATGGAATGGATAGCAGCTTTTAGAACAGGGCACACAACTTATATACAGGATAGATTTAAGAACAGAGTCACACCATCCACAAGTGGATCTACTGGTCTCCTTAAAATTGATAAGTTGGTAGAGTCAGACACTGCAATGTACTACTGTGCTAGAGACACTATGAGGAAGTTCTGTCCAAGCCCTGTCAAAATAACCCACAATGATGTTCAGTCAATATGTTTTATGTAGTTTGTAACCACAGAACATCCCTCGATAATTCACAGTCTCTATTTCCTGCATCTCATTTATAGGGAACCTTTCTTTAGATAAGAATTCAATATACAGATGTGTCCATCCTTACTTTTGCTTAAATTTGGTTAAGGACTTCAATTTATCATAAAACAAATTCAATACAATATCACGACATGATAACAAAACTCTTGACAGGTTGCAAACACATCACAACCACTGGCTGGCCACACACAGAATCATACAGCATAGACATCTTTTGACAGTGTATCATGGAATCATGTTATTTTTTCAAAGCCGGTCATTTCGTTCCACACATCTCAAGATATGCTGAGATACGGTCTACGAGTGATGATCAAGGAATTCCTGTCCCAGCACAACAAATAAAATATAGATTTACCTGGGCAGAAATATACACTATATGGCCACGGTATTAGAGACACCTCCCCTTTCACAATTGGAGCTTCCCTGTATGGAAATTAAACAGTGACTCCGGAGAGCAGATTAAAATCAAGTGAGCAAGTTTTCCGTGGATCAGTTTCAGTGTAAATCCACATTATAATGAGAAAATCAAGCGTTCTGAGTGACTTTGAACAAGGCATGGTCATTGGTGCTAGGCTAGCCGGGGCCAGTTATTAAAAAACTGCCATTCTTGTGGGGTCTTCTGGTGCAACGGTGTGGAGTGTATACTGAGAATGGTGTCATCGAGGAAAAACATCCAGCAAAAGTAGATTCTGTGGATGTCAGCAACTAGATGGGTGTCGATGAAAGGGGTCAGACCAAGTTCATTACCTCATGGCAATTGTTTATCCTATGGCAAAAGGACACTTTAGCGACAACTGTGAGAGGCTATCCTGTCTACATTGGACAATACTCCTGCAGAACAATTTAAACCTCTGGTAGAATCTATACCCTAACAAATCGCTGCGGCTTTGAAGACCCAAGGAAGTCCAAAACGCTAATAGATGGGTGTCTTTAATAAAGTGGTCCTTCAGTGTATTTATCTACCATTCACTTCCATTATAAAAAAAAGATATACTTTCATATATACAGTATTTTTGTGGTGTCTTGTTTTTTGCAAACATAGCAGCCGATGCTTTTATTAACCCCTTGGAAACACTTTTGTTTTTCCATCGTCACATTCCAAGAGCCATGACTTTTTTATTTTTCTGGCAATATAATTATAACTATTTAATGTACATATAATGTACTGAGAAACTTTTTAAACTAATTTTGTGGGGTAAAATTGAAAAAAAAAATGCAATTCCGTGATCATTTATGGGGTTTCGTTTTTATGGCGTGCACTGTGCAGTAAAAATGACATGTTAAATATATTTTGTGGGTCAATACTTTTATGGCGATAATAAATGTATATAGTTTGTTTTTTATCTTTTACTAATTTTACAAAGTAAACACATTGTTAAAAAAATGTTTTGCGTCGCCATATTCTGAGAGCCATAACTTTTTTTATTTTTCCATCGATAGAGCGGTGCGAGAGCTTGCTTTTTGCAGGGAAAGCTGTAGTTTTTATTAGTAACATTTTGGGGTACATATGACTTATTCATAAATTTTTTATTCCATCTTTGTTAGAGGCATTTCTGGCATTGTGAATTATTTTTTTTCCTACGGCGTTCACCTAGCTGGTTAAATGACATGATATTTTAAAAGTTCAGATTTTTACGTATGTAGTAATACCAATTGTGTATTAGGGTTTTTTTAATGCTTAATTTTTTTTCAGAAAAATGGTAAAAGGCTATTTTTTTTTTACTTTTTCGTTATTTTTATTTTTTTAATATTATTAAATGACAAAACTTTTTTCTTTTTTAGTTCCCCTAGGGGACTTTACCATGCTATCGTTAGATTATTCATGCAAAACACTGTAATACCTCCCACACACGAACGTGTTTGGTCCGTGATATACGGTCCGTAAGTTGGCTGCATTTCTGACGCTAGGTGACCCTGCCTCGTTGCGGGACAACTGTCCCGTACTGTAATCCTGTTTTCAGTACGGGACAGTAGTTCCGCAGAGAGGCAGTGACACCTAGCGTCATAGATAACTATGATACTAGGAGCCCGGCTCACAGCAGTGTGTTCATTCCGGGAAAAGCGGCCGACATACGGAGCGTATGTCAAGCACCAAACACGCACGTGTGTGGGAGGCCTAATGCTTACATACCTGCCTGTGACAAGGCCTAATAATATAACACCTACTAAGATAGTTGGGCTAATACATGCATATAGCAACTCAAATGAACCATGTGATATACAAATATGAACACCTATATAAGAAATCGCACATGAACCATTATTAGCGAAAAATAGACACTATTTTATTGAAAGACAAAATCATTAAAAATAAGTATATTGGCAGTAACATTAACCATAGAAAAATGATCCCCACATAGGTCGGGTCCCACAGTCTCTATAGTAAAGTGCAAATAGTGCATGCGAAGACTGGTACATAAGTAATACGATTGATCCCCCCATAGTTCTGGTCTGTGATCCCCCCCATAGTTCTGGTCTGTATGCCTCCTTAATTGTACCTTTCTGCTGTCTGTTTTTTTTAATATTACTTTGCTTTGGATGGTTTCTATCCATATTTATCGTATTACTTATGTACTAGTCTTTTCATGCACTATTTTCACTTTACTATAGAGGCTGTTGGACCCGACCTATGTGGGGATCCTTTTTCTATGGGTAATGTTACTGCCAATGTACTTATTTTTAATGATTTTGTCTTTCAATAAAATATTGTCTATTTTTCGCTAATAATGGTTCATGTGTGATTTCTTATATAGGTGTTCAAGGCCTAATAATAGGCAGATCAGGAGGCATTTATGGGTAAAGCCACACGGAGCGGCCCTGACACAGTCGCAACGCGGCCAACAACCGCGCTGGCACTATGTAGGCCCGGCTGTCAAATACTTTGTTAAGGTGTATTCTGGTTACATGCTCATGCACACTGCCGCTCCATTCATTCTCTATGGGAGCGCCGGAGATAGCCAAATGAATCGGGGTAACTTGTTGTAACTTGCAAAATCGTGCGGCCATAAAGGGTGTATTAATTCATGACCACACGATTTTGCAGATAAAGGGACGGTTTACACGCATTAACGTGCGGCCACTAATAGGCTATTTGACAGCTGCACCAAATATGGTGCCGGCAAGGTGGTTGGCCGCGTTGCGACCATGTCAGGGCCGCTCCGTGGGGCATTACCCTACTAGGCTTCCACGATTTTCTCGTAGGGGGGGTGATCCAGGGACAGAGGCTCCTTATTGACTGCAGCATTTAAAGGGTTAAACAGCCAGGGTCGAAGCCATTGCAGGCATGTGTCAACTATTTGAAATAAATCTCCTGAGCCCGTGCCATATTGGGGAAGTGCACATCCGCTGTACTTGTACTTCGGATGTCACTATGGGGTTAAAAAAATGATAATAGTAATACCCGCAAGACATCAACCCGGCTATGTAAACCTTTGAAAGGCAAAAAATTCTCAATAAAAAGGTGTATCAGTGTGTTTTTTTAACCTTAAAATTCCTATTTATTAAAAATAATATAACTTTTTTAGTTACAGCGGTATCTAGCGCTATTCATTTAATCCGTTAGTCCTGCAGACCTGATGGGTTCAGTGTCGGCGGGTCCTGCGTGTCTCTGTCACACAGGATCCACCGGTAAGCTATCACATCTAAATTCATAATTTAGATGTGATAGTTTACAGGTGGATCCTGTGTGTTCATAACTTAGATAGATTACAGATAGATTCTGCGTATCAGAGACAGGAACGACCTGCTAACACCCATCAGGTACGCGGGAGTGAATAGCGCTAGATACAGCTGCTCTGCATAGAGAATACAAAGCAGCATTATCTAAAAAAGGTAAACTAATTTTTAATAAAAAGTATTTACACAGCTAAGGGCCAGCCTATTTTCACTCTTCAGGACTGAGCAATTTCTTGGGCAGATGCATTCCAAGAGCCATAACTTTTTTATTCTTCCATTGACAAAGCTGTAAGAGGGCTTGTTTTTTGCAAGTCAAGTTGCAGTTTTTATGGCACCATTTTGGGTACATATAATTTTTTTTAATAACTTGAATACATTTTTTGTGGGAGGGATGGAAAAGAACTGTGCGATTAAATATTAAAGTTTTCTATGGCTTGTTGCCATTGCGGCGGTTCCATATTTTATTAATAAATATATTTATTATTTATATTTATTTACTATTTCTAAAAAAATTAAATGCTTTTTTGGTTGCGTGGATTTTTAAGTTTTTTTTTACCTCTGGGACCCGTACCTCACTCTAGAGCGGGGACCTCCTGACCCCCCCACAACACCTAAACATGTATATTTTTTTTGCCAGATAATCCCCTACAGTATCCAGATAAATATTATTTAAAAGATAAAGCACTCGATTGGATTTTTATAAAAGCTTTAAAAGTTTTAATTGAAGACGTCTAGCTGCCTGCAGTATCTAAACTTTGTCTAGCCTAATAAAGAGCATGTACGGTAAGTGCCCAAAACGTTGCACAAACCATGCACTGGGCGGCTTGTACCAAAAATTATTAACCTTCTCCAAGCCTTACCTACACCACTGTCTAAGACTTTCTTCACATCCCTTAATAAATTACTTCCAAATTTTGGGTGGAGGATAAAAAAGCATGTATTTCCCAAAATATTTACCTTGCCCTAGAGCCCATGATTTGATTGGATTACCTGCTTCAGAAACATATTTTATAACAATCCGCTTAATTTGTATCAATGACTGTATTTATACCCCTGATCATAAATTTTGGCTTGGCATTCTCCTATGCTGCTAAGGGTTATGCCCTTTCAATCCACCAGGCGTTCTGAATTGGCAAACGGTCTTCAACCTAATTACTAAGGCTACATTATCAATATGGAAATGGTTTGTCATGCAGCCAGACACACAACTACTCTCCCCTGCTTTACGCTACCCTCTCCCTTGCTTCAAGTTTGTGATGTTTTGGGAGCGGCTCCTCTAATTTTTAGAGACAGTATTCCAGAAAGTATAAGATTATCTAAATTCCCTGTTGCACAGTTACTGGAGGATCAGGGCTGTGTGTTACACTATTTGTCAATATACTGACAAAGAAATAAAACCAGCACACCCACCTTGCTCATGCAGTCTGTATCGCACTGACTCTACCCTATGCAATAATATGGTGGGGTACCATAATGTCCAGCAAAACTTCAAAAGAAATTAGGATAATTCTGCATCATGACGGTAGAAATAGATATAATTATTTATAAGAGGAGTTAAAAACCAAGAGATAAACCTTTTGTCGATAGCTCAAATAACTGGAGGTTCCCTTATTCACACTCCTTTAGGGCGGGTTCACACATGGCGGAATTTCACTTAAATTCCGCTGCGGACACTCCGCAGCGTTAATCCGCAGCGGAGCCGTTTCTCCATTGACTTTCACTTTAATTTAGCAGTGTTCGTTTACACGATGCGTACAATTCCGCTGCGGAGCATAGGCTGCGGAGCGGAATTTGGTGTCCGCAGCATGCTCTGTCTGTTGCGGAGCAGTGGCGGACTGGTTGCGGACTCATGGCGGAATTTCTCCATTGACTTCAATGGAGAGTCAAAATTCCGCAATGAAGTCCGCAGATCTTATGTGTGCTGCGGAGCGTATTGTTTTTACTACCATGACATTTCTTCATTCTGGCTGGACCTATGTATTTCTAGGTCTACAGCCAGACTGAGGAAGTCAATGGGGCTCCCGTAATGACGGGAGCGTTGCTAGGAGACGTCTGTAAATAGTCACTGTCCAGGGTGCTGAAAGAGTTACGCGATCGGCAGTAACTGTTTCTGCACCCGGGACAGTGACTACCGATCTCAATATACATGTATCTGTAAAAAAAAATATAAGTTCATACTTACCGAGAACTCCCTGCGTCTGTCTCCAGTCCGGCCTCCCAGGATGACGTTTCAGTGTAAGTGACGGCTGCAGCCAATCACAGGCCAAGCACAGGCTGCAGCGGTCACATGGACTGGAGCGTCATCCAGGGAGGTCGGGCCGGATGCCGAAAGAGGGACGCGTCACCAAGACAACGGCCGGTAAGTATGAATTTCTTTGACTTTCACTAGGGAAAGTGCTGTCCCTTCTCTCTATCCTGCACTGAATAGGGAGAAGAGAAGCACTTTTCCTGCAGTCCGCAGCGGCCAGTCCGCATCAATTTTCTGCACATTTTGTGCAGATCCGCTGCAGAATCTGCAACGCAGATTCTGTGCGGCATTGATGCGGACAGTTGCGGAGGAATTCCGCCATGTGTGGTCATGCCCTTATTGCTCTCCTTTCTCAGAGCCTCATTGCTGACAATCTTCATAAGCTCTTCAGTTCATAGACCTCTTCTATGGTTTGTTTGAGAAGTTGATCTCATGAGCTTCCTACCCAAATAAAAATATCTTTCTGATTTCTAAAGAAAATTCTCCATACAAAACACCTCTACTCCCCCATAATTGCTTCTCCTCTGGGAAAGGGCTCTGGGGAAGACTTTCAGTCTCAGAGAAATCTCCAACATTTTTAAGGCCCCTCATAAAATTTCTTGTTGTGGCCATAAACAAGAAAATAGTTACAAAATATTGTGAAGGCGTTTTAAGGCCCTGTTCACACTGAGTTTTTTGCTGGCAGAAAAATCTGTCTCAAAATTCCGTTCTGGAATTTTGAGGCAGATTTTGATCTGCCTGCACGCCGTTTGCCGCGATTGTCGGTGCGTTTCCCGCCCACGGCCATCGAGCGCCGCGGGCAAAAACACAGCGCAATACGCTTTCTCTGCCTTCCATCAATGTTAATGAGAGGTCAGAGACGTAAATGCCCGAAGATAGGGCATGTCGCTTATTTTTCACGCGAGACGGTTTTTCCGCTCGCAGAGTGATCCATCTTTTTTCTTCACAAAGAAGAATCCTCCAACATGGCCTGGGTTTCAGGCAAGGAGAGAGGATAAACCTGTCCACGAGGAGGTGAAGCTTCAGGAAGCAACTCAATAGGACAATCGTAGGGACGATGAGGAGGAAGGACCTGTGTCTTCTTGCTAAAGACATCCGCGTAATTAGCATATTGTGGAGGTAGTCCATTGAGAGACAGAGGTAGTGGAGCTAGAACAGGATGAACCTGAGGCATACAGCGGTGAAGACAGCAGGGACCCCATTGGAGGACCTCTCCAGAATTCCAATCAAGAACTGGAGCGTGCTGACAAAGCCGTGGCAATCCCAGCAGGAGGGGCTTTATTGCTTTGGATAGGACATAGAAAGTTATTACTTCCAAGTGAAGATCTCCTATCTGTAGCCTCCAGGCACCAGATGTCCATGCTGGAAGCAGATAGCTCCGGTCA
The DNA here is from genome assembly GCF_050947455.1 of Rhinoderma darwinii. Taxonomy (NCBI): domain Eukaryota; kingdom Metazoa; phylum Chordata; class Amphibia; order Anura; family Rhinodermatidae; genus Rhinoderma; species Rhinoderma darwinii. Next base: position 410,582,954 of record NC_134687.1, on the reverse strand, counting down.
CGGAACAGCGGCCGTCCTGCCGTACTGCAGCTCTGCTCCTATTCAAGTGAATAGGAGCAGAGCTGCAGTTCTGCAGCACAGCCGCTATGCAGCAGTCAGAGCCATCTGCTTCCGGCTCCGACTACTAAATACCCTTCAAAATATCCGGAGCAGCTAATCGGTGTGGAGTCCGTGTGTCGGACCCCCACCGATCATATACTAATGACCTATCCTGTGGATAGGTCATCAGTTGTCTGTGTGTGTATCTGTATAACTTAACCTTCTTACTCAGCTAAAGTCCACTGTTAAGGTGAACTCAAAATTTTACCAGATATATTCTAAGCACCCTTTATTTTCCTTATTTTGATACCCAATTATTTCATATTCCTTCACTCTATTCACCAAACTCATCCATTCCTGAATTGATGGAGGCTTCTTCCTTGCCCACCTTCAAGCTATCATTAATCTTGCAAGAAAAAGGGTCTTTAAAATAAAATAAAAAAATGTATAAAAATAGTCTCTGTGCAGTTTAATTCCTGGGTGGTATAAAGAATAGCTTTTTTTTTCCATTTATTGAAACACTTTACTCCAATAAGAACTGATATCTGGATCGTTCCAAAAATGTGCAAAAAATCTGCAGCAACTACAATTACTGCTTTCTTTAATTTTCTGTAATGTTTCCGGGGTATAATATAATCTATGAACTATGTTGAATTGCACCAGTCAATAATCCCTATTAACATAAACACGTGTGATATTTTTTTTTTATAATTGTCCCATGAATAGTGTCCAAAGCTCTTATTTCACTTTTTCATCCTGGTTGACTTAGGAACCCAATTTTATTCTGTGAAAGCCTTAAAGAGGCTCTGTCACCAGATTCTCAAATCCCTATCTCCTATTGCATGTGATCGGCGCTGCAATGTAGATAACAATAAAGTTTTTTTAAAACGTTCATTTTTGGCCAAGTTATGAGCTATTTTATATATATGCAAATGAGCTTTGAAATGGACAATTTGGCGTTTTTTTTTCGTTATGTCCAACTGGGCGTGTATTGTGTTTTCAACTGGGCATGTTTACGTGTTTGACGCTCACCAATCAATGACCAGTCAGCGTCATACACTCATCTCCATTGATTTACACAGCAGCGATGTGCAGCCACATAAACAGAGATTAACGTTACTGCAGTGTCCTGATAATGAATACACATGAAATCCAGCCTGGACGTCATGTGTATTCAGAATCCTGACACTTCTGAATATTTTCTGGGAGATTCCCACAAGCCACACGTAATCTCGTGAGATTACGGAGGTAAACGAGATTTTGTTTCCCTTGCTGGAAATCTCAAAGAAAAGAGTCAGAAGTGTCAGGATTCTGAATACACATGACGTCCAGGCTGGATTTCATGTGTATTCATTATCAGGACACTCGATTAACGTTAATCTCTGTGTATGCGGCTGCACATCGCTGCTGTGTAAATCAATGGAGATGAGTGTATGACGCTGACTGGTCATTGATTGGTCAGCGTCATACACGTAAACACGCCCATTTAAAAACACAATACACGCCCAGTTGGACATAACGAAAAAAAAGCGCCCAATTGTCCATTTCAATGCTCATTTGCATATATATATATATATAAACTAGCTCATAACTTGGCCAAAAATGAACGTTTTTTAAAAAAAAATTTTTTTACTGTTATCTACATTGCAGCGCCGATCACATGCAATTGGAGATAGGGATTTGAGAATCTGGTGACAGAGCCTCTTTAATACATTTATACAAACACTGAAGTGTTTTTTTTCCCCATACTAAAATAAGTGAGAAAATCTATACATTGATGTGTGGTCACTTCCAAAAAAAGGGAATTTATTCTTTGTTTTTGAAAATTCATGATATACTTTACAGTATCTAAAGTGATCATTATCCCTCAATCCATATTTAAGTTTAAGTTGTTTAAAAATAGCAATCTGGCCACCTAAGAATAAATAAGTGACACAGCTTAATTAAATTTTTTCCCCAAAAAGTAACACCTGGAATGTATAAAAATTATTTAATATTTCAATTCCCCCATATTGGTGTAAACATGCGCCCCTTATCCCCAATATATTTTTAAGTGCTATCCAACTTTTATTAAGTAAATTACGAATTGGCCATTTATAAAGATACTTTGTTTCAGTTGCCCGGATTCCAATAATTCTAATATACTCCCAACTTTTCTAATCAAACTATTCACCAGGGCCCGTAGTGCACTAAATTCCTTCTATTCGAATCTGTGCCACCAAAGAAAATCTGTGCAAAAAAGACACTGAAAGACCACCATCACTTTCTAATTTCCACCGATATATGTGGTTGCCACATTTTAATGCACTGTCTTCTGCATATCAGCTAGTTTGTTATTGTTTCAATAAGTTTAAATGTACACTACCGTTCAAAAGTTTAGGGTCACTTAGAAATTTCCTTATTTTTGAAAGAAAAACATAGTTTTTTTCAATGAAGATAACATAAAATTAATCAGAAGTACACTCTATACATTGTTAATGTGCTAAATGACTATTCTAGCTGCAAACATCTGGTTTTTAATGCAATATCTACATAGGTGTATAGAGGCCCATTTCCAGAAACCATCACTCCAGTGTTATAATGGTACATTGTGTTTGCTAACTGTGTTAGAAGGCTAATGGATGATTAGAAAACACTTGGAAACCCTTGTGCAATTATGTTAGCACCACTGTAAACAGTTTTGCTGTTTAGAGGAGCTATAAAACTGACCTTCCTTTGAGCTAGTTGAGAATCTGGAGCATTACATTTGTGGGTTCGATTAAACTCTCAAAATGGCTAGAAAAAGAGAGCTTTCATGTGAAACTCGACAGTCTATTCTTGTTCTTAGAAATGAAGGCTATTCCATGTGAGAAATTGCCAAGAAACTGAAGATTTCGTACAACGGTGTGTACTACACCCTTCAGAGGACAGCACAAACAGGTTCTAACCAGAGTAGAAAGAGAAGTGGGAGGCCCCGCTGCACAACTGAGCAACAAGACAAGTACATTAGAGTCTCTAGTTTGAGAAATAGACGCCTCACAGGTCCTCAACTGGCAGCTTCATTAAATAGTACCCGCAAAATGCCAGTGTCAACGTCTACAGTAAAGAGGCGACTCCGGGATGCTGGCCTTCAGGGCAGAGTGGCAAAGAAAAAGCCATATCTGAGACTGGCTAATAAAACGAAAAGATTAATATGGGCAAAAGTACACAGACATTGGGCAGAGGAAGATTGGAAAAAAGTGTTATGGACAGATGAATCGAAGTTTGAGGTGTTTGAATCACACAGAAGAACATTTGTGAGACGCAGAACAACTGAAAAGATGATGGAAGAGTGCCTGACGCCATCTGTCCAGCATGGTGGAGGTAATGTGATGGTCTGGGGTTGCTTTGGTGCTGGTAAAGTGGGAGATTTGTACAAGGTAAAAGGGATTTTGAATAAGGAAATCTATCACTCCATTTTTCAATGCCATACCATACCCTGTGGACAGCGCTTGATTGGAGCCAATTTCATCCTACAACAGGACAATGACCCAAAGCACACCTCCAAATAATGCAAGAACTATTTAGGGAAGAAGCAGGCAGCTTGTATTCTATCTGTAATGGAGTGGCCAGCGCAGTCACCAGATCTCAACCCCATAGAGCTGTTGTGGGAGCAGCTTGACCGTATGGTACGCAAGAAGTGCCCATCAAGCCAATCCAACTTGTGGGAGGGGCTTCTGGAAGCATGTGGTGAAATTTCTCCCGATTACCTAAGCAAATTAACAGCTAGAATGCCAAAGGTCTAAGGTGTAATTGCTGCAAATGGAGCATTCTTTGAGGAAAGTAAAGATTGAAGGAGAAAATTATTATTTCAAATAAAAATCATTATTTCTAACCTTGTCAATGTCTTGACTATATTTTCTAGTCATTTTGCAACTCATTTGATAAATATAAGTGTGAGTTTTCATGGAAAACACAAAATTGTCTGGGTGACCCCAAACTTTTGAACGGTAGTGTATTTTCTTCAGTCAATACTGGACTAGTAGTCAAGACATATAATATTTGGGGTAATAAAAGCATCTTTATATATGCAATCCTATCAGCCTTGGAGAGTGGTAACTTAATCCAAATAGCTACTTTGGAGTAGATCTTCTTTTATAGTGGCATTACATTCAAAGGTACATAGTTATTTATATCTGCTGATATCGCAATACCTAGATAATCAAAACTTTGAGAATTGACAACTTTTAAATCCCCCAAGGGATTGAGTCTATCCGTATCGAATGAGAGTAGTACAAATTAAATCCAATTAATTTCTAATCCGGAGAAAATACCAAATTGTTCAATTGCCTATATTACGTTAGAAACAGATTTTTCTGTATCATTTACACATAACAGTATATAATATGAGTAGAGGCAAATTTTGTCCCCCTCGCAATCACAACCAAATTCCCGAATGGAGTTATCTGCTCTCATTACTTTTACTAACGGTTCTATGAATAAGACAAAATAAAGGCCTCATGCACACGACCATAGCCATGTGCACGGCCGTGATTTTCGGGTCGGCCGGCCGCGGAGTGTCACCTGCGAGCCGCCCGCAAATCGCGGGCCTTGCACATGGCCGTGGCCATTATTTTCTATGAGCCTGAACCGCAGAACATGGCCGTAATAAGACATGTCCGTTCTTTCAGCGGTCCAGGCTCCTAGGCCATGCACGGACCATGAAAACCACGGTCGTGTGCATGGCCCCATAGAAATCAATGGGGCCGCAATTCTCCCATGGATTTTCGGGGGAATTGCGGCCGCAAAACCACGTTCGTGTGCATGGAGCCTTAATAGAGACAAGGGACAGCCCTGCCGTGTTCCATGTTTCAATGACATTTTTTTCAAAGAAAATAGGGCAGTCAGATCTCCATTTACACTGACTCTGGCAATGGGTAAAATATACATTCATTTAATCCATCCTATAAATTCCCCACTAATTCCAAATCTCTTTATCCCTTTCCAGAGGAAAATCCACTGTTCTATTTTTACCGCATCCAGATTGTCTCTTAAAACATAATTTTCTACATTGTAATATGAGAAGAGGGGAGAAGGGGACTGAAAGCCCCACGCGTATCGCCACAACGTCCCCTTCTCCCCTCTTCTCATATTACGTAACATGCTGGTTTGATGCAATATTTGTTTTTACTCGTGCCTATATATTAGGACTGCATATCCAGGGGATTAGGAGGTAGTGTGGGGGTTTCTTTTTGCCACTTATCAGGGTGGATTCCCCCAGAGATTTTGTGTAGCATGTTTATGCTATTTTAAATGTTTTGAACTATTTCATGTGGTATATTTACTTCTAAATAAAGTTATATATTTGTGAAATACATAGTCATTTTATGGTATTTCTTTGCCATATATACATACCCATTGTGTTTCGTGATTATAAACAAACACCCCCCCCCCCAAACCACTACTGGGTGGTGGGCGGGAACTTCTCTCTGCTGGCACCAACTGAGGTACCTTCCCCTTAACTCCTCCTTTTATAACCCCTCCCGGGCCATCCACCTACCCCCACCTAGTGACCTAAAAGAATATTGCAGACCCCATATCACATATTCCTAACTAAGCTAATTAATGATCCTGTTTACTTCTCCCCCAGTCAAGCCGCACTCCGCTATGATTTCACCCCGCTCCATTGCTCTCATTACTAGCAACTGTAGATAACTAGCCCAGTTATTTACACATGGCACGAATTTATAGCATCGGCTCAAATATAGAAATATAGTCTTAGGGTATGTTCACACGGCCTATTTACGGACGTAATTCGGGCGTTTTTGCCCCGATTTACGTCTGAAAATAGCGCCTCAATAGCGCTGACAAACATCTGCCCATTGAAAGCAATGGGCAGACGTTTGTCTGTTCACACGAGGCGTATATTTACGCGCCGCTGTCAAATGACGGCGCGCAAATAGACGCCCGCGTAGAAGAAGTGACCTGTCACTTCTTTGGCCGTAATTAGAGCCGCTATTCATTGACTCCAATGAATAGCAGCGCTAATTACGGCCGTAATTGACGCGGCGTTCAAGCGCCTGCACATGCCGGTACGGCTGAAATTACGGGGATGTTTTCAGGCTGAAACATCCCCGTAATTTCAGCCGTTACGGACCCCCGCCGTGTGAACATACCCTAATACTGCACACAGTTCTGGAAAATGGTCTTCCAAATAGAGTACTCTCCTTTTGTTGGTTCAGTGTGAGTCCCGGCATTGTCATTGTCAGGGTTCATGTTTATATATGTATATGCAGATCTGGTCCTTAGAAAGAACCCTAGTGCTGTCCTAAGATAATGCCTGCTAGCACATGCTTTACATGAAATATACTCTAGCTTTAGTTTTTTAACATTACTGACTATTTTAATGTCCCTGTTGCTTACTCGCAGACAAATTGAAATAAAGAGTTTTGGATAAATATTTGATATTGATGATAATCAGTAAATCAATCATTCCCTACCACGCTGGGTTACCTATGGCTATATACGCTTTCAATACATTGTTATTGTTGTAACCAAGGGCACAAAACTTTAGATTGGCTTTCATCCGAGCGCTACCAGATATATGTTATCTTATAGATATTGTAGGACTTATATAATGAAGCATCATATGCAAATATCATCCTTCCTGTCTTCTGTCCTGCAGGTTAAAAAGCCGATCACGGGTTGTGAGTGTGACCCATTGGATTTCCGGGACAATGTACAACATGTTTCTGTTGTGGTGTGTGTTGTGTGTATCGTCACTGCATGGTAAGAGAAAAAACAACAAAAAAGGATGAGGTCGTATTCACATTTTGTTGTCCTACTGATTTGGGGTCATTTATCATTTACAGGAGTGTTGTCACAGGTTCAGCTCGTGCAGCCCCCCTCAGAAATCAGAAAGCCTGGAGAAAACGTGAAGATATCTTGTAAGACTTCTGGATTCACATTCATCAATTACTATATGCACTGGATTCAACAGTTTCCAGGAAAAGGATTGAAATGGGTTGGAAGGATTGACCCTGAGAATGGAAAAACAACATATTCATCATCATTTGAAGGAAGATTTACAATGACAACAGACAATTCCATTACTACAGCTTATCTACAAATAGACCGCCTGAGTTTGGAAGATTCAGCTACATATTACTGTGCGAGAGAGAGACACAATGAGTAAAAGAGGATATGTGCCATACAAAAACATACAGAAGCAATGCTGATATCTTACCACTTAGTGGCAGCAGTTAATAAAAGTAATCAGCCCGATTCTATTAATATATTGAAAAACATTAACGTTTCATGGAACATTAAAGGCATAAACATGAATGAAAGTTATCAGATGAAAGACGTGTTAGTTAAAGTGGGTTCCTCACCACAGACATTGATGTAGTATTGATAGGATATGGCAGCAATGTGTGATCCACTCCCTTCTCTGTAAATAATAATATCTCTTTCTACATTACAATGTGGAGTATTTACAGCAAACACACATGAATCATTTCTGGAATAGATATAACATAGAGGCAATCCAAAGCTTTGTTACTGGTGAATAAACATGATAAAAAAAAGCCAAACAAACAGTGATCTGACATAGACGTTCATTTACTGACATCACAGCTAAGTAAAAAATTGTACTGAATCCCTGCATCCAAGCTAAAACAAATGGTTTTGGATTAAGGATATATATTTGGGATACTACTAAGGGGTCTTCCCATCTGATAATGTTATGGCATTTTTCTAGGATATGTCATAAAATTGTGGTCAGTGGGGGGATCCAACCTCTGCGGCCCCAGCCGATCCAGAGATTAAAGGGAAAGAGTTCCTAAAAAGGTCCTCTTGTCTTTACTTCTGCATATCAGCGCACCCGGACACCCGCTGTGCAGAGAATTGCAACACAGTCCCATTTAAGTAAAGCTATATAAATATTGTAAGGACGCACTCCTATTTTTTCGTGCTATTCAGGTTCGGGTTGGGATACCCAAATACGTATATTATAAAACCTAAATAAAAAGCACTTCGGGAATATTTGTTTGATTTGGTTTTCAAGAAATTATTATTTTTTATTTTTCATTCCAAAGAATAATAACATAGAATATATTCTTGTAGCAAGCGATGTATAGTTTAACGTTTCGGCCCAACCTAGGCCTTTCTCACAATCGCTGCAAAAAGACAAGACGAAATAAGAACATGGTATACATATATATATATATATATACATATATATACAAAAAACATTGGCAAGGGAAAATATTTATATTTACAAACAATGTAAGATATATAGAAGCTAGATTACAAGATATATATTTATTTATTTATTATGAATCTAGTGCGAAATATGAGACTAGTAAACCAAAACATATCCCACGTCTCAATCAGAGGAATACATGGTATAGAATTATTATATATGACATGCATGTACAGTAAATCATTAAAATGAAGACAAGTAACATATAGTAACATATAGTAGATAGTAAATGCATGTATGAAGGAGACTCCTAATCATGTATCTATCAAGAACTCTCAAGATATAAAGCATATATTTCCCTTGCCAATGTTTTTTGTATATATATGTATATATATATATATGTATACCATATTCTTATTTCGTCTTGTCTTTTTGCAGCGATTGTGAGAAAGGCCTAGGTTGGGCCGAAACGTTAAACTATACATCGCTTGCTACAAGAATATATTCTATGTTATTATTCTTTGGAATGAAAAATAAAAAATAATAATTTCTTGAAAACCAAATCAAACAAATATTCCCGAAGTGCTTTCCATTTAAATAAAGGGCAGGGCCGGACTGGGACTTAAAATCAGCCCTGGCATTTTTAAGTACACAGGCCCACCGCAGGCCATACGCAGTCGCCAGTGTTGGGCTGGGACTACCTTTCATCTATACAAGACATGGGGAGATTTATTAAAACAGGTGTAAATGAAAAGAGGACTAGTTCTTGATAGCCCCAACTCCAACGACTCCACTGCTTTTCCATGAGAATAATGAACATGCTCGTTATTCTAGAGGATTGTTTTGTATATAGTGCCCAACATATAGCAACCCCTGTAGATGGTGTCCGGCCCGGACAAACAAACTGAATTCTGGGTAAGTATAAGATTTAAATTTTTCCTGAGTTGCGATTTTTTTGCTTTGGAATCACTGCATTTCCACCGCAAAAAAACCACAACATCTGCTATTTGGGTTTTACCTCCCCATTGAACTAACTGGTTGCCGACACAGGACGAGTATGCTCGTCCTGAGCGGCGAGCACTTCGCGCATTAGGACGAGCATACTCGTCCTGTGTGACAGCCGTCTCTGCGTGTGATCGAGAGCGGGGCAACGGCTGTAATACATAGTCACGGCCCAGCTCTGACAGCGGAGAGGAGAGAAACATCTTCTCTCCGCCGTTAACCCTTTGAACACCGCGATGAAAGCTGATCGCGGCGTTCAAAGAGGGGGGACTGCACATTGATCGCGTCACAGAAGATAACTGTGACGCGATCAAAGCCCACAACTCATATGGGCAGACAGCCCAGGGTCCATTGAAGGACCCCAGGGCAGTCTGAACATATTTCCTGTTGTTAGGGTATACTGAGGTATTCCCTAACAACTGCTTGTGTACAATCAGCACACAGGCTAATGTACTGGCATATAGATCTATGCCAGTAAATTACAGTTACAAAATAAAAATCAAAATTATAATTCCCTTTATGGGATGAAAAGAAAAAGTTAAATGAATGTAAAAAAAAATAATGATAAATAAATAACTAAAAAGCAAAAAAAAATACACAGAAACACACATTTTTTATAATAAATAAACTTTTTAAAATATAAGTCCCAAAACATGAAATAATATAGACATATTTGGTATCGCCACGACCGTAACAACCTGTACAACAAATAACATTATTTATGATGATCGGTGTATGGTGTAAAAAAAATATTAAAACTGCTGCGCAACTGCTTTTTTTCTGCATTTTCGCCAAAATAGAAATGTATAGAAATTAAACGATAATGTATTTGTACCAAAAAATGGTACCTACATAAAGTACAACTTGTCCCGCAAAAAAACAAAGTCTCATACAACTACGTCGTACAAAAAATAAAAGAGTTATGAGCGTCGGGATGCAAAGAGGGAGATGTAAAAAAATTGCTCTATCCTCAAGGTCAAAATTGGCCGTGTCCTTTAAGGGGTTAAATGGGGAAAACCCGAAACAATTAAGCAGCGTTTATGCAAATACGATTGACATGCTTAAAAAAAACAGACCGAAGGTAAATTTCTGAGCTTTTTTCCCGCTCATCGTGTGGGTTAGATTTGTTCAAATCTCACCTACTCTGCGGCTACTGCATTAGGCTGGGTTCACACGACCATGTTACGTCCGTAATGTACGGGACGTATTTCGGCCGGAAGACCCGGACCGGACAAACTGCAGGGAGCCGGGCTACTAGCATCATAGTGATGTACGACACTTGGAGTCCCAGCCTCTGCGTGGAACTACTGTCCCGTACTATAATCATGATTACAGTATGGGACAGTTGTCCTGCAGCGAGGCAGGGTCTCCTAGCGTCGTACATCACTATGATGCTAGGGACCCGGCTCCCTGCAGTGTGTTCGGTCCGGGTCTTCCGGCCGAAATACGTTCCGTACATTACGGACGTAACATGGTCGTGTGAACCCAGCCTTAGGGCTTGTCCACACGTAACAGAATTGCTGCGTATTTTCCATCCGGAACTGCGGATGGAAAATACGCAGAATACAGTAGCAGCAAAGTGGGTGAGATTTATCAAATCCTATCCACACGCTGCGTAAAATTTCTGACAAGAAGTTTACCTGCGGTGCGTATTTTTCGTACTGCAGCATGTCAGTTCCTGCTGCGGAAAGTGGACTGAATCGCTGCGTTTTTCAGGAGACGTCACCATCCCCCAACATTGAGAAAAACGCAGCAAAATACGCACCATTTTCTGCAGCAATTACAATACATGTGGAGAAGCCCTTATGCTGCGGATTTAGGGCTTGTCCACACACAACGGAATAGCTGCAGAAAATTTCTGCAGCAATTCCGTTGAAAGTCAAAGACCTTCCGCTGTGGCAAAAACGCACCATTTCCTGCGGTGTTTGCGACAGAAAATGGTGCGTAAATTGCTGCGTTTTTCTCAATGTTGGGAGATGGAGGCGTCTCCTATGAAAAACCCAGCTATTCTGCACACATTCCGTAGCGGGAATTGACATGCTGCGGTCTGTAAATTACGCACCGCAGGTCAATTTCGGCTCGGAAATTTTACGCAGCGTGTGGATGACATTTGTTAAATGTGCCCCACTATGCTGCTACTGTACTCAGCAATTCAGGAGCGTGTGGATGAGCCATTACAACTTAATCCACACGTACACATCAATCACACTATATATACACACAAACATGTACACATCACATACACTATATATACACACACATGTACACTTCACATACACTAACATGTACACATCACATACACTATATACACACACACACACACACACACACACACACATCACACACACACACACATGGACACATCACATACACTATATATATATATATATATATATATACACACACACACACACACACACACACACACATGTACACATCCCATACACTATATATACACTATATATACACACATGTACACTTCACATACACTATATATACACATCACACACACTATATATATATACCCATGTACACATCACAGACACACAAATATGCACATTATATGCACACATTATACACATATAAAGTACACATTGTAAACACACATGCACTTACTTTTATGTAGGATAATTGTGAAGGGAGTTCAACAGTTGATGGGGGGATTCTTCACTCCAGCACTTCTCCTGCTCACAGCCCGCCACAGAGCCCACCAACAGTCTCCCCTCCCCCTCCCTCACGTCCCGACTAGTAACACCAGCAGCAGCAGGAGGAGGAGAGGTTGTGTGAAGAGCAGGGAAGGGGGGCCGGCGGGGAAGATTTTACACAGGGAGATTTAGTAATAGCAGCACAGACCACGGCTGCTATTACAGTCGGACGGCAGTTCTGAGACACTGATTCTTTGGACGGCCAGCAGGCGGCCCACTGTTCAGCGGCCCGTCTGGCATTTGCCAGAACTGCCAGACGGCCAGCCCGGACCTGGTAAAGAGATCTATGTTGCAGTGCCCTGCACATCAGATGGTGAGGGGTAATATTGTTCAGGAAACACTGTTAAAGCGCTGCGGCCCCTTCATTCTAAGGATCAGTGAGCGTCTGGGCAGTGAACCCACACTGATCACTGAGTGATGTCATATACTAGAGATATGCTATCTCTTACTATGTTGGGAAATCCCCTTTAACTCGTTTAAACCCCTATTAGTGCCTCATTAGGTGTATCATAGCAGCAGTTCCATGTTTGGGTCCCTCCTATATTAGCCAGAGTTGAGAGCTGCTTCAAAGAGCAGCTCACACTCTGGGGGACTCGCAAATAAATGCTCATACGAAATAAAAACACAAAGGCGCCTAAGGCTCTGTTCACATCACATTTATGCTTTTGTTTTGGCACATACACTATGAAAAATGACCAACATATTTGATGAACATAAAGCCCTGATACCATACAGTTGCATATGTCATCCATAGTCTCTCAGGTAAAAAAACAAAAGCTTTTTTTTCAGTTAGCCAAATATATAGGAAAGTGCAGCAAGATATGTTTTTCTGTGCAGTAAATAAAAAAATAGGAAACCAACGTAAACCTGCCCAGCTGATGCCAAAAGGACACTCTTTTGGCCTATGGATAAGTCCACCCTTACCTTTGCTTAAATTTGTTTAAGGACTCCAATTTTTTATGAACAAATTCAATACAATATCACAACATGCTTGTAAAAGCCTTGATAGGCTGTAATCCACATCACAACCACTGGGTGGCCACACACAGACACATATTACATAGACATATTGTGACAGAATATCGCGGAATAATTTTTTTTTTTTTTAAAGCTGGTCATCTTGTGCCACACATCTCAGGATACGTAGAGAGATGGGGAAAGTTAAAGAAGGACACATCTGTATGTCAGGCCCATTCAGTGTATGTACTGGGAGTATGTCCTAGCGCATACACCAAATGTAGACACTAAAGGAAGTGGGAATATAACCTAATGCAAATTATCATGAAGTGATTCAAAAAGATCTCTATTATAAAATAGTTTTATGAAATGTTTGTTATAGGTCACCAGGGAGCACTTATATATGACACCTGATATCCCCTTTGTAAGGGCGGGTTCACACATGGCGGAATTGCACTTAAATTCCGCTGCGGACACTCCGCAGCGTTAATCCGCAGCGGAGCCGTTTCTACATTGACTTTCACTTTAATTTAGCAGTGTTCGTTTACACGATGCGTACAATTCCGCTGCGGAGCATAGGCTGCGGAGCGGAATTTGGTGTCCGCAGCATGCTCTGTCTGTTGCGGAGCAGTGGCGGACTCATGGCGGAATTTCTCCATTGACTTCAATGGAGATTCAAAGTTCCGCAATGAAGTCCGCAGCTGTCATGCACATGTCATGTGTGCTGCGGATGCGTCTTGCTTTTTTTACTTGACATTTCTTCATTCTGGCTGGACCTATGTATTTCTAGGTCTACAGCCAGACTGAGGAAGTCAATGGGGCTCCCGTAATGACGGGAGCGTTGCTAGGAGACGTCAGTAAATAGTCACTGTCCAGGGTGCTGAAAGAGTTAAGCGATCGGCAGTAACTGTTTCTGCACCCGGGACAGTGACTACCGATCCCAATATACATGTATCTGTAAAAAAACATATAAGTTCATACTTACCGAGAACTCCCTTCGTCTGTCTCCAGTCCGGCCTCCCAGGATGACGTTTCAGTGTAAGTGACGGCTGCAGCCAATCACAGGCCAAGCACAGGCTGCAGCGGTCACATGGACTGGCGCGTCATCCAGGGAGGTCGGGCTGGATGCCGAAAGAGGGACGCGTCACCAAGACAACGGCCGGTAAGTATGAAAATCGTTTACTTTCACTAGGGAAAGTGCTGTCCCTTCTCTCTATCCTGCACTGATAGGGAGAAGGGAAGCACTTTTCCCGCAGTCTGCAGCAGCTAGTCCGCATCAATGTACTGCACATTTTGTGCAGATCCGCTGCAGAATCTGCAACGCAGATTCTGTGCGGCATCGATGCGGACAGTTGCGGAGGAATTCCGCCATGTGTGGTCATGCCCTAAGAGTTGCGCATGATAAGCAAAATTACAATTTCTATCTCTGACACATGGACAGAATATGATAGAACATATGAAAAATATATATATGTAGATACTGCCATATAAGTACTGTAATAGCATATGAGTAAACCATAGGTACCATGGTTATAGTTGGGACTCACTATGCAGCACAGTGGTTGGTATCTTAACCTAGCGATATCCATGTTTTAGACATCTTATATAGTTTTTGAGACAGCACTTATAAACAGTAATATACTGAATGTATACACTTCTTGTCTCTTTGTGCAATATGTATAGCCATTTCATATGATACTCTGTGTTATTCGCTGCTATATTTTGTACTGTACTGGTGTGATAAGCTGCTCTGTATGTTGTACTCCCCCCACCACCACCATGTTGTTTTAAACTTGTTTGCCATTTTTTTAGGCCGTGGTGGCTATTACATTATTTAACCCGCTCGGCGAACACCGTAACAAATAAAATAAAAAATAATGCAAGAATTGCTGTTTTCTGTGAATCCTGTCTTAAAAAATATGTGATAAAAAGTGATCAAAAAGTCGCATGTACTCCAAAATGGTACCAATAAAAACTATAAGTCGTCCCGAAAAACAGGACAGAAATACTGATGCATCGGCGGAAAAATAAAAAAGTTATAGGTCTTCAAATATGGAGACACCAAAAAATTTTAAAAAAATAAATACATTTGTTTTTACTGTGAAAAAGAAGTAAAACAAACAAAATCGATATAAATTTGGTATCGTTGCAATCACAATAACCTGCTGAATAAAGTTATTGTGTTATTTATACCACACGATAAACACATAATTTTAGGACGCAAAAAAGTGTGGCAAAATTGCTGGGTTTTTTTCTGTTCCCTCCCAAAAAAAGTTAATAAAAGTTAAAAGTTAATCAATTCATTATATGTACCCCAAAATGGTGTTATTAAAAAATACAACTTGTACTGCAAAAAACAAGACCTTATACAGCTATGTCAACGCAAAAATAAAAAAGTTCTAGCTCTTGGAATGATGCGATGGGAAAACGTAAAAAATAGTTTGTCATTAAGTTCTAAAATAAGCTGGTCACTAAGGGGTTAAACCATTTCACATAATGTTTTTAAAATATGGTCCAAAATATGAATTTATAGATGCTAGAGCTTATATTGCATATCAATAAGACATAAATGGAATGTTTTCATTTGATATTATTAATATTAATCCCCATATTCTTTTTCACCAAATTTAAAACTAATTATAGAAATGCTTACTAGCATCCCCATCAGTCATTTGTACACAGACTCACACTAAGGCCTCATGCACACGGGCGTGTCCGATTTGCACGCGCGAATGATGTGCGTTATACGTGCGTGAGTGCATGCGTTGCGATTCAGATTATCGGCGTATCACGTGCGTATGGCACGCGTGTAGAACGCATTTTTCATGCGCGTTAAAAATGGCAGGAGGAACTAAATAAGCTAATATTTTGTGCCAACCCTGTGTTACCACCCACAGCAAGGTCACATGGTCGGGATTCACCATTTACTATTGCTGTACAGCATAGAGAGAGGTTGGTGTGATTCCTGTGCTTGTTGTTTTGGGATTTTATAGTATTTTATTTGTGTGAACATGACATCCAAAGATATGGACCATGTTCTAATGTTGTAGCTGATCTCTCACACGTATGGAGAACGACACCATATGGTGGAGGAAGAACCGAGGAGGAGGCGGCATTGGGTTCATCCCATTGTCTCCCAACGTACTTACAAAGGACACTTCCACACCCTTTATGAGGACCTGCGTCTGCATCTGGCAAAATGTCATGCCTTCTGTCGGATGTCTGTCGCAACTTTTGATCGGCTGCTGGAGGAGCTGCGTTCCGGCCTAACCTTCAGAAATACCAACATGAGACGCAGTATTTCTCCTGAGGAACGTCTCATCATCACCCTGAGGTAAGAATACATACTGTCTGTGTTTAAAACTAATCTCCAGTGTGCTAGTGTAGAACTAAGAAAAAATTAGCAATTAGAAATAAGTTTATGTTATTAATTTTCATTATTTTATCTTCAGATTCCTTGCAACTGGAAATTCGTTTGCGTCCCTTCATTTCAAATTCCTAGTGGGGACGTCGGCCATTTCTGTAATTATCAGGTCCACCTCTGATCTAATCTGGCATCAACTGAAAGAGACCGTGCTGCCTCAACCCACAACAGAACAGTGGCTGAGTATAGCAGATGGATTCATGAACAACGCACAATTCCCCAACTGCATTGGGGCGCTAGACAGAAAACATATCCGAGTAAGAAAGCCGACACACTCAGGGCCCTATCCTAGGCGTGCATTGGATGACCGAAGGCGCATATTCAATTACAGGCTTACCAGGGTTCGTCGCTATGTGGATTGCGTTTTCGGGATTATGTCAAACAAATGGAGAGTGTTCATGTCAACAATACAATTGGATGCAGACAATGTAAATTTAGTCATCAGAGCATGTGTCATCCTGCACAACTGCACAACTACACACGAATGTACGACGCAGCAGCCGATGGTGACCTCATGCCCACTGGATCGTTGACTATTGACAATACAGCGCAAAAAAGACCTGGGACATCTGGCCTTCGCACCCGGGAATTCTTTGCAGATTATTTCCAGAGCCCTGAGGGCACAGTTCCCACGCAGCAGGACGCTATCCACTAGTGATGCCACGCGTGAAGTGTTCTTCATTATTGTTTTAGTTTATGTAAATTGTTATTGAGTTTTATTTATGATTGGTTAGTTAGTGTAGGGCCTCGCAAGACAATGAAAACCCTTGACGCGGGTTGCAGGCTTTCATATTTAGGTAAAATTAAATTGTAAAATTTGTACAATTTCATTTTTAAAAAATTCTCAACCTTTGTAAAAAATGTTTTACCTAAATATCAACTAATACCTCATTACTTTCGTATATATATATGTTTTGTTAATAAAATAATTTGAAATGGAAAATGTGAGGTAGTGTTTATTCGCTGTTGAATACACAGAAAATAATGTTCAGCCTCCCAAAAACCAAGTAAAAACACAAAGCCAATATCAATCTTTTTCAAAGCAATACTTTATCAGAAAACCTAAAACAGACCATAAATAACAGTTCAAACCTGAGTCCGTTATAAAATACAAATAAACTTTTCTGCTTTACTTACAGATCAAATTACAAATGATACAAGTCGGGAGAGGATGGTGAAACAGTGGATGGACTTGCTTCCATTCGGTCATAGGGCGGTTGCGCAGCAGGTTGCCAAGGAGGTGGATTGGCGTAAGGCTCAAGAAGTGGATGGTAGTACCCATCACGATTAAAAATTTGAGGTTCCGGAGTTATCTGCCGTTGAAAATATGGACGATGCACAAGAATAGGAGGAGGTGATGATTAACAGTTCTGTGGAAATTGTGACTGAGTGGTAGTGTGGCCAAATAGCCGCCAGTGCTCCAATGAAGAAAAGCATTCAATAGGATCAATCATTGGGGGGGGGGGGGGTGCTGCTTCCAATATGATCATCAACGCGGATTGAGTTCTCAAGTGACGCTCCACAGGGATACAGTGCAAAAAAGGAGCCATGGACCTAACAAATATGTCCACCTCATCTTCAGGCTGATGTCGAGACAAGTAATCTAAAACCCTTGTGTTCACCTGGCTCGCTTTGGATGGCTTCACTCTTTTTTTTACTTCTGGGTGCATTTCTGGAGCGAGAAGTATCCTCTGGAGTGTTTGGGCTTTGAACACTTGGCCCAGGTGATGTCACAGGAATCTCGCAATCCTGTTGTTGTTCCTGTTCTGGACTTGTGGTATCTTCCCCAACTCTCCTCTCCACCATCTCTGTGCTGTGGTCTTCCTCCGGATCGCCCACTAGGTTGTCCTCAGAGCTGATAATTAAAGAGTATTTATATATTTTAATATTACATTGACAATATTGTTTTGGCATTTGGATTAAAATCAGACAATGTTGTGTCCAGGGGATCACATAGACATTGGTGCAGGTGGAGTGAAACAAATATTTCTGACAGTTTTTACATATTTGGTGCGATATTGAATTCTTCCCCCAAGCGGGGGAAACCTTGAAATGACAAATTTTAAATATTTTAACTGATACTAACGCCCGAAATTCAAAAACTGGGTTCAGAAAGTATAACTGGCGTGAGAACTGATATGGCCTTTTTTTGCTTGGAGCCGAACCACTCTTTGTGGTCAGTACAAGCTGGTATTGGTCCCTCATGCTTCTCCACCTGACTTTGACATCATCAACTGTAATAACAAAAATATCTACTGTAAAGTCCTGAAAAAATAAAGTTTACATGTACTATACGTCCCACATTTATTTTCTCTCTTTCAAATGTTGTACAAGTACATTATTGACCACACCCTTTATCAACAGCGACACATGACAAACATGGTTACTGTTTCTATATGGACAACATGACTTGAACAATAAAAAATAGTAATTTTTTTTTTAAAACTAGGGCAGCTACATACATAGACGAGGCTTCTACTCACCAAAGTTGTTCCTTTCTGCACGACTCACACTACTCCACTGGGTAAACATACTTTTAGCAATGTCCTCCCATTCCTTGTCTTTCTTGTGACGGTCATGGTATAGATCAGACCTGGTGTCACACAACTCAGGCCTCTCCTGGACCAAAATAATCAGTCTCTTCACGTCTACAGGTCGAGGCATCCTAAAGTTTGCTGCACACAGGACTGAGCTGTTCCACCTTCTCTGTTCTCTGTTCCTCCTCTACTCCCGCTGCAAACAAACACTTCCTGGTTTTTGTTATAAAGTCCTAATGTGCTTTGCAACTCTGCGTGAATAACGCGCTGGTCACGGATGATGCAAGTGTTCAGTGCGTTGTTTTCACGCACCCATAGACTTCCATGGGCTAGTGCGATGCGTAAACACGTACCAATATAGGACATCCAGTGAGATTCACACAAAGCACTCA
This sequence comes from Rhinoderma darwinii, assembly GCF_050947455.1. Lineage (NCBI taxonomy): Eukaryota > Metazoa > Chordata > Amphibia > Anura > Rhinodermatidae > Rhinoderma > Rhinoderma darwinii. The sequence goes on along the minus strand of NC_134687.1, from coordinate 410,563,737 downwards.
CGCTGCGTGAAAAATCACGCATGTGTGAATGGCCCCATTGAGAGTAATGGGTCCATGTGCTGTGCGTAGTTTCAAAGCACTGCTCACGGATGTGATTCACGCTTGTCTGAATGGGGCCTTAGGGTATGTTCACACAGGTCACATATGCTGCATAAAGTACGCTGCTTATCCAACCTAGAGCCCGCAGGGAATTTTGCCTGAAAAAATACACCAAATTGTGGTGCAGATTTTGAGAGAGAATCCTTTGCTGCGTGTAACACCCCTTTGGGCTGACCTCTGTAGGCAGGGTGTATTGTAGTTCTTACCTCACAAAGGCACAAATGCCTCAACCCGAATCTTGCTGGGAGCGCTATAGGAAAGCAGGAGGGTCTTCCTCTTCTGCCAGGGGTCTACTCGGGAAACCCCCGCCTGAGCTCAGTACAAACTCTCAAGCGGTTATGGTGAAACTACTCAACAGTTTTATTTAGGGAAAGGTAAACAAGGGCGATTTGAATAAGAATGATGCAAAGAAATAAAGCACTAATCAAATAACAGCAGTGGCGTAACTACCGCTGTAGCAGCCATAACGGCTGCTACGGGGCCCGCGGCATGAGGGGCCTAAGCCGCCAGACAGACCGCCCCCCCATGCCCGCAGGCTCCGCTAGCAGCCGCTATGATGGCTACAGCGGTAGCGATACCTTATTCAATAGTGTAACACTATGACAGAGTGGGGAGGTATCTCCCTGCTCTGCCATAGGCTACTGTATTGCTGGAGCAAGGATCTAACTGCTCCTTCCTCCAGCATCTACTCTGCTGTGAGTAGGCAGGTGCGATTTTGTGACGTCATTGCGCCTGTCTGCTCTGAGTGACTCACAACACAGACTGGAGGAGAAGGATCCTCCACCTGTCAGGGCGCAGCTATGGGGGGCATTATACTATCAGGGGGAAGCTATAGGGGCATGATACTGTGGCGGCAGCTATGGGGGCATTATACTGTATGGGGGCATTATACTGTATGGGGCAGCTATGTGGGCATTATGCTGCATCAGGGAATTAGTTTGGGCATTGTACTGCGTGGGAGTATCTGTGTGGGCATTATACTGTATGGGGCATTTGTGTGAGCATTATACTGCATGGGGGCATCTGTGTTGGCTTTATACTGTATGGTCGCAGTTATGGGTATATTATACTGTGTGGGGGCACTATGGGAGCATGATACTGTGTGGGCTAAAATGCCTGTGTATGAGCAGGGATTGGGTGGGATTAGGGGCGTGGCTTGAAAGAAAAAAATTGTCGCTGTGCGCCGCTTCGATTGTTCCTCTTTGTGATACTTGAAAGTATAGCACTGCCTACATGGAGGGCTGTATATCACTGTATGGGGAGGCTGTATAGCCCTGTCTACAGGGGGGGCTGTATAGCACTGTCTACATGGGGGGCTGTATAGCACTGTCTACAGGGAGAGCTGTATACCACTGTATGGGGAGGCTGTATAGCCCTGTCTACACGGGGGGCTGTATAGCACTGTCTACAGGGGGGCTGTATAGCACAATCTACAGGAGGGAGCTTTATGGCACTATCTACAGGGGGCACTATCTACAAGAGTGAGCTGTGTGTGGCACCCAGTGGAGGGGGGCCCCCAGTGGAGGGGGGGCCCAGTCAAAAGTTTGCTATGGGGCCCAGTGTTTCCTAGTTACGCCCCTGCATAACAGTACACAGTTCTGTGTGATTGACCCCCTAGTGGTGGGCATGAAGTGCACCCAACCAAGTAGGGATGGGCCGCACTGACTGTAAGGGGTTCAGTATTTGGATTTTTTGGTTCTGGGTAGCTGCCAAGGGGTTAATCAGTTTAATAGTTCCCTTCCATTTTCTTAAATGCTTTAAACCTATGGATGAAACCACTTAGTGAACTCCCCTTTACCCTGCATAGGATTGATTTGGTACTGGCCACATATGGGCCAATAGTGAAAGGTCCAATGCCTTGGCCCTGCCCATTATCATAGGGTTTTTATTACAGTATTATGTTAAGTACTTCCTCTTTCTTCTGGATCCTGGAGGCAAGTTTAAGGTACTACTGCCCGGTCCAGAAAAAGAGTGCCATGGCTGCTACTGATGATGATTTGATTGGAGCCTTTAGGTCTTGTCTCTTGATAGAGGGGGAAGGTTAGCTCAGCCACTTCTTTGCGGAGCTGGCTTCCCCGCCTGCCTCTATAGCGAATTCTGCCCACACATAATACTACCCCTCTGCGGATGGTCGGTGGACTGCTAGGCAGACCCGCCCTCCTGATCAACTTAGCCCCAGCACTCCATTCCCTTCTCTTACTCGCCGCCGAGCTCGTACAGGCCTCCAGCCTTCTGCCCCCCCCCCCAGGAAAGCCGCGATGCAGTGTGAACAGTTAGCTCTGCCCCCTGTTTCCTCCATCGCTAATGCTGATCGCCCGACACTTTTTCCCGCTGCCACCAACATGGGAGGTCAGACTAGCTCTCCCTCTGAGTTTCCCACTACACCCCCAGAGATATTGCATTCTCCTCCCCCTGTGCTTTATGCAGCACAGGATGTGACCAGCGCTATTCCTGTCATTGATGACAGTATAGTGAGAGAGCCTGCCATCATTTCCCTGGCTTCTCCTTCCCTGTTTAGCTAGACTTATACTCCTATGGGGGTATCAACTTTTATTTCACCTCCATCGCCAAAATTAACACCTGTGGTATCTCATCCATTACCACAAGTTTGAGAGATCACGAGGTAGGAGACGTAGATCTCCCTCCTCATCCTCTTCCCAGGGTTCCTGGAGGCATAGTTGCCGTGGTTCCGCTGGGCATAATAGGCGCAATTCCTGACACCATTCCAGTGTCTCCGGGAGTAGGAGGCGATTCAGATCCTCCAGGTGGCGTTCTCCTTCAACATCTGAGGCATCTTCCAGTGCATCTGAGGAGTCTGGTAGAGCAGTGCTCAGAAGACGTAAAAGACAGGAGCCTAGCCATGTTTCCAGGGTGCCTAGCCTGGTATCAAGGAATCCACCACAACAGGATGCTAATATTACGCCAGTGACGCAGTCTTCTCAAATGCAGATTGTACCGCCCACGACTCCTGTTGTCCCGTTACCATCTACTGGTGAGTTATCTTTATACACGGACGCGTTTGGCTCCTATGGTTCGGTGCTGTTTTAGGCTCCTTATGGTGTGCCTTCTCCTGCCGTGCAATATGGCATACGGTTGGACTTTTCAAGAATCTAACATTGTTGAAACTTTTCCCAATAATTGTGGCAGTGGAAATCTGGGGTACATAATTTCAAAATCGGCACATCTGTTTTTGGTCCGACAATGCCAGTGTGGTTGCTTGCATTAACAGTATGTCTTGTTCTTCAATACCTGTTATATCATTGCTATGACATTTAGTGTTGCGATGTATGCAATATAATATTTTCTTCAGATCCAGACAAGTTCCCGGTGTTCATAATGTGGTCGCTGATTGCCTATCACGTTTTCAATGGCAGGAATTCCAGTCTTTGCTGCCCAATGCGGAGATGGTCGGGATCCGTTGCCCGAGTCACTTATGGGAGTTGGTGGACCTCAACTGATGTCTCTCATTGGTTCATCTGTAGCGCCTGCTACATGGAAAAGGCATATGATACATCTGGAAGTGATGGTTGAGTATTTACTGTCCTTACGATCTCTGAATATGTCAGGGATAACAGCACAAAAAAGATTATCTGGTATTTCATTATATTTCAAACTAGTGGGTTGGACGGATGTTATCAAGCGTTTTATAATTACTCATGCCCCCCTTACAGCATGACAGCCGGCACCCTGTGCGACCGCAACGGTTGCACGTAGCTAAGGCCGGCCATGCTTTCCGGTACACCTGGTGGCGATGGGTACCAGGGTTCTATTGTGGGGGTTAGTGTTAGTCTCTGCACCGGCTGACACTAAATCCCACCATAGTATGGATGCTGTTAGTCAGCCAGCAGCCATTACTAAGGCGGTAGTAATAATGTTAAAATATTTTATTGAAATAAAATAAAAAACACACAACCCTTAATTAACCAGTTTATTGAAAATAAAAAAAAGCTGTCATCGAAGTAGTCAGTGAATCAGGCCTAGTCCAACAACCGAACCTGTAAAAAATGTTGTATTGTACTATGTGGTAGACTTAGATACAGGGCCCATCAGACATCACACATGGGCCATGTATCTAAGCCTACCATGACTAAGGACGCTTGAAGCGTCTGAAACGCGTAGGCTTCTCACTTATCATTATCAACCATTTTTCCCTACACCACCAGGATAGCACGCTGTGCTCTTCATCCCTGTTTTTATTAGCCAAAACGTTCTTGGCCCATTAAACTTGGAAAAACTTTTTCCATTTTATTTGAATCGTCTGTGCCGGATCTAAACTTCCTTTCTCTGGTCCTGTCTACCGTGTGCCAACACGAACATCCGTGCACGACTATCTCTATTTCCACATCAGTAATAAGGTGAGCTGGAGGTCTCTCTTTTTTTCTCATACTTTTTTACAGGGCCCAGCTGTCAGGATGACACCATGTGTGATCCTGTGTGAAGGGCCCTGTATCTAAGCCTACCACATGTTAGGCTTAGATACAGGGCCCCAGCAGGCAGTAATCTTATACAGTATACGATTACTGTCTGCTGGGACCCTGTATCTAAGCCTACAATGTGGTAGTCTTAGATATAGGGCCCATCAGGCAGTATCATACTTGGCCATGTATCTAAACCTACTATGTGGTAGGCTAGATACAGGGCCCATGTGAGATACTATCTCTTGGACCCTGTATCAAAGCCTACCACATGTTAGGCTTAGATACATACAGGGCCCCAGCAGACAGTAATCTTATACAGTATAAGATTACTGTCTGCTGGGGCCCTGTATCTAAGCCTACAATGTGTGGAGCTATCTACAGGGGGGCTGTGTGTGGAGCTATCTGCTGGGGGGCTGTGTGTGGAGCTATCTACAGGGGGCTGTGGTGCTATCTACAGGGGGGCTGTGTGTGGAGCTATCTACAGGGGGGCTGTTTGTGGAGCTATGTACAGAGGGGCTGTGTGTGGAGCTATGCACAGGGGGCTGTGTGTGGCGCTATGTACAGGGGGCTGTATCTGGTGCTATGTACAGGGGGGCTGTATCTGGCGCTTTGTACAGGGGGCTGTGTCTGGTGCTATGTACAGGGGGCTGTGTGTGGCGCTATCTACAGGGGGCTGTGTGTGGCGCTATCTACAGTGGGGCTGTGTCTGACGCTATGTACAGGGAGGCTGTGTGTGGCGCTATCTACAGCGGGCTGTATCTGACGCTATGTACAGGGGGCTGTGTGTGGCGCTATCTACAGGTGGCTGTGTGTGGAGCTATCTACAGGGGGCTGTATCTGACGCTATCTACAGGGGGGCTGTGTCTGGAGCTATCTACAGGGGGACTGTATCTGGAGCTATCTAAAGGGGGGCTGTGTCTGACGCTATCTACAGGGGGCTGTGTGTGGAGCGATGTACAAGGGGGCTCTGGTGGATGATTTTTCCATTGACCAGCAGCAGAGTTACACAACTGGAAAAAAAACTCTGCTTGACTTTCATTGTTCCCAGCCTTTTGGTTTGCCCTGCAGCTGCTGCCGCCGTGATGAGCAAATGTTATACCCAAGATAGGAAAAGTAACATAACCGGATCCATAATATCTAATATTCAGACAGTCTAGAGATCCGCAGTACCAATTTGCGCATGTTATTTGCAGAAGGATCTGGCCATGATTTGATGTGTTTATGCGGGATATTGGGCGTGGTTAGGGGCGTGGCTTAAAATTTCCCTCTTTTCCGAATTCAAAAGTTGGGAGGTATGAGACAGTATCATACATGGTCATGTATCTAAGCCCAACATGTGGTAGGCTTAGGATGGATTCACACGAGCATGTTCGGTCTGTAAAGGACGGAACGTATTTCGGACGCAATTCCCAGACCGAACACACTGCAGGGAGCCGGGCTCCTAGCATCATAGTTATGTGCAATGCTAGGAGTCCCTCCCTCTCCGTGGAACTACTGTCCTGTACTTAAAACATGATTACAGTACGGGACAGTTGTCCCGCAGCGAGGCAGGGACTCCTAGAATCGTACATAACTATGATGCTAGGAGCCCGGCTCCCCGCAGCGTGTTCGGTCCGGGAATTTCAGCCGAAATACGTTCCCTCCTTTACGGACCAAATATGCTCGTGTGAATCCAGCCTCAGCTACAAGGTCCATGCGTGATATTGTCTGTTATACCCCTTATCTAAGCCTACCACAAAGCATTTCCTCCGCACCTGTCCGCATCAATGCCGCACAGAATCTGAGTTGCAGATTCTGCGGCGGATCTGCCCAAAATGTGCAGTAAATGGATGCGGACTAGCTGCTGCGGACTGCGGTAAAAGTACTTCCCTTCTCCCTATCAGTGCAGGATAGAGAGAAGGGACAGCACTTTCCCTAGCGAAAGTAAAAGAATTTCATACTTACCGGCCGTTGTCTTGGTGACGCGTCCCTCTTTCTGCATCCAGCCCGACCTCCCTGGATGACGCGGCAGTCCATGTGACCGCTGCAGCCTGTGATTGGCTGCAGCCGTCACTTAGACTAAAACGTCATCCTGGGAAGCCGGACTGGAGACAGAAGCAGGGAGTTCTCGGTAAGTATGAACTTCTATTTTTTTTGACAGGTTGCTGTATATTGGGATCGGTAGTCACTGTCCCGGGTGCAGAAACAGTTACTGCTGATCGCTTAACTCTTTCAGCACCCTGGACAGTGATTATTTACTGACGTCTCCTAGCAACGCTCCCGTAATGACGGGAGCCCCATTGACTTCCTCAGTCTGGCTGTAGACCTAGAAATACATAGGTCCAGCCAGAATGAAGAAATGTCATGTCAAAAAAGCAAGACGCATCCGCACCACACATGACATCTGCGGACTTCATTGCGGAATTTTGACTCTCCATTGAAGTCAATGGAGAAATTCCCGCCATGAGTCCGCAACCAGTCCGACACAACTCCGCAACAGCCCTTGCATGCTGCGGACACCAAATTCCGCACCGCAGCCTATGCTCCGCAGCGGAATTTTCTGCATCGTCTAAACGAACCCTACTAAATAGAAGTGGAAGTCAATGGAGAAACGGCTCCGCTGCGGATTAACGCTGCGGAGTGTCCGCAGCGGAATTCAAGAGCAATTCCGCCACGTGTGGATTTGCCCTTATGCTGGGTTCACACACCCTATTTACGGACGCAATTCGAGCGTTTTAACCTCGAATTACGTCCGAAAATATGGCTCCAATGCGCCGGCAAACATCTGCCCATTCATTTGAATGGGCTTTACGATGTTCGGTGCCGACGGTCATTTTTTTACGCGCCGCTGTCAAAAGGCGGCGCGTAAAAAAGATGCCCGCGTCAAAGAAGTGCATGTCACTTCTTGGGATGTAATTGGAGCCCTTTTCCATTGACTCCATAGAAAAACAGCTCCAATTACATCCGTAATGGACGCTGCAAAAAACGCCTGCACTTGCCTTTACGTCTGAAATTCCGGAGTAGTTTTCTCCTGAAAACAGCTCCGTAATTTCAGGCGTATCGGACGTGTACGTGTGAACATACCCTAAATGTCTGTCAATATATCCACAGCCAAATGCTGCCAACACAGAGATATAAAATGGCAGTCATTTATGAACTTTGCAACTAATGTATTTGCACGAGACGTCAGCGTATACTATTTCTAAACAATTTTGCAGTGTGGCAAGGCCCATTATCCTTGGTCTGCAACAATGTTGGTCATACCTCCCAACCGTCCCGGCTTCAGAGGTATAGTCCCGTATTCCGGACGGTGTCGACGCTCTGGCCTGGGATTCAGGTCCTGGAGAAGCCCCTGGCGTCACTATCCATATATGAACTGTGACGTCAGGGACTGCTTCTGAAGAGGAATCCCCGGCCAGAGCATTGCTGACGTTCTGCCTGGGGATTCCCCTTCTAGAGAAGTCCCTGGCGTCACTATGCATATATGGACAGTGGCGTCAGGGGCTCTTCCTAACGCGGAATCCCCGGCCAGAGTATTGCCGACGCTCTGGCCGGGGATTCCGCTCGTGTAAAAGCCCCTGGCATCACTATCCCTATATGGATAGTGACATCAGCCAACTTGCCTTCTTTCCAAAGTACATCTGGGTGCCATCTCTTCCCTAGGTAAGTAACGCTCACTCACACGTCCATCCATAAAAATGGCCGTTATAAATATTGATCTTGGGACAACCCAGGTATGATTTGACCAGTGGTATGTGAGCCACATGTAGCGTTGTGACCCCAGTTCTATTGCTTGTGAAAGAAGCCCTGAGATATAATTATATGCATTGGCTACAAGATTTCCACATTGACAATGTGGAAGACATATTCTAACCTATAAAGCGTGTCGATTTGGTATAATACATATTTTCTTCATTGTGTACCACTTAAAGGAACAGTGTCACGACCAACTTTTTTTTTAATATGTTATGTGTTTTAGTGTGATAGATCAATAAATTTTATTAATGTATGTTGCTGTGTTGTACTTTTTACGTTTTTAATTGATTTACTTCTCTATGGGGGCTGCCATTTTTGTTTCCATTACTGTGTGTGTCGATTAACGACACACACAGACATGGAATACGGCAGCCACAGTCCCATAGGGACTGCGAACGGCTCCCGTCCCATTGACTGCCGTGTACGGCGTCTGTGTGGGAACTGCGCATGCGCCGCTCCCACACAGTCCTATTCGAAATTGGCGCCGTCCGGCGCCATTTTCCTGTGGACCGGAAGTCGCGGCCGGACAGTAATATTACTACTTCCGGTCGCGGCTTCCGGACTTGTGCACATGGAACAGCGGCAGCAAAGGGAGCGGACGGGCCGGAGGGAGCCGCGGCGGCAGGAGCAGGTAAGAGATTTCAATGTATGTTAGTGTTTGTGTGTGTTTACTACTGTATGTAAACCTACTACACTGTGGGTTACCTCAAAAAATGGCGACACACAGTGTAGGAGGTTAAACCTTTCAAACCCCTCATTTATCCCGGCACTAGCCAGGATAAAGGAGGGGGGGATGCTGAGAGCTCACTAGAGCGAGAGCTTTTAACCCAATGTTGCAATGCTGCAATTTTGGGAACTAGCTCCATCTAGTGACCAAAAATGGGTAGTATTATAAATTAGAAAAAATTAGAAAAAATTTATAATATTTCCTGACTCGCGAAAAAAATAAAAAAAATTTGAACAATGTTTAATCACCCACACACTAAATGTTTAAATTTTAAAAAAAAAACATGTTTTTCGGGCAACAACATGCCTTTAAAACAAACAGTACCACTTTCTTCACTTCAAATTCAAATTTTTCTCCATGTGTAATATGTCTTTTCTTCATTTTTAAGTCGAAAGTGGCTGTCAAGAATCAAAGTTTAACGTGACTTTCAAGGTCTAAAAGCTTGAGGACCTCTGTATTACATGCACTTTAGTAATTTAGCAGCAAGTTACTGAATCCAAATTTATGTGATTGGGATTTACTTTTGGACCTTTTGTTTACTTTGCTGTATGTAATAGAGATATATATTTATGTATATATATATATTCTCACAATATTCAAATTAAGTGACATCACTTCCTGTTCTGTAACGTCTACTACATAATAAAGACAGTGAAGATGGATCACACATCACCTCCTAGAACTAAACCCAGCAGCAATGAAGACTTTCCTGCTCCTCTTTATATCACTGGCCTGCTTGTCAGGTGACATTACTAGAGACATTACTAGAACATAGATATTACTACCACTATGATGAGATGTTTATATGGAAATAACTTTATTCTGTGTATTTTCCAGGTGTCCGATCTCAACAACTTGACCAGTCATCAGACCCGGTGGTGATAAAGCCCGGGAACTCACATAGACTCTCGTGTACCGCCTCTGGATTCACCTTCAGTAGCTATGGCATGAGCTGGGTTAGACAGACTCCTGATAGAAGATTACAGTGGGTTTCTACTATAAGCAGTGATGGGTCAGGCACATACTATGATGATTCTGTTAAAGGACGATTCACAATATCCAGAGATAACAGTAAGAACCAGTTATACCTACAAATGTCCAACATGAAGACTGAGGACACTGCCGTGTATTACTGTGCTAGATACACACACTGATAGAAGACATATGCAGAGTTCAACAAAAATGTGTCCAAAGCTTCCACAATTTTTCAATAGATGGCAGCAAAACCCACTCTCACTACCTAGAATTAAAACACATTTAGATAAAACAATGTATGATACGATTAGTCAACAAACTATCAATGACTTCATTAACCCCTTAGTGACCAGCCTTTTTTTGGCCCTAATTACCAAGCTATTTTATTCGTTTTTCTATAGTCGCATTCAAAGAGCTATAACTTTTTTATTTTTCCATCGACATAGCTGTATGAGGACTTGTTTTTTGCAGGATTAGTTGTAATTTTTAATGGCATCATTTTAATGTACAAATTATTTTTTGATTAAATTTATTAACTTTTTTTGGGGGGGATTAGAAATTCCGCCATTGTTCTATGCGTTTTAAATTGACGTCGTTCACTGTGCGACATAAATAACAAATTACCTTTATTTTATGGGTCGGTACGATTACGACGATACCACATATGTAGAGGTTTTTTATGTTTTACGACTTTTGCACAATAAAAACACTATTGAACTAAAATTATTTGTTTTTGCATCGTTGCACCGGAAAGAATGTTTTACATACTTAATTTTGCGCCTCATATATGACCTAAGTAAAGAAAAGTCAAAGTTTTCTAAGTCCCCTTGTTTGCTAGCTATCTTGGTCATACCTTCCCTACCACAACTTGGAGTAAAGCAACTTCCTTTCTTGCTAAGAACTTTAAATGTGTCTCACATTATGAATCCGCCATGAAAACCCTTCTGAGATGGTACTACACCCCTGAAAGACTCTGTAGAATTTATCCTAATACCACTGCTTATTGCTGGAGAGACTGCGAAAATACGGGATCCTTATTACATATCTTATGGTCATGCCCCCTCATCACTATATAAAGGGTCAGTGTATGATTTCATATTTGAAATAACAGGAATTGTTTTAACACCAACACCTGAATTTGCGTTGTTGTTCCTAGATATCCATTTAATTCCACGTCACCTTAGATCACTAATAGGACATATCCTGTTGTCAGCTAAACTAGTTCTTACTAGATACTGGAAAAGTAAGACTGTTCCTCATCTGATAGAAATAATTACTCTCCTTAACAACGCGTATAACTGTGAAAAAATACTTTCCTATAGTATTTTTGGTAGGAAAATGGAGGAGGAGTGGAAAGCTTGGTCCCATAGTTCTAGAAGTGTAACATATTAAACGGGCTCTCTTCTACCAATTGAATGTCATGTGGCATCTCTTTTGGTTTAACTTTTAGTTTACTCTGGTTTGTATAGGATATATAACCATCTCTAGATATCAATACTATGATTCCACTATAGTGTTGTGAGATTATATACCTATGTAATCCATTGTATGCTTTATAGCTCCATTTCACTTTCAGCTATACATATGTAAAGACTATACTTAACTGTATATCCATACATGTTTTCTTACGTTTACTCTTAATCTTTGTACAACTTGTAAAAAATGACAATAAAAAACTTTGCTTGAAAAATGACTGAAAACATAATTAGTGAGATATAAGAATCCATGATTAAGGGCCCTTTTACACGTGCCAATAATCGGGCAAAAGAGCATTCATATTAATGCTTGTTCCCGATCATTGCCCTGTGTAAACAGGGAAACAATCAGAAGATGAATGAGCAAATGCTTGTTCATCGGCTGATTGTATAGTTTATGCAGCAATAAATATTATTGTCAGCAGCACATCTCCCTGTGTAGTATAGTAACGATCGCTCGTCACTATACATCACTGATCATTGCTTCATGTGAAAGGAGCAAACGAGCGCTGATCAACGAGCTGCTAATCAATTGATAAACGCTTGTTTTCACAGCACATATCAGGTTGTGTAATAGGACCTTAACCCTACTGTAGATTTATATACATCTTGTATATGTTAAAGTCATAGATGTATATATATCTCACAGTAAGGAAATTAAGTGATGTCACTTCCTGTTCTGCAACGCCTTCTACATAATAAAGACAGTGAAGATGGATCACACATCATCTCCTAGAACTAAACCCAGCAGCAATGAAGACTTTCCTGCTCCTCTTTATATCACTGGCCTGCTTGCCAGGTGACATTACTAGAGACATTACTAGAACATAGATATTACTACCACTATGATGAGATGTTTATATGGAAATAACCTTATTCTGTAATTTCCAGGTGTCCGGTCTCAACAACTTGTCCAGTCATCAGACCCGGTGGTGATAAAGCCCGGGAACTCACATAGACTCTCATGTAAAGCTTCTGGATTCACCTTCAGTAGCTATTACACGCATTGGGTTAGATAGACTCATGTCAGAAGATTTCAGTGGTTGGGTTCGATTTGCCCGGGGTCAGTCACAAACTATCATGATTCTGTTAAAGAACGATTCACAATGTCCAGAGATAACAGTAAGAACCAGTTATATCTACAAATGTCCAACATGAAGACTGAGGACACTGCCGTGTATTATTGTACAAGAGACACACTAATAGAAAACAATTTGCAAGTGTAACCAAAACTGATATAATGATTTGTCATTCATTCACTAGGTGGCAGCACATTATGATACAGTAAAATGATGGACTATCAGAGCAGATCAAATGTACAAAAAATAAATATTGTGTAAAAATATGGACTGTAACACTTAGATCTTGATCATCACTTTCACATAATCAATTATATGCATCGCATAGTGACATATTTACCTATAAACAGAAAGACCAAGGATATCATGGTTCTGTTAACATGGGAAATCTGAATTTATACATTGTGAAAGCGTGCTGCTATATGTTTCAATAAAAGACCAAGTTTTCTCAGTCTAAATAAAATATAGCGAAATTGTAGTGGACAGCAACAAAAAAATGCACATATTAATGTAGTGTTTTATATTAAATAAAGCACAAACTTTAATTTGGAGCATAAAGAAATCCTTTAAAGAGGACCTTGTTTAATTATTATTTTTTCTTTTAATAAGAATATCAAACACAGTTATATATTCGTGCAATACCATATCAAAGTTTAAGCAAAAAAGAGTAAGAAAATAAAAGGAAAAAGAAAAAATACTATTCGTGAAACAACTACGTTTACCGACCCATGATATTAATTTATTAATATAATGGGATGTTAGGGGCATTAAAGAAAGAATGTACAGATTTGCTATTTTCAGCGCACTTAAAGTGTACTTGTAAAGATTAAAAACGTTTTTATATGTGTTCATTTTAACATAATAAAAAAACGTTTTAATATATTATATTTACCTTACTGCAAGCGTTAGCCAGATATGCTGTAGTCTTCTTACCTCTTTTGCCACTCCTCCGTCTCTTCTACTTCTACAGTCCCCGCTCGTTGTTAGTTTCAATACGTAGCGAGCAACATCAGGCGCTGGCTACGGATTCTATGTGGAACAGAGGCTGAGGGGGAAGCACCACGTTGACGTGCACGCTCTCGAGCCTCCTCACTCTACGCCCTATTCACAGCACTGCTTCCGACTGTTCATATATGGATAGTGATGTCCGGAGCAGAGCTGAAGTTCTGGGCAGACCGCTAGTAGAGGCTCTGCTCCGGTACACTGGCACTGTGGTAGCCTCTTGACTCAAATAAGTCGAGTCGTGTACTCCCCTTTATGTCCCTTACCTTTTAATAAAGCAGACACTGAAACAGAGTTGGATTTTAATGGCCACAGCAGCCGTTTATTATCTTAAATAACAATGAATTTGAAATAATCAAATAACATAACTTTTTGAATTACCCCCCGAGGAGTTCATCATAACATAAATAACCCTGGGACCCTTTTAGGGTCATAAAAAACTAAAAGAATGACAGGGGCAAGTCCTTGAAGCCACCTATATTTTATTTACAGGTCATCTGTCCACCAATACCTTACCCCCAGCCGTAACCCGGCTCGGGGGCACCGATTACCATTTGCAGATGACCTCCACCATATATGTCACAGCCTTCAAAAGGGGTAACACACTAAGAAGCCGATTTCCAAGCAGAAAATTTGCCAGAGCATCACAATGCTTCCGCCAACTTGCCTTCTTTCCATAGTACATCTGGGTGCCATCTCTTCCCCAGGTAAGTGACGCTCACACATCCGTCCGTCCATCCATAAATATGGGCGTTATAAATATTGATCTTGGGACAACTCAGGTATGATTTGACCAGTGGTATGTGAGCCACATGTAGCGTTGTGACCCCCAGTTCTATGGCTTGCGAAAGAAGCCCTGAGATATAATTATATGCATTGGCTACAAGATTTCCACATGGATAATATTGAAGACATATTCTAACCTATAAAGCGTGTTAATTTGGTATAATACGTATTTTCTTCAGTGTGCACCACTTAAAACAAACAGTACCACTTTCTTCACTTCCGCAAATTGTTTCTCCATGTGTAATATGTCTTTCCTTGATCTCTGAGTCGAAAGTGTCTGTCAAGCATCAAAGTTTAACGTGACTTTCAAGGTCCAAAAGGTTAAGGACCTCTGTATTACAAACACTTTAGTAAATTAGCAGCAAGTTACTGAATCCGAATTTATGTCATTGGGTTTTACTTTTGGACCTTTTGTTTACTTTGCTGTATGTAATAGAGATATATATTTATGTATATATATATATTCTCACAATATTCAAATTTAGTAATGTCACTTCCTGTTCTGTAACGTCTACTACATAATAAAGACAGTGAAGATGGATCACACATCACCTCCTAGAACTAAACCCAGCAGCAATGAAGACTTTCCTGCTCCTCTTTATATCACTGGCCTGCTTGTCAGGTGACATTACTAGAGACATTACTAGAACATAGATATTACTACCACTATGATGAGATGTTTATATGGATATAACCTTATTCTGTATTTTCCAGGTGTCCGGTCTCAAGAACAACTTGACCAGTCATCAGACCCGGTGGTGATAAAGCCCGGGAACTCACATAGACTCTCGTGTACAGCTTCTGGATTCACCTTCAGTAGCTACTGGATGAGCTGGGTTAGACAGGCTCCTGGCAGAGGATTACAGTGGTTGGGATATATTAGCCCTGATGGAGGTAGCACATACTATGAAGATTCTATTAAAGGACGATTCACAATCTCCAGAGATAACAGTAAGAACCAGTTATATCTACAAATGTCCAACATGAAGACTGAGGACACTGCCGTGTATTACTGTGCTAGACACACACTGATAGAAGATATATGCAGAGTTCAACAAAAATGTGTCCAAAGCTTCCACAATTTTTCAATAGATGGCAGCAAAACCCACTCTCACTACCTAGAATTAAAACACATTTAGATAAAACAATGTATGATAAGATTAGTCAACAAACTATCAATGACATCATTAACCCCTTAGTGACCAGCCTATTTTAGGCCCTAATTACCAAGCTATATTATTCGTTTTTCTATAACTTTTTTATTTTTCGGTCGACATAGCTGTATGAGGACTTGATTTTTGCGGGATTAGTTGTACTTTTTAATGCCACCATTTTAGGGTACATATAAATTTTTGATTAGCTTTTATTAACTTTTTTTTGGGGGGATTAGAAAAGTAGGAATTAGACCTACCGGTAATTGTATTCCCAGGAGTCCATCATGACAGCACTACAGGAGGTTGCCCTATTGACCTCTATAGGGACAGGAAGACCGAGAGGTTTAAAGGCCCCTCCCACCACCCACTTGTCTGTGTTTTTCAATTACTACACCAGGATGGATGCAACCCTATTTTATTTCTAGGGATAATAACTGACATGTTACTTGCACAAATCAGAATTTCAATAAGGGAGGGAATGTAAGGGTGCTGTCATGATGGATTCCTGGAAATACAATTACCGGTAGGTCTAATTCCTGCTTTCCAGTACATCCCTCATAACAGCACCACAGGAGCAATACCAGATTATAATGCTCAGGGCGGGACTACGGACTGGAGGACTTTCCGTCTAAAACTTAAATCCGTTCTAACAGAACATCGAGCCTATAATGTTTGCAAAACGTATGATGGCTTGACCAGGTGGCAGCTCTGCAGATTTGGTCCATAGAGGCTTCTCTTCTTTCTGCCCAGGATGCCGAAACTTCCCTCGTTGAATGGGCTTTAATGCCTTGTGGGGCACATAGTCCTTGGGACTTGTAGGCTTCTTGTATGGTAGTTTTTACCCATCTCGCTAGAGAGACTTTTGTGGCTTTCTTTCCTCTATTCTTTCCCCCAAACAGGACAAATAGATTTTTATCTGGTCTCCAAGAGGAGGTTCTATCCAGATACTGAAGAATTGTTCACCTGACATTCAGGCAATGGAATTTTTCTTCTAGTTGGTCTTTAGTAGAGATGAGCGAACCGGGAAAACCGAACCCGGTTTCGGTTCGAACTTCCGGAAAAGTTTGGTTCGCAGCGAATCCGAACTTCACCGGGTTCGGCCGAACCCGTTTTGACCGAACCCGGCTACATTTTGGCGCCTGCCACATGTTACATCTAAAATGGAGGATTTCACAAGATCACCTGACATCAGGCTACCCCATAATGCCTTGCAAACGGCTCTCCCAGCCAATCGGGAGGCAGCATAGGCTTAAGCCTGCAATAAAAGTCTATGCACGGAGCTCAGCGGCCATTTTACAGACAGGAGCTGTAGGGATAGCATCTCTGTGCAGTAAGGGAAAGCTTTAGGAATCTAAAAGGAAGGAATCCAGCAATCGAAGGGGCTCATCCACTACTCACTACTCAGCCAGTGTGTGAATACGCTTTTATAAGGGGCTCATCCCCATTGCATCCAACTTGCAATACAGGCAGGCTTTGTAGAACTACAAGGCCCAGCATTTCCCTGAGTGCACTGCAGCGTGGCTGATAGAAATTCTCATTCATTGCCATTTGCCAAGCCAGTGTCAGTGTGTGAATACGCTTTTAGAAGGGGCTCATCCCCGTTGCATCCAACTTGCAATACAGGCAGGCTTTGTAGTACTACAACGCCCAGCATTCCCTGAGTCAGTGCACAGTGGCTGATAGAAATTCTCATTCATTGCCATTTGCCAAGCCAGTGTCAGTGGCTTTTAGAAGGGGCTCATCCCCGGCCGTTAACATAACAAACAAACAACAATCCAACTTGCAATACAGGCAGCCTTTGTAGTAGACGTAGTACTACAACGCCCAGCATTCCCTGAGTGCACTGCAGCGTGGATGATAGAAATTCTCATTCATTGCCATTTGCCAAGCCAGTGTCAGTGTGTGAATATACGCTTTTAGAAGGGGCTCATCCCCGGCCGTTAACATAACAAACAAATAACAATCCAACTTGCAATACAGGCAGCCTTTGTAGTAGACGTAGTACTAAAACGCCGAGCAATCCCTGAGTGCACTGCAGCGTGGCTGATAGAAATTCTCATTCATTGCCATTTGCCAAGCCAGTGTCAGTGTGAATACGCTTTTAGAAGGGGCTCATCCTCCAGGTTTTGATTCAACTTGCTGCACTCCAGTAGTGAAACGTCTGGTAAAAAAAAGGTTGTGAAAGGACGGGGTAGAGGAAAAAACACCCATGCCGTCTCCTCTTCCAGTCCAAATGTTGGATCTGTTGGTGCCAGACCCAGTACCAGCATTTGTGGCACAAGACATGTGCCCAGTTCCACTAGTAGCAGCAGCCATGTGCCTGATGGTAGTAGTAGCAGTATCAGCAAGCCAGACTTGTCCATCTCCTCCGGTGGGCGGGTTACTTTAGACAATACGGCCATTGTGGACTGGTTGGCTGGCTCGCGGGCATCTCAGCAGGAAGACTCTGACGATCTGGCTTCTAGCCAGGTTTCGTTGGATTCCAGATCCTCTACAGTTCCTTGGCACAGTGACAGTAGTAATATAGGTATTTCTAGCGTTTCCATTCCATCATCTATGTCTTCGCTCCCCCTTCCTAGCGGGAAGCCATCTTTCCTGAGAGTCCTAAGAGACATCTCCTCCGGTGCGAAGGAAGATACTGAACAACATAGTGATGATGATGATTTGTTTTCCGCGAGTCAGCCAACGGAGTGTGTTTCGGCGGTGGTGGAGGTGGAAGCGGTGTCCGAGACGCATAGCTGCGGTAGTGGGGGTGTTGGTGGTGGTAGCCGTGGTGGCAGACGCAGTAATGAGGGGGGCATGGAGCCCGCCATGATGTCACATCACATTCACAACACAGTGACAGAAGTGGCGGGGATGATGAGGAAGGCTATGATGATGATGATGTTGTTTTAGACAGGACGTGGGAACCAGGTGACGAGGTGATGACGGAATAAGAGGAGGAGGGTAGTAGTGGCGGCACTGGCCGTGATAAACAGCCAAGCCGAGGTAGGGGCAGAAGTCAATCTGAAAAACGTTGCAGCGGTAGGGTCAGCTCAGGAGCCGGTGACGGCGACACTGATGCTGATGTATTCTCCCGAAAAAAATCTGCTAGACAAGGGGCAAGCTCGGGTGGTGGTGGTGGTGGTGATGGTGGTGGTGGACGTGGTACTACCTCTTTACGGTACTCTGCCGTGTGGCAATTTTTCTGTACCTTCCCGGAGGACGAAAACATGGCACAGTGCCTTATCTGCAAGCAGAAAGTAAGGTGTGGGCAGGGCAGCAATGTAGGAACTACCGCTCTACGTAAACACATGGAGCGGCATCACAAGGCCATGTGGGACAATCAACATGCCCCACCATCATCATGTACATCTAATGAAGACCACTCTGCCGCTGCTGCTGCTGCTCTGAGTCCCTGTCATCTAAGTAGTAGCCAGGCCTTATCCACCATGTCGTTGTCATCATCATCATCACTGTCATCTAGTGCTCCTCCTACGTCCAGTCAGTTATCCATTACGGAATTGTTGTCCAATAAGCAACAATATATACCCAGTCATCCACTTGTCGTGCGGCTTAATTCACACCTGGCTAAGTTGTTGGTGGTGCAGTCGCTGCCGTACCACCTGGTCGACTCCGCCGGCTTCAAGCAATTGATGGCGTGCGCTCAGCCTAGGTGGCGAATACCTAGCCGACATTACTTCTCCAAAACAGCTGTCCCTGCCTTGCAAAAGCATGTGGAGGAAAAGGTGTGCCAGTCCTTGCAATTATCCGTGTGCAGCAGGGTACATGCCACAGTCGACACGTGGAACAGCAACTATGGGCAGGGACAGTACATGTCTTTCACGGCCCACTGGGTCAATATTTTGAAGTCCGATGCACCACCGCAGCAATGCCAGGCATTACCACCTCCACGCTTGTATCTTTCTGGTTCAACTCCGGACACCAGGCGCCTACCATCCTCCTCCTCCTCCTCCTCCTTGCCTTCCTCCTTGGAGGTCTTCCCGTCCCTGACAGGACACAGCGTATCTTCCACTCCTCCTCCATCCTCTTTTCATAGGTGCAAGGTGAAGCTCCACAACGCTGTCTTACACCTGCTGAGCCTGGGCGTGAAAAGCCACACAGGGCAGGAGCTGCTGCTGTGCATCAAGGAGGAAATCACACGCTGGCTGTCTCCTCTGAAACTCGCACTGGGCAATGTTGTCTCTGATAACGGCAAGAACGTTGTGGCTGCACTGCGTCTAGGTCAACTGACACACGCTCCTTGCATGGCACATGTGATCAATCTGGTCATAACACGCTTCTTAAAGTCATATGTTGGTTTGAAGGGTGTGCTGGCCATGTCCAGGAGGGTTTGCGTTCGCTTTAGACGTTCGTATGCATTTAAGCACGCCCTCCTGGACTTGCAGCGTCAAAACAATCTCCCAGAACACAGCCTGATTTGCGACGTTCCAACACGCTGGAATTCCACCCTGCACATGTTGGACCATCTGTACGAACAGCGGAAAGCCGTGAATGATTTCCTGATGCAGCAGACGGGCAGCATTTGGAGCCAGTGTAATTTCGAGCTCAGGCACTGGCAGCTGGTTAGAGACGCATGTCGCATTTTGAGGCCTTTTGAAGAGGCCACACGATTTGTGAGCCGTGACGCTAGCGGAATGAACGATGTTATGCCGCTGATATTCATTATGGAGCAAACGCTCACAGCGATGATTCAGCAAAGGATGGAGGAAGGATCACATCTGGCTATGGATGTTGAGGAGGAGGAGGAAACAGGACCTGAAGAGGAGCTGGATTTGGAGATGGAATCACAGGAAGGGATAGGGGACGAGGCAGCCGCACAACATGACCGTGATGGTGATGACGAGTCTGACGACGACCTTGATGATGGACAACCATGGCAGTATGGGGCGGAGATGGAACCAACCGGGCCCTCTGAAACGCTGGCCAGGATGGCGAGCTGTATGCTTCGTTACTTGCGCGCTGACTTTCGTATTGTTAGCATGAAGCAAAGAGATGAGTACTGGATAGCCACACTTTTAGACCCTCGGTATAAAGCCAGAATGGGGGAGTTTTTTGCGCCTTCCGAGAGGGAGGCAAAATTGGCTTATTATCGAGAGAAGCTATGCAGCCAGCTTGTCATGGCTTTCAAATGGCAAACACCTGCTGCAAGCATGTCTGACCGGGGGGCCACTCTCCGCTCCCCACTGTCTCATCGTTCCACCGCCTCTAGCAGAGCTACCTTTGCAATAGGCGGCGGCAGCAGCAGCAGCGGCAGCAGCAGCATAAGCGGCAACAGCAGCAGCAGCAGAAGCCAATTCAGTTTGGAAAATATGATGACAACATTTTTACATCCAATACCCCGACCTGACACACATCGTAGTCACCAAAGGGATGTTCACCATCACCAGGTGCAGCACCTAAACAACCAGGTTCACTCGTACCTTGACTGTGCCCTTTCTCCGTCAGAAATGCTGATCCCAGACCCCATGGACTTCTGGGTCAGGAGATTGGATCATTGGCAAGAACTGGCCCAGTTTGCAATGGGTGTACTGTCTTGTCCACCCTCCAGTGTAGCGTCAGAGAGGGTATTCAGCGCGGCAGGGGGCTTCGTCACCCCTAAGCGAAGAAGATTGTCCGCCAACAGCTTGGAAAATCTCACGTTTCTGAAAACGAATCAAGCGTGCATCGGTGAGGATTTTAAAACTCCTGTGCCTGATGCCACTGATTAGATCTGACATTGCTGCTGCTGCTGCTGCTGCCGCCTGCTACTGCCGCCTGCTACTACGGGATTCTGTCCTGTCCACTCTTTTTTTAATGTGCTGCTGCTACTACTACTACCACCCTTGCTGTCCGTGTTGGCTACCTCTACTACCACAAATACACCTCCACTACCACCCGTCTGCTACAAGCAGGCCTGAGGCCTGCCCCACCACAGGGCTTTGTCGTGTGACTGTCGTCCAGTCTCTTTTTTTAATGTGCTGCTGCTGCTACTACTACTACCACCCTTGCTGTCTGTGTTGGCTACCTCTACTACCACCAATACACCTCCACTGCCGCCCGTCTGCTACAAGCAGGCCTGAGGCCTGCCCCACCACAGGGCTTTGTCCTGTGACTGTCGTCCAGTCTCTTTTTTTAATGTGCTGCTGCTACTACTACTACCACCCTTGCTGTCTGTGTTGGCTACCTCTACTACCACCAATACACCTCCACTGCCGCCCATCTGCTACAAGCAGGCCTGAGGCCTGCCCCACCACAGGGCTTTGTCCTGTGACTGTCGTCCAGTCTCTTTTTTTAATGTGCTGCTACTACTACTACCACCCTTGCTGTCTGTGTTGGCT
This sequence comes from Rhinoderma darwinii, assembly GCF_050947455.1. Lineage (NCBI taxonomy): Eukaryota > Metazoa > Chordata > Amphibia > Anura > Rhinodermatidae > Rhinoderma > Rhinoderma darwinii. The sequence goes on along the minus strand of NC_134687.1, from coordinate 410,541,967 downwards.
ACCTCTACTACCACCAATACACCTCCACTGCCGCCCGTCTGCTACAAGCAGGCCTGAGGCCTGCCCCACCACAGGGCTTTGTCCTGTGACTGTCGTCCAGTCTCTTTTTTTAATGTGCTCCTACTACTACTACCACCCTTGCTGTCTGTGTTGGCTACCTCTACTACCACCAACAGGGCCGCCATCAGGAATTTAAGGGCCCCATACAGCTACATTTTCTGGGCCCCCCTACCGTGGCACCACCTGTTAACGGTACTCCGTCCAGCACTATATCATGGTACCCAGGGCCGCCATCAGGGGGGGTATTAGGGGTACTGATGTGAGAGGCCCAGCCAAACCTAATTGAAAGGGGGGCCCGGCAACTGCCGCGACTTACCTTTGGTAGAAAAAAACAGGCCCCTGCAATGGGGCCCGTTTTTTTCACCAAAAGAATGTCGTGAGCTGCGGGCCCCCCTTTCAATTAGGTTTGGCCGGGCCTCTCACATCAGTACCCCTAATACCCCCCCTGATGGCGGCCCTGGGTAGCATGGGGGTCGTCATGGGGGCCGTCAAACATCGCCGCCCATGCGACCGATCGCACCTGCGACCGCCCGCACACCCGCGACCGCCTGGTACCGCGCACACAAATTTTTAGGCAGATTTTGACCTACCCACACTATCTTGCCGCGTTTTTTGCTGCCTTTTTTTTGCCCGTGGCGATTGAGGACAGCAGACAAAAAATGCAGCGAAAAATGCATTTTCTGCCTCCCATTGATTTTGATGGGAGGTCAGAGGCGGAACCGCGGCAAGAAAGGACGTGCTGCTTTTTCTTTTTTCCGCGACTGGCTCCTATTGATTTCAGATTAAATCAATGGGAGGCGGTTTTGGAAGTTTTTTGGTGCCGATTCTGACGCAGTGTCCGAGTCAATATCAAGGCCCAAAAACTCTGTGAACTGGGCATTATTGTTAGGGCTTATTCAGACGATCGTGTAATACGTCCGTGCAACGCTCGTGATTTTCACGCGCCTCGCACGGTCCTATGTTACTCTATGGGGCCGTGCACACTGTCAGTGATTTTCATGCAGCGTGTGTCCGTGTGTCCGCTGCGTAAAACTCACGACATGTCCGATATTTGTGCGTTGTTGGTGCATCACGCACCCATTGAAGTCAATGGGTGTGTGAAAATCACGCCCAGCACTTCCGCAGCCGTATAAACTATGAATGAAAACTGAAAAGCACCACGTACTACAAACATACAAACAGAGTGTCATAATGATGGCGGCTGCGCGAAAATCACGCATCATACGCTACTGACACACGGAGCTGTTATGGACCTTTTGCATGCGCAAAATGCCACGTTTTTTTTGCGCGCAAAAAGCACACGCTTGTGTAAATCCGGCCTTAGGGTAGGAACACACTAGGCATGAACACTGCGGATTTTATGCAACACATTTTATTGTGGAAAATCTGCAGCATATTACAGTCGCAGCCGAGTGGATGAGATTTTAACAAATCTCATCCGCACGCTGCAAAAAAAAATTGACCTGCAGTGTGGCTTTTTAAGCCGCAGCATGTCAATTTATTCTGTGGAATCGCTGCTCCTCTGTTGCGGAAATGCTGCGGTTCTGCCGCAAAAATCACACATGAGAAAAAAAATAAAGGCACTTTTTTAAATTTATAAAAAAGTTTAGACTTACCCCGGCCGTAGTTTAGGTGACAAATCTCTCTCTCTTCTGAACGTAGCCCCGCCTCCTGGGATGACGCTGTAGACCATGTGACCGCTGCAGCAGTCACATGGGATGAAACGTCATGACAGGAGGTCGGGCTGCGCTAAGAATAGAGGATCGCGTCACCAGGACTACGGCCGGGTAAGTCTAAACTTTTTTATAAATTAAAAAAAGTACCTTTTTTTTCTCATTTGTGATTTTTGCGGCAGAACCGCAGCATTTCCGCAACAGAGGAGCAGTGATCCCACAGCATAAATTTACATGCTGCGGCTTAAAAAGCCACACTGCAGGTCAAATTTTTTTTGCAGCGTGTGGATGAGATTTGTTCAAAGCTCATTCACTCTGCTGCGACTGTAATACGCTGCGGATTTTCCGCAATAAAATGTGTTGCATAAAATCCGCAGTGTTCATGCCTAGTATGTTCCTACCCTAAGGCCGGATTTACACAAGCATGTGCTTTATTCACGCGCAAAAAACGTGGAGTTTTGCGCATGCAAATGGTCCATAACAGCTCCTTTGTGGCAGCAGCATATGATGCGTGGCTGCGTGATTTTCGCGCAGCCGCCATCATTATGACACTGTTTGTAGCACGTGGTACTTTTCTGTTCTCATTCATAATTTATACTGCTGCGGAAAACTGGGCGTGATTTTCACACCCCCATTGACTTCAATGGGTGCGTGATGTGCGAACAATGCACAAATATAGGACATGTCGTGAGCTTTACGCAGCGAACACACGCTGCATGAGAATCACTGACAGTCTGCACGGCCCCATAGAGTAACATAAGTCCATGCGAGGCACGTGAAAATCACACACGTTGCACGGATGTATTACATGTTCGTCTGAATAAGCCCTAACAATAAGGCCCAGTTCACAGAGTTTTTGGGCCTTGATATTGTCGAAGAAACCCCTTCCAGGTAGCACCTTTTGGGATGGGTGCTCTAATGGGCTCCCTCTGCTTTGTCAGGTGGTATTCAAATATGGTAATTGAAGTATCAGCAGTGCACCGGGAGATCAATAAAGACAATAGCAACCTGTTGTCTCAATCAATCTTCTCATTTATTATCAAGATACATAGGTTAATATACCCTCAGGGCGTACCCTCTAACCAGGGTGTTACCTCTCATGGAACAACCAATCATAACATTTTACACGTAGACTGAAAATACGTCATAGGGTACCTTCCCACTGAGGTCACGTGATCTTTCTAACACCTGCAAATCCTGGCCTACAAACAATAGAAATGTAGGAGGTTTTCATAAGTGTATGTGATGATTTCATATATGTGTGTGAAATACTGAGATAAAGAATTAATTGGAAATATAATGATTATTTCAGGTCTAGGCGTTCTGCCAGACTCCTATCTAGTATTGAAGGCCACGAAAAAGAACACAAAGTAATAACTTATTCCCTTGTGATTCAAGCAGAACCAGAAAGAGGTCACTACAAAATGGAGAATACATATCTTCATAATCCGGCATCCTGCTTGATAATTTATAGTGTAATTTAATACAGAGAACATAAGCAATTTGACCATCCATCACAAACCCCCCTTTTTCTCATATTAAAATACAGAGATTAAGAATTATCTGATTATAAACCTCAAACAAAATAGTGAATAGGGCCACTACTAATAATATAATGCGATCACCAAGTTCAGGTTTGGGTATAGGGTCCCGTCAGTGCGTTGACAAGTCCCGTAGTTACTTGTCTGCACGGCTGCTTGGATTTGTTGGACTCTACCTTTGTCAATATTTTTTATGGTGATAACAATAACAACATGCCCTGTATAAAAGTCCTAACATGTATATAAGATATAAATGGCAAAGCTTTAATAAATGAACACACACTTAGTGTTACATGGTGGGGTGTTCACCCATTCACCAGGTTTAGGCTTATGATAGACAATTTTCTTAGCCTTACATAGCATAGGTATCAGACATGCTACTAATTTAACAAAAACGTCTATAATCAATATTATGAGTAATATATGTAAAGCGCCTTGCATGAGTCCTGCAGCCCATCCTCCAATGCCTCTGAACCATGAGGCCGGGTTCAGCCATGACAACCAGTCTGGCCAATCTAGGTTCCAATCTTCTTCAGAATTGGCTTTCCTAAATTCCTCCTTTAATTGCTTTGCTTGTTCAATATCATGTTTAATCTGTACTGTCCCTTGGGGATCTATATAATGACAGCATGCAGGACCCACTATCTGGCACATACCCCCTTGACTTGCAGTTAAGTAATCTAGTACAAGTGTATGTTGGTTAGTAACAGTAATAAGCTGTCGGGTAAGTACTGAAGAAACATTTAAAGCATCAAATATTAATTCGGTAATATTGTCAAACAACTCTGCTAGTTTTTCTATGTTATGTGCGTTTCTAATTGGTCCTCCAAAGATGGATAGAGCATATCCTAACTTGGTGTACCAAGGTAAGTGTACCAATGGGTGGGCTTTTTTCTTTCCCTCCCTTTTGTACAGCATATGTTTTGGTACTTTATCATAAGGAAGTGCATCCTTGTCCCATGTCCAGGTAGCAGACTGTAACCTAGCTAGGGTACAGGTACCTGTGGTAGTCTGCGGGATCCATTTATATGCATTATGTCCACACACTATATATATATATATATCATGGGGAAGGTCAAACCATTGCATACTTCCTAGGGTTAACATATGAGCAAAATGAACTAAGGGAAAAGACTGCTGTAATACACACCAAGGACAATTTGTTCCCAAAGACCCATGATATACTCCTGTGCATCCACAATACATAGTTTCATTTCCTTGTAAGTCTGTTTCTTCCATATACCCTGGATAACGTTTACAATCAGTCTAACTTCCTGAAGGGAAGAAATGGCTGTATTCCCAACTACCATTATGTATGTACCGTTGTACCAGACTTGGTCTAAATACATCTGAGGTCTGTTGGGTTTTATTGAAGCTTATCTTTATGCCTTTTATGGGGATCTCCCCTAGTGTCAGTGTTTTAGTGACATTTTTAGGGACCCATTTTCCATTTTCCTTTTGTGTGAGAATCAGTGCCTTACCAGGTATCAGGGTTAGATTTACCTGCCACCAGGGATCCTCCATCCATCCTGCTATGGGTAAGGGCACACTGGTATTAGACCATGTATACCTTTTTGTGTTATCCTTTACCTTTGAGGGATCCCAACATGTAGTGTTAAGAAGTTCTTTCTCACTAAGGGGCACAGCCATGTATGGCAAGGATTTTGAACTTATAGGACTGTGTGTACATATCCAACAATCATATAAGTTTGTTAATACTGTTATAATTTGATGATGTTTTATGAATTTATTGTCCACTTCCTCCTTGAGAACTTCAGTCATCGTCCCCACGAAGGGCAACATCAACACCAACCCTGCCAAGGGCAACATCATCGATCGAGGCGACGTCATCTGGGCTGATAACCTTTTTTACAATGGCTTGCATGTATCCAATTGGCTCGTCCTTGAAGCTTCACTGATGTGGCGGTGACCAGCTGTACTTCTACTGGTTGGCTGTACCTTGCTTCCAGACTGCTCCTGTTGTGTATCTTTGTTACCACCCAGTCTCCAGGTTGTAGTGAGTGGGTACCTGAAAGAAAGATTGGATCTGGAATAGAAGAAAGGATTAGTTTATGTGTCCTCTCCAGTTGTTTGTGTAGGGCAGCCCAGTATGTAGTCATATTGTCATAATGCTTTTGTAACTGCTGAGGAAAATACAGTCCTGTCCTTGGCATATTTCCAAACAATATTTCAGAGGGAGAAAGTTTATCCTTCCCTCTTGGTGTGGTTCTTACAGAGTATAAAGCCAGGGGTAGACATTGTGTCCACGGTAAAGAAGTTTCATTCATGGCCTTCTGGATTTTTAATTTCAAAGTTCCATTTAGTCTTTCTACCTTACGACTGCTTTGTGGGTGATAGGGAGTATGAAATGCTTGTTCTATCCCAAGGCTTTTTAATATGTTCCTCAATAGTTCTTGTGTAAAGTGAGTACCTCTGTCACTTTCCTCTGGTACTCCATAGCGGCACACTACCTCAGCTATCAGTGTCTTTGCTGTGGTATCTGCATTTGCTTTAGCCACTGGAAAAGCTTCTGGCCATCCTGAAAATAAATCAGTGCAAACAAGTACATATTGATAAATTCCCACCTTAGGTAGTTGTATGTAGTCCACCTGTAATCGCTGAAAGGGGTAGTAGGACTTAGGAGTGTGTTTAGCTGGTGTTTTGGTGGTTTTACCAGGGTTGTGTTGTGCACATGTCATGCAGCCCTCTGTATATTTGGCTGCTGCATTTTGAAAACCTGGAGCATGCCATGTCTGTAACACTAGCTGGCTCATAGCTCCCTTTGAGCAGTGTGTTTTCCCATGGGCTAGGGCACACATCATTGGATACAGTGCTCTTGGCAGGCAAACCTTAGAATTAAGATGCCTCAACTGTCCTAGACCTATTGCTGCACCTCTCTCCTCCCATTCTGCTTGCTCTTGAGGGGGTGCTTGGTCCTGGAAAGCACGCAACAGGGTCTCTGTGATGGGTTGTAAAACAGGCTTCACAATCATCAGAGGGAGAGCAGCAGCGTCCTTTGCCGCTGCATCCGCAGCCTCATTCCCTTTTGATAGGAGAAAACTGTTATTAGTGTGTGCCTGTACTTTGACTATAGCTGCTTGGTCTGGCATGTGCAGTGATTCTAAAAGTTCTTCTACTGCTTTTGCATTCTTTATAGGTTTACCTGCCGAGGTCAAGAACCCTCTGGCTCTCCATATTGTCCCAAAGTCATGTGCAACTCCAAAGGCATATCTGGAGTCAGTGTATATGTTGACACGCTGTCCCTTACCCAATTTACACGCCTCAGCGAGTGCTTTTAGTTCGGCCTCCTGAGCTGAGCTGCTGGAGGGTAGGGACTGTTGTATGACGGTCTTACCATTGTGGACCACTGCATACCTGGTGAGGAAATGTCCTTTGTCTTCGCTCCAATATCAAGATCCATCTACAAAATACTCAGCATCAGGGTTAATCAGAGCAAAATCAAATATACTGTTTATGCCGTTTGATTCCATATCCACTAGGCTTTGACAGTCATGTTCATGTTCAAAATTAAATAGTTCATCATCAGTGGATAGTTGAAAGATAAGGGGGTGTCCATGTCCCTGTCCCCCCACTCCTCCCTCCTTTTGTTCAGAATCTAGGGGCAGGAGTGTAGCTGGATTCAGAACAACACAACCTTTGATAGTCACATTAGGGGACAGAAGAGTAAGTTCAATTTTAGTAAGTCTTGCAACTGATAAGTGTTTTGTCTTGACTGTGTTCATCATTTCTTGCACTGCGTGTGGGACTTGCACAATAATGTCATGTTGGAGTACAATGTCTGTTGCTTTATCAACTAAAGCTGCTGCTGCTGAGACAGCGCGTATGCATGTCGGGGATCCTAGTACAATGGGATCCAGAGTAAGGGAGTAATAAGCAAGAGGTCGCATCTTGCCTCCATGATCTTGGGCTAATACTCCAGAGGCATGGCCTGCCTATTCATGGCAGAACAGAGTAAATGGCTTATTGTAATCAGGAAGTCCCAGTGCTGGCCTTGTAGTCAGTGACAGTTTCAGGGAGTGAAAATTGTCAATTGCCTCAGGTGACAGTACAAATGGGTCAGAGGTGAGACAGTCATATAATGGTTGCATCATAGCAGAGGCATCCCTGATCCAAGCTCTGCAGTACCCTATTAAACCCAGGAAAGTCCTCAATTGTTTAGGGTTTCTAGGGACTGGGTGTCTCTGTATGATTTCCAGCCTGTCAGGAGTTAAGTGTTTCATACCTTGGGAAATACAGTGACCAAGGAAAACAACTGTTTTGGCACATAATTGCAGCTTGTGCTTGCTCGCTTTACAGCCAATTTTTTCTAGGAACATTAATAGTGATTTAGAATCTGTTTCACTGTTCTCCAGACTCTCACTACAAAGTAACAAATCATCTACATATTGTAGTAGAACTGAGGACTGATTGGGGGGCTGCCAGGTGTCCAGAATATCTTTCATGGTACGTGAGAAGATATCAGGGGAATTTGCGGCACCCTGTGGCAGCACTACCCAAGCATATTGTCTTCCCCTATGTGTAAATGCAAAATACTGCTGGCACTCTTTATCCAGCGGGATGGAGAAGAAAGCATTGGCTAAGTCTATAACTGTGACATAGACTGCAGTGCCGGGGACCTGGTTGAGCAGGGTATGTGGGTTAGGCACTTGTGGTGTATTAATTATTGTCACAGCATTCACAGCCCGTAGGTCATGTACCATCCGGTACTGTACAGGTTGACCGGGCAGTGTCTTTTTCTTTACTGGGTAAAGAGGAGTGTTGAAAGGCGAGATGATGGGCACTATAAGATTGTTTTCCAGTAAGGAGTTAATATCCTTTTCTATAGCAGCATCTTGCTGCGGACTCAGAGGATATTGCTTTATACATACAGAACGGTTCTGCATATCTGGTTTTAAATTTACTTGTACAGGCGGCACATTTAAAACTCCTACATCCATCTTATCTTGTGCCCATAGTTTTTCTGGGATGTCTGCCAACCAAAGGGGAGGGGTACTTGGGGCTTTTTCAGTGTCCGGCATACTTGCCATACTAAGGAGTTTGCATAGCAGGGACTCTGGAATGGCAGAAGTTAATGGCGTGCCAGAAGAAAAGTCCAATGCTGCTCCCAGGGCACTGAGTACATCTGTCCCCAATAAATTGTAGGGAGTGTGTGGTGACACTAACACACGGGAGACAATGGATTGTGTGTCATGGATATTCAGTCGCATTGGTTTTGTTAACTGTAACTGAAATTATGTTCCCTCCACCCCTTCACAATCTATATAGTCTGGTGATAGCAACTCTGCCGGTACATATTTGGTTTGTAATACAGTTGTGGCGGCCCCTGTGTCTACTAGAAAAAAGGTATTTTCCCCTGTGGGTAAAGTAACAGGCACCATCAATGATGGACCTGTCGGGGGGAGCACTGGGCAGAGGGAGACATCAGGGTTGGCAGTTTCCTATGCAGCAATCAAAGAATTGGGAGGCTCAACTGGAAGGGAGGGACATCGGGCTGAATAATGACCCTTCTTATCACAATTCCAGCATGTAATCTGGCTAAGATCCCTTCTCTGGGTTCTCAAAGTGTCTTTTTGTTCCCTGCCTCTTCCTCTATAGCCCCCCTTTTGTTGCATCGGGGCGAAACGGGTTCTTTTAGGAGCTAAATCTAACTCTGCACCTTTTGCAATGCTTACTAAATCATTAAACTGGCATGTACGCCAGTCGGGGGGGGGGGGGGGGGGGGTTAACAGCTTCTTGTACTGCCGGCTTAAGACCGGACATAAAAGTTATTTTTAGTAGGCGCAAGTCTTTTGCATCACCTTCTTCATGCCCGTGATCTAACCACTGCTGCTGTAAAGTTGTGGCATAATCAGGGACTGACTGTTTAACATCTTGGCAAAATGACATAAAACTATCAGTTCGATCCTGTTGAGTAGTATCTACCCAGGGCTGCATAGCGTTCAGGTATTCTAGTCCTGATTGCTCATTGGTTTTATTTGCTGGTACGGAATTTGTAATAGCAGCTTGTATTTGATTTTTGAGCACTTCCCCTCCCTTTGTTTCTACCAGGCTCTCCATATTTGACCATGTAGCACGGTAAGCTAGATGTACTGCTCGTAGCTTTCTATGGAAAGCGCTGGGTGTTTTCCGTGGGTCTGGGAGTGTGCCACATAGAGCTAGTAAATCAGCCGGGCTCCAGGGGCGATACACAGTGGCTTCATGTGACTGGATTTCCCCTACTGCCCCAGGTACTGGTTGCCCGTCTACATCTACTGGTTTTGGTCCCCTGTGTGTATGGATACTTGATACTAATGGAAACAATCGAGTGGGGCGCTGCGTACCACAACTGACACAATATCCTGCAGTGAGGGGGTTCTGCTGCCCACAGTGTGGACATGTCCAGCAGCTGTCTTTCTTGCTATTTTCAGGATAAGGAGATGGCGCAGTTGCTGCTGTGGGGCTGTTTGGCAGTTGTAAAGGGGTTAACACATTAGTGACGAGCTTTTCACTTAAAGGGTCATATAAATCATACATTATTCCATGATTTGCTTCCATACTCTTATGTTCTGTGTTACTCACTCTCTGTGCTACCTCATACCACATTTGGGCTTTTTCCACCATGTTATTGTCTTTCAACCATCCAACACAATTTGTCATAAATCTTTTCCAATCACATTCTGCTAATGTTCCATAGGACCCAACTCCCATCATTTTAAACATTCTTTTACAATCCTTCACAGCCTCAGATCCTTTTGCTCTTTCTACTATTTTGATGGCAGAGACCCACGTCTCAGGGCTGTCCCGCATTTTTGTCTTACTATTTCCTGACACCTTGGTCAGAGGGCGTAGGGTAGTCTCCGGAAAACTCCCCAGCTCCAAACAGACAGGCCTTAGGCTGTTGACAGATATCTCAGACAATCTATCTTACAGTTTCAGAGAGACTATCAATATCAAAAGTCGTTCCTTCAGACAATTCTAGCAGTGGGATATCCTTTTCTCTGATCCCTCACTGTTTTGAACATCAAGAACAGACAAAATGCTGCCAATCCACAAATTACAAGAGCAAATCCTTTAACACAATCTACATTCATGAACTTCCATTGATTCAAGCAGGAGTTGGTCACATTCATTTCAAACTTCTACAAACCCTTCGTCTCTTTCACTTATGCAGAACACTTGCTGCCGGGGGGTGTCTTTTGGTTCATACAGCCTGTGATGTAGCATATATCCCAAACTCTTTCCTCTAGCACTTTGCAATGGTTTCACATGCAAATTATATTTGGTAACATATATGTTATCCTCCCCACTCAGCCGTTCACTCTGTGGGTTGTAGTTTAGGGGCCTGTTATGTATGTTGGTGATGATTTCTTTAGGGGCTCTGGGTCTGAGCCAATACCAATGTCCTTCACTGTAATTAGTCTGGGTAGTTATACTACTCCGACACAGGTGGCATCTGGGGTAAGTGTCAGGGTCATTCATTGAATACAGGATGTTATATTACAACGGTATTCAATCCAGCGGTCTGATGTTATACTACTACAGACTTAATTACTTGGATGTTATTTTACATCAAAGTTTATATGCCGGATTATCACATGTGCTATAAATCAGTCTGTACTGATTCCCACCTTATGCCAGTCTGGCAATGCATACAACTGGTTTATGGACCCTTACACACAATATCACTGTCTGGCAGTGAATTAGGAAAATATAAATGATTTTCTAATACAGTATTCAAAGTTTTCCGTATTTTACTGGGTAATGGTATTGAGTGCAAATTCAATATAGACACAATTGCTCCTCCTTGCACTGAGTGTATATCGTCTTCTATGAAGTGGATATTACTTCTGGGCTGGGAGCCATACAGTTTCAACAATTTGATATGTACGTCTTCTCACATGTATTCAACATCACACTACACACACATTTATCACACTTGTCACATACGCCCCCATGTAAATCCATTTAACCACACTACCATCCTGACAAAGGACCTGATTATTACGGGACCCCTTTGTAGAGACTTACATATACAAAGTACGTTTCCAGGGACTTAACAGAGTGTCTGAAACAAATGGTGTAACATAAAGTCTGTTACTTACCGATCGGTTTTGGTTTCAGTGACTCCCCAGGTCCTTCCAGATTAGTGGACTTTGCACAAAATTCTCATTAGGAGGTCCCGGGCTGTTCGGCACCATGTAACTGTCGAAGAAACCCCTTCCAGGTAGCACCTTTTGGGATGGGTGCTCTAATGGGCTCCCTCTGCTTTGTCAGGTGGTATTCAAATATGGTAATTGAAGTATCAGCAGTGCACCGGGAGATCAATAAACACAATAGCAATCTGTTGTCTCAATCAATATTCTCATTTATTAGCAAGATACATAGGTTAATATACCCTCAGGGCGTACCCTCTAACCAGGGTGTTACCTCTCATGGAACAACCAATCATAACATTTTACACGTAGACTGAAAATACGTCATAGGATACCTTCCCACTGAGGTCACGTGATCTTTCTAACACCTGCAAATCCTGGCCTACAAACAATAGAAATGTAGGAGGTTTCCATAAGTGTATGTGATGATTTCATATATGTGTGTGAAATACTGAGATAAAGAATTAATTGGAAATATAATGATTATTTGAGGTCTAGGTGTTCTGCCAGACTCCTATCTACCAGTATTGAAGGCCACGAAAAAGAACACAAAGTAATAACTTATTCCCTTGTGATTCAGAACCAGAAAGAGGTCATTACAAAATGGAGAATACATATCTTGATAATCTGGCATCCTGCTTGATAATTCATAGTGTAATTTAATACAGAGAACATAAGCAATTTGACCATCCATCACAGGATGAATACTGTACATGTTGATATTGCTCAAACAGTAACATAACGGTACCCTACATTGCAGCGCTCCCTTGCAGTCTCATAGGCCACTCTGGCCATTGTGTATACAGGGGATACACTATTATTGAACTAAATACAGTAAAACATCTTTGAGATGACCACCCAAAATGACATTGAAAAGTGGTTTTCTAGGAGGGTGTTCTTCTCAAAGAAGATGTCCATCATGAATTCTTGAAAATTTGTCACATGAAATCTGTTCTGGATAAGGGATGGCCTTTTCAAAGAAGTTGTCTTTTGGAAGGGCTTCACTGTATATGCTTTTTGCTAAATGTAACTGCTGCAACATGTAGTATTCTGAATATGAATAACGGGTATGAATAATCTGATGATTTTCTCATTCTACCAAATGTAGTAGGAAAATAGTATTTCCTGAAGAAGCTAAAACTAGAAAAATATAGAACTACAACCAATATGTTTTTCTTCTTCGATTATTAGAGCATTTATATAATGAAGCATTATAGGTATATGGGCTTGTGATTATGTAATGTCGGGGTAGGGAAACAGACAAGTGAGCCCTAATCTACCCGCCACTCAGTCCCTGCCAACTTGCAACGACCCGCCCTAGGCGACGGGGTAAAACTGGGCGACGGTCCCTACACTCAATAGGTGCACGACAGACAAACAGACAAGGGTACAAAAAAGCCAGGGAAATGGGGAAGTTGCCCACGGAAACATCGTGAGCAACAAGCGAGGTGAACGAGCCGAGTCAAACCAGGAGATGAGCGAGGTACAAAAACGCAGAGCAGAAGAGTGGTCAGAAAAGCCAAGGTCAATCACAAGCAGAGGATCAGTAGTTCAAGAAGCTGCAGCAGGGCCAGGAAACCAACAGAGAAGAATCACAAGCAAAGGAGGAACAGGAAAGGCAGGTATAAATAGACAGAGGGCGGGAGCTAGCTCAGTCTGGCCAGGCTGTGATAGGCTCTCCCACTCCTAAGCCTGCCATCCTGGGTGGTGGAAGATGGAGTCAGTCTCACAGACATAGAAGCAGGTGCAGACTGATTACCTATGGGCCAATCCGAAAAAAGCAACATGAATCTACATACCCAAATGAAGAGCCTATCAAGAGTGAGATACATGTATAGCTCTGTGGGTTGATTCCAGGGTGTTATACCCTAACACAGGGGTCGGGAACCTATGGCTCGCGAGCCAGATATGGCTCTTTTGATGGCCGTATCTGGCTCGCAGACAGGGCTCCTACCTGTCTATGGGAGGGATGCACGTTGCAGCCGCACAGCTCAGTATAGTACACATGACTATGAGAGCGGGGCTGCGGCTGTGTAATTCAGCCACAGCCCCGCTCCTGAGTCCTGACATATGCGCGCGGGGTCAGCATCATGTGATGCGGCCGGCGCTGCACTAATGATCTGCGGCATTGAAGACAGAACATGGCGGGCGCGCTACAAAGCACCCCCATGTTGTCTTCAGTGCCTGAACTGCCGCTCATTAGTGCAGCGCCGGCCGCATCTCCTCATGCTGACCGCGCGCGCACTTCCTGTCAGGAGCGGGGCAATGGCTGTATTACACAGCCGCAGCCCCGCTCTATAACGCCGGAGATCAGAGAACCTCTCATCTCCGCCGTTATTCCCGTGAATGCTGCGATCACAGCTGACTGCAGCATTCAGGGGAAAGTGAGAAGGGGGGATGCCCCTGGATCGCATCACAGGGAATTCCTGTGACGCGATCGAGGGCCATACCATATATGGGCTGACAGCCCAGGGTCTATTGACGGACCCCAGGGCTGTCTGACCATATCTCTTGTTGTTAGGATATACCCAAGTATGTCCTAACAACAGCCTGTGTGCTATCTGTCCACAGGCTAATGTACTGGCACATATCTGATATATGTCAGTACATTAAAGTTTAAAAATAAAGTAAAAACAAAGTATGGTTACATTTTTAAAAAAATATACACCTTCACCTTTTTTACAATAAACATTAAAATAAGTCTCAATACATAAAATACACACATTCAGTAATGGCGCGGACAACAATGTTTTTGCATCATTTATGATGTGTACGCTGTAAAAAAATGAAATAAACACGGCTTTCATTCACTTATTAATGTGAGGCGCGAGGTGCGATGAATTTACCCTCCATGTTCCTCACATTAATAGTAATTAACCCCATCATGTACCTCGCCTATCTGCGCATGCGCGAGTTCAAAGAGACAGAGAGTCCTGGGTCCTGCCGCCGATGGCCATAGTGAAGCGCTCCTGCACGAAATGGTGAGTATATCTTAAATTCTATATTTTAAGGGTAAAAGTTGGGGGTCGTCTTATACACCCAGTCGTCTTATACGCCGACATATACGGTAGTTCTTTGATGGCCTGATAAGCATTGGCGGCAGTGGTGAGCGGCAGGGAGCATGGACTACATTTCCCATAACTCCCTGCATAGCCGCGCCGTCTGCAAGCACGCACCTGCGTCCCCTAGTGAAGCGGCATCTGCCTCCTCCCTTGTGTCTCCCTTGGACGTTCCAGAAACCCCTGGCTGTGCTGCTGCTTTGAAGGTGAACATTATAACATGGAAATTGTTACACAGCCTCATGGTCAGCAGCAGTGAGCTGCATCAATAAAGGGGCTGTGTAATACAGTGTGTCCCACCAACCCCCCCTTCCCACTTCACCCCTGAAAATAATCCCACATAATCCATAATATAGCCCCCCCCCCAAAAAAAAATAAAAATATGGCCTTAAAAAACATCTGCCACCCATATTACACTCTTGGGGGCTTTAAATTAATCTCTTGTGGGCATAAGAAACTGATTTAAAGGACCACTATCAGGGCAAAAATCTGTTCTGAGCGCTTTATTACAGCTCTGGAGGTCTCCCAGATGGGTCTGAGCCTCTCTTTTTTGTTCATTTTCTGTAAGACCAACACTTTTAAAAGGGCCACTGACAGATACAATTGCTCCAGCGGTCACTTAGTACACAAAGGAGTGTTCCTCTCTGCTGCACTAAGCCACCGCTGGACCTAAACAATAATTCGCTGTAAAATAATAAAATAGATAATTGACATAACTGACAATGCGTTGTGTGACATGTCCAACATTCCAGCTTCTTTCTTCTGCGAATGCCTCAAAGCTGGCATTCTCTCAACATCAGGTGGGAAGAATGCCAGCTTCCAGTCATGCGCAGGAAAAAGAAGAAGCCAGACTGCTGGACTGATGTCATGCATCGCAAGCTCACAATGTAAGTTATTTATTTAATTTTTTTACTGCTAATTACCATTGTTTCAGTCCAGTTGTGGCTTTATACAGCAGGGAGGAGCATTCCTTGCTGTACTAAGTGAACATTGGAGCGATTGATCTGTCAATGGCCCTTTAAACATATTGTACGGCTCTCGCGGAATTATATTTCAAAATATGTGGCGTTTACGGCTCTCTTAGCCAAAAAGGTTCCTGACCCCTGCCCTAACAGCATCAAATTTAAATAGATAGAACCAAAAAAGAAAATAAATGCTGAGAGACAAGGAGGTAATGAATATTACAAAAATGCTTTATTTGACACAAAATACACTATATAATGATAAAATAATCCATAAACCAACAATAAAAACACGGATACTCGGCTGAAAATTTGGTAAGAGATGTATAAACGGTACATGCAGATTTCCTATATGAATGTTTTTTGAGACATATGTACTGCCATTATAGATAAACTAAGTATATATATAGTTGCAGATGCATGTAGATTAACTAATGCCATAAGCCAGGATCGCAGCCCACAGATGGTTAAATAATGTTGATATTACAATCTTGGTCTACTGACCTCAACATTATATGTGTCATGGTGCAATCAAAGTAAATTTAGGCATGTAAAGACAAGGATTAAATTACATCAAAGGGAAAAACTCACGTACCCATAATGAACAAGAACGATAAATACAGCCGGGATCCTCCCCAACGCGCGTTTCGGCGCTAATGCCTTCGTCTGGGGGTGGTGAAGGGTTGAGGTCAAAGGGTCTTTATGTGAAAATGAGCCAATTGAATATGATTTGGCAAAGCTGTTATGCGTATCGGACAATTAAGCTGCGCCTCCTGTACAACTATTGGTCGCTGTCTGCCGGAGGTCGGTGCATACTCCAGAAATGGTTGGTACCGGATATCCCGCAATTGAGCGAGGTTGTCCAGGGGATGAAAAACCTGTTCTATCTAGATAGAATTGATGTTTTAAAACACAAGGACGTCCAAGGGGGAAATTTTTTTGGGAAATGGAAATTGTTCATAACAGAGCATTTCTCGAGGGAGGAGGTACGCAAAATGATCGATCCATTCACTGGATCACCCTGGTACCTGATAGAAGACCTCAAGGGCACCTTGGGAGTGTTGAAAACGTGTAGAACATAATATCTATGGCTTTGAAATAGTATACTGGCCAACTCGGTTAGGGATGTAGCTTCATGTGGCTCCAGTTTATGTTATTTATGTTTATATTTATATTTAAAAAAAAAGTTTTGTATGCATTGTTCCTCAGGGATATTCATCGCTAACGCTGTTCACCTAATGTTTTGGAAATTCCTGTAATGACCTCCAATAACTGCATCATAATGATGTAAACAATTATGATCTCTGTGTCATTGTAGGAATGTTATTTCTGTACCTTCTGCACCATGTGATTATATCCCTGTAACAGTTTGCTGCATATTATGTTATGTGAAAACTCTTCAGAAAATCAATAAAAATATGTTTAAAAAAAAAAAAAACTGAAAATGTTGTGTCCAGGGGATCACATAGACATTGGTGCAGGTGGAGTGAAACAAATATTTCTTAGAGTTATTACATATTTGGTGCAATATTGAATTCTTCCCGCAAGCAGGGGAAACCTTGAAATGACACATTTTAAATATTTTAACTGATACTTACGCCCGAAGTTCAAAAACTGGGTTCAGAAAGGATAACTGGCATGAGAACTGATATGGCCTTTTTTTGCTTGGAGCCGAACCACTCTTTGTGGTCATTTCACGCTGGTATTGGTCCCTCGTGCTTCTCCACCTGACTTTGACATCATGAACTGTATTAACAAAAATATCTACTGTAAAGTCCTGAAAAAATAAAGTGTACATGTACTATACGTCCCACATTTATTTTCTCTCTTTCAAATGTTCTAGAAGTACATTATTGACTACACCCTTTATCAACAGCGACACATGACAAACATGGAAAAATGTTACTGTTTCTGTAGGGACAACATGACTTGAACAATAAAATATAGTAATTTTTTTTAAAACTAGGGCAGCTACATAAATAGACTAGGTGTAATGACGGGGTAAGGAAACAGACAAGTGAGCCCTAATCTACCCGCCACTCAGTCCCTGCCTACTTGCAATGACCCGCCCTATGCGACGGGGTACAACTGGGCGACGGTCCCTACGCTCAATAAGTGCCCGACAGACAAACAGACAAGGGTACACAGAAGCAAGGGAAAAGGGACAGTTGCCCATGGCAACACCGCGAGCAACAAGAGTGGTGAACGAGCCGAGTAAAATCAGGAGTGTATGAGGTACCAAACGCAGAGCAGGAGAGTAGTGAACAAGCCGAGTCAAACCAGGAGTGTACGAGGTACCAAACGCAGAGCAGGAGAGTAGTCAGTAAGCCAGGGTCGATATGAAGCAGGGTCAAAATGGTTAAAGAAGCTGCAGCAGGGCCAGGAAAGAAAACAAGAATCACAAACAAGGAGGAACAGGAAAGGCAGGTATAAATAGACAGAGGGCGGGAGCTAGCTCAGTCTGGCCAGGCTGTGATAGGCTCTACCACTCCTAAGCCTGCCATCCTGAGTGGTGGAAGATGGAGTCAGTCTCACAGACATAGAAGCAGGTGCAGGCTGATTACCTATGGGCGTGGATACAGACGATGTGCCTGGCAGATCCTTAACAGTACCCCCCCTTTTATGAGGGGCCACCAGACCCTTTCTAGATGGACCTGGTTTATTGGGGAAACGAAGGTGGAACCTCCTGACCAATACCCCAGCGTGAACATCCCGGGCGGGTACCCAAGTCCTCTCCTCAGGCCCGTATCCTCTCTAATGGACCAGGTACTGGAGGGAGCCTTGGACCATCTTGCTGTCCACAATCTTGGCCACCTCGAATTCTACCCCCTCAGGGGTGAGAACGGGACCGGAGGTTTCCTCGAGGGAGCCAAGGACGGGGAGCAGCGTTTAAGGAGGGAGGCATGAAACACGTCGTGTATTCGAAAAGATGGGGGCAACTCCAGTCGGAAGGAGACAGGATTGAGGACTTCAATGACCTTGTACGGCCCTATAAACCGGGGAGCAAACTTCTTGGACGGGACTTTAAGGCGCAAGTTCTTAGACGATAGCCACACCAGATCCCCGACCACAAACAAGGGGTTAGCAGAAAGTCTTCTATCTGCCTGAGTTTTTTGTATGCTCTGGGACGCCTCTAGGTTCTTCTGAACCTGGGCCCAGACTGTGCACAGTTCTCGATAAATGACCTCTACCTCGGGATTGTTGGAACTACCAGGTGAAACGCAGGAGAACCGTGGATTAAACCCAAAATTACAGAAAAAGGGGGAGAACCCTGACGAGTTACTGACCCAGTTATTAAGTTAAAATTCGGCGAGGGGAATGAATGAGACCCAATCATATTGACAGTCAGAGATAAAACACCTTAAATATTGTTCTAGAGACTGATTAGTCCTCTCGGTTTGGCCATTAGTTTCAGGATGGAAGGCAGAGGAGAAGGACAGATCAATCTCCAACTTTTTACAGAAGGCTCTCCAAAACAAAGAAACAAATTGTACCCCTCTGTCAGAAACAATATTGACAGGGACCCCATGGAGACGCAGGATGTATTTGACAAACAAGGTAGCTAACGTCTTAGCATTGGGTAGTTTTTTGAGGGGCACAAAGTGGCACATCTTACTGAAGCGATTTACTACAACCCACACCACCGACTTGCCTTGAGATGGAGGCAAATCGGTGATAAAATCCATGGAGATATGGGTCCAAGGTCTCTGGGGAATGGGCAAAGAATGTAGTAAGCCCGCTGGTCGGGACCTGGGAGTCTTGGACCTAGCACAAACCTTACAAGCGGCGACGTAGGCCTTAACGTCTTTAGGCAACCCAGGCCACCAATAGTTTCTGGCAATGAGGTGCTTGGTACCCAGGATGCCTGGTTGACCAGATAGTGCGGAGTCATGATTTTCCCTAAGTACCCTTAGCCAGAATTGCAGGGGAACAAACAGCTTGCTCTCAGGAAGGTTCCCGGGAGCTGAACCTTGATCAGCCGCAATTTCAGAGACTAAATCAGAATCAATAGAGGAAATGATTATACTTGGAGGCAAAATACAAGCAGGATCTTCCTCCGAAGGAGGGCTGGCCATGAAGCTACGCGACAGTGCATCAGCCTTAATATTTTTATACTCAGCCCTATAGGTAACCAAAAAATTGAATCTGGTAAAAAATAACGCCCATCGAGCTTGTCTCGGGTTTAGCCTCCGGGCAGATTCTAGGAAAACCAGATTCTTGTGGTCGGTAAGGACCGTTACCTGGTGCCTAGCCCCCTCCAGGAAGCGGCGCCACTCTTCAAATGCCCATTTAATGGCTAAGAGTTCGCGGTTGCCAATATCATAGTTACTCTCAGTGGGCGAAAACTTCCTGGAGAAGTAGGCACAGGGACGGAGATGGGTGAGGGACCTGGTACCCTGGGACAAGACAGCCCCCACTCCCACCTCGGACGCGTCAACCTCCACGATAAATGGCTCCATTTGGTTGGGCTGAACCAACACCGGGGACGAGATAAAGCACTTCTTAAGGACCTCAAAAGCCTGGACAGCCTCAGGAGGCCAGCGGAGGAGATCAGCACCCTTGCGAGTGAGGTCCATAAGAGGCTTAGCGATGACCGAGAAGTTAGCAATAAATCTCCTGTAATAATTAGCGAACCCCAAGAAGCACTGTAACGCCTTCAGGGAGGCAGGTTAGACCCATTCCGCCACAGCCTGGACCTTGGCGGGGTCCATGCGGAATTCATGAGGAGTGAGGATTTGACCCAAAAATGGTATCTCCTGCACCCCAAACACACATTTTTCGGTCTTCGAAAACAGTTTGTTTTCCCGAAGGACCTGGAGCACCTTCCTAACATGCTCAATGTGGGAGGACCAGTCCTTGGAAAACACAACTATGTCATCAAGGTACACTACAAGAAATACCCCCAGGTAATCTCTTAAAATCTCATTTATGCAATTCTGGAAGACCGCGGGAGATTACACAACCCAAAGGGCATGACGAGGTATTCGAAATGACCTTCGTGCGTGTTAAACGCAGTCTTCCACTCATCCCCCTCTTTGATGCGGATAAGGTTATACGCCCCCGTAGATCAAACTTAGAGAACCATTGGGCCCCCTGAACCTGATTAAAGAGATCAGGAATCAGAGGAAGGGGATACTGGTTCCTTACAGTGACCTTATTCAAGTTACGGTAGTCAATACATGGCCTAAGACCACCATCCTTCTTCCCTACGTAGAAGAAGCCAGCACCTACCGGAGACGTAGAGGGGCGAATGTAACCCTTGGCCAGGCATTCCTGGATATACTCTCTCATGGCTTCACGTACGGGACAAGAGAGATTAAATATCCTACCCTTAGGGAGCTTAGCTCCTGGTACCAAATTGATAGCGCAATCGTATTCTCTATGAGGTGGTAGCACTTCGGAGTCCTCCTTAGAGAAAACATCAGCGAAGTCCTGAACAAACTCAGGTAGCGTGTTCACCTCCTCAGGGGGAGAAATAGAATTAACAGAAAAACATGACGTCAAGCATTCATTACCCCATTTGGTAAGATCCCCAGTATTCCAATCAAATGTGGGATTATGCAACTGCAACCAGGGAAGGCCTAAAACCAAATCGGACGATAATCCCTGCATCAACAGTACAGAGCACTGCTCCAAATGCATGGAGCCCACAAGGAGTTCAAAAACAGGGGTATGCTGTGTAAAATAACCATTAGCAAGAGGAGTGGAGTCGATACCCACTACCGGGACAGGTTTAGGCAAATCAATCAAAGGCATAGCTAGAGACATAGCAAATTCCACAGACATGATATTAGCAGATGACCCTAAATCCACGAACGCACTGCCGGTAGCAGACCTACCACCAAAAGAGACCTGAAAGGGAAGCAAGATTTTATTACGTTTCATATTTACGGGAAATACCTGTGCGCCCAAGTGACCTCCCCAATGATCACTTAGGCGTGGAAGTTTTCCGGCTGCTTGTTCTTACGCCTAGGACAGGTGTTCACTTGATGCTTGTCATCCCCACAATAGAAGCAGAGACCATTCTTCCTGCGGAACTCTCTACGTTGTTGGAGGGACACGGAGGCCCCGAGTTGCATAGGTACCTCCAAGTCTTCCGTGGAAGAACGAAGCAACGGAACCTCGGGAGGCATTATGGGGGAGTCAGAGGAGAAAAGACAAAAACGTTCACGTTGTCGTTCCCTGAGACGTCGGTCAAGTCGTACCGCTAAAGCCATAGCCTGGTCTAGGGAGTCAGAAGAGGGATAGCTAACTAGCAGGTCTTTCAGGGCGTTTGACAGACCCAACCTAAACTGGCACCTTGAGGCAGGGTCAATCCACCGAGACGCTACGCACCACTTCCTAAAGTCAGAGCAATACTCCTCAACAGGTCTCTTACCCTGACGTAAGGTCACCAGCTGACTCTCGGCAAAGGCAGTCCTGTCAGTCTCGTCATAAATGAGTCCGAGAGCAGAAAAGAAAAGATCAACGGAGGAAAGTTCAGGAGCGTCAGGAGCGTCAGGAGCCAAGGAGAAGGCCCATTCTTGGGGCCCTTCCTGGAGCCAGGACATAATTATACCCACCCGCTGGCTCTCAGAACCTGAGGAGTGGGGCTTTAAACGAAAATAGAGCCTACAACTCTCCCGAAAGGAGAGAAAAGTCTTCCGGTCCCCTGAGAACCGGTCAGGCAACTTGAGGTGAGGTTCAAGAGGTGAGGTGAGGGGCACTACCATGGTAGCATCAGGCTGGTTGACCCTCTGAGCCAGGGCCTGGACCTGTGGGGAGAGACCCTGCATTTGCTAAGCCAGGGTCTCAAGGGGGTCCATAGTAGTGTGAGGGACCAGGATAGAGTAGGTATATGGGCTTGTGATTATATAATGACGGGGTAAGGAAACAGACAAGTGAGCCCTAATCTACCCGCCACTCAGTCCCTGCCTACTTGCAACGACCCACCCTAGGCGACGGGGCACAACTGGGCGACGGTCCCTACGCTCAATAAGTGCCCGACAGACAAACAGACAAGGGTACACAGAAGCAAGGGAAAAGGGACAGTTGCCCACAGCAACACCGCGAGCAACAAGAGTGGTGAACGAGCCGAGTAAAATCAGGAGTGTACGAGGTACCAAACGCAGAGCAGGAGAGTAGTCAGTAAGCCAGGGTCGATATGAAGCAGGGTCAAAATGGTTAAAGAAGCTGCAGCAGGGCCAGGAAACAAAACAAGAATCACAAGCAAGGAGGAACAGGAAAGGCAGGTATAAATAGACAGAGGGCGGGAGCTAGCTCCGTCTGGCCAGGCTGTGATAGGCTCTCCCACTCCTAAGCCTGCCATCCTGAGTGGTGGAAGATGGAGTCAGTCTCACAGACATAGAAGCAGGTGCAGGCTGATTACCTATGGGCGTGGATACAGATGATGTGCCTGGCAGATCCTTAACACTAGGCTTCTACTCACCAAAGTTGTTCCGTTCTGCGCTACTCACACTACTCCACTGGGTAAACATACTTTTAGCAACGTCCACCCATTCCTTGTCTTTCTTGTGACGGTCATGGTATAAATCAGGTACCCCCTGAGGAAGCATCTAACGGCGAAACGCGCTTTGGGGTCCCTGCGGTTGAGCCAACACGGATCTGCAAACTCTTTCCTTACATACAATGGGTAAGACTACATGCCTGACAGCCTATGATTGATACTGATCGCTCCCTCTGCTTCCCCCCCACCTTCATTAGATGTTCACTTATAGGGGTTATTGGAGGACATTAGGGTGTTTCAGTTTTGAACCCAGTGTGGCTGAGAAATCTCACATAATCGTGATAGGCAGTCTGGGTGGTTTGTAGTCGATCCATCATTTCTGTTTATTCAGTACTTTCCTTGTTGTGCTCTAAAATACTGCAGTGTTTTTACTAGAGTCCTAAAACCTATTTGGTTTTTAAATGTATGTTAATGTATGTTATATTTGTGCAATAAAATTATTATATTTTCATATATATTCTGACTATGAGCTCTAATTTTTCGGTATCGTTCTAATGGTATAAATCAGACCTGGTGTCCCACAACTCAGCCCTCTCCTGGACCAAAATAATCAGTCTCTTCACGTCTACAGGTCGAGGCAACCTAAAGTTTGCTGCACACAGGACTGAGCTGTTCCACCTTCTCTGTTCTCTGTTCCTCCTCTGCTCACGCTGCAAACAAACACTTCCTGGTTTTTGTTATAAAGTCCCAATGTGCTTTGCAACTCTGCGTGAATAACGCACTGTTCACGGATCATGCAAGTGTTCAGTGCGTTGTTTTCACGCACCCATAGACTTCAATAGGCGAGTGCGATGCGTAAACACGTACCAATATAGGACATGCAGTGAGATTCACGCAAAGCATTCACGCTGCGTGAAAAATCACGCGTGTGTGAATGGCTCCATTGAAATTAATGGGTCCGTGTGCTGTGCGTCGTTTCAAAGCACTGCTCACGGACGTGATTCACGCTCGTCTGAATGGGGCCTTAGGGTATGTTCACACAGGTCACATATGCTGCATAAAGTACGCTGCTTATCCAACCTATAGCCCGCAGGGAGATTTTGAAAGAGAATCCTTTGCTGCGTGTAACACCCCTTTGGGCCGACCTCTGTAGGCAGGGTGTATTGTAGTTCTCACCTCACAAAGGCGCAGTGCCTCTACACGAATCTTGCTGGGAGCGCTATAGGAAAGCAGGAGGGTCTTCCTCTTCTGCCAGGGGTCTACTCGGGAAACCCCCACCTGAGCTCAGTACAAACTCACAAGCGGTTATGGTGAAACTACTCAACAGTTTTATTCAGGGAAAGGTTAACAAGGGTGATTTGAATAAGAATGATGCAAAGAAATAAAGCACAAATCAAATAACAGCAGTGGCGTAACTACCACTGTAGCAGCCATAACGGCGGCTTCGGGGCCCACGGCATGAGGGGGCCTAAGCCGCCAGCCAGACCGCCCTCCCTCCATGCCTGCAGGCTCCGCTAGCAGCCGCTATGACTGCTACTGCGGTAGCGAAGCCTTATTCAATAGTGTAACACTATGACAGAGCGGGGAGGTATCTCCCTGCTCTGCCATAGGCTACAGTATTGCTGGAGCAAGGATCTAACTGCTCCTTCCACCAGCATCCACTCTGCCGTGAGCGGCTCGGCGCAGGCAGGCGCGATTTTGTAACGTCATCGCGCCTGTCTGCTCTGAGTCACTCACAACACAGACCGGAGGAGAAGGATCCTCCACCTGTCAGGGCACAGCTATGGGGGGCATTATACTGTCAGGGGGAAGCTATGGGGGATGATACTGTGGCGGCAGCTATGGGGGGCATTATACTGTATGGGGGCATTATACTGTATGGGGCAGCTATGTGGGCATTATGCTGCATTGGGGAATTTGTTTGGGCATTGTAATGCGTGGGATTATCTGTGTGGGCATTATACTGTATGGGGCATTTGTGTGGGCATTATACTGCATGGGGGCATCTGTGTTGGCTTTATACTGTATGGTGGCTGCTATGGGTATATTATACTGTGTGGGGGGCACTATGGGAGCATGATACTGTGTGGGCTAAACCGCCTGTGTATGAGCAGGAATTGGGTGGGTTTAGAGGTGTGGCTTAAAAGAAAAAAAATTGACGCTGTGCGCCGCATCGATTGTCCCTCTTTGTGATACTTGAAAGTATAGCACTGCCTACAGGGAGGGCTGTATAGCACTGTATGGGGAGGCTATATAGCCCTGTCTGCAGGGGTGGGCTATAAAGCACTCTCTACAGGGGGGGGCTGTATAGCACTGTATGGGGAGGCTGTATAGCCCTGTCTACAGGGGGGGCTGTATAGCACTTTCTACAGGGGGGGCTGTATAGCACTGCCTACAGAGGGGCTGTATAGCACAATCTACAGGAGGGAGCTGTATGGCACTATCTACAGGGGGCACTATCTACAAGGGTGGGCTGTGTGTGGCACCCAGTGGAGGGGGGCCCAGTCAAAAGTTTGCTATGGGGCCCAGTGTTCCTAGTTACGCCCCTGCATAACAGTACACAGTTCTGTGTGATTGACCCCCTAGTGGTGGGCATGAAGTGCATTTAACCAAGTAGGGATGGGCCGCTCTGACTGTAAGGGGTTTAGTAGTTGGATTTCTTGTTCTGGGTAGCTGCCAAAGGGTTAATCAGTTTAATAGTTCCCTTCCATTTTCTTAAATGCTTTAAACCTATGGATGCAACCACTTAGTGAACTCCCCTTTACCCGGCATAGGATTGATTTGGTACTGGCCACATATGGGCCAATAGTGAAAGGTCCAATGCCTTGGCCCTGTCCATTATCATAGGGTTTTTATTACAGTTTTATGTTATGTACTTCCTCTTTCTTCTTGATCCTGGAGGCGAGTTTAAGGTACTACTGCCCTGTCCAGAAAAAGAGTGCCATGGCTGCTACTGATGGTGATTTGATTGGAGCCTTTAGGTCTCATCCCTTAACAGAGGGAGAAGGTTAGCTCAGCCACTTCTTTACGGAGCAGTCTTCCCCGCCCGTCTCTATAGAGAATTCTGCCCACACATACTACTACCCCACTGCGGACGGTCGGTGGACTGCTAGGCAGACCCGCCCTCCTGATCAACTTAGCCCCAACACCCCATTCCCTTCTCTTACTCGCCGCTGAGCTCGTACAGCTCGTACAGGCCGCCAGCCTTCTGCCCCCCACAGGAAAGCCACGATGCAGCGTGAGCAGTTAGCTACGCCCCCTGTTTCCTCCATCGCTAACGCTGATCGCCCGACACTTTTTCCCGCTCCCACCAACATGGGAGGTCAGACTAGCTCTCCCTCTGCCTCTGAGTTTCCCACTACACCCCCAGAGATATTGCATCCTCCCCCTTCCCAGGGTTCCAGGAGGCGTAGTTGCAGTCGTTCCGCTGGGCATAATAGGCGCAATTCCTGACACCATTCCAGTGTCTCCGGGTGTAAGAGGCGATTCAGATCCTCCAGGTGGCGTTCTCCCTCAACATCTGAGGCATCTTCTAGTGCATCTGATGAGTCTGGTAGAGCAGTGCTCAGAAGACGTAAAAGGCAGGAGCCTAGCCATGTTTCCAGGGTGCCTAAACTGGTATCAAGGACTCCCCCACAACAGGATGCTAATATTACGCCAGTGACGCAGTCTTCTCAAATGCAGATTGTACCACCCACGACTCCTGTTGTCCCGTTACCATCTACTTCTTCGGGTGCTGGTGAGTTATCTTTATACACGGCCCCAGGAATTTCAGGGCCCCATACAGCTAAATTTTCTGGGCCCCCCTACCGTGGCACCGCCTGTTAACGGTACTCCGTCCAGCACTATATCATGCTACCCCTTCATTTCTACTTGCTCTCTGAGAATCGTCGACACAGATGTAGTGCAATTCAGAGTATTGCAGCCTCCTCACATTCACTTCATTGTGAGAAGGCTGCAATACTGTGAATCGGTGCTACATCCGTGACGACGATTGACAGTGAGCAAGAAGAAATGAAGAGGAAGCAGCGCTCGGACCGACCCATCAGCTATTGATGGCCTATCCTGAGGATGTAACTACATTTTGCTACGCCACACGAACGTATTTCGGCCGCAAGTCCCGGACCGAACACAGTGCAGGGAGCCGGGCTCCTAGCATCATAGTTATGTACGATGCTAGGAGTCCCTGCCTCGCTGCAGGACAACTGTCCCTTACTGCAATCATGTTTTCAGTACAGGACAGTAGTTCCACGGACAGGGACATAACTATGATACTAGGAGCCCGGCTCCCTGCAGTGTGTTCGGTCCGGGACTGGCGGCCGAAATATGTTCCGTCCTTTACGGACCGAACATGCTCGTGTGAATCCAGCAGCTTCAAGTTTTGTATTTTTTTAAGCTGGTTCACATAAAAAAATAATTGCAAATTCTACTGAACCAATTGCCTATTTAGAGACAGGCAGCAGCTCCAGGAGCGACATCATAAGGGTAGGAACACACTAGGCGGATATGCTGAGTAAAACTACACAGCTTATCCGCCCCGGTAGCCGCAGGGAATTCCGCCAGCAAAACCGCACCAAATAGTGGCGCAGGTTTAGTGAGGCATGTCCGCTGCAGGAATCCTGCAGGGGAAAAAAAAGTTTAGACTTGCCCCGGCCGTAGTTTAGGCGACACATCTCTCTCTTCTGAACGAAGCCCCGCCACCTGGGATGACGCTGTAGACCATGTGACCGCTGCAGCAGTCACATGGGATGAAACGTCATGACAGGAGGCCGGGCTGCGCTAAGAATAGAGGATCGCGTCACCAGGACTACGGGCGGGGCAAGTCTAAACTTTTTTATAAATTAAAAAAAATACCTTTTTTTTTTCTCATTTGTGATTTTTGCGGCAGAACCGCAGCATTTCCGCAACAGAGGAGCAGCGATCCCACAGCATAAATTGACATGCTGCGGCTTAAAAATCACACTGCAGGTCAACTTTTTTGTTCAAATCTCATCCACTCTGCTGCGACTGTAATACGCTGAATAAAATGTGTTGCATAAAATCCGCAGTGTTCACGCCTAGTGTGTTCCTACCCTAACAATAAGGCCCAGTTCACAGAGTTTTTGGGCCTTGATATTGACTCGGACACTGCCTCGGAATCAGGGGCAAAAAACATCCAAAACCGCCTCCCATTGATTTAATCTGAAATCAATGGGAGCCAGTCGCGGAAAAAAGAAAAAGCAGCATGTCCTTTCTTGCCGCGGTTCCGCCTCTGACCTCCCATCAAAATCAATGGGAGGCAGAAAATGCATTTTTCGGTGCATTTTTTGTCTGCTGTCCTCAATCGCCGCAGGCAAAAAACGCAGCAAAAAACGCAGCAGGATAGTGTGGGCAGGTCAAAATCTGCCTCAAAATTCTTTAAGGAATATTGAGGCAGATTTTTGCTGCCTGCAAAATACACTGTGTGAACAGGGCCATACATAATCAGCACTTTGAGACACTTTACTCACTGTGTCAGAAGAGCTGCTGGGAGCCATTCCAGTCCTCGTTGTCTGGCGATGTCTTCCAGGCGATGTCTTCGGTCCAGACGTCCAGTCCTTCACTGCCAGCGAGGCTCCAGAAAATGGTGTGGATTGTAGAACGCCTGCCGCCTCGCTACATTTGGACTCCTCCCCCTCTCCTTACGCAGCTACGCGGAGGAGGAGGACGAGGCGGAGGAGGACGAGGTGGAGGCGGCTTAGGAGGTGGAGGAGGATTAGGCGGACGAGGCGGAGGAGGAGGAGGCTTAGGAGGACGAGGCGGAGGAGGACGAGACGGAGGCGGCTTAGGAGGCGGAGGAGGACGAGGCGGAGGCGGCTTAGGAGGTGGAGGACGAGGCGGAGGAGGACGAAGCGGAGGCAGACGAGGAGGACAAGGCGGCGGAGGAGGCTTAGGAGGACGAGGCTTAGGAGGCGGGGGAGGACGAGGCTTAGGAGGCGGAGGAGGATGAGGCGGAGGAGGAGGACGAGGCTTAGGAGGCAGAGGAGGACGAGGCTTAGGAGGAGGACAAGGCTTAGGAGGAGGCCTAGGCGGACGAGGCGGCGGAGGAGGAGGAGGACGAGGCTTAGGAGGCGGAGGAGGAGGCTTAGGAGGACGAGGCGGATGAGGACGGGGCTTAGGAGGCGGAGGAGGACGAGGCTTAGGAGGCGGAGGCTTAGGAGGACGAGGCGGAGGAGGACGAGGCTTAGGAGACGGAGGAGGACGAGGCTTAGGAGGCGGAGGAGGACGAGGCTTAGGAGGCGGAGGTGGACGAGGCGGCGGAGGAGGCCGAGGAGGAGGAGGCCGAGGCTTAGGAGGTGGAGGAGGACGAGGCTTAGGAGGACGAGGCTTAGGAGGAGGATGAGGCTTAGGAGGCGGAGGAGGACGAAAGAGGACGAGGCTTAGGAGGAGGAGGAAGAGGACGAGGCTTAGGAGGAGGAGGACGAGGCTTAGGAGGAGGAGGATGAGGCTTAGGCGGAGGAGGAGGACGAGGCTTAGGACGAGGCTTAGGAGGAGGAGGGCGAGGCGGAGGAGGACGGCTCCGAGGCTTAGGAGGCAGAGGGCGAGGCTTAGGAGGACGAGGCTTGGGAGGACGAGGCTTAGGAGGACGAGGCTTAGGAGGACGAGGCTTAGGAGGCGGTGGAGGACGAGGCTTAGGAGGCGGAGGAGGAGGAGGCGGTGGAGGACGAGGCTTAGGAGGCGGAGGCTTAGGAGGACGAGGCGGAGGAGGACGAGGCTTAGGAGACGGAGGAGGACGAGGCTTAGGAGGCGGAGGAGGACGAGGCTTAGGAGGCGGAGGTGGACGAGGCGGCGGAGGAGGCCGAGGAGGAGGAGGCCGAGGCTTAGGAGGTGGAGGAGGACGAGGCTTAGGAGGACGAGGCTTAGGAGGAGGATGAGGCTTAGGAGGCGGAGGAGGACGAGGCTTAGGAGGAGGAGGAAGAGGACGAGGCTTAGGAGGAGGAGGACGAGGCTTAGGAGGAGGAGGACGAGGCTTAGGCGGAGGAGGAGGACGAGGCTTAGGACGAGGCTTAGGAGGAGGAGGGCGAGGCGGAGGAGGACGACTCCGAGGCTTAGGAGGCAGAGGGCGAGGCTTAGGAGGACGAGGCTTGGGAGGACGAGGCTTGGGAGGACGAGGCTTAGGAGGACGAGGCTTAGGAGGCGGTGGAGGACGAGGCTTAGGAGGCGGAGGAGGAGGAGGCGGTGGAGGACGAGGCTTAGGAGGCGGAGGAGGACGAGGCGGCGGAGGAGGTCGAGGCTTAGGAGAAGTAGGAGGCGGAGGAGGATGAGGCTTAGGAGGAGGCGGATGAGGCTTAGGAGGTGGACGAGGACGAGGCTTAGGAGGAGGACAAGGCTTAGGAGGAGGACGAGGCTTAGGAGGAGGAGGAGGCTTAGGAGGCGGAGGCGGAGGCTTAGGAGTCAGAGGAGGAGGAGGAGAACGAGGCTTAGGAGGAGGACGAGGCTTAAGAGGAGGAGGACGAGGAGGCTTAGGAGGCTTAGGACGAGGCTTAGGACAAGGCTTAGGATGAGGCTTAGGACGAGGCTTAGGAGGAGGAGGACGAGGCTTAGGAGGCGGAGGAGGAGGCAGCCCAGGTAAGCTGTCTCTGCGTCGCTGTCCTAGTGTGCCCGTCGGTGTCTCGTTCGCGGGTGTGCGCTCCGGCGCTCACAGTTACGCGCGCGGGCACGAGCGGGCGGGCGCGCGCACGCGCAAGCGGGCGGTGTTTGACGGCCCCCACGACGAGAGGGGGGCCCGCAGCTCACGACATTACTTTGGTGAAAAGAACAGACCCCATTGCAGGGGCCTGTTTTTTTCTACCAAATGCAAGTAGTGGCAGTGGCCGGGCCCCCCTTTCAATTAGGGTTGGCCGGGCCCCTTACAGAAGTACCCCTAATACCCCCCTGATGGCGGCCCTGCACGGACGCGTTTGGCTCCTATGGTTTCGGTGTTGTTTTCGTCTCCTCATGGTGTGCCTCCTCCTGCCGTGCAATATGGCATAAGGTTGGACTTTGCAAGAATCTAACTTTGTTGAAACTTTTCCCAATAATAGTGGCAGTGGACATCTGGGGTACATTATTTAAAAATTGGCACATCTGTTTTTGGTCCGACAATGCCAGTGTGGTTGCTTGCATTAACAGTATGTCTTGTTCTTCAATACCTTGTTATATCATTGTTACGGCATTTAGTGTTGTGATGTATGCAATATAATATTTTCTTCAGATCCAGACAAGTTCCCGGTGTTCATAATGTGGTCGCTGATTGTCTATCACGTTTTCAATGGCGGGAATTCCGGTCTTTGCTGCCCAATGCGGAGATGGTCGGCATCCCCTGCCTGAGTCACTTATGGGAGTTGGTGGACCTCAATTGATGTCTCTCATTGGTTCATCTGTAGCGCCTGCTACATGGAAAAGGCATATGATACATCTGGAAGTGATGGTTGAGTATTTACTGTCCTTACGATCTCTGAATTTGTCAGGTATAACAGCGCAAAAAAGATTATCTGGTATTTCATTATATTTCAAACTACTGGGTTGGAGGGATGTTACCAAGCGTTTTATAATTACTCAGGCCCTCCTTACAGCATGGCAGCCGGCACCCTGTGCGACCGCAACGGTTGCACGTAGCTAAGGCCGGCCATGATTTACGGTACCCCTGGTGGCGGTGGGTACCAGGGTTCTATTGTGGGGGTTAGTGTTAGTCTCTGCACCGGCTAACACTAAATCCCACCTTAGTAATGGATGCTGTCAGTCAGCCAGCGGCCATTACTAAGGCGGTAGTAATAACATTTAAATGAAAATACAAAGACATAGAAGAAATATTTTATTGAAATAAAATAAAAAAAACACAACCCTTAATTAACCAGTTTATTGAAAATAAAAAAAAGCTGTCATCGAAGTAGTCCGTGAATCAGGCCTAGTCCAACAACTGAACCTGTAAAAAATGTTGTATTGTACTATGTGGTAGACTTAGATACAGGGCCCATCAGACATCACACATGGGCCATGTATCTAAGCCTACCATGGGGTAGACTTAGATACAGGGCCCAGAAGTCAGGATGACACCATGTGTGATCCTGTCTGATGGGCCCTGTATCTAAGCCTACCACATGTTAGGCTTAGATACAGGGCCCCAGCAGGCAGTAATCTTATACAGTATACGATTACTGTCTGCTGGGATCCTGTATCTAAGCCTACAATGTGGTAGGCTTAGATATAGGGCCCATCAGACAGTATCAGACATGGCCATGTATCTAAACATACTATGTGGTAGGCTAGATACAGGGCCCATGTGAGATGCTATCTCTTGGACCCTGTATCTAAGCCTACCACATGTTAGGCTTAGATACATACAGGGCCCCAGCAGACAGTAATCTTATACAGTATACGATTACTGTCTGCTGGGGCCCTGTATCTAAGCCTACAATGTGGTAGGCTTAGATACAGGGCCCATCAGACAGCATACCTCCCAACCGTCCCGGATCCAGCGGGACAGTGCCGGTCTCTCACCGCTGTCCCGCCGTCCCAGGAGGTCTGCAAAATGCCCCGCTGACCGCTGCATCAAAACAGCTGATCGCTCCTGACTGCAGCAGCGATCAGAAGAAGGCAGGAGTCTTGCGGCGGTGTTCTCACTGGGATCGATGCCGGCACGGGATTGGACTAGTACAGTCACCTGACCTATCATCTGACCTCACCGGTCAGGTGACTGGACTGGTTCACTCCCGGGCCGGCATCGACACCAGTGAGAACGCCGCTGCAAGACTCCTGCCTAATTCTGTGTGTGGAGCTACGT
The DNA here is from genome assembly GCF_050947455.1 of Rhinoderma darwinii. Classification (NCBI taxonomy): domain Eukaryota; kingdom Metazoa; phylum Chordata; class Amphibia; order Anura; family Rhinodermatidae; genus Rhinoderma; species Rhinoderma darwinii. Next base: position 410,509,291 of record NC_134687.1, on the reverse strand, counting down.
ACATGGGGGCTGTGTGTGGAGCTATGTACAGGGGGGCTATGTGTTGAGTTATGTACAGGGGGGCTGTGTGTGGAGATATCTACAGGGGAATGTGTGTGGAGCTATCTACAGGGGGGGCTGTGTGTGGCGCTATCTACAGGGGGATATGTGTGGAGCTATCTACAGGGGAGCTGTGTGTGGAGCTATCTACAGGGGGCTATGTGTGGAGCTATCTACAGGTGGGCTGTGTGTGGAGCTATCTACAGGGGGGCTGTGTCCGGCGCTATGTACAGGGGGGGCTGTGTGTGGAGCTATCTACAGGGGGGCTGTGTGTGGAGCTATCTACAGGGGGGCTGTGTCTGGCGCTATCTACAGTGGGGGCTGTATGTGGAGCTATCTACAGAGGGGCTGTGTGTCGAGCTATCTACAGGGGGGCTGTATCTGGCGCTATGTACAGGGAGGCTGTGTGTGGAGATATCTACAGGGGGCTGTGTGTGGAGCTATCTACAGGGGGGCTGTGTGTGGAGCTATCTACAGGGGGGCTGTGTGTGGAGCTATCTACAGGGGGGCTGTGTGTGGCACTATCTACATGGGGGGCTGTGTCTGGAGCTATCTACAGGGGGCCGTGTGTGGAGCAACGTACAGGGGGGCTGTGTGTGGCGCTATGTACAGGGGGGCTGTGTGTGGCGCTATGTACAGGGGGCTGTATCTGGCGCTATGTAAAGGGGGACTGTGTCTGGTGCTATGTACAGGGGGACTGTGTGTGGCGCTATCTACAGGGGGGCTGTGTGTGGCGCTATCTAAAGGGGGCTGTTTCTGGCGCTGTGTACAGGGGGGGCTGTGTGTGGTGCTATCTACAAGGGGCTGTGTGTGGCGCTATCTACAGGGGGCTGTATCTGACGCTATGTACAGGGGACTGTGTGTGGCGCTATCTACAGGGGGGCTGTGTGTGGCGCTATCTAAAGGGGGCTGTATCTGGCGCTGTGTACAGGGGAGCTGTGTCAGGCGCAATGTACAGGGGGGCTGTGTGTGGTGCTATCTACAAGGGGCTGTGTGTGGCGCTATCTACAGGGGGCTGTATCTGACGCTATGTACAGGGGGCTGTGTGTGGGGCTATCTACAGGCGGCTGTGTGTGGAGCTATCTACAGGGGGCTGTATCTGACGCTATGTACAGGGGGGCTGTGTCTGGAGCTATCTACAGGGGGGCTGCATCTGGAGCTATCTACAGGGGGGCTGTGTCTGACGCTATCTACAGGGGGCTGTGTGTGGAGCGATCTACAAGGGGGCTGTGGTGGATGATTTTTCCATTGACCAGTAGCAGAGTTACACAACTGGAAAAAAAATCCCCATCATGTAACTCTGCTACATGGCAATTGAAAAGTCATCAACCACAGGGTCTCCCTCTTGACTTTCATTGTCCTCAGCCTTTTGGTTTGTCCTGCAGTTGCTGCCATGATGAGCAAATGTTATACCCAAGATAGGAAAAGTAACATAAAGACGACATAACCGGATCCATAATATCTGTGATATCCAGACAGTCTAAAGATCCGCAGTGAGAATGTGTGTGTTATTTGCAGAAGATCTGGCCGTGATTGGATGTGTTTATGCGGGATTTGGGCGTGTTAGGGGTGTGGCTTAAAATGTCCCTCTTTTCCGAATTCAAAAGTTGGGAGGTATGAGACAGTATCATACATGGTCAATTATTTAAGCCCAACATGTGGTAGGCTTAGGCTGGATTCACACAAGCATGTTCGGTCCGTAAAGGACTGAACGTATTTCAGCCGCAATTCCCGGACCGAACACACTGCAGGGAGCCTGGCTCCTAGCATCATAGTTATGTACGACGCTAGGAGTCCCTGCCTCTCCGTGGAACTACTGTCCCGTACTGAAAACATGATTACAGTACGGGACAGTTGTCCCGCAGTGAGGCAGGGACTCCTAGCATCGTACATAACTATGATGCTAGGAGCCCGGCTCCCTGCAGTGTGTTCGGTCCGGGAATTGCGGCCGAAATACCTTCTATCCTTTACGGACCGAACATGCTCGTGTGAATCCAGCCTCAGCTACAAGGTCCATGTGTGATATTGTCTGTTATACCCTGTATCTAAGAATACCACAAAGCAGGCTTAGATACAGGACCACAGCAGACAGTAATCATATTACACTTAGGATATGTTCACACGGCCATAAACGCCCGAAAAACAGCTGAAAAATCGGAAGCAGAACGCCTCCAAACATCTGCCCATTGATTTCAATCGAAAACGGCGTTCTGTTCCGACGGAGAGTTTTTCACGTTGATTTTTTACGAGTAGGAAACTTCTTGGGATGTTTTTGGAGCCGTTTTCCATAGACTCTATTGAAAAAAATCTACAAAAACGGACGTAAAAAACGCCACGAAAAATGCTGCGAAAATCGCGAGTGGCACAAAAAAGTCTCAAAATCAGGAGCTGTTTTCTCTTGAAAACAGCTCCGTATTTTGAGACGTTTTCGACTCTGCGTGTGAACATACCCTTACCCACATTTTCGGCTCCGGATGTAGAGGATGTCCCGACACCATCCAGCGTCGTGACATCATGTGCGGCACACAGCTTCCGCCCTGTCTGGCATATACGACAGCTTTTGCCCTGTCTGGCAATCTGGCTCTTTACGGCCTGCTCAGTGGCTTATGCTGTGCTTGATTTTCTTGCACTGCACACACCCTTTAGTGGATAAATCCTGAATGGCTGTCTATTGCAGTCACTCCACCTGTATCATCAGAAAAACAGACAGTAGTTGACTTTTAAGAGGAGAGGACAAACTTTACTTCTCACCGATGCAAATGCCCAACAATTTGACTCCAATATACAGTCATACAGATGTCCTATCAAGGATTACCCTGCTGTAAAACTCTCCATACTCTCCAACTGGCCATACATTTTAAAAGGATCGGTATGTTGGAATCCAAAATCTCCGATCCTTCTCTCCCCCGAAATCTGCTGTCAGGGAGAGGCAGGACACCGCCATACACATTAGATGGCAGGCTGGTCGATCCCGCTGAAATCGGCAGATTCGGCCAACATACATCTAATGTGTATGGTCACCTTAAGGGTTTCTTACATACACTCATCCATATAAATAGGCTGTAGAATTCAAGCACCTGTGATGCAGAAAGACAGTTTGTTACTGTTCAATAAATATCAGATTACTGTGCTGTGATGATGTAACAACATTTCCCAGAATGCAAATCATCAGAGTACACTCTGTACAGATATTAGACTAGTAAGGAATGCTAGTTAATTTCCTCTATGAAGCCTGCAGAATTAGAATTACAGCTCTGGACTGTGAGAAATCAGATCAGACATGAGCTGCATAAGGGTTAAAAGAACAAATAATCACTATCTCAGTTTACATTGTTGCAGCGATTGACTGCAGCAATCACATGTCAGAATGGAACGTCATCATTGCTGTGATGTAAACAGAGACGTTCAGGGTACCAAGAGACTATGAGTGTATGAGTGCTGGAGCTGTGGGGGTTTTAACAGGTGACTGCATACGTATTTTTTATTTTTACCCATATACAGCTTAGCAAAAACATTTATTCTGGGTTCACACACCCTATTTACGGACGTAATTTGGGCGTTTTAACCTCGAATTACGTCCGAAAATACGGCTCCAATGCGCCGGCAAACATCTGCCCATTCATTTGAATGGGCTTTACGATGTTCTGTGCCGACGGTCATTTTTTTACGTAAAAAAGATGCCCGCGTCAAAGAAGTGCATATCACTTCTTGGGACGTAATTGGAGCCCTTTTCCATTGACTCCATAGAAAAACAGCTCCAATTACGTCCGTAATGGATGCTGCAAAAAACGCCTGCACTTGCCTTTACGTCTGAAATTCCGGAGTAGTTTTCTCCTGAAAACAGCTCCGTAATTTCAGGCGTATCGGACGTGTACGTGTGAACATACCATAAATGTCTGTCAATATATCCACAGCCAAATGCTGCCAACACAGAGATATAAAATGGCAGTCATTTATGAACTTTACAACTAATGTATTTGCACTAGACTTCAGTGTATACTATTTCTAAACAATTTTGCAGTGTGGCAAGGCCCATTATCCTTGGTCTGCAACAATGTTGGTCATACCTCCCAAACGTCCCGGCTTCAGAGGGATAGTCCCGGATTCCGGACGGTGTCGACGCTCTGGCCTGGGATTCCGGTCCTGGAGAAGCCCCTGGCGTCACTATCCATATATGAACTGTGACGTCAGGGGCTGCTTCTGAAGAGGAATCCCCGGCCAGAGCATTGCTGACGTTCTGCCTGGGGATTCCCCTTCTAGAGAAGTCCCTGGTGTCACTATCCATATATGGACAGTGAAGTCAGAGGCTCTTCCTAAGGGCGGGTTCACACATGGCGGATTTTCACTTAAATTCCGCTGCGGACACTCCGCAGCGTTAATCCACAGCGGAGCCGTTTCTCCATTGACTTTCACTTTAATTTAGCAGTGTTCGTTTACACGATGCGTACAATTCCGCTGCGGAGCATAGGCTGCGGAGCGGAATGTGGTGTCCGCAGCATGCTCTGTCTGTTGCGGAGCAGTGGCGGACTGGTTGCGGACTCATGGCGGAATTTCTCCATTGACTTCAATGGAGATTCTAAGTTCCGCAATGAAGTCCGCAGCTGTCATGCACATGTTATGTGTGCTGCGGATGCGTCTTGCTTTTTTAACTTGACATTTCTTCATTCTGGCTGGACCTATGTATTTCTAGGTCTACAGCCAGACTGAGGAAGTCAATGGGGCTCCCGTAATGACGGGAGCGTTGCTAGGAGACGTCAGTAAATAGTCACTGTCCAGGGTGCTGAAAGAGTTAAGCGATCGGCAGTAACTGTTTCTGCACCCGGGACAGTGACTACCGATCCCAATATACATGTATCTGTAAAAAAAAAAGAAGTTCGTACTTACCGAGAACTCCCTGTTTCTGTCTCCAGTCCGGCCTCCCAGGATGACGTTTCAGTGTAAGTGACGGCTGCAGCCAATCACAGGCCAAGCACAGGCTGCAGCGGTCACATGGACTGGCGCGTCATCCAGGGAGGTCGGGCTGGATGCCGAAGGAGGGACGCGTCATCAAGACAACGGGCGGTAAGTATGAATTTCTTTTACTTTCACTAGGGAAAGTGCTGTCCCTTCTCTCTATCCTGCACTGATAGGGAGAAGGGAAGCACTTTTCCCGCAGTCCGCAGCAGCTAGTCCGCATCAATTTTCTGCACATTTTGTGCAGATCCGCAGCCGTAATCCGCAACCCGGATTAGGTGCGGCATTGATGCGGACAGTTGCGGAGGAATTCCGCCATGTGTGGTCATGCCCTAAGGCGGAATCCCAGGCCAGAGTATTGCCGACGCTCTGGCCGGGGATTCCGCTCGTGTAAAAGCCCCTGGCATCACTATCCCTATATGGACAGTGACATCAGCCAACTTGCCTTCTTTCCAAAGTACATCTGGGTGCCATCTCTTCCCTAGGTAAGTAACGCTCACTCACACGTCCGTCCATAAAAATGGCCATTATAAATATTGATCTTGGGACAACCCAGGTATGATTTGACCAGTGGTATGTGAGCCACATGTAGCGTTGTGACCCCAGTTCAATGGCTTGCGAAAGAAGCCCTGAGATATAATTATATGCATTGGCTACAAGATTTCCACATTGACAATGTTGAAGACATATTCTAACCTATAAAGAGTGTCGATTTGGTATAATACATATTTTCTTCAGTGTGTACCACTTAAAACAAACACTTCCACCAAATGTTTCTCCATGTGTAATATGTCTTTCCTTCATCTCTAAGTCGAAAGTGGCTGTCAAGCATCAAAATTTAACGTGACTTTCAAGGTCTAAAAGCTTGAGGACCTCTGTATTACATGCACTTTAGTAATTTAGCAGCAAGTTACTGAATCCGAATCTATGTCATTGGGTTTTACTTTTGGACCTTTTGTTTACTTTGCTCTATGTAATAGAGATATATATTTATGTGTATATATATATATATATATATATATATATATATATATATATATATATATATATTCTCACAATATTCAAATTAAGTGACGTCACTTCCTGTTCTGTAACGTCTCCTACATAATAAAGACAATGAAGATGGATCACACATCACCTCCTAGAACTAAACCCAGCAGCAATGAAGACTTTCCTGCTCCTCTTTATATCACTGGCCTGCTTGTCAGGTGACATTACTAGAGACATTACTAGAACATAGATATTACTACCACTATGATAAGATGTTTATATGGATATAACCTTATTCTGTGTATTTTCCAGGTGTCCGATCTCAACAACTTGACCAGTCATCAGACCCGGAGGTGATAAAGCCCGGGAACTCACATACACTCTCATGTGAAGCTTCTGGATTCACCTTCAGTAGCTATTACATGAGCTGGGTTAGACAGGCTCCTGGCAGAGGATTACAGTGGGTTTCTACTATAAGCAGTGATGGGTCAGGCACATACTATGATGATTCCGTTAAAGGACGATTCACAATCTCCAGAGATAACAGTAAGAACCAGTTATATCTACAAATGTCCAACATGAAGACTGAGGACACTGCCGTGTATTACTGTGCTAGATACACACACTGATAGAAGAGGCTGGACGCAGCCTGCAGGGCTTAGGAGGGAAGCCTCCATGACAGACCTAGGAGGGAAAGGGTTAAGTATTGAGGGAGAGTTAGGAGGAGGTGGAGGAGGGACAGGGAGGAGTTAGGGGCCGTTACGGAGCTTCCCGCTGTTTTCGGCACTGAGCCGGAAGCAGCGGGAGGAGTAACACACACTTGAGCAAGCTCCCCGCTGCCCCGCTCTGTGTGTGATGTCTGAGGCCGTTATACTTGCGCGGCTGCGCGCCGCTGCTGTGCACCACGGTCCCGGATGGCTGGAGGAGACCGTGGCGGCACTTACCGTGATCCCTGACGCCGAATCGCCACGTCAGGCTCGGCATATGAGGTCTGTTGATGTCGGGGACAGGCTCCCCGCCCCCGGCCCCCTTCTTGGCAGTAATATGGCGGCGGGGGGGGAGTCAGCAACACCCGCTCCTGCTCAGAGGAGGCAGAGAGCGTCGCCAGGGGTGACGGTGACTCAGGCCGGGTCCACCCGTCGCTCCCGGCGGTCCCGACCTCCAGAACGCTTCAGCCCTGAGGTGGTCCCGCGGACACGGCGTCGCAGGGGGAGCCCTACAATGGACGCTGCAGGCCAGGCAGCTGGGAGGGCCACCTCTTCCCAGGCCCTGCGTCCTGGCAGGAATCCCCAGCCGCGACGGGGTCCGGCGGTTATCAGGGAGTCGCAGGCCGGGCTCCCTGTCACCCCTCCCCCATCAGATGCAAGATTTGGAGGACAAGCTACGGCCGCCCCACCTGGTGATGTTCCGGCCGGGGGGCAGGCTTCATCGAGATCGTCGAGATGGACGCCTAGACCTGCAGCGACGTCGAGGCAACAGGTCCGGTCGGAGGTCTGGGTCCCGGCGGTCGGGCGGCAGGTTGCCGGCCCATCTGTCAGCGCGTCATCATCCCCGTTTCGGAGATGTCGGTGGGATGGCCAGTCGTCTGCGAGGGAGGAGCTGGAGGAAGGTGAACTGGACGTGTATCAGCGAGGTCAGGATGGTCTGGCTGACGGGAACACAGCGCCTGTGCAGCCCGGTGAGTGCATAACTCCATCTTTGTCGTATCCAGCGATTTTTATGTCGGGTGTCGGCGGGGGGGCTGCTAGTGTCGCATCGATGGCCGGTAGTGGCGCGGGCGGGCGCGACGGCGCAGGTCTAGCGGACTTAGTGGGTTGCTTGCGGGAGCTGGTCGGGCGTCTAGATAGGGCAGCAGCGCCGGTATTTACGGAGGTGTCCCCGGCGGTAGTTTGGGAAGGCCCCAGGGAAGTGGGATCGTTACAGGCGCGGCCCGGGATGGCGGCTATGGAGGCGGTCGCGGTGTCGGTACAGACCGAGGCACAGAAAGAAGGCGATCGGGTGCGTATTGATGATCGTGCTCGTGGGGAGGTGTATGTTTGCTTCGAAGGCCCGTTGGGGGCGCACTTAAAACCGGAGGTGCGTGAGCGTATCTGGAAGGACGAATACGTCGAGATTTTTTCTCTCTTGCCGCTTGCTAAATTCAATTTGGATAAGAGCAAGCGGGACGAGAGTAAGAAGGACGAGGAGGAACGTCGGCGGTATAGGCTTATCCCGCAGACGTTCGTTAATTGGTCGCAGGCGTTCGCCATATTAGCCAGTGTAATAGGAGAAAAGGCGCCGGAAAATTGTTCGGCGTTGTTTTGCTATTTTGACGCCATTGGGGAGGCTCATAAGGCGTACGGGGGGCAGGCGTGGCTAAGGTACGATGAGCAATTCCGTCAGCGTAAAGCGGTTCGGCCGGCGATTCGGTGGGACCAGAAGGATATTGTTCTCTGGTTAAGGGTTACGGCTCCGGTTAGGCAGTCCTTTCCCGGGAGCGTCAGCCAGGGGGGCCAGTCCAGTCAGGTCGGACAAGGCGGCGGGGCAAAGTTGGGATTCTGCTGGCAATTTAACGATGGCCAGTGTAAGTTCGGGGCCACGTGCAAGTTCAAGCACGTGTGTTCAGAGTGTAATGGTGCATCCCACGGGGCGGCAAAATGTATGCAAAAAAAGAGGTCAGGGAACCAGTCCTCCTTGGCTGGTCAAGGGGTTGTCACCGGTGAGAGTGGAAAGGATGGCCCCTTATCTAAATGAGTATCCGGATAGGGCGGCGGCCAAGTTACTTTACGAGGGGTTTTGTGTTGGTTTTATTATTCCTCCGCCTCCTTATGAGGTCCCGGTTACGCGGAGGAACCTTAAATCGGCCTACTTGCATGCCGAGGTCGTGTCGGAAAAATTGTTTAAAGAAGTTTCGTTGGGTCGCATGGCGGGGCCTTTTGTTGATCCGCCAATAAAAGATTTAGTGGTGTCCCCATTGGGTATTGTTCCAAAGCGCGAGCCCCGGAAATTTCGTTTGATTCAGCATTTATCGTTTCCCAAGGGTTCGTCAGTAAATGACGGGATTGATCACGAGTTGTGCTCCGTAGTTTATACCTCATTCGATAAGGCGGTGGGGTTAGTTTGTGCTGCGGGTCCAGGTGCGCTGCTAGCAAAGACCGATATCGAGGCAGCGTTCAGGTTGTTGCCAGTTCATCCAGAAAGCCAACGGCTGTTGGGTTGTTTTTGGAATGGGGCTTTTTATGTGGATCGGTGCCTTCCGATGGGGTGTTCCCTTTCTTGCGCATACTTCGAGGCGTTTAGTAGCTTCGTGGAGTGGGTGACGAAGGGAGTAGCCGGGGTCGACTCGTTGATACATTATTTAGACGATTTCTTGTGCGTCGGCCCGGGGGTTCGCCGGTTTGCGGTAATCTGCTTCATGCACTGCAGAAGGTTGCGAGGGATTTTGGGATCCCTTTGGCGCCAGAAAAGACTGAGGGCCCTGTATCGACAATTTGTTTTTTGGGAATTGAGATAGATTCGGTGGCAATGGAGTGTCGTCTTCCTGCGGATAAGTTGGGGGCTTTGAGTCAGGAGGTACGTCGGGCTTGTAGGTTAAAGAAAATTACGCTGCGTGAGCTTCAGTCGTTGCTGGGGAAGTTGAATTTCGCTTGCCGGATTATGCCAATGGGGAGGGTGTTTGGTAGACGGTTGGCGGCGGCAATGGCGGGAGTGCGTGCGCCACATCATTTTGTGCGGCTCAAGGAGGAGCATCGGGCTGATCTGCAGGTATGGGATGACTTCTTGGGCCAGTATAACGGTCGCTCGCTATGGATGGCTCCAGCGCAGGATACGAGTGATTTAAATATTTTTACGGATGCAGCTGGGGCGGGCGGTTTTGGAGCTTACGGGGGGGGGGGGTCCGTGGTGCGCAGGTCAATGGCTGGCTAGCTGGGTGTCCAGTGGACTCACGCGGAATCTGGCCCTGCTCGAGCTGTTCCCCATCGTGGTTGCGGCGACCATCTGGGGGGACAGGCTCAGGGATAAGAAGGTTCGTTTTTACTGCGACAACATGGGGGTGGTGCTGGCCATTAATAACATCACGGCATCCTCTCCTCCGGTAGTTCAGTTGTTGCGACATTTGGTGTTGGTGTGCTTGTCGTTGAACGCGTGGGTGGTGGCGGTGCATGTGCCGGGGGTACGGAATTGTATCGCTGATGCTCTTTCTCGCTCGCAGTGGGACCGGTTTCGGCAATTGGCACCGGGAGCGGAACGTCTCGGTTTGGCTTGTCCGGAACATCTTTGGGATCTGGTCTCGGTCCCGTAGAACAATTGGTGGAAAGGTCTTTGGCGCGCACGACGTGGAGTGCTTATGCTGCTTGTTGGAGGCAGTGGGAGGAGTGGGTAAGAGAGTTGGGTGACGTCAACACGGATAGAGACAGGTTGGTAGCACTTTTGTACTGGTTAGGCGACGCCTGGGAGGCGGGGTTTTCATTGGCAAAGGTTAACCGGTTCATGTCTGCGGTGGCATTTGGTTTTAAGTTGCGAGGCTTTCGGGATGTATCTAAGGAATTTTTAGTGGGACAGGCTTTGAAGGGTTTGCGCCGAGGTAGGGTCGAGGCGGATCGTAGAAGGCCTGTGTCGTTTTCTTGGCTTAACTCTTTGGGCGGTTCATTAGCATCGGTCTGTCGTTCTTCGGCAGAGATGGAGTTGTTTCGGTTAGCTTTTTCTTTAGCGTTCTTTGGGGCATTTAGAATTGGCGAGTTGGTGTCACCAAGTACCAAGCAGGCAGGGGGGTTGAGACTGGGGGAGGTGAGCTTATATGCAGATCGGCTTGAGGTATGGTTGCGCCGGTCAAAAACTGACCAATTAGGGAAGGGGAAGCTGATAGTTTTGTTCGCCCTCGCGCTCGTATTCATCTCATTCCTTCAGGATTGGCGCAGCAACAGAAGCAGGGCGCTGGGGGTTGGATGATGAAGGGGTGCGGCGCATCGGTCGTTGGGAGTCCAACAGATTTAGATCTTATGTCCGCCCTCATCTGTTATGAGTCTTGTTGTTAGCGCTTACATAAATGTTTGTGTGGTGGTATCTAACTTTCTTTTCCGTTTCAGATCCGCCTCTGTGCATTGGGGGGCTTTGAGGGCGGACGTCCGCCCGGACGGTCGCCAGTTGCGCATTCCGCGACAGGATGCGGTTTTGCATTGGCTGGGATTTAGAGGTATGTCATGGAGCAGGGTGTTAGCAGAATTCCAGACATATGCCCGGCTTGATAGGGTCCCAGAGGTCTTGGTATTGCACGTGGGTGGAAATGACATGGGAGTCCGCCCCTTTCGAGAGTTGGTGCGGGATATTAAACACGATATGTTGTGTTTGTGGGTTTCTTATCCCAGGCTGGTGATAGTGTGGTCGGACATTGTCCCAAGGAAACATTGGCGGCTGGCCAGGTCAGTGGAAAGAGTCAATAAGGCTCGCATTAAAGTTAATCGTGCGGTGTCCCGTTTTGTAGCCAAGAACGGGGGCATTTGCGTGCGGCACAGGGATTTGGAGTCAGGGGAGGGGAACTACTGGAGGAGCGATGGGGTTCATTTGACCGAGGTTGGTATTGATCTGTGGAGCTTGGCAATAGCAGAGGGAATTGAAAGGGCGGTGTTGGTGTGGCGGAACTCACAGGCTTAAGGTGGTCAAGGCCTGTTTCGCTGTGGCGGGGGGAGTCCTTGAGGTCAGTCAGTACAAAATGGTGGGGGGGTCGCATCGGGGGTATGCGTCCCCCAAAAAAGGTACATGGTTGAAGACTTAATCGGGTGTTATCCCTTTGAAGTGGTCTTCTGGTGGAAGGTATATCACTTGAAGGCTTCATCGGGTGTTATCCCTTTGAAGTGGTCTTCTGGTGGTTGGAGCCATCTGCGGAGGTGAGCGGTGCCTCTGAGCTGGTTTACGGCTGGAGGTAATTGGTTGGTGGTGGTTGCAGATGGCTAACTCGGGGTGTGTCAAAAAAGGAATATCTAAAATGGCTTCAAGGACTTCCCCTGCTCGGATTAATGTTAACGTTAAATTGTTATCTATGATTCTGACCCATGTTGGGTCATGTGAATTATTAGGAGGAATTCTCTGGTGGATTCCTAATTAGTTATCCGAACGTTTCGGATTTAAATTGTTTTTATAAAACTGTGAAATTAATAAACGGCTGCTGTGGCCATTTCACATCCAACCTCGGTGTCACGTGTCTTTTCTAAAGGGGGGGTTGAGGGGGAGGAAGAGATAAGGGAAGGTTCACAAACACACGACTCTACTTAGGCAGGTCAAGAAGAGGCTGGACGCAGCCTGCAGGGCTTAGGAGGAAAGCCTCCATGACAGACCTAGGAGGGAAAGGGTTAAGTATTGAGGGAGAGTTAGGAGGAGGTGGAGGAGGGACAGGGAGGAGTTAGGGGCCGTTACGGAGCTTCCCGCTGTTTTCGGCACTAAGCCGGAAGCAGCGGGAGGAGTAACACACACTTGAGCAAGCTCCCACCCTCCCGCCCATTTGTTCGTTAGCCCTTGTGGTCTTTATTAAGTCCGTCTATGAGTGTTGTAATTTTATTGTGTGCTTATTTAACATGTTTTTTCTTTTCATTCGGAGTAGGTCCTGGTGTCATGGCAGCTGGCGGGGGGAGTCCTTGAGGTCAGTCAGTACAAAATGGTGGGGGGGTCGCATCGGGGGTATGCATCCCCCAAAAAGGTACATGGTTGAAGACTTCATCGGGTGTTATCCCTTTGAAGTGGTCTTCTGGTGGAAGGTATATCACTTGAAGGCTTCATCGGGTGTTATCCCTTTGAAGTGGTCTTCTGGTGGTTGGAGCCATCTGCGGAGGTGAGCGGTGCCTCTGAGCTGGTTTACGGCTGGAGGTAATTGGTTGGTGGTGGTTGCAGATGGCTAACTCGGGGTGTGTCAAAAAAGGAATATCTAAAATGGCTTCAAGGACTTCCCCTGCTCGGATTAATGTTAACGTTAAATTGTTATCTATGATTCTGACCCATGTTGGGTCATGTGAATTATTAGGAGGAATTCTCTGGTGGATTCCTAATTAGTTATCCGAACGTTTCGGATTTAAATTGTTTTTATAAAACTGTGAAATTAATAAACGGCTGCTGTGGCCATTTCACATCCAACCTCGGTGTCACGTGTCTTTTCTAAAGGGGGGGTTGAGGGGGAGGAAGAGATAAGGGAAGGTTCACTAACACACGACTCTACTTAGGCAGGTCAAGAAGATATATGCAGAGTTCAACAAAAATGTGTCCAAAGCTTCCACAATTTTTCAATAGATGGCAGCAAAACCCACTCTCACTACCTAGAATTAAAAACACATTTAGATAAAACAATGTATGATACGATTAGTCAAAAACTATCAATGACATCATTAACCCCTTAGTGACCAGACTTTTTTTGGCCCTAATTACCAAGCTATATTATTCGTTTTTCTATAGTCGCACTCAAAGAGCTATAACTTTTTTATTTTTCCGTCGACACAGCTGTATGAGGACTTGTTTTTTGTGGGATTAGTTGTACTTTTTAATGCCACCATTTTAGGGTACATATAATTTTTTGATTAACTTTTATTAACTTTTTTTGGGGGGGATTAGAAATTCCACCATGGTTCTATGCGTTTTAAATTGATGCCGTTCACTGTGAGACGTAAATAACACATTACCTTTATTTTATGGGTCGGTACGATTACGACGATAGCACATATGTAGAGGTTTATTATGTTTTACGACTTTTGCACAATAAAAACACTTTTAAACTAAAATGATTTGTTTTTGCACCAGAAAGAATGTTTTACATACTTAATTTTGCGGCCCATATATGACCTAATTAAAGAAAAGTCAACATTTTCTAAGTCCCCTTGTTTTTTAGCTATCTTGGTCAAACCTTCCCTACCACAACTTGGAGTAAAGCAACTTCCTTTCTTGCTAAGAACTTTAAATGTGTCTCACATTATGAATCCGCCATGAAAACCCTTCTGAGATGGTACTACATCCCTGAAAGACTCTGTAGAATTTATCCTAATACCACTGCTTACTGCTGGAGAGACTGCGGAAATACGGGATCCTTATTACATATCTTATGGTCATGCCCCCTCATCACTACATATTGGGTCAGTGTATGATTTCATATTTGAAATAACAGGAATTGTTTTAACACCAACACCTGAATTTGCGTTGTTGTTCCTAGATATCCATTTAATTCCACGTCATCTTAGATCACTAATAGGACATATCCTGTTGTCAGCTAAACTAGTTCTTACTAGATACAGGGAGAGTAAGACTGTTTCTCATCTGACAGAAATAATTACTCTCCTTAACAACGCATATAACTGTGAAAAAATACTTTCCTATAGTATTTTTGGTAGGAAAATGGAGGAGGAGTGGAAAGCTTGGTCCCATAGTTCTAGAAGTGTAACATATTAAACGGGCTCTCTTCTACCAATTGAATGTCATGTGGCATCTCTTTTGGTTTAACTTTTAGTTTACTCTGGTTTGTATAGGATATATAACCATCTCTAGATATCAATACTATGATTCCACTATAGTGTTGTGAGATTATATACCTATGTAATCCATTGTATGCTTTATAGCTCCATTTCACTTTCAGCTATACATATTATGTAAAGACTATACTTAACTGTATATCCATACATGTTTTCTTACGTTTACTCTTAATCTTTGTACATCTTGTAAAAAATTACAATAAAAAAATTGAAAAATGACTGAAAACATAATTAGTGAGATATAAAAAGCCATGATTAAGGGCCCTTTTACACGGGCCAATAATCGGGCAAAAGAGCATTCATATGAATGCTTGTTCCCGATCATTGCTCTGTGTAAACAGGGAAACAATCAGAAGATGAATGAGCAAATGCTTGTTCATCGGCTGATTGTATAATTTATGCAGCAATAAATATTATTGTCAGCAGCACATCTCCCTGTGTAGTATAGTAACGATCGCTCGTCACTATACATCACTGATCATTGCTTCATGTGAAAGGAGCAAACGAGCGCTGATCAACGAGCTGCTAATCAATTGATAAACGCTTGTTTTCACAGCACATATCAGGTCGTGTAATAGGACCTTAACCCTACTGTAGATTTATATACATCCTGTATATGTTAAAGTCATAGATGTATATATATCTCACAGTAAGGAAATTAAGTGATGTCACTTCCTGTTCTGCAACGCCTTCTACATAATAAAGACAGTGAAGATGGATCACACATCATCTCCTAGAACTAAACCCAGCTGCAATGAAGACTTTCCTGCTCCTCTTTATATCACTGGCCTGCTTGTCAGGTGACATTACTAGAGACATTACTAAAGCATAGACATTACTACCACTATGATGAGATGTTTATATGGAAATAACCTTATTCTGTAATTTCCAGGTGTCCGGTCTCAACAACTTGTCCAGTCATCAGACCCGGTGGTGATAAAGCCCGGGAACTCACATAGACTCTCATGTGAAGCTTCTGGATTCACCTTCAGTAGCTATTACACGCACTGGGTTAGACAGACTCATGTCAGAAGATTTCAGTGGTTGGGTTCGATTAGCCCGGGGTCAGTCACAAACTATCATGATTCTGTTAAAGAACGATTCACAATGTCCAGAGATAACAGTAAGAACCAGTTATATCTACAAATGTCCAACATGAAGACTGAGGACACTGCCGTGTATTATTGTACAAGAGACACACTAATAGAAAGCAATTTGCAAGTCTAACTAAAACTGATATAATGATTTGTCATTCATTCACTAGGTGGCAGCACATTATGATACAGTAAAATGATGGACTATCAGAGCAGATCAAATGTACAAAAAATAAATATTGTGTAAAAATATGGACTGTAACACATGGATCTTGATAATCACTTTCACATAATCAATTATATGCATCGCATAGTGACATATTTACCTATAAACAGAAAGACCAAGGATATCATGGTTCTGTTAACATGGGAAATCTGAATTTATACATTGTGAAAGTGTGCTGCTATATGTTTCAATAAAAGACCAAGGTCTCTCAGTCTAAATAAAATATAGCGAAATTGTAGTGGACAGCAACAAAAAAATGCACATATTAATGTAGTGTTTTATATTAAATAAAGCACAAACTTTAATTTGGAGCATCATTAAATCCTTTAACCTCTTAAGGACCTATTTTGGCCTTGTGGACACAGCCGATTTTTGCAAATCTGACACGTGTCACTTTATGTGGAAATAACTCCAGAATGCTTTTGCCTATCCAAGCGATTCTGAGATTGTTGCTTCTGAGGCCGGTGCTTCATCCCAGTAGCACGCTACGGCCACATGTGGGATATTTCCAAAAACTGCAGAACCTGGGCAATAAATATTGAGTTGCATTTCTCTGGTAAAACTTTCTGTGTTATAAAAAAAATTATATTACAAATTAATTTCTGCAAAAAAATATGAAATTTGTAAATTTCACCTCTACATTGCTTTAAATCCTGTGAAATGTCTAAAGGGTTAAGAAATTTTCTAAATGCTGTTTTGAATACTTTGAGGGGTGAAGTTTTTAAAATGTGCTGACTTTTTGGGGGTTTCTAATATATAAGGCCCTCAAAGCCACTTCACAGCTGAACTGGCCCCTGTAAAAATAGCCTTTTGACATTTTCTTGAAAATGTCAGAAATTGCTGCTAAAGTTCAAAGCCTTGTAACGTCCTGTAAATAAAAGGATGTTCAAAAAACGATGCCAATCTAAAGTAGACACATGGGGGATGTTAGTTAGGAACAATTTTGTGTGTTATAACTGCCTGTCTTACAAGCAGATACATTTAAATTGAGAAAAATGCTAATTTTTCGCTACATTTTGGTGTTATTCACAATTAAATACTAAACATATCGAGCAAATTTTGCCAGTAACTTAAAGTCCAATATGTCACGAGAAAACTATCTCAGAATTGCTTGGATAGGTGAAAGCATTCCGGAGTTATTACCACATAAAGTGACACATGTCAGATTTGAAAAATGAGGCTCGGTCAGGAAGGTCAAAAGTGGCCAAAGAGGGAAGGGGTTATAGAAAAAAAATGCTGTAAATAGATCACTCTTTGTGTAATGAATCTATAGAATATACGAGTTTCACTTTTTTAATTGAATTACTGAAATAAATTAACTTTTTGATGATATTCTAATCCATCGAGAAGGACTAGTATATACAGCAGCAGAACAATGCTCAGCATATAAATACAGCATCAGAACCAAGCTCAGTGCATATATATGCAGTCATTTACTAACCCAAGAAAGCTTCTTAAGGGCATGACCACACGTGGCGGATTTCCTCCGCAACTGTCCGCATCAATGCCGCACAGAATCTGCGTTGCAGATTCTGCTGCGGATCTGCACAAAATGTGCAGTAAATTGATGCGGACTAGCTGCTGCGGACTGCGGTAAAAGTACTTCCCTTCTCCCTATCAGTGCAGGATAGAGAGAAGGGACAGCACTTTCCCTTGTGAAAGTCAAAGAAATTCATACTTACCGCCCGTTGTCTTGGTGACGCGTCCCTCCTTCGGCATCCAGCCCGATCTCCCTGCATGACGCGGCAGTCCATGTGACCGCTGCAGCCTGTTATTAGCCTGTGATTGGCTGCAGCCATCACTTAGACTGAAACGTCATCCTGGGAGGCCGGACTGGAGACAGAAGCAGGGAGTTCTCGGTAAGTATGAACTTCATTTTTTTTTACAGATACATGTATATTGGGATCGGTAGTCACTGTCCCGGGTGCAGAAACAGTTACTGCCGATCGCTTAACTCTTTCAGCACCCTAGACAGTGACTATTTACAGACGTCTCCTAGCAACGCTCCCGTCATTACGGGAGCCCCATTGACTTCCTCAGTCTGGCTGTAGACCTAGAAATACATAGGTCCAGCCAGAATGAAGAAATGTCAAGTTAAAAAAGCAAGACGGATCCGCAGCACACATAACATGTGCATGACAGCTGCGGACTTCATTGCGGAAATTAGAATCTCCATTGAAGTCAATGGAGAAATTCCGCCATGAGTCCGCCACTGCTCCGCAACAGACAGAGCATGCTGCGGACACCAAATTCCGCTCCGCAGCCTATGCTCCGCAGCGGAATTTTACGCCTCGTCTAAACGAACACTGCTAAATTAAAGTGTAAGTCAATGGACAAACGGCTCCGCTGCGGATTAACGCTGCGGAGTGTCCGCAGCGGAATTTAAGTGAAATTCCGCCACGTGTGAACCCAGCCTAATTCTGCTGGGGTTTCAGGACTCCTGGCATCAGAGACAGCCTTGATTTTACGGTCCTCTGGACCAATACCTTTGTCTGACAGTACATGGCCCATGAAAGTCTCGATTCATTTGAAGTTTTCACTTTTTCTCAATGAGCGTTAAAACTTTTCTCCTTTAAGTGTTCAAGCACTGCACGAAGATGCTCATAATGCTCCTGTGTGTTTTTTTCCCCACACAATGATATCTGAAATATTGTTAGTGCGTTCACAGCCAAGTAGCACATGCTGAATCACATGTTGATAGGCCTCAGGTGCTGTGGATACTCAGAATATCAATTGCTTTTATGGCTTGCAAACATAAGTACCCTAGAAGCTGGGGTCAATTAAATTTGATGATAGCCCCATTTCAAATCCAATTTACTGAAAACAGTTGCTCCATTTATTTCATGTAGTATTGGGTATAGTGTGTATTGTATATCTCATACTGTATCTTGTGAAAGATGATTTATTTGCTTATATTCTCTGTATGAAATTACATTGTGAATTATCAAGCAGGATGCCGAATTACTAAGATATGTATTATGTGAAAGTGATGATAATGTTTAAATGATTTAGTTTCGTGCAGCAGCCATCTTGTCTGGAGTTCCCATCTTGGTTCTTTTGTAGTGAATAGGAAAGTCATTGTTCCTTTAATACAAGTAATGTTGATTTCGTATGTTTTATCTTTGACCTTGGTTCCCATGCGAAGTTGGAGATGGGAGGGAGATGGGAGGGTGGCAAGTATGCGTGAAGAAAGGTCTCCCCCATCTCCACGAGGACATTCTGTCCAAAAGAGAGATAAGAAACGTGTAAACATAATGTGTGAAGAATTATAATGATGTATCTGGGATGTATTTTATTGTATGCTTTTTACTGAATAACAAATATTGTCACATTGTCTCTGATTGGTTAACCTCAAGCCTACACCCCTTCTGAATTTCAGTTTAACAGTTTGAGTCTGGTAATAAATCCTTCAGAGGAGTATTTTGAACATATCAGCAGAGTCTGTGTGTTTTCTTCTCCTCTCTCTATATATATCGGTGAAATATCCTAATTAGGATTCTGACTAATGGAGTCTGGCCTTGAGTCTGTTGAGACTCGTATAAATTTCAGTCTAATATATTTTGAGCGATGTATTTCCACGACAATCTATACAGATCCGAATGATATTTCCTTTTGGTACAACAACTAAAGGGGATACCCAGGGAATAGGTCGCTCCACTGGTTCAATGATATCAAGTTCCAGTAATTCAGAAAGCTTTTGCTCCACAGGGGTTCTCAGACTGTGAGGGAGTTGTGCAACACCCTTTACATGTGGGTCAAAATCCTTCGGCTTTCCAAACCCAGAAAAAGTCTCTAAATTCCTCTTTCAATGTATATATAGAATAAGACAACATTTTGATCTCTGCATTGTTTGCATCAGGGCCAATCCTTAGTACCCCTAATTCCATAGCTGTTTTGCAGCCAAACAGAGAGGATCCTTTTCCATCAACAGCAAACAATTCAGTTCACACAGAAGATCCATTCCCATGTGTTTGAACAAAGGTGTAGAATTTGCCTTCAAGCTTCAGTGGATTACTGGAGCCATACAGTGTATATATAAGGCCACTTTAAGAAGTATTTCGGTCACTATTTTGAAGACAAAACCAGGAGTGGAATTTACACAGAGAAAAAATGTAATGGAAAGTTTTCTACCTAACATATTAAAACCCTCTACAAAAAAAGGAGAGAGACCAGGGAGCCTGGGAAAGTAAAGCCCTCCCCTAAAGTTTGACCCATTGCTTTAATCTGTGTCCTCCCTGTACCTATGTCCTTAAAGGAGGCCTTACACCTGCCTGTAGTAATATGCACGGTTGTTAGACACTAGTGGGCCTTAAATTAGGTCTCTTTGGAAAATGTGCTTTTCTACTAGGTTTGGAGATTGCATTAACTGATGCAGACTCTTTGGGGAAGATGTATTAAGACTATTGGCCCTTTGACATGGACTAATGATCGGGCAAACAAGCATTCTAACAGGAACGCTTGTTCCCGATCTTTGCCCTGTATAAACAGGACAGTGATCAGCTGATGAACGAGCAAACACTCATTTGTCAGCCGATCATATAATTTATGCAGCACAAAATGTTATCGTTGTCGGCAGGACCGCCATCAGAAATTTCCGGGCCCCATACAGCGAGATTGGTCAGGGCCCCTAGGGGTTTACCGTTTGAGCCTTTTAAGGGAGGGAAGCAAACAGAATGGTCAGCGGGAAGCATAGTAAGCAGTGAACACTGGGAAGGTTGTCAAAGGAGTTTTTAGAGATATTAACATTAGTTTAATAGGACTTTAGATTGAAAATAGTTAAAATTGGAATGTACTTATCTTAGTAATTCTGTGCCATTCCCGCACCGCAGGTACCCGCCGGTCAACAGTCATCTCTGTTTACCTTGCTTACACAATTACGTGACGTTTTAAGGTCACGTGATTGTGGCAGCCAGTCGCTGTTGTACTAAGTAAGGGTACTGGATGTGTGGGAGTGGCGCAGTATTTACAGTAAACACAAATACAATTACATTTATTTTTGAAGTTCTAGCCCTATTGAACCTAATTTAAATTTAATCTGTCGCTGGGTTTATGCTGCCCGAGTAGTGCTGGAAACCCTGATTTCATTGATGTGTCATCCCACCCACCGCCGCTGATTGACAGCTTTCTTTTCTATGCACAGTGAGGATATGTTCACACACCCTATTTACGGACGTAATTCGGGCGTTTTACGCCTCGAATTACGTCCGAAAATACGGCTCCAAAGCGGCTGCAAACATCTGCCCACTGAATTCAATGGGTCTTACAATGTTCTGTGCAGACAGGCTTTTTTTTTTACGCGCCGCTGCCTCAAAGAAGTGCCGTGTGAACATACCCTAATAGGGAGTAAATGGTAATTTTATGAAAACGACGCCATATTGACAAGTGACAGACCCCTGAAATCAGGTTGTCTGTCAATACTTTATGTTTCCCTGAGATAGGGCTGCATAAATCTGGTGACAGATTTCCTTCAAACATAAACCACCTCTCACCTACCCCTTCCCAAATACAGTGTATGAATATATATATATATATATATATATATATATATATATATATACATATATATATACAACTTGGGGTAAAGTAGCTCACAGGATCGCCATCTTCATTGTAAGATGGTTGGCACACAAGAATTTTCACTCCAACACAGGGTATCTCCCTGCTCTGCTGTCTACTAGCGCCACCAGTGGCAGATCCCCATATGGGCGTTTCGGGCGGTCGCCCGGGGCCCAAGGCTTGCAGGGGGCCATAGCTGCCCAAACCGCACACAAGTGAAAAAAAACTCTCCAGGGCTGCTGCCGGCCGCATTCTAGCGATTATCGGTCCCACGTGCTGATGAAGAGGCGGGGGGGGGATGTGCAGGGGGAGTCAATTGCGGCCAGGGAACAGGGGCACAGCACATCAGCTGTAGAGAGCAGACTGTCAGAGATTGTGATGGGCAGGTGCTGGAGTCTCCCTGACAGTCTGCTCCTCTGTGTAGCTGTGCACTGTCCCTCCTGTCTAAACCTCCAGCAGCTGCCTGATAACGGCAAAACTGAAACTAGAGGGTGAAGGACCTGTGGTGACGTCACAGTCACATGATTAAGGTCCTGGAGGCTGCCAGAGACAAGCACCGCAGAGGAAGAGACTGGTAAGTGTGTGTGTGTGTGTGTGTGTGTCTGTGTGTGTGTGTGTGTGTGTGTGTGTTAATGTAAGTCTATATAGTGTGTACTGTGTATACAGTCTATAGTCTATATAGTGTCTATAATGTAAGTCTATATAGTGTGTGCTGTGTATATAGTATGTGCTGTGTATATAGTGTGTGCTGTGTATATAGTGTATATAGTGTGTGCTGTGTATATAGTGTGTGCTGTGTATATAGTGTGTGCTGTGTATATAGTGTATATAGTGTGTGCTGTGTATATAGTGTGTGCTGTGTATATAGTGTGTGCTGTGTATATAGTGTATATAGTGTGTGCTGTGTATATAGTGTGTGCTGTGTATATAGTGTGTGCTGTGTATATAGTGTATATAGTGTGTGCTGTGTATATAGTGTGTGCTGTGTATATAGTGTGTGCTGTGTATATAGTGTATATAGTGTGTGCTGTGTATATAGTGTGTGCTGTGTATATAGTGTGTGCTGTGACTATAGTGTGTGCTGTGTATATAGTGTGTGCTGTGTATATAGTGTGTGCTGTGACTATAGTGTGTGCTGTGTATATTGTGTGTGCTGTGTATATAGTGTGTGCTTTGACTATAGTGTGTGCTGTGACTATAGTGTGTGCTGTGTATATAGTATGTGCTGTGTATATAGTGTGTGCTGTGTATATAGTGTATATAGTGTGTGCTGTGTATATAGTGTGTGCTGTGTATATAGTGTGTGCTGTGTATATAGTGTATATAGTGTGTGCTGTGTATATAGTGTGTGCTGTGTATATAGTGTGTGCTGTGTATATAGTGTATATAGTGTGTGCTGTGTATATAGTGTGTGCTGTGTATATAGTGTGTGCTGTGTATATAGTGTATATAGTGTGTGCTGTGTATATAGTGTGTGCTGTGTATATAGTGTGTGCTGTGACTATAGTGTGTGCTGTGTATATAGTGTGTGCTGTGTTTATAGTGTGTGCTGTGACTATAGTGTGTGCTGTGACTATAGTGTGTGCTGTGTATATAGTATGTGCTGTGTATATAGTGTGTGCTGTGTATATAGTGTGTGCTGTGTATATAGTGTGTGCTGTGACTATAGTGTGTGCTGTGTATATAGTGTGTGCTGTGTATATAGTGTGTGCTGTGTTTATAGTGTCTATAATGTAAGTCTATATAGTGTGTGCGTGTAGTGTGTGTGGATTGAATATATAGTGTGTGGTGTTAGTGTGAATTGTATATAGGGTGTTTCTCACATTTTTTGTGTGCAAAATGATTTCCCACCCAAAGAGCCCTCTGCAGTAAGTCAGATGCTCAGAACCCCCCCTGCAGTATAATCTCCCCCATGGAGCCCTCAGTAGTTATTATACTGCAGGGGGGGGGGGGGTCAGAGCGTTTGATTGACTGTTCAGGGTTCTATAGGGGAATAACTCCTTCCCCCCCAGAGCCATAAGGGCGGATTTACACGAACGTGTAATACGTCCGTGCAACGCGCGTGCTTTTCACGCGCGACGCACGGACCTATGCAAGTATATGGGGCAGTGCAGACTGTCAGTGATTTTTGTGCAGCGTGAGTCTGCTGCATAAAACTGACGACATGTCCTATATTTCTGCGTTTTTTGTGCATCACGCACCCATTGAAGTCAATGGGTGCGTGAAAATCACGCATGCCACATGGAGGCACCTCCGTGGGACATGCGTGATTTGCTCAACAGCAGTATAACTATGATTGCAAACAGAAAAGCACCAGGTGCTTTTCTGTTTACAAACATACAAACACTGTCATAATGATGGCGGGTGCGCGAAAGGCACGCAGCCGCGCATCATATGGTGATGACACACGGAGCTGTTAAGTGCCTTTTGCGTGCGCAAAACGCCGCATTTTTTGCGTGCGCAAAACGCACACACTCGTGTAAATC
The DNA here is from genome assembly GCF_050947455.1 of Rhinoderma darwinii. Taxonomy (NCBI): domain Eukaryota; kingdom Metazoa; phylum Chordata; class Amphibia; order Anura; family Rhinodermatidae; genus Rhinoderma; species Rhinoderma darwinii. Next base: position 410,485,467 of record NC_134687.1, on the reverse strand, counting down.
CGCCCTAAGTGTCAGATGCTTAGACCCTCCCATAGGGCACTCAGCAGTCAGTCAGATGCACTGGGGAGGGGTGTCTGACTGCTTAAAGGGTAACTAACGAAACTTTTTAAAAAAAATTACATGTCATAGTGACATGTCAAATTTTCTAATCGGTGGGGGTCCGGGCACTGAGACCCCACTAATCGCTGAAACAAAGTGGCAGAAGCGATCAGGTGAGTGAGGAGCCACATTGTTTCTGATTGTCTTTCCTCTGATAGCCGAGCATGCGGTCTATGGGCACAACAGAAAGTCTATGAGTCCGTACACCGCGACGAGGAAAGACAATCAGAAATGAAGTGGAACAGCGCTCACCCGAGCACTCCTGCTGCTTTGTTTTAGTGATCGGTGGTGGTCTCAATGCTGGGACCCCCATCGATCAAAACTTCTGACATATCACTCTCACTATGACACGCCAAATGTTTTTTAAAAGTTTCGTTACCTCTTGGGGACTGAATTTATTGGTTTGAGTTAATGTATGGGCCTGGGGTCTTAATTTGCTTAGGGGTCTGGGGTATAAGACAATTTATGGTGTTTATGTCTGAATTTTTATGTTGCTATAGACGCTGAAAATGGCTACAGAATCAAGAGGAAAAAATTTCTCATCAGGAAACTCTGCAGTCATCAGGAGAAGTCGCCATAACGGTCTGCGTCAGATGGAGAAGAAAAGAGAACGACTCATCAGTGAAGACATCTCCTGTGAGTCATTGCATTTATCTGTCACCTCTCCTGACATGTCTGTTATCGGAAATCCTTGTATTCCACATAAAGTCTTTGTGCACACAGGACTAATAGACAAATGCGTGTTACCATTCCCCTTGTCAGGAGGATGTGTCCCTACACAGTGTGATACTGTCAGCGATGGTTGGAGACTGTCAGTGTGTAGGGACACAGCCCTTTGACAAGGGGAATCGTAGCACTCATTTGTCAATGCTCACACAGAAAGGTGGTGTTTAATATAGACATGACGTGGCAGGGCGGTGGTGGAGAAGGGGGCCCAAGCTTGTGGAACAGCCCAGGGCCCATGGTTTACTTAATCCGCCACTGAGCGCCACTGTAGCTCCCTGAAGGAGTGGAGTCCACATGTGGCCGGGGATTCCTGGAGCGCTGCTTAATGTTTCTGTTCATATATAGACCGTGACATCAGGGGAAACTCCTGAAGCGGAATCCCCGTTCACAGCATTGCAGACTCTATGACCGGGGATTCCACTCCAGGAGAAGCCAATGACGTCATGGACACAGACAACAGGAGCTTCTCCTGGAGTGGAATCGACAGTCATAGCTTCTGCAACGCTGTGGATGGGGATTCCGCCTCAGGAGTTTTCCCTGATGTAAAAAAAAGTGTGGAAATAAACTAAGATATAACATTAATTTAATCTAGCTAAAAGGATTAATTCTTTACTCAGACTAAATAAAAGTTATATCTTAGTTTATTTCCACACATTTATTTGATAGCTGGGAAAGCTGGGTATTTTGTGTTCTCCTGCACAGTTGTCCTTTTTTGGGCTGTCTGGCGCTACCTACAAGGGGGCTGTCTGGCGCTACCCACAAGGGGGCTGTGTGGTGCTACCTACAAGGGGCTATGTGGTGCTACCCACAAGGGGGCTGTGTGGCGCTAGCCACAAGGGGCTGTGTGGCGCTACCTACAAGGGGGCTGTCTGGCGCTACCTACAAGGGGCTGTCTGGTGCTACCTACAAGGGACTGTGTGGAGCTACCTACAAGGGTCTGTGTGGCGCTACCTACAGGGGGAATCTGTGAGTGGAGGGCTGATGGTCATTTTACTGTGAGTGGGGGGCTGATGGTCTTCAAGTGGTTTCCACCTCTGACCTCCAATTGAAATTAATAGGAGGTAGAAAATACCTGCGGCGCCCGTTTAGAGCTTCTTTTCCTGCGTCTTTTGCATTCGCTTCAACAGCTTAAGAAAAAACACAAAAAAAGTTCACACGACGCTGTCAGTTGCTGAAGGAATTTTGAGGCAGATTTTTTTTGCCTTACAAAAAAACGCTGTGTGAACATGCCCTACGAGTGTAGTGCTTGATCTTAGCCGTTTTCTGTCTTTCTCAAAACAATTTTTGGTAGGGGGGCCCTGAAGAAATTTTGTTTTTCCAGTGCTGCCTCGAGTCCGAAAAGGTTGGGAAACTCTGTACTAGGCTACAGGGTCCCGTCATGGAGCAGCTCAGTTTGTCATGGGAACGGGGCCTAGGTGAGTACAATTTTAGTTTTTGTTTGGGGGCACTGTCTACAAGGGGGAGGTGCGGGGACTGTATGGCACTGTCTACAAGGGGAAGGTGAGGGATTGTATGGCACGATCTACAAAAAGGAGGTGGGGAATTATGGCACTGTCTACAGGGAGGCTGTATGGCAAAATCTACAGGGGGGCACTATACTGTGTGGGGGCACTAAGCGGACATTATACTGTGTAGGGGTACTAATACTGTGGCCACAATTAGAGGACAAAATACTGTGTCCTTGAAGGGGTTGTAATATATTATATTATTAAATATTATTATTATACTGTATGGGGGCACTAAAGGGGCATTCTAATTTTTTTATGGGGCATTTTTTTTAATGATGGGGTGGGGCGCCGAAAGATAATTTCGCACAGGGCGCCATCTATCCTAGGGCCGGCCCTGGCTATGGAGAGGATTAGATACAGCGGCTCAGCAGACTTTATCACATATGATAGGCTTAGATAAAGGGCACAGCTCGGTGACATTGCGGCTCCAGCGCTGGACCCAGGATAGGTTAGCAAATAATTGCTTTGCTTTATGTGTTACTAATTTTTTTTTGTGTTTGTGTTTGTTTACAGGTTCGGTTGTTGGACTACTTCAGATTCGAGGACTACTTCAATGATGGCTTTTTTAAAAATGGTTAACAAGGATTGTGTGTGGCTTATTCAAGTCGGTAAAATATTTTTTCTATGTCCTTTTATTTTTTAAACTTTATTACTAACGCATTAGTAATGGCCGCTGGCTGATTGACAGCGGGGCTTAATGTTAGCCGGTGAAAAGGCTAGCACTAACCCCATTATTACCCCGGTACCCACCTCCACCAGGGATACCGGGAACCAATTTTTCATAACCAGACAGACTGTATGCATATAACAACATCTAACCCATGAGTCTCCCCCACTTAATCTAAAATAATATAACAACCGACACGTAACTCTCTTTTAAAGTGGGGTTGACCCGGGGGGTCGGCCACAGCTTTATTAATACAATAAAATGTAAATAACATATTTACAAAATATATAAATACAAAATGACCTTAACCCCTTAATGACCGGGCCTGTTTGGACCTTAATGACCAAGCCAGATTTGTCAAATCTGGTATGTCTACATTTATCAGAGAATAACTCTGTGAAAGTTTTGAATATCCAAGTAATTCTGACATTGTTTTTTCGTCACATGTTGTACTTTATTTTACTGTTAAAAGTAGACTGATACGATTTCCGGAAATTAATTAAAAAATAGAAAAATTGAAGAAATTTTGTAAAAATTATCATTTTTCCCTATTTTTAACTGCAATATGTCACATATGTACAATTTTTTTTATTGAATATATATTTCCATCTCTTTACTCTATTTTGGCAGCACTTTTGAAAAAAAACAAAAAACATTTGTAATAATTTTATTAATTTTCAAGTATATTTTGTTTTCCTGCACCAAGCCAGGTTTTCAGAGGCTCATAGGTGTCAGAATGGTGGAAACCCCCACAAGTGACCCCATTTTGAAAACTACACCCCTTAAGGTATTTATTAAGGGGTGTTGTAAGTATTTTGACCCCACAGTTTTTTTGTAAAAATTCATGCAAAGCAGGCGTAAAAAAATATAATTTCACGTTTTTCATAAAAGTATCACTTTGAAGACCGATTTCTTTGTAAAGCGACCATGAGAATGAAGAAAAATAACCCAAAATCTATCACCCTGTTTCTCCAGTTTTCAAAAATGCCCCCATTGTGACCCTAATGCGTTGCCTGGACACACGGCAGGGCCTGAAAGAGAGGGAGCACCCGGAGGCTTTCAGGACACATTTTGCTTGAAAATGTTCTAGGCCCCACTGCACATTTGGAGAGGCTTTGAGCTGCTAGAACGATAGAAATCCCCCATAAATTACCCCATTTAGAAAACTAGACCCCTTAAGGTATTTATCTAGGGGTGTAGAGATACACAACGCAAAAATTTAAAATGGAGGAATTAATGGGAATTCTCAGATAAATATGGCTATATATTGTTTTATGCACATTTTTAATACATTTTCAAATGAAGTGATAGAAAAATATATCTGTGTAAATCGGCTATTGTGTTAGACATATATTGCATTCTTATCTTGGGGGGCCGTACAGAATAAAAGCGATGCTATTTTCTAATAAGGGAGGCATGTGCCTAGAAATGCATTTGACTGTCTATATGACTTTGTCTTGCTAACAAAGCAGTTTTTCCCACATTTGTTTCATTCTGATGCCGTTGTCAACAGCGTTCTGGTCTGATGTGTAACAAATAATAGCGGAAAAAATAATCTGTACTGGAGTGAAGGGCAATATATACAAATGGAGGAAAATGTATCCAACTATGTTGCAAACTCAAGTCTGCTCACTAGATAGAAGAACACCTGCAGGGCTCTCATGACAAGCTTTTTTTTTTTCAGTGACTGGTTGTACAACGTCTCTTTAGCTCCATCAATCCTTATGAGGGACGAACGTACCAAGTGACGCGGTACACCATAACAGGCCCCTGCCCGGCAAGGTAGGAACCACTATGTGCACAAAACAACCAATCACCTACAGAATATATAGAGGGGCAGTGTCCAAAACCATCTATAGGAACAGTAAAAGATCACTATTCCCCAAAATGTCAGTATTTCCAGAAGAACTGTAACAAAGCCCATGGTGTATTGATAAGGAACAGCTCGATTATTAGAGATCCTCCAAATAAAAAAAGATCATGCCCATATCACGGTGCAGAAATATGAATGTAACAGCTGTATGTGGCAGGACATAGTCATAAGAACAGTCAAAATAAAAAAATTGTGGATGTGGGATTTTGTACTGAACAATTAATTCCAGCACTTGATCACACACAAATAAATAAAAAAAATCAGAAGGGGTAAAATTAGTTTCACGGTCTGAAAAAAATGTGCTCTACAACCTCTCCCACAAGAAATAATCCCTACTTGGAAAGCCCACAAACGGAAAAGAAAATATAAAGAAATTGACTCCCTAAAAAGACCCCCCACCCATCTTTTTTTTTTGTGTTAAATTCTAGTAATTTGAAACCGTGTGAAAGGTTTCAAAACAGGGGTAGTTACAAAGGCCTGGTTTTGCTGGACACATGGGGCAATAAAAGCGGGTATCCCTCCTCCTGCCATGCTTGCTACATACCCGACACCTTTTTTGGGGATATTTTTGGGTCTCAGTGGAAGGAATAGGGTGTAAAAAGTGGCACTCTGAAAGCCTGCGCACATCCTCAGATTCGCAGGATTGTGCCGGTATAGTGGACTCAAAAAGGAGATGCTCAATGACCTTCTCCTGAAATTGAAGAAAAGTGAGCGTTCCTTGGGCCTTTTTGAAAATAACAAAACTGTTATAGGTAGCAACCTGGATGAGGTAGATTGCTACCTTTTTGTACCAGGCCTTATTTTTGCGCTTCACCAGGTAAGGCTGAAGCACCTGGTCAGAAAGGTCTATACCCCCCATAAATTTGTTGTAGTCTGTTACACAGACAGTTTTCTGCTTTGCAGTGGTAGCCCCCCTCTCCGTAATTACCACAGTGGTGTCCGTGTGTACTGTAGACAGCATGTAGACATCCTTCCTGTCGGTCCACATCACTGCAAGTAATTCCTCACTTGAAAGGGCCATGGATGTTACTTTTCCCAAACGCCTGGACACCAACTGTTGTGGTAATCCCACTCTGTTCTTCTGTACTGTCCCACAGGCCCCTGTATTTGCAGCATGGAGGGCTATATAAAGGGCAACACCTGTATAAAAGTTGTCTGTATAGACCTGGTACCCCTTGTGCAGTAATGGCTCCATTATGTTCCACACTATTTTGCCAGAGGTGCCAATAGTTTCTAGGCAGCCTTGGGTATGAATTTGGCGGTCCCTGCCTACATATATTTTAAAACCGCAGGTGTAACCCGTTGTGCTCTCGCACACTTTGTATAATTTCACCCCATATCTGGCTCGTTTGGAAGGGATGAATTGACGAAAGGAAAGACGGCCTTTGAAGCTCATGAGCGATTCATCTACAGACAAATTTTTATCAGGGGTATACAACTTTAAAAATAAATCATTTAGAAGGGTGATAATGGCCTTAATTTATTAAGCCGATCATAGGCTGGGTCACTTCTTGGGGGGACTTGGGAATTGTCTTTAAAATGCATGAATCACATTAGGGCCTCATAGCGGTTTCTGGACATTACTGCTGCAAATACAGGGGTAGTGTGGACAGCACTAGAAGTCCAGTAGGACAGGACAGATGTTTTTTTTAACCAAACCCATATTGAGGGTAATGCCTAAATTTTTTTTTATTTCTGGGACCCTTGTGGGGTTCCACATTCTTGAGTATATAGACGCAGGCATTTGCAGAATAAACTGCCTAGCATAAAGATTAGTCTGCTGGACTATCAAGTCTAGGACCGTATCACATACAAATTAATGATTGGCAAGTCACCACGTAATGGTAAGAGCAGAGTTCACAGCAGCACAGAGTATTTCAGGAGATGAGCGTGCGGATCTTGTGCGGGGTGGTGACCTGTAAATAATGTGAAGGTGTTATTGAGGACAGGAGTGGAGGAGAGGTAACAGACTGAGAGCTACGTAATGGTAAGAGCAGAGTTCACAGCAGCACAGAATCTGCACGCTCCTCTCCTGAAATACTCTGTGCTGCTGTGAACTCTGCTCACATTACGTAGCTCAGTCATGTGAGCACCCGTCATTACGGCAGCGTTGCTAGGCGACGTCAGTAAATAGTCACTGTCCAGGGTGCTGAAAGAGTTAACTGATCGGCAGTAACCGTTTCAGCACCCTGGACAGTGAATTCGATAAGAATATAGAGTAACCTGTAAAAAAAAAAGACGTTCATACTTACCGAGAACTTTCTGCTTCCTCCAGTCCGGTCTCCTGGCCGTTGCCTTGGTGACGCGTCCCTCTCGACATCCGGCCCGACATTCCTGGATGACGATACAGCCCATGTGACCGCTGCAGCCAATAACAGGTTGTCGCGGCCTCTGCAGCCAATCACAGGCTGCAGAGGCCTCTGCAGCCAATCACAGCCAATCCTCATCTTGACAGCGATGTCTGGGGCTTCCCCAGAGCCTGAGTCCCGTGCAGAGCGCTAGTATAGGCTCTGCTCCGGGACTCTGGGGAATACCCTGACATCGCTGTCCTCATCTTGACAGCGATGTCTGGGGCTTCCTCAGAGCCTGAGTCCCGTGCAGAGCGCTAGTATAGGCTCTGCTCCGGGACTCTGGGGAATACCCTGACATCGCTGTCCTCATCTTGACAGCGATGTCTGGGGCTTCCCCAGAGCCTGAGTCCTGTGCAGAGCGCTAGTATAGGCTCTGCTCCGGGACTCTGTGGAATTCCCTGACATCGCTGTCCAAACATCGACAGTGATGTCAGGGGCTTCCCCAGACCAGGAGTCCCAGTGATCTCAGGAGCACAGCTGGAGTCCCAAGAAGAACAAACTAGCGCTCTGCCCGGGACTCCAGCTCTGGGGTTGCTCCTGATATCACATTCCCTGACGTCACAGTGTATGGACAGTGACGTCAGGGGCTCCAACAGCAGAGGAATCCCCAGCCAAAGCGTTGGCAACGCTCTGGCTGGGGATTCCACTCCTAGAGGGAGCGCCAATGTAGCTATCTACTTGGGGTGTGTGTGGCAGCATCTGCGAAGGGCACTGTGGCAGCATATCTACAGAGGGCACTGTGGCAGTATATCTACAGTGGGCACTGTGGCAGCATATCTACAGAGGGCACTGTGGCAGCATATCTACAGAGGGCACTGTGGCAGCATAGCTACAGAGGGCACTGTGGCAGCATATCTACAGAGGGCACTGTGGCAGCATATCTACAGAGGGCACTGTGGCAGCATAGCTACAGAGGGCACTGTGGCAGCATAGCTACAGAGGTCACTGTGGCAGCATAGCTACAGAGGGCACTGTGGCAGCATAGCTACAGAGGGCACTGTGGTGGCATAGCTACAGAGGGCACTGTGGCAGCATAGCTACAGAGGGCACTGTGGCGGCATAGCTACAGAGGGCACTGTGGCGGAAGAATCTACAAGTGGGTGTGTGGCAGTATCTAGGGGTGTGTTGCACTATCTACAGAGGGCACTGTGGCATTATCTACAGAGGGAACTGTGGCATTATCTACAGAGGGCACTGTGACATTATCTACAGAGGGCACTGTGGCATTATCTACAGAGGGCACTGTGGCATTATCTACAGAGGGCACTGTAGCATTATCTACAGAGGGCACTGTGGCATTATCTACAGAGGGCACTGTGGCACTATCTAAAAAGGACATGTGTGTCTGCCAAACGCTGCCAACTGAGCCGCCGGACTGCATTTCGCGACACTTAAACTGGAAAACTGGATTGTTGAAATAAGCACGTGGAGAATTCTCTCAAATTTTAAACCTAGCGCTATTATTATAGTAATGTAGTAATGTTATAGTAATGTCGTATTATTATAGTAATATAGTGTTATAGTAGTTAAAATAACTAATTGATTTACAATAATTTTGTATTGTATCAAATTTAAAAATAATGCGGCCCGTCAACTTCCCATTTTTTCTATATGTGGCCCACTTACCCGGCCGAGTTTGAGACCCCTGCTTTAGGGTATGTTCACCTGCTTAACAAAAAATGACTCTATCGAAAAAAGCTACAAAAACGCCCGTAAAAAATGCAGCGAAAAAAGCGAGTGGCTTAAAAAAAATGTCTGAAAATCAGGAGCTGTTTTCCCTTGAAAACAGCTCCATATTTTTAGACGTTTTTAAGTTTGCATGTGAGCATACCCTCACTGTCCCTGTGCAAGGAGCAGCTACTACTGATTACAAAAAGATCTGCCTGTTCTTAAGGCCGGATTCACACGAGCGTGTGCGTTTTGCGCACGCAAAAAACGCGGCGTTTTGCGTGCGCAAAAGGCACTTAACAGCTCCGTGTGGCATCACATATGATGCGCAGCTGCGTGCTTTTCGCGCAGCCGCCATCATTATGACACTCTGTTTGTATGTTTGTAAACAGAAAAGCACGTGGTGCTTTTCTGTTTTCATTCATACTTTTGACTACTGTTGCGGACTCACGCTGCGTAAAAATCACGTAACTGTCTGCACATCCCCATAGACTAATATAGGTCCATGCGACACGTGTGAAAATCACGCGCGTTGCACGGACGTATATCCCGTTCGTCTGAATAAGCCCTAACACTGCTTTGTCCTACTCCTCCTGCCTGCAAACTGCTCAGGACAATCAGTAGGGGTTAAATGGGTTTTCCATGGGGTAAAATATGTTTCATTAGGGTTTATTCAGACTAAGGACCCATGCACACGACCGTGTTCGGTCCGTGATATACAGCTCGCATGTCGGCTGCATTTCCCGGACTGAACACACTGCAGGGGGCCGGGCTCCTAGCATCATCGTTATGTACGACGCTAGGAGTCCCTGCCTCGCTGCGGGACAACTGCCCCGTACTGTAATCATGTTTTCAGCATGGGACAGTATTTCCTCGGGGAGACAGTGACTCCTGGCATTGTACATAACTATATGATGCTAGGAGCCCGGCTCCCTGCAGTGTGTTTGGTCCGGGAAATGCGACCGACATGCGGACTGTATATCACAGACCGAGCATGGTCGTGTGCATGGGGCCTAACGTGTCAAATAGGCCATAAAAAACGCCTGTTTTTCACTGCCTATTTGCATCTGTGCCAGACCCGTTTTCACGGATCCCTCATAGACTTGTGTCACTTGAAGGATCCGTGAAAACAGACAAAAATTGGACATGTCCTGTTTTTACATGGGTCGTTTACATAGTACGTGAAGACAACGGCCGTGTGAATAGCCCCATAGAAATACATGCAGCCGTGTGACAGCGGTTAAAAAACGTCTATCACACGGACGATTTCAACATTCATTTGAATAAGCTCTAAGTCCTAAAATACATAAATAACAAACGTTGTCATATTCTTGCCTCTGCAATTTCTCACTTTCCTCATTTGCTACCTTTGTCCCATGAGCGGACTTGTCATGTGACTATAGCGACAAATCATCTTTCGCCCTTGCACAGGTTTCATGCAATGTGACAACAGTATGAACACATCACCGTGCTCCTTAACCCTTTCACGACCGATGACGAAAATGAACGTCATGGTCGGCTGCTAGATCGCGCATCATGACGTTCATTTTCGTCGGTATTTCAAACTGTCACTCTGTGTAAACACAGAGTGACAGGCGCACACTGACAGCTGTCAGACAGCTGTCACATCAGTCTCGCCGGACAGCGGACCATCGCCGCTGCTTTCGGCAATTAACCCCTTAAGTGCGGCGACGGATTGCCGTCGCCGCATTTAAGTGGTTTGAAGCACATCGGCAGCCCCCACGAAGTGATCGTGGGGGCTACCGATGCTTGTCGTGGCAATCGGAGGTCAGACAATGACCTCCTGGTTGCCATGTACAGAAGCCTCGGAGGAGCAGCCTCCGGCCGGTCCTCCTCGTCTTCCTGTCAGAGTGACAGTTACGTCACAATGACAGTTAGGAGTACATTACACTACGTGTGTAGTGTAATGTACTCTAGTAGCGATCAAAGCTGCAAGTCTCAATGTCCCCTAGTGGGAAAAGTAAAAAAAAGTAATAAAAATGTTTTAAAAAAAGTGTAAAAATAAGAGTTATAAGTTATATAAACACAAAATGCTTTTTTTTTCCTATAATAAGACTTTTATTATAGAAAAAAAATGAACACGTTAAAAAAGTACACAGATTTGGTATCATCGCGTTCGTAACGACACCAACTATAAAACTCTAATGTTATTTTTCCCGCACGATGAACACCCCAAAAAAAATCAATAAAAAACTACAACAGAATCGCAATTTTTTTGGTCACCACCCCTCCCAAAATATAGAATAAAAAGTGATCAAAAGGTCGCATGTACCCAAAAATAGTACCAATAAAATCTTCAATCCGTCCCGCAAAAAACAAGCCCTTACACAGATTTTTTGACTAAAAAATAAAAAAATTATGGCTCTCAGAATATGGTGACACAGAAATTATTTTTTTTTATAAAGAAGTGATTTTATTGTGCAAACACAAAAAAAAAAGGAAAAAACCTATATACATCTGGTAATCGTACCAACCCGCAGAATAAAGTAAAAATTTCATTTATAGCGTACGGTGAACGCCGCAAAAAGAAAACCTAAAACACGGTGTCAGAATTCCTGTTTTTTGGTCAGGATTGCAAAAAAATGGAATAAAAAGTGATCAAATAAAAAAATCGCATGTACCCCAAAATGGTACCAATGAAAACTACAGATTGTCCCGCAACAAATAAGCCCTCACACAGCTCCGGTGGTGAAAAAATAAAAAAGTTCTGGCTCTCAGAATATGGCGATGCAAAATGTGCAGAGTGTTCCAAAAGCGGATAAGATCGGGCGCCATTTATCAGTGCGACACCGGCCACACATCTATGAATTATTATTTATTTACCACATTATTATACCCTCTTATTATGCCCTGATGTACTCTGTCCAGCTTACATATGCCCCCTCATTATAAACTGAAATACCAACAATACCCCAAACAGAACTACTACCAAGCAAAATCTGCGCTCCAAAAGCAAAATGGCGCTCCCTCCCTTCTGAGCCCTGCAGCGTGCCCAAGCAGTTTGCGCCCACACATATGGCATCGCCATACCCGAGAGAACCCGCTTAACGTTTTATGAGGTATTTGTCTTCTGTGGCACAAACTGGGCACAACATATTATGCACTAAAATGGCATATCAGTGGAAAATTGCAATTTTCACTTTGAACCATCCGCTGTGCACTAACCCCTTTGCGCACTATGACTTAATATCCCGTCATGGTGCGGCGGTTGATGTATGGAGCGGGCTCACGTGCTGAGCCCGCTCCATACGCTGCGGGTGTCGGCTGTGTATTACAGCTGACACCCGGGACTAACGGATAGAGATGAGCGAACTTATGAAAAGTTCGGTTCGGCAGGTTTGACGAATTTCATGAAAAAGTTCGATTCGGACAGAACTAGTTCTGACCGAACCTGTAATACAAGAAAGCCCCTAAAAATCGTGTATAACACTGTTTAAAAGCCATAGAAGCCCTGTATAACACTCTTAGGTCACCCATGAGTATGTCCAAGTACTTTTGAGCTGTCTTTAAGGCAAAGTTAGTGTTAAAGTTACGCCAACATGTATGGCTATAGGAAAACGGATGGGACACGGTGATAACTAACAGAAACCACTGCACTTGTGCATGTTGTATGCTTAATGCATTGTTAAAAAAGGTTCAAAAATTAACCATTTTTGACGGCAGATGCCTGCCAGGGTTCATACATATAAGGTGGTAAAAGAAGAAGCAATGGCTTTTGACAAGCCCTCAAAAAATGTACCCTTTATGGTGGCAGATGCCTGCCGGGGTTCATCCATACATGGATGTAAAACCAACAAGCAATGACTTTTCACAAGCCCTCCAGGCCTGCTTGTAGCAGACGGCAGTGGAGGTGTATTGGTGGTAGTAGAGGTAGCCAACGGACAGCAAGGGTGGTGGTAGTAGTAGTAGTAGCAGCACATTAAAAGAGACTGGACAGTCACAGGACAAAGCCCTGTGGTGGGGCTGGCCTCAGGCCTGCTTGTAGCAGACGGCAGTGGAGGTGTATTGGTGGTAGTAGAGGTAGCCAACGGACAGCAAGGGTGGTAGTAGTAGTAGTAGCACATTAAAAGAGACTGGACTGTCACAGGACAAAGCCCTGTGGAGGGGCAGGCCTGCTTGTAGCAGACGGCACTGGGGGTGAATTGGTGGTAGAAGTAGTAGTAGCACCAACAGCGGCACATTAAAAAAAGAGTGGACAGGACAGAATCCCGTAGTAGCAGGCGGCAGTAGCAGGCGGCAGCGGCAGCAGCAATGTCAGATCCAATCAGTGGCATCAGGCACAGGGGTTTTAAAATCCTCACCGATCCACGCTTGATTCATTTTCAGAAACGTGAGATTTTCCAAGCTGTTGGCGAACAATCTTGTTCGCTTAGGGGTGACGAAGCCCCCTGCCGCGCTGAATACCCTCTCTGACGCTACACTGGAGGGTGGACAAGACAGTACATCCATGGCAAACTGGGCCAGTTCTTGCCAATGATCCAATCTGCTGACCCAGAAGTCCATGGGGTCTGGGATCAGGATTTCTGACGGAGAAAGGGCACAGTCCAGGTACGAGTGAACCTGGTTGTTTAGGTGCTGGACCTGGTGATGGTGAACATCCCTTTGGTGACTACGATGTGTGTCAGGTCGGGGTATTGGATGTAAAAATGTTGTCATCATATTTTCCAAACTGAATTGGCTGCTGCTGCTGCCGCTGCTGCCGCCTATTGCAGAGGTAGCTCTGCCAGAGGCGGTGGAACGATGAGACAGTGGGGAGCGGAGAGTGGCCCCCCGGTCAGACATGCTTGCAGCAGGTGTTTGCCGTTTGAAAGCCGTGACAAGCTCGCTGCATAGCTTCTCTCGATAATAAGCCAATTTTGCCTCCCTCTCGGAAGGCGCAAAAAACTCCCCCATTCTGGCTTTATACCGAGGGTCTAAAAGTGTGGCTATCCAGTACTCATCTCTTTGCTTCATGCTAACAATACGACAGTCAGCGCGCAAGTAACGAAGCATACAGCTCGCCATCCTGGCCAGCGTTTCAGAGGGCCCGGTTGGTTCCATCTCCGCCCCATACTGCCATGGTTGTCCATCATCAAGGTTGTCGTCAGACTCGTCATCACCATCACTGTCATGTTGTGCGGCTGCCTCGTCCCCTATCCCTTCCTGTGATTCATCTCCAAATCCAGCTCCTCTTCAGGTCCTGTTTCCTCATCCTCATCCTCCTCCTCCTCAACATCCATAGCCAGATGTGATCCTTCCTCCATCCTTTGCTGAATCATCGCTGTGAGCGTTTGCTCCATAATGAATATCAGCGGCATAACATCGTTCATTCCGCTAGCGTCACGGCTCACAAATCGTGTGGCCTCTTCTAAGGGCTTCAAATGCGACATGCGTCTCTAACCAGCTGCCAGTGCCTGAGCTTGAAATTACACTGGCTCCAAACGCTGCCCGCCTGCTGCATCAGGAAATCATTCACGGCTTTCCGCTGTTCGTACAGACGGTCCAACATGTGCAGGGTGGAATTCCAGCGTGTTGGAACATCGCAAATCAGGCTGTGTTCTGGGAGATTGTTTTGACGCTGCAAGTCCAGGAGGGCGTGCTTAAATGCATACGAACGTCTAAAGTGAATGTAAACCCTCCTGGACATGGCCAGCACACCCTTCAAACCAACATATGACTTTAAGAAGCGTGTTATGACCAGATTGATCACATGTGCCATGCAAGGAGCGTGTGTCAGGTGACCTAGACGCAGTGCAGCCCCAACGTTCGTCCCGTTATCAGAGACAACATTGCCCAGTGTGAGTTTCAGAGGAGACAGCCAGCGTGCAATTTCCTCCTTGATGCACAGCAGCAGCTCCTGCCCTGTGTGGCTTTTCTCGCCCATGCTCAGCAGGTGTAAGACAGCGTTGTGGCGCTTCACCTGGCACCTATGAAAAGAGGAGGGCGGAGGAGTGAAGATACGCTGTGTCCTGTCGGGGACGGGAAGACCTCCATTGAGGAGGGCAAGGAGGAGGAGGAGGAGTAGGAGGAGGAGGATGGTAGGCGCCTGGTGTCCAGAGTTGAACCAGAAAGATACAAGCGTGGATGTGGTAATGCCTGGCATTGTTGCGGTGGTGCATCGGACTGCAAAATATTGACCCAGTGGGCGTGAAAGACATGTATTGTCCCTTCCCACAGTTGCTGCTCCACGTGTCGACGGTGGCATGTACCCTGCTGTACACGGATAATTGCAAGGACTGGCACACCTTTTCCTCCACGTGCTTGTGCAAGGCAGGGACAGCTGTTTTGGAGAAGTAATGTCGGTTAGGTATTCGCCACCTAGGCTGAGCGCACGCCATCAATTGCTTGAAGCCGGCGGAGTCGACCAGGTGGTACGGCAGCGACTGCACCACCAACAACTTAGCTAGGTGTGAATTAAGCCGCATGACAAGTGGATGACTGGGTATATATTGTTGCTTATTGGACAACGATTCCGAGGAGCACTAGATGACAGTGATGATGATGATGACAACGACATGGTGCATAAGGCCTGGCTACTACTTAGATGACAGGGACTCGGAGCAGCAGCAGCAGCAGCAGAGGGGTCTTAATTAGATGTACATGATGGTGGGGCATGTCGATTGTCCCACATGGCCTCGTGATGCCGCTCCATGTGTTTACGTAGAGCGGTAGTTCCTACATTGCTGCCCTGCCCACGCCTTACTTTCTGCTTGCAGATACGGCACTGTGCCATGTTTTCATCCTCCGGGAAGGTACAGAAAAATTGCCACACGGCAGAGTACCGTAAAGAGGTAGTACCACGTCGTCCACCACCACCACCACCACCACCCGAGCTTGCCCCTTGTCTGGTAGGCTTTATTCGGGAGCCTATACCAGTAGCATCAGTGTCGCCGTCACCGGCTCCTGAGCTGACCCTACCGCTGCAACACTTTGCAGATTGACTTCTGCCCCTACCTCGGCTTGGCTGTTTATCACTGCCAGTGCCGCCACTACTACCCTCCTCCTCTGACGCCATCATCACCTCGTCACCTGGTTCCCACGTCCTGTCTAAAACAACATCATCATAGCCCTCCTCATCATCCCCGCCACTTCTTGCACTGTGTTGTGAATGTGATGTGACATCATAGCGGGCTCCATGCCCCCCCTCTAAACTGCGTCTGCCACCACGGCTACCACCAACACCCCCACTACCACAGCTATGCATCTCGGACACCGCTTCCACCTCCACCACCGCCGCAACACACTCCGTTGGCTGACTCGCGGAAAACAAATCATCACTATGTTGTTCAGTATCTTCCTTCGCACCCGAGGAGATGTCTCTTAGGACTTTCAGGAATGATGGCTTCCCGCTAGGAAGGGGGAGTGAAGACATAGATGATGGAATGGAAACGCTAGAAATACCCATATTAGTACTGTCACTGTGCCAAGGAACTGTAGAGGATCTGGAATCCAACGAAACCTGGCTTGAAGCCAGATCGTCAGAGTCTTCCTGCTGAGATGACCGCGAGCCAGCCAACCAGTCCACAATGGCCGTATTGTCTAAAGTAACCCGCCCACCGGAGGAGATGGACAATTCTGGCTTGCTGATACTGCTACTACTACCAGCAGGCACATGGCTGCTGCTACTAGTGGAACTGGGCACATGTCTTGTGCCACAAATGCTGGTACTGGGTCTGGCACCAACAGATCCAACATTTGGACTGGAAGAGGACATGGCATGGGTGTTTTTTCCTCTACCCCGTCCTTTCACAGCCTTTTTTTTTACCAGACATTTCACTGCTGGAGTGCAGCGAGTTGAATCAAAACCCCGGGGATGAGCCCCTTCTAAAAGCGTATTCACACACTGGCTTGGCAAATGGCAATGAATGAGAATTTCTATCAGCCACGCCGCGGTGCACTCAGGGAATGCTGGGTGTTGTAGTACTACAAAGGCAGCCTGTATTGCAAGTTGGATTGTTATGTTAACGGCCGGGGATGAGCCCCTTCTAAAGGCTTATTGACACACTGGCTTGGCAAATGGCAATGAATGAGAATTTCTATCAGCCACACCACAGCACTGACTCAGGGAATGCTGGGCGTTGTAGTACTACAAAGGCTGCCTCAGCTGCCTGTATTGCAAGTTGGATGCAACGGGGATGAGCCCCTTCTAAAAGCTTATTTACACACTGGCTTGGCAAATGGCAATGAATGAGAATTTCTATCAGCCACTGCACTGACTCAGGGAATGCTGGGCGTTGTAGTACTACAAAGGCTGCCTGTATTGCAAGTTGGATTGTTATGTTAACGGCCGGGGATGAGCGCCTTCTAAAAGCGTATGCACACACTGGCTTGGCAAATGGCAATGAATGAGAATTTCTATCTGCCACACCGCAGTGCGCTCAGGGAATGCTGGGCGTTGTAGTACTACAAAGGCTGCCTCAGCTGCCTGTATTGCAAGTTGGATGCAACGGGGATGAGCCCTTCTAAAGGCTTATTGACACACTGGCTTGCCAAATGGCAATGAATGAGAATTTCTATCAGCCACTGCACTGACTCAGGGAATGCTTGGCGTTGTAGTACTACAAAGGCTGCCTCAGCTGCCTGTATTGCAAGTTGCATGCAACGGGTATGAGCCCCTTCTAAAAGCTTATTCACACACTGGCTTGGCAAATGGCAATGAATGAGAATTTCTATCAGCCACTGCACTGACTCAGGGAATGCTGGGCGTTGTAGTACTACAAAGGCTGCCTGTATTGCAAGTTGGATTGTTATGTTAACGGCCGGGGATGAGCGCCTTCTAAAAGCGTATTCACACACTGGCTTGGCAAATGGCAATGAATGAGAATTTCTATCAGCCACGCCGCGGTGCACTCAGGGAATGCTGGGCATTGTAGTACTACAAAGGCTGCCTGTATTGCAATTTGGATTGCTATGTTAACGGCCGGGGATGAGCCCCTTCTAAAAGCGTATTCACACACTGGCTTGGCAAATGGCAATGAATGAGAATTTCTATCAGCCACTGCACTGACTCAGGGAATGCTGGGCATTGTAGTACTACAAAGGCTGCCTGTATTGCAATTTGGATTGCTATGTTAACGGCCGGGGATGAGCCCCTTCTAAAAGCGTATTCACACACTGGCTTGGCAAATGGCAATGAATGAGAATTTCTATCAGCCACGCCGCGGTGCACTCAGGGAATGCTGGGCGTTGTAGTACTACAAAGGCTGCCTGTATTGCAAGTTGGATTATGTTAACGGCTGGGGATGAGCCCCTTCTAAAAGCGTATTCACACACTGCCTTGGCAAATGGCAATGAATGAGAATTTCTATCAGCCACACCGCGGTGCACTCAGGGAATGCTGGGCGTTGGTAGTACTACAAAGGCTGCCTGTATTGCAAGTTGAATTGTTATGTTAACGGCCGGGGATGAGCCCCTTCTAAAAGCGTATTCACACACTGGCTTGGCAAATGGCAATGAATGAGAATTTCTATCAGCCACCTCACTGACTTAGGGAATGCTGGGCGTTGTAGTACTACAAAGGCTGCCTGTATTGCAAGTTGGATTGTTATGTTAACGGCCGGGGATGAGCCCCTTCTAAAAGCGTATTCACACACTGGCTTGGCAAATGGCAATGAATGAGAATTTCTATCAGCCACCTCACTGACTTAGGGAATGCTGGGCGTTGTAGTACTACAAAGGCTGCCTGTATTGCAAGTTGGATTGTTATGTTAACGGCCGGGGATGAGCCCCTTCTAAAAGCTTATTCACACACTGGCTTGGCAAATGGGGAATTTGTATTGCAATTTGGATGTTGAGAGTAGACTCCCGCTGTAGTGGATGAGCCCCTTCGATTGCTGGATTCCTGGCTTTTAGATTCCTAAAGCTTTCCCTAACTGCACAAAGATGCTATTCCTACAGCTCCTGTTTGTAAAATGGCCGCTGAGCTCCGTGCATAGACTTTTATTGCAGGCTTGAGCCCGCCCCTATGCTGCCTCCCGATTGGCTGGAAGAGCCGTTTGCAAGGCATTATGGGGTAGCCTGATGTCAGGTAATGTTGTGAAATCCTCCATTTTACATCTAACATGTGGCAGGCGGCAAAATGTAGCCGGATTCGGTCAAAACGGGTTCGGCCGAACCCGGTGAAGTTCGGATTCGCTGCGAACCGAACTTTTCCCGATGTTCGGACCGAAACCGGGTTCGGTTGTCCCGGTTCGCTCATCTCTACTAACGGACAGGTACAGTGATCACTCTGTTACAGAAGCCTGTAAGAATAGCAATATACTGCAATACATTAGTATTGCAGTGTATTGTTCCAGTGATCCAATAATCGCTGGATCAAGTCCCCTAAGGGGATTGATTAATAAAATGTTTAGAAGAATTATAGTTATTAGTAGTGAGTAGTAATTTTATTTTTTTTAAAGTTAAAAAAAACAAACCACCTTTTCCAATTTTTCTTCTAAAGTAATGTCAAAAAGATGAACAAAATTGATATCGCTACATCAGTAAAAGTCCGAACTATTACAATATACCATTATTTAATTTGCTCAGTGAACACCTTAAAAAAATTTAGTAATTGAAACCGGCAAAATCATTTTAATTTTTACAGACTAATTCCAATATATTTAGCGAAAAACCTGTGTGGTCAAAATGCTAACTATACCCCTAGATAAATACCTTAAGGGGTCTAGTTTTCGAAATGGGGTAGTTTATGGGGAGTTTCTATCAATCTCTCAGCTCAAAGCTTCTCTAAATGTACAGTGGGGCCTAAAACATTTTCAAGCAAAATATGAGTCCTGAAAGCCTCCGGGTGCTCCCTTCCTTTTGGGCCCTGCCGTGTATCCAGGCAACGCATTAGGGCCACAAT
The DNA here is from genome assembly GCF_050947455.1 of Rhinoderma darwinii. Classification (NCBI taxonomy): domain Eukaryota; kingdom Metazoa; phylum Chordata; class Amphibia; order Anura; family Rhinodermatidae; genus Rhinoderma; species Rhinoderma darwinii. The sequence continues at coordinate 410,465,732 of NC_134687.1, read as the reverse complement.
GTGGGTATTTTTGAAAACAGGAGAAACAGGGAAATAGATTTTGTGGTGTGTTTCTTCATTCTCATGTTCGCTTTACAAAGAAATCGGTCTTCAAACTGATACTTTTATGAAAAAAAGTTAAATTATTTCTTTTTCCACCTGCTATGTATTAAATTTAGCAAAAAACTGTGGGGTCAAAATACTTACTATACCCCTAGATAAATACCTTAAGGGGCCTAGTTTTCTAAATGGGGTCATTTGTGGGGGTTTCCATCACTCTGAGACCTATGAGCCTCTGAAAACCTGGCTTGGTGCAGGAAAACAAAATGTACTTCAAAATTTATAAAATTATTATTCAATTTATAAGTCCTCTAACTTGCTAAAAATGTATTTTATTTTTTCAAAAGTGCTGTCAAAATAGAGTAAAGAGATGGAAATATATATTTAATTTAAAAAAATTGTACAGTATGTGTGAACATATGTGACATATTGCAGTTAAAAATAGGGAAAAATGTTAATTTTTACAAAATTTCTTCAATTTGTCTATTTTTTAATTAATTTCCGCAAATTGTATCAGTCTACTTTTACCACTAAAATAAAGTACAACATGTGATGAAAAAACAATGTCAGAATTACTTGGATATTCAAAACTTTCACAGAGTTATTCTCTGATAAAGTCAGACATACCAGATTTGACAAATCTGGCTTGGTCATTAAGGTCCAAACAGGCCCGGTCATTAAGGGGTTAATACACAAAGGATTGGAGGGGACCGAGATAGAGGCAGCAGAGGGCAACAATGAGATATAACAATTAAAAATATATGGCAAAGTTTGTTATTTTTGTTTTTTATAAGACTATTTGTTTTTTACTAACATAATTTGTGAGTAAATGGATATAACATTCGGACCTATCTATAGCGACTGATGTATATATGTCTCACATTATGTAAATTAAGTAACGTCACTTCCTGTTCTGTAACGTCTCCTACATAATAAAGACAGTGAAGATGGATCACACATCACCTCCTAGAACTAAACCCAGCAACAATGAAGACTTTCCTTCTCCTCTTTATATCACTGGCCTGCTTGTCAGGTGACATTACTAGAGACATTACTAGAATATAGATATTACTAGCACTATGATGAGATGTTTATATGGATATAACCTTATTCTGTAATTTCCAGGTGTCCGGTCTCAAGAACAACTTGTCCAGTCATCAGACCCAGTGGTGATAAAGCCCGGGAACTCACATAGACTCTCATGTACAGCTTCTGGATTCACCTTCAGTAGCTATGGCATGAACTGGGTTAGACAGGCTCCTGGCAGAGGATTACAATGGTTGGGATATATTAACAGCGGTGGAAGTAGCACAAGCTATGATGATTCTGTTAAAGGACGATTCACAATCTCCAGAGATAACAGTAAGAACCAGTTATACCTACAAATGTCCAACATGAAGACTGAGGACACTGCCGTGTATTACTGTGCTAGATACACACACTGATAGAAGACAATCTCTGAGTGTAACATAAACTGATATAAAGAGTCATCACTTGTCACTAGGTGGCAGCACTAACTCTATAATATTACAGTGAAATAATATAATTCAGACATGAAAACCATAATTACGATTACATCTAAGTTCATCAACTTAGATGTGACTGATATTATTGTGATTCTGTGTGTAAGAGACACAGGACACGCTCTCAGTTGAGCCGTCAGTTCTCTTCACTCACAGATTTGGCTGATAACTTACAATGTATAGATGACAGATAGAATGTTAGGAAATGTCCGTCACTTTTAGGATGTCATGACTATTAGCCAAGCTGCTGGGTGGCCCTGGATTTTGATGCAGAGCCAATCTCATTTCTCTGTCTGCACCCTATCAGGGCCAAAGGTGGAGTATTTTAATCTGTTCAGTTTTTCTCATTGTTGCTTGTGATTTCTTGTGTATTCATGTGTCTCATCAAGCTCCTGGTAACACCCTACGTATATCACGTTGAGTGTTTGGACTCTTTGACTGGACCTCGGCTGTGTCTTTGGATTTTCCCGCTGCTCACTGATTTGGACATTCTGCTCTTTGCTGGTTTTGACCTCTGCAAGTCCTGGTACTCTTGATTTGCGATTTGGACTTTTAATCTCTTCTGGTTTGACCTCGGCTTGTGTATTACCCCTCTTGGATTTTGGTTATCGGTTCTGGTATTGCCTGCAGTTGCACCTCCTGTCCATCACCTTATTCTGTAAATGTAACCTGAATTCTATGCTGCCAAATCCCACCTGTCCTGCCGTGGGCTCTGGTGAAGACCATAGAGTAACCTTAGGCCCTGTTCACACAGAGTTTTTTTTTACATGTTTTTTGACGAGGAAACTGCATCGGTAAATGTGCCAAAAACGTCTGAAAATGCCTCCCATTAATTTCAATGGGTGGTGGAGGAGTTTTTTCCCCGCGAGCGGATAAAAACGTCATGCTCTATCTTCGGGCGTTTACGCCTCTGACCTCCCATTAACGCAGCAAAAACCGCAGCAAATCGCGTGCAGGCAGATGAAAATCTGCCTCAAAATTCCAAACGGAATTTTGAGGCAGAATTTTCTGCCTTCAAGAAACTCAGTGTGAACAGGGCCTTAGTCTCTGCTGACCAGAGTGGTGACGGACTTGAGGTAGCTGATTTACCTGAACGCTTGATGCAGACAGTCTTTAGCTCCCTTTGGGGAATTGCCTATATAGCAATTACATAAACTTGCACTCTGGGGAATTACTCAAGTAGTGATTCCTCGACATAGAAGCTGTATCGGAAAAACGAAAGACAATTTTTGATAAAAGTCAATTAAATAAAGGTTTAAAATAACCTAAAACATGGCATAAAAAAGGTTTCCGCAGCCTGTGGAATATACACCGCATTCCAAATTATTATGCAAATGTTCTTTTTCGCTGATTTTCCTAAATAGTCGATGTAAATGACACTCAGTATAATCTTCAAGCCATCAACCGTTGGAGAAAAATGCGAATTTTATTGAACAAATCTCCTAATGATAACAGATTTTTTTTTTAAGTAAAAAACTCAAAATGCACTGTTTCAAATTATTATGCACAACAGAAATCAAAACATTTTAAAGGTTGTAAAGAGAACTAAAATGGTAATTTGTTGAATTTGCAGCATCAGGAGGTCACATTTACAGAAATCAAAAGCTATTTCAATAAAACAAAAACTTAACAGGCCAAGTTACATGTTAACATAGGACCCCTTCTTTGATATGACCTTCACAATTATTGCATCCATTGAATTTGTGAGTATTTGGACAGTTTCTGCTTGAATATCTTTGCAGGATGTCAGAATAACCTCCCAGAGCTTCTGTATTGATGTGAACTGCCTCCCACCCTCACAGATATTTTGCTTGAGGATGCTCCAAAGGTTCTCAATAGGGTTGAGGTCAGGGGAACATGGGGGCCACACCATGAGTTTCTCTCCTTTTATGCCCATAGTAGCCAATGACACAGAGGTATTCTTTGCAGCATAGATGGTGTATTGTCATGCATGAAGATAATTTTTCTACGGAAGGCACAGTTCTTCTTTTTGTACCACGGAAGAAAGTGGTCAGTCATAAACTCTACGTACTTTGCAGAGGTCATTTTCATACTGTCAGGGACCCTAAAGGGGCCTACCAGCTCTCTCCCCATGATTCCAGCCCAAAACATGACTCTGCCACCTCCTCGCTGAAGTCGCAGCCTTGTTGGGACATGGTGGCCATTCACCAACCATCCACTACTCCATCAATTTGGACCATCCAGGGTTGCACGGCACTCATCAGTAAACAACACGGTTTGAAAATTAGTCTTCATGTATTTCTGAGCCCACTGCAACCGTTTCTGCTTGTGAGCATTGTTTAGGGGTGGCCGAATAATAGCTTTATGCACACTTGAAAACCTCTGGAGGATCCTACACCTTGAGGTTCGCGGGACTCCAGAGGTACCAGCGGCTTCAAGTACCTGTTTGCTTCTTTGCAATAGCATTTTAGCAGCTGCTCTCCTAATCCTATTAATTTGTCTGGCAGAAACCTTCCACATTATGCCTTTATCTGAACGAACCCGTCTGTGCTCTGAATCAGCCACAAATCTTTTCACAGTACGATGATCACGCTTACGTTTTCTTGAAATATCCAATGTTTTCATACCTTGTCCAAGGTATTGCACTATTTTACGCTTTTCAAAAGCAGAGAGATCCTTTTTCTTTCCCATATTGCTTGAAACCTGTGGCCTGCTTAATAATGTGGAACGTCCTTCTTAAGTTGTTTTCCTTTGATTGGGCACACCTGGCAAACTGAGATTGATTACAATGATCCAAAGAGCCCTAAGACACAATACCATCCATGAGTTTAATTGAAAAACTAATAATTAAATGTTTATGACACTTAAATCCAATGTGCATAATAATTTGGAACACGGTGTGTATATATACACTACCGTTCAAAAAATGTTGTGTTTTCCATGAAAATTCACACATATTCATCAAATGAGTTGCAAAATGACTAGAAAATATAGTCAAGACATTGACAAGGTTAGAAATAATGATTTTTATTTGAAATAATAATTTTCTCCTTCAAACTTTGCTTTCGTCAAAGAATGCTCCATTTGCAGCAATTACAGCATTGCAGACCTTTGGCATTCTAGCCGTTAATTTGCTGAGGTAATCGGGAGAAATTTCACCCCATGCTTCCAGAAGGCCCTCCCACAAGTTGGATTGGCTTGATAGGCACTTCTTGCGTACCATACGGTCAAGCTGCTCCCACAACAGCTCTATGGGGTTGAGATCTGGTGACTGCGCTGGCCACTCCATTACAGATAGAATACCAGCTGCCTGCTTCTACCCTAAATAGTTCTTGCATAATTTGGAGGTGTGCTTTGGGTCATTGTCCTGTTGTAGGATGAAATTGGCTCCAATTGAGCGCTGTCCACAGGGTATGGCATGGCGTTGCAAAATGGAGTGATAGCCTTCCTTATTCAAAATCCCTTTTACCTTGTACAAATCTCGCACTTTACCAGCACCAAAGCAACCCCAGACCATCACATTACCTCCACCATGCTTGACAGATGGCGTCAGGCACTCTTCCAGCATCTTTTCAGTTGTTCTGCATCTCACAAATGTTCTTCTGTGTGATCCAAACACCTCAAACTTCGATTCGTCTGTCCATAACACTTTTTTCCAATCTTCCTCTGTCCAATGTCTGTGTGCTTTTGCCCATATAAATCTTTTCCTTTTATTAGCCAGTCTCAGATATGGCTTTTTCTTTGCCACTCTGCCCTGAAGGCCAGCATCCCGGAGTCGCCTCTTCACTGTAGACGTTGACACTGGCGTTTTGCGGGTACTATTTAATGAAGCTGCCAGTTGAGGACCTGTGAGGCGTCTATTTCTCAAACTAGAGACTCTAATGTATTTGTCTTGTTGCTCAGTTGTGCAGCGGGGCCTCCCACTTCTCTTTCTACTCTGGTTAGAGCCTGTTTGTGCTGTCCTTTGAAGGGAGTAGTACACACCGTTGTAGGAAATCTTCAGTTTCTTGGCAATTTCTCGCATGGAATAGCCTTCATTTCTAAGAACAAGAATAGACTGTCGAGTTTCACATGAAAGCTCTCTTTTTCTAGCCATTTTGAGAGTTTAATCGAACCCACAAATGTAATGCTCCAGATTCTCAACTAGCTCAAAGGAAGGTCAGTTTTATAGCTCCTCTAAACAGCAAAACTGTTTACAGCGGTGGTAACATAATTGCACAAGGGTTTTCAAGTGTTTTCTAATCATCCATTAGCCTTCTAACACAGTTAGCAAACACAATGTACCATTAGAACACTGGAGTGATGGTTGCTGGAAATGGGCCTCTATACACCTATGTAGATATTGCATTAAAAACCAGACGTTTGCAGCTAGAATAGTCATTTTGCACATTAACAATGTATAGAGTGTATTTCTGATTCATTTCATGTTATCTTCATTGAAAAAAACGGTGCTTTTCTTGCAAAAATAAGGAAATTTCTAAGTGACCCTAAACTTTTGAACGGTAGTGTATATGTATATATATATATATATATATATATATATACAGTGAAGGAAATAAGTATTTGATCCCTTGCTGATTTTGTAAGTTTGCATACTGTCAGAGTCATGAACAGTCTAGAATTTTTAGGCTAGGTTAATTTTACCAGTGAGAGATAGATGATATAAAAAAAAAAAAACTGAAAATCACATAGTCAAAATTATATATATTTATTTGCATTGTGCACAAAGAAATAGGTATTTGATCCCCTACCAACCATTAAGAGTTCAGCCTCTTCCAGACCAGTTACACGCTCCAAATCAACTTGGTGCCTGCATTAAAGACAGCTGTCATAAATGATCACCTGTATAAAAGACTCCTGTCCACAGACTCAATTAATCAGTCTGACTCTAACCTCTACAACATGGGCAAGACCAAAGAGCTATCTAAGGATGTCAGGGACAAGATCATAGACCTGCACAAGGCTGGAATGGGCTACAAAACCATAAGTAAGACGCTGGGTGAGAAGGAGACAACTGTTGGTGCAATAGTAAGAAAATGGAAGACATACAAAATGACTGTCAATCGACATCGATCTGGGGCTCCATGCAAAATCTCACCTCGTGGGGTATCCTTGATCCTGAGGAAGGTGAGAGCTCAGCCGAAAACTACATGGGGGGAACTTGTTAATGATCTCAAGGCAGCTGGGACCACAGTCACCAAGAAAACCATTGGTAACACATTACGCCGTAATGGATTAAAATCCTGCAGTGCCGGCAAGGTCCCCCTGCTCAAGAAGGCACATTTACAGGCCTGTCTGAAGTTTTCAAATGAACATCTGGATGATTCTGAGAGTGATTGGGAGAAGGTGCTGTGGTCAGATGAGACTAAAATTGAGCTCTTTGGCATTAACTCAACTCGCCGTGTTTGGAGGAAGAGAAATGCTGCCTATGACCCAAAAAACACCATCCCCACTGTCAAGCATGGAGGTGGAAACATTATGTTTTGGGGGTGTTTCTCTGCTAAGGGCACAGGACTACTTCACCGCATCGATGGGAGAATGGATGGAGCCATGTACCGTCAAATCCTGAGTGACAACCTCCTTCCCTCCACCAGGACATTAAAAATGGCTCGTGGCTGGATCTTCCAGCACGACAATGACCCGAAACATACAGCCAAGGCATCAAAGGAGTGGCTCAAAAAGAAGCAAATTAAGGTCATGGAGTGGCCTAGCCAGTCTCCAGACCTTAATCCCATCGAAAACTTATGGAGGGAGCTTAAGTTGCCAAGCGACAGCCTCGAAATCTTAATGATTTACAGATGATCTGCAAAGAGAAGTGGGCCAAAATTCCATCTAACATGTGTGCAAACCTCATCATCAACTACAAAAAACGTCTGACTGCTGTGCTTGCCAACAAGGGTTTTGCCACCAAGTATTAAGTCTTGTTTGCCAAAGGGATCAAATACTTATTTCTCTGTGCACAATGCAAATAAATATATATAATTTTGACTATGTGATTTTCTTTTTTTTTTTAACATAATCTATCTCTCACTGGTAAAATTAACCTAGCCTAAAAATTGTAGACTGTTCATGTCTTTGACAGTGGGCAAACTTACAAAATCAGCAAGGGATCAAATACTTATTTCCCTCACTGTGTGTATATATTCTTCTTACATCCAAAAACTTTTTATTGAACTTACAATTATAGATGCATTGACGAAAAATGTTGTTTTATGATTACTATAGACCTATGATTAATTAGGTTATCATACCTGTATCAGCTGCTTGTTAGTTTCCCCGCTATTATTCTTATTCTTTCTCCTTGGTGTGCACGATCCTAGTGCTCATCATGGTTTCAGAATACTCCGTGGCCACCGTAGTTTTTTTTAAGGGTTACCATGACTCCAGGGACGCTCTTGTTGAGCGCTGCCTTTGTTTTATTCCCCATATGCTGGTATGGATCCGTACCGCAGTTACTGAGTGCCTGATCGTGAGTTTATTAAAACATATTTAGTCTATATCTGATAAACTCTTTTTACTAATGTATTGCACCTACTATTTAACATTTGAAATATATGAGTATTGCACTTTTGGTTTTCTCCGCGTGTTACATGGCCCAGCAGTTTTATATAGTACCTCCTTTTACTTAAAAGTCCTCTCCACTGACCTAGTAAAACTTTTTATGAACAGTTTATAAACCTTGTAATAATTAATGTTATTATCTTTAACTGATTCAATATGTTGTAAGAGTTGTTCTTTGACCTATGTGATCTTTGCTCCTTGACCTTTCCCGCCCCCCCCCCCCTTTTTTCATTGATTGTTATTTTCTGCCTTTGTGCATATAAGTTGTCGTTGCTATTATCGCATGTTCTTGGCTTGTTGAAGACGCATGTCCTGCATCGAAACGCGTAGCCTATTATATTATGTTAATAAATCCTTTTACATGTTCAGCAGCGCCGTTACATTGGTCCTAATTTTTCACCATAAATTCATTGCTTGACATGTGTGAAAGTAGAACGGAGGACCGAAATTCAGCTGAAATGCTCGATGAGAATGCAGTGCTGGTGCGCATGAACGACATGCGTTCCATTAATTTATATAGAGCTGCCGGAGACAGGACTCTGAAGTCCTATAGAAATCAATGGAGCGATGCTCCATTCTCATCGAGCATTTAAGGGGAATTTCGGTTCCCCCGTTCTACTCATTGCTGGGGTCTGACCGTAGGGACCCCCAGCGATGACACATGTATCCCCTATCCTGGGCTGATAATCATCCCCTGGGCGCCATAAGTTATATCAGCCCCTGGTACAGAAATCATGTGAGCCCATACATAAGTACTCAGCCTCTAGTCTAGGAGCTGATTACTTCTGTGTGGGCTGACATGATTTCTGTACTAGGGAATCTTGTCAATTATGTAGCCTTGGAGGCGGGTGTAATGTTCGTGGCTGCGGGCTGTCAGCTCCAATCCCCTCTTGACAGCCGCAGCCACGAGTCGGCAAGCGCTGGCCCCAGCCTCCTCCTCAGGAGACGCCAGCACTCGCGTCCACTCACTTTAGCCGGATTCCGTAGGGTGCGCGCACGCTCGTTCCCGCTATTAAAGGGGCAGCGTGCGCACCGGACCTTTTGATGAACTTTGACCCGTGAGTACCCTGGACTATAAGAGGGGTCCAGCCTCCTGCTTTTAAGCCTAAGCATTGTTGATGTTTCCTAGTTTGTCTATGTGATGGCCTCCTAGTGTGTTTCCTGTTCCTCTTGCTGTACCTGTTCCAGTTCCTGTTCCTGTACCTGTTCCTGTTCCAGTTCCTTGCATTCCATACCATCCTAGTCTAGCACTGTGCTGTGCCAAAGTCGTGTCGTGCTGTATCCACGTCTGACCTGCTTCACCTCGCCTGATATCTACCTGCTGGCTAGTCTTAGCTGAGCCTGCCCTGCTGCTGTCTGAGCTGCCACAGGTACCTATACGAACTATAGACTTTCACCTGCTCCCCGTTGGCCATCTGTCTTACCACCAAGGCGGTACGGCCCAGTGGGGTCCACAGACCCTTCGTGGCAGTGGGGCTGATCATTAGCCCCTAGTTTAGAGATCATGTCAGCCAAAAAACACAAGACACATTTGCAATTTGTCACACTCACACAAGTTAAATTTCTGTCTGTGACTGGCTGGTGGCTGCTCTTCTTAAATGTAAGTGGTCTTAGTTCGGAGAGGGGGAGGCGGAGATAACTACTGAGTGTGACGCCAGCGCTAGCTCCGTATGGAACGTCCTGATGCTGGCCTGGCCAGTGTCAGGACATGTGTGTGCAGCAGTAGATGGGCGGCCGCCGACAAAACATACTTAAAATAAATGTAACCGCAGAGGAGGAGGGATGGCCGGCCAGGCAGCCCACTAAGTATTATAAACTTATGGCCCACCGGAAATCTTCCCGGTAATTACAATGGCCAATCCGCCCTTGCACAAAGCCCCTGTAGAAAGTGCCACACACACCCTTGTAGATAGCGCCCCACACAGCCCCCCATAGATCGTGCCACCCCCTGTAGATAGCATCCCACACAAAGAAAATTCAAATGTTGGCAACTATGGGTATGTTGTACTGTCACTGTGCAGGGAGTAGCTACTGCTGATTACATGACTATGGGATAGCAGATAGGTTCTGTACCTACCACCTTACTTATGATAAATCGCACCGACAACTTATTTTTGGGAAAAGGCTACAGCAGCCATCTTTATTAAACCAAATATAACAAGAATTACGACACAATTGTAATCATAAATAACTTTATAAATAACTTTATATAAGAATACTACATCTGAGAGGTCCTTGAAGGCATGTCCCCTTTTTATTCCTACAGGTCGTACCCTTGCCCTCAGCCGTTTCGCATCTGACCCAAGGACACTGACTTTCTTTAAGACGTGTAACCCTTCCTGAACTCCTTGCCCACAGGAATTAAACCATCAGGACTGAGTGATCTTCCCAGGACCAAAACTCCAAAAACAATTGTTTGGGGTACACGTGCCCCAACAACCATATTTGGCTTTCATTTATTTTCACTCTGCCTTCAAAGACCCCTCTCTTCCATGCTGTTGCAACAAAGAAAGAAAAAGAAATTCAAATAAATACAAAATTTTCACATTCATTTAATAGTATATTTCCCCGTCAAGACATATGGAATAACAAATTTAACCAAGATTTTTTTTCATTATTATTTATTTATTAAGTTTTTATTGCCGTAGGGCGGGCAGGACGGCAGTAATTTTCTTCCTTGCAGCTCCTCTGATGAAAGGACCGTTATCTCCCTCAGCCCGCATTTTTATTATCTACTTTAACTCCTCCCTAAACAAATTATTCCACGTTAACCCTTTACATTAACACAAATCTAATATTACCATTATCTTCCACTACTGCTCCCCCTGTCATGAAGCTCCCTTCATTACACCTGCGGTTACACTGTGGGGCCTACTAAAATATCTGCCTGCCCTTAACGCTGTTTTGTCCTCCTCCTCCTTCCTGCAAACTGCTCAGTACAATCAGTAGGGGGTTAAAGGAGTTTTCCAAGGGGTAAAATATGTTTCATTAGTCCTAAAATACATAAATAACAATCTTTGCCATATTCTAGCCATCGCCCTTTTGCTATTGTTCTCCCATGAGCGGACTTTCATGTGACTGAAGACATACTGACTTGCACAGGTTTCATGCAATTTGACGACAGCATGAACAACACATCACCGTGCTCCTTAACCCCTAAGTGACCAGTCTAATTTAAGCCTTAATGACCAAACAATTTTTTCCATTCTCATTTAAAGAACTACTTTTTTTCTTCGTCGACATAGCTGTATAAGGACACACACATATATATATATATATATATATATATATATATATATAAATATATATATATAAAGAGAAAACTTGCAGCACTCCAGTATGAAAAAATTGTGGTTTATTCAGTCAAACACACAGCAACGTTTCAATCCTACAATAGGACTAAACCACCATTTTTTTTCATACTGGAGTGCTGCAAGTTTTCTCTTTCTATATTTGATACTTCGTCCGAGGATCAGGACGTCTTGCTGGGCACCCGTACAATAATTTTAGTGATATATATATATATATATATATATATATATATATATATATATATATATCTCTCTCTCTCTCTCTCTCTCTCTGTGATTTATTCAAGACAACATACAGAGGTGCGACGTTTCAGTCCAACATTAGGACTTTTTTCAAGCATAATGGTGTGTACAACAGTCATGGTTTATATAGTGTGCATCAAATACAAGCAATCAAGCTCATTACAATAGTATCAAAAATCCAAACAGCATTTAGTTACGTGTAAAACAACGTCTATATATTAGAACAACTTAATATAGACCTAATTACAATTTAATCAAATATTCAACAAGATGTGTATCAAGTTACGGCTCTCAGACCACTGACCAGTCAAAAGACTGATATTTAATTTATGCAAAGGGCTCGTATGTGTTTGACTCAAGTCCGGAACACGTTGCCAAGTGACAGGTAACAATCAATATTATTGTAAATAGCTTATCAAGCAAAATTTTTCACAAATACATATAGACACAAAATAAATCGAACCACGGAATGACAGAATTTATAAATATTCAGGACATATATATGTCCGAAGATGTCCAGGATCAGTATCAAGAAAAGGTAAAAAACCTGTATATACAAATGTATATGTATGAGAGGGAAGCAGTAACAAAAACGAAGTGCAGCAAATAAATCCATTCATAAAAATGTAATAGAAATTCTATATAATCGATGCCAGTTATAAGGTATATTAAACTGCGGATAAAGGATTCACACGAAAGGGGAGGGATCAGGGTCACAGTTATGTGCTCCATGAAAACCTACACCAAGGTTAGTAGAACGACAGTATCACACTCCCGTGTGCCAAGTCCAACCACAATAACCAGCAATCATGTATCGAACCCATGAGATCTCCACAGTAGTTTATTAGATCAGTCAGTTTATACACTAATATTTAAATTATTGTTGCGCCCCTTTGACATACATTTAAATACATATTTTCCAAAACATTAATACATGAAAACTATTCACAGGACATCAAAATTTGAATATCCAATTTCCATCTTCCATTTATTCTTGGTCAATTTTGTATCTTGTGGTCTGAAGTGGTCTATGTTCACCTTATGATCTAAAAAATAAAAAAAATAAAGTGTCAAAGATCCAGGTATATATATATATATATATACATCTCATATAAATAAATACAAAACCCCAAAAAATATAATAATAATAGACAAAAGAAGAACATTGCTAGAGGATGAATGCAGATGTCAGAGATTAGTCTCAGAGAGTAGCCCTAGCGACATTAAATTCAACATTGAGACCTTCCTCATCTGGACAGATAGTGAGGCTTCTCTTCAGTCCTTTCATCAATTCCTTAATCAGATCGATGACAATTTACAGTTCACAATGACTTATTCAGTTGAGAAAATAGAATTCCTAGATGTTTGTGTAAAATTGGTTGATAATGTTCTAATTACTGGGCTATATACCAAGGATACGGATTGAAAAACTCTCTTAAGATCTGAAAGTAGCCATCCCAAAAATATGATAAGATCATTACCATATAGTCAGATGGTTAGACTTAAACGTATTGTTGATGACCCTACTGAATTGGATTCATCCTTAGATCGTTTGGTATCTAATTTTGTAGAAAGAGGATATCCTAAACGGTTACTATATGCTCATAAAACAAGAGTTGGTGGTATCCCTAGGGATAAGTTAATAAAACTACTAAAAAAGTGGACAAACATTGGATACCATTTATTTCCACCTATAATGATTTGAGCGGGGACATTTCACAAATTCTGAATAAACATTGGCGAATTATTAGTAACAGTTATGAACATATTGGTGAGCTTCACAGCCCACCTCTTATGTCATTTAGGAGACCTCGAAATCTACGTGACAAACTGGTTAAATCCAAGACAAGTAAGATATTTAGTAGTGGTAAACAGACCTTATTGAGATCGTTAAAACCAGGGAATGTTCCCTGCTATAAATGTATCAATTGTCCACTCATGTGTAGGGGCAATGTATTTGAGCACCCTCAAACACACAGAAAGTACAACATTAGACAGCACTTTACGTGCGATTCTGATTGGATAATTTACGTGTTATGGTGCCCCTGCCAGTTATTATATGTTGGTGAAACCACCTGCGACTTCAAAACTAGGTTGAATAACCATCGGTATTCCATTAGGAAACATAAACGAGATTTGCCTGTAGCGAAACATTTTTTTGAACTAGGACATACCGAAAGAGATTTAAAATGTATGATTTTGGAACATATTCCACTTCCCCAGAGTGGGGGTGATAGGAATGTATTACTACATAAATGTGAATTAAAGTGGATTTTCCTTTTGGAAACATTGAGACCGAAAGGTCTCAATGTTGAATTTAATGTCGCTAGGGCTACTCTCTGAGACTAATCTCTGACATCTGCATTCATCCTCTAGCAATGTTCTTCTTTTGTCTATTATTATTATATTTTTTGGGGTTTTGTATTTATTTATATGAGATGTATATATATATATATATATACCTGGATCTTGACACTATTTTTTTTATTTTTTAGATCATAAGGTGAACATAGACCACTTCAGACCACAAGATACAAAATTGACCAAGAATAAATGGAAGATGGAAATTGGATATTCAAATTTTGATGTCCTGTGAATAGTTTTCATGTATTAATGTTTTGGAAAATATGTATTTAAATGTATGTCAAAGGGGCGCAACAATAATTTAAATATTAGTGTATAAACTGACTGATCTAATAAACTACTGTGGAGATCTCATGGGTTCGATACATGATTGCTGGTTATTGTGGTTGGACTTGGCACACGGGAGTGTGATACTGTCGTTCTACTAACCTTGGTGTAGGTTTTCATGGAGCACATAACTGTGACCCTGATCCCTCCCCTTTCGTGTGAATCCTTTATCCGCAGTTTAATATACCTTATAACTGGCATCGATTATATAGAATTTCTATTACATTTTTATGAATGGATTTATTTGCTGCACTTCGTTTTTGTTACTGCTTCCCTCTCATACATATACATTTGTATATACAGGTTTTTTACCTTTTCTTGATACTGATCCTGGACATCTTCGGACATATATATATCCTGAATATTTATAAATTCTGTCATTCCGTGGTTCGATTTATTTTGTGTCTATATGTATTTGTGAAAATTTTGCTTGATAAGCTATTTACAATAATATTGATTGTTACCTGTCACTTGGCAACGTGTTCCGGAACTTCTTTCCGGTTCTCGCTAGTCGAATGTGTGCACAATGGCGTCAGGAGTTTGTTGATTACCTGTAACCAGGCAACATGCTATAGACGTCACTTCCTGGTGCTGTCAGCCTGACGCATGCGCACCTGCTAACAATAAATGCCTGATAGGGAGGACTTGAGTCAAACACATACGAGCCCTTTGCATAAATTAAATATCAGTCTTTTGACTGGTCAGTGGTCTGAGAGACGTAACTTGATACACATCTTGTTGAATATTTGATTAAATTGTAATTAGGTCTATATTAAGTTGTTCTAATATATAGACGTTTTTAGATGTTTTTAATATGTCACTTGTCACTTTCTGTATCAATGCTTTATTTTTTGATACCGTAACTTTTGTTTTACACGTAACTAAATGCTGTTTGTATTTTTGATACTATTGTAATGAGCTTGATTGCTTGTATTTGATGCACACAATATAAACCATGACGTTGTACACACCATTATGCTTGAAAAAAGTCCTAATGTTGGACTGAAACGTCGCACCTCTGTATGTTGTCTTGAATAAATCACAGTTTTTTTCATTCATCCTGTTGGAGTGCTGCAAGATTTTTTTCACCTGTATATATATATATATATATATATATATATATATTTATTTATATATATATATATATATATATATATATATATATATATATATATATATATATATAGGTCAGTCAATGTGATTAGTGCAATTTTTGGACTAACGGATTCAGGTAATAGCGAACCATACAGCTGCTCTGGATAGAGAATACAGAGCAGCTGTATCTCAAAAAGAAAAATTCTTTTTAATAAAAACTATTTAGAAAGATGCACTAATCACACTGATTAACCCTTTTATTTAAAAAAAAAATTGCCTTTCAAAGATGTACATAGCCTGTAATGCACAAAGGATCAGAGAGGACAATGAGGAATTGCAATGAAATATATAAGGCAAAGTTTTTTTTATTTTTGTCTTTTCTAAGACTATTTGCCTTTTACTAACATAATTAGAAAGTAAATATTATATATTTTAACATTCGGACCTACAGTACCTATAGCGACTGATGTATATATGTCTCACATTATGTAAATTAAGTGATGTCACTTCCTCTTCTGCAACATCTCCTACATAATAAAGACAGTGAAGATGGATCACACATCACCTCCAGCAGCAATGAAGACTTTCCTGCTCCTCTTTATATCACTGACCTGCTTGTCAGGTGACATTACTAGAGATATTACTAGAACATAGATATTACTACCACTATGATGAGATGTTTATATGGATATAACCTTATTCTGTGTATTTTCCAGGTGTCCTGTCTCAACAACTTGACCAGTCATCAGACCCAGTGGTGATAAAGCCCGGGAACTCACATAGACTTGTATGTACAGCTTCTGGATTCACCTTCAGTGACTACTGGATGGGCTGGGTTAGACAGGGTCATGATAGAAGATTACAGTGGTTGGGAGAAATAAACGGCAACGCGGGCACCACAAACTATCATGATTCTATTAAAGGACAATTCACAATCTCCAGAGATAACAGTAAGAACCAGTTATATCTACAAATGTCCAACATGAAGACTGAGGACACTGCCGTGTATTACTGTGCTAGATACACACACTGATAGAAGATAATCTCTGAGTGTAACATAAACTGATATAAAGAATCATCACTTGTCACTAGGAGGCAGCACTAACTCTATAATATTACAGTGAAATAATATTCAGACATGAAAACCATAATTGCGATTACATCTAAGTTCATCAACTTAGATGTGACCGATATTATTGTAATCCTGTGTGTAAGAGACACAGGACACGCTCTCAGTCGAGCCGTCAGTTCTCATTACTGATTGATTTGGCTGATAATGAACGATCTATAGAGGATCCATAGAAGCTGTGTCTGAAAATCTAAAGACAGTTTTTAATAAAAGTGAAATAAAAAAAAAAGGTTTCTAATCACCTAAAACATTGAGTTAATAAAAAAAAAGCCTAAAAAAGGTTTCCATAGCCTTTAACCAGGTCTCCAACTCATCCAGATCCGTTAATAACATAATACTCTACTCTTTTGTGTTAATTACTTTACACAGTTTGTTAGTATGCAAACCATTTACATGGTAATTAACAATAACATAAAAAGGAATGGCGTAGACTTCCGGTTCCGGCGCGCGCATGAGCAGACGTGGGTAAAGAGAGCTTCGTGCACCCGGCTCGCTAAACCGAGGTCTCAGAGGTCCAAAACCAGTCCAAGTCTACGTGGTCGATACCCTTTGACAAAGGAGTCTCTCTGGCTTATGGAGAGAACATCAGGCAACCCTTCACAACCCCTACAGGACGAGGGCCAGACGCCACAAAGCAAGATGGCGCCTGAACCATCCAGGAGTACAAGCTACATTTCTGCAGGAGTCTGGGAAGGTGAGATAGACAACCTCTTAATGAACTTTGATATGTCCTGCAAGACCTTGGCCATAGAAGTGGAAAAACTTATAGTTCCTGACATTACTGCTTCTCTAGAAGTCAGTGTCAGTTCCCTTACACCAATTGAAGTATGACGTTTCCAAACACACGAAACAGTTAACAGACCTGGAAAAACATCTTTATTTTTTAGGGGACGAGCTGGCTGGGGAGCAAACAGCAGTACAACAGGCAATTGACACTAACTGCCATCTTGTAGACAAAGTAGATGATCTAAAGAACCGTTTGAGCCGTACAACTTGCGAATAATTGGACTACCTGAATCTATACCCACAAACCAGTTACTGAAATTATGTGCAGTAGAACTCTCGCAAAAATTGGGATTACATGCACCACTGAGAGCGGAAAGGGCTCGTAGGGTGGGTTCACTAAGGCATCAGGCTTAAGGTGGCACTCAAGTAAGTATTTGTACTATGTGGATAAAACCAACATTTTGCAGGCTTATCACTGAGGGTCTGCTCATACCGGGCTGAGGCCACAAAATGTTGTTGTTTGGAGATTATTCTTCCAAAGTTACAAGGAAGAGGCGTGCTTTCAGCACAGTATGCTCTAA
The DNA here is from genome assembly GCF_050947455.1 of Rhinoderma darwinii. NCBI lineage: Eukaryota > Metazoa > Chordata > Amphibia > Anura > Rhinodermatidae > Rhinoderma > Rhinoderma darwinii. Next base: position 410,447,872 of record NC_134687.1, on the reverse strand, counting down.
TCTGGTACAAAGGAACATTTGTATCTCACAACAGTTTCCCGCAATTCTTAAGATATTTGAACCAGGAGGCGGTATGGAATCTTTTTCCTCTCTGGAAGAAGCAGCTCAATATGTGGACAACATGTCCTGAAGCCAAGATGGGGAAGCTACACATTCACACAAGCACGTAGAGGAAGATCCAGGAAAGGGGGATCCAGAGAAGGAGTTACCTCTTCTTCCCCAGACTGAAGACATGAAGGGACAAATCTGTTTTACTTCTCTGCTCTTTATAGAGTTGACATAAGGGAGATGTTTCAATTTGCAAGTATTATTTTTGTTAATTTTTCTTATCTCTTAAAAATTTGTAAGATATGCAGGTGATAAATGGTATGAGATACAATTTATAGAGGGGAGAAAAAAGATTTCTCCTACTGTAATGATGGGGGTAGGGAAACGGACAAGTGAGCCCTAATCTACCCACCACTCTGTCCCTGCCTACTTGCAACGACCCGCCCTAGGCGACGGGGTACAACTGGGCGGCGGTCCCTACGCTCAGTAAGTGCACGAGACAAACAGACAAGGGAACACAAAGCAAAGGGAAAGGGGCAATTGCCCACGGCAACACCGTGAGCAACAAGAGAGGTGAACGAGCCGAGTCAAACCAGGAGTGAACGAGGTACCACACGCAGAGCAGGAGAGTAGTCAGTAACCCAGGGTCAGTATGGAGCAGGATCAAATAGATAGAAGCTGTAGCTGGGCCAGGAAACCACACGAGAAGAATCACAAGCAAAGGAGGAACAGGAAAGGCAGGTATAAATAGACAGAGGGCGGGAGCTAGCTCAGTCTGGCCAGGCTGCGATAGGCTCTCCCGCTCCTAAGCCTGCCATCCTGAGTGGTGGAAGATGGAGTCAGTCTCAGAGACATAGACTCAGGTGCAGACTGATTACCTATGGGTGTATACACAGAAGTTGTGCCTGGCAGATCCTTTACAGTACCCCCCCTTTTATGAGGGGCCACCGGACCCTTTCTAAGTGGACTTGGTTTATTGGGGAAACGAAGGTGGAACTTCCTGACCAATACCCCAGCGTGAACATCCCGGGCGGGTACCCAAGTCCTCTCCTCAGGCCCGTATCCTCTCCAATGGACCAGGTACTGGAGGGAGCCTTGGACCATCTTGCTGTCCACAATCTTGGCCACCTCGAATTCCACCCCCTCATGGGTGAGAACGGGAACAGGAGGTTTCCTCGAGGGAGCCAAGGACGGGGAGCAGCGTTTAAGGAGGGAGGCATGAAACACGTCGTGTATTCGAAAAGATGGGGGCAACTCCAGTCGGAAGGAGACAGGATTGAGGACTTCAATGACCTTATACGGCCCAATAAACCGGGGAGCAAACTTCTTGGACGGGACCTTAAGGCGCAAGTTCCTAGACGATAACCACACCAGATCCCCGACCATAAACAAGGGGTTAGCAGAACGTCTTCTATCAGCCTGAGTTTTTTGTACGCTCTGGGACGCCTCTAGGTTCTTCTGAACCTGGGCCCAGACTGTGCACAGTTCCCGATGAACGACCTCTACCTCGGGATTGTTGGAACTACCAGGTGAAATGGAGGAGAACCGTGGATTAAACCCAAAATTACAGAAAAAGGGGGAGACCCCTGACGAGTTACTGACCCAGTTATTAAGGGAAAATTCGGCGAGGGGAATGAATGAGACCCAATCATATTGACAGTCCGAGATAAAACACCTTAAATATTGTTCTAGAGATTGATTAGTCCTCTCAGTTTGGCCATTAGTTTCAGGATGGAAGGCAGAGGAGAAGGACAGATCAATCTCCAACTTTTTACAGAAGGCTCTCCAAAACAATGAAACAAATTGTACCCCTCTGTCCGAAACAATATTGACAGGGACCCCATGGAGACGCAGGATGTGTTTGACAAACAAGGTGGCTAATGTCTTGGCATTGGGTAGATTCTTGAGGGGCACAAAGTGGCACATTTTACTGAAGCGGTCTACTACAACCCACACCACCGACTTGCCTTGAGATGGAGGCAAATCGGTGATAAAATCCATGGAGATATGGGTCCAAGCTCTCTGGGGAATGGGCAAAGTACGTAGTAAGCCCGCTGGTCGGGACCTGGGAGTCTTGGACCTAGCACAAACCTCACAAGCGGCGACGTAGGCCTTAACGTCTTTAGGCAACCCAGGCCACCAATAGTTTCTGGCAATGAGGTGCTTGGTACCCAGGACGCCTGGATGACCAGATAGTGCAGAGTCATGATTTTCCCTAAGTACCCTTAGCCGGAATTGCAGGGGAACAAACAGCTTGTCCTCAGGAAGGTTCCCGGGAGCTGAACCTTGATCAGCCGCAATTTCAGAAACTAAATCAGAATCAATAGAAGAAATGATTATACCAGGAGGCAAAATACAAGCAGGATCTTCCTCCGAAGGAGGGCTGGCCATGAAGCTACGCGTCAGTGCATCGGCCTTAATATTTTTAGACCCAGCCCTATAGGTAACCAAAAAGTTGAATCTGGTAAAAAATAGAGCCCATCGAGCTTGTCTCGGGTTTAGCCTCCGGGCAGATTCTAGGAAAACCAGATTCTTGTGGTCGGTAAGGACCGTTACCTGGTGCCTAGCCCCCTCCAGGAAGTGGCGCCACTCTTCAAATGCCCATTTAATGGCTAAGAGTTTGCGGTTGCCAATATCATAGTTACTCTCAGTGGGCGAAAACTTCCTGGAGAAGTAGGCACAGGGACGGAGATGGGTGAGGGACCTGGTACCCTGGGACAAGACAGCCCCCACTCCCACCTCGGATGCGTCAACTTTCACGATAAATGGCTCCATTTGGTTGGGCTGAGATAAAGCACTTCTTAAGGATCTCAAAAGCCTGGACAGCCTCAGGAGGCCAGTGGAGGAGATCAGCACCTTTGCGAGTGAGGTCCGTAAGAGGCTTAGCGATGACCGAGAAGTTAGCAATAAATCTCCTGTAATAATTAGCGAACCCCAAGAAACACTAACGCCTTCAGGGAGGCAGGTTGGACCCATTCTGCCACAGCCTGGACCTTGGCGGGGTCCATGCGGAATTCATGAGGAGTGAGGATTTGACCCAAAAATGGTATCTCCTGTACCCCAAACACACATTTTTCGGTTTTCGCAAACAGTTTGTTTTCCCGAAGCACCTGGAGCACCTTCTTGACATGCTCAATGTGGGAGGATAAGTCCTTGAAAAACACCAGTATGTCATCAAGGTACACTACAAGAAATACCCCCAGGTAATCTCTTAAAATCTCATTTATGAAATTCTGGAAGACCGCAGGATCATTACACAACCCAAAGGGCATGACGAGGTATTCGAAATGACCTTCGGGCGTGTTAAATGCAGTCTTCCACTCATCCCCCTCTTTGATGCGGATAAGGTTATACGCCCCCCGTAGATCAAACTTAGAGGACCATTGGGCCCCCTGAACCTGATTAAAGAGATCAGGAATCAAAGGAAGGGGATACTGGTTCCTTACAGTGACCTTATTCAAGTTACGGTAGTCAATGCATGGCCTAAGACCACCATCCTTCTTCCCTACGAAGAAGAAGCCAGTACCTACGGGAGAAGTAGAGGGGCGAATGTAACCCTTGGCCAGGCATTCCTGGATATACTCTCTCATGGCTTCACGTTCGGGACAAGAAAGATTAAATATCCTACCCTTAGGGAGCTTAGCTCCTGGTACCAATTCGATAGCGCAATCGTATTCTCTATGAGGAGGTAACACTTCGGAGGCCTCCTTAGAGAAAACATCAGCGAAGTCCTGAACAAACTCAGGTAGCGTGTTCACCTCCTCAGGGGGAGAAATAGAATTAACAGAAAAACATGATGTCAAGCATTCATTACCCCATTTGGTAAGCTCCCCAGTATTCCAGTCAAACGTGGGATTATGCAACTGCAACCAGGGAAGGCCTAAAACAAAATCGGACGATAATCCCTGCATCAACAATACAGAGCACTGCTCAAAATGCATGGAGCCAACAAGGAGTTCAAAAACAGGGGTATGCTGTGTAAAATAACCATTAGCAAGAGGAGTGGAGTCGATACCCACTACAGGGACAGGTTTAGGCAAATCAATCAAAGGCATAGCTAGAGACATAGCAAATTCCACAGACATGATATTAGCAGAAGACCCTGAATCCACGAAGGCACTGCAGGTAGCAGACCTACCACCAAAAGAGACCTGAAAGGGAAGCAAGATTTTATTATGTTTCATATTTACGGGAAATACCTGTGCGCCCAAGTGACCTCCCCGATGATCACTTAGGCGCGGAAGTTTTCCGGCTGCTTATTCCTACGCCTAGGACAGGTGTTCAATTGATGCTTGTCATCCCCACAATAGAAGCAGAGACCATTCTTCCTGCGGAACTCTCTACGTTGTCGGGGGGACACGGAGGCCCCGAGTTGCATATGAACCTCCGAGTCTTCCGTGGAAGAGCGAAGCAACGGGACCTCGGGAGGCATCATGGGGGAGTCAGAGGGGAAAACACAAAAACGTTCAAGTTGTCGTTCCCTGAGACGTCGGTCAAGTCGTACCGCTAAAGCCATAACCTGGTCAAGGGAGTCAGAAGAGGGATAGCTAACTAGCAGGTCTTTCAGGGCGTTCGACAGACCCAACCTAAACTGGCATCTTAAGGCAGGGTCATTCCACCGGGAAGCTACGCACCACTTCCTAAAGTCAGCACAATACTCCTCAACATGTCTCTTACCCTGACGTAAGGTCACCAGCTGACTCTCGGCAAAGGCAGTCCTGTCAGTCTCGTCATAAATGAGTCCGAGAGCAGAAAAGAAACGATCAACGGAGGAAAGTACATAGGCGTCAGGAGCCAAGGAGAAGGCCCACTCTTGGGGCCCTTCCTGGAGCCGGGACATAATTATACCCACCCGCTGACTCTCAGAACCTGAGGAGTGAGGCTTTAAGCGAAAGTAGAGCCTACAACTCTCCCGAAAGGAGAGAAAAGTCCTCCGGTCCCCTGAGAACCGGTCAGGCAACTCGAGGTGGGGTTCAAGAGGTGAGGTGAGGGGCACTACCATGGTAGCGTCAGGCTGGTTGACCCTCTGAGCCAGGGCCTGGACCTGTAGGGAGAGACCCTGCATTTGCTGGGCCAGGGTCTCAAGGGGGTCCATAGTAGTGTCAGGGACCAGGGTAGACTAGGTATTGGGCTTGTGATTATGTAATGATGGGGGTAGGGAAACGGACAAGTGAGCCCTAATCTACCCACCACTCTGTCCCTGCCTACTTGCAACGACCCGCCCTAGGCGACGGGGTACAACTGGGCGGCGGTCCCTACGCTCAGTAAGTGCACGAGACAAACACACAAGGGTACACAAAGCTAAGGGAAATGGGGCAGTTGCCCACGGCAACACCGTGAGCAACAAGAGAGGTGAACGAACAGAGTCAAACCAGGAGTGAACGAGGTACCACACGCAGAGCAGGAGAGTAGTCAGTAACCCAGGGTCAGTATGGAGCAGGATCAAATAGATAGAAGCTGTAGCTGGGCCAGGAAACCACACGAGAAGAATCACAAGCAAAGGAGGAACAGGAAAGGCAGGTATAAATAGACAGAGGGCGGGAGCTAGCTCAGTCTGGCCAGGCTGCGATAGGCTCTCCCGCTCCTAAGCCTGCCATCCTGAGTGGTGGAAGATGGAGTCAGTCTCAGAGACATAGACTCAGGTGCAGACTGATTACCTATGGGCGTATACACAGAAGTGGTGCCTGGCAGATCCTTTACACCTACATGCACTTTTTATATTGAGTTGGGTGCGGGGCTCTTGAGCTCCGGATTTTTAGTATGGATAGGATATTTAATGTATATGTACCTTTTTAGGTGTTTATTTCACAGTGGAATTTACAGAGATTCCACACCCAGATATGCGAAAAAAGTGAGGTCAATGTTGTCACATTATCGGCTCCATTTTGTTTGGAGGGTGGGGGGAGGGAACGCCTCGGTGAATGATACCTGCTTTGCTATTCCTGAAAAATGTCCGCTAGATAATTCCTATTACATATTTCACACAACAGGAAATTGATAAACAGAAAGGTAGAAGAAGTGGATCCAGCGCTGGGTTGTATGTGTCTGTTTAAAATAGGAAGCTTCTTCCAAGTTTTATTTGAAGATGATTTAAAAAATAGTGAAAAAATGTGCAAATGTTTCCAAAGTACAAAGAGTGGTTCGGTGGCATAGAGCGGTGCCGACTGCGTCCTTAGTCATGACTTATTGGGTTTCTGACTTGCAGTCCTGGGGTTTATATCCGGTCATTCAGACGGGGTTAATTGCAGTCCAGACGGGGGAATCCCTTGGAATGCAAGCTGCCTTCCTTCCCATGAGATCACCAGATGGAAGAAGAGACAAAGACTGGAAGCTAATGATTCAGGTAAGTTCCTATATATCACAGTTTTTCTGTTTCTGTATACTCATGCATGTTTATTAGAAATATTGCTATTTGTTTGTTTGTTTATTTTTCAAAAAAAGAATGACAGGATAAAGTTCTAACCCTTATACAATAAACTGCTATAAGGTGTATATGGACTGACTGGAAACAAATTTGTGTGTGTGTAACAGGTTAAAACTTTTTAAAATATTATTGTTTAAAGAGATACTCTTCGGGAAATAATGCTAATTGTTTCTTTAGAAGGGACAATTATATTGTCATCAAATTATGTACCTTGGCAACAGATCATGGAATATTACGTATGTGTTTTATTATTAATTAGTTTAGGTATTGTAATGTGCATGTAGCAAACACGGGAGAGTGCATTGTACGGGTTACTTTTTTTCTCTATTTCTCGAGTGCGACTTATGATGAATTCAATGGATATATTAGTTGTACTTATAGAGGTTCATTATGTGATAATTGCTGAACTCCGTAGGAAAAAAAGGGGAGGAAGTAATTACCATTGTTATGATTGTAAGAAATCCTTGAATAATAATTACGGTTTTTAGGAAAGGGAAAATTTAATACGATAAATCGAGAACAATTATTTAAGCTTTAGCTGTGTATTGTGGACTATTGTGGGTTATATTTCTTATCATTTTTCAGTTTTAACACTCAACCAAAACTAAATATAAAGTATGTATACCTGTTCTGTTTTATTTTATAATGCTAATTCTTTCTTTGGAAGGGACAATTATATTGTCATCAAATTATGTACCTTGGGAACATATCATGGAATATTACATTGTGTTTTATTATTACTTAATTCAGGTATTGTAATGTGCATATAGCAGACACGGGAGAGTGCATTGTACGGGTTACTTTTTTTCCTCTATTTCTCGAGTGCGACTTGTGGTAAATTCAATGGATGTATTAGTTATACTTATAGAGGTTCATTATGTGATAATTGCTGAACTCAGTAGGAAAAAGGGGGAGGAAGTAATGACTATTGTTATGATTATAAGAAATCCTTGAATGATAATTACGGTTTTTGGGAAAGGGAAAATTGAATACGATAAATCGCAGACAATTATTTAAGCTTTAGCTACGTATTGTGAACTATTATGGCATATATTTCTTATAATTTTTCAGTTTTAATACTCAACTGTCATTATTACTAAAACTAAATATAAAGTATGCATACTTGTTCTGTTTTATTTTATTTTTACATTTTTTTAAATCAGTGCAACTTGTTACTGTTTTAGTCAACTAACAATTGTAGTCGCAAAAAACTCCTTTGGGTAACATTTACTGGTTTAGAAGGCGTTGGATATACTTCAATAATGAAACATCAATTCTTTTTGCAGATTGAGACCCTTTGGTACTCGTGTTTGCAATCTAAATATCCAATACGCTTCTCTGGTGTGTGTTTTGTGTTTAATGTCTACTCCTCTTTTGGGAGTATGAATTTTCTCAATAGCATAGCAAGTGAAATTGTTTGTTGATCTATTGTGTTGATTAATGAATTGCTTGGCAGCATTTGAGATATTAACAATGTTTGGATTGCGAATATAGCTTAAAGAGGCTCTGTCACCAGATTTTGCAGCCCCTATCTGCTATTGCAGCAGATAGGCGCTGCAATGTAGATTACAGTAACGTTTTTATTTTTAAAAAACGAGCATTTTTGGCCAAGTTATGACCATTTTTGTAATTATGCAAATGAGGCTTGCAAAAGTCCAAGTGGGTGTGTTTAAAAGTAAAAGTCCAAGTGGGCGTGTATTAGGTGCGTACATCGGGGCGTTTTTAATACTTTTACTAGCTGGGCGCTGTGAAGAGAAGTAACATCCTCTTCTCTTCAGAACGCCCAGCTTCTGACAGTGCAGATCTGTGACGTCACTCACAGGTCCTGCATCGTGACGGCCACATCGGCAGCAGAGGCTACAGTTGATTCTGCAGCAGCATCAGCGTTTGCAGGTAAGATCGACTTACCTGCAAACGCTGATGCTGCTGCAGAATCAACTGTAGCCTCTGGTGCCGATGTGGCCGTCACGATGCAGGACCTGTGAGTGACGTCACAGATATGCACTGTCACAAGCTGGGCGTTCTGAAGAGAAGAGGATGTTACTTCTCATCAGAGCGCCCAGCTAGTGAAAGTATTAAAAACGCCCCGATGTACGCACATAATACACGCCCACTTGGACTTTTACTTTTAAACACACCCACTTGGACTTTTGCAAGCCTCATTTGCATAACTACAAAAATGGTCATAACTTGGCCAAAAATGCTCGTTTTTTTAAAATAAAAACGTTACTGTAATCTACATTGCAGCGCCGATCTGCTGCAATAGCAGATAGGGGTTGCAAAATCTGGTGACAGAGCCTCTTTAAATGTTCTAATATTCTTGACTTGAATTTCCGATTAGTGCAGCCTATATATTTAAGGTTGCATTGTATACATTCAATGATATATATGACCGATTCCGTATTGCAATTAATGTAATTATTTATTGTGAAATGGTTGGTATTGTGATAATCGGAAAAAACTTTTTTGGGGGTCACAACTGTACAAACTTTACATGGGTTATTGCTGCACTTGGAAAAACCCTTTTGCTCCAACCATGTGGTTTTAGTTTCCTTGGAACTGAAAAAAGAAGGGGAAAGGGGACTACCGAGGGAAGGGGCCTTGCATGCTACTATTCTGCATCCCTCCCTGAGGATATCTTCCAGAATAGCATCTTCCATCAACATAGGTAGATGTTTATTGATGATCCTTTTTATGTCATTAAATTGACTGTTTTGCTGAAGGACTAAAGTCGGTTTATTAAATTCAGGTGTTGGACATGTGTTTTTTTGGGATAGTAAAACATCCCTAATTTTATTGGAAGTTATATTACTTTCTCTGGTCAAGGACCAATTTGGATAACCTCTATTATGTAGTCTATTGCAGATCTGTTGTTGTTCAATTTTATAATGTCTGTCCAAGCTGCAATTCCTTTTGGCTCTGCACATTTCCCCAATCGGAATTGAAGTGATGGTTTGTTTGGCATGGTTGCTCTTCGCATGTAATATAGTATTACCGGTTACTGGTTTCCGGTAAGTTTTCGTTTGTATTGGAGATCTTCCAACTCCTTTTAATTCTAGATCTAAAAATACGATGCTAGTCTTATCAAACGAATACGCAAATTTCAGATTTGATGTATTGGAATTGAGGAATTTGACAAAATCTGGTATGGTAGACACGTCCCCATCCCATATGAACAAGAGGTCATCAATATATCTACCATACCAGTGTGTATTGTCCCCGTAAGGATTGGACAGTGAGAAAATTGACATTTGCCTGTAATTCGTCACTATAGTTGCTATGATTTGCAAGATGATGCTTAAGAGCCATATACGCTATGTGGTGGGGAATACTTGTGTAAAGAGATGTAATATCGCTTGTCAACCATGTGCAATTGTCTGACCATGTTTTATTATGGAATGCACGTAGAACGTCACATGTGTCTTTTAGGAAACCTAGAGTGTTTTGAGCTATAGGTTGTAGAAGAGAATCAAGCCATTCAGATGTTCTCTCCAAAAGTGATCCTATTCCGGACACTATAGGTCGCATTGAGGGGGGGGGATAGTCTTCTTATGAACTTTAGGGAGGGCATGCATTATGGGTATAATAGGGTGTTCAACGTACATGTACTCTGCTTGTTTTTCTGTGAGAGAGCCACCTTCCAATCCTTCCTGTATTAATTGCTTTATTTATTTTTTGAATTTTACTGTGGGATTGTGTTCTAGTAATTTGTAAGTGTCTTCATCTGATAATAGACTTTTAATTTGTGTTTTGTAGTCTTCCCTATTTATTATTGTAATGCTGCCACCCTTATCCGACATTTTAATAATTAGATTTTTGTTATTTTGGAGTGATTTGGCTGCTTTTTTCAATTTGTTGGGGAGGTTTGATTTCTCTTTCTGTTTATTGAGAGTTTCCGATAGACATTGAAGGTCTTTTTCGATAGCTGCTTGGAAACGGTCCATTGTTTCTGTTCTTGATGCAATTGGATAGAATCTAGAATTAGTAGTTTTAAAATTAGTCAATGTGTGTATATGTTTATTCGGGGTTTCCGTGTTTAAATTCTCTAAACAGATTACAGTCCTTGATTCTTGAAATTATCAGGAATTACAGTTCGTTATCTCTGTGCTACAATGTCCTTCTGTTAAGTTAAATCCTATAGTAGCGGAGTTGGAAGCTACTTCTATATTGTCCTTTTCTTCCTCAATATTCGATTGTTTTGTATAGAAATGTCTTTTATTGTTACATTTTTCTCACGAATTTATTGACATCCAGTAAGGTGTTAAATGGGTCAAAGTCTTGGCTAGGTGCGAAATTGAGACCTAACATTAATACCTCTGTCTGTTCTTTAGTAAGGGTAATTGATGAAAGGTTGACAATACTTAAATTGGATACTGATTCCTGCGGGTACGGAGGTGACGGCTCTGTTCATGATCCAAAACGTTTGTGTTTACGGCCGCCGCTCCTACCACGTTTTTTTAATGCATATTTATTTTTGTTAGGTCTGTATTTATGTTTATATCCTGTTTTGGGCCCCTCACTATCTGATCCCTCGTTCTCTCGGTCTATCGAGTCAGGTTCGGTGGAACTGAAGCTGACTCTATTTGAGTATTCTCCCTGTTTCCTTTGGTGTTTTCGTTGTTTTAAGATGGGTTTAATTTTATTATAATTTTTCCCCCGGTTTTTCCATTCATAAACCTCATTGTTAGCGTAGTCGCGGAGATCACGTTGGAATTTGGTTCTTTTTATTTCTGCTATTGATTTGTCCATTTTGTCTATACATTGTAAAGTACGTGTTTCCAATGTGATATAATCAGGTGAGCTGGAAAAAATCTCTAACTTCATTTTAGTTGTTGAAATATCATTTTTCAATTCTACTAATTTAGACTCTTCTTGTTTGATAATGAGTCCCATTAATTTTAGTGAACAGTCTGAGAGGGTTTGATTCCATTCTTTACAGAACTCCTCAGAGTAGTTGAAGGTTGGAATCTTCTTCATGCGTAGACCTCTCGGGATCATTTCTTTAATACTGTAATTTCTGAGAGTTGTAAGGTCCCACCATATTTTGGTCTCCTGGATCATTAATTTTTCCAATTCATGGAATAACTCTTGTATTTCAAAATTATTTCCTCCAGTGTTGTCTATGTTGCCAAAAACTTTAGCGGCCATTTCAGCTCGGGTGTACTGTGCCTCGTATGTCATAGTGGTTAAATTATTTTAGCTCTAATTTCCTGGTATCTCTAAGTAGAATTAGTGAATTTAAGAACAACGTGGTTAAAAGAAATAAGTCAGCCAGAAGGGAATTTGGACAATGTATGAGATATTGAAATTTTCTCCGTTACTTATTATTCATTGACCACCACTTCCACCTATGTACTGGTGTAAATCCTTAATTTTGGGTATGTGTAATGTTCATGGAAACACTTGAAAATCATGGTTGGATTGAGCACGTGAGGAAAGGAGACCGATTATACTAGAGCAAAGAAATGGGAGTGATCCTCCAGCTCAGTCGGCGTCTGAAACGTGTAGGCACCGCTCTATGCCACCGAACCACTCTTTGTACTTTGGAAACATTTGCACATTTTTTCACTATTTTTTAAATCATCTTCAAATAAAACTTGGAAGAAGCTTCCTATTTTAAACGGACACATACAACCCAGCGCTGGATCCACTTCTTCTAACTTTCTGTCTATGCTTCCCGTGTGCCGACACGAGGACCCGTGCGCTTTCAACAATCTACCTGTGATAAGGTGAGCTGGAAGATCACTCCCATTTCTTTGTTCTAGGAAATTGATAACTTAGAATGTAAAGGGGCTAAGATCCTGGCATAAACACATTATGGTACTTGAAAAAGCAGACGAGGATGCAGGACGAGCTTATATTGTATTTATGCATCGAATGTCAATAACCAAGTTTTTTTTCCAATTTTTGAAGGGGAAACTTCTTACTGACCAAGAACGTCAAATTCTCTTGGGGGGGCGACCTTAAGGGTATGTTCACATGCAAACTCAAACATCTGAAAATACGGAGCTGTTTTCAATGGAAAACAGCTCCTGATTTTCAGAAGTTTTTTATGCCGCTCGCGACTTTCGCTGCATTTTTCGCAGCGTTCTTTATGGCCGTTTTTGGAGCTGTTTTCAATAGTCCTGCACTTCTTTTTCGCGGCCCGTCGATACAGAACGCCGTTTTTCCCATTGAAATCAATGGGCAGATGTTTGGAGGCATTCTTCTTCCGATTTTTCGGCAGTTTTTCGTGCGTTTATAGCCGTGTGAACATACCCTAATTCAGTTTTATGCACGACAGAAGACAGAAGACTAGCGGATGGTAGATCACACGATAAGGTATTATCTCCGCTATTGACCTCCACAGGTATGGTAGATATCTGGAGAACGCAGTTCCCACTGGGGCGTGAACTCGCACATTATTCTCATGTACATGCAGCATGGTAACGCATTGATTATTTTCTAGCCTCGCCAGTACTTCTTAATAAAGTGGTTGCTGTTAATATTCAAGATCTAGTGATTTCAGATCATGCACCAGTTTCGCAAGTTTTATCAGACACATACAGGAAAGGTACTGAAATATTATGGAGCTTTACTTCTCTTTTTAGTGAACCACGAAAACTTCCAGAGTCACCTGAAATGGTATTTAATGGAATATATCAGGGAAAACCAAGCTCATAGAGATTATATACATCTATTTTGGGATACAGCGAAAGCAGTAACTAGGTGAAGAATTATGTCCTATATAGATTCTCTGAATTCTAAAACAAATAAATCTTATAAGGAATCTAGTCACAAACTTCGCAATGCGTACACTGCATAAATTACTAATCCCGCGGAATCACTTAGAGATACATGGCTCAGTGCCAAGACTGAATTTGAATTATAGCTGGATAGGAGGGAAAGATTCAAGAGAGACCAGGTGACAGCAAACTTTTTCAGATATGGTAATAAGAAAGGCTCACTATTAGCAAGACTGGCAAAAGGCCAATTCAGCCCAACTCATATTCGCAGTATGAGAGATGAAGGAGGAGAATTACAGAAAGATCCTAAAATCATTAACAAAATAATATGCGGTTATTTAGCCACGCTTTACACACAAAATGATTCGGATCTGGCAGAAGGATAGTGTTTCTTGGATTCTCTGAACTTACCTTCTCTGTCTGATTCAGAGAGAGAATCTCTTAATGCTTTAATTACGGAACAAGAAATAATGTCGTCCATAAAATCACTAGCAAACCACAAAGCTCCAGGGCCAGATGGCTTCCCTGGTGACTTTTATAAGATCATGAAAGAAGACATCTCACCTATATTAGCATCAGTATAGAACTGGATATTGACAATAAACACTTTTTGAAGTCAGGGTATACAGCTCATATAAAAGTTTTACACAAGGAGGGAAAGGATCCAACATACAGGGTCTTACCGGCCAATATCCTTGATAAGTCAAGATATTCAAATATTATCAAAGATACTGGCTGACAGACTGGCTATATTGCTTCCTCAACTAGTGGGATCACATCAAGTAGGTTTAATCAAAGGGAGATTGGTGGTCACAAATATCCGTATGGTTCTGGCAATACAGGATGCAGTAACTAATAGGACAAAAGTTAGAGGAAGCTCACCAGTGTTTGGATGCCGAAAAGGCCTTCGATAAAGTGAACTGGGGTTGGTTGGATGTGGTTCTAGATTGCTTTGGAAGTCAGGGATTATTTCGGAACTATTTGGAAGCCTTATATTTAGATCCACAGGCAAGGGTATTTACTTCAGGGTTTTTATCTGCTCCAATTCATCTCCAAAAGGGGGCAAGGCACGGCTCCCCCCTTTGTCCCTTATTATTTGATCTAGCCTTGGAACTCCTGGCCAGACATTTTTTGATCTCCAACGACTATGAAGGTATCAAGGTAGGAAATCAGGAAATCAAACTTACTTGCTTTGCTGATGACCTCCCGCTGTTTCTTAATTCACCACAGGATAACTTGGGGCGGGGGGGGGGGAGTAATGGAAAGGCTACACAATTTTGGTTCATTGTCAGGATAAAAAATAAATGTTCTTAAAAGCAAACTGCTCTTTTTGGCGAACAGGCGGACGTGAGACAAACTTTGACCACAAATTTAGAAAAAGCCAAGTCTTATATACTTTATTTGTGAGTTAAGATAGGAAAATTACCCTCAATGCTTTACAAGCTCAATTATCTGCCTTTACAATCCTAAAGTAATTACAGAGATGGACATCTTTGCCAATATCTCTCTTTGAAAGGGCTGCTCTTCTTAAAATGATAAGTTTTGCTCGTCTCCTATATCCCATCCAAACCATACCTTTATTATTGAAGCACATAAATTGTCAACAATTACAATCTGCATTCTTACAATTTCTGTGGTAAAAGGAAAGACCTAGAATTGAATATAAAAAATTATCCCAAACTAAGTTTGAAGGCAGTTAACAATTGCTGATAATACGTGTTATAATATGGCTGCTCTATGCAGGTGTTATGCCTGCGTCCGCTGACCGCCGGCGTGTCCTACTCGCCGACAGCCACGACCGCAGGACACTCTGAGCTTGCCGGAGTCTCCCTCAACAGAGGCGCCGGCACATGCGGCTGCAGCTCTCTTCTGCTTCATCTAGAGTACGCGTGCTCGTTCCTGGCCTTAAAATTGTTTATACCCAATCCCAAATGTACCCTCTACTATAAAAAGGTCTCTGCCCTCTTCCTTCTTGCCTGAGCGCTGTTGTGTCTTCCCATGTTTGTTCTGAAAATGGTTCCTTATCTGTATCCTGTTTTCCTGTATCCTGTTTCCTGTATCCCGTATCCAGTAATTGTGTTTCAGTTCCAGTGCGAAGTATAGAGTCGGAGTCGAGTTCACCATCTGTGCCCTGTGTACATGCCGGCCCGTGGGCCCAGACGACTACGCTGTTTCTGTGTCAAGTGTCTGCCAAGTCAAGTGTCTGCTGAGTCTTCTAGCCAGGTACTCTTGTCCTAAAGACTATCTTGACCCTTGTTTAACATGCTGTTACTCCGCTACGGCGCAGCGGCCCAGTGGGTCCACATACCCCACAGTCGTGACAGTACGATCAGATCAATTATCTAGGGGTGAGCATTTTGACCACACAGGATTTTTGCAGAAATTATTGGAAGTAGGCCATGAAAATCTACATTTTTTCAAAGAAAACGTATGTTTAGCAAATTTTTTCTCATTTCCACAAGGACTAAAGGAAAAAACCCACCACAAAATTTGTAAAGCAATTTCTCCCGAATAAAACAATACCCCACGTGTGGTCATAAACGGCTGTATGGACACACAGCAGGACTTAGAAGGGAAAGAGCGCCATTTGGCTTTTGTAGCTCAAATTTAGCAGGAATGATTTGCGGAGGCCATGTCGCATTTGCAAAGCCCCTGAGGGAACAAAACAATAAAAACGCCCAAAAAGTGACTCCATTCAGGAAACTACACCCCTTGAGGAATTAATCTATGGGTGTAGTGAGCATTTTGACCCAACAGGTGTTTCATTGGATTTATTAGAATTGGGCAGTGAAAATAAAAAGAATCAGTTTTCTTCAATAAGACGTAGCTTTAACTAAAAATGTTTCATTTTCTCAACAAATAAAGGAAAAAAAACACCCCAACATTTGTAAAGCAATTTCTCTGGAGTATGGAAATACCCGATATGTGGTCAGAAACTGCTACTTGGGCACACAGTAGGGCTCAGAAGGGAAGGAGCTGGATTTGGCCTTTGGAGTGCAGATTTTGCTGGATTGGTTTCTGGTCGCTATGTCGTCGTTTACAAAGCCCCTGTGGGACGAAAACAGTGGAAACCCCCCGGAAGTGACCCCATTTTGGAAACTACACCCCTCAAGGTATTCACCTAGGGGTGTAGTGGGCATGTTAACCCTGCAGGTGTTTTGCAGAAATTAGTGTGCACTTGATGTTGCAGAGTGAAAATGGGATTTTTTTCCATAGATATGCCAATATGTGGTGCCCAGCTTGTGCCACCATAACAAGACAGCTCTCTAACTATTATGCTGTGTTTCCCGATTTTAGAATCACCCTACATGGGGCACTAATCTTTTGCCTGGACATTCCACAGGGCTCAGGAGTGAAAGACCACCATGTAAAATTGAGGCCTAATTTGGCGATTTACAAAATATTGGTTCACGATTGCAGAGGCTCTGATCTAAAATAATAAAAGAAACCCCTGAGAAGTGACCCCATTTTGGAAACTGCATCCCTCAAGGCATCTATTAAGGGATGTAGTGAGAATTTTCTCCCTAAAGGACTTTTCCATAAATGATTGTGCTGCAGATGGGGCAAAGTAAACATTTTAATTTTTCCCTAGATATGCTATTTCAGTGGCAAATATGTCGTGCCCAGCTTATGCCACTGGAGACACACATGACAAAAATTGTTAAAAGGGTTCTCCGGGTATGGTGATGCCATATATGTGGAAATAAACAGCTGTTTGGGCATGCTGTAGGTTTCAGAGGGGAGGGAGCGCCATTTGGCTATTGTAGGGCGGATTTTGAATGGTAGTAGTTTTGTTTGAGTATTGCTGCTGTTTTCATTTATAATGTGGGGGCACATGTAAGCCGGGCAGAGTACATCAGGTGCATTGTCAGTTGGTATAATAATGGGGTTAAAAAAACAAGTAAAATAATCCATAGATGTGTGTTACGCTGTGACACAATCCTTTCTGCACAGGCCAGTGCTGCACTGATAAATGTCCTTCCTCATCCCCGCTTTTCTCCACGCTCCGCACCTTTGCAGTTTGAGAAATTTTGCTGGAAATGTTGTCCTGGTATAATATGGGCACCCTCGCTTCCAGCAGATATGTTTGGGCCCTACCCTTCTTGGTTCCCTAATTTTAGGGCCTTGATAATTCGCCTCTTGAAACAGAAGAAATGTTTCCCTCGTGCCGGCACAACTGCATATTTTTTATTTCCTGACTTATTGGAGCCTTAACTAATTTTATTTTTTTCATAGACGTAGTGGTAGGAGGGCTGTTTTTTTGCGGGACGAGCTGTAGTGGTACCTTTTTGGGGTACATGTGACATTCTATCCTGTTTTTTGTGAGGCAAGGTGATCAAAAAGCTGCGTTCACCATGTGTTATAAACTACATGTTAACTTTATTTTGCAGGTCAGTACGATTCCGGCGATACCTAATTTATACCACTCTTTTTATGTTATACATCTTTTTGCACAATAAAATTACTTTTGTAAAAATAATGTATTTTTTCTGTCGCCAAGTTGTGAGAACCATAACGTTTTAATTTTTTCATTGACGGAGCTGTATGAGAGCTTTGTTTTTTGAGAGACCAGCTATAGTTTTTATAGGTACCATTTTTGGATACGTGCGACTTTTTGATCACTTTTTATTCCAATATTTGTAGGGAAAAGTGACCAAAAATTCTGGCATTGCTTTTTACGTTTTTTTTTTACGCCGTTCACCATGTGGCATAAACAACATAATATTTATATAGCTCAGGCCGTTACAGACGCGGCGATACCAAATACGTATTTTTTTTCAATAATAAAGGACTTGATAAGTGAACAGGGTGATTGTGTTTTATTTAATTACTTGTCATTTTTATTATGTTTTTAAAACTTTATTTTTTCCATTTTTTTTATTAAGTCCCACTAGGGGAATTGAAGGTCCAACTGCCAGATTTTTTTTTTCTAATACATTGCACTACCTATGTAGTGCAATGTATTCGATCTGTCAGTAATTCACTGAAAGCAAGCAGATTATGATTCGCCCCCCTGGCAGGGCCTAATCGGCTTCCGTAATGGCAGAGCAGGAGGCCATTGTTAGGTCTCCTGTTGCCATAGCAGCAGTCGGGAGCCCTGATTGCATGGCAGGGCTGTCTATCTGCTAGCAATCTTAGATGCAGCGATCGCTTTTGATAAGAGCTAGCTCCAGTTCCTGCCATTACAGGTGGATGCCAGCTTTAACATACAGTTGACAACCACTGCTGATGATGCTGGCTGCTTCTGAGCTGGCGCCATCTTGCCGTTGGCTATGCAAGTCTTTCAGGCTCAGCCTCCGGGTGGGGCCTGGAAGGATTCCATGCTAGGCAGACCGAGAGAATTTCATTGCTGGGGTGCAGATGAGCTGCAAACAACTTAAATGCAGCGATAGCTTTTGACTGCTGCATTTAAGGGGATAATGGTGGGGATTGGAGCTAATTTCGATCCCCGCCATAACAGCCGGATGTCAGCTGTAATACACCGCTGACATCCTGCGATGATGGCACTGACTCAGCTTCTGAGCCGGTGCCATGCATTTGTCGTATGGATACGACAAAATGCGGGAAGCACTAGCATTCCATGACGTATGCATACAACATATGTCGGGAAGGGATTAACGGATATCGGATACATGTGTGAAAGGAGAACGGGGACCGAAATTCAGCTGAAATGCTCGATGAGAATGCAGCGCTGGTGCACATAAATGACATGCGCTCCATTAATTTATATAGAGCGTTTAAGGGGAATTTCAGTCCCCCCCCCCCGTTCTACTCATTGCTGGGGTCTGACCGATGGGACCTCCAGCGATGACACATGTATCCCCTATCCTGGGCTGATAATCATCCCGTAGGCGCCATACGTTATATCAGCCCCTGGTACAGAAATCATGTCAGCCCATACATAAGTTATCAACCTCTGTTCTAGGGGCTGATTACCTCTGTGTGGGCTGACATGATTTCTGTACTAGATAAACTCGCCAATTATGTAGTCTTGGGGATGGGGCTGATCATCAGCCCCTAGTACAGGGATCGTGTCAGACAAAAAACGCAAGACACACTCGCAAATTGTCACACTCACACAAGTTACATTTCTGTCTGTAACTGGCTCGTGGCTGCTCTTCTTAAATGTAAGTCCGCTTAGTTCGGAGAGGGAGACAGGCCAGCGTCAGGACATGGTGTGTGCAGCAGTAGACGGACGGCCGCCGAGAAAACATAGTTAAAATAAATGTAACCGCAGAGGAGGAGGGATGGCTGAACAGGCAGCCCACTATGTATTATAAACTTATGGCCCACCAGAAATCTTCCCGGTAATTACAATGGCCAATCCGCCCTTGCACAAAGCCCCTGTAGAAAGTGCCACACACAGCCTTGTAGATTGCGCCCCACACAGCCCCCCATAGATAGTGCCACCCCCTGTAGATAGGGTCCCACACAAAAAAAATTCTAAAGGTGGCAACTATGTGTATGTTGTACTGTCACTGTGCAGGGAGTAGCTACTGCTGATTACATGACTATGGGATAGCAGATAGGTTCTGTACCTACCACCTTACTTATGATAAATCGCACCGACAACTTATTTTTTGGAAAAGGCTACAGCAGCCATCTTTATTAAACCAAATATAACAAGAATTACAACACAGTTGTAAACATAAATAACTTTATATAAGAATACTACAGTTGAGAGGTCCTTGAAGGCATGTCCCCTTTTTATTCCTACAGGTCTTACCCTTGCCATCAGCCGTTCCACACTGTGGGGCTTAATAAAAGATCTGCCTGCCCTTAACACTATTGTGTCCTTCTCCTCCTCCTGCCTTCAAACTGCTCAGTACAATCAGTAGGGAGTTAAAGGAGTTTTCCAAGGGGTAAAATATGTTTAATTAGTCCTTAAATACATACATAACAATCTTTGCCATATTCTTGCCTCTGCAATTTCTCACTTTCCTCTTTTGCTACCGTTGTCCCATGAGCTGACTTGTCATGTGACTGTAGAGACAAATCGTCTTTCCCCAATGCACAGGTTTCATGCAATGTGACAACAGTATGAACACATCACCGTGCTCCTTAACCCCTAAGTGACCAGTCTATTTTAGGCCTTAATGACTAAGTTATTTTTTTCCATTGTCCCATTCAAAGAGCTATAACTTTTTTTTTCCGCCAACATAGCTGTATAAGGACATATCTATCCATCCATCCATCTTATCTATATATATGTCAGTCAATGTGATTAGTGCCATTTTCTATTACAAATGTTTTTTTACTTTTTGAGATACAGCTTCTCTGTATTTTCTATACAGAGCAACTGTATCGTTCGTTATTACTTGAATCCGTCAGACCCGCTGACCTGACATATTCAGAGATAGCAGGTCCTGCGTATTTTAAGACACGCAGGATCCACCAGTAATCTGTCACATCTAAGTTCATAAATGAGATATGATAGATTACAGGTGGATCCTGCGTGTCAGAGACACGCAGGACCCACTGACACTGAACCAGTCAGGTCCGGGGGACTGACGGATTCAGGTAATAGCGAACCATACAGCTGCTCTGTATAGAGAATACAGAGCAGCTGTATCTCAAAAAGTAAAAATTATTGCCTTTCAAATGTGCACATAGCCTTTAATGCACAAAGGATCAGAGGGGACAATGAGGAATTACAATGAAAAATATAAGGCAAAGTTTTTTATTTTTGTCTTTTTATAAGACTATTTGCCTTTTGCTAACATAATTAGTAAGTAAATATTATATATTTTAACATTCAGACCTACAGTATCTATAGCGACTGATGTATATATGTCTCACATTATGTAAATTAAGTGATGTCACTTCCTCTTCTGTAACATCTCCTACATAATAAAGACAGTGAAGATGGATCACACATCACCTCCTAGAACTAAACCCAGCAGCAATGAAGACTTTCCTGCTCCTCTTTATATCACTGGCCTGCTTGCCAGGTGACATTACTAGAGACATTACTAGAATATAGATATTACTACCACTATGATGAGATGTTTATATGGATATAACCTTATTCTGTGTATTTTCCAGGTGTCCGGTCTCAAGAACAACTTGTCCAGTCATCAGACCCAGTGGTGATAAAGCCCGGGAACTCACATAGACTCTCATGTACAGCTTCTGGATTCACCTTCAGTAGCTATGGCATGAACTGGGTTAGACAGGCTCCTGGCAGAGGATTACAATGGTTGGGATATATTAGCAGCGGTGGAAGTAGCACAAGCTATGATGATTCTGTTAAAGGACGATTCACAATCTCCAGAGATAACAGTAAGAACCAGTTATATCTACAAATGTCCAACATGAAGACTGAGGACACTGCCGTGTATTACTGTGCTAGATACACACGCTGATAGAAGACAATCTCTGCGTGTAACATAAACTGATATAAAGAGTCATCACTTGTCACTAGGTGGCAGCACTGACTTTATAATATTGCAATAAAATTATATAATTCAGACATGAAAACCATAGTTACGATTACATCTAAGTTCATAAAACTTAGATGTAACTGATATTATTGTGATCCTGTGTGTAAGAGACACAGGACACGCTCTCAGTTTAGCCGTCAGTTCTCTTCACCGACGGATGTATAGAGGATGACTGATAATGACTGATGTATAGAGGAAACATGGAATCTGTATCGGAAAAACTGAAAACAATTTTTAATAAAAGTCAATTAAATAAAGGTTTCTAATCACCTAAAACATGGCATAAAAAAGATTTCCGTAGCCTATGGAATATATTTTCCCTTTCTATTTATTGGTGTTAATTGCCACCTCTCTTACCAGGTCTCCAACTCATCCAGGTCCGTTTATAACATAATACTCTGCTCTTTTGTGTTAATTATTTTACACAGTTTTGTGACATTGCAAAAATGTATATTTTACTATGCAATTCCTCTACATGGTAATTAACAAAACATTAAAAGGAATAACCGTGATCCTATATGTACTGTTAATAATCACCCTGTTTTTTTTATTTTTTTATTTCTTAACCTGTTTATTGAATCATAGGCTAGATATATGGCTTTAAAGTGCTAATACCCCATGCAGAGGAAAAATGAACAATAAGGCTGGATTTACACAAGCGTGTGCATTTTGCGCACTCAAAAAACGCTGCGTTGTGCGTGCGCAAAAGGCACTTAGCAGCTCAGTGTGTTATCACCATATGATGCGCGGCTGCGTGCTTTTCGCGCAGCCGCCATTTGGATGCACGTGGTGCTTTTCTATTTTCATTCATCCTTTTCAGTGCTGTTGCGCGAATCACGCGCATCCCACGGAAGTGCTTCTGTGTGGCATGCATGATTTTCACGCACCCATTGACTTCAATGGGTCGGTGATGCGCGAACAACGCACAAATATAGGACATGTCGTGAG
This sequence comes from Rhinoderma darwinii, assembly GCF_050947455.1. Classification (NCBI taxonomy): domain Eukaryota; kingdom Metazoa; phylum Chordata; class Amphibia; order Anura; family Rhinodermatidae; genus Rhinoderma; species Rhinoderma darwinii. Next base: position 410,425,283 of record NC_134687.1, on the reverse strand, counting down.
TTTTTCGCAGCGGACTCACGCTGCGTAAAAATCACGCACCTGTTTGAACAGCCCGATAGACTAATATAGGTCCATGCGGCGCGCGTGAAAATTACGCGCGTTGCACGGACGTATATCACGCTCGTCTGAATAAGCCCTAATAGTTAGGAACAAATACATCTATAAGTTTAGTACTTAAAAAAAACAAAACAAAAAGAGTGCCGCAGCAGCTAGCGGCGCAATGACGTTTTTACGCCACTTCTGTTGTTGAAAGGCGCTGATTGACGGGACAAGTTATTCTGCCCTGCCAATCAGTGCCTTTCAACTATGCTAGCGGCACGATGACGTCATCGCGCCGCTTCCGTTGTTGAAGGGCGCTGATTGACGGGGGAAGTCATTCTGCCCTGCCAATCAGCTCGTTTCAACGACGCAAGCGGAACGATGATGTCATCACGTCGTTTGCGTCATTCAGCCCCAGCAGACCTGCTCAGAAGAGAGCAGGCCTACATTGACACAGGACGGCGCGGGGACGGGATCAAAGTATGTAAAGTTTGTTTTTTTTCAAGTGTGAGTAGCATTATCTACTGGGGGAGGGGGTTATATATGGGGTACAATCTACCGTGGAGGCTATATGTGGGACACTATCTACATGGGGGCTATATGTAGGGCACTATACAAAAGGGGAGCTATAGGTGGGGCACAATATACAGGGGGTGCTATATGTGGGGCACAATCTACAGGGGAGGCGACATGTGGGACGCTATCTACAGGGGGTCTACATGTAACGCACTATTTACAGGGGGCTATATGTGGGGCACTATATACAGTGGGCACTATATGTAGAGCGCTATCTACAGGGGGCACTATTTGTAGAGTGCTATCTACAGGGGGCTGTATGTGTGTCACTATCTACACTTGGGCTATGTGTGGGGACCTATCTACAAGGGGCTGTATGTGGAGCACTATCTACATGGAGCTGAATGTGGGGCACTATCTACAGGGGGATCTATGTAGGGCACTATCTACAGGAAACTCGATGGGGAGCACTATCTACAGGGGGCACCATCTACACAGGGCTATATGGTGGCACTATCTACAGGGAGCAATGTGTTTGTGTGTGTGTGGTACACAGTGTCTGGTGCTATTATAATCAGGGACACAGTGTATTGTGCTATTATAATCAGGGACACAGTGTATGGTGCTATTAAAGTCAGGGACACAGTGTAATGAGCTATTATATTTAGGGGAGTAGTGTGTGGCCCCATGAGAATTTTATCTTCGTTTATAAGTGCAGAAATGTTTGAAAAGTGAGAAGCTGAAGACATCTGCGTGGCAAACTGCAGAAATGAGCTGTGGCCAGGATAAGTCATCATAGAGGTCTGGACCGGATGGAGAAGAAAAGAGAAAAATAACAACTAGAATCTGAAAAGACGTGAGTCACTTAATGTAAATGTTTACACTGCCTCTAATCAGTAATGTAGTTACTAGATGATCTGCAGCGAGATGATGGGTGGTTTAATTTTTTTTTTTGTGTGAAACAGCAACTCCCAGCATATCCTTACCATTGTTCTGGTCATGCTGGGAGCTGTAGTTTTATGCCGTACAAATCTATGTGACAGGGGTTACACTAATTTGAGCTGTATTTGTGCTGGTTTTGTATTAATGTGCTGAGCTTGGTTCTGGTGTTGTATGTATGTATGTATGTATGTATGTACGTACTGAGCTTGGTTCTGGTGCTGTATTTATGTACTAAGTTTGGTTCTGGGTCTGTATATATGTGCTAAGTTTGGTTCTGGGGTTGGATATATGTATGAGTTTGGTTCTAGTGCTGTGTTTATGTACTGAGCTTGGTTCTGGAGCTGTATATATGTACTGAGCTTTGTTCTGGAGCTGTATATATGTACTGAGCTTGGTTCTGGAGCTGTATATATGTACTGAGCTTGGTTCTGGAGCTGTATATATGTACATAGCTTTGTTCTGGTGCTGTATATATGTATTGAGCTTGGTTCTGGAGCCATATATGTCAAAGCTTGGTTCTGGTACTGTTATTATATAGGATATATGTAAAGGATCTGCCAGGCACAGCTTCTGTGTCAACGCCCATAGGTAATCAGTCTGCACCTGCTTCTATGTCTGTGAGACTGACTCCATCTTCCACCACTCAGGATGGCAGGCTTAGGAGTGGGAGAGCCTATCACAGCCTGGCCAGACTGAGCTAGCTCCCGTCCTCTGTTTATTTATACCTGCCTTTCCTGTTCCTCCTTGCTTGTGATTCTTCTCGTTTGGTTTCCTGGCCCTGCTGCAGCTTCTTGTACTATTTGTCCCTGCTTCATACTGACCCTGGCTTACTGACTAATCTCCTGCTCTGCGTTTGGTACCTCGTACACTCCTGGTTTGACTCGGCTCGTTCACTACTCTAGTTGCTCACGGTGTTGCTGTGGGCAACTGCCCCATTCCCTTAGCTTCTGTGTACCCTTGTCTGTTTGTCCATCGTGCACTTATTGAGCGTAGGGACTGTCGCCCAGTTGTACCCCGTCGCTTAGGGCGGGTCATTGCAAGTAGGCAGGGACTGAGTGGCGGGTAGATTAGGGCTCACTTGTTTGTTTCCCTACCCCCATCATTACAATATATTTTTGTAATAACAAAATGCAGGACAGATGGAATAGTTTTCAATTCATTGTATATTTAATAGGAACCTGTCAGGTAGTTTTAACCCCTTGTACCACCACCATGTGGTAATACATGACCTGACAATATTTCCAAACAATCCCCATAATGTTTTTTTCAGATGCAGCAAAATCTATAAAATCAACTTTTAAAAAGGCACTATATGATATTTACTCATTAAAGTATCGTGGGGCAGTGCCGCTATCCTGAAGAGTCACATAGTCGTGCCTTCAAAGCGCCTCTCCATGCTTGATTGACATCCCCTTGGAAGAATTGAAGGAGGCTGCTAGAACAGCCAGGGGAATGTCAATCAAAATTTGGGGGGCGCCATTTCAATTTTCGCCTCAGGCCGCAGAAAAGCTAGAATCGGCCCTGGGGGAGGGACAGCTTTTTGCAGGGGCGGGATAGGGAAAGCAGACATGCGCCACGATAGGCACGTCTGCAAGTGGTAGAAGTTATAACACGCCTCTCTGACGATACATGCACAGCCAAAGAGGAACAGGAAAGCAGGGTGGTGGTCATGTGGTTAGGTTAATATTTCATATTTTTATTCTATAATACAGGCATGACATCACTGATTTACATAGTGTAAGGAATTACATCACTACCACCAAATATAAGGAAATATATTTAAGGGTATTATTGTCACTTAAACACCGAAAAAGGCCATACTTACAAATGGACACAGACAGGTCAGAAACGACAACACACCATACTCTCACAGCGTCAAAGACCCGGCTGCGTCCAAAAGAAGCAAATAAAGTAAGCATGAAAAATATCTGGGGTATTGGTAATCATTTTGGCCAAAAGGACGCAAGCTCGCAATCCATGACAAGGATCCCCAGATTTGCGAGTCTCTAACTCCTTAACTGGAACTAAATGTTCCTGATACAAACCGAACAGATAAAAACAAGGGGACATATAACACAAACACTGAAAAAGGCCATACTTACAAATGGACACAGCCAGGTCAGAAACGCTGATGAAGGAGAGTGAACAGGTGCATTTAAATAATAATAGCCACTCCCACTAGTCTTGAGGGAGTGGCGTGTGGTACATAATATGTGTAGTAAAAAATAATAAATTGTCACTTGTATCATATGTCTATTAAATAATCTAGACCTACTGTATCTTAGATCATGAGAGGACCATGTTTGTCTATAATGGAGTAGTTATTATGTTGCTTTTTTTACACAGAGATAAGACACTTTTAATTCCGTAATTCCATTTATTCCAGTTATTTGGAGAGATGAACGATACAGTGTAATAAACCCAATTCATTCTATTTAGTAGGTCACACTCCCCCCCCCCCCTCCTTCCCACCACCAATTACCACAAGCTCCCATGCTGGAAAAAAAAAAGCTAAAAAAAAATAAAAAGGAAAAAGGAAATAAATAAAATGAAATAAAATAAATAAATAAAAAAGATAGTAAACTAGAAAACCCATTAGAACTTCATAATTGGAGATTTCTTAATCCAAGGATACCATTGATCCGTAAAGAGTATATTATTCCCTTTTGAACAGGAAAATCTATGCTCAATGTGAATAAATTTGTTTACTCTGGCCATCCAAGCTTTTACGGATGGGGAGCTGAGGAGAGCCACTTTGCTGCAATTTCTAACCTGGCTAAGAATAATGATTGACATATCGGTATTCGATTACTTGTTATTTGCGGAATCATGGATACATCTCCTAAGAGACATACCTTAAGATCCAAGGGAATAGTACAACGAAAGATATATTCTAAGTAGGTAGTTGTTTCCATCCAATATTTACTTAGTTTGGGGTAGCACCAGATGTGGTGTACCCAGTAGGCCTCTGGACCTAGACACCTGGGACAACTATCCGTTTACCTTAGACCTATGTTTTTTTAAAAAGGTAGCTGAATAATATAGTCTATGGACTATCATAAATTGTGAAATGTTATGGTTGCTGTTGGAGGATACCCTTGAGATTTGTTGGATTTGTTGGAACACTCTAGACCAGAAGTTGTCTGATTGTGCACCTATATCTACCTCCCTTCTTTTCTGCGATTCGTAACTGTTAGGCTGGGTTCACACGACCTATTTTCAGGTGTAAACGAGGCGTATTATGCCTCGTTTTACGCCTGAAAATAGGGCTACAATACGTCAGCAAACATCTGCCCATTCATTTGAATGGGTTTGCCGACGTATTGTGCAGACAGCTGTCAAACTACGACGCGTAAATTGACTGCCTCGGCAAAGAAGTGCAGGGCACTTCTTTGCAACGTAATTTGAGCTGTTCTTCATTGAACTCAATGAAGAGCAGCTCAAGATATACGAGCGTCACAGACGCCTCGTATATTACGAGGAGGAGCATTTACGGCTGAAACGACGCAGCTGTTTTCTTCTGAAAACAGTCTGTAATTTCAGCCGTAAATGACAGCTAGCGTGTGAACATACCCTTAGGGTATGTTCATACGCATAGTCAAAAACATCTCAAAATATGGAGCTGTTTTCAAGGGAAAACAGCCCCTGATTTTCAGATGTTTTTTGAGCAACTTGCGTATTTCGCTGCGTCTTTCTCTGCCTTTTCGCAACTTTTTTTACGGCAGTTTTTGGAGCTGTTTTCAATAGAGTCTATGAGAAAACGGCTCCAAAAACGTCCCAAGAAGTGTCCTGCACTTCTTTTGACGAGCTGTCATTTTACGTGCCGTATTTTGACAGCGACGCGTAAAGTGACAGCTCGTCTGCACAGTACATCGTAAGACTCATTGCAAGCAATAGGCAGATGTTTGCCGACGTATTGGAGCCGTCTTTTCAGGTGTAATTCCAGGCGTAAAACGCCTCCATTACGTCTGAAAAGAGGTTGTGTGCACATACCCTTAGATTGAGCAAGGTGGCTCATAAGCAGCTTATATAAAGGAAAAAGAGAGGAATCCTCCAGTTTACCTTGTGTGTAGATTTGTACTACTGGCCGCGCACGGATCCTCGTGTCGGCACACAATGGGAAGACAGCAAAAAAGGAAAGATTGGGTCCAGCGCTGGACCCAATCTTTTCTTTTTTGCCAGCTTATATAAACTCCCAATTGCTCCCTTTTTAATAACCATTTCTAACATTAAGTGCATTATGCCCCTTTTCTCCATAGGGATCTTTTTTTTTTACATTGTATACAGTCATAGGCAGATCTTAACTGTAGGTATTTAACCCTTTCAGGACCGAGCTCATTTTGGCCTTCAGGACCAGCCCCATTTTTTTCAAATATGACATGTGTCACTTTATGTGGTAATAACTCTGGAATACTTTTACCTATCCAAGTGTTTCTGAGATTGTTTTCCCGTGACATATTGTACTTTATGTTAGTGGAAAAACTTGGTCAATACATTCATTGCTTATTTGTGAAAAACACCAAAATGTAAATAAAATTTGCAAAAATTATGATTTTTCTCATTTTTAATGTATCTGCTTGTAAAACAGATAGTAATACCACACAAAATAGTTACTATTTTACATATTCCATATGTCTACTTTATGTTTGCATAATTTTTTGAAAATTCTTTTATTTTTCTAGGACGTTACACGGCTTAGAACTTCAGAACTGAACTGGTCCTTGAAAAATAGCCTTTTAAAATTTTTTGAAGTGGCTTTGAGGGCCTTATATATTAGATAGACTCCATAAATCACCCCATTTTAAAAACTGCACCCCTCAAAGTATTCAAAACAGCATTCAGAAAGTTTCTTAACCCTTTAGGCATTTCACAGGTATTAAAGCAGGGGAAATTCACATTGTCAGTCAATGTGATTAGTGCAATTTTTTTTATTACAAATGGTTTTTTACTTTTTGAGATACAGCTGCTCTGTATTTTTTATACAGAGCAGCTGTATCGTTCGTTATGACTTGAATCCGTCAGACCCGCTGACCTGACATATTCAGAGACAGCGGGTCCTGCGTATTTTAAGACACGCAGGATCCACCAGTAATCTGTCACATCTAAGTTTATAAATGAGATATGATAGTTTACATGTGGATACAGCGTGTTAGAAACACGCAGGACCCACTGACACTGAACCCCAGGGCCGCAATCAGGGGGGTATTAGGGGTACTACAGTAAGGGGCCCGGCCAAACTTAATTGAAAGGGGGGCCCGGCAACTGCCGCGACTTGCCTTTAGTAGAAAAAAACAGGCCCCTGCAATGGGGCCTGTTTTTTTCACCAAAACAATGTCGTGAGCTGCGGGCCCCCCTCTCGTGAAACACCGCCGTGAGCTGCGGGCCCCCCTCTCATCACCGCCGCGAAACACCGCCCGCTTGCGCGCGTACGAGCGAGCGCGCGACCGCGCGCGAACGACCGCAAGCGCGCGCGCCCACGCGAGAACGACCAGGCGCGCCACCGAGAGGGAGGCGGTGCGCCCGCAACACAAGATCTAGGGGGAAGGACAGCCACACTGGACAGCGGCGCAGTCTACTTACCTGCTGGCCCGCCTCCGACTCGTCCTCCTCGTCCGCCTCGTCCTCCTCGTCCGCCTCCGACTCCGCCTCCTCGTCCGACTCCGCCTCCTCCTCCAGAGCGTAGCTGCGTAAGGAGAGGGGGAGGAGTCTAGTTGTTGCGCGGCGGCAGTTCTACGATCCCTGCCATTTTCTGGAGCCTGGAGGTGAAGGACGACATCTGGACCGAAGACATAGCCTGAAGAGGACTGAAGTGGGAGCAGCTCTTCTGACACGGTGAGTAAAGTGTCTCAAAGTGCTGTTTAAGTATGACCCTGTTCACACAGAGTATTTTGCAGGCCGAAAAAATCTGCCTCAAAATTCCTTAAAGAATTTTGAGGCAGATTTTGACCTGCCCACACTATCTTGCCGCGTTTTTTGCTGCGTTTTTTGCCCGCTGCGATTGAGGACAGCAGACAAAAAACGAAGCGAAAAATGCATTTTCTGCCTCCCATTGATTTCGATGGGAGGTCAGAGGCGGAACCGCGGCAAGAAAGGACGTGCTGCTTTTTCTTTTTTCCGCGACTGGCTCCCATTGAATTCAGATTAAATCAATGGGAGGCGGTTTTGGAAGTTTTTTAGTGCTGATTCTGACGCAGTGTCCGAGTCAATATCAAGGCCCATAAACTCTGTGAACTGGGCCTTATTGTTAGGGCTTATTCAGACGAACGTGTAATACATCCGTGCAACGTGTGTGATTTTCACGCGCCTCGCACGGACCTATGTTACTCTATGGGGCCGTGCAGACTGTCAGTGATTTTCACGCAGCGTGTGTCCGCTGCGTAAAACTCACGACATGTCCGATATTTGTGCATTGTTGGCGCATCACGCACCCATTGAAGTCAATGGGTGCGTGAAAATCACGCCCAGCACTCCCGCAGCAGTATAAACTATGACTGAAAACAGAAAAGCACCACGTGCTACAAACAGAGTGTCATAATGATGGCGGCTGCGCGAAAATCACGCAGCCACACATCATACGCTGCTGACACACGGAGCTGTTATGGACCTTTTGCATGCGCTAAACGCCACGTTTTTGCGCACACAAAAAGCACACGCTTGTGTGAATCCGGCCTTAGGGTAGGAACACACTAGGCATGAACGCTGCAGATTTTATGCAACACATTTTATTGTGGAAAATCCGCAGCGTATTACAGTCGCAGCAGAGTGGATGAGATTTGAACAAATCTCATCCACACGCTGCAAAAAAATGGACCTGCAGTGTGGCTTTTTAAGTCGCAGCATGTCAATTTATGCTGCAGAATCGCTGCTTCTCTGTTGCGGAAATGCTGCGGTTCTGCCGCAAAAATCACACATGAGAAAAAAAAAGGTACTTTTTTACATTTATAAAAAAGTTTAGACTTGCCCCGGTCGTAGTCCTGGTGACGCGATCCTCTATTCTTAGCGCAGCCCGGCCTCCTGTCATGACGTTTCATCCCATGTGACTGCTGCAGCGGTCACATGGTCTACAGCATCATCCCAGGAGGCGGGGCTAAGTTCAGAAGAGAGAGACGCGTCACCTAAACTACGGCCGGGGCAAGTCTAAACTTTTTTTTCCCTGCAGGATTCCCGCAGCGGACATGCCTCACCAAACCTGCACCACTATTTGGTGCGGTTTTGCTGGCAGAATTCTCTGCGGCTACCGGGGCGGATAAACTGTGTAGTTTTACTCAGCATATCCGCCTAGTGTGTCCCTTATGATGTCGCTCCTGGAGCTGCTGCCGGTCTCTAAATAGGCAGTTGGTCCAGTAGAATTTGGAATTATTTTTTTTTGTGAACCAGCTTAAAAAAATACAAAACTTTTGTGTTAGGGCCTGTTCACATCACCGTTCGCTTCCGCTCCGTGCTTCCGTCTGAGGTTTCTGTCGGATGAACCCCGCAACGGAAAGTGAAAGTGACAGCACAGCTTCCATTTCAGTCACCATTGATCTCAATGGTGACGGAAACATCGCTAATGGTTTCCGTTCGTCACCATTCCGGCAGGTTTTCGGACGGAATCAATAGCGTAGTCGACTGCGCTAATGGTGACGGAAACGGAAGCTGTGCTGTCACTTTCACTTTCCGTTGCGGGGTTCACCCGACGGAAACCTCAGACGGAACCCCGGAACGGAAGCGAACGGTGATGTGAACAGGCCCTAACACAAAAGTTTTGTATTTTTTTAAGCTGGTTCACAAAAAAAAAAAATTCCAAATTCTACTGGACCAACTGCCTATTTAGAGACCGGCAGCAGCTCCAGGAGCGACATCATAAGGGACACACTAGGCGGATATGCTGAGTAAAACTACACAGCTTATCCGCCCCCGGTAGCCGCAGGGAATTCCGCCAGCAAAACCGCACCAAATAGTGGCGCAGGTTTCGTGAGGCGTGTCCGCTGCGGGAATCCTGCAGGGAAAAAAAAGTTTAGACTTGCCCCGGCCGTAGTTTAGGTGACGCATCTCTCTCTTCTGAACGTAGCCCCGCCTCCTGGGATGACGCTGTAGACCATGTGACCGCTGCAGCAGTCACATGGGATGAAACGTCATGACAGAAGGCCGGGCTGCGCTAAGAATAGAGGATCGCGTCACCAGGACTAGGGCCGGGGCAAGTCTAAACTTTTTTATAAATTTAAAAAAGTGCCTTTTTTTTTCTCTCATGTGTGCTTTTTGCGGCAGAACCACAGCATTTCCGCAACAGAGGAGCAGCGATTCCACAGAATACATTGACATGCTGCGGCTTAAAAAGCCACACTGCAGGTCCATTTTTTTTTGCAGCGTGTGGATGAGATTTGTTCATATCTCATCCACTGCGACTGTAATACGCTGCGGATTTTCCACAATAAAATGTGTTGCATAAAATCCGCAGTGTTCATGCCTAGTGTGTTCCTACCCTAAGGCCGGATTTACACAAGCGTGTGCTTTTTGTGTGCGCAAAAACGTGGCGTTTTGCGCATGCAAAAGGTCCATAACAGCTCCGTGTGTCAGCAGCGTATGATGCGTGGCTGCGTGATTTTCGCGCAGCCGCCATCATTATGACACTCTGTTTGTATGTTTGTAGCACGTGGTGCTTTTCTGTTTTCATTCATAGTTTATACTGCTGTGGAAGTGCTGGGCGTGATTTTCACGCACCCATTGACTTCAATGGGTGCGTGATGCGCGAACAATGCACAAATATCGGACATGTCGTGAGTTTTACGCAGCGGACACACGCTGCGTGAAAATCACTGACAGTCTGCACGGCCCCGTAGAGTAACATAGGTCCGTGCGATGCGCGTGAAAATCACACACGTTGCACGGATGTATTACACGTTCGTCTGAATAAGACCTAACAATAAGGCCCAGTTCACAGAGTTTTTGGGCCTTGATATTGACTCGGAAACTGCGTCAGAATCAGCACCAAAAAACTTCCAAAACCGCCTCCCATTGATTTAATCTGAAATCAATGGGAGCCAGTCGCGGAAAAAAGAAAAAGCACGTCCTTTCTTGCCGCGGTTCTCCTCTGACCTCCCATCGAAATCAATGGGAGGCAGAAAATGCATTTTTCCCTGCATTTTTTGTCTGCAGTCCTCAATCGCCGCGGGCAAAAAACGCGGCAAGATAGTGTGGGCAGGTCAAAATCTGCCTCAAAATTCAGTGCGCAGTTCCAGGCGGTCGCGGGTGCGCATGCGCGGGAGTTTGCGGGTGCGCGCGATCGGTCACACGGGCGGCAGTGTTTGACGGCCCCCATGACGACCCCCATGCTACCCAGGGCCGCCATCAGGGGGGGTATTATGGGTACTGATGTGAGAGGCCCGGCCAAACCTAATTGAAAGGGGGGCCCGCAGCTCACGACATTCTTTTGGTGAAAAAAACTGGCCCCATTGCAGGGGCCTGTTTTTTTTCTACCAAAGGCAAGTCGTGGCAGTTGCCGGGACCCCCTTTCAATTAGGTTTGGCCGGGCCTCTTACATCAGTACCCATAATACCCCCCCTGATGGCGGCCCTGGGTACCATGATATAGTGCTGGACGGAGTACCGTTAACAGGCGGTGCCACGGTAGGGGGGCCCAGAAAATTTAGCTGTAGGGTGCCCTGAAATTCCTGATGGCGGCCCTGCTGAACCCGTCAGGTCCGGGGGACTGACGGATTCAGGTAATAGCGAACCATACAGCTGCTCTGTATAGAGAATACAGAGCAGCTGTATCTCAAAAAGTAAAAATTATTGCCTTTCAAATGTGCACATAGCCTTTAATGCACAAAGGATCAGAGGGGACAATGAGGAATTACAATGAAAAATATCAGGCAAAGTTTTTTATTTTTGTCTTTTTATAAGACTATTTGCCTTTTGCTAACATAATTAGTAAGCAAATATTATATATTTTAACATTCGGACCTACAGTATCTATAGCGACTGATGTATATATGTCTCACATTATGTAAATTAAGTGATGTCACTTCCTCTTCTGTAACATCTCCTACATAATAAAGACAGTGAAGATGGATCACACATCATCTCCTAGAACTAAACCCAGCAGCAATGAAGACTTTCCTGCTCCTCTTTATATCACTGGCCTGCTTGCCAGGTGACATTACTAGAGACATTACTAGAACATAGATATTACTACCACTATGATGAGATGTTTATATGGGAATAACCTTATTCTGTGTATTTTCCAGGTGTCCTGTCTCAACAACTTGACCAGTCATCAGACCCAGTGGTGATAAAGCCCGGGAACTCACATAAACTCTCATGTACAGCTTCTGGATTCACCTTCAGTAGCTATTACATGAGCTGGGTTAGACAGGCTCCTGGCAGAGGATTACAATGGGTGGGTAGGATTAGCAATGATGGGAGTAGCACATACTATGATGATTCTGTTAAAGGACGATTCACAATCTCCAGAGATAACAGTAAGAACCAGTTATATCTACAAATGTCCAACATGAAGACTGAGGACACTGCCGTGTATTACTGTGCTAGAGACACACTGATAGAAGACAATCTCTGAGTGTTACATAAACTGATATAAAGAGTCATCACTTGTCACTAGGTGGCAGCACTAACTATAATATTACAATTAAGTAATATAATTCAGACCATAATTATGATTAACTTAGATGTGACTGATATTATTGTGATCCTGTGTGTAAGGACACAGGACACGCTCTCAGTCGAGCCATCAATTCTCATTACTGATAGTTTGGCTGATAATGAACGATGTATAGAGGATACATAGAAGCTGTGTTGGAAAAACCACAGACAGTTTTTAATAAAAGTCAAATAAAAAAAAAGGTTTCAAATCACCTAAAAACATAGAGTTATAAAAAAAATAAAAAAAAAGTTTCTGTAGCCTGGAATATATTTTCCCTTTCTATTTATCAGTATTAAACCTCATTTGCCGCTTCTCTAACCAGGTCTCCAACTCATCCAGATCCATTTATATCATAATACTCTGCTCTTTTGTGTTAACTACTTTACACAGTTTTGAGACTTTGCAAACATGTATATTTTACTATGCAATGCCTCTACATGGTAATTAATAAAAACATTAAAAGGAATAGCGCCCAATACTGACCTCTGGGATACCCCACTAGTAACATACCTCCCAACCATCTCGGATTCAGCGGGACAGTCCACGATTCCGGGCAGTGTCCCTCTGTCCCGGGCGGCCGGCGGTATGTCCCGCTGTCATCTGTATCTGTGTCCTCGGGACGCAGATACAGTTGAACCCAATTCTGAAGCAAGGAACCATCAGCTCCCTGCTTCAGAAATAGTTTAGAGCAGAAGGTGCTCCTCTGTATGCCGAGGACTCCCCTGGCACAGCGCTACTTTAAGCGCTGTGCTCGGGGAAGCCCTTGACATCACCATCCATATATGGACAGTGAAGTCATTGGCTACTCCTTGAGTGGAATCCCTGTTGCCGATGATCTGGCCAGGGATTCAGGGAGTCCCAATAGCGCTATCTACAGGGGGGGGGTAGCTCTATCTTGAAGGGGGGTGTGGTACTATCTACATGGACACTGTGGCACTATATGGGGACACTATCTACAGGGGACTCTGTGGTGCTATCTACATGGGTACTATCTACATGGGCACTGTGTCACTATCTACAAGGGCACTGCCACTATGGGAAGCTAAGGGGGTATTATACTGTATAAGGGCTGATAGGGGGCATTATACTGTATGGGGGCAGCTATGGGGGCATTATTCTCTATGGGGAAGCTTTGGGGCCATTAAGCTGTATGGGGCAGTTATTGGGCAATATACTGTATGGGGCAGCTATGGGGTCATTATAGTGTATGGGGGCATCTGTGTGGGCATTATACTGTATGGGGCATTATACTGTATGTGGAAGCTATGGGGGCATTATGCTGCATGGGAGCAGCTATGGGGCATTATGCTGTATGGGGACAGCTATGGGGCATTATGCTGTATGGGGGCATCTGTATGGGCATCACACTGCATGGAAGAATCTGTGTGGGTATTATACTATACGGGGGCATCTGTGTGGGCATTACATGGGGACATCTGTGTTGGCTTTATACTGTATGGGTGCATCTATGGGGCAGTATACTGTATGGTGGCAGCTATGCAGGCATTATACTGTATGGTGGCAGCTATGGGGGCGTTATACTGTGTGGGGGCAGCTATTTGGTATTATACTGTGTGGGAGGCACTATGAGAGCACGATACTGAGTGGGTTGGACCGGGTGTGTACAGGCGGGGATTGGGTTGGATTAGAGGCGTGGCTTAAAATAAAAATATTGCCACAGCACGCGCCGTAACCGTTGTCCCTCTTTGTGATTCTTGAAAGTTGGGAGGTATGCTAGTAAGAGTGACCCAATCTGAGTATGTACCGTTAATAACCACACTTTTATTTATTTTTTACACTTATTAACCTGTTTATTGAAACATAGGGTAAATATATGTCTTTAACCCCTTAATAACCAGGCCTTTTTGTGCGTTAATGACCAAGGATTATTTTTTGTTCATTGTCATTATCGCATTCCAAGAGTCATAACCTTTTTTTATTTCATCGACATAGCTGTGTAAGGGCTTGTTTTTTTGCGGGACAAGTTGAATTTTTCAATTGCACCATTTTTGGATGCATATAATACATTGATTAACTTTTATTAGCCTAATTTTAGGAGAGAATTGAAAATAAACAGCTATTCCAGCATTGCTTTTTTTTTGCGTTATAAATTGACGCTGTACACTATGCGGCGTAAATAACATGTTACCTTGATTCTATGGGTTGTTTTACTACGTTTGCTCAATAAAAGCCCCTTTTTTAAGATTTTCAGACTATAAGACACACCTGACTATATGACGCACCCAGGTTTTAGACAACAGAAAATAGGAAATTTTTTTTAAATATTTTACTACTTTTACAAAGAAAAAACTATTTGTTTAAAAATAAATTTGTTCTGTTTCACCACATTCTGAGAGCCATAACTTTTATATTTTTTCATCAATTGAGCGGTGTGGCAATCGGTGATGCAATCTTTTAGGCCATGCCTCTGCCTAATAGGCAGTTGCTGAATGCAGACATGGGGGTCTATGTTAGGCCCCCGGTTGCCACCAAAACCCATCGGTGTCCCGCGATATTGTCGCGGGCGCCATTGGGGTGACAGAGGTAGCTCTCTCCTCTGTCAAACACATTAGATGCCTTGGTCGCGATTGATAGCGGCATCTAATGGGTTAAACTACCGTAAACAGAGAGCGCTTAGATTCCGCCAGTTGCGGCAGGAGTCCGGCTGTGTAACTGCCGGGCTTCTGCTGCTGATCTTGTGGGTACGGATATTTCCATCATTACGAGAGAGATCGTACTGATGAAGATCAGTGTGACGGATATATCCATCGCTATGCATGAACTAGCTCCTGCTTGTGCTGGATATATCCGTCACTCGTCGTTAATTTGTATAACGTGCCAGTACCCTATGCAGAAGAAAGAAGAAACAATAATAGTTAGGAACAAATACATATATAAGTTTAGTACATGAAAAAACAAAACAAAAAGAGTGCAGAACGCCTCTGTTCTCTGTCAGACAGTTATTTACTCACCTACACACATTTCCCCCCAGTCCAAGCATTCTCATTTTATATACAGCATGAAACAGTATCAATACTCATACCCTCATAATCCCATGCAGATATAAAGTTATAAGTATATCTTCATAGAGATGCTCCCGGATAGCATCTCTTAGAAAATCTTCAATAATTTTACTCGCGATAGAAGTTAAATTTAGGTCAGGGCTACACTTAGGGTATGTCCACAAGTATTATAAGCACTGAGGATTTTCCCCAACAGATTTTTTGCATAAAATCTGGATCATAATACAGTAGCAGCAGTGTAAGTGAGATTTGAACAAATCTCATTTGCACACAGCGGAAAAAATCAGCCGAAATTTCATTTCATAAATTGACCTGCAGTGCAGTTTTTTTTAAGTCACAGCATGTCAATTTATGCTGTGGATTAGCTGCTCTTTTTCTGCAGGTTTTCCCCATTGAATTCAATGGTGAAATAGAACCCAAAGGAAACGCTGCCATCCCATTGCAAGTTAGAAAAAATAGCTATTTTTTATTTGAAATTAATAAAAAACATCATACTTACACCCCTGCCATACTCTATTCTGAGCTCAGCCCAGCCTCCTTGGATGACGTTTCATCCCATGTGACTGCTGTAGCCATTTAAAGACTGCAGCGGTCACATGGACTACAGCGTTATGCTAGGAGGACGGGCTAAGCTCAAAAGAGAGGACTGCATCGCCATGACATGGGGGGGGGGGGTTGTGTGGCACAATATACGAGGAGGGGAGATGTGTGGCACTATATACAAGGGGGGAGGCTGTGTGGCACTATATAAAAAGGGGGAGCTGTGTGGCACTATATACAAGGGGAGGGTGGAGCTGTGTGGCACTATATACATGGGAGGGGGCCGTGTGGCACTATACAAGTGGGAGCTGTGTGGCACTATATACAAGGGGAGGGAGAGGTGTGTGGCACTATATACAAGCGGGAAAGCTGTGTGGCACTATATTCAACGGGACTGTGTGGCACCATATACAAGGGGGGCTGTGTAGAACTATATGCAAGGGGAGGGGGAGCTGATTGGCACTATATACAAGGGAGTGGGGCTGTGTGGCAATATACAAGGGGGGAGCTGTGTGTCACTTTATACAAGGTTTGGGGGCTGTGGAGCACTATACAAGGGGAGACCTGTGTCTCACTATATACAAGAAGAGGGGGCAGGTGTGTAGCACTATATACAAGGGGCAGCGACTGTGTGGCACTATATACAAGGGAGGGGTGCTGTGTGGCACTATACAAGGGGGGCTGTGTGGCACTATATACAAGGACGGGAGCTGTGTGGCACTATATACAAGGAGGGGGCTGTGTAGCACTATGCAAGGGGAAGAGCTGTGTGGCACTATATACAAGGGGAAGCTGTGTGGCACTATATACAAGGAGGGGAGATGTGTGGAACTATATACAAGGGGAAGCTGTGTGGCACTATATAAAATGGGGAGCTGTGTGGCACTATATACAAGGGAGCTGTGTAGCACTATATACAAGGGGAGGGTGGAGCTGTGTGGCACTATATACAAGGGAGGGGGCTGTGTGGCACTATACAAGGGGGAGCTTGTATAGGGGCGGTATTATTCAGTGACAGTATGGGGGTATTATTCAGTCACTATATGGTTATGGTGTGGCGGTATTATTCAGTAACTGTATGGGGGTATTATTCAGTCACCATGTGATTATGGTGGGGTGGTATTATTCAGTGACAGTATGGGATTATTATTCAGTCACTATGTGGTTGTGGTTTGGCAGTATTATTCAGTAACAGTATGGGGGTGTTATTCGGTCACTATGTGGTTATGGTGTGGAGGTATTATTCAGTAACAGTATGGGGGTATTATTCAGTCACTATGGGGTTATGCTGTGGGGGCATTATTCAGTGACAGTATGGGATTATTATTCAGTCTCTATGTGGTTATGGTGTGACTGTATTATTCAGTAACAGTATGGATATATTATTCAGTCACTATGTGGTTATGGTGTGGCAGTATTATTCAGTAACAGTATGGGGGTATTATTCAGTCACTATGTGGTTATGGTGTGGAGGTATTATTCAGTAACAGTACGGGGTTATTACTCAGTCACTATGTGGTTATGGTGTGGCTGTATTATTCAGTAACAGTATGGGGGTATTATGCAGTCCCTATGTGGTTATGGTGTGGCAGTATTATTCAGTAACAGTACTGGGGTATTATTTAGTCACTATGTGGTTATGGTGTGGCGGTATTATGCAGTAACAGTATGGGGGTATTATTCAGTCACTATGTGGTTATGGAGTGACGGTTTTATTCAGTGACAGTCTGGGATTATTTTTCAGTCACTATGTGGTTATGGTGTGGCGGTATTATTTAGTAACAGTATGGGGGTATTATTCAGTCACTATGTGGTGATTATGTGGATATGGTGTGGTGGTATTATTCAGTGACCGTATGGGATTATTATTCAGTCACTAAGTGGTTATGGTGTGGTGGTATTATTCAGTCACTATGTGGTTATTGTGTGGCGGTATTATTCATTAACAGTATGGGGGTATTATTCAGTGACTATGTGGTTATGGTGTGGCGGCATTATTCAGTAACAGTATGGGGGTATTATTTAGTCACTATGTGTTTATGGTGTGGCGGTATGATTCAGTGACAGTATGGGGGTATTATTCAGTCATTGTGGTTAATGGAGTGGCGGTTTTATTCAGTGACTGTATGGGGGTATTATTGAGTCACTATATGGTTATGGTGTGGCGGTATTATTTAGTAACTGTATGGGGGTATTATTCAGTCACCATGTGGTTATGGTGGGGTGGTATTATTCAGTGACAGTATGGGATTATTATTCAGTCTCTATGTGGTTATGGTGCGGCGGTATTATTCAGTAACAGTATGGGGGTATTATTCAGTCACTATGTAGTTATGCTGTGGGGGCATTATTCAGGGACAGTATGGGATTATTATTCAGTCACTATGTGATTATGGTGTGTTGGTATTATTCAGTCACTATGTGGTTATAGTGTGGCGGTATTATTCAGTAACAGTATGGGGGTATTATTCAGTAACAATGTGGTTATGGTGTGGTGGTATTATTTGGACCTTATATTGTGTTATTTTTGGTAATATTGGTCTTATAATAGTGAGTTGTGTTCAATGACTATATGCAGGTAATATTTAATCTGGTATAGTGGTATGATTTAATAACTGTATATGTATATAGATAATTTTTTTTTGTGAGAGAGGGGACATATGCATTGGGTATTGCAACACTCTTGGACGCACTACAAATCAGCGCTGCATTTCTCTGAACACCGCTTTCTGAATTTACTGCATTATTGATACAGTAATTAAAAATTTGGGGCCCCACTTTTAACTTTGCCCAGAGCCACACTTTGTCTAAAACTGGCCCTGTATTAGTCCTTCACAATAGGGTCCTGTGCTCCCATGGTATCACTTTAGAGGAAAGAACAGGCCCCATTGCGAACTCCCATTCTTTCTACCAAAGTGTAACGTCCGTGGTCGCTGACCACGAACTCCTTCCATCCAGTCGACGCCCTCCTGTTCAGAGATGTCTGTACATACGGCCATCCTGTTCCACAGTGACCACCAGGGTGTGCTCGCGGGGTCAGTTCAGACTTAAGAAGCCAAACGCACATGCATGTGGAAGATTTGGCTGATTGCTCCCAGAGCACCGTGGGCTATAAGAATGTTCCAACACCATACACCAATGCCTGAGCATTGTTTGTTGTATCCTAGTTTGTCTTGCAAATGGTCTCCTAGTGTTTTCCAGTTCCAGTGTTCCCTGTTCCTGTATCCTGTATCCCGTGCTATCCTGTTCTAGTGCCATGCTGTGCCGTACCTACGCCTGTCCTGCTGCTCCACGCTTGACGTCTACCTGCTGCCTAGTCCCAGCCGAGCCTGCCTTGCTACTGTCCGAGATGCCACAGGCACCTTATCCGAACTGCGAACAGTGACCTGCACCCTGTTGGCCAGCTGCCATACCGCCAAGACGGTATGGCCCAGTGGGTCCGTGAACCCTATGTGACAGTACGCTCAGGCCATCACCCTGCTGGTCGATCCAAGACCATGACGACGTCTCAAGAGATGCGGGCGGATGTGATAGGCCTCCGGTCTCGACAGGACCAACTCCTCCAGGCCTTGAACATTCTTGCATGTTGGCAGGAGGCACGAGCTGCCGTTCCTCCTACTGCACCTCCTGGCAGTAATGTTCCTCAGACTACACATCCTAGCAGTGTTGATCCTCATTTTTCTTTGCCACTTCCTGAACGCTATGATAGAGACGCAAGTACCTGTCGTGGATATTTGAACCAGTGCCAGATCCACTTCAACCTGTATTCTAGGGCATTTTCATCTGATGGCGCAAGGGTCGCTTTCATCATCTCCCTTCTTACTGGCAAGGCCCTTGCATGGGCGAACCCTATCTGGGAGAGATAAAGACCAGAGACCCGTGACTTCCAGGGGTTCCAGCGGACATTTCGCACAGTGTTTGAGGAGACTGGACAAGTCTCCTCTGCTGAAGCTACGCCAAGGTGACATCTCTCTGGGCGATTATCCCATCCACTTCCGCACCCTGGCGGGAGAACTGTTGTGGAACAATGAGGCTCTGGTGGCTTCATTCTGGCAGGGACTGTCTCCTAAAATTTAAGACGAACTTGCCGCTCGGGACCTGCCGTCGACCCTGGATGACCTCATCCTCCTGGCTGCCCGGATTGATAGAAGGCTCTGAGAACGGCTCCAAGAGGTTCGTCGGGAGGGAGGCCTTCCTAGTCTGGCCCCTACCTTGCAGCAACCCCTGCCATCCTCAGATGCCGTTCTTCCTCAGGGGTCTCTGAGGATGAACCAATGTAAGCTATCTACCCAGGAGACAACACAGACGCACTTCTGGACTCTGTCTTTATTGCGGCCTTGGATGCCATCTTGTGTGTCTGTGTCCCCAAAAGCCCCAAATCTTAAGGTTGGTAGGAGAAACAACCTTGGGTAAAGAGGGACTCCCGTCTAAATTGTCCATACCCGTGACCATAGTGTCCGGTGAGAAAACGCATGAGGTCTCTGCATATCTGGACTCTGGATCTGCTGCTAATTTCATTTGTAGAGACCTGGTGGACCTGCTATAATTGCCCACTACTCCTCTGGAGAGACCGTTGATGGTTGCATCAGTAAATGGACTACCTCTGCCAGACCCAGTTATAACTGTGACCAAGCTGCTAAAACTCCAAGTAGGGGCTCTCCACTCCGAACTTCTACCGTTCCATGTCCTGTCCAAGGCAGTTAACCCCGTGCTGCTGGGCCTGCCTTGGCTCCGACTACATTGCCCAGTCCTGGACTGGAACACTGGAGAGGTTCTCCAGTGGGGCCCCGAGTGTCACAGCCGATGCCTGGTGCAGATTCGTTCGGTCCAGCCTCCTCTGCCTCGGTCATTGGCAGGATTGCCTGGTCATTATGATGCATTTTCGGACGTCTTTAGCAAAAGTGAGGCGGAGACACTGCCCCCCACACCGGGCGTATTACTGTCCTATCGAACTGATCCCTGGTGCATCCCTTCCCTGTGGTAGGATATATACTCTCTCCTTGCCGGAGACTCTGTCCATGTCCACCTATGTTAAGGAGAACTTGGAGAGGGGCTTTATACGGAAGTCTTCCTCCCCGGCAGGCGCCGAGTTCTTCTTCGTCAAAAAAAGGATGGCTCACTTCGTCATTGTATTGACTACCGGGTCTCAACCAAATCACAGTGAAGAATAATTATCCGTTGCCGCTGATCTCTGAATTATTTGATCGTATACGTGGTGCCAAAAAATGTTAATTCAATTTTCCGTGACCTCCTCTATGTTTGTGTTGTGGTCTACCTTGATGACATCTTTATTTTTTCTCCAGATCCTGTGACTCATCATAGACATGTCCGTGAAGTTTTGCTGCGGTTAAGAGAAAATCGTCTGTAACCTAAGTTGGAGAAGTGCGTGTTTGAAAAGGATGTTCTACCTTTCCTCAGCTACATTGTTTAGAATAGAGGTCTCATGATGGATCCTGAAAAGGTAAAGTCCGTTCTGGAATGGCCACGCCCTCAAGGCTTGAGGGCCATACAGCGCTTTCTGGGATTCGCGAAATTCTACAGACAGTTTATTACAAACTTCTCCTCACTGACATCTCCTATCTCTGACCTCACTAAGAAGGGCATGAATGCCAAGGTGTGGACTCCTGAGGCAGAGTCCGCATTCAATAGCCTGAAGAGTGCCTTCACGTCAGCTTCTATCCTCCATCCAGGGCCGCCATCAGGAATTTCTGGGCCCCATACAGCCAAGATGTCTGGGGCCCCCCCTCCATTACCGGGGGTGGGCAACGGAAATTGTGGCACTCACCTTTGTACGTTATACGCCACGTCGAGGCGTTCCTGTGCCGTCTCTCCACGTCCCGTGCTGCCATCATGTCCACAGGTATATCCGTTTTCACACTACCTTTTTTGGCATATATCTGTGTCTGCGCCAGTGATCTGTAGCGGGCACTTGCTATGCACATTTTGCAACGGGCAGCATTTCTTTTATAGATGTAGCCTCATATACATATATTTTGTATACCCTATTGGCATTATATTATACTTGTGCGCATGGCGTGTCTAGTATTGGGACGTGTTTCAGAGTTTTGTTGTCTCTTGTTTCCCTCATGGTATGTTGTCATCTGTACCTGACTGCTATTTCTCCTGATATATGATCCGTTACTCTTGTTGTATTTATTATTGTAATACCATGTATCGTTATGTAATAATATAGATGTATATTTTTTACTATTCATGGTAGTTATCTTCATATTCTATTGGGATGCTATGTCCCTTGTGCTTTCGCGCTTTGTAGGTTGTTTCAGAGTCATATTGGGGATTCTCCTTTTCGCTTTACCCTGTTTTGAGGTTCTTTGTAGGTTTAAAATTACAGTGAAGGAAACCGCGGAGCCGACAGTGACCGGTTAATGCTCCGGATTTTGATCTAATTAGCTAAAACGTATCCGACTGTATGACATACAGTGGGATACGTCACCTGGGGAATGGCCCAGGGGAAACTCCTGAAGTCACTGCCCATGAACAGAGCTGGAGCCTTCTACTAGCGCTCTGCTCAGGGATGTCCATATACATAAAGTGACGTCCGAAGCTTTGCAAAGCCTGAGTACACGGCCGGAGCGTCGACAATGCTCGGGCCAGGGATTCCGGCCCTAGAGACCTCTGATGTCACTTTACACATATGGACAGTGATGTCAGGAGCTTTACCAGGGATAAAGTCCACGGGTAGAGCACTCGTGATGCTGCCTGGGGACTCCGGAATAACAAAGTCTACTACGCCATTTCATCCTTCAAAAATAAGGTAAACCGACGTCTACCAGCCCGACGGAGGCTAAAAGGACATAATGGAGCCCTGTGAATTATCTTCTACGTTGTTTATACTGTAAGGTAGGAGATTTCCTGACTACACAATAAACTTAGGGCAACAACACGGTGTGAAGGGGGAAGGGAGGGGGAAGCGCTTGTGAGGATGTAAGGAGCACTAATGCTCCGCTCTTACGTTGCCATTAAAGTTCAATGTTTTTTTCCACAGCAAAAATCGGAGGCTTTCCCTTTGATTCCTGGCGCAGATGCTACAAGCGTGTAGCAGATCCGCACGACAATAAGGCCCTGTTCACACAGAGTTTTTTGCCACATTTTTTTCAGCGGAAACCGCGGCAAAAAATGTCCGAAATCGCCTCCTATTGATTTCAACGGGAGGCGAAGGTGTTTTTTTCCCGCGAGAGAAAGAAGCGACATGCTCTTTCTTCAGGCATTTCCGTCTCTGACCTCCCATTGACCTCAATGGGAGGCAGAGAAAGCCTGAAGGAATTTCAAGGCAGATGTTTCTGCCTGCAAAAAGCTGTGTGAACAAGGCCTAAGTCCCATTGTCATTCAAAGTTGCTCATCCTCGGGTTTTCCATGTAAGGGTATGTGCACACGTAGTGACCAAAAATGTCTGAAAATACGGAGCTGTTTTCAAGGGAAAACAGCCCCTGATTTTCAGACGTTTTTTGAGCAACTCGCGTTTTTCGCGGCGTTTTTTACGTCCGTTTTTGGAGCTGTTTTCATTGGAGTCTATGAGAAAACGGCTCCAAAAACGTCCAAAGAAGTGTCCTGCATATAATGTATATAAGTGTCCTGCACTTCTTTGACGAGGCAGTCATTTTACGCGTCGTCTTTTGACAGCTGTAAAACGACGACGCGTAAATGACAGGTCGTCGGCACAGTACGTCGGCAAACCCATTCAAATGAATAGACAGATGTTTGCCTACGTATTGTAGCCCTATTTTCAGACGTAAAACGAGGCATAATACGCCTCGTTTACGTCTGAAAATAGGTCGTGTGAACCCAGTCTAATATAAATCGCATGCTACTTATTGCTGTGGTGGATTTCTTTTCATGGTGCGGACAAAAATACACATGGAAAATTTTTTCACAGCATGTGAACTGGGTTGCGGAAACCTCATATGCATGGGATGCAGAATCATCGACATGTCATCGGAATCCGTATCAAATCCAACATGTGTGAACGGGGCCTTAGTGGGAGTTAAAAAAAAACTCTGTTAGGCCAAATGCACACGATACTTATTACGTGTAAATTTGTCGCGGGTATTTTCGTGCTGCAAATCCGCAGTGTAATACAGGACCAGCAAAGTTAATGAGATCAAGAAATCTCATCTACATGTCGCATTTTCTGCACAAAAACTGACCTGCGGTGCGTATTTGAAAATATGCTACATGTCACTTTATCTTGCGTTTCCGCTTGCGAATTGTTTCTGACTAGTTTAAAAAATAATAAAAAAATCTGCAGCATAAAACCTGCACCTATTTCCGCATCAAAAAGTAAAAACTGCACCTAAAAACATATCAAAAAACGCACTATTAGGTGCAGATTTTACCTGCAGAATTACCTGCGGTTTTGATACGGATTTTGTGCACCAAATTCCTCAATGTGTGCGTTACAGAATTTGCTGGGGATTTACAGCAAATTAACCCTTTACATTGTAAAGGATGAAATACGTTACAATTCTGCAACATTAGGTTATGTTCACACAGTTTATTTTCTGCCGTTTTTCTGTCCGTAAACGTCTGAAATATCAGAAGCAGAACGCCTCCAAACATCTGCCCATTGATTTCAATGAGAAAAAAATGGCGTTGTGTTCCGATGGGCCGTTCTTTTTACAACGGCCGCGAAAAAGAAGTGCAGGTCATTTCTTCAGACGTTTCTGGAGCCGTTTTTCATTGACTCTATAGAAAAACAGCTCCAAAACAGCCGTAAAAAACTTCTGAAAATCAGCTGTTTTCGCTTGAAAATCTCCGTATTTTCAGACTGTTTTTGCTAATTGTGTGAACAGAGCCTGAGGGTATGTGCACACACACTAATTACGTCCGTAATTGACGGACGTATTTCGGCCGCAAGTCCCGGACCGAACACAGTGCAGGGAGCCGGGCTCCTAGCATCATAGTTATGTACGATGCTAGGAGTCCCTGCCTCGCTGCAGGACAACTGTCCCGTACTGTAATCATGTTTTCAGTATGGGACAGTAGTTCCACGGAGAGGCAGGAACTCCTAGCATCGTACATAAGTATGATGCTAGGAGCCCGGCTCCCTGCACTGTGTTCGGTCCGGTACTTGCGGCTGAAATACGTCCGTCAATTACGGACGTAATTAGTGTGTGTGCACATACCCTGATAGGCAATCAGCTTATTTAACCCCTTCCCTTCTCAGCCATTTTTTGGATTTTAACTTTTGTTTTTTCCTCTCCACCCTCCTAAAGCTATATTTTTTTTTACTTGAGGACTTGTTTTTTGCGGTACAAGTTGTAGTTTTTCATGGCACCATTTATTGTACCGCATAATGTACTGGGAAGCTGAAAAAAAAATATTTGTGGGGTGAAATGCTGCACGTGCATGAGGTTTTGACAAACCCCATTCACATGAGTTGGGGCTTATTCAGACTAACGTGTTAATCGTCCGTGTGAAGGACGTTTTTTTTAATGGCCGTCACACGGCTGCATGTATTTCTATGGGGTTATTCACATGGTCATTGTTCTAACAGACCGTGTGAAGGGCCTGTAAAAAAATAGGACATGTCCTATTTTTGTGCGTTTTCACGGATCCCTCAATAGACTCAAGTCTGTGAAAACGGGTCTCACACGGCTGCAAATCGTTCGTTCTTCACGTCTGATTTCACACACGTTGGTCTGAATATCGCCTTAGGCCTTATTCGCACGAACGTGTCCGTTTTGCACGCGCAAAAAATGCTGTGTTTTGCGCGAGCAAAAGTTCGGTGTGGCATCAGCATATGGTGCGTGGCTGCGTGATTTTCATTATGACACTCTGTTTTGATGTTACAACACAGTAAAGAAGGAGGGGCTTTTATGTTTCCCTTCTATTCTTTACCAGCTGTAGCGCGAATCACGCGTGTCACCCGGAAGTGCTTCCGTGTGCCGTGCGCGATTTGCACGCACCCAATGACTTCAATGGGTGTGTGCTGCGCGAAACACGGGCAAAGTATCGAACATATCGTGAGTTTTACACAGCGCACATACGCTGCGTGAAATTCACTGACAGTCTGAACGGCCCCATTCACTAACATAAGTCCATGCGACGCCCGTGAAAATCACGCTAGTAGCACGGACGTATATTGTAATTTGGAGTGAATTTTCAGTGTGCAATCCGCACCAAAAATAGGAGGCAAGCAAGTGGCTTATTCAGACGTCCATGTTCGGTTTGTGAAATACGTAGCGTGTATCGGCCATATTTCCCGGACCGACCACAGCTCAGGGAGCCGGGTTTCTAGCATCACAGTTATCTATGATCATAGTCCCTCCCTTCCCATGGGAATACTGTCCCCGGTCCCGTACTGAAAGCATCATTACAATATGGGGCAGTATTCCTGCGGAGAGGCAGGGACTCCCAGCAACACTGATAACTATGATGCTAGGAGTCCGGCTCCATGAATTGTGGTCAGCCTGGGAAATACGGCCGATACACGCTCAGTATGTCACGGACCGAACGCGAATAAGGCCTTAGTCTAGTTACACAGTGCGGTGAAATCCCATTTTTTTGCCACAATTTTTGCAAAATCGCGGCAAAAACGTGATTTGACCGCACTGTGAGAATATAGCCTAACAGCACTTTTCATGTCTTGAATCCTTTTTTTATGCAATTTTCGTAATTGGGGCACAAATCACGCGATTTTCACGCGATTTTTATATAATCGCGGCAAAACTGCACCATTTTTGCCGCGATTACGAAAATCGTGGCAAAAAAAAACGCTAGGAAAACGAAAAAATGCCAAAAAACATTTTAATCAACTTTATACATACTACAAACAGGGTCAGGGGGATGGGAAGCAGGAAGGATAGGGGAAAATACTCACCAGCCTGCAGGTCCTGTCAGCAGTGTAGAGGAGCTGGGGGGCGGGATCTCCACACACAGCTTCTGCACATGCTGCATCTTCAACAGGTATGCAGGGGGTGCCGCGAGCGTTGCTAGGGGGGTGCCGCGGGCGTTGCTAGGGGGGTGCCGCGGGCGTTAGTAGGGGCGGGGCGCGAGCGTTCCGAGGGGGGGCCTGTGAGCGTTGCGAGGGGGGGCAACAGTCCGAGGGGGGGGGCGACGGCAGCCCGGCGGGCCCCTTTTCTTCGTCCATGTGGCCGGGCCCCTGACGGGAGTACCAGTATTACCCCCCTGATGGCGGCCCTGCCTCCGTCATCCAGATGTTTCTCTACAGTTCTCGCTGGAGGTGGACACATCCTCTGTCGGTGCTGGTGCACTCCTGTTCCAGAGAGGTTCCAAGGGCAAGTCTATGGTATGTGGATATTTCTCTAAGCTCTTCTCTTTCGCAGAACGCAACTACTCGATTGGGGATCGGGAGTTACTGACTATCAAGTTGGCCCTGGAGGAGTGGAGACATCTACTAGAGGGCGCAGCTCATCCCATGCTGATTTTTACAGACCACAAGAACCTTACCTATCTTTAGACGGCCCAACGGCTGAATCCTCATCAGGCCAGGTGGTCGCTGTTCTTTACCAGGTTCCAGTTTGAGCTCCATTATCACCCGGCCGACAAGAATGTGAAGACGATGCCTTGTCCAGGTCTTTAGAGACGGAGGAAACCAGGGAGATGCCACAGAACATTAGTGATCCGTCTTGCATTGTCTCTGTCAATCCCCTGCAAGTTGGGGACACTCCTCTACAAAGGCAGGCCATGCGGGGTCCCGTAAGACCCGAGATCTGATTGCCCGTCATTTCTGGTGGCCCACGCTGCCCAAGGACATTTTGGACTTTGTTTCGTCCTGCTCAGTTTGTGCAGCTAACAAGGTCGCTCACTCCAGACCTGCTGGCCTGCTCCAGCCATTGCCTGTGCCCGATGCTCCCTTGCAGCATATAGCTATGGACTTTATTACTGACCTGCCTCTCTCTGCTGGATGCAGTGCTGTCTGGGTGGTGGTGGACCGGTTTTCAAAGATGGCCCACTTCGTTCCTCTAACCGGTCTTCCTTCTGCTCCTCTACTGGCCAAGCTGTTCATCCAACATATCTTCCGCCTGCATGGCTTACCGCAGCATATTGTGTCTGATCGGGGGGTTCAGTTTACCTCGAAGTTCTGGAGAGCCCTCTGCAGACTCCTAGGTGTAAATTTGGACTTTTCCTCGGCCTACCATCCTCAGTCCAATGGTCAGGTCGAGAGGCTCAATCAAATGTTGGAGAACTACTCACGCCACTTCATCTCCAAGCAGCCTGATGACTGGGTGCAGTTGCTTCCGTGGGCTGAATTCTCGTACAACAATCACACCAGCGAGTCTACACAGAAACACCGTTCTTCATTGTCTACGGCCACCGCCCACAAATTCCTATCCCGGTGCCTGATACATCTGAGGTACCAGCTGCTGACACTGCTTTTAGGGACTTTGTGCAGATCTGGCAGCAAACTCGATCCTCCATCCTGCTGGCGGTCGACCGTATGAAACGAAAGGCGGACACTAGGAGAAGAGAACCTCCTCAGTTTCTTCCTGGCATGAAGGTCTGGCTGTCCTCCAGGAATATTCGACTGAGGGTGCCGTCGTACAAATTTGCTCCCAGGTTCCTCGGACCCTTCGAGATCCTACAGCAGATCAACCCTGTCGCCTACAAGCTTCGGCTGCCTCCTACCCTCAGGATCCCCAACTCCTTCCATGTCTCCCTCCTGAAGCCAGTGGCTCTGAACCACTTTACCAAGACTCCTAGCCCCGCAGTTGCCGCCAGCGGTCTTCAGACACTTTCGAGCTTAAGGACATCCTGGACATTACTAAAAAATAAGAGGAAGAACCATTTATTTAGTAGATTGTAAGGGGTTTGGTCCAGAAGAGAGGTCCTGGGAGCCAGAAGAGAATCTCAACGCTCCTACCCTCATTAAGAGGTTTCTCTCTCGTTCTGGTCCCAAGAGGAGGATCTCAATGGTGACGGAAACTTTGCTAATGGTTTCCGTTTGTCACCGTTGTGACAGGGTTCCGCTGTTTTGACAGAATCAATAGCGGAATCAATAAGACAGCGCATTATGGCCACAACGGGGTATTTTTGAACACAGCAGAAACAGGGTGATAGATTTGGGGTGTGCTTCTTCATCTCATGTTCTCTTTACAAAGAAATCTGTCTTTAAAAAGATACATTTGTAAAAAAAAGTGGAATGTTTTTGCATTAAATTCAGCAAAAACCTGTGGGTCAAAATACTCACTACTCCCCTAGATAAATACCTTAAGGGGTCTAGTTTTCTAAATGGGGTCATTTTTGGGGAGTTTCTATCGTTCTGGCAGCTTAATGTCTCCCCAAATGTGCAGTGAGGCCTAAAACATTTTCAAACAAAATATGTGTCCTGAAAGCCACCGGATACTCCCTTACTCTTGGGCCCTGCCATGTGTCCAGGCAGCACATTAGGGCCACAATGGGGGTATTTTTGAGCACAGGAGAAACAGGGTGCTAGATTTTGTGGTGTTTTTCTTCATTATCATGTTCAAGAGATGGAAATATATATTTAATAAAAAAATGTACAGTATGTATGTACATATGTTACATATTGCAATTCAAAATAGGGAAACATTTACATTTTTGCAAAATGTCATCAATTTTTGCATTTTTTTATTAATTTACGCAAATCGTATCAGTCTACTTTTACCACTAAAATAAAGTACAACATGTGACGACAAAACAATGTCAAAATTACTTGTATATGTAAAACTATTGCAGAGGTATTCTCTGATAAAGATAGGCATACCAGATTTTCCATATCTGGCTTGCTCAGTAAATGACAAACAGGCTCGGTCATTAAGGGGTAAAAAGACAGATAAGGCTTTGTTTTAATGACATTTGTCAGAATACATCATTTTAATTTTTTTCTCTAAAGTGGGAAACATTGGAAAAATATTAAAGAATTTATCAAATGTGTCATTTTATGCAAACAGTGATCATACATAGACGGATACAATTTGTCTCATTTCACGTTCTACCACTTGCATGGGGATACCAAGTATGTGTGCTTTATTCATTGTGCAGGCATGTGCCAGGGCTTGGTATAAAAGGAGGCTTTTTTGGCCTTTTGGGTGCAGGAATACTGCACATGATTTTATAGCAGCATACTGTTTTCTGGGGGCCTAATGCCCCTGAATCATTACAAACACCCCATAAATGACTTAATTCACAGAAGTAGACCCCACAAGGTTTTATTCAAGGGGTTTATCATCTTTTTAGAAAGTCGAGTTTTCTTCTGAAAGTTTCTTGAATAAGATGGAACAAAATAAAATTCGATTTTTTTGGCAAATTTTCAGTTTACGTGAGCATTTTTCGCACACTGTATGGACCACAGACAAAATTAATCTCCGTTCACGTTCTGCCCCTTCTCCCGTGCATGGGGATACCAAATATGTGTGCTTTATTCACTGTGCGGGCATGTGCCAGGGCTTGGCATAAAAGAGGCCTTACGTTTCAAAGAAGTGTCCTGCACTTCTTTGACGAGGCAGTCATTTTACGCGTCGTCGTTTGACAGCTGTCAAGCGACGACGCGTAAATGACAGGTCGTCAACACACTACGTCGGCAAACCCATTCAAATGAATGGGTAGATGTTTGCCGACGTATTGTAGCCCTATTTTCAGGCGTAAATCGAGGCATAATACGCCTCGTTTATGCCTGAAAATAGGTTGTGTGAACCCAGCCTAAGGGTTTGTTTTTTGCGGGACGGGTTGTAGTTTTTATTGGTATTATTTTGGGGTACATGCAAATTTTTGATCACTTTTTATTCTATATTTTGGGAGGGGTGATTGACAAAAAAAAAGTGATGCTAGTATTGTTTAATTATTTTTTGCGGTGTTCACCGTGCGGGAAAAATAATATTATAGTTTTATAGTTGGGGGCGTTACGAACGCGGTGATACCAAATATGTGTACTGTTTTTTAACGGTTTATTTTTTTCCCTATAATAAGAGACTTATTATAGTAAAAAAAAGCATTTTTTGTTTTTGTAGCTTATAACTTGTTTTTACACTTTTTATTACTTTTTTTTTTTTTTTTACTTGAAGACCTGCAGCACTGATAGCTGCTATAATACATTACACTACCTAGGTAGTGTAACGTATTAGAAACTGTCAGTGTGACGCTGAGAGTCACACTGACAGGAAGCCTGTTGTATGGCCTCTGGTTTTGCCATGCAACTGACTGCAGCACCCGCAATCGGTCCTCGGGAAAGTTTGTTGTAGCAACAAACTTTCCAGTTTGTTGCTACAACAAACTTTTCCTTTGATCACATGATCGGGACATGAACCAATCAGGTCCCGGTCATGTCTCTGGGACCAGAGGCAGGGGATAACAGCGCGATCCGGGTGTCAGCACTACTCTGAGACACCCGGATCGCTCTTTTAACACCCACTATGAATTCACGTCGGCGCTGGACAGAGCCAAGCAAGCGCCAACGTGAATTTACAGTGGGCGGTCAGGAAGCGGTTAATACCGGTGATCATATTCTCCAATCGGCTGTCAGAGAACAGGTTGCTGGGGAGCCGCAGACACTGACACAGCCGGCGTCCGAGCGCTTTCACAGCGCTATGCCGGCTGGAACAGTGATCTGTATATTCACGCCCTGGCTACACGGGGTATGTGCAAAAAGGACGTGAATATACAGATTGTCGGCATGAAAGGGTTAATGATATATCTTGCCCTTTTGGAGGGTAGATATTGGCGAAAGCTAATCCTTCCATAAAAGTTGAGGAAGGATTCGTCCACGCTTAAATTCTGTTCTGGGTTGTAAAGATGCAGAAATAAATTGTTTAAGCAATTTATCAGTGGTCCTAATTTGAACAACTGATTAAGATTTGCATCGGTATTTGGGGGGGGCTTGTGCGTTGTCATTGAAGTGGAAAAACATTATTAACATTTTCAGGGCCGGCCTTAGGATAGATGGGGCCACGTGCAAAATTATCTTTCGGCGCCCCATCCCATCATAAAAAAGTTTAATGCCCTATATAGTGCCTCCACACATTATAATGGCCCTTTAGTGTCCCCATACAGTATAATAATAATAATATTTATTAATATAATATATTATAACCTCTTCAAGGACACAGTATTTTGTCCTCTAATTGTGCCCACACAGTATTATGCCCCACTAAGTGCCGTGGATTAGACTCCAGGAGAAGCCCCCGACGTCTCTGTCCATTTATGGACAGTGACGTCAAGGGCTTCTCCTGGAGTGGAATTCCCGGGACAGCGTCGGCAACGCCGTGGGTGGGGATTCCGCTTAGGAATTGCCCCACATATGGACAGAGACATCAAGCGCTGCGTCCAGAGGCGGTATCCCCGGCCATACGGGGATTCCGCTCCTTCAGGGAGCTACAGTGGCGCTAGTAGATAGCAGAGCAGGGAGATACCGCCCTGCTCTGCTATAGTATTTAATAATACATGCGTTCTAAGGACGCAGACACTATTTAATGTGGCGTCGCTACCACTGTAGCAGCCGCAGTGGCTGCTAGTGGTGCCGCCGGCCATAAGGGGGGCCCATTCCGGTGGGCGGCACAGGCGCCCCTATGCCTGGTGTCGCCGCTAGCAGCCGCTATGGCAGTAAATCCGTGAATTCTAGGCCCAAAAGATGGAGTACGTGCCCATAGAAGAGCCTGAACTGGAGGGACCAGGCTGTCCTGTGCTACAGTGCTAATAGGCCCTGCGCTTTCATGTTGTGTGGTTTCAACTGCGTCAGGGACAACATCCCCTGAAGATAAACCTGAAGTGACGCTTTCATCGTCACTGCCTAAAACAGGTTCCATCTCCGATGTCTGAGTCTGACCACAGCATGGCGTATGCCTCCTCAGCGCTAAACAATTTCCTCGCCATAATCTAACTAACGCTAACTAACCAATAACAAACAGATTATATATATATATATACATATATATATATATATATATATATATATATATATATATATATATACATACATACAGTGAAGGAAATAAGTATTTGATCCCTTGCTGATTTTGTAAGTTTGCCCACTGTCAAAGACATGAACAAGCTAGAATTTTTAGGCTAGGTTAATTTTACCAGTGAGAGATAGATTATATTAAAAAAAAAAACAGAAAATCACATTGTCAAAATTATATATATTTATTTGCATTGTGCACAGAGAAATAAGTATTTGATCCCTTTGGCAAACAAGACTTAATACTTGGTGGCAAAACCCTTGTTGGCAAGCACAGCAGTCAGACTTTTTTTGTAGTTGATAATGAGGTTTGCACACATGTTAGATGGAATTTTGGCCCACTGCTCTTTGCAGATCATCTGTAAATCATTAAGATTTCGAGGCTGTCGCTTGGCAACTCGGATCTTCAGCTCCCTACATAAGTTTTCGATGGGATTAAGGTCTGGAGACTGGCTAGGCCACTCCATGACCTTAATGTGCTTCTTTTTGAGCCACCCGTTTGTTGCCTTGGCTGTATGTTTCGGGTCATTGTCGTGCTGGAAGACCCAGCCACGAGCCATTTTTAATGTCCTGGTGGAGGGAAGGAGGTTGTCACTCAGGATTTGACGGTACATGGCTCCATCCATTCTCCCATTGATGCGGTGAAGTAGTCCTGTGCCCTTAGCAGAGAAACACCCCCAAAACATAATGTTTCCACCTCCATGCTTGACAGTGGGGACGGTGTTCTTTGGGTCATAGGCAGCATTTCTCTTCCTCCAAACACGGCACGGCGAGTAGAGTTAATGCCAAAGAGCTAAATTTTAGTCTGATCTGACCACAGCACCTTCTCCGAATCACTCTCAGAATCATCCAGATGTTCATTTGCAAACTTCAGATGGGCCTGTACATGTGCCTTCTTGAGCAGGCGGACCTTGCGGGCACTGCAGGATTTTAATCCATTACGGTGTAATGTGTTACCAATGGTTTTCTTGGTGACTGTGGTCCCAGCTGCCTTGAGATCATTAACAAGTTCCCCCCATGTAGTTTTCGGCTGAGCTCTCACCTTCCTCAGGATCAAGAATACCCCACGAGGTGAGATTTTGTATGGAGCCCCAGATCGATGTTGATTGACAGTCATTTTGTATGTCTTCCATTTTCTTACTATTGCACCAACAGTTGTCTCCTTCTCACCCAGCGTCTTACTTATGGTTTTGTAGCCCATTCCAGCCTTGTGGAGGTCTATGATCTTGTCCCTGACATCCTTAGAAAGCTCTTTGGTCTTGCCCATGTTGTAGAGGTTAGAGTCAGACTGATTAATTGAGTCTGTGGACAGGAGTCTTTTATACAGGTGACCATTTAAGACAGCTGTCTTTAATGCAGGCACCAAGTTGATTTGGAGCGTGTAACTGGTCTGGAGGAGGCTGAACTCTTAATGGTTGGTAGGGGATCAAATACTTATTTCTCTGTGCACAATGCAAATAAATATATATAATTTTGACAATGTGATTTTCTTTTTTTTTTATAATATAATCTATCTCTCACTGGTAAAATTAACCTAGCCTAAAAATTCTAGACTGTTCATGTCTTTGACAGTGGGCAAACTTACAAAATCAGCAAGGGATCAAATACTTATTTCCTTCACTGTGTATATATATATATATATATATATCGATGTGTATATCTATCTATCTATCTATCTATCTATCTATCTATCTATCTATCTATCTATACACAAACTGATATATATATATATATATATATTTATTATATATATTTATATATGATTATATATGATCGAACAGACTTGATATCTACACTAGCGCTAAAAAAAAATAAACCGCTATTGATGCATATATTATACATTATATATACACTACCGTTCAAAAGTTTAGGGTCACTTAGAAATGTCCTTATTTTTTAACCGCTTCCCGACCACCATCTGTATATTCACGTCGGCGCTTTACTGGGCTCTGTGCAGCACCGACGTGAATCCATGGTGGGTGTTAAAAGCACGATCCGGGTGTCTCAGAGTAGCGCTGACACCCGTATCGCACTGTTAACCCCTGCCTCTGGTCCCAGAGACATGACCGGGACCTAATTGGTTCAGGTCCCGGTCATGTGATCGCAGGGAAAGTTTGTTGTAGCAATGAACTGGAAAGTTTGTTACTACAACAAACTGACTGCATGTATACCATAACCCTTAGATAACATTACTAGGGATATCCTAATAGTAACATGACACAGGACAACATTAACGTTCCTTTACCGTGGGTTGACTCGGGGACGGCCACAGCTTTTATTATAAACATAACAAATATAATTAAACATTTTAAGGTAAACACCCGTATGCCGGCCTACCAACATAGGTGGGCATGTAGGTAATTCACCTTACCAAACCGCCAGCTGTGACAAAAGAACATTTCACCCATGAACAAAACATAAATTAATCAACACAAGAAAAGTGCAAAATACCACACAATACAATTGTAGAAAAAACTCCTGCTCTGAAGGCAGTGGCATTTGCCAATGCAACTTTGAAGTATTCCTAATCGCAAGGCAAACCAGCTACCCTGCACCTACGAATGCCTGTGATGGTACAATTTTTTTTTTTTTGAACACTGAACATTAATTCCACAAGGGGCGGGAGGGAGGGAGATTGCAATGTAACAGCCAAAAGAGGCCGAGACCCGGAAGACAGCTCCTTAAATACACTATTCAGGAGGGAAAAAGGAGAAGGACCATAACTCCTCCCCCCGGATGGAGGGGGCTAAGAGCAGCAGCCAGAGGTAATAAACTTATTAACCCCTACCCTTGCTGGGCATACAACAAATAGCTGAATCCCTAGCTGGGGCCCTATTAGTTTTTTACCCACAATACCTGCAGTCAAAGACCCAGCGGTTAAACACCTATGGGTCTACTAGACTGCATGTATACCATAACCCTTAGATAACATAGCTAGGGATATCCTAATAGTAACTTGACACAGGACAACATGAACGTTCCTTTAACGTGAGTTGACTCGGGGTCGGCCACAGCTTTTATTATAAACATAACTAATATAATTTTACATTTTAAGGTAAACACCCATATGCCGGCCTACCAACATAGGTGGGCATGTAGGTAATTCACCTTACCAAACCGCCACAAGGAGGGCGTGTAATCACCCTACACGTACCTCCGACCCACCACGACCCCCAGCCAAGAGAAATAGAGCCTGCTCAATCCCGTCCTGCAGGCCGGACAGAAATATATCCATGCCAATATCATTCAGATGAACTCCATCCGACAATAATAGGCCTCTGTTATCGCCCTCCAATTCCCGGTGCCTGATCACTACACCTCCTCTGTCCCTCGCAAAACGAGATATCCGTGTATTGAGAAGTCTCCGGCCCCTCTCAATAGCGTTACCGTCTCTTGCACCATGCCACACCATCCTGGGGATTACCTCTGAACATACCAATACTAGCTCCGGAAAAAATGAAGCGAACCGCTCGAGGTCAGACTGTATTAACGACATCAACTCCCCAAGACGCACTGAGCAAAGATCGTTTCCCCCGATGTGCAACACCAACACAGTCGGCACCAGCCGGTGCCGGCTAATATCACCACTTACAGCAAAGCCTGTAACCACTTCAGCCCCTTCAGGCCTCTCCAAAAGATCTCAGCATCCTGAAACCCCAGCGATCGTCCCCCGGGCCGTATGGCTGCTCTCCGCTTAGCCCAGAAAACGAAGGAATGGCCCAGAATCCATACCGATGGTCCGTAACCTAAAAGAAAAGAAAATTAATGCA
Source organism: Rhinoderma darwinii (assembly GCF_050947455.1). Classification (NCBI taxonomy): domain Eukaryota; kingdom Metazoa; phylum Chordata; class Amphibia; order Anura; family Rhinodermatidae; genus Rhinoderma; species Rhinoderma darwinii. The sequence goes on along the minus strand of NC_134687.1, from coordinate 410,388,918 downwards.
GCAACAAATCCGGGCGAACGTACCCCGCAAAGCAATCGGAGCGCCAGCGCCCTATCCGACGCACTTACGTATCCGCCAAGCCCAATTCGCTGGCGGTCGTCGCCGCCCCAATGCGAAACGAGTGGGTCCCGAAATCACCCGGGGGGAGGCCCGCAGCCGACAAGGCCTTCTTAAATACTGCAGAGAACTGAAACTTGGTGAGGGGAATGCCATCGATATGCGCAAAAAACTGCGAGCCAGACTTACGCATGCTTAAATAGGAAGCTGCCAGCACGACCGGGCAACCCGCCCCCCCTATCACCCGCAATGACACTCAGCAGCCCCTGCCGAACACGTCTGTTTTGGACCGATGGATCCGGAAACGCAGGCCAGATGACGACAAACTAACGTCCTCAAATAAAAGGCTGCCCACCCGGGAAGCACTGGGCGGAACTAAGTCGGATATTCGCAAAGCGCCAAAAAAGGAAAAAGAAAACGCTGCAGACAACAGGGCCGATTCGAACATAGATGCGCACACACCCGGCAAACAATGCAACAGTTTCAACAAAATAGCAAAAGAAATAGGGCGCCTAGATTCCCTACGCACAGCTGACTTCTTCCACCCCTTAATGGCTTGCAGAATAAGAAAAGATTTTGTGACATCTGGCTACCCATGAAGCTTAAAGAAAAATGACAAACCCAGTAGGCGGCGCTGTGCAACTAACCCCGACACGCCGCGTTCCGACAAACCAGACAAATACTCCATCACATAAGACAAGCGAGGAGCTTCAGGAGGCCCAACGATACATTCCCCCACCATATTTAACCACTCATTCCATGCATTACCGTAGACCGTCCATGTCGATGGGGCGAGTGATGCCCGAACGAACAGCACTAACTGTGATCCAGCAATCTCCATAGCCCAGCCGGGCACTCCATCCCCTCCATGTCTGCCCGCGGGCAGAGCGAACGAAATGCCTGAAAATTAAACCGAGAAAGAGCATCAGCAATTTTATTATCAACACCTGGAACATGGCGAGCCCTGAAGTGGATGTTATGCTGCAAACACCTCAGCAGCAACAACCTGCGCAGAAGTATCACCACAGGGAGAGATGCAGAGGTTAAGTGGTTCACAGCATGCACCATGCTCTCATTGTCTGACCAAAACAACACAGATGAGTTAGCCATAGCCCCACCCCACAGTTCAACTGCTACCATTAATGGAAACATCTCCAAGAGTGTCAGGTTACTACACCAGCCCCTGGCACGCCACACATCCGGCCACGGGGCCGCACACCATGACGTGCCAAAAATAGCCCCGAAACCACAACTACCTGCCGCATCGGTGAACAGTTCAAAATCAACATTGGAAACTGTAGGCGCCCTCCAGCATGTGCGCCTATTATAATCCTCCAGGAATATAGACCAAACTCTCAAATCCGCCCTAACCCCAGATGTAATACGAATCAGGTGGTGAGGAGAAGATACCCCCGCCCTAGACATTGACAGTCGGCGAGAGAAAATTCTACCCATCGGCATAATCCTGCTGGCAAAAACTAATAGACCCGCCAAAGACTGCACTTGCCTCAGTTGCATCTTTTTAACAGACAATGCGAAAACCAACATGGCTTGTAATTTGTCCATTTTGTCAGCAGGCAAACGAAAAACCATCTGTAAGGAGTCAATCTCAATCCCTAAAAACAAAATCACAGTAACGGGACCTTCAGTTTTCTCCAAGGAAAGTGGAACGCCGAAACGACTAGCCAAAAACTGTAAGGAACGGAGTAAAAATTGACAACGCGGTGACGCAGGGGGACCCACAAAGAAAAAATCGTCCAAATAGTGTGTAACGGACGCAGCTCCGGTGTGCTCCCGAAGAACCCATTCAAAAAATGAACTAAGCGCCTCAAAATAAAAACATGAAATGGAACAACCCATGGGAAGGCACATGTCGTAGTAATATTGCCCCTCCAACTGGAACCCCAACAAATGAAAGCAATCTGCATGAACCGGCAACAGCCGAAAAGCCGATTCGTTGTCAGATTTCGCCATGAGGGCCCCCGCCCGGAACTACAAACTAATTCTACTGCCCTATCAAATGAAACATACGATACCGCCGCAATATCCCTGCTAATACCATCGTTAACAGAACTACCCTTGGGATATGACGAGTGATGAATTAAACGAAACTTTCCAGCTTCCTTTTTAGGAACCACGCCGAGAGGCGAAACACGGAGATTAGGAAAAGGCAAATCGGGAAACGGACCGGCCATGCGTGCCAAACTAACTTCCTTACCAACCTTGTCCTTGACAACGGTTGGAAATTCGCTAGCTGACTTCAAATTGTTTGAAAAAGTTGGCACGGGGCTATAAACAAACGGTATGAAAAAACCAAACATGAAACCAGTTCTAAGTAGGGCGGCTTTCCCCACCCTGGGGTACTGATCCAGCCACTGCCACATCGCGCTGACGCGTACTGGGGTCCTCGACTCTACCAAAGTTCTGCGGCTTAGCGGGAGGAGGGGCAACGCACGGCAGCATGACCACCCACGCAGTTGGAGCATTCATGCTTGAATTTGCAAGATCCGTAGAACTTGCAATGCCCCTCATTGAAGAGCCAGCAAGATCCGGACCGGCGCAATGCAGGGCCCCCAACCCCGGGAGAGGAACCTGAAAAGGACCCGGAGGAGGGGGCAGCGGGCTGAAAGGGACGCTGCGACATCATCATACGCAACCACACATCCGTCGCTTTCGTGTCCCAACCTACCTCAGTACGCTGCGCCATTCTACGCCTAAATTCCTCATCATAGCGCCACCATGCGGCGCCCCCGTGGGTCTTATAAGCGCTGAAAATTGTATCTAAGTACACAAACAACTGGAACGACTTCTCAGGGAACTTCTGCGAAACAACACATCCTAACACTGCAAACGCCTGCAACCAGTTATTAAAGGTACGCGCTACTTTCGGTTAGACTGCACCCCCCTCTCAAAACGCCGCTCCTTATCGATAGTCACTGAATCCACTGACACCAAGGACCAAATATCCACATAATCGTTTCTACATATTTTGTCCCTGGTGTCATCAGACAAGTGAGACCCCAGGGGCGCAATACCACAAAAATACGTATACCTAAACGCAGGCAGCACCGGAGTAGACGTAGATGTGGAAGCCTCAACCAAAGACTTCGCCACCGCTGGAACAGGCACACAATCGACCTGTGGCTCGGTACTGCCCGCCAATAAAGATTGTAAAACAGACAGTAAATCAACATTTGAAACATTATTCGTACGCCATGCCCGTAGGCAGTCATACTCACAGGGTCCAGAAGCAGAGGCGGTAGGTAGCGGTGGTGGTTGAAGCACAGGTGCCTCAGGTAAAACCGGTAATACAGCTGAGACAGTTGGTACCACCGAGCGTAAAGGTTCCTCGGGCGTCCGAGCCCTGCTCGTTGAGGCGTGGCCACGTTCAGAGGTGCCACGGTTACGAGAATGGCGACGGGATCGTTTAGAGGAGACGTCCGATGAGCTCTCGGAAGATGAAGTCGCCCTACGCCTGGAGTAGCGGTGACGAGAGCGACGCGAACCATGACGCCGTGAGGAGCGATGGCGCCGCAACCTGGAACGGTACCGAGTTGAACCCTCGCGAGAATGGGACGAACAAGAATCAGAGAATAAGAGCGGTCAGAGGGCAGCACATAAGCCGGGCCCAAATCCTTATGAATAAACACTGGCACGTCAGCGATGGTGGATGCCAGGGTAGAAACAGCAGGAGGAACCTGCTCAGCAGGAAATAAATCCTCCCCACTATCGCAGAGAGAGAATACAGGCTCATTGTCTAGGGGCGGTGGGGACAAATCATGCCATGTGTCCCCTGCCACCTCCTGGTGAACAGTCACACTGCCACCTGCAGCCGCAGGTACAGTAGGAATCACTGGTCTGTGGGAAGGGGGAAGGGGGGCACCCCTGGGTACTTTTGCCAAGCCTGCAGTATTGGTAGCCAGGCTTGCAGTGACATGAGTCGTTTGAACTGTCCCCATGCGGGGCCGGGCTCTACCCATCCCTTTAGGAGCTGACAGGCCAGGAGAGGGGGAAACATAATCCCCCATCACAGCCTCTGAGCTGAGGCCTCGTGTTCCCTGCACAGACGGTGGGGGAGGGGCGGATGCCGACTGATAAGGAAAGTCTACAGGCACCTCATGGCTTTGCACCATGCAGCGCTGACTCACTGTTACAGATGGGGACAGCCTCGTCGGTGGGCGAGAACGGCGAGCAGACCGCCTCACAGGATGCACAGCAGAAGCCAGAGGAGAAGAAGAAGCTGGGCGGCAGGTCTCGTCCAGCAGAGACTGCAGCCAGCCTGGACCCTCTTGGAGCAGGCGACGACAAATTGAATCATCAATGCTGCTCTCTTGCCGGTCAGTACTCTCCCAAGATGTGCTGGAGATTGCAATGTAACAGCCAAAAGAGGCCGAGACCCGGAAGACAGCTCCTTAAATACACTATTCAGGAGGGAAAAAGGAGAAGGACCATAACTCCTCCCCCCGGATGGAGGGGGCTAAGAGCAGCAGCCAGAAGTAATAAACTTATTAACCCCTACCCTTGCTGGGCATACAACAAATAGCTGAATCCCTAGCTGGGGCCCTATTAGTTTTTTACCCACATTACCTGCAGTCAAAGAACCAGCGGTTAAACACCTATGGGTCTACTAGGAAAGTTTGTTGCTACAACAAACTTTCCCGGGAACCGATTGCAGGTGCTGCAGTCGGTTACAAGGAAAAACCGGGGGCCATATAACAGCCCCCGGGTCTGCCATGCACGGCAGCCTATGAGAACCAGCCGGATGCTGGTTCTCATAAGCTTCCTGTCAGTGTGACTCTCAGCGTCACACTGACAGTTTATAATACGTTACACTACCTAGGTAGTGTAATGTATTATAGCAGCGATCAGTGCTGCCAGTCTTCAAGTAAATCAAGTAAAAAGTAAAAAATAAAGTAATAAAAATGTTTTAAAGTGTAAAAACAAGTTATAAAAGTTACAAAACAAAAAATTATTTTTTCCCTATAATAAGTCTTTTATTATAGGAAAAAAATGAAAATGTTAAAAAAAGTACACATATTTGGTATGACCGCGTTCACAACGACCCAAAACTATAATATTATTTTTCCCGCACGGTGAACAGCGCAAAAAAAATAATTAATAAACAATGTCAGAATCACTATTTTTTTGGTCATCAACCCTCCAAAAATATAGAATAAAAAGTGATCAAATAGTCGCATGTACCCTAAAATAGTACCAATAAAAACTACAAGCCGTCCTGCAAAAAACAAGCCCTTACCCAGCTTTTTAGACTGAAAAATAAAAAAGTTATGGCTCTCAGAATATGGTGACACAAAAAAGAAAGTATTTTATCGAAAAGTGATTTTATTGCGCAAATGCCACAAAACATAAAAAACTATATACATCTGGTATCGCCGTTATCGTATCGACCCGCAGAATAAAGTAAATGTTATAGACTGACATTTGTGACGTTATTTTCTATGCAAGTAATTAGTGCTCCAGGTGCCATCTAGTGGCCAGTGTTAGTAATTTCCTCCTTTGTGTAATTTCTTGTTTTCCCCACCCATGAGAAGGTGAAAAGTATTCTGGGAAGAAGAAGGGCAGTCTCTTCTATGTCTGCTCAGAGAGAAGACCATTTTTGATTCATTCCATCCTTCTCGTCCAAGTATAGTCGGTAAGCAGATAGATGGTTTATATTACTGGCTATCAGCAGCCACAGGAATACTGTTAGGACAGTATTCACTCTGTTACATGGGACTGTAATATATCAGTTAGTGTAGTTGTGAAGCTCGGCCTAGCCTCATGGTCGGCCATGTATGGTCCTATACTGTATTTGTACTGCCATACACTGTTCATACTGTACTATAACGGTTATCTCTACTGTTTATTTGTATATAGGCTTAATATATGTCAGCCTGTTACATGTATATGTAGTACATTTATTCAATGTGCCTTGTTCTTATGTATTGCTGTAATCTAATGGCATGTATATTCTTGTTTGTTCCTCAGTTTTACCCTAATCCTATGACCAGTTAATAAAGCTACAGACTTTCAACCAGTCTCATTTATTGGCTAGTAGGAAGGTGTTTAGCTGCCTGTCGAGCTCCACATAGACCCCGGGGGTGCGTGAAGTGGGGGCAGGACAGTAAAACGACTGCTGGAAACAAGAAGGAAAAGATTAAGACTACACTGAGGTCTGCTACTGTCTACGCAGTCACCTGCAAACAGGCAACACGGCGATCTCTACGGTCAAACTATGTCACGAAGCCAGACATCTTCTCTCAAGACAAGATCACGTTAGTTCCTCCAAGGCATCATCTGTTGGCAATGCAGAAGCCATCGCCCGCGCAAAGGCTGAAGCAGCAAAGACACGGGCCACCTTTGCTGAGCAAGAGATGCAACTGAAATTACAACAAGCAGAGAGGGCACAACAACAAGCATCCTTAGAAGCAGAGAGGGCACAACAACAAGCCTCGCTAGACCTGGAAACGGCGCGCCTGGAAGCGACACTTGCAAAGCTCACCATTGAAAAGGAAGCAGCAGCTGCCATAGCTGCAGCAGAAGTCTTAGAAGCAGCCGCATACCCTGACAGTAATCACAGCAGACATAGCAATGTGCTAGGCCTAGAACAGGATCCCAAAGATGAAATACAGCGCACTTCAGAATATGTCCATCAACACTCCGTCAGTAACTCTCAGACTGCACAAGAAACAAAAGAGATCATCAGAGAGCCAAGTCAAACACACCAGATCTTGTGTCAGGAAGCTGACCTCAGACCACAGTTCTGCAAGCAAGAGAATGACACAGCTCAAGTCAACTTCCCTTCTCACCAAAGTACCCAACCTCCATTCCAGTATACAGGAAGTTTCTTCACCCCAAAACGGTATGGCACGGGCGAGCCTGAAGCAGAGACTCCTAACAGGTATGACCACACACCACACTCTCACCATGGCAATGCTCCGCCAACCTGTCTCAGTACTAACCAAGCCACAATAGACTTTGCTAAGTTCTTTGCTCGACGTGAGCTAGTCACCAAGGGACTTGTAAAGTTTAGCGATAGTCCTGAGAACTATAGAGCTTGGCGATCCTCTTTCCAGAATGTTATCAGAGACTTAGACTTGTCATGCAGAGAAGAGTTAGATCTCCTAGTGAAATGGCTTGAAAAGGAATCTGCTGAGCATGCTAAGAGGATCAGGGCCATCAACACAAACTACCCAGAAATAGGTCTTAAGATGATCTGGGACAGACTTGATGAGTGTTATGGCTCGGCAGAGGTGATAGAAAGTGCATTATTCAAAAGAATTGATGACTTCCCTAAAATAGCTAGTAAAGGCTACCAAAAACTTAGGGAACTTAGTGACCTTTTAATGGAACTACAGGTCGCCAAGGCAGAAAGAGATTTATTGGGACTTGCATTCCTTGACACAGCCAGAGGTGTCAACCCTATAATCCAAAAACTTCCCTACAACCTGCAGGAGAAGTGGGTCACACATGGCTCTAGGTACAAGCAAATTCACAACGTACCATTCCCTCCTTTCAGTATGTTTGTGGAATTCATTACACAGCAAGCAAGAATTAGGAATGATCCTAGCTTCGATCTTACACTATCCTGTGCCACTCCTTCTGGTTTCAAGCAGCATAAAACACCAGTGGCAGTTCACAAAACTAATGTTTCTCTTAAAGGTTATCCCTACAGGTCTTCAAGCTCCTCTCACCAAGAGGACAGATTCCAGGATCCCAGTAAGCAGTGTCCCCTGCACAGGAAGCCGCATTCCCTACTGAAATGCAGAGTCTTCAGGGAGAAGTCCATAGAGGACCGCAAAGCCTTCGTCAAAGAAAAAAGATCTGCTACAAATGCTGCTTAGCGACATCACATTTCGCCAAGGACTGTAAGGTCAGTGTAAAATGTACAGAATGTGACAGTACAGATCACAACAAAGCTTTACACTCTGGGCCACCACCATGGACAGATGCAGTAAGTGCCCAGGAGCAGGGCGGAGAGGAAATGAACACTGATACAGAGACACCAGCAGTTACTTCTCAATGTACTGAGGTCTGCAAAGGACTTATAGGTGGCAGGTCCTGTTCAAAAATATGCCTAGTCAGAGTTTACCCAACAGGACACAAAGACAAAGCTATTAAAGTCTATGCAATTCTCGCTGACCAGAGTAACAAGTCTCTAGCCAGATCTACCTTCTTTGAAATTTTCAAAATTAAAGGACCCAGCTCTCCCTACTCCCTAAAGACTTGTGCCGGCACTGTTGAGACGGCGGGGAGGAGAGCTACTGGTTACCAAGTCGAGTCTATAGATGGTTACATATCCTTGCCTTTACCAACTATAATTGTGTGTAACCAGATCCCTGATAACAGGTCTGAAATCCCTACACCAGATGCTGCAAAACACCAACCCCATTTGAGACATATAAGTTATCTCATACCAGAATTAGATCCACAGGCTCAGATAATCCTGCTTCTTGGGAGAGATATTTTACGAGTTCACAAAGCTAGAGATCAAATCAATGGTCCTCACAATGCTCCATATGCCCAGAGACTTGACCTAGGATGGGTGATTATAGGAGATGTTTGTCTAGGAAGTGTGCACAAACCACCCTCAGTTACCAACATGCTTACTAGCACACTAGAGAAGGGACACCCTTCTCTTTTCCAACAATGTCAAAGCAATTTCCTCATAAAAGATCTACCTCACAGCATCCATCTGCCCTGTCCCTTCATAGGCAACTCCTGTGACAACCATGCCTATGACAGAGACCAAGACCACTTAGGATGCACAGTCTTCCAGAGAACAAAGGAAGACAATCAGGTGGCAATGGTACATGAAGATAGACTGTTCTTATCAATAATGGAGCAGGAAATAGTCAAAGATAAATCAAATAGCTGGGTTTCACCACTTCCCTTCAGGTCCAAAAGGCAACGCTTGCCTAACAACCGAGAACACGTCTATAAACGCTTCACTTCCCTTAGACGTAATTTGCAGAGAAAGCCAGATATGAGAGACCACTTCTTTACATTCATGGAAAAAATATTTGAGAATGATCATGCAGAGATAGCTCCTATCTTAAAGGACACAGAGGAGTGCTGGTACCTACCCATATTCGGTGTATACCACCCAAAGAAACCAGGTTAGATAAGAGTGGTATTTGACTCTAGTGCCAAACATGAGGGTGTCTCCTTAATCGATGTCCTCCTGTCAGGTCCAGACCTCAACAACCGACTCCTAGGAGTACTTCTCCGCTTTCGCAGAGACTCTGTTGCATTCATGGCTGACATCCAACAAATGTTCCATTGCTTCCTTGTTAAAGAAGAACGCAGGAACTTCTTAATGTTCTTTTGTTTCAAGGATAACAATCCCTCCAAAGACCCCATAGAGTACCGCATGCGGGTACATATCTTTGGTAACAGTCCTTCCCCTGCAGTGGCTATTTATGGACTCAAACATTCAGCTAAGGAGGGTGAGAAAGAATATGGGTCAGATGTTAGACACTTTGTAGAAAAATACTTTTATGTGGATGATTGCTTAAAATCCCTGCCTACAAATGAGTGCGCAATCAGTCTTCTTAAAAGAGCTCAGGAAATGCTCGCCAGTTCAAACTTGAGATGCCACAATATCGCCTCCAACAGTAAAGAATTGATGGAAGCCTTTCCTTCGCACGACCACTCAAATGATTTAAGGGACTTAGATTTGGGAACTGACACTCTTCCCATGCAACGTAGTCTTGGGCTACCCTGGGACTTAAAGTTTGACACCTTTACCTTCCAAGTCAGCAGGGAGGAAAAGCCCTTTAATCTGAGGGGAGTCCTGTCTGCTATAAACAGCTTGTATGACCCTTTAGGATTTTCAGCTCCTGTCACCATACAAGATAAAGCAATACTCAGAGATTTAACTTGTGATACTTCCGACTGGGATGATCCACTTCCCACTGAAAAGAGAGGTCTGTGGGTAGAGTGGAGGAACTCTCTAGCCACTCTATCTAGTCTACATGCTGCACGTCCATATGCCCCTGTGCCATCTACAGAAGTTCAAATACAAAGACTGTGTGTGTTTTCTGATGCTTCTGTTAAAGCCTAAGAGCTACAAATTCCTACGAACCTGGATACTATGAGTGTTGAAAGATACCTAAGTGAGCGAGGTTGCACTTGGACTTTCAATCCACCCCATTCTTCCCACATGGGTGGAGCTTGGGAAAGAATGATAGGTATAGCACGTAGAATCCTGGACTCCATCTTCCTGCAAGTGGGTACAGCAAGGCTTACCCATGAGTGCTTGACTACTTTCATGGCAGAAGTATCAGCCATCATTAATGCCAGACCTTTAACTCCAGTCTCAAGTGATCCTGGAGATCCAGTAATCTTTACTCCTGTAATGCTGCTTACTCAGAAGACTAGCACTGCTCATGCTCCCGCTGGAGAATTCAGTACCAAAGACCTTTACAAATGTCAATGGAGACAAGTACAAAGCCTTGCCAATACCTTTTGGGATAGGTGGAAAAAGCAATACATCTCCACGCTACAACCAAGGAATAAATGGCAGAACACCAAACCTAACATCAGAACTGGTGATGTTGTGCTTATGAAAGACTGCCAAGCACATAGGAATGAGTGTCCTCTAGGTCTCATTACTAAACGTCCGGAAAGTTGAGGTCAAGGTTCATAATCAGAAGGAGACCAAACTATTTCTCAGACCAGTAACAGAACTTATTTTACTGTTTTCATCTGGGGACTCAGATGGTGGCATCGATTGACGCCAGACGGGGAGTGTGCTGCTCATAGGCGTAATGTTATAGACTGACATTTGTGACTTTATTTTCTATGCAAGTAATTAGTGCTCCAGGTGCCATCTAGTGGCCAGTGTTAGTAATTTCCTCCTTTGTGTAATTTCTTGTTTTCCCCACCCATGAGAAGGTGAAAAGCATTCTGGGAAGAAGAAGGGCAGTCTCTTCTATGTCTGCTCAGAGAGAGGACCATTTTTGATTCATTCCATCCTTCTCGTCCAAGTATAGTCGGTAAGCAGATAGATGGTTTATATTACTGGCTGTCAGCAGCCAGAGGAATACTGTTAGGACAGTATTCACTCTGTTACATGGGACTATAATATATCAGTTAGTGTAGTTGTGAAGCTCGGCCTAGCCTCATGGTCGGCCATGTATGGTCCTATACTGTATTTGTACTGCCATACACTGTTCATACTGTACTATAACTGTTATCTCTACTGTTTATTTGTATATAGGCTTAATATATGTCAGCCTGTTACCTGTATATGTAGTACATTTATTCAATGTGCCTGTAAAGGATCTGCCAGGCACAGCTTCGGGGTTAACGCCCATAGATAATCAGTCTGCACCTTCTATGTCTTTGAGACTGACTCCATCTTCCACCACTCAGGGTGGCAGGCTTAGGAGTGGGAGAACCTATCACAGCCTGGCCAGACGGAGCTAGCTCCCGCCCTCTGTCTATTTATACCTGCCTTTCCTGTTCCTCCGTTGCTTGTGATTCTTCTTGTTTGGTTTCCTGGCCCTGCTGCAGCTTCTTGTACCATTGTCCTTGCTACATATTGACCCCGGCTTGCTGACTACTCTCCTGCTCTGCGTTTGGTACCTCGTATACTCCTGGTTTGACTCGGCTTGTTTACTACTCTTCTGCTCTGCGTTTGGCACCTCGTACTCTCCTGGTTTGACTCGGCTTGTTCACTTCTCTTGTTGCTCACGGTGTTGCCGTGGGCAACTGCCCCTTTCTCCCCCTAGCTCTGTGTTCCCTTGTCTGTTTGTCTGTCGTGCACTTATTGAGCGTAGGGACCGTCGCCCAGTTGTACCCCGTCGCCTAGGGCGGGTCGTTGCAAGTAGGCAGGGACTGAGTGGTGGGTAGATTAGGGCTCACTTGTCTGTCTCCCCACCCCGTCATTACATAATCACAAGCCCATACCTAGTCTACCCTGGTCCCTGACACCACTATGGACCCCCTTGAGACCCTGGCTCAGCAAATGCAGGGTCTCTCCCTACAGGTCCAGGCCCTGGCTCAGAGGGTCAACCAGCCTGATGCTACCATGGTAGTCCCGCTCACCTCACCTCTTGAACCCCACATCAAGTTGCCCGACCGGTTCTCAGGGGACCGGAAGACTTTTCTCTCCTTTCGGGAGAGTTGTAGGCTCTATTTTCGTTTAAAGCCCCACTCCTCAGGTTCTGAGAGCCAGCGGGTGGGTATAATTATGTCCCGGCTCCAGGAAGGGCCCCAAGAATGGGCCTTCTCCTTGGCTCATGACGCCCCTGAACTTTCCTCCGTTGATCTTTTCTTTTCTGCTCTCGGACTCATCTATGACGAGACTGACAAGACTGCTTTTGCCGAGAGTCAGCTGGTGACCTTACGTCAGGGTAAGAGACCTGTTGAGGAGTATTGCTCTGACTTTAGGAAGTGGTGCGTAGCTTCTCGGTGGAATGACCCTGCCTTAAGGTGCCAGTTTAGGTTGGGTCTGTTGAACGCCATGAAAGATCTGCTAGTTAGCTATCCCTCTTCTGGCTCCCTAGACCAGGTTATGGCTTTAGCGGTACGACTTGACCGACATCTCAGGGAACGACGACTTGAACGTCTTGATGTTTTCTCCTCTGACTCCCCCATGATGCCTCCCGAGGTTCCGTTACTTCGTTCCTCCCCGGAAGACTCGGAGGTACCTATGCAACTCGGGGCCTCCGTGTCCCCTCAACAACGTAGAGATTTCCGCAGGAAGAATGGTCTCTGCTTCTACTGTGGGGATGACAAGCATCAAGTGAACAACTGTCCTAAGCGTAAGAATGCAGCCGGAGAACTTCCGCGCCTAAGTGATCATCGGGGAGGTCACTTGGGCGCACAGGTATTTCCCGTAAATATGAAACGTAATAAAATCTTGCTTCCCTTTCAGGTCTCTTTTGGTGGTAGGTCTGCTACCAGCAGTGCCTTCGTGGATTCAGGGTCTTCTGCTAATATCATGTCTGTGGAATTTGCTATGTCTCTAGCTATGCCTTTGATTGATTTGCCTAAACCTGTCCCGGTAGTGGGTATCGACTCCACTCCTCTTGCTAATGGTTATTTTACACAGCATACCCCTGTTTTTGAACTCCTTGTTGGCTCCATGCATTTGGAGCAGTGCTCTGTACTGTTAATGCAGGGATTATCGTGTGATTTGGTTTTAGGCCTTCCCTGGTTGCAGTTGCATAATCCCACGTTTGACTGGAATTCTGGGGACCTTACCAAGTGGGGTAATGAATGCTTGACGTCATGTTTTTCTGTTAATTCTATTTCTCCCCCTGAGGTGGTGAACACGCTACCTGAGTTTGTTCAGGACTTCGCCGATGTTTTCTCTAAGGAGGCCTCCGAAGTGTTACCTCCTCATAGAGAATACGATTGCGCTATCGATTTGGTACCAGGAGCTCAGCTCCCTAAGGGTAGGATATTTAATCTCTCTTGTCCCGAACGTGAAGCCATGAGAATATATATCCAGGAATGCCTGGCCAAGGGTTACATTCGCCCCTCTACTTCTCCGGTAGGTGCTGGCTTCTTCTTCGTAGGGAAGAAGGATGGTGGTCTTAGGCCATGCATTGACTACCGAAGCTTGAATAAGGTCACTGTAAGGAACCAGTATCCTCTTCCTCTGATTCCTGATCTCTTTAATCAGGTTCAGGGGGCCCAATGGTTCTCTAAGATTGATCTACGGGGGGCGTATAACCTTATCCGCATCAAAGAGGGGGATGAGTGGAAGACTGCGTTTAACATGCCCGAAGGTCATTTCGAATACGTCGTCATGCCCTTTGGGTTGTGTAATGCTCCCGCGTTCTTCCAGAATTTCATAAATGAGATTATAAGAGACCACCTGGTGTTATTTCTTGTAGTGTACCTTGATGACATACTTGTGTTTTCCAAGGACTGGTCCTCCCACATTGAGCATGTCAGGAAGGTGTTCCAGGTCCTTCAAGAAAACAAACTGTTTGCAAAGACCGAAAAATGTGTGTTTGGAGTGCAGGAGATACCATTTTTGGGCCAAATCCTCACTCCTCATGAATTCCGCATGGACCCCGCCAAGGTCCAGGCTGTGGCGGAATGGGTCCAACCTGAAGGCGTTACAGTGCTTCCTGGTATTCGCTAATTATTACAGGAGGTTTATTGCTAACTTCTCGGTCATCGCTAAGCCTCTTACGGATTTCACTCGCAAAGGTGCTGATCTCCTCCACTGGCCTCCTGAGGCTGTCCAGGCTTTTGAGGTCCTTAAGAAGTGCTTTATCTCGGCCCCGGTGCTGGTTCAGCCCAACCAAATGGAGCCATTTATCGTGGAGGTTGACGCGTCCGAGGTGGGAGTGGGGGCTGTCTTGTCCCAGGGTACCAGGTCCCTCACCCATCTCCGTCCCTGTGCCTACTTCTCCAGGAAGCTTTTACCCACTGAGAGTAACTATGATATTGGCAACCGCAAACTCTTAGCCATTAAATGGGCATTTGAAGAGTGGCGCCACTTCCTGGAGGGGGCTAGGCACCAGGTAACGGTCCTTACCGACCACAAGAATCTGGTTTTCCTAGAATCTGCCCGGAGGCTAAACCCGAGACAAGCTCGTTGGGCGTTATTTTTTACCAGATTCAACTTTGTGGTAACCTATAGGGCTGGGTCTAAAAATGTTAACCCCTTCCCGACATTTGCCGTACATATACGTCATGGAAAGCATTGACTTCCCGCAAAATGCCGTACATGTACGTCAAATGTTTGGCACCGGCTCAGAAACTGAGTCGGTGCAATCATCACCGGATCTCAGCTGTATCTTACAGCTGACATCCGACTGTAACGGCGGGGACCGAAATTAGCTTCGATCCCCGCCATTAACCCCTTAAGTGCAGCGCTCAAACGCGATCGCTGCACTTAAGGTGTTTGCAGCTCATCGGAGCCCCAGCAATGAAATTGCCGGGGTTCCGGTGGCTGCAAAGGCAACCGGAGGCCTAATACTGGCCTCCCGGTCTGCCTAGCACCGAAGCCGGTCAAGATCCACCCGGCGGCGGAGACTGATCGGCTTCCGTAGCTGCCGGCAAGATGGCGCCGGGTCAGGAGCTGATCCGGCGTCATCGGCGGTGGAAGTCAGCTGTACTGTACAGCTGACATCCACCTGTAACGGCAGGAACCGAAGCTAGCTCCGATCCCTGCCATTAACCCCTTCGATGCAGCAATCGAAAGCGATTGCTGCATCGTAGCGGTTACTAGCAGATCGCCAGCCCTGACAGGCAATCGGGACTGGCGACTGCTGTTATGGCAACACGAGACACAATGGTCTCCTGCTCTGCCATTACGGAAGCCGATTTAGGCCCCGCCGGGAGGCGAAGCCTAATCGGCTTGCTGTAAGTGAATGACTGACAGATCTAATACATTGCACTACATAGGTAGTGCAATGTATTAGAAAAAAAAAAATCTGACCGTTGGACCTTCAAGTCCCCTAGTGGGACTTGAAGAAAAGTGTAAAAAAAGTATAAAAAAGTGCAAAAAATTAAAGTTTGAAAACAATAAAAGTTTCAAGTAATCAAATAAAACACAATCCCCCTTTTACTCTTATCAAGTCCTTTATTATTGAAAAATAATAATAAACCATATTTATTTGGTATCGCCACGACCGTAACGACCTGAGGTATCAAAATATTGTATTATTTATTGCACGCGGTGAACAGCGTAAAAAAAAAACGTTACCAGATTTTCTGTTTTTTAGTCACTTTGCCCTACAAATATTAGAATAAAAAGTGATCAAAAAGTCGCACGTATCCAAAAATGGTACCTATAAAAACTATAGCTCGTCCCGCAAAAAACAAGCCCTCATACACCTCCGTCGACAAAAAAATTAAAACGTTATGGTTCTCACAACTTGGCGACAGAAAAAAACACATTCTTTTTACAAAAGTAATTTTATTGTGCAAAAAGTTGTAAAACATAAAAAAATGCTATAAATTAGGTATCGCCGGAATCGTACCGACCTGCAGAATAAAGTTAACATGTAATTTATAACGCATGGTGAACGCTGTATAAAAAAAACGAAAAAAGCTGTGCCAGAATTGCATTTTTTTGTTTACCTGGCATCCCAAAAAATAGGATAAAAGGTGATCAAAAAGTCACATGTACCCCAAAATGGTACCAATAATAACTACAGCTCGTCCCGCAAAAAAACAGCCCTCATACCACTACGTCTATGAAAAATAAAATTAGTTATGGCTCCAATAAGTCAGGAAATAAAAAAATATGCAGTTGTGCCCGAGGGGAACATTTCTTCAGTTTGAAGAGGCGATTTATCAAGGACCTAAAATTAGGGAACCAGGAAAGGGAGGGCCCAAACATATCCGCTGGAAGCGACGGTGCCCGTATTATACCAGGACAACACTTCCCAGCAAAATTCCTCAAACTACAAAGGTGCAGAGTGTGGACCAAAAGGGGGATAAGAAATTACACCATTTATCAGTGCGACACTGGCCTGTGCGGAAAGGATTGCTTCTCAGCGTAACACACATCTATGGATTATTATTTTTTTTTCATACCACCTGACTATGCCCCTTATATACTCCGCCCGGCTTACATGTACCCCCACATTATAAAACACCAGCAATACTCAAACAAATTTAGTACCAAGCAAAATCCGCTCTCCAAAAGCCAAATGGTGCTCCCTCGGCTCTGAACCCTACAGCGTGCCCAAACAGCAGTTTCCTTCAACATATATGGCATCGTCATACCCGGGAGAACCCTTTTAACAATTTTTGGGGTGTGTGTCTCCAGTGTCATAAGCTTGGCATGACATATTTGCCACTGAATGGCATATCTAGGGAAAAATATACATTTTTAATTTGCACCATCCGCAGTGCATTCATTTATGGAAAAGACCTGTGGGGTGAAAATGCTCACTACACCTCTTAATAAATGCCTTGAGGGGTGCAGTTTCCATAATGGGGTCACTTCTCAGGGGTTTCTTTTTATTATTTAACATCTGAGCCTCTGCAGTTGTGAACCAATACTTTGTAAATCGCCAAATTAGGCCTCCACTCCGCATGGTACTCTTCACTCCTGAGCCCTGTCATATGTCCAGGCAAAAGATTAGGGCCACATGTAGGGTGTTTCTAAAACCGGGAAACACCACATAATAATTAGAGGGCTGTCTTGTTATGGTGGCACAAGCCGGGCACCACATATTGGCATATCTATGGAAGAAAATCCCATTTTCACTCTGCAACATCGAGTGAACACTAATTTCTACAAAACACCTGCAGGGTTAAAATGCTTACTACACCCCTTGGTAAATGCATTGAGGGGTGTCGTTTCCAAAATGGGGTCACTTCTGGGGGGTTGCCACTGTTTTGGGCCCACAGGCGCCCAGAAACCAATCCAGCAACATCTGCACTCCAAATGGCGGTCCTTTCCTTCTGAGCCCTGCCGTTTGCCCAAACAGCAGTTTATGACCACATATGGGGTATTGCCGTACTCGGGAGAAATTGCTTTACAAATTTTGGGTTCTTTTTTTCCTTTATTTGTTGAGAAAATGAAAAAATTTGCGCTAAAGCTATGTCTTATTGAAGAAAAAGGACTGTTTTTATTTTCACTGCCTAATTCTAATAAATTCTATGAAACATCTGTGGGGTCAAAATGCTTACTACACCCCTAGATGAATTCCTCAAGAGGTGTAGTTTCCTAAATGGAGTCCCTTTTTGGGCGTTTTCATTGTTTTGTCCCCTCAGGGGCTTTGCAAATGTGACCTGGCCTCCGCAAACCATTCCTGCTAAATGTGATCTCAAAAAGCCAAATAGTGCTCTTTCCCTTCTAAGCCCTGCCGTGTGTCCAAACAGCCGTTTATTACCACATGTGGGGTATTGTTTTACTCCGGAGAAATGGCTTTACAAGTTTTGTGGTGCTTTTTCTCCTTCAGTCCTTCTGGAAATGAGAAAAAATTAGCTAAACCTAGATTTTTTTTGAAAAAATGTAGATTATTATTTTCAGGGCCTACTTCCAATATTTTCTGCAAAAAAACTGTGGGGTCAAATCGCTCACTATAGCCCTAGATAATTTCCTCAATGGGTGTAGTCTCCAAAATGGGGTCACTTGTGGGGGGTTTCCACTGTTTTGTCCCCTCAGGGGCTTCGTAAATGTGACATGGCCTCCGCAAACCATTCCTGCTAAATGTGGACTCCAAAAGCCAAATGGCGCTCTTTCCCTTCTAAGCCCTGCCGTGTGTCCAAACAGCCGTTTATTACCACATGTGGGGTATTGTTTTACTCGGGATAAATTGCTTTACAAATTTTACGGTGCTTTTTCTCCTTCAGTCCTTGTGGAAATGAGAATAAATTAGCTAAACCTACATTTTCTTTGAAAAAATTTAGATTATCATTTTCACAGCCTACTTCCAATAATTTATGCAAAAAACCTGTGGGGTCAAAACGCTCACTATACCCCTAGATAATTTCCTCAATGGGTGTAGTTTCCGAAATGGGGTCACTTGTGGGGGGTTTCCACTGTTTTGTCTCCTCAGGGGCTTTGTAAATGTGACATAGCCTCTCAAACCATTCCTGCTAAATTTGAGCTCCAAAAGCCAAACGGCGCTCTTTCCCTTCTAAGCCCTGTCGTGTGTCCAAATATCCATTTATTAGCACATGTGGGGTAGTGTTTTACTCGGGAGAAATTGCTTTACAAATTTTGCGATGCTTTTTCTCCTTTAGTCCTTGTGGAAATGAGAAAAAAAATCGCTAAACCTACATTTTCTTTGAAGAAATGTTGATTTTAATTTTCACGGCCTACTTCCAATAATTTCTGTAAAAAACCTGTGTGGTCAAAATGCTCACTACACCCCTAGATAATTTTCTTGAGGTGTCTAGTTTCCCAGATGGGGTCACTTTTGGGGGATTTTCACTGTTTTGGCACCGCAAGAGCCCTTCAAACCTGACATGGTGCCTAAAATATATTCTAACAAAAATAAGGCCCCAAAATCCACTAGGTGCTCCTTTGCTTCTGAGGCTGATGCTTCAGTCCAGTAGTACGCTACGGCCACATGTGGGATATTTCCTAAAACTGCAGAAACTGGGCAACAAATATTGAGTTGCATTTCTCTGGTAAAATCTTCTGTGTTATAAAAAAAATTGTATTAAAAATTTATTTCTGCAAAAAAATATGAAATTTGTAAATTTCACCTCTACTTTGCTTTAATTCCTGTGAAATGTGTAAAGGGTTAAGACATTTTCTAAATGCTGTTTTGAATACTTTGAGGGGTGAAGTTTTTAAAATGGGGTGACTTTTTGGGGGTTTCTAATATATAAGGCCCTCAAAACCACTTCACAACTGAACTGGCCCCTGTAAAAATAGCCTTTTGAAATTTTCTTGAAAATGTGAGAAATTGCTGCTAAAGTTCTAAGCCTTGTGAGGTCATAGAAAAATAAAAGGATGTTCAAAAAACGATGCCAATCTAAAGTAGACATATGGGGGATGTTAATTAGCAACATTTTTGTGTGGTATAACTGCCTGTCTTACAAGCAGATACATTTAAATTGAGAAAAATGCTAATTTTTAAATTTTTCACTATATTTTCGTGTTTTTCACAATTAAATACTGAATATATCGACCAAATTTTACCACTATCTTAAAGTCCAATGTGTCACGAGAAAACAATCTCAGAATCGCCCGGATAGGTGAAAGCATTTCAACGTTATTACCACATAAAGTGAAACATGTCAGATTTGAAAAATGAGGCTCTGTCAGGAAGGTCAAAAGTGGCTAAAGAGGGAAGGGGTTAAGGCTGATGCACTGTCACATAGCTTCATGGCCAGCCCTCCTTCGGAGGAAGATCCTGCTTGTATTTTGCCTCCAGGTATAATCATTTCCTCTATTGATTCTGATTTAGTCTCTGAAATTGCAGCTGATCAAGGTTCAGCTCCCGGGAGCCTTCCTGAGAACAAGCTGTTTGTTCCCCTGCAATTCCAGCTAAGGGTACTTAGGGAAAATCATGACTCTGCACTATCTGGCCATCCAGGCATCCTGGGTACCAAGCACCTCATTGCCAGAAACTATTGGTGGCCTGGGTTGCCTAAAGACGTTAAGGCCTACGTCGCCGCTTGTGAAGTTTGTGCTAGGTCCAAGACTCCCAGGTCCCGACCAACGGGCTTACTACGTTCTTTGCCCATTCCCCAGAGACCTTGGACCCATATCTCCATGGATTTTATCACCGATTTGCCTCCATCTCAAGGCAAGTCGGTGGTGTGGGTTGTAGTAGACCGCTTCAGTAAGATGTGCCACTTTGTGCCCCTCAAAAAACTACCCAATGCTAAGACGTTAGCTACCTTGTTTGTCAAACACATCCTGCGTCTCCATGGGGTCCCTGTCAATATTGTTTCTGATAGAGGGGTACAATTTGTTTCATTGTTTTGGAGAGTCTTCTGTAAAAAGTTGGAGATTGATCTGTCCTTCTCCTCTGCCTTCCATCCTGAAACTAATGGCCAAACTGAGAGGACTAATCAGTCTCTAGAACAATATTTAAGGTGTTTTATCTCTAACTGTCAATATGATTGGGTCTCATTCATTCCCCTCGCCGAATTTTCCCTTAATAACCGGGTCAGTAACTCGTCAGGGGTCTCCCCCTTTTTCTGTAATTTTGGGTTTAATCCACGGTTCTCTTCCGTTTCACCTGGTAGTTCCAACAATCCCGAGGTAGAGGTCGTTCATCGAGAACTGTGCATAGTCTGGGCTCAGGTTCAGAAGAACCTAGAGGCGTCCCAGAGCATACAAAAACTCAGGCAGATAGAAAACGTTCTGCTAACCCCTTGTTTATGGTCGGGGATCTGGTGTGGCTATCGTCTAAAAATTTGCGCCTTAAGGTCCCGTCCAAGAAGTTTGCTCCCCGGTTTATAGGGCCGTACAAAGTCATTGAAGTCCTTAATTCTGTCTCCTTCCGACTGCAGTTGCCCCCATCTTTTCGAGTACACGACGTGTTCCATGCCTCCCTCCTTAAACGCTGCTCCCCGTCCTTGGCTCCCTCGAGGAAACCTCCGGTCCCTGTTCTCACCCCTGAGGGGGCAGAATTCGAGGTGGCCAAGATTGTGGACAGCAGGATGGTCCAAGGCTCCCTCCAGTACCTGGTCCATTGGAGAGGATACGGGCCTGAGGAGAGGACTTGGGTACCCGCTCGGGATGTTCACGCTGGGATATTGGTCAGGAGGTTTCACCTTCGTTTCCCCAATAAACCAGGTCCTCTTAGAAAGGGTCCGGTGGCCCCTCATAAAAGGGGGGGTACTGTAAAGGATCTGCCAGGCACAGCTTCGGGGTTAACGCCCATAGATAATCAGTCTGCACCTGCTTCTATGTCTGTGAGACTAACTCCATCTTCCACCACTCAGGGTGGCAGGCTTAGGAGTGGGAGAACCTATCACAGCCTGGCCAGACGGAGCTAGCTCCCGCCCTCTGTCTATTTATACCTGCCTTTCCTGTTCCTCCTTTGCTTGTGATTCTTCTCGTTTGGTTTCCTGGCCCTGCTGCAGCTTCTTGTACCATTGTCCTTGCTTCATATTGACCCCGGCTTGCTGACTACTCTCCTGCTCTGCGTTTGGTACCTCGTATACTCCTGGTTTGACTCGGCTTGTTTACTACTCTTCTGCTCTGCGTTTGGCACCTCGTACTCTCCTGGTTTGACTCGGCTTGTTCACTTCTCTTGTTGCTCACCGTGTTGCCGTGGGCAACTGCCCCTTTCTCCCCCTAGCTCTGTGTACCCTTGTCTGTTTGTCTGTCGTGCACTTATTGAGCGTAGGGACCGTCGCCAAGTTGTACCCCGTCGCCTAGGGCGGGTCGTTGCAAGTAGGCAGGGACTGAGTGGTGGGTAGATTAGCGCTCACTTGTCTGTCTCCCCACCCCCGTCATTACAGTGCCTTGTTCTTATGTATTGCTGTAATCTAATGGCATGTATATTCTTGTTTGTTCCTCAGTTTTACCCTAATCCTATGACCAGTTAATAAAGCTACAGACTTTCAACCAGTCTCATTTATTGGCTAGTAGGAAGGTGTTTAGCTGCCTGTCGAGCTCCACATAGAACCCGGGGGTGCGTGAAGTGGGGGCAGGAAAGCGACATTGGCCACATATCTGCGGATTATTATTTATTTACCGAATTATTATAGCCTTTTATTATGTCCTGATGTACTCTGCCCAATTTACACATACCCCCACATCATAAACTGAAATACCAGCAAAACCCCAAACAGAACAGTTACCAAGCAAACTCTGCGCTCCAAAAGCCAAAATGGCGCTCCCTCCCTTCTGAGCCCCACAGCGTGCCCAAACACCAGTTTACGTCCACATATATGATATTTTATATCCGGTAGAACCCGCTCAACATTGTATGAGGTATTTGTCTTCAGTGGCACAAACTAGGCACAACATATTGTGCATTAAAATGGCATATCAGTGGAAAATTGTAATTTTCACTTTGCACCATCTGTCGCGCACCACGACTTAATAGCATGTCGTGGTGCGGGGGGTTAAATATGGAGCGGGCTCATGCGCTGCACCCGCTCCATATTCTGCAGGTGTCCTCTGTGTATTACAGCTGACACCCGGGACTAATGGACAGGAACAGCGATCGCGCTGTTACAGGAACCTGTAAAAATGATATTATACTGCAATACATTAGTACTGCAGTGTATTGTACCAGCGACCTAATGATCACTCGATCCAGTACCCTAAAGGGACTTTTAGGAGGTTTAGGAGGGGATTCTGGAAGCATGGGGTGAAATTTCTCCCGATTACCTCAGCAAATTAACAGCTAGAATGCCAAAGGTCTGCAATGCTGTAATCGCGGCAAATGGAGCATTCTTTGACGAAAGCAAAGTTTGAAGGAGAAAATTATTATTTGAACTAAAAATCATTATTTCTAACCTTGTCAATGTCTTGACTATATTTTCTAGTCATTTTGCAACTCATTTGATAAATATAAGTGTGAGTTTTCATGGAAAACACAAAATTATCTGGGTGATCCCAAACTTTTGAACAGTAGTGTATATATATATATATATATATATATATATATATATATATATATATATATATAAAATTATATATTTCCTACCTGCATATTCTAATATTCTAGTAAAGATAGAAAGGTAGATAGATAGAACAAAAGTTAGATTGTATAGATAGATAGAAATCTATCTATATAAAGAATATATTATGGTGTAACACAGTATTTTATTTATAAAAATTATTCTGGCAACGATTCTCTCTACGTCTCTTCTCCTCACACTGAAACAATGTGTGAGTAGAAGAAAGGAGGCAGGAAATTTGCTGCCAGAAGTTTCAAAATAAAAACAAATGTGATCGCTGTGATAGGTTTTCACAGCGATTACATGTTCAGGGACCAACAGATTGGTCCTTGATACTCTGCCCAATGCCCAGAGCTGTTGGTAACGGTGTGGGCACAAGGCAATGTGGACGCGATCCCGTGCACACTATATTATCCATATAAATGCATGTGATCACTGTGATTTGTTCTCACAGTGATCACATGATCAGTGACCAACAGATTGGGCCCTGATACTCTGCTCAGGGCTTAGGACTTCAGAGACCCTGACCGCTGGCCGTAAAAAACACAGCCAGCGATGGCAACCTGTTAAAAATGTTATGTTTTATGTTTATAGCTCCTATACAGGACTATATGTTACTATAGTAACAGACAACAAACTATATGTAGTCTGATCCTGCAATCATATTACCAACGATCTGTCCCCTATTTCTCTGTATCTTAGAATTAGGGACCCCAAAAGAAAAACCCAGCAAAAATGGTGTGCATAGTTGCCAATAGTCCTGAATTTGCTTGGACTGTCCCGAATTTACAAAAACAGTCCCAGGAAATTACTGTGCTGTTACTGCCTTATTCAATTGTATCTGCATCCTTAGGCTGGGTTCACACGACCTATTTTCAGACGTAAACGAGGCGTATTATGCCTCGTTTTACGTCTGAAAATAGGGCTGCAATACGTCGGCAAACGTCTGGTCATTCATTAGAATGGGTTTGCCGACGTATTGTGCAGACGACCTGTAATTTACGCGTCGTCGTTTGACAGCTGTCAAACGACTGCGCGTAAATTGACTGCCTCGGCAAAGAAGTGCAGGACACTTCTTTGCAACGTAATTTGAGCCGTTCTTCATTGAACTCAATGAAGAGCAGCTCAAGATTACAGGCGTCAAAGACGCCTCGTATATTACGAGGAGCAGCAATTACATGTGAAACGAGGCAGCTGTTTTCTCTAGAAAACAGTCTGTCTTTTCACACGTAAATGCCTGCTATCGTGTGCACATACCCTTAGGATATTATATCAGAGCAGGAAACTATCCGCTCCCTGCTATGCCATTCACTCCTCTAGGAGTAGAATCCCCGTCCAGAGAGTTGCCGACGCTCTGGTGGGGGATTCCGCTCCTAGAGGTAGCCCCTGGCGTCACTGTTCATATATGTTGTACTGTTCGGGTATGTTCACACGCTAGCTAGCTTTTACGGCTGAAATGACAGACTGTTTTCAGGAGAATAAAGCTGCCTCGTTTCAGCCGTAAAAGCAGCTCCTCGTATTATGCGAGGCGTCTTTGACGCCTGTAATCTTGAGCTGCTCTTCATTGAGTTCAATGAAGAACGGCTCAAATTACGTTGCAAAGCAGTGCCCTGCACTTCTTTGCCGAGGCAGTCAATTTACGCGTCGTCGTTTGACAGCTGTCAAACGACGACGCGTAAATTACAGGTCGTCTGCACAGTACGTCGGCAAACCCATTCAAATGAATGGGCAGATGTTTGCCAACGTATTGTAGCCCTATTTTCAGGCGTAAAACGACGCATAATACGCCTCGTTTATGCCTGAAAATAGGTCGTGTGAACCCAGCCTTAGGGTATGTTCACACACTTAACCAAAAACGTCTGAAAATACGGAGCTGTTTTCAAGGGAAAACAGCTCCTTATTTTTAGACTTTTTTAAGCCACTGGCGATTTCTGCGGCGTTCTACGGCCGTTTAAGAAGCTGTTAAAAGCGTAAAAAAAATGGCCCGTCGGAACAGAACACCATTTTCCCTTTGAAATCAATGGGCAGATGTTTGGAGAACTTCTTCTTACGCTGTTTTTTGGCAGTTTACGGCACGAAAAACGGCCGGAAATAAGCCGTGTGAACATACCCTCCGTTCCTTCTTCTTTGTGGCTGTTTTTTTACGCAATGTAGTTGTTTTATAGTGGCTGTAACGTCTATGGCCGGGGGCCGTCGTTCAGACTTACCTTGTGACGGCCCCGGCCATGGATATCTGTCTTCACGGCGTCAGCTCCCTCCAGGGAGATGCCGGCACTCACTTCTGGGTCCTCAGACTGATTCCCGCAGGCAGGCGCGCCCGCGGGTGCTCGGCCTTAAAGGGCCAGTATGCGTCCAGCTGTCACCCATCAATAATTAGCCCAAATGGCTGCTGGACTATAAAAAGGGGTTCTGCCCACTTGTTCCTCGCCTGAGCGTTGTTGTATACCTAAGTTTGTCTTGCAAATGGTCTCCCAGTGTTTTCCAGTTCCCAGTGTTACCCGTTCCTGCCACCTGTACCCTGTATCCCGTGCTATCGTACCTGCTGAGAAAGTCAAGTCGTGTTTTCCGCTGCACCCACCGTGCCACCTGCTGTGAAAGTCAAGTCGTGCCTCCGCTACTGTCTACATTGCCTCAGGTACCCGTTCTGAACTATAGACATTGTTTTGTACCTTGTTGGCCAGCTGCTGCCCCGCTTCGCGGTACGGCCCAGTGGGTCCACACCCCGCGCCGTGACAGTGGCTTTGTTACAGACGCGGTAATACCAAATATGTGTAACTTTTTTTTTTCATAATAAAGCATTTTCTAAGGGGCTTAAAAGTGGGTTTTAATTTTATTTTTTTACATGCAATTTTTATTTATTATTAACTTTATTAACGCCTTCAGGAATGAGCCTGTTTCAGCCTACAGGACGAAGCTGATTTTTTCAAATCTGACATGTGTCACTTTATGTGGTAATAACTTTAGAATGCTTTTACCTATCCAAGTGATTCTGAGATTGTTTTCTCGTGACATATTGTACTTTGTTAGTGAAAAAATTTGGTCGATAAATTCAATATTTATTTGTAGAGATGAGCGAACCGGGACAACCGAACCCGGTTTCGGTCCGAACATCGTGAAAAGTTCGGTTCGCAGCGTAACCGGACTTCACCGGGTTCGGCCGAACACGTTTTGACCGAACCCGGCTTATGAGTCACTGATTTTCCGGTACGCGACGTCAGGAGATAGTCACTGTCCAGGGTGCTGAATGAGTTAAGCGATCGGCAGTAACTGTTTCAGCACCCTGGACAGTGACTTCCGATCACAATATACATCAACGTGTAAAAAAAATAGAAGTTCCTACTTACCGATAACTCCCTGCTTCTTCCTCCAGTCCGGCCTCCCGGGATGACGATTCAGTCCAAGTGACAGCTGCAGCCAATCACAGGTCAGTCATGTCAGCCAGTCATGGGCTGAAACGTCATCCAGGGATGTCGGGCCGGATGTCAAGAGAGGGACGCGTCACCGTTGCCTTGGTCGTGTCACCGTTGTCCCTCTCTTGACATCCAGCCCGACATCCCTGTGACCGCTGCAGCATGTGATTGGCCTGTGATTGGCTGCAGCGGTCACATTGGCTGAAACGTCATCCAGGGATGTCGGGCCGGATGTCGAGAGGGATGCGTCACCAAGGCAACGGCCGGGAGGCCGGACTGGAGGAAGAAGCAAGAAGTTCTCGGTAAGTACGAACGTCTTTTTTTTTTTTACAGGTTGCTCTATATTGTGATCGGAATTCCCTGTCCAGGGTACTGAAAGAGTTACTGCCGATCAGTTAACTCTTTCAGCACCCTGGACAGTGACTATTTACTGACGTCTCCTAGCAACGCTGCCGTAATGCCGGGTGCACACATGTAGCCACCTGTCATTACGAGAGCTCCATAGACTTCTATCACGGCCACGATTTTTATGGGCTTTCTTGAATTACAGGTTCGGTCAGAACTAGTTCGGTCCGAATCTAACTTTTTCATGAAATTCGGCGAACCAGCCGAACCGAACTTATCATAAGTTTGCTCATCTCTATTTATTTGTAAAAAAACACTAAGATTTCGAGAAAATTTTCAAAAATTTGCATTTTTCGAAATGTCAATGTATCTGCTTGTAAAACAGATCGTATTACCACACAAAATAGTTATTAGTTCACATATCCTATATGTCTACTTTATGTTTGCATAGTTTTTTTAACATTCTTTTATTTTTCCAGGACGTTGCAAGCAGGAGCGTAACTAAGAAAGACTGGGCCCCATAGCAAACTTTTGACTGGGGCCCCGCCTGCTGGATATCACACAACCCCCCCTTGTAGATAGTGCCTCCCTATAGATTCCACCACACAGCGCCCCCTATAGATATCACCATACACAGCCCCTGTATATAACGTCTCACAGCCCCAATCCCCCGTGTAGATAACGCCATACAGCCCCCCTACAGAATAGTGTCGGGCATTGGGTCTCTCACAGAGAGACTCTCCGAATGGCTTGATCTTTTATTACAACCCTTGGTGCAGAGGGTTCCAGGCCACCTCAGGGACACAAAAGACGTCCTCCGAATATTTTCCAATAAAATGTGGGCAGATAGTTTCACCTGGCTTAGTTGTGATGTGATCGCATTATATACGAGCATACCACATACAATTGCGGTCAAAGCCTTAAACTTTCATATATCAAAATATGGCACATATGATAGGCACTTACAAAATTTTGCCAATAATGCCCTCATTTTTCTCATGTCTCACAACTACTTTAAATTTAATGGTCAATACTATCTCCAGAAACGAGGAGTTTCCATGGGGGCTAAATTTTCACCATCATTAGCTAACCTCGTAATGGCTTGGTGGGAGGAGATCACTATTTTTTCTAATTCCAATCCTTTCAACAAATATATACATTGGTATGGCAGATACATCGATGACCTCCTACTCATATGGGAGGGAGATGTATCTGCCATACAGGATTTTCTCACATATCTCAACAACAATGAATTCAATCTGAGATTTACACATAAAATAGAAAAGGATAGTATCAACTTTCTAGATTTAAATCTTGTTGCTACAACGAATGAAGTAATACACTCAGAAATTTACCAAAAACCAATTACAGGCAACACCATATTACACGCCAGTTCAAACCATCCGAAACATACAATTACATCAATACCTGTAGGTGAATTTATAAGAGCGAAAATAAATTGTAGTACAGCACAAAGTTTTGAAAAAGAACAACAAAATATGAGCCAAAAATTGAGTAAACGGGGGTACAAGAAATGGATGTTGAATAGGGCTAAAGAAATAGTGAAGACTAAAGACAGACAGAATTTACTGATGGACAAACAGAATGTAACTACAAACAAAATCAACACCAATAAAACAAGTAAAGAAATTCCTACACTAAGCTTGCAATATAGCAACCAATTCTCCACCATTAAAAACATGGTACAAAGATATATTCCACTATTGTACGAAGATACCAAATTGGAAGACATATTAAAACATGGATGTAGAATAGTAGCACGTAGAGGGTCAACTATAGGGAATAGATTATTCCCCTCACTATTACCACCCAATACAACTAAAACAACATGGCTGGAGCAGCTGGGTTTTTATAAATGTGGATCTCACCCATGCAAAATATGTAACTACACTAAAATGGTAAAGAGATTTGACGATTCAAGTGGTCAGCAAAGTTATCCTATAAAGTCATACATTAACTGTAACAGTGACTTTGTAATATATATAATAGAATGTACCAGTTGCAACCTGAAATATGTAGGGAGCACTTCTAGAAAATTTAAAACAAGAATTTTAGAACATCTTGGTTACATTAGGAACCCGGCAATTACCAACATATCCAATGCCGCACGACATTTTATCACTTGCCACGACAGAAACACCACATATTTGAAGACATATGCTTTCGAAAGAATCAAAAATACTGTACGTGGATGAGATCTCAAGAAGCCACTCCTGACTAGAGAGGCTTTTTGGATATTCAATCTAATAACAAGGTTTCCGCATGGACTTAATTTAAGAAGGGAATTAATGTTTTTGTATTAATTTGTTCGGGGTAAATCAAAACTCCCGCTTGGAGAAATAAAGTGCTAAAATGTATCTTCTATAACACACAGAGAGACAAAATCTGTGTACTTCAAACTCCAAATAAAATGTGAACATTTTATAGGGACATATACTAAATAATTCTCCCCCCAAATAATAAAAACTATTCCACTTAAAAGAAATACCAACAGATTCACCTATATAGCTTTGAACCAAATACGACCAGTGCATGACATATATTGTTATACACGAGCCTATTATCAGCTATATGATATATAGAGGATATATTCCAACTAGGCTGTAACAATATACATCGGTATATACTACTGCACGAAGCAAGATTCAATTTGAAGTACATCTATTCAATGGGGGATTGCCAATCCTTCCGGTTCTATTTCTATTATAAATGTAGTTCAAATATTGGTTCCATATTTCTACCAAATGCGTTTAAGATATGAATACATTAATACATAAACTCTGCAAGAACAAGTGACAGTCAAAATTGGGTATATATGATAATCTACCAAATAACGTACATACATGAACATTCAGGTAGAAACATCAAATGCATGTTAGTAATTCAGCAGCTATGTTTATATTTGCACATATTATTATCCTTTCCTTTAACCATGAGGACAGGAACTAGTAATATCTCTTACCCAAAAATAAAGTAAAATATATGCATGTATACTGTTTTCCACCACCTTCTAGAGAGAATAATGTTGTCGTAATACAACATAAAGCCAATTGCTTATTTTACATTCTTAGTTGCAATATTCAAGATTCATTCTTTTTTATTATGTCAGATATGATTAGATCCCAACCGATTATGTGTTGGTTCTTGCAAGTCCGATTTTAAATGTCTCTCTTTTGTTCTTTTTGAATGTTTATTTTTTATATATGACTTTCTTATTTCGAAACAAGATGTAACATTGGTTCAAGCTCAGGAGCCATTCACACACAGGCACACAAGCCCAATGGGAGTCTAAAAGTACTCGTACCCAATGTGGATTATGGGAATCGCGGTTTTAACGCGGTTCTCTGGGAAGCCGCAGCTATCTAGAAGTCTGCCCATTTCATCTGAGGGGACCTTTAAACTGAAACTTAATATAGCAAACAACTAATACAATTTTGATACAGAGAACAAATGAACACAGTTTACATTATGGTTCCTGCATGTAATAAGAGTTTAAATGAGCTATGAGCATTTATTCTAAGCAGAGAACATTATACTCAGAGAACAAGAGGCAGGACAGCCCAGTTTTCTGTTGGTTCAAAAATACACAAGCTGCTAGCAATTATTTAATCTGAAAGGCTTCCCAGCTCCACCCTGCAAAATCAAACATATAGACTCATAGTCTTGTGTTCTAGTGAGTTAATGGATGCCATGACTAAGAGCACTTGCCGTGCTTGAAACGCGTAGGCGCTGAAATATCCACCCAATACTGCCTTGATGCCCATATGCACCTGACATCGAATTTTAAACTTTTTGATACAATAAAATTGGGAACACGTTCCTTTTTAACAACATACCTGCAGCGCTGGATCAACTTTCTTCACATTTCTATTGTTTGCCGTGGACCGTCGCGGAGATCCGAGCGAGGCCGAGGTGTCAGGCGTTGAACTGGTGAGCTGGAGGTTTCCTCCCCCCATTCTTGAATACCAAATATGTGTAACTTTTTTTTTTCATAATAAAGCATTTTCTAAGGGGCTTAAAAGTGGGTTTTAATTTTATTTTTTTACATGCAATTTTTATTTATTATTAACTTTATTAACGCCTTCAGGAATGAGCCTGTTTCAGCCTACAGGACGAAGCTGATTTTTTCAAATCTGACATGTGTCACTTTATGTGGTAATAACTTTAGAATGCTTTTACCTATCCAAGTGATTCTGAGATTGTTTTCTCGTGACATATTGTACTTTGTTAGTGAAAAAATTTGGTCGATAAATTCAATATTTATTTGTAGAGATGAGCGAACCGGGACAACCGAACCCGGTTTCGGTCCGAACATCGTGAAAAGTTCGGTTCGCAGCGAATCCGAACTTCACCGGGTTCGGCCGAACACGTTTTGACCGAACCCGGCTTATGAGTCACTGATTTTCCGGTACGCGACGTCAGGAGATAGTCACTGTCCAGGGTGCTGAATGAGTTAAGCGATCGGCAGTAACTGTTTCAGCACCCTGGACAGTGACTTCCGATCACAATATACATCAACGTGTAAAAAAAATAGAAGTTCCTACTTACCGATAACTCCCTGCTTCTTCCTCCAGTCCGGCCTCCCGGGATGACGATTCAGTCCAAGTGACAGCTGCAGCCAATCACAGGTCAGTCATGTCAGCCAGTCATGGGCTGAAACGTCATCCTGGGATGTCGGGCCGGATGTCAAGAGAGGGACGCGTCACCGTTGCCTTGGTCGTGTCACCGTTGTCCCTCTCTTGACATCCAGCCCGACATCCCTGTGACCGCTGCAGCATGTGATTGGCCTGTGATTGGCTGCAGCGGTCACATTGGCTGAAACGTCATCCAGGGATGTCGGGCCGGATGTCGAGAGGGATGCGTCACCAAGGCAACGGCCGGGAGGCCGGACTGGAGGAAGAAGCAAGAAGTTCTCGGTAAGTACGAACGTCTTTTTTTTTTTTACAGGTTGCTCTATATTGTGATCGGAATTCCCTGTCCAGGGTACTGAAAGAGTTACTGCCGATCAGTTAACTCTTTCAGCACCCTGGACAGTGACTATTTACTGACGTCTCCTAGCAACGCTGCCGTAATGCCGGGTGCACACATGTAGCCACCTGTCATTACGAGAGCTCCATAGACTTCTATCACGGCCACGATTTTTATGGGCTTTCTTGAATTACAGGTTCGGTCAGAACTAGTTCGGTCCGAATCTAACTTTTTCATGAAATTCGGCGAACCAGCCGAACCGAACTTATCATAAGTTTGCTCATCTCTATTTATTTGTAAAAAAAACACTAAGATTTCGAGAAAATTTTCAAAAATTTGCATTTTTCGAAATGTCAATGTATCTGCTTGTAAAACAGATCGTATTACCACACAAAATAGTTATTAGTTCACATATCCTATATGTCTACTTTATGTTTGCATAGTTTTTTTAACATTCTTTTATTTTTCCAGGACGTTACAAGCAGGAGCGTAACTAAGAAAGACTGGGCCCCATAGCAAACTTTTGACTAGGGCCCCGCCTGCTGGATATCACACAACCCCCCTTGTAGATAGTGCCTCCCTATAGATTCCACCACACAGCGCCCCCTATAGATATCACCATACACAGCCCCCTGTATATAACGTCTCACAGCCCCAATCCCCCGTGTAGATAACGCCATACAGCCCCCCTACAGATAACGCCATACAGCCCCCCTGTAGATAACGCCATACAGACCCCCCCTGTAGATAACGCCATACAGACCCCCCTGTAGATAACACCATACAGAACCCCCCGTAGATAACGCCATACAGACCCCCCCTGTAGATAACACCATATAGCCCCCCCAAAAAAAACGGCCTATAGATTGTCCTACAAAAGAGATGTATCCCCTATCCACAGGACAGGGGATACATGTGTGATCGCTGGCAGCGATAAGGAGAACGGGGGACCGAAAGTCCCCCAAGTTCTCAATGACTAACCTCGGACTTCGGGAGTCTGCGCAGTTCAATAAAAATTAAAGGTACGCTGGTCACGCATGCGCACAAGCGCGACCTGTGCACAATTCATTTCTATGGAGCTGCAGACAGACCCCGGAAGTCCGAGGTTTGTCATGGAGCACTTCGGGGGACTTTCGGTCCCCCGCTCTCCTTATCGCTGGGCGTCCCAGCGATCACAAATGAATCCACTATCCTGTGAATAGGGGATGCATGTGTTTTGTAGGAACAACCCCTTCAGTGGCGTCGCGCTGTAGCAGCCATAGGCAGCTGCTAGAGGAGCCTCCGGCCATGTGGGGGCCCGTGCCGGTGGGTGGCACGGGCCCGCTCATGCTGCGAGCCCCGTAGCAGCCACTACGGCTGCTATAGCGGTAGTTACACCACTGGTTACAAGGCTTAGAACTTTAGCAGCTATTTCTCATATTTTAAAGAAAATTTCAAAATGTTTTTTTTTCAGGGACCAGTTCAGTACTCAAGTGGCTTTGAGGGCCTTATATATTAGAAAGTCCCCATAAAACAGACTATTTTGAAAACTTCACCCCTCAAAGTATTCAAAACAGCATTCAGAAAGTCTTTTAACCCTTAAGGCGTTTTACAGGAATTAAAGCAAAGTAGAGGTGAAATATACAAATGTAATTTTTTTTTCCAAAATTCATTTGTAGTAACATTTTTTCTGTAACACAGAAGATTTTACCCAAGAAATACTCAATATTTATTGCCAAGATTCTGCAGTTTTTATAAATATCCCACATGTCGCCCTAGTGTGCTAATGGACTGAAACACAGGCCTCAGAAGCAAAGGAGCACCTAGAGGATTTTGGGGCCTCCTTTTTTTTAGACTATATTTTAGGCACCATGTCAGCTTGGAAGAGGTCATGTAGTGCCAAAACAGTAAAGACCCCCAAAAGTGACCCCATTTTGGAAACTACACCCCTCAAGGAATTTATCTAGGCGTATAATTAGCATTTTGAACCAAAGTTTTTTTGCAACATTTATTTGAATTAGTATGTGAAGGAGAAAAAACACCCCAACATGTGTAAAGCAATTTCTTCCGATTATAGGAATACCCCATATGTGGTAATAAACTACTGTTTGGACCCACACAGGGCTCAGAAGAGAAGGAGCACCATTTGGATTTCTGATTTTACTGGAAAAGTTTTCAGTGCCGTGTCGCGTTTGCAATGCACTGGAGGGACCAAAACAGTGGAAATCCCCAAAAAAGAGACCCCATTTTGGAAATTACACCCCTCAAAGAATTTTTCTAGGGGTAAAGTTAGCATTTTGATCCCACAGTTGATTTGCTGAATTCATTGGAATTAGTCTGTAAAGGTGAAAATCTATTTTTTTTCTGAAAAAAACACATTTTTACGTTTTACAAGGAGAAAAAGCACCCCAACATTTGTAAAACAATTTCTCCCGATTACGTAAATACGCCATATGTGATAATAAACTTCTGTTTGGACCAACAGCGGGGCTTAGAATGGAAGGAGCGCTATTTGGCTATTCGAGCCCACATTTAGCTGAAATGGTTTTCGGGTGCCATGTCGAATATGCAAAGCTCCTGAGAGGCCGAAACAGTGGAAACCACCCAAAAGTGAACCCATTTGGGAAACTACACCACTTAGGCCCCATACCCACTTCAGTTTTTTCCTTCAGGGTGCTATCCGTTTTTGTCACTGATAGCACCCTGAACCCATTCATTTCAATGGGGCCATGCACACTTCAGTTTTTTTGACGATCCGTTGCTCCGTTCCGATCCAAAGTAGAGCATGTCCTACTTTGGTCCGAGAATCCGTGACCGTGAGTCCCATGCAAGTCAATGGGGCCGTCAAATAAACTGAAGGCACACGGAAGGCATCCGTGTGCCGTCCGTGTGTGACGGAGCCATTGCCTAGCAAACGCCGGGCGGGCAGAAAAACAGTACAAAAATATTACACTAATCGGCAGCCACTTGTCTGTATCAATCACTGATAGAGAAAAGAGGCTGCTGATTAAAAATAAAATAAAAAGCATTTCATGCGTACCCGGTCGTTGTCTTGGTGACGAGTCCCTCTTCTTCCTCCAGTCCGAGCTTCTTTTCTGACGCGGCAGCCTGTGATTGGCTGCAGAGGCCGCTGCAGCCTGTGATTGGCTGCAGAGGCGGTCACGTGGGATGAAGCGTCATCCCTAGAGGCCGGCCTTCTGACGTCACCCTGACGTGCGTGACCGCCACTACAGCCTGTGATTGGCTGCAGCGGCGACATGGATGAAACGTCATCGCTGGAGGCCGGACAGGAGGAATGTAAGTATGAACTTATTTTTTTAATTTTTTTTTATTACATTTAAATTTTATTTTCCGCGCGCCAAGCATGGTACGGTCAAGGTTGCTGAAAGAGTTACCGCCGATCAGTGCAGCCTATTAACTCTTTCAGCACCCTGGACATTACCATGCTCGGCGCACGGAAACGGAAACACGGAGTGAACACGGGAGTGCACAAGGAATCACATGGCCGCTAAAACAAATTCACGGACCCGTCAAAAACGGCCGTGAAAACGATGATGGAAGTGTGCACGAGGCCTTAAGGAATCTATCCAGGGGTATAGTGAGCATTTAAACCCCACAGGTCTTTTGCAGAATTCATTCGAATTAGGCCGTGAAAATAAATATCAACATTATTTCCACTAAAATGTTGCATTTTTTCAATTTCACAAAGGATAAAGGAGAAAAAAGCACCCCAACATTTGTAAAGCAATTTCTGCCGAGTACGGCATTACCCCATAGGTGGTCATAAATGTTTTTTTAATTCTAAATTAATTAACCCTTTCCGGACTGATCCATGTTTTGCTTTTTCTTTTTCATTTTTCCCTCGCCACTTTCCAAGAGCCATAACTGTTTTTATTTTTCCATCAATAGAGAGGTGTGAGTCCTTATTTTTTGCGGGTTGAGCTGTAGTTTTCATTGGTACCATTTTTTGGTACATACAACTTTTTCATCACTTTTTATAAAAAATTTTGGTAGAGCCAAGGTGACCAAAAAACAGCGATTTTACAGTTTTAAATTCTTTATTTTTCACTGCGTTCACAGTTAAATAATGGTATATTGTAATAGTTTGGACTTTTACAGACACAGCAATACCAATTTTGTGTATTTTTTTTATATTTTTACATAAGTTTAGAGAAAAAATGTGAAAAGGTTTTTTTTTTTTACTTTAAATATTTATTTCATTTTTTTTCCACTAATAATAACTATTTACTTTTGTTTTCACACATTTTATTAGTCCCCCAAGGGGACTTGAACCAGCAATCAGTTGGACATAACGAAAAAAAAACGCCCAGTTGTCCATTTCAAACCTCATTTGCATATATAAAATAGCTCATAACTTGGCTAAAAATGAACGTTTTAAAAAAATAAAAATAAAAAGTTACTGTTATCTACATTGCAGCGCCGATCACATGCAATAGGAGATAGGGATTTTTTGGAATCTGGTGACAGAGCCTCTTTAAGTTGTGGTGCGCAAAGAGGTTAATGCGTAGCGGATGGTGCAGAGTGAAAATTTAAATTTTCCACTGATATACCATTTTAGTGCACTATATGTTATGCCCAGTTTGTGCCACTGAAGACAAATACCTCATAAAATATTAACCGGGTTCTCCCGGGTATGGCGATGCCATATCTGTGGACGTAAACTGCTGTTGCGGCACTCTGTAGGGTTCAGAAGGGAGAGAGCGGCATTTGGTTTTTGGAGCGCAGATTTTGCTTGGTAGTAGTTCTGTCTGCCGTTTTGCTGGTATTTCAGTTTAGAATGTGGGGGCATATGTAAACTGGGCGGAGTACATCAGGACATAATAAGAGGGTATAATAATGGGGTAAATAAATAATAATCCGCAGATATGTGGCCAGTGTCGCACTGATACATGGCGCCCATTTTATCCGCTTTTGGAACACTGCACATTTTGCATCGCCATATTCTGAGAGCCAGAACTTCTTTATTTTTTCACTACCGGACCGTGTGAGGGCTTATTTGTTGCGGGACAATCTGTAGTTCTCATTGGTACGATTTTGGGTACATGCAATTTTTTTGATCACTTTTTTGCCAAGCAAGGTGACCAAAAACCATCAATTCTGACAATGTTTTTTGTTTCATTTGCATAATCTCCTAATGCAATTCAATAACAGGCTAGATGATGCTATAGACAAAGCATTCTCCCTTAATTAAAGCAGAGGCCACTCCTAAATATGTATTTAAACAAAAAAGAGAAGACGGAGCATAGAAGCCGATGTATAAAAAATATAAAACATTTTATTGATCACATAAATTGGACAGACATAATTTAAAAAGGTACAAAAATGGACAAGAAGACTCTATAGTGTTCCAGTATAAACATGAGAGACAGACTTCCTATATCTTTGTGGCAATATATAATGCATCCTAAGGGTAGGAATATAAGGGATGGCTGGTAGGAGACTCAGTGATGGCCCCTCTTTTGCATGGTATCCAGACTTCCATGAGCACAAATATAGGTAAGGTTCTTGGAAAACTTCTCTGTGACTAATTGTTTTTCTTATATAACTTTCTGAAAATCATTTGACTATTATGTCTACACCTAATATTGTATGAGGATCCAATGACCACTGAGTGATTATGTCTGTAGAATTTATGTGATCAATAAAAATTGTTATATTTTTTATACATCGGCTTCTATGCTCTGTCTTCTCTTTTTTGTTTAAGGGTATGTGCACACACACTAATTACGTCCGTAATTGACGGACGTATTTCGGCCGCAAGTACCGGACCGACCACAGTGCAGTGAGCCGGGCTCCTAGCATCATACTTATGTACGACGCTAGGAGTCCCTGCCTTGCTGCAGGACAACTGTCCCGTAGTATAATCATGTTTACAGTACGGGACAGTTGTCCTGCAGCGAGGCAGGGACTTCTAGCATCGTACATAAGTATGATGCTAGGAGCCCGGCTCCTTGCACTGTGTTCGGTCCGGGACTTGCGGCCGAAATACGTCCGTCAATTACGGACGTAATTAGTGTGTGTGCACATACCCTAAATGTTTTTTATTTGGCTTTTTTTTTGTGGCGTCAGAGACAGGCAGGTCCCGCTGACTCTGTACCCGTCAGGTCTGCGGGACTGACGGATTCAGGTCATAGCGAACGATACAGCTGCTCTGTATACAGAACACAGAGCAGCTGTATCTCAAAAAGTAAAAATAATTTTTAATAAAAACTATTTAGAATGTTGCACTAATCACATTGCCTTATCTACGAAATGTATATATATATAAAAAAAAAATTGCATCTCAAAGGTGTAGATAGATTTTAATACAAAAAGGATCGGACGGCGACAATGAGGAATTAAAATGAAAAAATATATAGCAACATTTTATATTTTTGTCTTTTATAAGACTATTTGCCTTTTGCCAACATAATTAGGCAGTAAATATTATATATTTTAACATTTGGACCCCACAATAGCGACTGATGTATATATGTCTCACATTATGTAAATGAAGTGACGTCACTTCCTGTTCTGTAACATCTCCTACATAATAAAGACAGTGAAGATGGATCACACATCACCTCCTAGAACTAAACCCAGCAGCAATGAAGACTTTCCTGCTCCTCTTTATATCACTGGCCTGCTTGTCAGGTGACATTACTAGAGACATTACTAGAACATAGACATTACTACCAATATGATGAGATGTTTATATGGAAATAAGCTTATTCTGTGTATTTTCCAGGTGTCCGGTCACAAGAACAACTTGTCCAGTCATCAGACCCGGTGGTGATAAATCCTGGGAACTCACATAGACTCTCGTGTACCGCCTCTGGATTCACCTTCAGTAGCTATAGCATGAACTGGGTTAGACAGGCTCCTGGCAGAGGATTACAGTGGTTGGGATATATTAGATATGACGGGGGTAGCACAAGCTATAATGATTCTGTTAAAGGACAATTCACAATCTCCAGAGATAACAGTAAGAACCAGTTTTATCTACAAATGTCCAACATGAAGACTGAGGACACTGCCGTGTATTACTGTGCTAGACACACACTGATAGAAGACAATCTCTGCGTGTAACATAAACTGATATAAAGAGTCATCACTTGTCACTAGGTGGCAGCACTAACTATAATATTACAATAAAATTCAAATAATACACCTCATTTATCAAAACTGTCTAACAAAAAAACATCCTTGCTGGTGATAACAACAAATCACAGTGCAACTTTCATTTTTTGAGCAGTTTAATAAATGAGAAACAAGACCTTTTTTTATTTTAGACAGTTTATAAGACAGGCGTATTGTGATAAAGGATGCGGAATATAATATTTTGATCATGAGATCACTGACATATAACTAAAGCCTTATGCTCATGGCGGAGCCTTGGGTATTGAGCCTGTACAGAGGCATACAGAGTACCTACAACTCCGTAGTACAGAGTCATATAGGCCCATGTGCTGCCATATACTGTCTTCAAACAGCACTATATTTAAAAGATTTTCACCTCTAGAAGCAATGTTTCGAAGGGTGAATACCTCTGTAACACGAAAATGTATAGAACATGCCATGCTTTTTCAGTAACACAAAATCTGACAGAAAAAAACTTTCATGTGAAATAAGTGACATACAGAGGTAGAGGGTGGGTCCATAGTTTGCTATGGGCACCATATTACAGCTTGAAACAACTCAAAGATTGTATGGAGCTTTAGGCATAGTTCACATTAAGTTTTTCTCTTCCGTCTGAGGTATGAAGGCTGCAACGTATGTCATGGTATAGGCATACAGTGGGATACATTGCGCAACCCCCCCCTGGCAGAACGCTACCTAAAGCACTGTGCCCGGAAAGCTCTTGACGTCACTGTCCACATATAGACAGTGATATCACAAAACCTAACAATGACGGAGTCCCCGGTCAAAGTATTAGTAGCACTCTGGTCGGGGACTCCGGCCCTGGGAAAGCTCCAGACTTCACTGTCCATACGTACACAGTGATGTCAGGAGCTTACATTGTCGGAGTCCCCGGCCAGAATGATCGGTAGCGATCTGCCCAGGGACTATGGCATTTGCAAAAATTGCACCGATATCAATGAAGTGGGGGCTAAGTTGCCGACTTTGGGGCAGGTAGGCCGAGTATGGTATAGGATATGACTACGCACTCTTGGTTGAACTTGATGGACATGTGTCTTTTTTCAACCGTACTCACTATGTAACTAAAAAAGGGATCAAGGGCAGATAAGCCCTGGGGACGATTTCTAGTGCAATTTCACTTATCGTATTTTCACACATATACAGTGAAGGAAATAAGTATTTGATCCCTTGCTGATTTTGTACGTTTGCCCACTGTCAAAGACATGAACAGTCTAGAATTTTTAGGCTAGGTTAATTTTACCAGTGAGAGATAGATTATATTAAAAAAAAAACTGAAAATCACATTGTCAAAATTATATATATTTATTTGCATTGTGCACAGAGAAATAAGTATTTGATCCCTTTGGCAAACAAGACTTAATACTTGGTGGCAAAACCCTTGTTGGCAAGCACAGCAGTCAGACGTTTTTTGTAGTTGATGATGAGGTTTGCACACATGTTAGATGGAATTTTGGCCCACTCCTCTTTGCAGATCATCTGTAAATCATTAAGATTTCGAGGCTGTTGCTTGGCAACTCGGATCTTCAGCTCCCTCCATAAGTTTTCGATGGGATTAAGGTCTGGAGACTGGCTAGGCCACTCCATGACCTTAATGTGCTTCTTTTTGAGCCACTCCTTTGTTGCCTTGGCTGTATGTTTCGGGTCATTGTCGTGCTGGAAGACCCAGCCACGAGCCATTTTTAATGTCCTGGTGGAGGGAAGGAGGTTGTCACTCAGGATTTGACGGTACATTCCTCCATCCATTCTCCCATTGATGCGGTGAAGTAGTCCTGTGCCCTTAGCAGAGAAACACCCCCAAAACATAATGTTTCCACCTCCATGCTTGACAGTGGGGACGGTGTTCTTTGGGTCATAGGCAGCATTTCTCTTCCTCCAAACACGACGAGTTGAGTTAATGCCAAAGAGCTCAATTTTAGTCTCATCTGACCACAGCACCTTCTCCCAATCACTCTCAGAATCATCCAGATGTTCATTTGCAAACTTCAGACAAGCCTGTACATGTGCTTTCTTGAGCAGGGGGACCTTGCGGGCACTGCAGGATTTTAATCCATTACGGCGTAATGTGTTACCAATGGTTTTCTTGGTGACTGTGGTCCCAGCTGCCTTGAGATCATTAACAAGTTCCCCCCGTGTAGTTTTCGGCTGAGCTCTCACCTTCCTCAGGATCAATGATACCCCACGAGGTGAGATTTTGCATGCAGGATCGATGTCGATTGACAGTCATTTTGTATGTCTTCCATTTGCTTACTATTGCACCAACAGTTGTCTCCTTCTCACCCAGCGTCTTACTTATGGTTTTGTAGCCCATTCCAGCCTTGTGCAGGTCTATGATCTTGTCCCTGACATCCTTAGAAAGCTCTTTGGTCTTGCCCATGTTGTAGAGGTTAGAGTCAGACTGATTAATTGAGTCTGTGGACAGGAGTCTGGTCTGGAGGAGGCTGAACTCTTAATGGTTGGTAGGGGATCAAATACTTATTTCTCTGTGCACAATGCAAATAAATATATATAATTTTGAGTATGTGATTTTCTTACAAAATCAGCAAGGGATCAAATACTTTTTTCCTTCACTGTATAATACTATTTATTGTCACATAATCCTGTATATAGTCCCTCAATAGCACCTCAAACATTTAACCCACAATGGATGTTAAGCTTACTGGTCTATAATTACTCGGGGAAGACCTAGAGCCCTTTTTGAAAATAGGCACCACATTTGCCCTGCGCCAGTCCCTTGGCACTATACCAGTCACTAGAGAATCTCTAAATATTATGAAGAGGGGGACAGAAATAGCTGAACTAAGCTCCTTAAGAACTCTAGGGTGTAACCCATCTGGTCCCGGGGCCTTGTGTAAGTTTATTTTATTTAATTTAGCTTGCACC
Source organism: Rhinoderma darwinii (assembly GCF_050947455.1). Classification (NCBI taxonomy): domain Eukaryota; kingdom Metazoa; phylum Chordata; class Amphibia; order Anura; family Rhinodermatidae; genus Rhinoderma; species Rhinoderma darwinii. The sequence continues at coordinate 410,347,063 of NC_134687.1, read as the reverse complement.
ATATCTACATTCATCCAATTCAGTATGTCAACTGATATATTAACAGCACTGGCACCAGCTACATCAGCTGCTCTTTCTTCTGTTGTATATACAAAGCTGAATAACGCATTTAGTAACTCTGCCTTCTCTTGATCCCCTGTGACCAACTCCCCATTACCACTATCTAGGGGTCCTACATGTTCAGACCTTGGCTTTTTTGAATTTATATGCTTGAATAATTTTTGGGGATTTGTTTTACTATCCTTGGCCACCTGCCTTACATTTAGTATTTTTGCTGATTTTATTACCTTTTTACAGATTTTATTAAGCTCTTTATATTTTACAAAGGCTACAGCTGTACCCTCAGATTTGTATTTTTCAAATGCCCTTTTTTTGTCATGTATTGCCCTTTTTACAGAAGGTGTAAGCCATGTGGGGTTTAATTTTAGTTGTTTATACTTGTTACCTATAGGAATAAATTTTGCACTATAATTACCCAAAGTAGATTTGAAAATCTCCCATTCATCATTTGTATCTTTCACATGTGAAATCGAAAATCTGATTCTGCCATTGTAATGGCGGGGAAGGGAGACAGACATGTGAGCCCTAATCTACCTGCCACTCAGTCCCTGCCTACTTGCAACGGCCAATCCTAGGCGACGGCGTACAACTGGGCGACGGTCCCTACGCTCAATAAGTGCACGACAGACAAGGGTACACAGAAGCTAAGGGAAATGGGGCAGTTGCCCACGGCAACACCGTGAGCAACAAGAGTAGTGAACGAGCCGAGTCAAACCAGGAGTGTAGGAGGTACCAAACGCAGAGCAGGAGAGTAGTGAATGAGCCGAGTCAACCAGGAGTGTAGGAGGTACCAAACGCAGAGCAGGAGAGTAGTCAGTAAGCCAGGGTCAATATGAAGCAGGGACAAATAGTTCAAGCAGAAGCAGCAGAGCCAGCAAACAGGAGAATCACAGGCAAAGGAGGAGCAGGAAGTGAAGGTATAAATAGACAGAGGGCGGGAGCTAGCTCCGTCAGGCCAGGCTGTGATAAGCTCTCCCACTCCTCAGCCTCCCAGCCTGATTGGTAGAAGGAGGGGTCACTCGATCAGACTTAGGAGCAGGTGCAGACTAACTAACCACGGGCGTCGACACAGAAGCTATGTCTGGCAGATCCTTTACAACCATCTTTAATTTTTTATTTGTAATGTTAAGTTGTTTTATTTTTATTTTTATAAAGTACAAGTTTTGTATTTTTAATTTATTTTAATATATGTAATCTTTTTTTTTTTTTTTAAAACAGCATATAAGACCAGGAAACAAATTTCACACAATGAACAAAACACCCACGAAAAAACTCCGCCACCAGCGTGCTACCAGGGAGGGAGGGAGGGAGGGAGGGAAAGCAGCCAAAAGATGATGTGACTCCCTCCTGGAGGCCAATCTCTTCCAACCCTTCAACGCTTGCAAAATAAAAAAGGACTTGGTAACATCCGACCACCCCCTAACTTAGAAAAGAAGGCAACCCCGGCCAGACGCCGCTGAGCTACCACCCCTGAAACACCACGCTCGCGCAATGCAGGCAAACATTCAAGTGTTACAGTCGTGCGCAGCATCGGATCCTCCCCAACAAGTCTATCACCCGCAGCGCTCAACGATTCCTTCCACGCATTACCATAAGTAGCCCAGGTAGAGGGTGCAAGGGACGACCTCACCAACGGAACTAACTCCGATCCAGCAGCCTCCACAAGAACTCCGGGCAGCTGGCCCCCTCCAGATCCGCCTGCAGGCAAAGGGAGCAAAAAACCTGCCAATGAAAACGAGATAAAGCATCAGCAACAACATTATGAACACCTGGAATATGGCGAGCTCGAAAACATATGTTATATTGCAAGCAACGCAACACCAGATTAAGAACCAAAGCCAAAACCAGACCTGAGGAGGAAGTAAGTTGGTAAACAGCAAAAACAACACTCATATTATCAGACCAAAACACCACAAACTGATTAGAAAGCCGCGCCCCCCACAATTCAACAGCGACAACTATGGGAAAAAGTTCCAACAATGTCAAATTCGCACACCAACCCCTGTCCCACCAGGAATCAGGCCAAGATTCTGCACACCACGTCAAACCAAGCAATGCACCAAATCCCACCGCACCAGCTGCATCCGTAAACAATTCCAGATCAACGCTGGAAATAGGAGGCGCCCTCCAACACGTACGACCATTATAATCCTCCAAGAAGGTGCACCAGACGCGCAAATCCGCCTTAGCTGAACTAGAAATCCGCACACGATGAGAAGGCACCGAAATGCCCACTGTAGCTAAGAACAGCCATCTGGAAAATACCTGACCCACGGGCATAATACGACAGGCAAAAACCAACAAACCCAACAAGGATTGGATCTCTCGCAACTCCAACTTACGCACAGACAAGGTCACGTCCAACGCAAAACGCAACTTCACAACCTTCTCGACCGGGAGGCGAAAAACCATGGCAACAGAATCTATTTCGATGCCCAAGAAACACAACACCGTCACGGGCCCCTCCAATTTTTCCTCAGAAAGGGGGACCCAAAAACATTGAGAAAGAAATTGAAAAGACCTAAACAAAAACTGACACTGATCGGAGGAAGCGGGCCCCACAAACAAAAAATCATCCAGCTGATGAGTCACCGACACAGAACCAGTGAGATCCCGCACCGCCCATTCCAGAAATGAGCTAAACACCTCAAAATAATAAAAAGAAATCGAACAGCTCATAGGCAAACACATGTCATAATAGAAAAACCACTCCAAAGCACAGCCCAACAAATGAAAACAATACGCATGAACAGGCAACAAACGAAAAGCAGACGCAATATCGGACTTGGCCAAGGGCCGTCCGCCCGCGCCCGACACACTAAGTCGACCACCCGATCAAAAGAAACATAGGAGACCGTTGCCAACTCACTGCCAATGCCGTCATTCACCAACCGCCCCCTAGGATGAGACAGATGATGAATGAACTTACCAGGCTCCTTCTTAGGAACCACACCCAGCGGCGACACCCTAAGATTAGGAAAGGGCAAGGCAGAAAACAAGACGGCCAGCCGGCCAAGCTTGACTTCTTTCGCCACCTTATCCCTAATGGCATCTGGAAACTCCAAAGCCGACTTCAAATTCCGAGCCAAAACCGGGGCGGCCTGCGCCAGAAACGGAATAAAGAAACCAAAACAAAAACCAACTCTAAGCAGGGCGGCTTCTGCCATCTTCGGATACCGGTTAAACCACGGGAGCATCGCGGAGACGCACACTGGCATCCTCCCCTCTACCAACACCCGCAGGGCGGGCAACCGTCGCAACCAGGCCGGAGCACCTAACCGCGGAATGGGAGCCACCACAAGAGGAGCACTCATGCCGGAACTTACAGGAGGCATAAAATCTACAGTGTCTCTCATTAAAAAACAAACAGGCACCCGCTCTGCGGACACCACCGACCCCCCACCAACCCCACCCTGATGGAAGGGGAGGGGGCGGGGCGACGGACTGAAAGGGCTCCCATGCGATTTATACGTACTAAAAATAGTATCCAGATAAACAAACAACTGACGCGCACAATCAGGCCGAGCCTTCCCCCACCCCCCCCCCCAAATAGCAAAGGCCTGCACCCAATTCTTAAAGGACCGCACGACCTTAGGCTTACCAAAAACGCCCCGCTCAAATCGGCGCTCCTTATCAACCGTCAACGAATCGAACGACAAAAGGGACCAAATGTCAATGTAATCATTCTTACTGATTTTTTTCACGAACCTCATCAGACACATGAGCACCCAAGGGAGACACACTGCAAAAATAGGAATCTCTGAAAGCAGGCACCGGAGGAGTGGACATACACCGCATTCCAAATTATTATGCAAATTTTATTTTTCGCTGATTTTCCTAAATAGTCGATGCAAATGACAGTCAGTACAATCTTCAAGCCATCAACCGTTGTAGTATAATGCAAATTTTATTGAACAAATCTCCTAATGATAAGATTTTTTTTTAGAAATAAAAAACTCAAAATGCTCTGTTTCAAATTATTATGCACAACAGAGATCAAAACATTTTAAAGGTTGTAAAGGGAACTAAAATGGTAATTTGTTGAATTTGCAGCATTAGGAGGTCATATGTACAGAAATCAAAAGCTCTTTCAATCAAAAAAAAACTTAACAGGCCAAGTTACATGTTAACATAGGACCCCTTCTTTGATATCACCTTCACAATTCTTGCATCCATTGAATTTGTGAGTATTGGACAGTTTCTGCTTGAATATCTTTGCAGGATGTTAGAATAGCCTCCCAGAGCTTCTGTTTTGATGTGAACTGCCTCCCACCCTCATAGATATTTTGCTTGAGGATGCTTCAAAGGTTTAAAAGTAGGCTAATTAACTGAGGTATTCTGGGACAATGTGATGTAAACTAACCAATGACAGCTTAGAGTTTAGTTTACTGTCACAGACCCAGGAAGGTAAGTATAATAATGATTTTGCTTTTTTTACTTATTAGTGTTTCTAATTTTTTTTTCTTTGCAGGACTACTTCGATCACGGCATTTTTATTTTCAATAAATTGGTTAAAGAGGGTTGTGTGTGTGTGGGGGGGGGGGTTATTTCAATAAAATAATTTTTGTGTGTGTCTGTTTTTTTTTACTTTATTATTACTGCCTTAGTAATGGTGGTTGTCTGATAGTAGGTCCATTACTAAGGCAAGGCTTAGTGTTCGCCGGTGAAGAGGCTAACATTAACACACAATTCTTACCCCTGTACTCCCCGCCACCAGGGGTGCTGGGAAGAGCCGGGTACAATCCAGTAAACGACCATCTGAAGTGATGGTCGGGGACTGGTGTGGCCTTAGGCTGGTATTATCAGGCTGGGAAAGCCTTCCCACCCTGGTAATGCTAGGCTGAGGCTGCTTTATTGTATCTGGCTTGTTATGAAAAATGGGGGGGGACCCACGTAGGTTTTTTTAAAATAAATAGTTAAAAAAAACAACATGGGGTCCCCTTATTTTTCATAACCAGCCAGATATAACACAGCAGCAGCAGGCTGGCTAGCATTACCAGGGTGGCAAGGACCATACCTGCCTGCAGCCAATCCAGTACCTGACCATCACTTCAGATGGTCGGGTTCTGGATTGTACCCGGCTCTTCCCAGGTGGCAGTGGGTACCGGGGTAATAATGGGGGGATAGTGTTAGCTTCTTCACCGGCTAACACTAAGCCCTGCCTTAGTAATGGGTGCATTCTATCAGACAATCGCCATTACTAAGGCAGTAGTAATTAAGTTAAAACAAAACACCAACATATAAAAAATATTTTATTGAAATAAACCCCCCCCCACAACCCTCGTTAACCATTTTATCGAAAATAAAAACTCCGTCATTGAAGTAGTCCTCAAATGCGACATAGTGCAACGAGCGAACCTGTAAAAAATATATATATATATATATATATATATATATTAGTATATATTTTTTTGGGGGGGGGGATAGAAAAAAAACAGCAATTTCGCCACACTTTTTTGCGTCCTAAATTTTACGCCGTTTACCGTGGGGTATAAATAATACAATAACTTTATTCAGTGGGTTGTTGCGATTGCATAGTTTTTGTATGTTTTACTACTTTTACACAGTGAAAACTCCTTTTTTTCTTTTTTTTTTCTTTTTTCCTTAATTTTTTCAAAATTATTTGTTTTTGTGTCTCCATATGTCAATTTATGCTGGTTATTAAACCAGGTATTGGTACTTTTGGCAGTGTGGGCAGGTGCCAAGTCTTGCTGGAAAATGAAATCAGCATCTCCATAAAGCTTGTCAGCAGAGGGAAGCATGAAGTGCTGGAAAATTTCCTGCTAGACGGCTGCGTTGACTCTGGACTTGATATAACACAGTGGACCAACACTGTTATTCAGTGTCCAAAGTCCTGTTTTCAGATGAAAGTAAATTTTGCATTTCATTTGGAAATCCAGGTCACAGAATCTGGAGGAAGAGTGGAGAGGCATCAATCCAAGTTGCTTGCGGACCAGCGTGAAGTTTCCACAGTCAGTGATGGTTTGGAGAGCCATGTCATCTGTTGGTCATCTGTTGGTGTTGGTCCACTGTGTTATACCAAAACCAGAGTCAACGCAGCCGTCTACCAGGAAATTTTCGAGCACTTCATGCTTCCCTCTGCTGACACGCTTTATGGAGCTGCTGATTTCATTTTCCAGCAGGACTTGGCACCTGCCCACACTGCCAAAAGTACCAATACCTGGTATATTAACCACAGTATCACTGCACTTGATTAGCCAGCAAACTTGCCTGACCTAAACCCCATAGAGAATCTATGGTGTATTGTCAAGAGGAAGATGAGACACCAGACCCAACAAGGCAGACGAGCTGAAGGCCGCTTTCAAAGCAACCTGGGCCTCCATAACACCTCAGCAGTGCCACAGGCTGATCGCCTCCATGTCACGCCGCATTGATGCAGTAATTAATGCAAAAGGAGCCCCCACCAAGTATTGAGGGCATATACTGTACATATTTTTCAGTAGGTCTACATGTAAGTATTAAAAGTCATATTTGAAATTGGGCTTATAAAATATTCTAATTTTCTGAGACTACATTTTGGTTTTTCTTTAACTGTTATACATAATCATCAACATTAAAAGAAAGAAATGCTGGAAATAGATCACTCTGTGTGTAATGTGTCACGGACACTGGGTTTGTGGACCCACTAGGCCGCTCCGCCGTAGCGGGGGGGAGCAGCTGACCAGGTCACAGTCTATGCGAAAGTAAAATGGCAGACAGTAATGCTTGGGTACCTGAATTAGTCCGGGCGGTGGCTGTGGCTTCAGCACGGGTGGAGGCATGTGCGGCAAGTGGTGCCAGACGTGGCGGGCAGTATCCGATGAGCGGTAGACACTTGATGTGGCAGATGACACTTGACGTGGCAGATGGCACTTGACGTGGCAGATGGCACTTGATGTGGCAGATGGCACTTGACGTGGCAGATGGCACTTGATGTGGCAGAAGACACTTGACGTGGCAGATGGCACTTGACGTGGCAGATGGCACTTGATGTGGCAGATGGCACTTGACGTGGCAGAAGACACTTGACGTGGCAGATGGCACTTGACGTGGCAGAAGACACTTGACGTGGCAGATGGCACTTGACGTGGCAGACGGCACTTGACGTGGCAGAAGACACTTGAACGCGGGTAGGCACAGGAACAATACGGAATACAGGAACGGTAACAGGGCACTGGTAACAGCTGGAACGGGAGACACTAAGGGACCATTTGCGAGACAGACTGGGAAAGACTAACAACGCTCAGGCAAGGAGCCTTCTTATAGACCAGGAAATCGTGGCAGTTGATAGTGATGACGATTTCCTAATTGCGCACCCTACGGGACCCAGCCGGACGGAGCGGAAGTGAGCGCTGGCATCTCCTAGGAGGGAGAAGGAGGCCAGCGCTCACAGATCCATGGCTGCGGGCGTCGGGAGGTGAGTAAACCCGACGGCCCGCGGCCATAGGCGCTACAGTATTCCCCCTCTTACGCCCCCTCTTCTTGGGGCCAGAGTGAGAGAGGAACTTTTTAATAAGAGTAGGTGCGCTGAGGTTCTCTTCTGGCTCCCAGGACCTCTCCTCAGGACCAAACCCTCTCCAGTCCACCAAATAGAAAGTCCTTCCTCCTACCCTCTTGCGGTCCAGGATCTCCTTTACCTCGAATACGTCAGAACGACCGCTGGGAGCAACTGTGGAACTAGAGGTCTTGCTGTAGCGGTTCAGGACCACTGGTTTCAGGAGGGACACATGGAAGGAGTTAGGGATTCTGAGGGTAGGAGGCAGCCGCAGCTTATAGGAGACAGGGTTAATTTGTTGCAGGATCTCGAAAGGACCAAGGAACCTGGGAGCAAACTTGTATGAAGGCACCCTCAAGCGAATGTTCCGAGAGGACAGCCAGACTTTAGTCCCAGGAAGATACTGAGGCGGCTCTCTTCTCTTGGTATCTGCCTTACGCTTCATGCGATCTACCGCCAGCAAAATAGAGGACCGGGTCTGTTGCCAGATTTGCAGGAAGTCCCCATATGCAGAGTCAGCAGCGGGTACCTGAGATGAAGTCGACACTGCAAGAGGAACTCTGGGATGTTGACTGTACACGATGTGAAACGGAGTGGAGGTGGTGGACTCACTTGTGTGGTTATTATATGAAAACTCCGCCCATGGAAGAAGCTGTACCCAGTTATCGTGCTGTGAAGAGATGAGTGGCGGAGGTAATTCTCCATGATCTGGTTGATCCTCTCAACTTGCCCATTGGACTGGGGGTGATAGGCAGAGGAAAAGTCCAAACATCCAGGAGTTTACAGAGGGCTCTCCAGAACTTGGAGGTAAACTGAACCCCCCGGTCGGACACAATGTGAAGAGGCAAGCCATGCAAGCGGAAGATGTGCTGAATGAAGGAACTTGCCAGTCGAGGAGCAGAGGATAGGCCGGTCAGCGGGATAAAATGTGCCATCTTAGAGAACCGGTCCACCACCACCCAGATGGTGTTGCATCCTGCTGAGAGAGGAAGGTCCGTGACGAAGTCCATAGCGATGTGCTGCCAGGGGGCACTGAGTACAGGCAGGGGTTGAAGCAGGCCGGCAGGCTTGCTGTGAGTCACTTTGTTAGATGCACACACCGTGCAAGCAGAGACAAAGTCCAGAACATCCTTAGGTAGCGTGGGCCACCAGAAGTGACGAGCGATCAGGTCTTGGGTTTTACGGACACCGGCGTGCCCAGCTAGTTTAGAACTGTGTCCCCAGCGGAGAATTCTTTTTCTGTCTGCCAACCGAACAAAAGTTCTCCCCGGAGGGATATTTCTAAGCTGCAGAGGATTGGCGGTGACAACGCAGGATGGGTCTATGATCGTCTGAAGGGACTCCACCGTGTCTTCCGTTTCAAATGATCTGGACAGGGCATCGGCCCTCACGTTCTTGTCAGCGGGACGGTAGTGGAGCAGAAATTGAAAACGGGTGAAGAACAGTGACCACCTGGCTTGACGAGGATTCAGTCTTTGAGCGGACTGAAGGTAAGTGAGATTCTTGTGGTCGGTGAAGATCAGGATGGGGTGAGCAGCGCCCTCCAGACGATGTCTCCACTCCTCCAGAGCCAATTTGATAGCCAGTAGCTCCCGATCTCCAATGGAATAATTACGCTCAGCAGAGGAAAACAGTCTTGAGTAGTAGCCACATACTACTGCCTTTCCTTTGGAGCTCCTCTGGAACAGAAGTGTGCCTGCACCAACAGAGGAAGCGTCCACTTCCAGTGAGAACTGCTGAGATACGTCAGGGTGATGGAGGATCGAAGCTGAAGTGAGGGGGCACAACAGGACGGACTTGTGACAGGCAATGGCTATGGCATCTGGAACCCCATTGAAGAACTTCTCCAGAACTCCAGTCGAGTGTCGGGGCGTGTAGACGGAGCCATGGCAGACCCAGCAGGATAGGATTGATAGCCTTGGGTAGTACCAGGAAGGAGATATGTTCTGAGTGAAGAGCTCCGACCTGTAATGTCAACGGCTCAGTGATGAGCATAATTGGATCAGGCAACGGTAGACCATTCACAGAGGCAACTGCCAGGGGTCTCTCCAGACGGACTGTGGGTAGTTGAAACCGATCCACTAGATCTTGGTGGATAAAATTAGCAGCCGCTCCAGAGTCAAGATAGGCGGAGGAAGGATGTGATGCCTGTCCGGTGACGATGGCCACAGGTATCGATAATTTGGAAGAGGTTTTAACGTTTGGAGACGTTCCACTTAGAGTTGCCTCTCCAACCAACCCTAGGTACTGGAGTTTCCCAGTTTCTGTGGGCATTGGCGCACAAAATGACCCTTGAGGCCGTAATACATACAAAGTCCAGAGGAGCGTCTGCGCTGCTTCTCCTGTTCAGATAACCGGACTCTGTCTACCTGCATGGGTTCCTCAGGTAGCGCACTAGGAGTGGACAATAGTGGTCTCTGGGCAGAGGGTGCTGGTCTGTGGGCCCGGCTCTCCTGACGAACCTCTTGAGAGCGCTCACGGATTCTCGTATCAACCCGGGTGGCTAACAGGATGAGGGCATCCAAGGTAGAAGGAAGGTCGCGGGCTGCCAGTTCGTCCTTGATGTGAGAGGACAGTCCCTGCCAGAAGGTCGCCACCAGTGCCTCATTGTTCCATGCCAGCTCAGCTGCTAGGATACGGAAGGAGATCGCATACTCCCCTACTGTGGAGCCTTCTTGCTTGAGGGTCAGCAGAGTGGCTGCGGCAGAGGATGTTCGACCCGGCTCCTCGAACACGGCACGAAAGGACTGCAGGAACAAGGCTAGGTCCGAGGATACAGGTCCTTGTTGCTCCAAGATTGGTTTCGCCCATGCGAGGGCCTTGCCAGCGAGGAGGGAGATAATGAATGCTACTTTGGCCTCCTCGGAGGGGAAGAGATGAGGCCGTAGCCTAAAATGCACCGTGCATTGATTGAGAAATCCTCTGCATGCTCTGGGGTCACCATCGTAGCGAGGAGGAAGAGGCAGAGGAACTGAGGATCCGGAACAAATAGGGGGAGCAACAGGCAGTGGCACGGCAACAACTTCAGGAGGAAGAACCGGGGGTGGAACCGCGAGTAGATCCAGGCGGACCAGAATAGAATTCACCGCCTCAAGGAGTTGATCCTGACGTGTGCGTAGGTCCTGCATCTCTGTCTGAATCTTCTGTACTGGGGTCTTGGGCTGGCAAGCGGGTTCCATGGCCTGAGCGTACTGTCACGGACACTGGGTTTGTGGACCCAATAGGCCGCTCCGCCGTAGCGGGGAGGCAGCTGACCAGGTCACAGTCTATGCGAAAGTAAAATGGCAGACAGTAATGCTTGGGTACCTGAATTAGTCCGGGCGGTATCTGTGGCTTCAGCGGGGGTGGAGGCAGGTGCGGCAAGTGGCGCCAGACGTGGCGGGCATTATCCGATGAGCGGTAGACACTTGATGTGGCAGATGATACTTGACGTGGCAGATGGCACTTGACGTGGCAGATGGCACTTGATGTGGCAGATTGCACTTGACGTGGCAGAAGGCACTTGACGTGGCAGAAGGCACTTGACGTGGCAGATGGCACTTGACGTGGCAGATGGCACTTGATGTTGCAGATGGCACTTGACGTGGCAGATGGCACTTGACGTGTCAGAAGACACTTGACGTGGCAGATGGCACTTGACGTGGCAGACGGCACTTGACATGGCAGAAGACACTTGAACGCGGGTAGGCACAGGAACAATACGGAATACAGGAACGGTAACAGGGCACGGGTAACAGCTGGAACGGGAGACACTAAGGGACCATTTGCGAGACAGACTGGGAAAGACTAACAACGCTCAGGCAAGGATTAGAAGGCCAGGGGCCTTCTTATAGACCAGGAAATCGTGGCAGTTGATAGTGATGACGATTTCCTAATTGCGCGCGCCGGCCCTTTAAGGCTGGGCGCGAGCGTGCGCGCGCACCCTACGGGACCCAGCCGGACGGAGCGGAAGTGAGCGCTGGCATCTCCTAGGAGGGAGACGGAGGCCAGCGCTCACAGATCCATGGCTGCGGGCGTCGGGAGGTGAGTAAACCCGACGGCCCGCGGCCATGGGCACTACATAATGTATCTATATAATACGAGTTTCACTTTTTTTAATTGAATTACTGAAATAAATTAACTTTTTGATGATATTCTAATTCATTGAGAAGGACTAATACATATATGACAATATGTAAATTAAGTGACATCACTTCCTGTTCTGTAACGTCTCCTACATAATAAAGACAGTGAAGATGGATCACACATCACCTCCTAGAACTAAACCCAGCAGCAATGAAGAATTTCCTGCTCCTCTTTATATCACTGGCCTGCTTGTCAGGTGACATTACTAGAGACATTACTAGAACATAGATAACAATATGCACACACCACACATACATACATACATACATACATACATACATACATACATACATCTATATGTATGTATGTATAGCATGCGGCGGTGTTTAAGGTAGGATAACTTCTGGCACACAGTGCTATGTAAAAATTATCTTTTTCCGTAAATGCAACATCACCAATTCATTCTACTTAAGATATGGCATTATAAACATAGAGACAGGTCTCTTCAATTCCTACTCTTAGTACATTTATCAGGGGCGTAGCTAAGGGGGGGACAGGCGGGGCATGTGCCCGGGCACAACTAGGTGGTTGGGAAGGGGGGCGCCACAAAGCAGCTGATCGCTGCTGATCGCTGCTGATAAATGCTCTGTATGTCAAACATCTGCAGCAGCGATCAGCTTTAAGGACAGCCAGGAGTTCATGCAGCTGCGTTCTGACTGGGGTCTGTGACGACCAGGGAGTGGACCAGTGAAGTCACCTGACCTGTCACCTGACCTCACATCAGTGACATGAGGTCAGATGACTCAAGTCAGGTGACTGGACTGGTCCACTCCCGGCTCCTCCGGTAAGTCACGTCAGGCAGAGCGCGAGAGTGCTACTGCTTGCCGCTCTGTTTACAGTGTGGCGCTAAGTACAAGGGGGGAGTGTGGCGCTATTTAAAAAGGGGACTGTGGCGCTATTTACAAGGGGGGGGAGTGTGGCGCTATTTACAAGGGGCAGCAGGCTGTGTGTGGCACTATCTGCAAGGGGGGGGAGTGTGCCGCTATGTACAAGTGGTGAAGTGTGCCGCTATCTACAAGGGGGGAAGCGGGCTGTGTGTGGCACTATTTACAAGGGGGGCTGTGTGGCGCTATTTACAAGGGGGGCTGTGTGTGGCGCTATCTACAAGGAGGGCTGTGTAATGCTGTTTACAAGTGGGGCTCTGTGGCGCTGTTTAGAAGGGGGGGCTGTGTGGCGCTGTTTACAAAGGGGGGCAGTGTGGCACTATTTACAGGGGGCAGTGTGGCGCTATTTACAAGGGTTGCTGTGTGGCGCTGTATACAAGGGGGCTGTGTGGCACTATCTACAAGGGGGATGTGTGGAGATATCTACACGGGGCTCTGTTTGGCGGTATCTACAACAGGGTGCTGTGTGTGGCACTATATACAAGAGAGGGGCTGTGTGTGGCACTATCTACAAGGGGGGTGTGTGTGGCGCTATTTACAAGGCGGATGTGTGTGGCACTATTTACAAGGGGGAATTGTGTGGCGCAGTTTACAAGGGGGGACTGTGTGGCGCTGTTTAGATGGGGGCTGTGTGGCACTGTTTACAAAGGGGGGCAGTGTGGCACTATTTACAGGGGGCAGTGTGGCACTATTTACAAGGGGGAGCAGTGTGGCGCTATTTACAAGGGGGGCTGTGTGGCGCTGTATACATGGGGCTGTGTGGTGCTGTATACAAGGGGGGATGTGTGGCACTATCTACAAGGGGGGTGTGTGGAGCTATCTACAAGGGGGCTCTGTTTGGTGGTATCTACAACAGGGTGCTGTGTGTGGCGCTATCTAGAAGAGAGGGGCTGTGTGTGGCAATATCTACAAGGAGGGATGTGTGTGGCGCTATATACAAGAGAGGGGCTGTATGTGGCACTATCTACAAGGGGGTGTGTGTGGCGCTATTTACAAGGCTGATGTGTGTGCCACTATTTACAAAGGGGGATGTGTGTGGCGCTATCTACAAAGGGGGCTGTGTGGCGCTATCTACATGGGGGGCTGTGTGACGCTATCTACAACCGGGGTGCTGTGTGACGTTATATACAAGAGGGCCTGTGTGTGGTGCTATCTACAGGGGGCTGTGTGTGGCGCTATCTACAGGGGGCTGTGTGGCCTCTTTAATTTATTTTCTTTTAATTTATTTTTATGTTAACTACTTTATATAAGTATATCGATTGTGAAATGTAGAAATGCTTTTATGCTCGAGTTACATTAAAAAAATTGTGAAAAAAAAATGACACCTCATTAATTGGTAGAGAAAGCAAACATGGCGAAGTGGAAGGAGATGTCGGGAAATAAGTTGGGGGGGGGCGCCAATTTGAATCTTTGCCCCGGGTGCAGGAGAACCTAGCTACGCCTCTGCATTTATATTGAGGTTATGCAAAAATTGGTGACACATATCCTGTTTGCTGATCAGCTCCTGATATATTAAATTACATTCCAAGTTATGGGCCATCTCATCTCTTGTCATCTTTTGCAACCATGGAGACATCTCTGATTTTGTTCATATCCGTTTTCTATTTGGCAGGTAAAATAAATCAAGAGATGTTATAGATTACCAATATTATATTGATAATTTAGTGTTACTATTGAAACAATGTCTTTAGCAGCATAATTTATCTTTTGCTTTTTTCCAGGGGTCTATTGTGATACTAGTCTTACTCAGTCATCAGACCCAGTGGTGGTAAAGCCTGGAGTATCTCATAAACTCTCATGTGAAGCTTCTGGATTCTCCATGAGTGGCTATTGGATGGCCTGGGTCCGGCAGACTCCTGGTGGAGGATTACAGTGGTTGTGTATGATTTATTCAGGAACCACGCACTATTCTGATGTGATTAAAGGACGATACACAATCTCCACTGACTACAGTAAGAACCTGCTATATCTACAAATGGACAACATGAAGACTGAGGACACTGCCGTGTATTACTGTGCTAGATACACACACTGATAGAAACAATCCCACATCTGTATCAAAATCCAAATCATATGCACGCAGTGTGACTGTAGGTGGCAGCAAACCTGTTTACTTGATACAAAATTAAGCAAGAAGTAAAACATTCAGACAAAAAGGGACTGTATAGCCGTCCAATAATATAAAAATAGCAAACATTTTATTAATCATACATACAAGACTATGAATACATAATAAAACTCATAAGCAAGACAGGGACTCCAATAACTATACATATATTGGTTGAAGTAGACAGTGACCAAAAGTTAGTCAAAAATATATTACGTATATAATATACAAGGAAAGTCAGAATAGTATACTATTCATATAACAGTAGATATTACTCAAAAGCAAGGCAAAAGGAAGGCTACTCTCAAACATAATTACATAGTTAGTAAAGACATATATGTCTATCAAGTTCAACCAAGGGATGGGAAAAGGGAAGGGATGAAGCAAAATTTCTACACATTCATATAGGAACAGATATTTTTTAGTTCTAGGAAATTATCTAAGCCATTTTTTTTAAAGCCATCTACTGTAGCTACTGTGAACAGCTCCTGTGGTAGGCTATTTCATGGATTCAGATTGCAGATTAAACCTTTTTTTCTCCAGACGTAGGGAGTGTCCCCTTGTCTTTTGAGGGGTTTTTACATGGAACAGTTTTTCACTATATTTCTTGCATGGGCCATTCATATATTTATATAAGTTAAATGGGTTGTCCACTACCGGACATCTGATGACCTATCCACAGAATAGGTCATCATCATATGATCGGTGCAGGTCCTACACCCGGACCCCGCACCGATCTGCTGCTCTGGCTACCTCTGGGCACCGGAGGTCCATGCCGGAAGCAGATGACTACGGTCACAGAATAGCGGCTGAGCTGCAGTTCTGCAGCATGGACACTATGCAATGTACGGAGCCAACTGCTTCCGGCTCCGTACATTGCATACTGTGCAATAACATCCGGTGCCTGCAGGCAGCCAGAACAGCTGACCTCTGCGGGGTCCAGTTATCGGACCCACACCGATCATATACTGATGACCTATCTGTTGGATAGGTGGTTATCAGTTGTCCGGTAGTGGGCAACCCCTTTAATCTTATCCCCCCTTAATTGTGTTTTTTCAAGGCTAAAAAGGTTTAATTCTTTTAATCTTTCCTCATAACTTAGATTCTCCATGCCCCTTATTAGATTAGTTCCTTTTCTTTGTATTTTTTCCAACTCCAGGGCATCCTTTCTATGAATTGAAGCCCAGAACTGAACTGCATATTTTAGATGAGGCCTCACTAATGCTTTGTAAAGTGCTAATATTATATCCCTGTCCCTCGAGTCCATGCCTCTTTTAATACACGACAATATCTTGCTGGCCTTAGAAGCAGCTTATTGACATTGCATGCTGTTATTTCGTTTATGATCTACAAGTACACCCAGATCCATCTCAACAAGTGAGTCTCCCAGTGTAGCTCCCCCTAGGACATATGATGCATGCAGGTTGTTCGTACCCAGGTGCATAACTTTACATTTATCCACATTAATCCTCATTTGCCAAGTGGACGTCCAAACACTCAGTTTTTCCAAATCGGCTTGAAATTTACGAACATCTTCCATAGACTGAACATTACTACATAGCTTGGTGTCATCGGCAAAAATAGAAATAGTGCTATTAATCCCATCCTCGATATCATTAATAAATAAATTGAATAATAGTGGCCCCAGCACTGAAGCCAGGGGTACACCACTTATTATCGGGGACCATTCAGAGTAGGAATCATTGAGCACAACTCTCTGGATTCGGTCCTTGAGCCAATTCTCAATCCAATTACAAACTATACTTTCTAAACCTATAGTCCTTAATTTACCCATTACACGTCTATGAGGGACAGTGTCAAATGCCTTTGAAAGGTCCAAAAACACTATATCCACAGCGGCCCCTCTGTCTAGGCTTCTGCTCACCTCCTCATAAAAACAAATCAGGTTGGTTTGACAACTTCTGTCCTTAGTAAAACCGTGCTGGCTGTCACTCGTAATACTATTTTTTGTCACATACTCCTGTATATAGTCCCTTAATAGCCCCTCAAACATTGGATGTTACGCTTACTGGTCTATAATTACCCGGGGAAGGCCTAGAGTCCTTTTTAAAATTAGGCACCACATTTGCCCTGCGCCAGTCCCTTGGCATTATACCAGTCACTAGAGAATCTCTGAATACTGTGAACAGAGGGACAGAAATAGGTGAACTAAGTTCTTTAGGAACTCTTGAGTGTATCTCATCTGGTCTTGGAGCCTTGTTCACATTTACTTTATTTAACCTAGCTTGTACCCTATCTACATTCAGCCAATTCAGTATATTAGTTGATGCATTAACAGCACTGGCACCGGCTACATCAGCTGCTCTTTCTTCTGTTGTATATACAGAGCTAAAGAACCCATTTAGTAGCTCTGCCTTTTCTTGATCCCCTGTGACCAAGTAGTTTTCCCTTTCAGACAACACTAGGGATCAGAGATGCGGCTAATTTAATAAGAGGCATGTACCACTTAATAACCTAACGCATCTTAATTCAGTGATTTTTTTTATTTAGACTGGCATATGAAATGCCAGTCTTATTAAATCTGCCCCAAGTTGTTTTTTATTAAACAACCAGTCAGATGATTTCCGCCAGTTGTAACAAATTGATGAATTAGGGCTTATACAGATGTGCGTATAACTCGACCGTGTGACATCTGTCACACGGACGCATGTATTTCAATAAGGCCGTTCACACAGTCATTGTTTTAATGGACCATGTGAAGGGTCGGTGGAAAAATAGGACGTGTCCTATTTTTGTCAGTTTTTACGGATCCCTCAATAGACTCAAGTCTACGGGTCCCGCACGGGTGCAACTCGAAGGAGAAAAATGTGTGTTTGCACTCGTGTGAATCTGACTTTACAACAAGCATTTCTTGCAAGCTAAAAGCAATTTTGTTTTGAACTCCTGGTGCAAACACTTTTAGGCTGGATTCACACGAGCGTGGTGTTTTTGCGGACGCAAAAACGCGGCATTTTGCGCGAGCAAAAACCACTTGACAGCTCCGTGTGACATCTGTGTTTGATGCGCGGCTGCGTGATTTTCGCGCAGCCGCCATCATAGAGATGAGGCTAGTCGACGTCAGTCACTGTCCAGGGTGCTGAAAGAGTTAACTGATCGGCAGTTAACTCTTTCAGCACCCTCGACAGTGAATGCCGATCACAATATCGAGCAACCTGTTAAAAAGAAAAAGTTCGCACTTACCGAGAACTTCCTTCCCGGCCGTTGCCTTGGTGACGCGTCCTTGGTGACGTGCCTCTCTTGACATCTGGCCCCACCTCCCTGGATGACGCGGCAGTCCATGTGACCGCTGCAGCCTGTGCTTGGCCTGTGATTGGCTGCAGCCTGTGCTTGGCCTGTGATTGGCTGGAGCTGTCACTTGGACTGAATTGTCATCCCGGGAGGTCAGACTGGAGGAAGAAGCAGGGAGTTATCGGTAAGTCAGAACTTCTTTTTTTTGTACACGTTCATGTTTATTGGGATCGGAAGTCACTGTCCAGGGTGCTGAAACAGTTTAACTCTTTCAGCACCCTGGACAGTGACTATCTCCTGACGTCGCGTACCGGAAAATCAGTGACTCATAAGCCGGGTTCGGTCAAAACGTGTTCGGCCGAACCCGGTGAAGTTCGGATTCGCTGCGAACCGAACTTTTCATGATGTGAATCCGGTGAAGTTCGGTTCGGTTGTCCGGGTTCGCTCATCTCAAAGACACTCCGTTTGGATGTTTGTAAACAGAAAAGCACTTGGTGCTTTTCTGTTTACATTCATCCTTTTGACAGCTCTTGCGCGAATCACGCAGTTCGCACGGAAGTGCTTCCGTGCGGCATGCGTGGTTTTAACGCACCCATTGACTTCAATGGGTGCGTGATGCGCGCAAAACGCCGAAAGAACGGACATGTCGTGACTTTTTTTCAGCGGACTCACGCTGAGTAAAAATCACGGACATGTCAGCACGGCCCCATAGACACATATAGGTCCGTGCAACGCGCGTGCAAATCATGCGCGTTGCACGGACGTTTTTCCCGTTCGTCTGAATAAAGCCTTAGGCTTGATTCACACGTCACCTTTTGTTGTGGGTTTTGGTGCAGATTTTGATGCAAACTTTTGAGACAAAGCCAAAAGTGATTTCAAAAGGAATCTGAAATATAAGGGAAGAACTCATATTTCTCCTTCCACCTAGATTCACTTCTGACTTTGGGTCTAAAATCTGTATCAAAATCTGCACCAAAATCGGCAACAAATACCTAGCCAGATACTTACAAAATTGCAGCCAAAAAACATTATTCTTCCACAATGTGTGAAAAAACCCTGAGGCCAAGAATTGTGATGAATGGGCACTGCTAAATAAAACAATATATTTTGAGGTGTAGCAAATGTGAAAACCACGACGACCATTATTTGAAAAATACAATATTCCCCCAACATTAAAAACATTTAACCCCTTAACCCCTTCAGGACTGAGCCTGTTTTGGCAGTGTCACTTTATGTGGAAATAACTCTGGAATGCTTTTACCTATCCAAGTGATTCTGAGATTGTTTTATCATGACATATTGTTTTATATGTTAGGGAAAAAATTTGGTCGATAAATTCAACATTTATTTGTAAAAAACACCAAGATTTAGAGAAAATTAGCAAAAATTTGCATTTTTCTAAATTTAAATGTATCTACTTGTAAAACAGATAGTAATACCACACAAAATACTTACAAGTTTATATTTTCCATATGTCTACTTTATGTTTGCATCGTTTTTTGAACATTCTTTTATTTTTCTAGGACGTTACAAGGCTTAGAACTTTAGCAACAATTTCTTATATTTTCAAGAAAATTTCAAATTTTTTCAGGGACCAGTTCAGTTGTAAAGCGGCTTTGAGGGCCCTATATAGTAGAAAGTCCCCATAAATCACCCCATTTTGAAAACTGCACCGCTCAAAGTATTCAAAACAGCATTCAGAAAGTGTTTTAACCCTTTAGGCGTTTCACAGGAATTAAAGCAAAGCAGAGGTGACAGAAACACCGGCCTCAGAAGCAACGGAGCACCTAGTCGATTTTGGGGCCTCCATTTTTTAGAATATATTTTAGGCACCATGTCAGGTTTGAATAGGTCTTGTGGTACCAAAACAGTAAAGACCCCCCAAAAGTGACTCCATTTTGGAAACTATACCCCTCAAGGAATTTATCTATGGGTATAGTTAGCATTTTGAACCCACAGTTTTTTTGCTAAATTTATTTGAATTAGTATGTGAAGATGAAAATCTACTTTTTTTCTGAAAAAACGTAGACATTTTAAATTTTTACAAGGAATAAAGTAGATAAAACCCCAACATATGTAAAGCAATTTCTTACGATTATAGCAATACCCCATATGTGGTAATAAACTGCTGTTTCGACCCACAGCAGGCCTCAGAAGAGAAGGAGAACCATTTGGATTTTGGATTTCTGATTTTGCTGGAATAGTTTTCAGTGCCGTGTCGCGTTTGCAATGCACTGGAGGGATGAAAACCGTGGAAACCCCACAATAGTGACTCCATTTTGGAAACTACACCCCTCAAAGAATTTTTCTAGGGGTAAAGTTAGCATTTTGACCCCACAGTTGTTTTGCTGAATTCATTGGAATTAGTCTGTAAAGGTAAAAATCTACTTTTTTTCTGTAAGAAAGTAGACATTTTTAATTTTTACAAGGAATAAAGGAGAAAAAGCACACCAACATTTGTAAAACAATTTCTCCCGATTACGTAAATACACCTTATGTGGTAATAAACTGCTGTTTGCACCCACATCGGGACTTAGAAGGGAAGGAGCGCTATTTGGCTTTTGGAGCTCAAATTTAGCTGGAATAGTTTTTGGGTGTCATGTCGAATTTGCAAACCACTGAGAGGCCGAAACAGTGGAAGCCCCCCAAAAGTAAGCCCATTTGGGAAACTACACCACTTAAGGAATCTATCTAGGGGTATAGTGAGCATTTAGGCCCCACACGTCTTTTGCAGAATTTATTAGAATTAGGCCGTGAAAATTAATATCAACATTATTTCCACAAAAATGTTGAATTTTTTCAATTTCACAAAGGATAAATGAAAAAATGCACCCCAACATTTGTAAAGCAATTTCTCTCGAGTACGGCAATACCCCACATGTGGTCATAAATGTTTTTTCATTAGAAAGTAATCAACCCTTTCCAAACTGATCCATGTTTTGCTTTTTTCTTTTTCCTCCCCGCTTTCCGAGAGCCACAACTTTTTTATTTTTCCGTCAATAGAGTAGTGTGAGGGCTTATTTTTTGCAGGATGAGCTGTAGTTTTTATTGGTACCATTATTTGGTACATAAGACTTTTTGAGCACTTTTTATTACATTTTTTGGTAGAGCCAAGGTGACCAAAAAACTGCGATTTTGCCGTTTAAAATTCTTTATTTTTCACGGCGTTCACCGTGCGAGTTCAATAATGGTATATTGTAATAGCTTGGACTTTTACGGACGCAGCGATACCAATTTTGTGTATTTTTTTACATTACTTTAGAGAAAAAATGTGAGAAGGGTTTCTTTTTGGACTTTAAATATTTATTTAATTTTTTCCACTAATAATAACTATTTACTTTTGTTTTTACATATTTTATTAGTCCCCCTAGGAGACTTGAACCAGCAATCGTTAGATCACTGGTAGAATACACTGCAATACTAATGTATTGCAGTATATTGTAATTTTTACAGGCACCTGTAACAGCGTGATCGCTGTTTCTGTCCGTTAGTCCCGGGTATCGATTGTAATACACA
The DNA here is from genome assembly GCF_050947455.1 of Rhinoderma darwinii. Classification (NCBI taxonomy): domain Eukaryota; kingdom Metazoa; phylum Chordata; class Amphibia; order Anura; family Rhinodermatidae; genus Rhinoderma; species Rhinoderma darwinii. Next base: position 410,325,627 of record NC_134687.1, on the reverse strand, counting down.
GCTGACACCCGCAGCGTATGGCGCGGGCTCAGCGCGTGAGACGCTCCATATATCACCCCCCACACCACGACATGCTATTAAGTCATGGTACGCGAAGGGTTTAATGCACAGCGGATGGTGCAGAGTGAAAATTAAAATTTTCCACTGATGTGCCATTTTAGTGCACTATATGTTGTGCCCTGTTTGTGCCACAAATACCTCATAAAATATTAACCGGGTTCTCCCGGGTATGGCGATGCCATATCAGTGGACGTAAACGGCTGTTTGGGCACGCTGTAGGGCTCAGAAGCGAGGGAACACCATTTGGCTTTTGGAGCGCAGATTTTGCTTGGTAGTAGCTCTGGCGTTTTGCTGGTATTTCAGTTTAGAATGTGGGGGCATATGTAGGCGGGGCAGAGTACATCAGGGCATAATAAGAGGGTATAATAATGGGGTAAATAAATAATAATCCGCAGATATGTGGCCAGTGTCGCCCTTATAAATGGCACCCGATCCTATCCGCTTTTGGAACGCTCTGCACATTTTGCATTGCCTTAATCTGGGAGCTGGAACTTTTTTTACGTGTTCATTTTTTTCGTATAATAAAAGACTTATTATAGGAAAAAAAAAGCAGTTCTTGTTTATGTCACTTATAACTTTTATTTTTACACTTTTTTTAAAACATTTTTATTCTTTTTTTTACTTTTTTCACTTGTCCCACTAGGGGACACTTAGACTTGCAGCTCTGATCACTACGTAGGTAGTGTAATGTATTCTAACTGTCATTGTGACGTAAAACACTCACACTGACAGGAAGCCTACGACGACCACCCTCCGGCTGGTCCTCATAGGCTTCTGTACATGGCAGCCCGGAAGCCATTGTCTGGCGTCCGGTTGCCATGGCTCCATCGCCAGCCCCCGTGATTTCACGTGGGGGCTGCCGATCGGCGCTATACAGCTTAATTGTAGCGTTCAAAATCGAACGCCGCAATTAAGGGGTTAACTGCCTAAATCAGCGGCGATGGGCCGCTGATCGGCAACGGGGAATGCAGGGCAGACACCCTGCCCAGATAACCGCCATTACGGTTAACTGTCAAAGCACAGACGTAACTGCACGTCAAGGTGCGCAAACTTACTGCACACATCGACGTGCAGTTACGTCAAGATGCAGGAAGGGGTTAATGACCAAGCTAGTTTGGACCTTAATGACCAAGCCAGATTTGTCAAATCTGGTATGTCTGAATTTATCAGAGAATAACTCTGTGAAAGTTTTGTATATCCAAGTAATTTTAACATTGTCTTTTCATCACATGTTGTACTTTATTTTAGTGGTAAAAGTAGACTGATACAATTTGCGGAAATTAATAAAAAAATAGAAAAATGGAAGAAATTTTCTAAAAATTTTAATTTTTCCCTATTTTTAACTGCAATATATCACATATGTACACACATACTGTACAATTTTTTTCATTAAATATATATTTCCATCTCTTTACTCTATTTTGGCAGCACTTTTGAAAAAATAAAATACATTTTCATCAATTTAGAGGACTTACAAATTGAATAATAATGTTATAAATTTGGAAGTACATTTTGTTTTCCTGCACCAAGCCAGGTTTTCAGAGGCTCATAGGTCTCAGAATGATGGAAACCCCCTAAAATGACCCCATTTAGAAAACTAGATCCCTTAAGGTATTTATGTAGGAGTATAGTAAGTATTTTGACCCCACAGTTTTTTGCTAAATTGAATACATAGCAGGTGAAAAAAAAAATAATTTCACTTTTTTCATAAAAGTATCAGTTTGAAGACCGATTTCTTTGTAAATCGACCATGAGAATGAAGAAACACACCATAAAATCTATTACCCTGTTTCTCCTGTTTTCAAAAATACCCACATTGTGGCCCTAATGCGTTGCCTGGACACACGGCAGGGCCCAAAAGGAAGGGAGCACCCGGAGGCTTTCAGGACTCATATTTTGCTTGAAAATGTTTTAGGCCCCACTGTACATTTGGAGAGGCTTTTAGCTGGCAGAACGATAGAAACTCCCCATAAACGACCCCATTTAGAAAACTAGACCCCTTAAGGTATTTATCTAGGGGTATAGTTAGCATTTTGACCACACAGGTTTTTCACTAAATATATTGGAATTAGTCTGTACAAATTAAAATCTACTTTTTTTCTGAAACAACTTATTTTTAATTTTTAATATTTACAAGGAATAACGAAGAAAATGCACCACAACATTTGTAAAGCAATGTCTCCCGATTACAACAATACCCCATATGTGGTAATAAACTGCTGTTTGGACCCACAGCAGGGCTCAGAAGGGAAGGAGCGCCATTTGGATTTTGGATTTCTGATTTTGCTGGAATGGTTTTCGGTGCCATGTCACATTTGCAAACGCCCTAGAGGGACTAAAACAGTGGAAACACCCCAAAAGTTACCCCATTTTGGAAAAACCTTCAAGGAATTTTTCTAGGGGTATAGTGAGCATTTAGACCCCACGGTTCTTTTGCAGAGCTAATTAGAATTAGGGCGCAAAACTTACTATCACATTTTTTTCCACTAAAATTTTGAATTTTCTCATTTTCACAAGGGATAAGGGAGGAAAAAAACAACCATTTTTTTATAAAGCAATTTCTCCTGAGTACGGAAATACCCTACATGTGGTCATACGTTTTTTCATTAGAAATGAATTAACCCTTTCAGGACTGATCCATTTTTTGCTTTCTTATTTTAGATTTTCACTCCCCGCCTTCCAAGAGCCATAACTTTTTTAATTTTTCCATCAATAGAGTGGTGTGAGTGCTTATTTCTTGCAGGAGGAGCTGTAGTTTTTATTGGTACCATTTTTTGGTACATAAAAAGTGATTCAAAAGTTGTATTACATTTTTTTTTAGAGCTAAGGTGACAAAAAAAAAACAGCGGTTTTGGCGGTTTCAAATATTAAATTTTTTTAAGGTATTCGTCGTGCAAATTAAATAATATATTGTAATAGTTCAGACTTTTACGGACGTAGCGATACCAATTTTATTCATTTTTTTTACATTACTTTAGAAGAAAAATGGGAAAAGGTGTTTTTTTTTTACTTTTTTTATTAATCCCCTTAGGGGACTTGATCCAGCGATCTTACAGGCTTCTGTAACAGAGCGATCGCTGTACCTGTCCGTTAATCCCGGGTGTCAGCTGTAATACACAGCTGACACCCGCAGCGTATGGAGCGGGCTCAGCACGTGAGCCGGCTCCATACATAAAGCCCCGCACCATGACGGGCAATTAAGTCATAGTGCGCAAAGGGGTTAGTGCACTACGGATGGTTCAAAGTGAAAATTGCAATTTTCCACTGATATGCCATTTTAGTGCATAATATGTTGTGCCCAGTTTGTGCCACAGAAGACAAATACCTCATAAAACGTTAAGAGGGTTCTGCCGGGTATGTCGATGCCAGATATGTGGGCGCAAACTGCTGCTTGGGCACACTGCAGGGCTCAGAAGGGAGGGAGCACCATTTTGCTTTTGGAGCGCAGATTTTGCTTGGTAGTAGTTTGGGGTTTTGCTGGTATTTCAGTTTATAATATGGAGGCATATGTAATCTGTGCAGGGTACATCAGGGTATAATAAGAGGGTATAATAATGGGGTAAATAAATAATAATTCATAGATATGTGTCCGGAGTCGCACTGATAAATGGCGCCCGATCTTATCCACTTTTGGAACACTCTGCACATTTTGCATCGCCATATTCTGAAAGCCAGAACTTCTTTATTTTTTCACCACCGGAGCCATGTGAGGGCTTATTTGTTGCGGGACAATCTGTAGTTTTTATTGGTACCATTTTGGGGTACATGCGATTTTTTTTTATCACTTTTTATTAAAGTCAGGAATTCTGACAACGTTTTTAGATATAAAATACAGTGAATAAGGGATCTACTGCAGCATAAAACCATAATAAGGTATAAAACTTTCATGGGTGAAAAAAATAATATATTAAAATGTACAGTATATACTTATAACAAAAACACCTAAAAAAAATAAATAGAAAACAAATTAATATTAAGCTACAGTGGAGGAAATAAGTATTTGATCCCTTGCTGATTTTGTAAGTTTGCCCACTGTCAAAGTCATGAACAGTCTAGAATTTTTAGGCTAGGTTAATTTTATCAGTGAGAGATAGATTATATAAAAAAAAAAAAAGAAAATCACATAGTCAAAATTATATATATTTATTTGCATTGTGCACAGAGAAATAAGTATTTGATCCCCTACCAACCATTAAGAGTTCAGCCTCCTCCAGATCAGTTACACGGTCCAAATCAACTTGGTGCCTGCATTAAAGACAGCTGTCTTACATGGTCACCTGTATAAAGGACTCCTGTCCACAGACTCAATTAATCAGTCTGACTCTAACATCTACAACATGGGCAAGACCAAAGAGCTTTCTAAGGATGTCAGGGACAAGATCATAGACCTGCACAAGGCTGGAATGAGTTACAAAACCATAAGTAAGACGCTGGGTGAGAAGGAGACAACTGTTGGTGCAATAGTAAGAAAATGGAAGACATACAAAATGACTGTCAATCGACATCAATCTGGGGCTCCATGCAAAATCTCACCTCGTGGGGTATCCTTGATCCTGAGGAAGGTGAGAGCTCAGCCGAAAACTACACGGGGGGAACTTGTTAATGATCTCAAGGCAGCTGGGACCACAGTCACCAAGAAAACCATTGGTAACACATTACGCCGTAATGGATTAAAATCCTGCAGTGCCCGCAAGGTCCCCCTGCTCAAGAAGGCACATGTACAGGCCCGTCTGAAGTTTGCAAATGAACATCTGGATGATTCTGAGAGTGATTGGGAGAAGGTGCTGTGGTCAGATGAGACTAAAATTGAGCTCTTTGGCATTAACTCAACTCGCCGTGTTTGGAGGAAGAGAAATGCTGCCTATGACCCAAAGAACACCGTCCCCACTGTCAAGCATGGAGGTGGAAACATTATGTTTTGGGGGTGTTTCTCTGCTAAGGGCACAGGACTACTTCAATGGGAGAATGGATGGAGCCATGTACCGTCAAATCCTGAGTGACAACCAACTTCCCTCCACCAGGACATTAAAAATGGCTCGTGGCTGGGTCTTCCAGCACGACAATTATCCGAAACATACAGCCAAGGCAACAAAGGAGTGGCTCAAAAAGAAGCACATTAAGGTCATGGAGTGGCCTAGCCAGTCTCCAGACCTTAATCCCATTGAAAACTTATGGAGGGAGCTGAAGATCCGAGTTGCCAAGCGACAGCCTCGAAATCTTAATGATTTACAGATGATCTGCAAAGAGGAGTGGGCCAAAATTCCATTTAACATGTGTAAGGGTAGTATATTTCAGTGAAATATATATATAAAACTGGATATTTTTTGGAGAGCGCTACTTGATATGAAGAAAAGGCAGATGAGTAATCATGAGTTGATTTATTATGCAACTCGTTTCAACGCAGGACATGCGTCTTCGTCAGGCAAAGAAATCGGTATAACAGAGCAGCACAGTGTACAGTTTAAATACACAAAGGAAGATGGGGAGGGGATAAAAAAAAACGCCAAAAAACACATAGTAATCAAGAAAGTAAATAAGACCAGGTGTGTCTGACAGCATTAGGTACATATTCACATTTAAAAAACATTGGATGCGTTTAAAAAAGTACATACATAGGGGTATATATGGATCAACAGCAGAGATAGAAACATAAAAACAGTCCCAACAAAGTGGAACAGAGTATTTAAGGAACAGATGATGAGCGGATGTAGAAGACAAAACGGGGAGGGTAGTAGACCAGATGACATTTCAGAGCCTGAGGGGATTAGTACAATTAAGAGGCTTACCGCAGTTCAGAAGAGGCAATAAAAGGATTACTCATCTGCCTTTTCTTCATATCAAGTAGCGCTCTCCAAAATATATCCAGTTTTATATATATATTTCACTGAAATATACTACCCTTACTCTCCTGCGCCTCAATCACATTGATGCCGGTACCTGGATACGGAAAGCTGCAACCTGGCTTCATCTAACGGACTTTTACATTAAGCTGTACCTGCCAGTACTAGCTTTTATGGTTCATCTTGCACCATGTGGCGCTGTGTACGTTTTTCTCTCTTCAGATTTAACATGTGTGCAAACCTCATCATCAACTACTAAAAATGTCTGACTGCTGTGCTTGCCAACAAGGGTTTTGCCACCAAGTATTAAGTCTTGTTTGCCAAAGGGATCAAATACTTATTTCTCTGTGCACAATGCAAATAAATATACCGTATATATCGGCGTACAAGACGACTTTTTACACCCTTAAAAAAATGTCAAAAGTGTGGGGTCGTCTTATATGCCGGATATTGTCTACATTAGGGATGCACGTTGCAGCCGCACAGCTCAGTATAATACACATGAATGTATGGGAGCGCGGCTGCGGCTGTGTAATTCAGCCACAGCCCCGCTCCTGAGTCATGTTAAGTTCGCGGGGTCAGGATGATGCAATGCGGCCAGCGCTGCACTAATGAGCGGCGGCACTGGAGACAGAACATGGCGGGCGCGCTACAAAACACCCCCATGTTCTGTCTTCACTGCCGCTCATTAGTGCAGCGCCGGCCGCATCACCTCATGCTGACCGCGCGCGCACTTCCTGTCAGGAGCGGGGCAATGGCTGTATTACACAGCCGCAGCCCCGCTCTATAAACGGCGGAGATCAGAGAAACCGCCGTTATTCCCCTGAATGCTGCGATCACAGCTGACTGCAGCATTCAGGGGAAAGTGAGAAGGGGGGATGCCCCTGGATCGCGTCACAGGGAATTCCTGTGATGCGATCGAGGGCCATACCATATATGGGCAGACAGCCCAGGGTCTATTGACGGACCCCAGGGCTGTCTTACCATATTTCATGTTGTTAGGACATACCCAAGTATGTCCTAACAACTGCCTGTGTATTATCCGTCCACAGGTTAATGTACTGGCATATATCTGATATATGTCAGTACATTAAAGTTTAAAAATAAAGTAAAAACAAAGTATTGTTAAATTGTAAAAAAATAAATACACCTTCACCTTTTTACCAATAAACATTAAAATAAGTCTCAATACATAAAATACACACATTCAGTAATGGCGCGGACAACAATGTTTTTGCATCATTTATGATGTGTACGCTGTAAAAAAATGAAATAAACACGGCTTTCATTCACTTATTAATGTGAGGCGCGAGGTGCGATGAATTTACCCTCCATGTTCCTCACATTAATAGTAATTAACCCCATCATGTACCTCGCACATTAACCCAATATGACTGAGAAACATGATGGGATTAATTACTATTAATGTGAGGCGCGTTCAAAATTCATCACACGTCGCGCCTCACATCAGAAAACGGAAGAATTTTTTTTTTATTACTGTTGGCAAAAGTATCGAAATTGGTATCGAAATCGCAATACTAAACGAAGTATCGGTATCGAAGTCCAAATTCTGGTATCGTGACATCCCTAGTCTACATATTGTCTACACACAGGTTGTGTGTTACCTTGTGAGCCTGCAGTCCGGTACACAGGCTCCCGGGATGCACGGAATCCGCCACGGATCTGAGGGAAGCCGGCATTAGCCGCCAGGGAACATCTCTGTAAGATCCTCTGGCCCGCCCTTTCCTCTCATTCCCTGCCTCTCAGATCTCGCGCGATGAAGCAGCCTATCTGCGCATGCGCGAGTTCAAAGAGACAGAGAGTCCTGGGTCCTGCCGCCGATGGCCATAGTGAAGCGCCGATGGCCATAGTGAAGCACGAAACGGTGAGTATATCTTAAATTCTATATTTTAAGGGTAAAAGTTGGGGGTCGTCTTATATGCCCAGTCGTCTTATACGCCGACATATACGGTATATCATTTTGACTATGTGATTTTTTTTAATTTTTTTTATATAATCTATCTCTCACTGGTAAAATTAACCTAGCCTAAAAATTCTAGACTGTTCATGTCTTTGACAGTGGGCAAACTTACAAAATCAGCAAGGGATCAAATACTTATTTCCTTCACTGTATATCAACAAATACATGTAACTAAACTCGTCTGATCAAAGAAAGAAAATACCATCCCTGTACAGATGTATAAATATTCATATGGTCTATGGGGTAAGTGATTGAAATGTATGTATATATATATATATATATATATATATATATATATATATATATATATATATATATATATATATATATATATATATATATATAAAGTCCAAATACAATGTCAGCCGCACAGCCTTGTAAATCATAGGTGGGTGCCGACCTGCCCAGGTCAGGGCTAACAGACCTGCTGTAGTAGAATCCAAAAATCAGGCAGCACTCAAGTGAGAAAGGCTCCTGTGTTGAGCTGAAACGTCGTGTGTATATGGACCAATAAAGCACCTTTTTCTATCTTGCTTATACCTTGGAGTGCTGCCTGATTTTTGGATTCTATATATATATATATATATATATATATATATATTTGTATATTTATAAATACCCATATTTATATCTAAACCATCATATTAGATTGAAAATAACATATGTAAACAAAACACCAATAAAGCCAAAGTGTGCTCACCAGGTGCCCCTCTGTAGTTCTGTAGTTCTTCACTGGAGGGGGGGGGGGGGGCGCTAGCCGGTTAGCAAGGAGAATCCATAGGGAGGAAAAGAAAAACTAATTTCTCCAACACATCCATAACAAAATCTAAAAAGTTTTATTCGTACATCAAATAAAATCCAAAGAGAGCATAGGTTAGGCGTGAAGACGGTTACGCGTTTCGAACAGAAGTGTTCTTACTCATTGCATACATCACTAAGCTAATACATGTGTTTTAAAACCATAACTAGCCAATCCTAACTGCTCCCAGTGCAAAACCCCACACAGGTTTGAAAAGCATACAAGTGTTCTTATTAATTTACATTCGTTCACATTAGTAGTATATATGCCTAAACGTAGAATAACAATTTTCTATAATTGAAATGTTTTTTCGTTTTAGACGAATCTTATTTTACAAAATATATTAAATACACATTTTTCATGTGGCCAAGAACAAAAACAACACCAATAGAAATCTTTATGATCTGTGACGTTAATCTCTTATTAACATTATACAAGAGAGAGGGGTTTATTTTACATATAATAATTCCTCAAATGAGGTTCCCGTATAGGAGAATCTTATTTGAGCATATGTAAACAATAAATATATAAATAGAGAAAAGATAGAAGCAAAAAACTATGTCATGCAGTATACGTTGTCATTACATATACTATATCATTAAGCCGCAATACTATTTTGGAATAGAAAATCGGTGACATAATTGAATTTTATTTACTTGAGAGAATGTATTTAATAGAGAGAGAGTAAATCCTCCAATGTAAACCTTTTGGGAATCTGGTTTGCATTTGTAGGATCCAGTATGCTTCCCTACTTAAAAGGTGTTTTCTCCAGTCTCCTCCCCTGATTAGAGATGAGCGAACTTATCAAACGTTCGGTTCGGCTAGTTCGCCGAATTTCACTAAAAAGTTCGATTCGGACCGAACTAGTTCGGACCGAACCTGTCATTTCCGTGCGCCGAGCATAGTACTGTCCAGGGTGCTGATTGAGTTAATGGGCTGCACTAACTCTTTCAGCAACCTTGACAGTACATGCTCGGCGCGCGTAAAATAAAATTTTAATGTAATAAAAAAAATAATAATAATACGTTCATACTTACATTCCTCCTGTCCGGCCTCCAGCGATGACGTTCCATCCATGTCGCCGCTGCAGCCAATCACAGGCTGTAGTGGCGGTCACACACGTCAGGATTACGTCAGAAGGCCGGCCACCAGGGATGACGCTTCATCCCACGTGACCGCCTCTGCAGCCAATCACAGGCTGCAGCGCACTCTACACTACACTACCCTTCACTACATTACAAATCTTTGTGGGAACGTCTTAGGTGAGTTTATTTATGTATGTATGTATTTATGTATGTTGTCATGTATGTATGTATGTATGTTGTCATGTATGTATGTTGTCATGTATGTATGTGTAAATGTGCATGTATGTTTGCATGTATGTATGTTGGCATGTATGTATGTATGTGTATACGTGCATGTATGTTCGCATGTATGTTGGCATGTATGTATATATTTGCATGTATATATTTACATGTATGTATGTTTGTATGTTTGCATGTATGTATGTATGTTTGCATGTATGTATGTATGTTGGCATGTATGTATGTTGGCATGTATGTATGCATGTTGTCATGTATGTATGTATGTATATATGTGCATGTATGTTTGCATGCATGTTGGCATGTATGTATATATGTGCATGTTTGTATGTATATTTGCATGTATATATTTGCATGTATTCATTTGCATGTATGTATGTATGTATATATGTGCATGTATGTTGGCATGTATGTATATATGTGCATGTTTGTATGTATATTTGCATGTATGTATGTATGTTTGCATGTATGTATGTTGGCATGTATGTATGTTGGCATGTATGTATGTTGTCATGTATGTATATATGTGCATGTATGTTTGCATGTATGTTGGCATGCATGTATATATGTGCATGTTTGTATGTATAATTGCATGTATATATTTGCATGCATGTATGTATGTTTGCATGTATGTATGTATGTATGTATGTTGGCATGTATGTATGTATATATGTGCATGTATGTATGTTTGCATGTTTTTATTTTTGAATGTATGTTTGCATGTATGTTTATATATATGTGCATGTATGTAATTATGTTTGCATGCATTTATGTTTGCATGTATATTTGTGCATGCTTGTATATATGTATGTATGTATCTTTGCATGTTTGTTTGTATGTATGTTTTCATGTGTGTGTGTATGCATGTATGTATGTATGATAGTTTGCATGTATGTATGTATATATGTGTGTATGTTTGCATGTATGTATATTTGCATGTATATATGTGCATGCTTGTATATATGTATGTATGTTTGTATATATGTATGTTTGCATGTATGTTTGTTTGTATATATGTCTGTATGGCCATGTATGATACTGTCTGCTGGCGCCCTGTATCTAAGTCAACTTCGCGGCAGGCTTCTATACATGGTATAACAGTCAGTATCACACATTAAACTGAATCTAAGCCTACGACATGTTTTATTTATTTTTATTTTTTTACAGGTTTGGTGTTTGGACTACGTCGGTTTCGAGGACTACTTAGATGACGGTTTTTTTTCTACAATAAAATGGTTAATGAGGGTTTTGTTGGGGGTGCTTTATTTCAATAAAATATTTTATCTATATCTTTGTCTTTTCACATTTTATTACTACCACTTTAGTAATGGCCGCTGTCTGAGTGACAACATTCATTACTAAGGCGAGGCTTAGTGTTAGCCGGTGCAGAGGCTAACACTAACCACCATTATTACCCCGGTACCCACCACCACCAGGGGTGCCGGGAAGAGCCAGGTACGATCCAATACCCGACCATCTGTTGTGATGGTCGGGCTCTGGGGCGGCCGCAGGCTGGTATTATGAGGCTGGGAAGGGCCAAAAACAGTGGACCTTCCCACCCTTGTAATGCTAGGCTGCTACTGCTGTGCTGTATCTAGGCACTAATAAAGTTTTAAAAAAAACACAACGACAATTCTTTTTTATTGAAATAAGAAATCCCCAACAAAACCCTCGTTAACCATTTTATTAAAATTTGAAAAAACGTAGATCTACGCAGTAGTCCAACGAATCGAAGATGTAGTCCAATCGGTACATCAAAATCTGCAACAACATAAAAAAACAGTTATCAATGTGAACAATAACAATACTTCTACTCACCTACACACATATATACACGCACACACAAACAAACAAACAACCATACACAAACACACACATATATACACAAACACAACAAGATATACACACACACACACACACACACACACATATACACGAACTCACACATATACAAACAAAAATACACATATCCAAACACACACATATACACGAACACACACATATACACAAACACTCACACACATATACACAAACACATATACACAGTTATACACAAACACAACAAGATATACACAAACACACACATATACACACACATATACACGAACTAACACATATGCACAAACACATATACAAACAAAAACACACATACCCAAACACACACATATACACAAACACACCCATATATACACAAACACATACACATAAACACACACCCATATACACACATACACAAACACACACATATACAAAAACACACACACACAAACATCTACACACAAACATATACACAAATACACCCATATATACACACACATATACACAAACATATACACAAGCACATATACACAAACACACCCATATATACACAAACACACATATAAAAACAAAAACAGACAAAGACACATACCCAAACACACATATATACACAAACACACACATACACAAACACACACACTGTTTCTTTTAAATGCTGCTGGGGAACCCGCTCGATCCACTATATAAGGCTGCGCTACAGTGCAGCATTTAAAAGAAACAGGATCCTGACCTGTCCATAGAGTTTAAGGCAGCACAGAGTATTTCAGGAGATGAGCGTGCAGATTCAGTGCTGCTGTGAACTCTGCTCTTACCATTACGTAGCTCTCAGTCTGTTACCTCTCCTCCACTCCTGTCCTCAATAACACCTTCACATGATTGGCAAGTCACCACGTAATGGTAAGACCAGAGTTCACAGCAGCACAGAGTATTTCAGGAGATGAGCGTGCGGATCTTGTGCGGGGTGGTGACTTGCCAATCATGTGAAGGTGTTATTGAGGACAGGAGTGGAGGAGAGGTAACAGACTGAGCTACGTAATGGTAAGAGCAGATTTCACAGCAGCACAGAATATTTCAGGAGAGGAGCGTTCACAGCAGCACTGAATCTGCACACTCATCTCCTGAAATACTCTGTGCTGCCTTAAACTCTGTGGACAGGTCAGGATCCTGTTTCTTTTAAATGCTGCACTGTAGCGCAGCCTTATATAGTGGATCGAGCGGGTTCCCTAGCAGCATTTAAAAGAAACAGGATCCTGATCTGTCCACAGAGTTTAAGGCAGCACAGAGTATTTCAGGAGATGAGCACAGCCGCCCACGGGCAGCTGGTCGTTTTTCCGAGCCGTGCTCCCATTATGCACACGATCGTAAAAACACCCGTTATTGCGGGCCGTAATAACGACACGCAATAACGGGCTCATAGACTTCTGTTTTCTCACGGGAAGGTGCCCGTGCCGTTAAAAAAATAGAACATGATCTATTTTTCTATTTTAGGGGCCGTGCTGCTATACTTTATAATGACAGCACGGCTCGCAAAAGCGGCCGGCTGCCCGTGGCCGGCCGTGCCCGGCCGTGCTCGTAATTACGAGTCGTAATTACGAGCACGGCCCGTAAAATAAAAAAATAGAACATGTTCTATCTTTTTAACGGCACGGGCACCTTCCCGTGAGAAAACGGGAAGGTACCCGTGGCTAACAGAAGTCTATGGGCCCGCTATTTCGGGTCGTAATTACGACCCGTAATAACGGGTGTTTTTACGGTCGTGTGCATGAGGCCCCGTAATGACGGGTGGCTACATGTGTGCACCCGTCATTACGGCAGCGTTGCTAGGCGACGTCAGTAAATAGTCACTGTCCAGGGTGCTGAAAGAGTTAACTGATCGGCAGTAACTGTTTCAGCACCCTGGACAGTGACTACCGATCACAATATAGAGTAACCTGTAAAAAAAAAACACGTTCATACTTACCGAGAACTTTCTGCTTCCTCCAATCTGGTCTCCTGGCCGTTGCCCATGTGACGCGTCCCTCTCGACATCCGGCCCGACATTCCTTGATGACGATGCAGCCCATGTGAGCGCTGCAGCCAATCACAGGCTGCAGAGGCCTCTGCAGCCTATCACAGGTTGCCGCGTCAGAAAAGAAGGTCGGACTGGAGGAAGAAGAGGGACTCGTCACCAAGACAACGACCAGAGCTTCCATGATTTTCAAAAAATGTTTTGCAGCACCTGTAGCGTTTGAAACATTTTTATTTATGTCTGATATATGTTCCGCTATGCGGGTTGTTAATTTTCTAATTGTACATCCTTTGTAGATCTGATTACAAAGAGTACATATAATAGCATAAACTACATGATGTGTGTCACAATTCATGAATGTATCAATTTTGTAACGTTTTTTGGAGAAATAAACTCCTTAATTTTAATACTATATTTACATACATTGCATCTGCTGCCTCCACATTTTAAAAATCCTTTCTGGGACCACCAAATTTTGTTAGTGGTATTAGAGAAAAAAGACTAGATGAAAGAGTGTCACCCAAAGGCTTTCCCGTATTGGCTACATATTTGGAGCCCTGATCAATAATCTGTGTTAATAGTGTATCCTGATGTAGCACAGGTAAATATTTTTTCAGGATATTATCAATGTCCTTATAATTAGACCTATGAGCCGTAGAAAAAACTATAGGGGACAAAACTGGAGAAAGACATTCCTGGGTCCTCTCTTGTAAATGAGAAGCTTGAGTTTTATGTTTAATATAACTTGTTCCCCTATTTAATATCCAAATTTTTTGCCTCTTTTTGTTAGTTTCCTACATTGTGTGGAGAAAGTATCATCATTTGAACACGCCCTTGTGGCTCTAACAAATTATCCTTGCGGTATTGACTTTATAGTGTGAACAAGGTGAAAGCTGGATGCATCCAATATAGTATTGCCAGCCGTGAGTTTACTGTATATTAAAGTAAATACACATTCTTTTTGGACATCACCAATTAAGAGTATGTCCAAAAAAAAGATTTGTACGTTAGACATAGTGAAGGTAAATTTTAAATGGAAATCATTTTCATTGATGAGGTCCACAAACCGTGGTATACACGCCACATATTTTCACCATATGAGTAATAGGTCATCAATGTAGCGTCCATACTACAAGATGGCCTCACCATATGAATTAAGCTCCGAAAAAAATACATTTCTCTTCCCACCATGACATGTAGAAGTTAGCTAATGAGGGGGAGAATTTAGAGTCTAATGTACAAATCCATGTTTTGGACATACTCTTAATTGGTGATGTCCAAAAATAAAAAAATTATAGAAAATAGTTTCTCTAAGTTTACGCATGTATACTACTAGGTGAACGAATGTAAATTAATAAGAACACTTGTATGCTTTTCAAACCTGTGTGGAGTTTTACACTGGGAGTAATTAGGATTGGCTAATTATGTTTTTAAAACACATGTATTAGCTTCGTGACGTATGCAATGAGTAATAACATTTTTGGTCAAAACGCGTAAGCGTCTACACGCCTAACCTATGCTCTCTTTGGATTTTTAACTTGATGTACAAATAGAACCTTATATTTTGTTATGGATGTGCTGGAGAAATTCGTTTTTGTTTTCCTCTCTATGTAGAAAATTACCCTATAAACTCCCCCTGAATCCGCACCATGCTTACCAGCACATGAGAATGTTTCTACAGCATGACAAGGCCCAAAGTGGTGTAATTTTAGAAAAATTCTAAGTTGCAACTCGGCTACATTACTAACATGTATGGCACTAAATTTATGACTGCATGTGCCCCTTAGATACGGTAGTTTTGTCACAACATACATAACTGCCATTAACTTTCAAACTGGCTAAAATTACAGCACTTTTTCTACATATGGGTCTGTGTGGAGTAGAGATGACACTTTTTCTGATTTGCAACTTTTTGGTGACATTTAAAAAAATCACATTTGATAAATGTGTCTAAACCCTGGCAGAGCAGTAAGACACGGCCATTTTTCCTTTATCTTTTACAAACTGACATGCATGGCACAAATGGCTTTACATTCTGTCCCAAATGGTTATTAAATCTGTCACACAGCAGATAAAACACTATTTTGTAGTAAAATGTGCTATAAAAAAAAAAAAAAAAAAAGGAACAAATGCATTGATAGGGCTTAGGTGTTTGTGCTGGGGGTTTAAATCAAAATTGCTTTTAGCAAGAAAGAAGTGCGAGTCATATTTCAGATTTTGTTTTCTGTTAGCTAGAACAGTAGACTACAAGAAGGATACCCATTATAGTCTCCTTCTGGAAAAGTGGCTTGCTGACTTATTTTCCTTATTGGAAATTTATCATGTGTCATATGACATTTCCGTAAATATGTTGCCAATTCAGGGACTTCACTTCACACCTAAAGCAAATGTATCACACAAACAACAATAGAGTAGAGCATGCAAGGTTAGGCTTCGTTCACACCTGCGTTTTGGCATTCTGTTGTTCTGCTCCCTGAGAGGAGGAGAATAAGGGAATAACGGAAGCAACGGTTCCATTGCACAACGGAAACCGCTGGGGGCCGACGGGACCCATTTACTTTAATAGGTTCCATTGGCTTTCCGTCGGTGTGTCTGTGATTTTACTGGACACAATAGCGCATGGACTTTAATGCCACATCTGGCCGAAGAAAAAAAATGGCATTAAAAACGCATAGAAATGCTGTGTGTGAATAAGGGATTGTCTGGGCATGGTGTGGTTTTTCATACTGAAGATCTGTCCACAGAATAGGTCATCAGTATAAGATCGGCGGGGGTCCGACACCTGGATCCTGCACCGATCAGCTGTTCTGGCTGACTTGGCACAGGAATCTATGCAGTGGTCAGTGCTGGAAGCAGATGGCTCTGTGCACTATATAGCGGCCGTGCTGCAGTGCTGCAGTTCTGCTCTTATTCACTTGAAAAGGACCAGAGTTGCAGTAACCCAGCACTGCTGCTGTGTACGGAGCCATCTGCTTCCAGTACCGACCACTGCATAATTTCCGGTGCTGTAGGCAGCAGAAACAGCTGATCGATGCGGGGTCCAGGTGTCGGACCCCCACAGATCATATACTGATGACCTATCCTATGGATAGGTCATTAGTATGAAACATCGCCCCATGCGACGCATAGGTACTGACTTTGCCTGGTATTCGTACCTTGAATGATCCGCGACATGCAGAGGGAGCCAGAAGGGACCCAGTGGGGAGAAGAGAAGCAGAGATGTGAGGTGAGTATTTATATTTTTTTATGTGATGAGGGCACAGACGTTAGGCCATGGCCAGCCACAGTTACGGTGCGTTCACCTCTTAATAAATGTGTTGCATTTTACGCCAGCAAATTGGTTATTAAGAATAAGGTATTTGGTGAGAAAACCATTCAGTAGAACATTTAAGTTTATATGATGCTATTATCTTGTTTTCCAATCTCATATTCTCCTTAGATACATTTATATTGATGTTATGCAAATAAAAGTGACACATTTCCTGTTTGCAAAACACGATCTTCAGCCACCAGATAAATGAGACAACGTCCCAAACCATTTCTCATCACCCCCATAACATACGTAGCTATGGAAACTTCATGGGTCTTGTTCATATCTGTTCTCTGTTTTTATGGTAATAATAGTCATGGGGTTTTATACATTTCACCTATATATATATTGATAAATTATTGTTATATTGATGTCTTTAGCAGCATATTTTATCTTTTGCTTTTTTTCAGGGGTCTATTGTGATACGAGTCTTACTCAGTCATCAGACCCAGTGGTGGTAAAGCCTGGAGGATCTCATAAACTCTCATGTGAAGCTTCTGGATTCTCCATGAGTAGCTATTATATGAGCTGGGTCAGGCAGACTCCTGGTGGAGGATTACAATGGTTGTGTATGATACTCTCAGGAACCACATACTATTCTGATGCGATTAAAGGACGATTCACAATCTCCACTGACTACAGTAAGAACCTGCTATATCTACAAATGGACAACATGAAGACTGAGGACACTGCTGTGTATTACTGTGCTAGGGACACACTGATAAAATCTACTATATACATGATTCAAATACCTAATATGTTACTATTTCTTATGGCAGCAGGTGGCAGCACAATCCTTGAATAACCATGAAAACTATGAAGCTCATCTAGAAAAAAAAATAAAGATATATGAAAAGAACATTAACCTTAAGACTCATGTACGTCTACGAGAGAATGCTTAACTAAAGTCTCACGCATGTCATAGCATGGACGGACAAATCATCTGTGCAGCCGGTTCAGCTCCACAGAGGCTCAGATGGGAGAGGGGCCCAGGGGCTAGCAGCATGTAGTCACTCCACCTTGGCCCGTAGTCATTTTCTCAGGGCTAAACTGGGGTTGAGGGAGGATCAGAGAGGGTTTTCCTACATTTTATGACTGGTCGGAACTTAGAAGTGCTGTGGTCCTGGTGTCAGCTAAGTATGGATGCCTCCAGGGGTGAACCTAGCCCCTCTGCTGCCTGAGGCGAACTATAAAAAGCCCCCCCCCCAAATCTATCGGAGTTTTCACATTACTAGCTTTACACAAACACTGTTACTGAATAATACCACCACACCATAACCACATAGTGACTGAACAATACCACCATACTGATACTGAATAATACCACCACACCATAACCACATAGTGACTGAATAATACCCCCATGTACTGTGTGTGTGTGTGTATATATATATATATAATGCTGCCATATTCTGTACATATAGAGTCCTAAATATGCTGTAAGTATAATTAATCAAATCACTTTATACTCTGTACATTATATAGCGGTGTTATAGGTGTGTACACATAATACTATTACATATTGTTTGTATAAAAAATACTGCTATAACTGTAGACATATAGTACCATTATATTCACTACACACCTATTATACTGCTATATACTACACTCACATATCATACCGCTATATACTGCATACACCTATAATCAGGGGCATAGGTAAAGGCTCATGGGCCCCGATGCAAAAGTTCTTATTGGGTCCCCCCCACCCACAAACTTCTCATGCCCGACAGTCTGCAGCTTTCAGTTGCATCGCTCGGTCTCCTAAGTGACCCAACAATGCAGCACTAGCAGCCGGGGGCGTCACTAAGGTCTTAAAATGTCAGGGGAAATAGCCCCAATACATATGTGTCTTCCCCAAAAAAATGTATGTATGTATGTATGTATGTATGTATGTATGTATGTATGTGTGTGTATGTGTGTGTGTGTGTGTATGTGTGTATGTGTGTGTGTGTGTGCAGCACTATGACCCTATAAACTATGGATAGGATACATTGGCTCAGCAGACAGTATCACACATGATAGGATTAGATACAATGGCTCAGCAGACAGTATCAGACATGATAGGATTAGATACACAGCTCAGCAGACAGTATCACACATGATGGGATTAGATATAAGGCCCAGCAGAGTTTCACACATGATGGGATTAGATATACAGCTCAGCAGACAGTATCACACATGATAGGATTAGATACAGTGGCTGAGCTGACAGTATCACAAATGATAGGATTAGATATAAGGCCCAGCAGAGTATCACACATGATAGGATTAGATACACAGCTCAGCAGACAGTATCACACATGATAGGATTAGATACAGTTGCTCAGTAGACAGTATCACACATGATATGATTAGATATAAGGCCCAGCAGTGTTTCACACATGATGGGCTTAGATACACTGCTCAGCAGACAGTGTCACACATGATAGGATTAGATACACAGCTCAGCAGACAATATCACACATGATAGGATTAGATACAGTGGCTCAGCAGACAGTATCACACATGATAGGATTAGATACAGTGGCTCAGCAGACAGTATCACACATGATAGGATTAGATACAGTGGCTCAACAGACAATATCACACATGATTGGATTAGATACAGTGGCTCAGCAGACAGTATCACACATTATAGGATTAGATACACAGCTCAGCAGACAGTATCACACATTATAGGATTAGATACAGGACTCAGCTCGCTGACATTGCGGCTCCAGCGCTGGACCCAGGAAAGGTAAGAATAATAATTGTTTTGCTTTTTTATGTGTTTCTAATTATTTTTGTGTGTTTGTGTTTTTTTACAGGTTCGGTTGTTGGACTTCAGATTCGAGGACAATTTCAATGACAGTGTTTTTTTATTCCCAATAAAATGGTTAATGAGGGTTGTGTTTTTTTATTTCAATAAAATATTTTTTCTATGTGCTTGTACTTTTTTAAACTTTATTATTATCGCCTTAGTAATGGCCGCTGGCTGATTGACAACCTCCCTTACTAAGGCGGGGCTTAAAGAGGCTCTGTCACCAGATTCTCAAACCCCTATCTCCTATTGCATGTGATCGGCGCTGCAATGTAGATAACAGCAACGTTTGTTTTTTAAAAAAACTTTCATTTTTGGCCAAGTCATGAGCTATTTTATATATATGCAAATGAGCTTTGAAATGGACAACTGGGCGTTTGTTTTTCGTTATGTCCAACTGGGCGTGTATTGTGTTTTTAACTGGGCGTGTTTATGTGTATGACGCTGACCAATCAGTGACCAGTCAGCGTCATACACTCCTCAACATCTGCACGCTTCTCTCCTGAAATATTCTGTGCTGCTGTGAACTCTGCTCTTACCATTACGTAGCTCTCAGTCTGTTACCTCTCCTCCACTCCTGTCCTCAATAACACCTTCACATAATTGGCAAGTCACCACCCCGCACAAGATCTGCACGCTAATCTCCTGAAATACTCTGTGCTGCCTTGAACTCTGTGGACAGGTCAGGATCCTGTTTTTTTTTAATGCTGCTGGGGAACCCGCTCGATCCACTATATAAGGCTGCGCCTCCATCCTCTTCTGCCCCAGTCACTTATTCCCAAGCACTGTAAACTTTCAGATTGGTTGCGCTGTGAATATTTGGAGAACGTGATTGGTTTATGTGCAGGGTAATGAACATACAGACAAGCAGTAGAAGACTGAATTCAATGAAATGCTCAGCCCTTAGTCAGTCCTCTACTGCTTGCCTGTATGTTCATTACCCTGCACATAAACCAATCACGTTCTCCGAATATTCCTCAGGATAGGCCATCAATAGCTGATGTGTCATTGTCCGTCTCCCGGGACCCGCCAATCAGCAGTTTTGAAGGGGCCGCAGCACTCGTACGAGAGCTGCTTCCACTTCATTTTCCTTACTCGCTCACACTGTGAATCGCCGACACCGATTCACAATGTGACCGAAATGAAGTGACCGGAATGAAGGAGGAAGCTCTGTCCTAACTCTATCCAGGATCACGATGTTGTGTGCGGTGAATAGCGCTGTGACGTCATGCGCTGAGCACAGCGCTTGACGTCAGGACCTCCAATGCGCTCCGGAACCAGGAGGGTAAGTACTGTCAGTTACTATAGTAACAGGGGCCCGCGGCCCGAGTTACTATAGTAACTTTTTACTGATGTGGTGCGGGGGGCTGCGGGCCCCCTGGCTTCGGGGCCCGGTCGCAATTGCGACCGCTGCGACCCCTACAGCTACGCCACTGCCTATTATATTGCAACATACACTACGCACAATACTGCTACAGTCTACACACACAATACCAGTATATACACTATATACTCTACACATCAGTTTTCCCACTATTTACACAAAAGCACAGTAAAAACAGTTTCTAAATTATTGCTGCAAAACTACAATGTGTGAATGACCTTACAGTATCATATGTACACGAGAATCATATATATCCACATACACACAGATTATATATACATATATATATATCACACACATTTACACACTCATACACACGCTTAACTTCTATGTAGGATCTCTAATGCAGACAGTCTCATATATAGACGAGAATCATATATATATATATATATATATATATATATATATATATATATGCACACACACACATTTACGCACTCATACACACACTTACCTTCTATGTGGGATCTCTCATGCAGTCTCTTGAAGCAGCAGAGGCATCCCAGGGCAGCAGATATAACAAGCTGCAGAAGTAGCTGGTCTGTTAGACAAATAGGGGGACACAGCACACGAGAGGAGGGGGGCAGAGGTGAGGGGGGGGATACAGGGGACACAGGAGAGGAGGGGGGCAGAGGAGAGGGGGGATACAGGGGGGCAGAGGAGAGGGGGGATACAGGGGACACAGGAGAGGAGGGGGGCAGAGGAGACACAGAAGAGTGACACAGGGGAGGACTAGACACAGAGCTTCCTCTCTGCAGACGCTGAGGCTGTGAACTCTCCCCTCCCCCTCTTCTCTGCACCGACTGCTTCAGACGAAAGGGAGAGAGAGGGAGAGGAAGTAGTTTGTTTGCACAGCAGTCTCACCTCATTCGTTTGGTCACTTGTTTGAGGAGACGACCGCTCCTCCTGCAGACCTGCTCCTCTCTGGTGGCGCGTGCTTCATACAGCGTCAGAGAGGAGCAGGAGTGTGGGCACGTCTGCTAAATAAAATAATCCCCCTCCCCGGTCCAGTCCGTCTCTGGATCAAAATGCCGCCCCCCACTTTCAGCTGGGCTGCGCCGCCTGAGGCTGTCGGCTCACCTTGCCTCATGGTAGATGCGGCACTGGATGCCTCTATCAAGTTACCTACAAAAGAATTCAGGTAAGTATTAAGTGTACAGCAGTGTTTGACTGATGTATATAGTGTTAGTCAGCAGGACTCCTCAGCCTTGGGGCCACATGCGATTACAGTGCCAATATTATTATGATTTATTCCTTCCCCCTTCTATAGGGGGTATTGTGGTACTTACCTCTTTGAGTTAGGGTATGTGCACACGATATCGACCATTATGTCTGAAATTACGGAGCTGTTTTCAAGAGAAAACAGCTCCGTAATTTCAGACGTAATTGCATGTACTCGCATTTTGCAAGGCGTCATTGACGGCCGTAATTTGGAGCCGTTCTTCATTGGATTCAATGAAAAACGGCTAAAATTATGTCCAAAGAAGTGACCTGCACTTCTTTGCCGAGGCTGTTATATTACGCGCCGTCTTTTGACAGCGACGCGTAAAATTACAGGTCGTCGGCACAGTACGTCGGCAAACCCATTCAAATGAATGGGCAGATGTTTGCCGACGTATTCGAGCCATATTTTCAGGCGTAAATCGAGGCATAATATGCCTCGTTTACGCCTGAAAATGGGTTGTGTGAACCCAGCCTTACAGTTCAAGAGCTGTCAATCTGAGGTGAAGACTGGCAGGAACATCACCACAATGGAAGATCTCCCGGGGCAACTCATTCTGAGGGCTGAGAAAAGCGGCATTGTTTGACTGATGCCCCAGCCTCATCAGCTCTGGAAGATGGACAGACCTCCAGTGTAGACGACGTTAGACGACATTAGACTGGAAGAAGAAGTTGTCATGTTACCGGCGCTGGAAGACGGGGAGGAGGTGAGACCCGTCCCCAGTAAACGTCAGAGGAAAGCTCCCAAGCACTATTCTCCTCCCCCCATTAGCAGCACATAGTTTAATATTAGCACTTTATGAATTTGTTAGCAAGTCTAAGGTTAAGGCTGGGTTCACACACCCTATTTACGGACGTAATTCGGGCGTTTTAGCCCCAAATTACGTCCGAAAATACGGCTCAAAAGCGGAAGCAAACATCTGCCCATTCATTTGAAAGGGTTTTACGATGTTCTGTGCCGACAATCATTTTTTTTACGCGCCGCTGTCAAAAGACGGCACGTAAAAAAGACGCCCGCGTCAAAGAAGTGCCAGTCACTTCTTGAGACGTAATTGGAGCCGTTTTCCCTTGACTCCATGGAAAAACAGCTCCAATTACGTCCATAATGGACGCAGCGAAAAGCGCCTGCACATGCCTTTACGTCTGAAATTCCGGAGCTGTTTTCTCCTGAAAACAGCTCCGTAATTTCAGCCGTAACGGAGGCTGCCGTGTGAACATAACCTAAGAGAGATCCAGCTGAAGCATGGGCTAGTATTTACCTGTTAGGGTATGTTCACACGCCCTATTTACGGACGTAATTTGGGCGTTTTACGCCTCAAATTACGTCCAAAAATACGGCTCCAAACAACCAGCATACATCTGCCCATTGAAATCAATGGGGTTACGATGTTCTGTTCACACAGGCATTTTTTTTTACGCGCCGCTGTCAAAAGACGGCGCGTGCAAAGACGCCCACGTCAAAGAAGTGCATGTCACTTCTTGAGACGTAATTGGAGCCGTTTTTCATTGACTTCATTGAAAAACAGCTCCAATTATGTCCGTAATTGACGCTGCGAAAAACGCGAGTACGAGCAATTACGTCTGAAATTCAGGAGCTGTTTTCGCCTGAAAACAGCTCCGTAATTTCAGGCGTATTGGATGCTGCCGTGTGAACATACTCTTAGGGTATGTTCACACGCTAAGTCAAAAACATCTCAAAATACGGAGCTGTTTTCTAGGGAAAACAGCTCCTGATTTTCGGACGTTTTTTGAGCAACTCGCGTTTTTCGTAGCGTTTTCGCTGCGTTTTTAACAGCCGTTTTTGGAGCTGTTTTCAATAGAGTTTATGAGAAAACGTCTCCAAAAACTTCCCAAGAAGTGTCCTGCACTTCTTTTGACGAGCCGTCATTTTACGTGCCGTATTTTGACAGCGACGCGTAAAATGACAGCTCGTCTGCACAGAACATCGTAAGACCCATTGCAAGCATCAGGACACTTGTGTATGTGGCTGCACATCGTTCTAGTAAGAACACTATGTGCTGTGTAAATGAATGGAGAGGAGTGCATGATGCTGATTGGTCACTGATTCGTCAGCATCATACACGTCTCTCCACAACGCCCAGTTAGTAAAACAAGTAAACACGCCCAGTTAGTAAAACAAGTAAACACGCCCAGTTAAAAACACAATACACGCCCAGTTGGACATACGAAAAAAAACACGCCCAGTTGTCCATTTCAAAGCTCATTTGCATATATATATAAAATTGCTCATAACTTGGCCAAAAATGTACGTTTTAAAAAAAAAAAAAAAGTTACTTTTATCTACATTGCAGCGCCGATCACATGCAATAGGAGATAGGGATTTGAGAATCTGGTGACAGAGCCTCTTTAACTATTAGGCAATCTAAAACTGACCAAAGTGGCAGGAATAGTGTTATCAGAATGAATGATTTGAAGGATTATGTTATAGGTCCTTTTGTTAATCTAGATACATTTTTATAGTGTAGGTCTTTTATGGATGGTGCTTTATTGATGCATGAAGATGGTAGTCAGTTACGAAGAATGCTATTAAATTGATGCGTATATAAGTGTTAAATTGTTATCTTCTCACTCGTTGCATATAGGTGCTGCAGCTTTGTGTTTTGATGCTTCGGATATTCAACGCATTGGCAGATGGCACTCTAATCGATTTTTAAATTTATATACGGCCTGATTTAGCTTTGGTTTGATTTATTTTAGGTTATTAGAAGAAATGCATATGAATAGTCAGGCATTCTTTTGTGTTTTGGGCTTGGAAGAGGGCATCCAAAATAAGTCATACAGAAAATCTATGTTTTGATGTTGACAAAGTTCAGGTTTATTGGTTGGGTGTTCGACCGTTAAAGTTGGAGGATGTTTTAAAAAAATGTTTTTGATAAAATAAAATCCATTTGGCTGACTCCAGATGTACATATTCTGCATGTCCAAGGCAATGATATAGGACAAATATGTACTCTAAATCTCATTTGGGAGTTGAAAAATGTTATCTCAGATTACAAGTCATATTCCTGAGACTTCTGTATGCTTTTCTGAGATCATTCAAAGACTTTAGCTGGTCTTTTCCTGAATTTTTATTTCTAGAAAAGATTAGGAAGAGGATTAACAGAAGTCTTATGAAATGTATGTCTTCTTGTGGTGGGTTTTCCTTTCGCCATACAGAGATCGAAGGTTTTTTTTTTACCAGGGTTTTATAGAGCTGATAAAATTCATCTTTCTAATATAGCTCTTGATATATTAAAACTTGATTTACAGAGTATTATTAAAAAGGCTGCGTTGTTTGGGGGCTATGTCAGGTTTAATTTGACATGGATTGTGGGGTTGTTACCCATTTAAATATGGGTGGACTGTTTTATTTGGTGATGAACTGTTGAGGTGGACTGTTTAGTCTTTTTGACTAAGCCCTTTGGTTATTGGTTATTTATACTTTAATAATTTGGTATTTTATTAGTTAAATATGTATTTATGTTATTGTTATTGGTAACCCATAAATAAATACAGTGGCCTTATTTATCCAAATGTATTTCATGTCTTTATTTTTGTATTATTATTATTATTATTTAAATTGAAGTTATGTTTATAATGTGTGTATCGTGCCTGTAATCCCATGTTAGGCATCAGGGTCCCTCAGCCTTTGGGCTACTTGGGATTACAGTGCCAATGTTATTATTATTATTATTACTATGGGTCATTCCGTCCTCCCTTCGATAGGGGGTTTTGTGGTACTTACCTCTGAGTTTATTGGACAGGTATGTTGCTAGAGAAAATCTCTGGATTCTTCTAGAATCTGAGTGAGATAAGCGGTGTCTATTCCAATTGGACAGCGGCTTTTCGGCTGAAAGATTTGAAGCTATGAAGTCCAGAACAACAGTTGAAGAGGTGTCCGTCTGAGGGAAGACTGTCAGGAGCAGCAACCACCCTCCCTCCCAAAAAAAAAAAAAGAAAAGGTAGTTGCAATGTATTTTAGTGGGGTTATCGCCCATTTAAATATGTGTGGACTGGCTATATTGGTAATGAACTGTTGAAGTGGACTATTTGGCTTGAGTCTTTTTGACTAACCCCTTTGATTATTGGTTATTTATAATTTAATAATTAGTTTACAACAGAGCATAAGCATTCATTTTAAAAAGGGATTGGAGGGAATATATCAAGAAGTTTACGCCAAAAAAGGAGCTAAAATTTGCGACTCTTTGCCAAAAAATTAGCGAGAAAAAGAGTGGACTTAGCCAAACGGGTAAGGGCCGTTTACCTTGCTCCGTCGGACCTCTACGTTGCTCCTCTTAGTCTGACTACCCCCTTCCCCTTCCCCATTGGACTTATAAAATATATATTTATACTTATATATAAGTAATTATATTTATGGAAAATATGTGCAATTGGGTTAAGAACTGGCTCAGTGATAGAAAACAGAGGGTGGTTATTAATGATACATACAATAAATGTGTTGCATTTTACACCACCGACTTGGTTATTAAAAATAAGGTATGAAACATAAGTCTTAATAAATCTTCCCCATTGTCTTGGTGAGAAAACCCCTTTGATAAATTGCTGATGTTAGAAAGTCTGACACTACTTCTATTTTACACATAAATGCATTCAGTAGCACATTTAGGTTTATATGATGCTATTATCTTGTTTTCCAATCTCATATTCTCCTTAGATACATTTATATTGATGTTATGCAAATAAAAGTGACACATTTCCTGTTTGTAAAACACGATCTTCAGCCACCAGATAAATGAGACAACGTCCCAAACAATTTCTCATCACCCCCATAACATACGTAGCCATGGAAACTTCATGGGTCTTGTTAATATCAGTTCTCTGTTTTTATGGTAATAATAGTCATGGGGTTTTATACATTTCACACATATATATATATATATTGATAAATTATTGTTATAGTGATGTCTTTAGCAGCATAATTTATCTTATTTATCTTTTGCTTTTTTCCAGGGGTCTATTGTGATACGAGTCTTGCTCAGTCATCAGACCCAGTGGTGGTAAAGCCTGGAGGATCTCATAAACTCTCATGTGAAGCTTCTGGATTCTCCATGAGTAGCTATTGGATGGGCTGGATCAGGCAGACTCCTGGTGGAGGACTACAGTGGTTGTGTATGATATATTCAGGAGTCACGTACTATTCTGATGTGATTAAAGGACGATTCACAATCTCCACTGACTACAGTAAGAACCAGTTATACCTACAAATGTCCAACATGAAGACTGAGGACACTGCCATGTATTACTGTGCTAGGGACACACTGATAAAATCTACAGTATACATGATTCAAGCTCATCTAGAAAATAAAGTAAAGATATATGACAAGAACATTAACCTTAAGGCTGGGTTCACACGTGGCGGAATTTCACTTGAATTCCGCTGCGGACACTCCGCAGCGTTAATCCGCAGCGGAGCCGTTTCTGCATTGACTTCCACTTCTATTTAGAAGTGTTCGTTTAGACGATGCGTAAAATTCCGCTGCGGAGCATAGGCTGCGGAGCGGAATTTGGTGTCCGCAGCATGCTCTGTCTGTTGCGGACTCATGGCGGAATTTATCCATTGACTTCAATGGAGATTCTAAGTTCTGCAATGAAGTCCGCAGCTGTCATGCACATGTTATGTGTGCTGCGGATGCGTCTTGCTTTTTTGCCATGACATTTCTTCATTCTGGCTGGACCTATGTATTTCTAGGTCTACAGCCAGACTGAGGAAGTCAATGGGGCTCCCGTAATTACGGGAGCGTTGCTAGGCGACGTCAGTAAATAGTCAACTGTCCAGGGTGCTGAAAGAGTTAAGCGTTCGGCAGTAACTGTTTCTGCCCCCTGGACAGTGACTACCGATCCCAATATACATCAACCTGTAAAAAAATAGAAGTTCATACTTACCGAGAACTCCATGCTTCTGTCTCCAGTCCGGCTTCCCAGGATGACGTTTCTGTCTAAGTGACGGCTGCAGCCAATCACAGGCTGCAGCGGTCACATGGACTACCGCGTCATCCAGGGAGGTCGGGCTGGATGCCGAAAGAGGGACGCGTCACCAAGACAACGGCCGGTAAGTATGAAATTCGTTTATTTTCACTAGGGAAAGTGCTGTCCCTTCTCTCTATCCTGCACTGATAGAGAGAAGGGAAGCACTTTTCCCGCAGTCCGCAGCAGCTAGTCCGCATCAATTTACTGCACATTTTGGGCAGATCCGCAGCCGTAATCCGCAACCCGGATTAGGTGCGGCATTGATGCGGACAGTTGCGGAGGAAATCCGCCACGTGGGGGCATGCCCTTAGGCCTCATTCACACGGCAGGGTTTCCCGGCCGGATGCCGGCCGTTCATAAATCGGCCGGCACCCGGCTGCATTAGAAATAATAGACCCCTAATGGGGCTATTCACACGACCGATTTTTTGACGGCCGGGAAAACCGGCTGTAAAAAAATAGGACATGCTCTGTCTTCGCCCGGGTACCCGGCCGCCCGGCTCCCATAGAAGTCAATGGGGCCGGGTAATACACGGCCATCACCGGGATGTGTCCCGAGTGATGGCCGGGTTTTCCGGAGCTTGCGCTCTAGCTCCTCCTCACAGCACAGAGTGCATGTGAGGAGGAGGAGTTGATGCCATTCTGACGAATGGCATCGCTGTACACTGTGTGGCAGGGCCGGGGTGTACAGCAGGTGGAAGGGAGCGCTGCGCTGGCTCCCTTCCCCTGCTTGAAAAGCACCCTGGCCCGGCGACACCTTCGATGGCGCCGCTAGCAGCTGCAGCTGCTGCTGCGGCTGCTGCTGCTACTACTGTAGCGACACCAATATAGCAGAGCGGGGAGGTATCTCCCCGCTCTGCTATGTGCTAGCCGCACTTTAGCTCCTTGAAGGAGCGGAATCCCCGTGTGTTCGGGGATTCCGCCCCTGGACAGAGCGCTTGATGTCTCTGTCCATATCTGGGCAGTGACATCAGGGGAAACTCCTGAAGCGGAATCCCCGAACACATGGGGATTCCCCTTCAGGTGTTGCCACTGATGTCACTGTCCGGATCTGCCCGGCCCGGCACGGATGAAAAACTTAATGCAAACCGGCCGGGCAAAATGGCCGATTTTACCGGCTGACACTCGGGCTCGGGAACGACCCGGTCGTGTGAATCCCGCCTTAGACTCATGTACGTCTACGAGAGCATGCTTAACTAAAGTCTCACGTATGTCATAGCATGGACAGACAAATCACCTGTGCAGCCGTTTCAGCTCCACAGAGGCTCAGAGGGGAGAGGGGCCCAGGGGCCAGCAGCATGTAGTCACTCCATCTTGGCTCATAGTAATTTTCTCAGGGCTAAGCTGGGGTTGAGGGAGGATCAGAGAGGGTTTTCCTACATTTTATGACTGGTCGGAACTTAGAAGTGCTGTGGTCCTGGTGTCAGCTAAGTATGGATGCCTCTATCAAGTTACCTACAAAAGAATGCAGGTAAGTATTAAGTGTACAGCAGTGTGTGACTGATGTATGTAGTGTTAGTCAGCAGGACCCCTCAGCCTTGGGGCCACATGGATTACGGTGCCAATATTATTATGGTTTATTATTTTCCCCTTCTATAGGGGGTATTGTGGTACTTACCTCTTCGAGTTTATTGGACAGGTATGTTGCTAGGAAAAATCACTGGATTCTTCTAGAATCTGAGTGAGGTAAGCTGTGTCTATTCCTCTTGGCCAGCGGCTTTTCGGCGGGAAGATTTGAAACAACAAATTCCAGAGTAACAGTTGAAGAAGTGTCCATCTGAGGTGAAGACTGGCAAGAACAGCACCACAATAGAAGATCTCCCGACTCCCGAGGCAATTCATTCTAAAGGCTGAGAAAAGCGGCATTGTTTGACTGATGCCCCAGCCTCACCAGCTCTGGAAGATGGACTGACCTCCAGTGTAGACGACGTTAGACGACATTAGACTGGAAGAAGAAGTTGTCATGCTACGGGCGCTGGGAGACGGGTGGAGGAGGTGAGACCCGGCCCCAGTAAACGTCAGAGGAAAGCTCCCAAGCACTATTCTCCCCCCCTTTAGCAGCACATAGTTATCCGGATACAGAATGAAGTCACCGACTCCGGCTGGACAGCGGTCAGGAGAAGAGAAGCAGTTTCAGCAACGGTGCAGATACAAGGAGGGTGAGACTGCGAGCAGCTGGAGTAACGCTTCGGCTGCTAGTAACTCTGATAATGTTGACATGTCTGCCCTTAATAATTTCATGTTAGCACTTTATGAATTTGTTAGCAAGTCTAAGGTTAAGAGAGATCCAGCTGAAGCATGGGCTAGTATTAACCTGTAACCTGCCCAGGCTGTCAGCAATCCTATGATTGCAGTAAGAGCCTGCTTTGAAACCAAATGTTGATAAAGGGGTTGGTGTTGCAGAGGTGTGCCTTAAATAATCTTTACCTGTAAGGTGTCACCTCTTGGTTATAACCTAACCCTTTCGTTGAAAGAATAAATGTTAAGAAATTAATTTATAGATCTGTTTTCTTTGTTACCTTCTGCTAAAGAAATTATAAAAAGTGTAAAAAGTGATAGGAAAGTTGAAGAAGAGGATGAGGATAAAAATAAAACAACGCCAATTTCATTTCATAACTGGCTTCAGGCGTTTTGCATTTTCTCAGCAGTATTATGTGAGAAGCCTCAGGATAATCTAAGTAATTTATTTCAGCATATAGAAATAATTTGTGAAGTTTATTAAAATTTCGAAGGTATGTCTTCACTATCGTATGACAAACTTTTTAGGCAGACATTAGCTGTACAAAACAAGATTAGGTTAAAAAAACCATACCTAATAGAGAACACAACAATGAATGCAATATCAATATCGCACGGTGCCAATTCTGAATGAAATATGTGCAAAACAAAAAAGAAAGATTATATCAGAATATAACAAGGCACTCTTGGGTCATTGAAAAATTATGAAAATTTATTTTATTCTTTAAACTCCAAATATTTTGAAAATATAAATATATTCACACAAATTGAAAACATTTTTTTCTCCTGGCCAGGAAAAGGTTACATATGGATACAGATACCTCCCATACACAGATTGTATAGCTAATTAATATAACATTCATGTACACCTTGTTTCCTCCAAAAAATTGGGGTCAATAGCATAGACCGAAAAAAAAACGCTAGGTTACATTCACACCTGCGGTTTTTCTCTATGTAAATTTCTCTATGTATTCCTCGAAAGATGGCAACAGTTCCTATTAAAGAGATTTAATAATAGGGTAAGGAAGACTTTCCTATATATGATCGTTCCTTTATAGGAATAAGGCCATCCTATAATAATGAGGTTATATTTTCAATGTGTATAACTCTCGTTCCTCCCTTTCAAAAGCAGATCTTTCCTAGGGAATCGAGGGTAACCAGCAGTCTGTTTTTAGACCATTACGGTCAATATATATTCCTCCTGATCCCTAACGTTATCGTTATCTCAGAGAGCGTCGTTCCTTATGATTTTATACGGTACATCTTACTTCCATTGTCCACATGGTTTTTACCTTTAGTCATCCGGGGAAACACGTGGAAAAGCAGCAGGCACAGCTTAGGCTCCAATGGCTCTCACCAGGTGATTTTCAGCCCATGTGCTCGTATATTCTTTCCCGCCTTTGAGATTGCGTTTTCAATAAAGGCTTTTTGTTTCTCCGATGTGCAAGGTTACTCCACCATAAGCGTCAAGAGGTATTTGATCCAAGAGAAAGAGGGGCCCACACTTTCAAGAGGGTAAGTTTCCGAACCACATCGTAACCTTTTTCATGTGATGTTCCCAGCACGGTCAAGGATTCACAAGGCAGAGTCTCGACGTCACTACCTGCCTCGCTTGATTAGGTCAGCTGGCGCGTTTCATCCCTTGTCGGGATTTCCTCAGAGCTGTCTTCGCAAGTTCAGCCAAATTCATTGTATTTATAGTATCCAACAAAATTTCGAAGGTATGTCTTCACTATCGTATGACAAACTTTTTAGGCAGACATTAGCTGTACACCCTGCAATGAGGTGGGGTGTGGGCGGGCCTCTGGCTCAATATGATGTTGCCACAGAGGTCATCAGGTCATTTTAGAAATATTGAAGGACAATACAGATGGCCCGAAGAATTGCGGATACCGCCATGAGTGTTCCTCCTGTGGTGGATTGCATTCAATGTCAAGATGCTTTAACCCCTTCTCTCTTTGGCCACTTTTGACCTTCCTGAAAGAGCCTTATTTTTCAAATCTGACATGTGTCACTTTATGTAGTAATAGCTTCGGAATGCTTTTTCCTATCCAAGCCATTCTGAGATTGTTTTCTCGTGACACATTGGACTTTATGTTACTGGAAAATATAGTCAATACATTCAGTATTTAATTATAAAAATCACCAAAATTTTGCGAAAAATGTAAAAAAATTTGCATTTTTATTCATTTAAATGTATCTGTTTTAAGACAAAGGTTATGTTCACACAGCTTATTTTCGGAACGTTTTTCAGGCCGTAAACGACCGAAAAATGGCCGAAGAATCGGAAGCAGAACACCTCCAAACATCTGCTCTTTGATTTCAATGGGAAAAACGTTGTTCTGTTCTGACAGGGGGGCGTTTTATTACGCGGTCATTTTTAATGGAAAAACGGCTCCAAAAACGGCCGTAAAAAGTGCCACGAAAAAGGCGAGTTGCTAAAAAAACGCCTGAAAATGAAGAGCTGTTTTTCTTGCAGGGTCAATGAAAAATGGCTCCAACAGATTCTGCAGTTTTTAGAAATATCCCACATGTGGCCCACATGTTTGCTAGTGGACGGAAGCACAGGCCTCATAAGCAAAGGAGCACCTAGTGGATTTTGGGGCCTTCTTTTTATTAGATTATATTTTAGGCACCATGTCAGGTTTGAAGAGGTCTTGTGATGCCAAAACAAAGGAAACACTCCAAAATAGACCCCATTTTGGACGTAAATAAAAAAATAATCATTTTACCAATAAGATTTAGGTAAAAAAAAAAAAAAATCTCCACTCAAGGAATAACGAAGGAAAAGCCCACCAACATTTTTAAAGCAACTGCTCCAGAGTATGTAAATATCACATATGTGCACATAAACATAAGCTCAGAAGAGAAGTAGCGCAATTTGGCTTTTGGAGTACAGATTTTGCTGGATTGGTTTCTTGGCACCATGTCGCTTTTACAAAGCCCCTGTGGGACAAAAACAGTGGAAACCCCCAGAAGTGACCTCATTTTGGAAACTACACCCCTCAAGATATTCACCTAGGAGTGTAGTGAGTATGTTAACCCCGCAGGTGTTTTCCAGAAATTAGTGTACACTCGATGTTGCAGAGTGAAAATTGCAAATTCTCTATAGATATGCCAATATGTGGTGCCCAGCTTGTGCCACCATGAAAAAACATTATTATGCTGTGTTTCCCAGTTTTAGAAATACCCTACATGTGGCCCTAATCTTTTGACTGGACGATCAACGGCTCAGGAGTGAAAGAGCACCATGCGAAACTGAGTCTTAATTTGGCGACTTACAAAGTATTGGTTCACAATTGCACAATTGCAGTGTGTTTGTTATGTTTACTATGTTTATTATGTTTGTATGTCAGTAGGTTACTGTCATTTTGTGTGTAAATATCCTGTGCTTGTTACTTGAAAAGAATAAAAATATATATTAAAAAAAATAATAATAATTGCAGACGCTCTGATGTGAAATAATAAAAGAAACCCCTGAGAAGTGAACTTATTTTGGAAACTTCACCCCTCAAGGCATTTATTAAGGGTAGTGAGCATTTTCACCCCACAGGTATTTTCCATAAATGATTGCGCTGCAGATGGTGCAAAGTACAAATTGCAATTTATCCCTAGATATGCCATTTCAGTGGCAAATATGTTGTGCCCAGCTTGTGCCACTGGAGACACACACCCCACAAATTGTTAAAAGGGTTCTCCCAGGTTTGGCAATGCCATATATGTGGAAGCAAACTGCTGTTTGGGCACACTGTAGCGCTCAGTAGGAAGGCAGTGTCATGTGGATTTTGAAGCACAGTTTTTGCATGGTAGTATTTTTGATTAGAGTTTTACTGGTATTTCAGTTTATAATGTGCAGGCATATGTAAGCAGGGCAGAGTATATCAGGGGCATAGTCAGGTGGTATAATAATGGGGTAAAAAAAACAATAAAATAATCCATAGATGTGTGTAATGTCCGTGGCTGTGGACTGTCAGTTCCAATCCCCTCCTGACAGCCGCAGCGACGAGTCGGCAAGCGCTTCCACTCACCTCAGCCGGATCCCGTAGGGAGCGTATCCCACGTCTGACCTGCTTCACCTCGCCTGACGTCTACCTGCTGCCTAGTCCTAGCCGAGCCTGCCCTGCTGCTGTCTGAGCTACCACAGGTACCTATACGAACTATAGACACTCACCTGTGCCCTGTTGGCCAGCTGCCTTACCACCAAGGCGGTACGGCCCAGTAGGTCCACAGAGCCTTTGTGACAATGTGTAGTACGCTGTGAAGCAACACTTTCTGCACAGGCCGGTGTCGCACTGATAAATGGTGTCCTTTCTTATCTTACCTTTGCAGTTTTGGGAATTTTGTTGGAAAAGTGTTGTCCTGGTATAATACGGGCACATAAAAAATGGATATGTTACAAAAAGTTTGCTCACCACATTTCCACTGCGTTTCCAATGCGTTAGTTGGTGCAAGTCGGTATAAATTAATCCAATTGCTGCAGGTGCTTGTAGATACTCCCAATAAGGTCCTGTGTAGAGATGAGCGAACCGTGACAACCGAACCCGGTTTCAGTCCGAACTTCCGGAAAAGTTCGGTTCGCAACGAATCCGAACTTCACCGGGTTCGGCCGAACCCGTTTTGACCGAACCTGGTCAAAAATATTATACAAATCGGCAGCCATTTATCTCTATCAATCACTGATTAAAAATAAAATAAAAAGCATTTCATACGTACCTGGTCGTTGTCTTGGTGATGAGTCCCTCTTCTTCCTCCAGTCCGACCTTCTTTTCTGACGCGGCAGCCTGTGATTGGCTGCAGAGGCCTCTGCAGCCTGTGATTGGCTGCAGAGGCCTCTGCAGCCCGAGATTGGCTGCAGCGCTCACATGGGCTGCATCGTCATCAAGGAATGTCGGGCCGGATGTCGCGAGGGACGCGTCACCAAGGCAACGGCCAGGAGACCGGACTGGAGGAAGCAGGGAGTTCCCGGTAAGTATGAACGTTTTTTTTTTTTTACAGGTACTCTATATTGTGATCGGTAGTCACTGTCCAGGGTGCTGAAACAGTTACTGCCGATCAGTTAACTCTTTCAGCACCCTGGAGAGTGACTATTTACTGACGTCGCCTAGCAACGCTGCCGTAATGACGGGTACACACATGTAGCCTCCCGTCATTACGGGGCCTCATGCACACGACCGTAAAAACACCCGTTATTATGGGTCGTAATTACGACCCGAAATAGGGGGCCCATAGACTTCTGTTAGCCACGGGTACCTTCCCGTTTTCTCACAGGAAGGTGCCCGTGCCGTTAAAAAGATAGAACATGTTCTATTTTTTTATTTTACGGGCCGTGCTCGTAATTACGAGCACGGACGGCCACGGGCAGCCGGCCGCTTTTGCGAGCCGTGCTGTCATTATAAGGGTATGTTCACACGACAGCGTCCGTTACGGCTGAAATTGCGGGGATGTTCACACATATACACAAACACACACATATACAAAAACACACACACACACACAAACATCTACACACAAACATATACACAAATACACCCATATATACACACACATATACACAAACACATATACACAAACACACCCATATATACACAAATACACACATAAACACACACCCATATACACACATATACACAAACACACACACAAACATTACACACAAACATATACACATACACCCATATATACACACACATATACACAAACATATACACAAACACATATACACAAACACACCCATATATACACAAACACACATAAACAGATATTCTGCAAAGAGGAGTGGGCCAAAATTCCATCTAACATGTGTGCAAACCTCATCATCAACTACAAAAAACGTCTGACTACTGTGCTTGCCAACAAGGGTTTTGCCACCAAGTATTAAGTCTTGTTTGCCAAAGGGATCAAATACTTATTTCTCTGTGCACAATGCAAATAAATATATATAATTTTGACTATGTGATTTTCTTTTTTTTTTTTAATATAATCTATCTCTCACTGGTAAAATTAACCTAGCCTAAAAATTCTAGACTGTTCATGTCTTTGACAGTGGGCAAACTTACAAAATCAGCAAGGGATCAAATACTTATTTCCTTCACTGTATAGTCAGTTAAATTGCGTAACATCATGTTGTATTCTTAATAAAGCATTTTACAAATCATTTTTACTGGAGTAATGTAAGACAGATAGTATAATTCATAACTTTTAATTACTTTAGACCAAAGAAGAAAAAGTATTTTAGATCATTAGAAAGAACTGGATATCTAGAATGGTTACTTAGTACTCAGGTGTGTTGTATACTCTGACGTAATCCAGGAGGGGTGATTGACTTGTTGTATGTGTGCTTCACTAAAAAAAGGATAGTTCGTTAGAACAGAGGTAATGAAATTTGCATGTTTGCTAATAGATTCTAAAATATGTAAAGTGAAATTAATTTGCTGTCTATATGTTACTTTTTAAATAGAACTTTGAATTATAATCAGTTTAGATCAATGATGTATGTTATTACATCCGTGGTGCTGAAGAACAGCTCCAGTCAAAGTGACAGACAGGTAACATTGCCTAGTGCTCATCGCTGAATAGAGCATATGTTATTGTAACGAATTAACAGATAATAAAAATTGCCTTATATTGAAGATTGATTAAGGAGTTGTATTTTAGATGTTATGTCATATAATGAAATTATACATTATTCTCATTTACATTTTTTTTTCGGGCATAAATACGGGCACCCTTGCCTCCAGCAGATATGTTTGGGCCCTCCCCTTCCTGGTTCCCTAATTTTAGGGCCTTGATAAATTGCCTTTTGAAACAGAAGAAATGTTTCCCTCAGGGCTACACAACTGCATATTTTTTTATTTCCTTACTTATGGGAGCCTTAACTTATTTAATTTTTTCATAGACGTAGTGGTGTGAGGGTTGTTTTTTTATGGGACAAGTTGTAGTTTATTGGTACCATTTTGGGGTACATGCGACTTTTTGAGCACTTTTTATCCTTTTTTTGGGAGGCAAGGTTACTACAAAACAGCAATTCTGGCATAGTTTTTTTGTTTTCTTTATACAGCGTTCACCATACGTTATAAACTACATGTTAACTTTATACTGTGGGTCAGTAGGATTCCGGCGATACCAAATGTATAGCACTTTTTAATGTTTTACAACTTTTTGAACAATAAAATTAAGTTTGTAAAAAGAATGTATTTTTCTGTCGCCAAGTTGTGAGAACCATAATTTTTTTGTCGATAGAGCTGTATAGGGCTTGTTTTTTTGTGAGACGAACTATAGTTTTTATAGGTACCATTTTTGGATACATGCAACTTTTTGATCACTTTTTATTTTACAGCGTTCACCATGCGTGATAAATAACAATATTTTTAGAGCTCAGAATGTTACGGAAACCAAATATGTATAGTTTATTTTTATTTTTTTCAATAATAATGAAGTTGATAAGGGAAATAGGGTGATTGTGTTTTATTTTATTACTTGGAACTTTTATTTTCACTTTTTTTTTACTTTTTTTACACTTGTTTTTATTCCCACTAGGGGACTTAAAGAGGCTCTGTCACCAGATTCTCAAATCCCTATCGCCTATTGCATGTGATCGGCGCTGCAATGTAGATAACAGTAACGTTTTGTTTTTTTTGAAAACTAGAACGATGTGCAGCCACGTACACAAGTGTCCTGATAATGAATACACATGAGCTCCAGCCTGGATGTCATGTGTATTCACAATACTGACACTTCTAAATCTTTTCTGCAAGATTCCAGCAAGCCAGGCGTAATCTCACGAGATTACGAGCTGAACGAGATTTTGTTTCCCTTGCTGGAAATCTCACAGAAAAGATTCAGAAGTGTCAGGATTATGAATACACATGACGTCCAGGCTGGAGGTCATGTGTATTCATTATCAGGACACTTGTGTATGTGGCTGCACATCGTTCTAGTAAGAACGTGATGCTGCTGTGCAAATGAATGGAGAGGAGTGCATGATGCTGACTGGTCACTGATTCGTCAGCATCATACACTTCTATTCACAACGCCCAGTTAGTAAAACAAGTAAACACGCCCAGTTAAAAACACAATACATGCCCAGTTGGACATACGAAAAAAACCACGCCCAGTTGTCCATTTCAAAGCTCATTTGCATATATATAAAATAGCTCATAACTTGGCAAAAAATGAACGTTTAAAAAAAAAACAAAAAAAAACTTTACTTTTATCTACATTGCAGCGCCGATCACATGCAATAGGCGATTGGGATTTGAGAATCTGGTGACAGAGCCTCTTTAAAGTTTCAATTGTTTGACTGCTGTACATCTGAGGGGTTAATAGGCCAGATTGGAGACTAGCTCCGTTCCCTGCCGTTACAGCAGGTTGTCAGATGCAACATACAGCTAACACCCGGCGGTGATGGTGCGGGCTCCGCTCCTGAGCCCATACTATCACTGCAACTTAAATGTACTGCACTTTGCGGGAACAAATATATACGGCAGATATCGGGAAGTGGTTAAGAATGCAAAACAGGTTAATTTACTGCAACCCAGCACAGAAGAGTTTTTAATAAAGAGCGTTAACGCCAGTGAAGTTATTAAGAATGGTTCCCTAGCTAGGAATTTACCCAGACAGACAGAAGGTGAAGCTCATTAAATATGGTTTTAGTGAAGAGTTTAATGTATCAGAATTTAATGGAGTCGGATGCGTATGGTCAATTGATTTGAACAAAGAAATTGTCAGGATTAAAATTGTTAAAGACCTTGCTGAAGGAAGAATAGCAGGCCCCTTTGATAGTTCACCTTTTTTCTTTAGGAATTATTCCTAAAAAAGAGCTGAATTCATATCACTGGTCGTATCTTAAAAAATCCTGTTAAATGACACTATTGACAGGTCCCTTCCTTCAGTTGAGTGTACCTCATTTGAAACAGCATTATCATTTTGGAGATATTTTGGGCAAGGTGCTTTAATAGCTAAAACTAATATAAAATCTACCTTCAAGATTCTCCCTGTTTCTCCTGTGGGATTTAACTCATTGGAATTCCAGTTTCAAGAAATTTTTTTTTAGGGACAAGTGTCTCCCAATGAGGTTTACCTCATCATGCTTTTATTTTGAGAGTTTTGTAACATTTATTGAATAGGTTATTGCCAGGGAGGCTCCGGCTGGAGCTTGTTTACGTTATTTGGATGATTACTTATTTATTGGCCATAGTGAATCAAATCAGACGTGGCATATTTCTGCCGACACTGTCCTCATCAATGCCGCACATAATCTGCGTTGCAGATTCTGTTGCGGCTTTGCCTAAAATGTGGAGTAAATTGATTCGGATTAGCCGTTGCGTATTCAGGTGAAGAGTACTTCCTGCTGTCTTTTTAATCTAAGGCCCCATGCACACGAACGTAAAAACGCCCGTAATCACGGGCCGTAATTACGGGCCGTAATTACGGGCCCGTAGAATTCTATTGGCCACGGGTACCTCCCCGTATGCTTACGGGAAGGTGCCCGTGCCATTGAAAAATATAGAACATGTCTGATTTCAGGCCGTAATTACGGCACGGGCATGCCCATAGAAGTCTATGAGGCTCCCGTAATGTAACTACATGTGTGCACCCGTAATTACGGGAGCTTTGCTAGGCGACGTCAGGGGATAGTCACTATCCAGGGTGCTGAAAGAGTTAAACGATCGGCAGTAACTCTTTCAGCACCGTGGACAGTGACTACCGATCACAATATAGATCAACGTGTAAAAAAAATAGAAGTTCATACTTACCCAGAACTCCCTGCTTCTTCCTCCAGTCCGGCCTCCCGGGATGACGTTTCAGCCCATGTGACCGCTGCAGCCAATCACAGGCTGCAGCGGTCACATGGACTGCCGCGTCATCCAGGGAGGTCAGGCTGGATGTTGAAAGAGGGACGCGTCACCAAGACAACGGCCAGGTAAGTATGAATTTCTTTTACTACGGAAAGGCTGGGTTCACACGACCTATTTTCAGACGTAAACGAGGCGTATTTACGTCTGAAAATAGGGCTACAATACGTCGGCAAACATTTGCCCATTCATTTAAATGGGTTTGCCGACGTACTGTGCAGACAACCTGTCATTTACGCGTAAAAATACAGCCTCGTCAAAAGAAGTGCAGGACACTTCTTTCAGACGTAATTTGAGCCGTTCTTCATTGAACTCAATGAAGCACAGCTCAAAATTTACGGCTGTCAGAGAAGCCTCGCAAAATGCGAGGAGGAGCTTTTATGTCTGAAACGAGGCAGCTGTTTTCTCCTGAAAACAGTCTGTCTTTTCAGATGTAAAAGCCTGCTACCGTGTACACATACCCAAAGTGTTGCCCCTTCTCTTTATCCTGCACTGATAGAGAGAAGGGGCAGCTGATTAGTGCAGTGCAGTTTTGCAGCGAAAACGTGCCCGTAAATACGGGTGGAATACTGGTGACACCGGACTCGTATTTACGGGCACGGGTCCGTAAATACTGGTGCAATATGGGTCGAATACGTGTGACCAAGGACCCGTATTTACGCCAGTATTTATGGGAGGAAAAAAATACGTTCGTGTGAATGAGTCCTCAGTCTGGCTATAGACCTCGAAACACATATGTCCAGCCAGAATGAAGAAATATCCTGTTTGTAAAACCAATACGCAATGCAACACACATAACATCTGCGGATTTCATTGCAGAATTTTGAAACTCCATTGAAGTCAATGGAGAAATTCCACAATAAGTCCGCAACAAGTCCGTTACACGTCCGCAACAGCCAGTGTATGCTGCGAACACCAAATTCCGCACCGCAGCCTATGGTTCGCAGCAGAGTTTGCACGAACCTAACTAAAAAGGTGTGGAAACCAATGGAGAAAATGGCCGCAGCGGAATTCCAGAGCAATTCCGCCACGTCTGGCCATGCCCTTAGACTGCTACATATTTTTTGGTATTCCTCTCGCTGAAGAAAAGATTGGTCTATCTTGTAATTGTTTGGATTTTCCAGGAATCACTGTTGACACGGTCTTAATGGAATTTCGGTTACCTATTAAAAAAAGTTCGCCTACTCAGTGTTCTGGTTAAACGTAAGAAAGTTGCATTGAGGCTTGATGCATACAACCGTATTTTATGTGTTTCAGTTCAGTGTGATATCAGTGTGTTTTCCGTGTGGCATCAGTGGTCCTGTTTTTTTTTCTCATAATTTCTTTACCAACCGGTGTGTGAAAAATATGGACAGCACACAGATGTCGTCCATGTGCTGTTCGTGTTTTTCATGTACCCATTGACTTCAATGGGCGACGTGGTCCGTAAAAATGCATCAAAATAGGACATGCAGTGAGTTTCACACAACGGACACATGCTGCATGAAAAACACGGACATTTGAATATCCCCATTGAATTGCATTTGTCCATTAGCTGTCCGTTTTTTTTAACGCACAGCACACGGACGTATAATACGCTCGTCTGAATCAGGCCTATGAGAGTTACAATCACTTTTAGGTTTGCTTGTTTTTGTTACACGTGTTATTCCAAAGGGAAGGATATTTTCCAGGCACTTATTTATGGTCGACTAGGGGTCTCAGGTCTACATTTTCCCATCTGAGAATAACTTAAACTCCTAAAAATGATGTAGTTCTTAGAATCGACTTTCTTAATAATTGTAATGGTCACACACTTTGGCAGTCTGAATTGATGAATTTTTCTAAATGTAGGTCTTTCTATAGATGCGTCAGGTTAAATTCGTTATGGCGCCTATTGGAACGGTCACTGGTCGTGTAAACGATGGCATGAATCTAGGGTTAATAATAAAGTCACAAAGAATATAGTGTTACTGGAATTATTTCCAGTAGTTGTGTCAGTGGTCATCTGGTGACAACACGTTGCTAATAAACGGGTCATATAGAATACTGATAATAGAGGATTGGTTTATACGATTAGCTGCTTATCATCAAAATGTGACATAGTTGTTAAACTCCTTAGTCATTTAGTTTTACTTTGCTTACAATTTAATATTTGTTTAAAAGCTAAACATTTGAGTGGTACTGAAAATGTTGTGGCGGACGCCTTATCTAGTTATCAGATGTCCAAGTTTTTGGAATTGACGCCAGCAGCAGATGCAGATGGGATTCCTTGCCCAAAGCATCTCTGGGGGTTGATATGGGAGTGATCACCATCTTAGTATCCAAATTAGT
Organism: Rhinoderma darwinii; assembly: GCF_050947455.1. Lineage (NCBI taxonomy): Eukaryota > Metazoa > Chordata > Amphibia > Anura > Rhinodermatidae > Rhinoderma > Rhinoderma darwinii. The sequence goes on along the minus strand of NC_134687.1, from coordinate 410,282,692 downwards.
TGCCCCCAAGACTTGGCAAGCTTACTCTGCAATATGGAAAAACTGGTTGGATTTCTGTGCCATCCTGGCCTTAGATAAGCGCACATCTGATGTTATCGCTTGTTTAACTTTTGTGTCTTCATTAATTAATTCACATTTCTCTTCTAACCATAATTCTAAGACGTTGGCTGGGATTTAATTTTTCCAAAAATGATATAACATCCAGCAAATTAATAGTCATTTTTATATAAAGCACTTGATAAAAGGATAGAAGAGAACAACCTGGAAAGATGATGATAGGAGACCAGTGTCATTTGAGTTATTGAAGCAACTCTATGCACTATTGCCTAAAATTTGTTTTTCTTTGTTTGAGGTAAAGTTATTTAGATTCTCCCTTTTGTTCACCTTCTTCGCAGCTTTGCGGCTGACTGAAATGTTTGTGAATTCAAAGAAAGGAATATCTCCTATGTTGAGATCAGATGTTGTTATTGGTGATGCATTTTTCCTGTTAACTATTAGGCAATCTAAAACTGACCAAAGTGACAGGAGTAGTGTTATCAGAATGAATGATTTGAAGGATTATGTTATAGGTCCTTTTGTTAATCTAGATACATTTTTATAGTGTAGGTCTTTTATGGATGGTGCTTTATTGATGCATGAAGATGGTAGTCAGTTACGAAGAATGCTATTAAATTGATGCTTATATAAGTGTTAAATTGTTATCTTCTCACTCGTTTCATATAGGTGCTGCCACAAAAGCTGCAGCTTTTCGGATATTTAACGCATTGGCAGATGGCACTCTAATCGATTTTTTAATTTATATACGGCCTGATTTAGCTTTGGTTTCATTTATTAGAAGAAATGCATATGAATAGTCGGGCATTCTTTTGTGTTTTGGGCTTGGAAGAGGGCATCCGAAATAAGTCATACAGAAGTCATACAGAAAATCTATGTTTTGATGTTGACAAAGTTCAGGTTTATTGGTTGGGTGTTCGACGGTTAAAGTTGGAGAATGTTTTAAAAAATGTTTTTGATAAAATAAAATCCATTTGGCTGACTCCAGATGTACATATTCTGCATGTCCGAGGCAATGATATAAGACAAATATGTACTCTAAATCTCATTTGGGAGTTGAAAAATGTTATCTCAGATTACAAGTCATATTCCTGAGACTTCTGTATGCTTTTCTGAGATCATTCAAAGACTAAGCTGGTCTTTTCCTGAATTTTTATTTCTAGAAAAGATTAGGAAGAGGATTAACAGAAGTCTTATGAAATGTATGTCTTCTTGTGGTGGGTTTTCCTTTCGCCATACAGAGATCGAAGGTTTTTTTTTTACCAGGGTTTTATAGAGCTGATAACATTCATCTTTCTAATATAGCTCTTGATATATTAAAACTTGATTTACAGAGTATTATTAAAAAGGCTGCATTGTTTGGGGGGCTGGATTGTGGGATTGTTACCCATTTAAATATGGGTGGACTGTTTTATTTGGTGATGAACTGTTGAGGTGGACTGTTTAGCTTAAGTCTTTTTGACTAAGCCCTTTAGTTATTGGTTATTTATACTTTAATAATTTGGTATTTTATTAGTTAACCCCTTCCCTCTTTAGCCACTTTTGACCTTCCTGACCGAGCCTCATTTTTCAAATCTGACATGTTTCAATTTATGTGGTAATAACTCTGGAATGCTTTCATCTATCCAAGCGATTCTGAGATTGTTTTCTCGTGACACATTGGACTTTAAGTTACTGGCAAAATTTGCTCGATATGTTCAGTATTTAATTGTGAAAAACACCAAAATTTAGCAAAAAATTGCAAAAATTAGCATTTTTCTCAATTTAAATGTATCTGCTTGTAAGACAGGCAGTTATACCACACAAAATTGTTGGTAATTAACATCACCCATATGTCTACTTTAGATTGGTATCGTTTTTTGAACATCCTTTTATTTTTCTATGACATCACAAGGCTTAGAACTTTAGCAGCAATTTCTCACATTTTAGAGAAAATTTCAAAAGGCCATTTTTACAGGGGCCAGTTCAGTGGCTTTGAGGGCCTTCTATATTAGAAACCCCCAAAAAGTCACCCCATTTTAAAAACTTCACCCCTCAAAGTATTCAAAACAGCATTTAGAAAATGTCTTAACCCTTTACACATTTCACAGGAATTAAAGCAAAGTAGAGGTGAAATTTACAAATTTCATATTTTTTTGCAGAAATAAATTTTTAATACAATTTTTTTTATAACACAGAAGGTTTTACCAGAGAAATGCAACTCAATATTTGTTGCCCAGTTTCTGCAGTTTTAGGAAATATCCCACATGTGGCCGTAGCGTGCTACTGGAATGAAGCACCGGCCTCAGAAGCAAAGTAGCACCTAGTGGATTTTGGGGCCTTATTTTTGTTAGAATAAATTTTAGGCACCATGTCAGGTTTGAAGGGCTCTTGCGGTGCCAAAACAGTCAAAATCCCCCAAAAGTGACCCCATCTGGGAAACTACACACCTCAAGGAAATTATGTAGGGGTACAGTGAGCATTTTGACAGTACAGGTTTTTTATAGAAATTATTGGAAGTAGACCATGAAAATTAAAATCAACATTTTTTCAAAGAAAATGTAGGTTTAGCGATTTTTTTTTCTCATTTCCACAAGGGCTAAAGGAGAAAAAGCACTGTAAAATTTGTAAAGCAATTTCTCCCGAGAAAAAAAATACCCTACATGTGGTAATAAACGGTTGTTTGGAGACACGGCGTGGCTGAGAAGGGAAAGAGCGCTATTTGGCTTTTGGAGCTCAAGTTTAGCAGGAATGGTTTGCGGAGGCCATGTCACATTTACAAAGCCCCTGAGGGGACAAAACAGTGGAAACCCCCCACAAGTGACCCCATTTTGGAAACTACACCCATTGAGGAAATTATCTAGGGGTATAGTGAGCGTTTTGACCCAACAGGTTTTTTGCATAAATTATTGGAAGTAGGCCCTGAAAATGACAATCTAAATTTTTTCAAAGAAAATGTAGGTTTAGCTTATTTTTTCTCATTTCCACAAGGAGTGAAGGAGAAAAAGCACCACAAAATTTGTAAAGCAATTTCTCCCGAGTAAAACAATGCCCCACATGTGGTAATAAACAGCTGTTTGAAGACACGGCGTGGCTTAGAAGGGAAAGAGCGCTATATGGCTTTTGGAGATCACATTAAGCAGGAATGGTTTGCGGAGGCCATGTCACATTTGCAAAGCCCCCGAGGGGAAAAAACAATGAAAACACCCAAAAAGTTAACCATTTAGGAAACTACACCTCTTGAGGAATTCATCTAGGGGTGTAGTGAGCATTTTGACCCCACAGATGTTTCATAGAATTTATTAGAATTGGGCAGTGAAAATAAAAACAATCCTTTTTCTTCAATAAGACATAGCTTTAGCTCAATTTTTTTCATTTTCGCAACAAATAAAGGAAAAAAAAGAACCCAACATTTGTAAAGCAATTTCTCCCGAGTACGGCAATACCCCATATGTGGTCATAAACTGCTGTTTGGGCACACGGCAGGGCTCAGAAGGGAAGGACCGCCATTTGGAGTGCAGATGTTGCTGGATTGGTTTCTGTGGGCCCAAAACAGTGGAAACCCCCCAGAAGTGACCCCATTTTGGAAACTACACCCCTCAATGCATTTACCTAGGGGTGTAGTAAGCATTTTAACCATGCAGGTGATTGGCAGAAATTGGTGTGCACTCGATATTGCAGAGTGAAAATGGGATTTTTTTCCGTAGATATGCCAATATGTGGTGCCCAGCTTGTGCCACCATAACAAGACAGCTCTCTAATTATTATGCTGGGTTTCCTGGTTTTAGAAACACCCTATATGTGGCCCTAATCTCTTGCCTGGACAGTCGACCAGGCTCAGGAGTGAAAGTGTACCATGTAAAATTGAGGCCTAATTTGGCGATTTACAAAGTATTGGTTCACAACTGCAGAGGCTCTGATGTGAAATAATAAAAAGAAACCCCTGAGAAGTGACCCCATTGTGAAACTGCAGCCCTCAAGGCATTTATTAAGGGGTGTACTGAGCATTTTCACCCCACAGGTCTTTTCCATAAATGAATGCGCTGTGGATGGTGCAAATTCAACATTTATATTTTTCCCTAGATATGCCATTCAGTGGCAAATATGTTGTGCCCAGCTTATGCCACTGGAGACGCACACCCCAAAAATTGCTAAAAGGGTTCTCCCGGGTATGACGGTGCCATATATGTGGAAGGAAACTGCTGTTTGGGGACGCTGTAAGGTTCAGATGGGAGGAAATGCCATTTGGCTTTTGGAGCGTGGATTTTGCTTGGTAGTAGTTTTGTTTGGAGTCTTACTGGTGTTTCCGTTTATATTGTAGGGCATATGTAAGCCGGGCGGAGTATATAAGGGACATAGTCAGGTGGTATAATAATGGGGTAAAAAAAAACAATAAAATGATCCATAGATGTGTGTTACGCTGTGACACAATCCTTTCTGCACAGGCTGGTGTCGCACTGATAAATGGCGTCCTTTCTTATCCCCGTTTTGGTCCACACTCCGCGCCTTTGCAGTTTGGGGAATTTTGCTGGGAAGTGTTGTCCTGGTATAATACGGGCACCGTCGCTTCCAGCGGATATGTTTGGGCCCTCCCTTTCCTGGTTCCCTAATTTTAGGTCCTTGATAAATCGCCTCTTCAAACAGAAGAAATGTTCCCCTCGGGCACAACTGCAGATTTTTTTATTTCCTGACTTATTGGAGCAATAACTAATTTTATTTTTCATAGACGTAGCGGTATGAGGGCTGGTTTGTTGCGGGATGAGCTGTAGTTATTATTGGTACCATTTTGGGGTACATGCAACTTTTTGATCACCTTTTATCCTATTTTTTGGGATGCCAGGTAAACAAAAAAACGCAATTCTGGCACAGCTTTTTTCGTTTTTTTTAACAGCGTTCACCATGCATTATAAATTACATGTTAACTTTGTGCTGCGGGTCAGTACGATTCCGGCGATACCTAATTTATAGGACTTTTTTATGTTTTACAACTTTTTGCACAATAAAATTACTTTTGTAAAAAGAATGTATTTTATCTGTCGCCAAGTTGTGAGAACCATAACTTTTAAAATTTTTTGTCAACGGAGTTGTATGAGGGCTTGTTTTTTGCGGGACGAGCTATAGTTTTTATAGGTACCATTTTTGGATACGTGCGACTTTTTGATCACTTTTTATTCTAATATTTGTAGGGCAAAGTGACCAAAAAACAGAAACTCTGGTAACGGTTTTTACGTTTTTTTTACGCTGTTCACCGCGTGCAATAAATAATATAATATTTTGATACCTCCGGTCGTTACTGTCGTGGCAATACCAAATACATATGTTTTATTATTATTTTTCAATAATAAAGGACTTGATAAGAGTAAAAGGGGGATTGTGTTTTATTTGATTACTTGAAACTTTTATTGTTTTCAAACTTTTATTTTTTGCACTTTTTTTTACACTTTTTTATACTTTTTTTTACACTTTTTCTCAAGTCCCACTAGGGGACTTGAAGGTCCAACGGTCATATATATTTTTTTCTAATACATTGCACTACCTATGTATTGCAATGTATTAGATCTGTCAGTCATTCACTGACAGCAAACCGATTAGGCTTCGCCTCCCGGCGGGGCCTAAATCGGCTTCCGTAATGGCAGAGCAGGAGACCATTGTGTCTCCTGTTGCCATAACAGCAGTCGCCAGTCCTGATTGCCTGTCAGGGCTGGCGATCTGCTAGTAACCGCTACGATGCAGCAATCGCTTTCGATTGCTGCATCGAAGGGGTTAATGGCAGGGATCGGAGCTAGCTCCGGTTCCTGTCGTTACAGGTGGATGTCAGCTGTACAGTACAGCTGACTTCCACCGCTGATGACTCCAGATCAGCTCCTGACCCGGCGCCATCTTGCCGGCAGCTACGGAAGCCGATCAGGCTCCGCCGCCGGGCAGATCTTGACCGGCTTCGGTGCTAGGCAGACCGGGAGGCCAGTATTAGGCCTCCGGTTGCCATTGCAGCCACCGGAACCCCGGTAATTTCATTACTGGGGTTCCGATGAGCTGCAAACACCTTAAGTGCAGCGATCGCGTTTGAGCGCTGCACTTAAGGGGTTAATGGCGGGGATCGAAGCTAATTTCGGTCCCCGCCGTTACAGCCGGATGTCAGCTGTAAGATACAACTGAGATCCGGTGATGGAAGGCACCGGCTCAGCTTCTGAGCCGGTCCCAAACATTCGGCCTATAGGTACGTCAAGATGCGGGAAGTCAATGCTTTCCATGACGTACCTATACGGCAAATGTCGGGAAGGGGTTAAATATGTATTTATGTTATTGTTATTGGTAACCCATAAATAAATACAGCGGCTTTATTTATCCAAATGTATTTCATGTCTTAATTTTTTTATTATTATTATTTATATTGATGTTATGTTTATAATGTGTGTATGGTGCCCGTAATCCCATGTTAGGTATCGGGGTCCCTCCGCCTTTGGGCTACTTGGGAATACAGTGCCAATGTTATTATTATTATTATTATTATCATTATTATTAATATTATTATTATTACTATGGGTCATTCCTTCCTCCCTTCGATAGGGGGTTTTGTGATACTTACCTCTTTGAGTTTATTGGACAGGTATGTTGCTAGGGAAAATCACTGATTCTTCTAGAATCTGAGTGAGATAAGCAGTGTCTATTCCTATTGGGCAGCAACTTTTCGGCTGGAAGATTTGAAGCTATGAAGTCCAGAACAACAGTTGAAGAGGTGTCCGTCTGAGGTGAAGACTGTCAGGAGCAGCAACCACCCGCCCTTCCAAAAATAAAGAAAAAAAAGAAAAGGTAGTTGCAGTGTATTTTAGTGGGGTTGTCGCCCATTTAAATATGTGTGGACTGGCTATATTGGTAATGAACTGTTGAAGTGGACTATTTGGCTTGAGTCTTTTTGACTAAATACTTTGATTATTGGTTATTTATAATTTAATAATTAGTTTACAACAGAGCATAAGCATTCATTTTAAAAAGGGATTGGAGGGAATATATCAAGAGGTTTACGCAAAAAAAGGAGCAAAAATTTGCGACTCTTTGCCAAAAAATAAGCGAGAAAAAGAGTGGACTTAGCCAAACGGGTAAGGGCCGTTTACCTTGCTCCGTCGGACCTCTACGTTGCTCCTCTTAGTCTGACTACCCCCTTCCCTTTCCCTATTGAACTTATAAAATATATATTTATACTTATATATAAGTAATTATATTTATGGAAAATATGTGTAATTGGGTTAAGAACTGGCTCAGTGATAGAAAACAGAGGGCGGTTCTTAATGATACATACAATAAATGTGTTGCATTTTACACCACCGACTTGGTTATTAAGAATAAGGTATGAAACATAAGTCTTAATAAATCTGCCCCATTGTCTTGGTGAGAAAACCCCTTTGATAATTTTCTGATGTTAGAAAGTCTGACACTACTTCTATTTTACACATAAATGCATACAGTAGCACATTTAGGTTTATATGATGCTATTATCTTGTTTTCCAATCTCATATTCTCCTTAGATACATTTATATTGATGTTATGCAAATAAAAGTGACACATTTCCTGTTTGTAAAACATGATCTTCAGCCACCAGATAAATGAGACAACGTCCCAAACCATTTCTCATTACCCCCATAACATACGTAGCTATGGAAACTTCATGGGTCTTGTTCATATCAGTTCTCTGTTTTTATGGTAATAATAGTCATGGGGTTTTATACATTTCACTTATATATATATATATATATATATATATATATATATATATATTGATAAATAATTGTTATAGTGATGTCTTTAGCAGCATAATTTTTCTTTTGCTTTTTTCCAGGGGTCTATTGTGATACGAGTCTTACTCAGTCATCAGACCCAGTGGTGGTAAAGCCTGGAGGATCTCATAAACTCTCATGTGAAGCTTCTGGATTCTCCATGAGTAGCTATTGGATGAGCTGGGTCAGGCAGACTCCTGGTGGAGGATTACAATGGTTGTGTAGAATAAATTCAGGAGCCACGTACTATTCTGATGTGATTAAAGGACGATTCACAATCTCCACTGACTACAGTAAGAACCAGTTATACCTACAAATGTCCAACATGAAGACTGAGGACACTGCCGTGTATTACTGTGCTAGGGACACACTGATAAAATCTACTGTATACATGATTCAAATACCTAATGTGTTACTATTTCTTATGGCAGCAGGTGGCAGCACAATCCTTGAATAACCATGAAAACTATGAAGCTCATCTAGAAAATAAAGTAAAGATATATGACAAGAACATTAACCTTAAGACTCATGTACGTCTAAGAGAGCATGCTTAACTAAAGTCTCACACATGTCATAGAATGGGAGGACAAATCATCTGTGCAGCCGGTTCAGCTCCACAGAGGCTCATGTGGGAGAGGGGCCCAGGGGCCAAAAGCATGTAGTCACTCCATCTTGGCTCATAGTAATTTTCTCAGGGCTAAGCTGGGGTTGAGGGAGGATCAGAGAGGGGTTTCCTACATTTTATGACTGGTCGGAACTTAGAAGTGCTGTGGTCCTGGTGTCAGCTAAGTATGGATGCCTCTATCAAGTTACCTACAAAAGAATGCAGGTAAGTATTAAGTGTACAGCAGTGTTTGACTGCTGTATATAGTGTTAGTCAGCAGGACTCCTCAGCCTTGGGGCCACATGGGATTATGGTGCCAAAATTATTATGGTTTATTCCTTCCCCCTTCTATAGGGGGTATTGTGGTACTTACCTCTTCGAGTTTATTGAACAGGTATGTTGCTAGGGAAAATCACTGGATTCTTCTAGAATCTGAGTGAGGTAAGCTGTGTCTATTCCTCTTGGGCAGCGGCTTTTCGGCGGGAAGATTTGAAACAACAAATTCCAGGGTAACAGTTGAAGAGGTGTCCATCTGAGGTGAAGACTGGCAGGAACAGCACCACAATGGAAGATCTCCCGGGGCAACTCATTCTGAAGGCTGAGAAAAGCGGCATTGTTTGACTGATGCCCCAGCCTCACCAGCTCTGGAAGATGGACTGACCTCCAGTGTAGACGACGTTAGACGACATTAGACTGGAAGAAGAAGTTGTCATGCTACTGGCGCTGGAAGACGGGGAGGAGGTGAGACCCGGCCCCAGTAAACGTCAGAGGAAAGCTCCCAAGCACTATTCTCCTCCCCCCATTAGCAGAACGTAGTTGTCCAGAAACAGAATGAAGTCACCGACTCCGGCTGGACAGCGGTCAGGAGAAGAGAAGCAGTTTCAGCAACGGTGCAGATACAAGGAGGGTGAGACTGCGAGCAGCTGGAGTAACGCTTCGGCTGCTAGTAACTCAGATAATGTTGACATGTCTGCCCTTAATAATTTAATGTTAGCACTTTATGAATTTGTTAGCAAGTCTAAGGTTCAGAGAGATCCAGCTGAAGCATGGGCTAGTATTAACCTGTTACCTGCCCAGGCTGTCAGCAATCCTATGATTGCAGTAAGAGCCTGCTTTGAAACCAAATGTTGATGAAGGGGTTGGTGTTGCAGAGGTGTGCCTCAAAGAAGCTTTACCTGTGAGGTGTTACCTCTTGGTTATAACCTACCCCTTTCGTTGAAATAAATTTTTTTAAGAAATTAAATTATAGATCTGTTTTCTTTGTTACCTTCTGCTAAAGAAATTATAACAAGTGATAGGAAAGTTGAAGAAAAGGATGAGGATAAAAATAAAACAACGCGAATGTCATTTCATAACTGGCTTCAGGCATTTTGCATTTTCTCAGCAGTATTATGTGAGAAGCCTCAGGATAATCTAAGTGGTTTATTTCAGCATATAGAAATAATTCTTGAAGTTTATTAAAATTTCGGAGGTATGTCTTCACTATCGTATGACAAACTTTTTAGGCAGACATTAGCTGTACACCCTGCAATGAGGTGGGGTGTGGGCCTCTGGCTCAATATGATGTTGCCACAGAGGTCATCAGGTCATTTTAGAAATAATGAAGGACAATACAGATGGCCCGAAGAATTGCGGATACCGCCATGAGTGTTCCTCCTGTGGTGGATTGCATTCAATGTCAAGATGCTTTAACCCCTTCCCTCTTTGGCCACTTTTGACCTTCCTGAAGGAGCCTTATTTTTCAAATCTGACATGTGTCACTTTATGTGGTAATAACTTCGGAGTGCTTTTTCCTATCCAAGCCATTCTAAGATTGTTTTCTCGTGACACATTGGACTTTATGTCACTGGTAAATATAGTCAATACATTCAGTATTTAATTATGAAAATCACCAAAATTTAGCGAAAAATAAAAAAAATGTGCATTTTTATTCATTTAAATGTATCTGCTTTAAGACAGAGGGTATGTTCACACGGCTTATTTTCGGACATTTTTCGGGCCGTAAGCGACCGAATAATGGCCAAATAATCGGAAGCAGAACACCTCCAAACATCTGCTCTTTGATTTCAATGGGAAATATGAGAAGGCGGGGGGGGGGGGGGGATTGTTTTATTACGCGGTCATTTTTAATGGAAAAACGGCTTCAGAAATGACTGTAAAAAACGCCACGAAAAAGGCGAGTTGCTAAAAAAACATCTGAAAATCAGGAGCTGTTTTCCCTGAAGTGTCAATGAAAAATGGCTCCAACAGATTCTGCAGTTATTAGGAATATCCCACACATGGCCCTAGTGCACTAATGGACTGAAGCACAGGCCTCAGAAGCAAAGGAGCACCTAGTGCATTTTGGGGCCTTCTTTTTATTAGATTATATTTTAGGCACCATGTCAGGTTTGAAGAGGTCTTGTGATGCCAAAACAAAGGAAACACTCCAAAATAGACCCCATTTTGGAAACTACACCCCACAAGGAATTCATCTAGGGGTGTAGTGAGCATTTTGACCCCACAGGTGTTTCATAGATTTTATTAGAATTTGGACGTGAAAATAAAAAAATAATAAATTTTACCAATAAGATTTAGGTAAAAAAAAAAAAAATTCCACACAAGGAATAATGAAGAAAAAGCCCCCCAACATTTGTAAAGCAACTCCTCCAGAGTATGTAAATATCACATATGTGGGCATAAACATAAGCTCAGAAGAGAAGTAGCGCCATTAGGCTTTTGGAGTACAGATTTTGCTGGATTGGTTTCTTGGCACCATGTCGCTTTTACAAAGCCCCTGTGGGACCAAAACAGTGGAAACCCCCAGAGGTTACCTCATTTTGGAAACTACACCCCTCAAGATATTCTCCTAGGAGTGTAGTGAGCAGGTAAACCCTGCATGTGTTTTCCAGAAGTTAGTGTACACTCAATGTTGCAGAGTGAAAATTGCAAATTTTCTATAGATATGCCAATATGTGGTGCGCAGCTTGTGCCACCATGAAAAAACATTATTATACTGTGTTTCCCAGTTTTAGAAATACCCTACATGTGGCCCTAATCTTTTGACTGGACGATCAACAGGGCTCAGGAGTGAAAGAGTACCATGTGAAACTGAGTCCTAATTTGGCGACTTACAATGTATTGGTTCACAATTGCAGTGTGTTTGTTATGTTTACTATGTTTATTATGTTTGTATGTCAGTAGGTTACTGTCATTTTGTGTGTAAATGTCCTGTGATATCAACCAGCCGTGATTAAGGACGCAGCCAGCGTCTGAAACGCGTAGGCACCGCTCTATGCCACCAAACCACTCTTTGTACTTTGGAAACATTTGCACATTATTTCACTATTTTAAAATTATCTTCAAATAAAACTTGGAAGAAGCTTCCTATTTTAAATGGACACATACAACCCAGTGCTGGATCCACTTCTTCTATCTTTTTGTCTAAATGTCCTGTGCTTGTTACTTGAAAAGAATAAAAATATATATAAAAAAGAAAAAAAACAATTGCAGGGGCTCTGATGTGAAATAATAATAGAAACCCCTGAGAAGTGACCTTATTTTGGAAACTGCACCCCTCAAGGCATTTATTATGGGTAGTGAGCATTTTCACCCCACAGGTATTTTCCATAAATGATTGCGCTGCAGATGGTGCAAAGTACAAATTGCAATTTTTCCCTAGATATGCCATTTCAGTGGCAATTATGTCGTGCCCAGCTTGTGCTACTGGAGACACACACCCCACAAATTGTTAAAAGGGTTCTCCCGGGTTTGGCAATGCCATATATGTGGCGGTAAACTGCTGTTTGGGCACACTGTAGCGTTCAGTAGGAAGGCAGCGTCATGTGGATTTTGCAGCACAGTTTTTGCTAAGTAGTAGTTTTGTTTAGAGTTTTACTGGTATTTCAGTTTATAATGTGGGGGCATATGTAAGCAGGGCAGAGTATATCAGGGCATGGTCAGGTGGTATAATAATGGGGTACAAAAAACAATAAAATAATCCATAGATGTGTGTAATGTCCGTGGCTGCGGGCTGTCAGCTCCAATCGCCTCCTGACAGCCGCAGCCACGAGTCGGCTGGCCACAGCCTCCTCCTCAGGAGATGCCAGCGCTCGCTTCCACTCACCTCAGCCGGATCCCGTAGGGAGCGTGCGCACGTTCATGCATGCTCTTAAAGGGGCAGCACACGTACCAGATTTTTGATGAACATTAACCCGTGAGTACCCTGGACTATAAGAGGGGTTCAGCCCCCTGCTTCTATGCCTGAGCGTTGTTTGTGTTTCCTAGTTTGTCTATGTGATGTCCATTTCCTGTTTCTTGCATTCCATACCATCCTGGTCGAGCACTGTGCTGTGCCAAAGTCGTGCCGTGCTGTATCCCACGTCTGACCTGCTTCACCTCGCCTGACGTCTACCTGCTGCCTAGTCCTAGCCGAGCCTGCCCTCCTGGTGTCTGAGCTGCCACAGGTACCTATACGAACTATAGACACTCACCTGCGCCCTGTTGGCCAGCTGCCTTACCGCCAAGGCGGTACGGCCCAGTAGGTCCACAGACCCTTTGTGACAATGTGTAGTACGCTGTGAAGCAACCCTTTCTGCACAGGCCAGTGTTGCACTGATAAATGGTGTCCTTTCTTATCTTACCTTTGCAGTTTGGGGAATTTTGTTGGAAAAGTGTTGTCCTGGTATAATACGGGCACATAAAAAATGGATATGTTACAAAAAGTTTGCTCACCACATTTCCACTGCGTTTCCAATGCGTTAGTTGGTGCAGGTCGGTATAAATGTATCCAATTGCTGCAGGTGCTTGTAGATACTCCCAATAAGGTCCTGTGTCGACAGCAGATAAACAAGGTAATGGAGGTGAATTATGAAGATGTATCCAGCACTCGGTATGAAAGTTAAATGGTTTATTAGGTCATGTTAAAACAAAGAGATTAAAACAAAAATCCTGGGACCACGCTTACGCGTTTCAGAACATTGGGGCCCTTAATCATAGCTTGGTGTTTCACAAGTAAATTCAAATATATATAGAGATGAGCGAACCGGGACAACCGAACCCGGTTTCGTTCCGAACTTCCGGAAAAGTTCGGTTCGCAGCAAATCCGAACTTCACCGTGTTCGGCCGAACCCATTTTGACCGAACCCGGTCAAAAATATTATACAAATCGGCAGCCACTTGTCTCTATCAATCACTGATAGAGAAAAGAGGCTGCTGATTAAAAATAAAATAAAAAGCATTTCATACGTACCCGGTCGTTGTCTTGGTGACGAGTCCCTCTTCTTCCTCCAGTCCGACCTTCTTTTCCGACGCGGTAGCATGTGATTGGCTGCAGAGGCCTCTGCAGCCTGTGATTGGCTGCAGAGGCTTCTGCAGCCTGTGATTGGCTGCAGCGCTCACATGGGCTGCATCGTCATCAAGGAATGTCGGGCCGGATGTCGAGAGGGACGCGTCACCAAGGCAACGGCCAGGAGACCGGACTGGAGGAAGCAGAAAGTTCTCAGTAAGTATGAACGTCTTTTTTTTTACAGGTTACTCTATATTTTGATCGGTAGTCACTGTCCAGGGTGCTGAAACAGTTACTGCCGATCAGTTAACTCTTTCAGCACCCTGGACAGTGATTATTTACTGACGTCGCCTAGCAACGCTGCCGTAATGACGGGTGCACACATGTAGCCACCCGTCATTACGGGGCCTCATGCACACGACCGTAAAAACACCCGTTATTACGGGTCGTTATTACGACCCGAAATAGCGGGCCCATAGACTTCTGTTAGCCACGGGTACCTTCCCGTTTTCGCACGGGAAGGTGCCCGTGCCGTTAAAAAGATAGAACATGTTCTATTTTTTTATTTTACGGGCCGTGCTCGTAATTACGACTCGTAATTATGAACACGGGCCCGTAAAATAGAAAAATAGAACATGTTCTATTTTTTTAACGGCATGGGCACCTTCCCGTGAGAAAACGGGAAGGTACCCGTGGGTAACAGAAGTCTATGAGCCCGTTATTGCGGGTCGTAATTACGACCCTCAATAACGGGTGTTTTTACGGTCGTGTGCATAATGGGAGCACGGCTCGGAAAAACGACTGGCTGCCCGTGGCCGGCTGTGCTCATCTCCTGAAATACTCTGTGCTGCCTTAAACTCTGTGGACAGGTCAGGATCCTGTTTCTTTTAAATGCTGCTAGGGAACCCGCACGATCCACTATATAAGGCTGCGCTACAGTGCAGCATTTAAAAGAAACAGGATCCTGACCTGTCCACAGAGTTTAAGGCAGCACAGAGTATTTCAGGAGATGAGAGTGCAGATTCAGTGCTGCTGTGAACTCTGCTCTTATCATTACGTAGCTCTCAGTCTGTTACCTCTCCTCCACTACTGTCCTCAATAACACCTTCATGATTGGCAAGTCACCACGTAACGGTAAGAGCAGAGTTCACAGCAGCACAGAGTATTTCAGGAGATGAGCGTGCGGATCTTGTGCGCGGTGGTGACTTGCCAATCATGTGAAGGTGTTATTGAGGACAGGAGTGGAGTAGAGGTAACAGACTGAGCTACGTAATGGTAAGAGCAGAGTTCACAGCAGCACAGAGTATTTCAGGAGAGGAGCGTGCAGATTCTGTGCTGCTGTGAACTCTGCTCTTACCATTACGTAGCTCAGTCTGTTCCCTCTCCTCCACTCCTGTCCTCAATAACACCTTCACATGATTGGCAAGTCACCACACCGCACAATATCCGCACGCTCATCTCCTGAAATACTCTGTGCTGCTGTGAACTCTGCTTTTACCATTACGTGGTGACTTGCCAATCATGTGAAGGTGTTATTGAGGACAGGAGTGGAGGAGAGGTACAACTGAGCTACGTAATGGTAAGAGCAGAGTTCACAGCAGCACTGAATCTGCGCGCTCATCTCCTGAAATACTCTGTGCTGCCTTAAACTCTATGGACAGGTCAGGATCCTGTTTCTTTTAAATGCTGCACTGTAGCGCAGCCATATAAGATTGGATCGAGCGGGTTCCCCAGCAGCATTTAAAAGAAACAGTGTGTGTGTTTGTGTATGTGTGTGTTTGTTTATATATGTGTGTTTGGGTATGTGTCTTTGTCTGTTTTTGTTTTTATATGTGTGTTTGTGTATATGTGTGTGTGTGTGTTTATGTGTGTTTGTGTATATGTGGGTGTGTTTGTGTATATGTGTTTGTGTATATGTTTGTGTATATGTGTGTGTATATATGGGTGTATTTGTGTATATGTTTGTGTGTAGATGTTTGTGTGTGTGTGTGGTGTGTGTGTGTGTTTTTGTATATGTGTGTGTTTGTGTATATGTGTGTATATGGGTGTGTGTTTATGTGTGTGTGTTTGTGTATATATGGGTGTGTTTGTGTATATGTGCTTGTGTATATGTTTGTGTGTGTGTGTTTGTGTGTATATGTGTGTGTTTGTGTATATATGGGTCTGTTTGTGTACATGTGTTTGTGTATATATGTGTGTGTGTGTGTGTGTATATCTTGTTGTGTTTGTGTATATGTGTTTGTGTATATGTGTTTGTGTATATGTGTTTGTGTATATGTGTGTGTGTGTGTGTGTGTGTGTGTGTGTGTGTGTGTGTGTTTATGTGTTTGTGTATATGTGTGTGTGTTTGTGTATATGTGTGTGTGTGTGTGTTTGTTTGTGTATATGTGTGTGTGTGTTTGTGTATATGTGTGTGTGTGTTTGTGTATATGTGTGTGTGTGTTTGTGTATATGTGTGTGTGTGTTTGTGTATATGTGTGTGTGTTTGTGTATATGTGTGTGTGTGTTTGTGTATATGTGTGTGTTCGTGTATATGTGTGTGTTTGGATATGTGTGTTTTTGTTTGTATATGTGTGAGTTTGTGTATATGTGTGTGTGTTTGTCTGTTTATGTGTGTGTGTGTGTGTGTGTGTGTGTGTGTATATCTTGTTGTGTTTGTGTATATATGTGTGTGTTTGTGTATGGTAGTTTGTTTGTGTGTGCGTGTATATATGTGTGTAGGTGAGTAGAAGTATTGGTATTGTTCACATTGATAACTGTTTTTTTATGTTGTTGCAGATTTTGATTTTTCAAATTTTAATAAAATGGTTAACGAGGGTTTTATTGGGGATTTCTTATTTCAATAAAAAAGAATTGTCTTTTTTTTTTTTAAACTTTATTAGTGCCTAGATAATGGCAGTTGGTTGATTGACAGCGTCCATTATTAAGGCGGTACTTAGTGTTAGCCGGTGCAGAGGCTAGCACTAACCACCCATTATTACCCCGGTACCCACCACCACCAGGGGTGCCGGGAAGAGCTTGGTACGATCCATTAACCGACCATCTGTTGTGATGGTCGGGTACTGGGGCGGCCGTAGGCTGGTATTATGAGGCTGTTAAGGGCCAAAAACAGTGGACCTTCCCACCCTTGTAATGCTAGGCTGCTGCTGCTGTGTTGTATCGGGCTGGTTATAGAAATGGGGGGGACCCCCACGTCGTTTCTTTTTTTTATTTAACAAATTTAACAATAGACGGTCCCCACATTTTTAATAACCAGCCATATACAAGGCCGCAGCAGTCTGGCATTACATGGGTGGGAAGGGCCACTGGTTTTGTCCATTCCCAGGCTAATAACACTGTGTTGTATGTGGCTGGTTATGATAAATTGGGTAGAACCCCATGTCTTTTTTTTAAAAAATAAAAAATTAATAAATAAATAATTTTAAAAAATGACGTGGGGTCCCCCCCACTTTTATAACCAGCCAGATACAACACAGCAGCAGCCTAGCATTACAAGGGTGGGAAGGTCCACTGTTTTTGGCCCTTCCCAGCCTCATAATACCAGCCTGCGGCCGCCCCAGAGCCCGACCATCACAACAGATTGTCGGGTACTGGATCGTACCTGGCTCTTCCCAGCACCCCTGGTGGTGGGTACCGGGGTAATAATGGTGGTTAGTGTTAGCCTCTGCACCGGCTAACACTAAGCCTCGCCTTAGTAATGGATGTTGTCACTCAGACAGCGGCCATTACTAAAGTGGTAGTAATAAAATTTGAAAAGAAAAGACAAAGATATAGATAAAATATTTTATTGAAATATTTTATTGAAATAAAGCACCCCCAGCACAACCCTCATTAACCATTTTATTGTAGAAAAAAAAACATCATCTAAGTAGTCCTCGAAACCGACTTAGTAGTAAGTAGTCCAAACACCAAACCTGTAAAAAAATAAAAAAATAAAAAATGAAATAAAACATGTCGTAGGCTTAGATTCAGTTTAATGTGTGATACTGACTGTTATACCATGTATAGAAGCCTGCCGCGAAGTTGACTTAGATACAGGGCGCCAGCAGACCATATCATACATGGCCATACAGACATATATACAAACAAACATACATGCAAACATACATACATACATACATATATATATATACAAACATACATACATATATACAAGCATGCACATATATACATGCAAATATACATACATGCAAACATACACACACATATATACATACATACATGCAAACTATCATACATACATACATGCATACACACACACACATAAAAACATACATACATACAAACAAACATGCAAAGATACATACATACATACATACAAGCATGCACAAATATACATGCAAACATAAATACATGCAAACATAATTACATACATGCACATATATATAAACATACATGCAAACATACATGCAAAAATAAAAACATACATACATGCCAACATACATACATGCCAACATGCATACATACATACATACATGCACACATACATACATGCAAACATACATACAAACATACATACATACATGCAAATGCATAAATGCAAATATATACATGCAAATATACATACAAACATGCACATATATACATACACGTACATGCCAACATACATGCAAACATACATGCACATATATACATACATACATGCCAACATACATACATGCAAACATACATACAAACATACATACAAACATACATACATACATACATGCAAATATATACATGAAAATACATACATACAAACATGCACATATATACATACATGCCAACATACATGCACATATATACATACATACATGACAACATACATACATGCCAACATACATACATGCGAACATACATACATACATGCAAACATACATACAAACATGCATACATGCAAACATATATACATACATACATGACAACATACATACATACATACATACTTGACAACATACATACATACATACATACATGACAACATACATACATACATACATGCAAACATACATACAAACATACATACATGCAAACATACATACATACATGCAAATATATACATGCAAATATATACATGAAAATATACTTACAAACATGCACATATATACAAAACATGCCAATATACATGCAAACATACATGCACATATATACATACATACATGCCAACATACATACATGCAAACATACATACATGCAAACATACATACAAACATACATGCAAACATACATACATACATACATACATGCAAGTATATACAAACAAACATGCACATATATACATACATGCCAACATACATGCACATATATACATACATACATACATACATATATGACAACATACATACATGCCAACATACATACATATATGACAACATACATACATACATACATACATACATACATGACAACATACATACATACATACATACATGCCAACATACATACATGCAAACATACATACATGCAAACATACATGCA
This sequence comes from Rhinoderma darwinii, assembly GCF_050947455.1. NCBI lineage: Eukaryota > Metazoa > Chordata > Amphibia > Anura > Rhinodermatidae > Rhinoderma > Rhinoderma darwinii. Next base: position 410,263,560 of record NC_134687.1, on the reverse strand, counting down.
CATATACACATACATACATTACAACATACATACATACATACATACATACATACATGACAACATACATACATACATACATACATGACAACATATATACATACATACATACATACATGCAAACATTCATACATAAATAAACTCACCTAAGACGTTCCCACGAAGATTTGTAATGTAGTGTAGTGTAGTGTAGAGTGCGCTGCAGCCTGTGATTGGCTGCAGAGGCGGTCACGTGGGATGAAGCGTCATCCCTGGAGGTCGGCCTTCTGACGTCATCCTGACGTGCGTGACCGCCACTACAGCCTCTGATTGGCTGCAGCGGCGACATGGATGAACGTCATCGCTGGAGGCCGGACAGGAAGAAAGGAAGTATGAACGTATTATTATAAAAAAAAATTTACATTAAAATTTTATTTTCTGCTCGCCGAGCATGTACTGTCATGGTTGCTGAAATAGTTAGTGCAGCCCATTAACTCTTTCAGCACCCTGGACAGTACCATGCTCGGCGCACGGAAATGACAGGTTCGGTCCGAACTACAGGTTGGGCCATTTATATGGATACACCTAAATAAAATGGGAATGGTTTGTCATATTAACTTCCTGTTTGTGGCACATTAGTATATGGGAGGGGGGAATCTTTTCAAGTTAGGTGTTGACCATGGCGGCCATTTTGAAGTCAGCCATTTTGTATCCAACTTTCGTTTTTTCAATGGGAAGAGGGTCATGTGACACATCAAACTTATCGAGAATTTCACAAGAAAAACAATGGTGTGCTTGGTTTTAACGTTACTTTATTCTTTCATGAGTTATTTACAAGTTTCTGACCACTTATAAAATGTGTTCAAAGTGCTGCCCATTGTAGAAACAAGAGGGGGAGACGAAACCTCCAGCTCACCTTTGGTGTGTAGATTTTGCACTTCAAATGCCGCACGGATCCTCGCGTCGGCACGCGATGTACTGAGTGGAAGACAAGGACGATGTGGATCCAGCGGAGCTGTAGATAAAACGGAACTTGTTCCAAGTTTAATGAGCGTTTTTCATAAAAAGGTTCAGGAGCAATCCGGACGATGTCCTGAGGTGCTTAGGAGAGATGTGCGGGATTATAAAGGAGCCTACGCGTTTCAAACGCTTCCTGCGTTCTTAATCATGGCTGTATTTAAACTGACTGACTTGTCTCGTGTATTTATCTGTATCTACATATGTGTTTAATTGCGTTCCATGTGTTTGCAATCTCCTGGAACGCAAACCGGAAGTTTAATTAGCTATGCGTTCCACTTGTGTCAGGGCATGGTTAATTATGTAAAAATACATTGATTTTTAAACTGTTGGTGCAACGTCTTAGATGAGTGTATGGGAGTACGAACTATTACTTTTTAATGTGAAGAAAATGAATTTACAGAAGTCGGGATAACGCTACGTTGCTTGACTCCTCAAGTTTGTCATAGAATGAGTGTCATATCCGGTCTAAAGTGAGTTGTTATTGTATTTGCGTTTCAGTGTCACCTGTGTTTCATGGAACGCAAACCGGAAGTAGCTCTGCTGAATTACGTCTTGAAAGAGGATCCCGAGTTCTGCAAGGATTCTTTTGTAAGTATGTGTTTTTTATTTTGTTTACGAACGATGTATCAACATTATCAATGCAATGAGGAGGTAGAAAGATATATTTAAGTTGTGTGTAAGTTTAGGCCGATATGAGTTGAGTTGCAGTGTAAGATTTAGAACAGATGATAACGTTTTGTCAAAATTATCGAGACAGAAATTGACAACATTAAACACGGTTCTTGTTTGTATATTTTTTTGTTATTTATTTATATACTTTTTTATGTTTATAATTATTGTGTCTGCTGTTTTATTTGCTCATTTGAGTAATTAATATGTTGTCATGGTGGTCAGTTAAAATTGTTAGATTACGCCAACTAGGAGTAGGAGATGAAAAGCAACGTGATGGGAATGGGGTATAGGTATGAGGGGGAGTGGGCTAAAAGCTTGTACCTGTACTAGGTATATAACTACATGCAAGTTATATTGAATACAAAGAGAAAAAAATAATAAATGTTTATTATGTTCAACGTATAATTTTAAAAAATTGGATAAAAAATATGGAGATCATAATGTTGGAGGTGATTTTTATTTTGTTTTCACTTTTTCTGTTGTTTAATTGTTATTTGCTCAATGACCTTTGTTGTTAATTTTGTAAGTATTACTTGTTGTCTATGGAGGGCCTTCTAGATAATTCAGGGCTATACCCTTAATGAGATGGTGTTACTAAGATTAGACAGGCTGGTCATTTGTGTATGACTAAAAATTGGTTTCGGGTGAAGAATATTCAATTATTCACTAGAGTTGCTGAAAGGACTAAAATCTATCAGTAACTTTCGTCTTTTCGTTCCCTTACGACAATAGTTGAGTAAAAGGTGTGTCTGAGATAAACTGTTATATATTCGGAACTTAATGTATGGAATTAATATTTAATAGTGGAACATAAGTTCCTTTTTTAAGTTCAGGCCATTAGGGACTCGGGTGTCTAATCTGTAGATCCAGAAGGCCTCTCTTTGGTGAATTTTATGTTGCCAGTCACCGCCTCTCTTAGGAAAATGTACTTTTTCTATGGCGTAACATATTAGCGATTTTATTGTTCTATTGTGATGTGTTATAAAGTGTCTGGCTGCATTGGATATGTTACAGATGTTTGGATTCCTTATGTAACTTAAATGTTCCAGAATTCGCGTTTTTAATTTTCTGCTGGTACATCCTACATATTTCAGACTGCATGCGGTACATTCAATTATATATACTACCGAGATGGTATTGCAATTAATATAGTTTTGAATCTTGAAAGTTTCAGAATTGTTTGAGTTGGAGAAGGATTTGGTGGTGTGAACAGTGGTACATGTTTTACAAGGGTGTTGGCCGCATTTGAAAAAACCTTTGCTTTCTAGCCAGGTGGTTTTGGTTTCTTCTGAAATGAAAAGAGAAGGGGACAGTGTGTTTCCCAGTGTGGGCGCTTTCCGAGCCACTATCTTGCAGCCTCCTTGTAAAATGGTCCTTAGTCCGTCATCCTCCATCAAGATGGGTAAGTACTTGTTTATTATTTGTTTAATTTGTGTAAACTGGTTACTTTGCTGTAATACTAGTACAGGTGTTTTAGGGTCTAGTTTCTTATTTTTAGTTGACTGTTTAAGTAAATTGACTCGGGAAGTTTTTGTGGTAATATCGTTTGCGCGGGTCAATGACCAGTTGGGGTATCCTCTATCTTTTAATCTTGAGTGTATCTGTTGTTGTTCCACCATATATTGTGCTTCTGAGCTGCAGTTTCTCTTTGCTCTGTACATTTCACCTATGGGGATGGCCATGATGGTTTTCTTTGAATGATTACTTCTGGCATGAAGTATTGTGTTGGCTGTGGTAGGTTTCCTGTAGGTTTTTGTTTCTATGATAGATCCTACCTTTCCCTCTAGAACTAGATCTAGAAATGTGATTGTTGTTTTATCGTGATTAAAGGTGAATTGTAGGTTGTATGGATTGCAATTCAGAAATTCTACAAAATTGGGGATACTTGACGTTTCACCCCTCCAGATGAAGAGGAGGTCGTCAATATATCTGCCAAACCAGGCAATGTTATCTCCAAATGGGTTGTTTAGTGAGAAAATGTACTGTTCCTCCCACCAAGCCATGGTTAGGTTAGCTATTGACGGGGAGAATTTTGCTCCCATTGATACCCCCCTTAGTTGTAGATAAAAATCTTTGTCAAATTGAAAGAAATTGTGTGTCATCAAAAACATTAGAATATCCAGTATGTACATTTGAAAATTTTTAGTAAAAGTACTATGTGTGGCTAGATGGTGTGTTAGTGCAGCATAGGCAGTCTGGTGGGGGATACTTGTATATAGAGCAACGACATCACAGGTCAGCCACACATCGTCTTCGTTCCACACTCTGTCTTGAAAATGCATTAAGACATCTTTGGTATCTTTGATGAACCCAGGTGTTCGTTGGGCTAATGGTTGGAGTAGTGTATCCAACCACTCCGATAATTTTTCCAATATGGAACCTATGCCCGAAACGATAGGTCGCATTGGTGGAGGAAACTGGTTTTTATGGGTTTTCGGTAGAGCGTGGAAAATGGGTGTGATCGGTTGTTCCACAAAAATGTAGTCTGCTTGTTTTTGATTGATGAAGCCTTTTGTGACACCCTCTTTTAGAAGATCCTTCATTTTGTTCTGGATTCTTTCTGTGGGATTGTTGTCTAGACGTTTATATGTATTTTCGTCTGATAGTAGATCTAGAATGGAATTTTTGTAGTCTGTTCTGTTCATTACAGTTATTCCTCCTCCCTTGTCAGACATTTTTATAATTATTTCTTTATTATTTTTAAGTGATTTAACTGCGTTTTTTAGGCGTAGAGGAAGGTTAAATTCAGTTTTGGTTTCTTTGAGTTCGTTGGATAGTTTTTGGAGTTCTTTTTCCACCGTGGATTGGAACCACTCCATGGACTCTGTCCTTGATTGTTTTGGGTAGTATTTTGGATTTAAGGTGTGGAAATCAATACAGTTGTCAGTAAGCATGTCCGGATCTTCCGTGCGTAAACTGTCTAGGCAAACAATGGTTTTAAGTTCTTGAAATGAAAATTCCTTTGCTGTTTGAGGAAAATCTTGATATAACTTATCAGAAAGTTCCATAGATGATTGAGTTGATGGACAAATTGAGGAAGTGTTCACTTCTTCCTGGGTCTCAGGTTCATGTGTGAGAAAATGTCTCTTGACTGTTAGGTTCCGAATAAATTTGTTGATATCGAGAAGGGTGTTGAAAGGGTCAAAATTGTTATTAGGAGCAAAATTCATTCCCATTGAGAGCACTTCGATTTGTGGTAATGTGAGGGTACAGGATGACAGATTTGTGACATTCATATCTAGGACTGGTATTTGCGAGATCGGAGGTGACGGCTTTGGACCTGGTCCTGTCGGTCTATGTTTCTTGCCGCCCCTCCTTCTTCGTTTTTTGATAGATATTGGTTGATGTCTGGTCTATGATTATATTTTGTTCGGGTTCTGATGGAATCATCCTCCGATATTCCTTCATTTGAATCTGGCTCAGTGGAGCTGAAGCTGACTCTATGAGATATGTCTCTTTGTCTTCTGTATTGGCTCCGCTGTTTGAGAATGGGTTTGGGTCTGGATCTACTTCTGTCCTTGTTGTTCCAATTGTAGACTTCGTTGGAGCTATAGTCTCGTGTGTCTCTTTGAAATTTAGTTTTTTTGGTTTCGGCTATTGCTCTGTCTAACTTGTCTATATATTGAGAAGTGCGGATCTCAAGAAGTGCAAAATCTGGTGAGTTTGAGAAGCCGTCTAGTTTGCCCTCTGTTTCTGATATTTTGATTTCTAGCTCTGTTAATTTGATTTTTTCTTGATCAGTTATTAACTTCATAAGCTTGATTGAGCATTCTGACAGAATATTGTTCCAATTTTCACTGAAGGTTTCTGAGTAGTTAAAGGATGGTGTTTTCCTTATCCTCAGGCCTCTGGGAATCATATTTTTGGTTATGTAGTTATTCAAGGTAGTGAGGTCCCACCAGATTTTAGCTTGTTGTGCCTTGTCTTTCTCAAGGTTGTGGAACAAAACTTCTAAGTCCTGGTCTTGTATAGTTGTGTTGTTCAGGTTTCCAAACACTTTGGCGGCCATTTGGGCTCTTGTGAGCAATACTTCTTGGGTCATGCTTATAGTTAAAATATTTCCTCTTTTTAGTGAGTTGTCTCCAAAGAAAAAATTGGGTGGTTTTAAAATCAATGGTAAGGTTTTAGCCACTTCATTTATCTATTCATTCATTTATTGCTTTTACTGATAGAAGGCATGCATAACTCAACTCTCCTAAGACACTGTAGTATGCAGATAATAATTTTAAATGCGTATAATTACTACTATGGGAAGCAACCTGTGTTTAGTATTCCCAAGGTGGGTGAGCACGTGAGGTATAAGCCGACAAAATTGTAGAAACAAGAGGGGGAGACGAAACCTCCAGCTCACCTTTGGTGTGTAGATTTTGCACTTCAAATGCCGCACGGATCCTCGCGTCGGCACGCGATGTACTGAGTGGAAGACAAGGACGATGTGGATCCAGCGGAGCTGTAGATAAAACGGAACTTGTTCCAAGTTTAATGAGCGTTTTTCATAAAAAGGTTCAGGAGCTATCCGGACGATGTCCTGAGGTGCTTAGGAGAGATGTGCGGGATTATAAAGGAGCCTACGCGTTTCAAACGCTTCCTGCGTTCTTAATCATGGCTGTATTTAAACTGACTGACTTGTCTCGTGTATTTATCTGTATCTACATATGTGTTTAATTGCGTTCCATGTGTTTGCAATCTCCTGGAACGCAAACCGGAAGTTTAATTAGCTATGCGTTCCACTTGTGTCAGGGCATGGTTAATTATGTAAAAATACATTGATTTTTAAACTGTTGGTGCAACGTCTTAGATGAGTGTATGGGAGTACGAACTATTACTTTTTAATGTGAAGAAAATGAATTTACAGAAGTCGGGATAACGCTACGTTGCTTGACTCCTCAAGTTTGTCATAGAATGAGTGTCATATCCGGTCTAAAGTGAGTTGTTATTGTATTTGCGTTTCAGTGTCACCTGTGTTTCATGGAACGCAAACCGGAAGTAGCTCTGCTGAATTACGTCTTGAAAGAGGATCCCGAGTTCTGCAAGGATTCTTTTGTAAGTATGTGTTTTTTATTTTGTTTACGAACGATGTATCAACATTATCAATGCAATGAGGAGGTAGAAAGATATATTTAAGTTGTGTGTAAGTTTAGGCCGATATGAGTTGAGTTGCAGTGTAAGATTTAGAACAGATGATAACGTTTTGTCAAAATTATCGAGACAGAAATTGACAACATTAAACACGGTTCTTGTTTGTATATTTTTTTGTTATTTATTTATATACTTTTTTATGTTTATAATTATTGTGTCTGCTGTTTTATTTGCTCATTTGAGTAATTAATATGTTGTCATGGTGGTCAGTTAAAATTGTTAGATTACGCCAACTAGGAGTAGGAGATGAAAAGCAACGTGATGGGAATGGGGTATAGGTATGAGGGGGAGTGGGCTAAAAGCTTGTACCTGTACTAGGTATATAACTACATGCAAGTTATATTGAATACAAAGAGAAAAAAATAATAAATGTTTATTATGTTCAACGTATAATTTTAAAAAATTGGATAAAAAATATGGAGATCATAATGTTGGAGGTGATTTTTATTTTGTTTTCACTTTTTCTGTTGTTTAATTGTTATTTGCTCAATGACCTTTGTTGTTAATTTTGTAAGTATTACTTGTTGTCTATGGAGGGCCTTCTAGATAATTCAGGGCTATACCCTTAATGAGATGGTGTTACTAAGATTAGACAGGCTGGTCATTTGTGTATGACTAAAAATTGGTTTCGGGTGAAGAATATTCAATTATTCACTAGAGTTGCTGAAAGGACTAAAATCTATCAGTAACTTTCGTCTTTTCGTTCCCTTACGACAATAGTTGAGTAAAAGGTGTGTCTGAGATAAACTGTTATATATTCGGAACTTAATGTATGGAATTAATATTTAATAGTGGAACATAAGTTCCTTTTTTAAGTTCAGGCCATTAGGGACTCGGGTGTCTAATCTGTAGATCCAGAAGGCCTCTCTTTGGTGAATTTTATGTTGCCAGTCACCGCCTCTCTTAGGAAAATGTACTTTTTCTATGGCGTAACATATTAGCGATTTTATTGTTCTATTGTGATGTGTTATAAAGTGTCTGGCTGCATTGGATATGTTACAGATGTTTGGATTCCTTATGTAACTTAAATGTTCCAGAATTCGCGTTTTTAATTTTCTGCTGGTACATCCTACATATTTCAGACTGCATGCGGTACATTCAATTATATATACTACCGAGATGGTATTGCAATTAATATAGTTTTGAATCTTGAAAGTTTCAGAATTGTTTGAGTTGGAGAAGGATTTGGTGGTGTGAACAGTGGTACATGTTTTACAAGGGTGTTGGCCGCATTTGAAAAAACCTTTGCTTTCTAGCCAGGTGGTTTTGGTTTCTTCTGAAATGAAAAGAGAAGGGGACAGTGTGTTTCCCAGTGTGGGCGCTTTCCGAGCCACTATCTTGCAGCCTCCTTGTAAAATGGTCCTTAGTCCGTCATCCTCCATCAAGATGGGTAAGTACTTGTTTATTATTTGTTTAATTTGTGTAAACTGGTTACTTTGCTGTAATACTAGTACAGGTGTTTTAGGGTCTAGTTTCTTATTTTTAGTTGACTGTTTAAGTAAATTGACTCGGGAAGTTTTTGTGGTAATATCGTTTGCGCGGGTCAATGACCAGTTGGGGTATCCTCTATCTTTTAATCTTGAGTGTATCTGTTGTTGTTCCACCATATATTGTGCTTCTGAGCTGCAGTTTCTCTTTGCTCTGTACATTTCACCTATGGGGATGGCCATGATGGTTTTCTTTGAATGATTACTTCTGGCATGAAGTATTGTGTTGGCTGTGGTAGGTTTCCTGTAGGTTTTTGTTTCTATGATAGATCCTACCTTTCCCTCTAGAACTAGATCTAGAAATGTGATTGTTGTTTTATCGTGATTAAAGGTGAATTGTAGGTTGTATGGATTGCAATTCAGAAATTCTACAAAATTGGGGATACTTGACGTTTCACCCCTCCAGATGAAGAGGAGGTCGTCAATATATCTGCCAAACCAGGCAATGTTATCTCCAAATGGGTTGTTTAGTGAGAAAATGTACTGTTCCTCCCACCAAGCCATGGTTAGGTTAGCTATTGACGGGGAGAATTTTGCTCCCATTGATACCCCCCTTAGTTGTAGATAAAAATCTTTGTCAAATTGAAAGAAATTGTGTGTCATCAAAAACATTAGAATATCCAGTATGTACATTTGAAAATTTTTAGTAAAAGTACTATGTGTGGCTAGATGGTGTGTTAGTGCAGCATAGGCAGTCTGGTGGGGGATACTTGTATATAGAGCAACGACATCACAGGTCAGCCACACATCGTCTTCGTTCCACACTCTGTCTTGAAAATGCATTAAGACATCTTTGGTATCTTTGATGAACCCAGGTGTTCGTTGGGCTAATGGTTGGAGTAGTGTATCCAACCACTCCGATAATTTTTCCAATATGGAACCTATGCCCGAAACGATAGGTCGCATTGGTGGAGGAAACTGGTTTTTATGGGTTTTCGGTAGAGCGTGGAAAATGGGTGTGATCGGTTGTTCCACAAAAATGTAGTCTGCTTGTTTTTGATTGATGAAGCCTTTTGTGACACCCTCTTTTAGAAGATCCTTCATTTTGTTCTGGATTCTTTCTGTGGGATTGTTGTCTAGACGTTTATATGTATTTTCGTCTGATAGTAGATCTAGAATGGAATTTTTGTAGTCTGTTCTGTTCATTACAGTTATTCCTCCTCCCTTGTCAGACATTTTTATAATTATTTCTTTATTATTTTTAAGTGATTTAACTGCGTTTTTTAGGCGTAGAGGAAGGTTAAATTCAGTTTTGGTTTCTTTGAGTTCGTTGGATAGTTTTTGGAGTTCTTTTTCCACCGTGGATTGGAACCACTCCATGGACTCTGTCCTTGATTGTTTTGGGTAGTATTTTGGATTTAAGGTGTGGAAATCAATACAGTTGTCAGTAAGCATGTCCGGATCTTCCGTGCGTAAACTGTCTAGGCAAACAATGGTTTTAAGTTCTTGAAATGAAAATTCCTTTGCTGTTTGAGGAAAATCTTGATATAACTTATCAGAAAGTTCCATAGATGATTGAGTTGATGGACAAATTGAGGAAGTGTTCACTTCTTCCTGGGTCTCAGGTTCATGTGTGAGAAAATGTCTCTTGACTGTTAGGTTCCGAATAAATTTGTTGATATCGAGAAGGGTGTTGAAAGGGTCAAAATTGTTATTAGGAGCAAAATTCATTCCCATTGAGAGCACTTCGATTTGTGGTAATGTGAGGGTACAGGATGACAGATTTGTGACATTCATATCTAGGACTGGTATTTGCGAGATCGGAGGTGACGGCTTTGGACCTGGTCCTGTCGGTCTATGTTTCTTGCCGCCCCTCCTTCTTCGTTTTTTGATAGATATTGGTTGATGTCTGGTCTATGATTATATTTTGTTCGGGTTCTGATGGAATCATCCTCCGATATTCCTTCATTTGAATCTGGCTCAGTGGAGCTGAAGCTGACTCTATGAGATATGTCTCTTTGTCTTCTGTATTGGCTCCGCTGTTTGAGAATGGGTTTGGGTCTGGATCTACTTCTGTCCTTGTTGTTCCAATTGTAGACTTCGTTGGAGCTATAGTCTCGTGTGTCTCTTTGAAATTTAGTTTTTTTGGTTTCGGCTATTGCTCTGTCTAACTTGTCTATATATTGAGAAGTGCGGATCTCAAGAAGTGCAAAATCTGGTGAGTTTGAGAAGCCGTCTAGTTTGCCCTCTGTTTCTGATATTTTGATTTCTAGCTCTGTTAATTTGATTTTTTCTTGATCAGTTATTAACTTCATAAGCTTGATTGAGCATTCTGACAGAATATTGTTCCAATTTTCACTGAAGGTTTCTGAGTAGTTAAAGGATGGTGTTTTCCTTATCCTCAGGCCTCTGGGAATCATATTTTTGGTTATGTAGTTATTCAAGGTAGTGAGGTCCCACCAGATTTTAGCTTGTTGTGCCTTGTCTTTCTCAAGGTTGTGGAACAAAACTTCTAAGTCCTGGTCTTGTATAGTTGTGTTGTTCAGGTTTCCAAACACTTTGGCGGCCATTTGGGCTCTTGTGAGCAATACTTCTTGGGTCATGCTTATAGTTAAAATATTTCCTCTTTTTAGTGAGTTGTCTCCAAAGAAAAAATTGGGTGGTTTTAAAATCAATGGTAAGGTTTTAGCCACTTCATTTATCTATTCATTCATTTATTGCTTTTACTGATAGAAGGCATGCATAACTCAACTCTCCTAAGACACTGTAGTATGCAGATAATAATTTTAAATGCGTATAATTACTACTATGGGAAGCAACCTGTGTTTAGTATTCCCAAGGTGGGTGAGCACGTGAGGTATAAGCCGACAAAATTGTAGAAACAAGAGGGGGAGACGAAACCTCCAGCTCACCTTTGGTGTGTAGATTTTGCACTTCAAATGCCGCACGGATCCTCGCGTCGGCACGCGATGTACTGAGTGGAAGACAAGGACGATGTGGATCCAGCGGAGCTGTAGATAAAACGGAACTTGTTCCAAGTTTAATGAGCGTTTTTCATAAAAAGGTTCAGGAGCAATCCGGACGATGTCCTGAGGTGCTTAGGAGAGATGTGCGGGATTATAAAGGAGCCTACGCGTTTCAAACGCTTCCTGCGTTCTTAATCATGGCTGTATTTAAACTGACTGACTTGTCTCGTGTATTTATCTGTATCTACATATGTGTTTAATTGCGTTCCATGTGTTTGCAATCTCCTGGAACGCAAACCGGAAGTTTAATTAGCTATGCGTTCCACTTGTGTCAGGGCATGGTTAATTATGTAAAAATACATTGATTTTTAAACTGTTGGTGCAACGTCTTAGATGAGTGTATGGGAGTACGAACTATTACTTTTTAATGTGAAGAAAATGAATTTACAGAAGTCGGGATAACGCTACGTTGCTTGACTCCTCAAGTTTGTCATAGAATGAGTGTCATATCCGGTCTAAAGTGAGTTGTTATTGTATTTGCGTTTCAGTGTCACCTGTGTTTCATGGAACGCAAACCGGAAGTAGCTCTGCTGAATTACGTCTTGAAAGAGGATCCCGAGTTCTGCAAGGATTCTTTTGTAAGTATGTGTTTTTTATTTCGTTTACGAACGATGTATCAACATTATCAATGCAATGAGGAGGTAGAAAGATATATTTAAGTTGTGTGTAAGTTTAGGCCGATATGAGTTGAGTTGCAGTGTAAGATTTAGAACAGATGATAACGTTTTGTCAAAATTATCGAGACAGAAATTGACAACATTAAACACGGTTCTTGTTTGTATATTTTTTTGTTATTTATTTATATACTTTTTTATGTTTATAATTATTGTGTCTGCTGTTTTATTTGCTCATTTGAGTAATTAATATGTTGTCATGGTGGTCAGTTAAAATTGTTAGATTACGCCAACTAGGAGTAGGAGATGAAAAGCAACGTGATGGGAATGGGGTATAGGTATGAGGGGGAGTGGGCTAAAAGCTTGTACCTGTACTAGGTATATAACTACATGCAAGTTATATTGAATACAAAGAGAAAAAAATAATAAATGTTTATTATGTTCAACGTATAATTTTAAAAAATTGGATAAAAAATATGGAGATCATAATGTTGGAGGTGATTTTTATTTTGTTTTCACTTTTTCTGTTGTTTAATTGTTATTTGCTCAATGACCTTTGTTGTTAATTTTGTAAGTATTACTTGTTGTCTATGGAGGGCCTTCTAGATAATTCAGGGCTATACCCTTAATGAGATGGTGTTACTAAGATTAGACAGGCTGGTCATTTGTGTATGACTAAAAATTGGTTTCGGGTGAAGAATATTCAATTATTCACTAGAGTTGCTGAAAGGACTAAAATCTATCAGTAACTTTCGTCTTTTCGTTCCCTTACGACAATAGTTGAGTAAAAGGTGTGTCTGAGATAAACTGTTATATATTCGGAACTTAATGTATGGAATTAATATTTAATAGTGGAACATAAGTTCCTTTTTTAAGTTCAGGCCATTAGGGACTCGGGTGTCTAATCTGTAGATCCAGAAGGCCTCTCTTTGGTGAATTTTATGTTGCCAGTCACCGCCTCTCTTAGGAAAATGTACTTTTTCTATGGCGTAACATATTAGCGATTTTATTGTTCTATTGTGATGTGTTATAAAGTGTCTGGCTGCATTGGATATGTTACAGATGTTTGGATTCCTTATGTAACTTAAATGTTCCAGAATTCGCGTTTTTAATTTTCTGCTGGTACATCCTACATATTTCAGACTGCATGCGGTACATTCAATTATATATACTACCGAGATGGTATTGCAATTAATATAGTTTTGAATCTTGAAAGTTTCAGAATTGTTTGAGTTGGAGAAGGATTTGGTGGTGTGAACAGTGGTACATGTTTTACAAGGGTGTTGGCCGCATTTGAAAAAACCTTTGCTTTCTAGCCAGGTGGTTTTGGTTTCTTCTGAAATGAAAAGAGAAGGGGACAGTGTGTTTCCCAGTGTGGGCGCTTTCCGAGCCACTATCTTGCAGCCTCCTTGTAAAATGGTCCTTAGTCCGTCATCCTCCATCAAGATGGGTAAGTACTTGTTTATTATTTGTTTAATTTGTGTAAACTGGTTACTTTGCTGTAATACTAGTACAGGTGTTTTAGGGTCTAGTTTCTTATTTTTAGTTGACTGTTTAAGTAAATTGACTCGGGAAGTTTTTGTGGTAATATCGTTTGCGCGGGTCAATGACCAGTTGGGGTATCCTCTATCTTTTAAGGATTGAGGAGTCAAGCAACGTAGCGTTATCCCGACTTCTGTAAATTCATTTTCTTCACATTAAAAAGTAATAGTTCGTACTCCCATACACTCATCTAAGACGTTGCACCAACAGTTTAAAAATCAATGTATTTTTACATAATTAACCATGCCCTGACACAAGTGGAACGCATAGCTAATTAAACTTCCGGTTTGCGTTCCAGGAGATTGCAAACACATGGAACGCAATTAAACACATATGTAGATACAGATAAATACACGAGACAAGTCAGTCAGTTTAAATACAGCCATGATTAAGAACGCAGGAAGCGTTTGAAACGCGTAGGCTCCTTTATAATCCCGCACATCTCTCCTAAGCACCTCAGGACATCGTCCGGATTGCTCCTGAACCTTTTTATGAAAAACGCTCATTAAACTTGGAACAAGTTCCGTTTTATCTACAGCTCCGCTGGATCCACATCGTCCTTGTCTTGCTGCCCATTGTGTTGGATTGTCAATGCAACCCTCTTCTCCCACTCTTCACACACTGATAGCAACACCGCAGAAGAAATGCTAGCACAGGCTTCCAGTATCCGTAGTTTCAGTTGCTGCACATCTCGTATCTTCACAGCATAGACAATTGCCTTCAGATGACCCCAAAGATAAAAGTCTAAGGGGGTCAGATCGGGAGACCTAGGGGGCAATTCAACTGGCCCACGACGACCAATCCACTTTCCAGGAAACTGTTCATCTAGGAATGCTCGGGCAGCACTTTGAACACATTTTATAAGTGGTCAGAAACTTGTAAATAACTCATGAAAGAATAAAGTAACGTTAAAACCAAGCACACCATTGCTTTTCTTGTGAAATTCTCGATAAGTTTGATGTGTCACATGACCCTCTGCCCATTGAAAAAACTAAAGTTGGATACAAAATCGCCGACTTCAAAATGGCCGCCATGGTCAACACCCAGCTTGAAAAGTTTCCCCCTTCCCATATACTAATGTGCCACAAACAGGAAGTTAATATCACCAACCATTCCCATTTTATTTAGGTGTATCCATATAAATGGCCCACCCTGTAGTTCGGTCCGAATCGAACTTTTTAGTGAAATTCGGCGAACTAGAACGAACCGAACTTTTGATAAGTTCGCTCATCTCTACATATATATATATTGAGTACCATGACTCAGGTGGCTTGCTGTAGGTGGGCCTTAAAAATTAACTATTTCATAAATATAGTCAGTTAAATTGCATAACATCATGTCGTATTCTTAATAAAGCATTTTACAAATCATTTTTACTGGAGTAATGTAAGACAGATAGTATAATTCATAACTTGAATTATTTTAGACCAAAGGATAAAAAGTATTTTAGATCATTAGAAAGAACTGGATATCTAGAATGGTTACTTAGTACTCAGGTGTGTTGTATACTCTGACGTAATCCAGGAGGGGTGATTGACTTGCTGTATGTGTGCTTCACTGAAAAAGGATAGTTCGTTAGAACAGAGGTAATGACATTTGTATATTTGCATATAGATTCTAAAATATGTAAAGTGAACTTAATTTGCTGTCTATATGTTACTTTTTAAATAATCAGTTTAGATCAATGATGTATGTTATTACATCCCTGGTGCTGAAGAACAGCTCCAGTCAAAGTGACAGACAGGTAACATTGCCTAGTGCTGAAGAACAGCTCATCGCTGAATAGAGCATGTGTTATTGTAACGAATTAACAGATAATAAAAATTGCCTTATATTGAAGATTGATTAAGGAGTTGTGTTTTAGATGTTATGTCATATAATGAAATTATCTTATTATATGAGATATGGTTATACATTATTCTCATTTACATTTTTTTTCGGGCATAAATACGAGCATCCTCGCCTCCAGCAGATATGTTTGGGCCCTCCCCTTCCTGTTTCCCTAATTTTGGGGCTTGATAAATTGCCTTTTGAAACAGAAGAAATGTTCCCCTCGGGGCCTCTTTTATTTCCTGACTTATTGTAGCCTTGACTTATGTGATTTTTTCATAGACGTAGTGGTATTAGGAGGGTTGTTTTTTTATGGGACAAGCTGTAGTTTCTTGGTACCATTTTGGGGTGCATGAGACTTTTTGAGCACTTTTTATCATTTTTTTTGGGAGGCAAGGTTAATAAAAAACAGCAATTCTGGCAGTTTTTTAGTTTTCTTTATACAGCGTTCACTATGCGTTATAAACTACATGTTAGCTTTATTCTGTGGGTCAGTACGATTCCGGCGATACCAAATTTATAGCACTTTTTTATGTTTTACAACTTTTTGAACAATAAAATTAAGTTTGTAAAAAGAATGTATTTTTCTGTCGCCAAGTTTTGAGAACCATAACTTTTTTATTTTTTTGTCGATAGAGCTGTATAGGGCTTGTTTTTTTTGTGAGACGAGCTATAGTTTATATAGGTACCATTTTTGGATACGTGCGACTTTTTGATTACTTTTTATTCCAATTTTTGGAAGCCAAAGTAATCAAGAAACAGTAATTCTGGCATTGTATTTTTAGGGTTTTATTTTGCAGCGTACCACGCAGGATAAATAACAATATTTTTTATAGATCAGTCTGTTACGGACACCAAATATGTATAGTTTATTTTTAATTTTTTTCAATAATAATGAAGATGATAAGAGAAAAAGGGCGATTGTGTTTTATTTTATTACTAGGAACTTTTATTTTATTTCTTATAACTTTTTGTTTTCACTTTTTTTTACACTTGTTTTTATTCCCACTAGGGGACTTAAAGTTTCAATTGTTTGATTGCTGTACATGAGGGGTTAATCGGCCAGATTGGAAACTAGCTCCGTTCCCTGCCGTTACAGCATGTTGTCAGCTGCAACATACAGCTGACACCCGGCGGTGGTGGTGCGGGCTCCGCTCCTGAGCCCATACTATCACCGCAGCTTAACTGTAATGCACTTTGCGGGAACAAATATATACGGCGGATATCGGGAAGGGGTTAAAAATGCAAACCAGGTTAAGTTAGTGCAACCCAGCACAGAAGAGTTTTTAATAAAGAGTGTTAACGCCAGTGAAGTTATTAAGAATGGTTCCCTAGCTAGGAATTTACCCAGACAGACAGAAGGCGAAGCTCATTAAATCTGGTTTTAGTGAAGAGTTTCATGTATCAGAATTTAAAGGAGTCGGATGCGTATGGTCAATTGATTTGCACAAAGAAATTGTCAAGATTAAAATTGTTAAAGACCTTG
This sequence comes from Rhinoderma darwinii, assembly GCF_050947455.1. NCBI lineage: Eukaryota > Metazoa > Chordata > Amphibia > Anura > Rhinodermatidae > Rhinoderma > Rhinoderma darwinii. Next base: position 410,246,828 of record NC_134687.1, on the reverse strand, counting down.
CTGAAGGAAGAATAGCAGGCCCCTTTGATAGTTCGCCTTTTTTCTTTAGGAATTATTCCTAAAAAAGAGCTGAATTCATATCGCTTGATACATCACTGGCCGTATCTTAAAAAATCCTGTAAAATGACACTATTGACAGGTCCCTTCCTTCAGTTGAGTGTACCTCATTTGAAACAGCATTATTATTTTGGAGATATTTTGGGCAAGGTGCTTTAGTAGCTTAATACTGATATAAAATCTACCTTCAAGATTCTCTGTTTCTCCTGTAGGATTTAACTCATTGGGATTCCAGTTTAAAAAAAAAACAAAATTTTTTGGACAAGTGTCTCCCAATGACTCCCAAGTGTCTCCCAAGTGTCTCCCACCTCATCATGCTTTTATTTTAAGAGTTTTGCAACATTTATTGAATAGGTTATTGCCAGGGAGGCTCCGGCTGGAGCTTGTTTACGTTATTTGGATAATTACTTATTTATTGGCCATAGTGAATCAAATTAATGTATTACTATATTAAATATGTTCTGTAAGACTACTACATATTTTTGGTTATTCCTCTCGCTGAAGAAAAGATTGGTCTATCTTGTAATTGTTTGGATTTTCCGGGAATCACTATTGACACGGTCTTAATGGAATTTCGGTTACCTATTAAAAAGTTTGCCTACTCAGTGTTATGGTTAAACATAAGAAAGTTACATTGAGAACTGATTCAGATGAACGTGTCCATTTTGCGTCTGCAAAAAAAAGACCGTATTTTATGAGTTTCAGTTCAGTGTGATATCAGTATGCTTTCCGTGTGGCATCAGTGGTCCTGGATTTTTCTCATCATTTCTTTACCAACTGGTGCGTGAAAAATATGGACAGCACGCAGATGTCGTCCATGTGCTGTCCGTGTTTTTCATGCACCCATTGACTTCAATGGGTGACATGGTCCGCAAAAATGTACTAAAATAGGACATGCAGTGAGTTTCACACAATGGACACATGCATGAAAAACACGGACATTTGAATAGCCCCATTGAATTGAATGGGTGCGTTAGCTGTCCATTTTTTTAACGGACAGCACACGGACGTATAATACGCTTGTTTGAATCAGGCCTATGAGAGTTACAATCACTTTTAGGTTTGCTTGTTTTTGTTATACGTGTTATTCTAATGGGAAGTACACTACCGTTCAAAAGTTTGGGGTCACCCAGACAATTTTGTGTTTTCCATGAAAACTCACACTTATATTTATCAAATGAGTTGCAAAATGACTAGAAAATATAGTCAAGACATTGACAAGATTAGAAATAATGATTTTTATTTGAAATAATCATTTTCTCCTTCAAACTTTGCTTTCGTCAAAGAATGCTCCATTTGCAGCAATTACAGCATTGCAGACCTTTGGCATTCTAGCTGTTAATTTGCTGAGGTAATCGGGAGAAATTTCACCACATGCTTCCAGAAGCCCCTCCCACAAGTTGGATTGGCTTGATGGGCACTTCTTGCGTACCATACGGTCAAGCTGCTCCCATAACAGCTCAATGGGGTTGAGATCTGGTGACTGCGCTGGCCACTCCATTACAGATAGAATACCAGTTGCCTGCTTCTTCCCTAAATAGTTCTTGCATAATTTGGAGGTGTGCTTTGGGTCATTGTCCTGTTGTAGGATGAAATTGGCTCCAATCAAGCGCTGTCCACAGGGTATGGCATGGCGTTGCAAAATGGAGTGATAGCCTTCCTTATTCAAAATCCCTTTTACCTTGTACAAATCTCCCACTTTACCAGCACCAAAGCAACCCCAGACCATCACATTACCTCCACCATGCTTGACAAATGGCGTCAGGCACTCTTCCAGCATCTTTTCAGTTGTTCTGCATCTTACAAATGTTCTTCTGTGTGATCCAAACACCTCAAACTTCGATTCGTCTGTCCATAACACTTTTTTCCAATCTTCCTCTGTCCAATGTCTGTGTGCTTTTGCCCATATTAATCTTTTCCTTTTATTAGCCAGTCTCAGATATAGCTTTTTCTTTGCCACTCTGCCCTGAAGGCCAGCATCCCAGAGTCGCCTCTTCACTGTAGACGTTGACACTGGCGTTTTGCAGGTACTATTTAATGAAGCTGCCAGTTGAGGACCTGTGAGGCGTCTATTTCTCAAACTAGAGACTCTAATGTACTTGTCTTACTGCTCAGTTGTGCAGCTGGGCCTCCCACTTCTCTTTCTACTCTGGTTAGAGCCTGTTTGTGCTGTCCTTTGAAAAGAGTAGTACACACCGTTGTAATAAATCTTCAGTTTCTTGGCAATTTCTCGCATGGAATAGCCTTCATTTCTAAGAACAAGAATAGACTGTCGAGTTTCACATGAAAGCTCTCTTTTTCTAGCCATTTTGAGAGTTTAATCGAACCCACAAATGTAATGCTCCAGATTCTCAACTAGCTCAAAGGAAGGTCAGTTTTATAGCTCCTCTAAACAGCAAAACTGTTTACAGCGGTGCTAACATAATTGCACAAGGGTTTTCAAGTGTTTTCTAATCATCCATTAGCCTTCTAACACAGTTAGCAAACACAATGTACGATTAGAACACTGGAGTGATGGTTGCTGGAAATGGGCCTCTATACACCTATGTAGATATTGCCTTAAAAACCAGACGTTTGCAGCTAGAATAGTTATTTAGCACATTAACAATGTATAGAGTGTATTTCTGATCAATTTAATGTTATCTTCATTGAAAAAAACTGTGATTTTATTGCAAAAATAAGGAAATGTCTAAGTGACCCTAAACTTTTGAACGGTAGTGTATATTTTTCAGGTGCTTATTTATGGTCGACTAGGGTTCTCAGGTCTCCATTTTCCCATCTGAGAATAACTAAAACTCTTAAAAATAATGTAGTACTCAGGATGGATTTTATTAATAATTGTAATGGTCACACACTTTGGCAGTCTGAATTGATAATTCTTTCTAAATGTAGGTCTTTCTACAAATGCGTCAGGTGCAATTGGTTATGGCGCCTATTGGAACGGTCACTGGTCGGCTAAACTATGGCATAAATCTAGGGTTAATAATAAAGTCACAAAGAAATTTGTGTTACTGGAATTATTTCCAGTAGTTGTGTCAGTGGTCATTTGGTGAGAACATTTTGCTAATAAACGGGTCATTTAGAATACTGATAATAGAGGATTGGTTTATACGATAAACTGTTTATCATCAAAATGTGACATGGTTGATAAACTCTTAGGCTTCATGCACATGACCATAACCATGTGCACGGCCGTGATTTTCAGGTCGGCTGGCCACGGAGTGTCAGCCGGGAGCCGCCCGCGGGCTGTGCACATGGCCGCGGCAATTATGTTCTATGAGCCCGGACCGCAGAACACGGCCGTAATAAGGCTTGCCCGTTCTTTCTGCGGTGTGGGCTCCTGGGCCATACACGGACCTTGAAAACCATGGTTGTGTGCATGGCCCCATAGGAATGAATGGAGCCGCAATTCTCCCGTCTATTTTCGGGGGAATTGCGGCCGCAAAAGCACGTTCGTGTGCATGGGGCCTTAGACATTTAGTTTTACTTTGCTTACAATTTAATATTTGGTTAAAAGCTAAAAATTTCAGTGGTACTGAAAATGTTGTGGCGGACGCCTTATCTAGTTATCAGATGTCCAAGTTTCGGGAATTGATGCCAGAAGCAGATGCAGAGGGGATTCCTTGCCCAAAACATCTCTGGGGGTTGATATGGGAGTGATCACCATCTTAGTATCCAAATTAGTTGCCCCCAAGACTTGGCAAGCTTACTCTGTAATATGGAAAAAATGGTTGGATTTCTGTGCCATCCTGGCCTTAGATAAGTGCACATCTGATGTTAGCGCTTGTTTAACTTTTGTGTCTTCATTAATTAATTCACATTTCTCTGCTAACCATAATTCTAAGACGTTGGCTGGGATTGAATTTTTTAAAAAATGGTATAACATCCAGCAAATGAATAGTCATTTTTATATAAAGCACTTGATAACAGGATACAAGAGGACAACCCAGAAAGATGATGATAGGAGACCAGTGTCATAAGGTGTGCACGTGCTAAACCCTTAGTAACAACTTTAAACATTAAAAACACATCATTCTTTAATTGGCAAGTAAATTGTGGCATGCGCCACGATTTATTAAAAACACATTAACCATAGGCAATACAGCGCAAGAGGAGCCTGACTTCAATCGCGACACGGCACTCCCTGAGCTGGGGCCCGCCTGCCCCCAGCTCGTATCCTGTAAACAAGGACAGCCGTGCCCCGTGCCACGGCTGTCCCCCCAGGCAGCCGTCGGACCGTCGTCCGGCTTTCGTGACTGCCCAAGCCCAAAACATCCTGGGGACCTGCCGTATAACTAGTGTCCCCCCACGTGCGAGTTCACCCCGCCGTATAACTAGTGGTAAAACTCGCCGTGGTCCACCACCGAAACCGCTCTTAGTTGGAGTGCAGTGCCACGATCCGCCCTGGCTTTACATCACATCGCATTACATAGCATAACATAGCATAACATACCCTAGCCTACCATAACGTAGCATAACCTAACATAACATAATTTCTAACAAGGGAGGGTTTGGGTGGGTCTTTTCTTCTCCTGGTAAGTAATGTCTTACCTCTCTGCTTTCTGGACTTATAAACCCTTATCCTGCTCCCCCTCCCCTATCCTCATTACTTATGCGCTCCTATAGTTCTTTCCACTATCACTCCCCTTTCTCCACTTATCTCACAGTGAACAATGAGTTCACCCTCCCCCTCCAGCCATGCTGGTGCCATTGGCCATGCGGCCAGCTCCATTTTATATTCCTTGCTTCCTAGAACCACCCTCATCAGGGACGCCCTGGCCCACCTTATGCTTCCTCGGGCCTAGTCGTCCCTCGTCCTAAATAAGGTGTGCACGTGCTAAACCCTTAGTAACAACTTTAAACATTAAAAACACATCATTCTTTAATTGGCAAGTAAATTGTGGCATGCGCCACGATTTATTAAAAACACATTAACCATAGGCAATACAGCGCAAGAGGAGCCTGACTTCAATTGCGACACGGCACTCCCTGAGCTGGGGCCCGCCTGCCCCCAGCTTGTATCCTGTAAACAAGGACAGCCGTGCCCCGTGCCACGGCTGTCCCCCCAGGCAGCCGTCGGACCGTCGTCCGGCTTTCGTGACTGCCCAGGCCCAAAACATCCTGGGGACCTGCCGTATAACTAGTGTCCCCCCACGTGCGAGTTCACCCCGCCGTATAACTAGTGGTAAAACTCGCCGTGGTCCACCACCGAAACCGCTCTTAGGAGGAGTGCAGTGCCACGATCCGCCCCCAAAAAAGGTAGGCTCCTCTGCCGATCTTACCTTTTTTACCCCATAAAAACTCCTTTCCACCAGTCCTCCAATCCTTCCTGCAGATTGTTGTTAAATATATCCAGTCCCACATCAGATAAGTGTACACCATCATTCCTGTACATTCCTTGGCACCCAAAATCAATGTCCTTGTGCTGAATAAAAACTCCTTCCGTCTCCACCATAAAGTCCTTCATGGCCTTGTTGACCTTCTTTCTCACCTTTTCAATGGCCGCTGTTGATGTTGCCCCCATCCAACTCCGCCTTTGGATAATTTCTGACCACAAAAACTTTACCCCCGGCCACCTTTCTTTCCATACGGCAACATCCACCTTCATCTTGTTAACTAGTACCCAAGCTTTGGTACTAGTCAAGTCGTTCCCCCCGGTATGTATCACGATCACCTGCGGGCACCCCCATTCTGCCGCTTCCTCCACCAGCTTTCTCATCTGGAGCCATCGAAGACCACGTCTCCCGAACCACTTCACCTTGACCCCGTCGCTCGGCAGGCCCAGTTGTAATCCATACGGTCTCATCCTTGCCCTCTCCCCGGCCCAGTACACGAAGGAGTGTCCAATCACCCATACACTTTTTTCCTCTGTGGGAGAGACAACATACAAACATTAACATGGCAATGGACGAATATAAGTGCATTGGATTTCCATCTCCCCAAACGCTTAGTGCTCCCCACATCTGATCCCGCCGCTGCTGCTTCTGATGCCGCCCCAATTCTGAAAGAATGTGAACCAATTCTGTCCTTTTCTAGCCCCGCTGCCACTGCTGCCCTCTTAAGTATCTGACAAAACTGGAACCTGGACAGGGCAATACCATCCCTGTGCTTAAGGAAAGCTCCTACCTCTGCTCCTCGTGAGCCCAAATAATCCCTCACTGCCCCCACTGGACAAATTGCCCCCCCCCTTTCCTTACCATAGTCACCCATGTCCCTTTCCCTTTTTGATCAGTCTTGGACCTTCTGATAAGGCACTTAACGGTTGTGCCATCCCATTTTATGTCTTCGAGCTGTAACCCATCTTTACCCTTCTTTGAAGTGGACACCAATTCCCCTAACCTGAAAGCACCCGCAAAAGCCAATGTGAATGCAGCCTTAAATAGCAGCACTTCGTGCCTGTCCCTACATGTGGCCCCCAATGCTGCCACCAGCCTCTTTACTCTGCCTGAGTCTAATGGCTCCCTCTTGTCTACTCCTCGTGGCTGTGACCTTGACCAACCCTTTACCACCCGTCTAATTGCAAAAAACCTTTGTATGGTCCGCCTCCCCTCTTACCTTTGTAATAAATGATACTGCCGCCACCAAGGTGGTAGCCCTACCTTTTGCTGCGCCATCCCTCCATATGTTACCCAGCAGCTTCCATAAACACTGCACCGTAATCCCGCCTTCGTTCCTCCTGAAAACCTCCCACTTCTTCCATTCTTTCATGTAGGTCATCCATGTGTTTGGCGCAAACGATTTTTCCACCAGTTTTTCTAGAATCGGGTCAGTACCTGCCAAATATTGTTAGGGCACACATATCCTGTTCGCTCCGCATTTGGTACCAATTGAAAAAATACCTCCCACTTCCCCCTTAACAAAGCATCTGCAATCGAGTTATTGACTCCTGGGACATGTTCAGCTCTGAAGTTGATATTCCACTCCATGCACTTCCCTACCAAATATCTTAATAGTGCCAACACTGGGGGGGAGCAACTGGATAGATTGTCCACCACTGACCCCACACTCATATTTTCTGGCCAAACAATTACCAACCTGTTCCTGAGCTGTTCCTTCCATAATTCCACTGCTACCACTATTGGGAATAGTTCAATCAATGTCATGCTCCTCAACCACCCCTTTCTGTCCAACGTCTCACCATACCCCTGCTCACCACTTTCCGTCAAAAAAGGATCCAAAGCCAACTGACCCCTGAAGCGTCTGAGACCAATCTCAACTTCTGATTGGAGCATGGTTCCCGTAGCCAAATCCGCACTCCATTAAGTTCACCAGGCAACTTTCCCAAAACTGCAGATCCTCTCTTAATGCCCTCATTATTCTAATTTTATGTTGTCCTGCCTTGACTCCTGCCATACTCAACTGTAAACGCCTGGAAAATACTTTGCCCACTGGAATCACCCTACACGCAAAATTAAGGGAACCCAAGAGCGACTGTATCTTTCTTTATGTCACATTCTCGCTGGCTTTCACTTCCCTTACCTCCTTCAACAATGCCTTCCCTTCTCGACAGGTAATCTACATTGGCCTTCTAATGAGTCAATTTTGATGCCTAAATATGACAACTTTGTTACTGGCTCCACTGCCTTTTCTTGTGCTATGGGGCCCTCAAATCTTGAAGTAGCGTTATAAACTTTACTTGGCAAATTTCTGACCCTGCTGGCCCTACTAACAAAAAATCACCCAGGTAGTGGGCAATTGTCTCCCTCCCACAAACTCTTTGCAAACCCTAATGCAAAAATGAACTGAATGCTTCAAAATACGCGCATGAAATGGCGCCACCCATAGGTAAACATTTATCTACAAAAAATTAAAAAAAATTAAAAAAAATTTCCCTTCAAACGACACCCTGTTTATTTAAAACTCTCTGGATGCAATGGTAACAATCTAAAAGCAGATTCAATATCTACCTTGGACATCAATGCCCCCTTTCCCCATCCTCTTATACTTTCTACCGCTGACTCAAATGACTGAATGTACCCCGCTCACTTCCTTCCCTATTGCATCGTTTTAAATCTTGACTACAGATCCAAATACTTCTCACCAAAGCTAAACATTTGCCTTCCCCATCTTTTTTTTTTTGAAGGCCCTATCATACCACCCTATTCCACTATAAGTAGCATGTGCATCCACCACCAGATCCATGTATTTTACAAATACACATATTGCTTGGCTTTCCATCCACCCACACTCTGGCATACACCAGAAAAAAAAAAAAAAGAGACTGATTAGTCCTCTCAGTTTGGCCATTAGTTTCAGGATGGAAGGCTGAGGAGAAGGACAGATCAATCTCCAACTTTTTACAGAAAGCTCTCCAAAACAATGAAACAAATTGTACCCCTCTGTCAGAAACAATATTGACAGGAACCCCATGGAGACGCAGGATGTGTTTGACAAACAAGGTAGCTAACGTCTTGGCATTGGGTAGTTCCTTGAGGGGCACAAAGTGGCACATCTTACTAAAGCGGTATACTACAACCCACACCACCGACTTGCCTTGAGATGGAGGCAGATCGGTGATAAAATCCATGGAGATATGGGTCCAAGGTCTCTGGGGAATGGGCAAAGAACATAGTAAGCCTGCTGGTTGGGACCCAGGAGTCTTGGACCTTGCACAAATTTAGACAACCCAGGCCACCAATAGTTTCTAGAAATGAGGTGCTTGGTACCCAGGATGCCTGGATGGCCAGATAGTGCAGAGTCATGATTTTCCCTGTGTACCCTTAGCCGGAATTGCAGGGGAACAAACAGCTTGTTCTCAGGAAGGTTCCCGGGAGCTGAACCTTGATCAGCCGCAATTTCGGAGACTAAGTCAGAATCAACAGAGGATATGATTATACCTGGGGGCAAAACACAAGCAGGATCTTCCTCCGAAGGAGGGCTGGCCATGAAGCTATGCAACAGTGCATCAACTTTAATATTTTTAGACCCAGCCCTATAGGTGACCACAAAGTTGAATCTAGTAAAAAAACAACTCACATCGAGCTTGTCTCGGGTTTAGCCTCCAGGCAGATTCTAGGAAAACCAGATTCTTGTTTTCGGTAAGGACCGTTACCTGGTGCCTAGCCCCCTCCAAGAAGTGGCGCCACTCTTCAAATGCCCATTTAATGGCTAAGAGTTTGCGGTTGCCCACGTCACAGTTACTCTCAGTGGGCGAGAACTTCCTTGAAAGGTAGGCACAGGGACGGAGATGGGTGAGGGACCTGATACCCTGGGAAAAGACAGCACCCACTCCCGCCTCGTAGGCGTCAACCTCCACGATGAATGGCTCCATTTGGTTAGGCTGAATCAGCACTGGGGCATAGATAAAAAACTTCTTAAGGATCTCAAAAGCCTGGACCGCCTCTGGAGGCCAGTAGAGGAGATTAGCACCTTTGCGAGTAAGATTCGTAAGAGGCTTAGCGATGACCGAGAAGTTAGCAATAAATCTCCTGTAATAATTAGCAAACCTCAGGAAGCACTGTAACGCCTTCAGGGAGGAAGTTTGGACCCATTCAGCCACAGCCTGTACCTTGGCAGGGTCCATGCGGAATTCATTAGGAGTGAGGATTTGACACAAAAATGATATCTCCTGCACCCCAAACACACATTTTTCGGATTTAGCAAAGAGTTTGTTTTCCCGAAGGGCCTGGAGCACCTTCCTGACATGCTCAATGTGGGAGGACCAGTCCTTGGAAATCACAAGTATGTCATCAAGGTACACTACCCCAAGGTAGTCTCTTAAAATCTAATTTATGAAATTCTGGAAGACCGCGGGAGCATTACACAACCCAAAGGGCATGACGAGGTATTCGAAATTACCTTCGGGCGTGTTAAATGCAGTCTTCCACTCATTCCCTTCTCTGACTCGGATAAGGTTATAAGCCCCTCGAAGATCAAACTTAGAGAACCATCGGGCCCCTGAACCTGATTGAAGAGATCAGGAATCAAAGGAGGGGGATACTGGTTCCTTACAATGACCTTATTCAAGTTTCGGTAATCGATGCACGGCCTAAGACCACCATCCTTCTTCCCTACGAAGAAGAAGCCAGAACCTACCGGAGAAGTAGAGGGGCGAATGTAACCCTTGGCCAGGCTTTCCTGGATATATTCTCTCATGGCCTCACGTTCGGGACAAGAGAGATTAAATATCCTACCCTTAGGGAGCTTAGCTCCTGGTACCAAATCGATTGTGCAATCACATTCTCTATGAGGAGGTAACACTTCGGAGGCCTTTTTAGAAAAAACATCAGCGAAGTCCTGAATAAACTCAGGTAGAGTGTTCACCTCCAGTGTTCAGCTGACCAGGTCACAGTTTATGCGAAAGTCAATGGCAGACAGTAACGCTTGGGTACCTGAAATAGTCCGGACGGTGGCTGTGGCTTCAGCACCGATGGAGGCTGGTGTGGCAGGTGGCGCCAGACGTGGCGGGCAGCATCCGATGAAGCAGAAGACACTGGACGTGGCAAACAACACTGGACGTGGCAAACGACACTGGACGTGGCAGAAGACACTGGACGTGGCAAACGACACTGGACGTGGCAGAAGACACTGGACGTGGCAGAAGACACTGAACGTGGCAAAAGACACTGGACGTGGCAGAAGACACGACTCCAACGCTGGTAGGCACAGGAACTGTTAGAATACGGAATACAGGAATGGGTAACAGGGCACGGGTAACAGCTGGAACGGGGAAACACTAAGGGACCATTTGCGAGACAGACTGGGATAGACTAACAATTCTCAGGCAAGGATCAGAAGGCCTGGGGCCTTCTTATAGACCAGGAATTCATGGCAGTTGATGATGATGACGATCCTTTTGTGCGCGCTGGCCCCTTAAGGCCGTGTGCGAGCGAGTGTGCGCACCCTGCGGGACACAGCAGGACGAAGCGGAAGTGAGCGTTGGCGTCTCCTAGGAAGGAGACAGGGGCCAGCGCTCACGGATCCATGGCTGCCGGAGTCGGGAGGCGAGTAGACACGACGGCCCGCAGCCATAGACGCTACAGTATCCCCCCTCTTATGCCCCCTCTTCTTGGAACCAGAGCGAGAGAAGAACTTTTTAATGAGAGCAGGAGCACTGAGGTTCTCTTCTGGCTCCCAGGACCCCTCCTCAGGACCAAACCCTCTCCAGTCCACCAAATAGAAAGTCCTCCCTCCTACCCTTTTGAAGTCCAGGATCTCCCTCACCTCGAACACATCAGAAGAACCGCTGGGAGCAACTGTGGAACTAGAAGTCTTGCTGTAGCGGTTCAGGACCACTGATTTCAGGAGGGACACATGGAAGGAGTTAGGGATTCTGAGGGTAGGAGGCAGCCGCAGTTTATAGGAGACAGGGTTGATCTGTTGCAGAATCTCGAAAGGACCAAGGAACCTGGGAGCAAACTTGTATGAGTGTACCTTCAAGCGAATGTTCCGAGAGGACAGCCAGACTTTAGTCCCCGGAAGATACTGAGGCGGCTCTCTTCTCTTAGTATCTGCCTTTCGCTTCATGCGATCTACTGCCAGCAAAATAGAGGACCGGGTCTGTTGCCAGATTTGCAGGAAGTCCCCATATGCAGAGTCAGCAGCGGGTACCTGAGATGAAGTCGACACAGGAAGAGGAACTCTGGGATGTTGACTTTACACGATGTGAAACGGAGTGGAAGTTGTGGACTCACTTGTGTGCTTGTTGTATGAAACTCGGCCCATGGAAGAAGCTGTACCCAGTTATCGTGCTGTGAAAAGATGAAGTGGTGGAAATAATTTTCCATGATCTGGTTGATCCTCTCAACTTGCCCATTGGATTGGGGGTGATAGGGAGAGAAAAAGTCCAAACTCACATCCAGGAGTTTACAGAGGGCTCTCCAGAACTTAGAGGTACACTGAACCCCCCGGTCGGACACAATGTGAAGAGGCAAGCCATGCAAGCGAAAAATGTGCTGAATGAAGAGACTCGCCAGTCGGGGAGCAGAAGGTAGGCCGGTCAGCCGGATAAAATGTGCCATCTTAGAGAACCGGTCCACCACCACCCAGATGGTGTTGCATCCTGCTGAGGGAGGAAGGTCTGTGACGAAGTCTATTGCGATGTGCTGCCAGGGGGCACTGGGTACAGGCAGAGGTTGAAGCAGGCCGGCAGGCTTGGAGTGAGTCACTTTGTTAGAGGCACACACCGTGCAAGCAGAGACAAAGTCCAGAACATCTTTAGGTAGCGTGGGCCACCAAAAGAGACGGGCAATCAGGTCTTGGGTTTTACGGACACCAGCGTGCCCAGCTAGTTTAGAACTGTGTCCCCAGCAGAAAATTATTTTACTGTCTGCCAACCGAACAAAAGTTCTCCCCGGAGGGATATTTCTAAGATGCAGAGGATTAGCGGTGACAACGCAGGATTGGTCTATGTGAGTCTGAAGGGACTCCACCGTGTCTTCCATCTCAAATGATCTGGACAGGGCATCGGCCCTCACATTCTTGTCAGCGGGACGGTAGTGGAGCAGAAATTGGAAACAGGTGAAAACAGCGACCACCTGGCTTGACGAGGATTCAGTCTTTGAGCGGACTTAAAGAGGCTCTGTCACCAGATTTTGCAACCCCTATCTGCTATTGCAGCAGATAGGCGCTGCAATGTAGATTACAGTAACGTTTTTATTTTTAAAAAACGAACATTTTTGGCCAAGTTATGACCATTTTTGTATTTATGCAAATGAGGCTTGCAAAAGTACAACTGGGCGTGTTGAAAAGTAAAAGTACAACTGGGCGTGTATTATGTGCGTACATCGGGGCGTGTTTACTACTTTTACTAGCTGGGCTTTCTGAAGAGAAGTATCATCCACTTCTCTTCAGAACGCCCAGCTTCTGGCAGTGCAGATCTGTGACGTCACTCACAGGTCCTGCATCGTGTCGGCACCAGAGGCTACAGATGATTCTGCAGCAGCATCGGCGTTTGCAGGTAAGTCGATGTAGCTACTTACCTGCAAACGCTGATGCTGCTGCAGAATCAACTGTAGCCTCTGGTGCCGACACGATGCAGGACCTGTGAGTGACGTCACAGATCTGCACTGCCAGAAGCTGGGCGTTGTGAAGAGAAGTGGATGATACTTCTCTTCAGAAAGCCCAGCTAGTAAAAGTAGTAAACACGCCCTGATGTACGCACATAATACACGCCCAGTTGTACTTTTACTTTTCAACACGCCCAGTTGTACTTTTGCAAGCCTCATTTGCATAAATACGAAAATGGTCATAACTTGGCCAAAAATGCTCGTTTTTTTAAAATAAAAACGTTACTGTAATCTACATTGCAGCGCCTATCTGCTGCAATAGCAGATAGGGGTTGCACAATCTGGTGACAGAGCCTCTTTAAGGTAGATGAGGTTCTTGTGGTCGGTGAAGATCAGGATGGGGTGAGTGGCGCCTTCTAGAAGATGTTTCCACTCCTCCAGGGCCAATTTGATAGCCAGTAGCTCCAGATCTCCAATGGAGTAATTGTGCTCAGCAGAAGAAAACAGTCTTGAGTAGTAGCAACATACCACTGCCTTTCCTTTGGAGCTCCTCTGGAACAGAAGTGCACCTGCACCAACAGAGGAAGCGTCCACTTCTAGTAAGAACTGCCGAGATACGTCAGGGTGATGGAGAATTGAAGCTGAAGTGAAGGCTTTCTTGAGGCTAATGAATGCGGACTCTGCCTCTGGAGTCCACACCTTGGCGTTCACACCCTTCTTGGTAAGGGTAGAGATGGGAGCCGTCACAGAAGAAAAGTTCGGAATAAACTGCCGGTAGAAATGGCGAATCCCAGGAACCATTGTATGGCACTTAGGCCTTGAGGACGTGGACATTCCAGGACAGACTTTAGTTTCTCAGGGTTCATCTTAAGGCCTTGATCCGAGATGACGTAGCCCAGGAAGGGCAAAGACCTCTTTTCAAAGGTGCACTTCTCCAACTTGGCATACAAGCGATTCTCTCTTAGTCGCAGAAGAACTTGATGAACATGCCTCCGATGGGTCATCAGATCTGGGGAGAAAATTAAAATATCATCGAGATAAACTACAACACACATATAGAGGAGATCTCGGAAGATATCATTAACGAACTCCTGAAATACTGCGGGAGCGTTACACAGTCCGAAAGGCATCACTAGGTATTCGTATTGCCCATCGCGGGTGTTAAATGCCGTCTTCCATTCGTCACTCCGGCGAATCCGGATTAGATTATAAGCCCCCCGCAGATCTAGCTTCGAAAAATTTTTGGCTCCTCGTATGCGATTGAAGAGCTCGGAAATAAGTGGCAACGGGTATTTGTTCTTGACCGTGATCTGATTGAGACCACGGTAGTCAATGCAGGGTCGAAGAGATCCATCTCTGGCTGGGGAGGAAAAAAATTTTCAAATAAAACCCCTCTCCAACTTCCCCTTGATATAGGCTGACATCGATAAAGTCTCTGGCAAGGAGAGAGGATATAATCGTCCATGGGGAAGAGAAGCATTGGGAACCAATTCAATGGGACAGTCATAATTCCGATGTGGAGGCCACGTCTCAGCCTCTTGTTTGCAAAAGACATCCGCAAAACTGGCATACTGAGATGGTAGACCGGAAAGTTTCTGAGGCAGAGGGGGCACAACAGGACGGACTTGTGACAGGCAATGGCTATGGCATCTGGAACCTCATTGAAGAACCTCTCCAGAATTCCAGTCAAGTGTCGGGGCGTGTAGACAGAGCCATGGCAGACCCAGCAGGATAGGATTGATAGCCTTTGGTAGTACCAGGAAGGTGATCTGTACTGAGTGAAGAGCTCCGACCCGTAGTGTCAACGGCTCTGTGATGAGCATGATCGGATCAGGCAATGGTAGACCATTCACAGAGGCAACAGCCAGGGGTCTCTCCAGATGGACTGTGGGTAGACAAAAACGATCCACTAGATCCTGCTAGATGAAATTAGCAGCCGCTCCAGAGTCAAGATAGGCGGAGGAAGGATGTGATGTCTCTCCGTTGACGATGGCCACAGGAATCGATAATCTGGAAGAAGTTTTAACATTTGGAGATGTTCTACCTAGAGTTGCCTCTCCAATCGACCCTAGGTACTGAAGTTTCCCGGTTTCTGTGGGCATTGGCGCACAAAATGACCCTTGAGGCCACAATACATACAAAGTCCAGAAGAGCGTCTGCGCTGCTTCTCCTGTTCAGATAACTCTGTCTACCTGCATGGGTTCTTCAGGTAGCGCACTAGGAGTGGACAATAGTGGTCTCTGGACTGATGGTGCTGGTCTGTGGACCCGGCTCTCCTGTCGAACGTCTTGAGAGCGCTCCCGGATTCTCATATCAACCCGGGTGGCTAACAGGATGAGGGCATCCAAGGTAGAAGGAAGGTCGCGGGCTGCCAGTTCGTCCTTGATGTGAGAGGACAGTCCCTGCCAGAAGGTCGCCACCAGTGCCTCATTGTTCCAT
This sequence comes from Rhinoderma darwinii, assembly GCF_050947455.1. Classification (NCBI taxonomy): domain Eukaryota; kingdom Metazoa; phylum Chordata; class Amphibia; order Anura; family Rhinodermatidae; genus Rhinoderma; species Rhinoderma darwinii. Next base: position 410,231,385 of record NC_134687.1, on the reverse strand, counting down.
GCCAGCTCGGCTGCTAGGGTATGGAAGGAGATAGCATACTCCCCTACTGTGGAGCCTTCTTGCTTGAGGGTCAACAGAGTGGCTGCGGCAGAGGATGTTCGACCCTGCTCCTCGAACACGGCACAAAAGGACTGCAGGAACAAGGCTACGTCCGCGGATACAGGTCCTTGTTACTCCAAGATTGGGTTCGCCCATGCGAGGGCCTTGCCAGCGAGGAGGGAGATAATAAACACCACTTTGGACTCCTCGGAGGGTAAGAAATAAGGCCGTAGCCTAAAATGCACCCTGCATTGATTGAGAAATCCTCTACATGCTCTGGGGTTACCGTCGTAGCGAGGAGGAAGAGGCAGAGGAACTTTGGATCCGGGACAAACAGGAGGAGCAACGGGCAGTGGGACAGCAACAGCTTCAGGAGGAAGAACCGGAGGTGGAACAGCGAGTAGATCCAGGAGGACCAGGATAGAATTCACAGCCTCAAGGGGTTGATCCTGACGTGTGCGTAGGTCATGCATCTCTCTCTGTATCTTCTGGACTTCGGTCTTGGGCTGGCCAGTGGGTTCCATGGCCTGAGCGTACTGTCACAAACACAGGGTATGTGGACCCACTAGGCCGCTCCGCCGTAATGGGGAGGCAGCTGACCAGGTCAGAGTCTATGCGAAAGTCAATGGCAGACGGTAACGCTTGGGTACCTGAAATAGTCCGGAAGGTGGCTTTGGCTTCAGCATGGATGGAGGCTGGTGCGGCAGGTGGCACCAGATGTGGCGGCAGTATCCGATGAAGCAGAAGACACTGGACGTGGCAGAAGACACTGGACATGGCAGAAGACACTGGACGTAGCAGAAGACACTGGACGTGGCAGAAGACACTGGACGTGGCAAACGACACTGGACGTGGCAAACGACACTGGACGTGGCAAAAGACTCTGGACGTGGCAGAAGACGCTGGACGTGGCAAACGACACTGGATGTGGCAGAAGACACTGGATGTGGCAAAAGACACGACTCCAACGCTGGTAGGCACAGGAACTGGAACAATATGGAATACAGGAACTGGTAACAGGGCACGGGTAACAGCTGGAATGGGGAAACACTAAGGGACCATTTGCGAAACAGACTGGGATAGACTAACAACGCTCAGGCAAGGATCAGAAGGCCTGGGGCCTTCTTATAGACCAGGAAATCAGGGCAGTAATTAAAGCAAAAAAGCAAAAACAAAAAAACCCTCTAGGATATATCAGCACTCACATGGGAATGTAGTAAAAATAAATAATTTTATTAATTAAGTAGTTAAAAAAGGGGAAAAAAAAAATGCTAAAATAACCATTAGCAAGTGGAGTTGAGTCGATACCCACTACCGGGACAGGTTTAGGCAAATCAATCAATGGCATAGCTAGAGACATAGCAAATTCCACAGACATAATATTAGCAGAAGACCCTGAATCCACGAAGGCACTGCCGGTGGCAGACCTACCCTCAAAAGAGACCTGAAAGGGAAGCAAGATCTTATTAGGTTTCATATTTACGGGAAATACCTGTGCGCCCAAGCAACATCCCCGATGGTCACTTAGGCGCAGAATTTTTCTGGCTGCTTATTCTTACACCTAGGACAGTTGTTCACTTGATGCTTGTCATGCCCACAGTAGAAGGAGAGACCATTCTTCCTGCGGAGCTCTCTACGTTGTTGGGGAGACACGGAGGCCCCGAGTTGCATTGGTTCATCCGAGTTTTCCGTGGAAGAACCAAGCAACGGAACCTCGGGAGCCATCATGGGGGAGCCAGAGGAGAAGGCACAAAAAACGTTCAAGTCGTCGTTCCCTGAGACGTTGGTCAAGACGTACCGCTAAAGCCATAACCTGATCTAGGGAGCCAGAAGAGGGATAGCTAACTAATAGGTCTTTCAGGGCGTTCGACAGACCCAATCTAAACTGGCACCTCAAGGCAGGGTCATTCCACCGAGAAGCTACACACCACTTCCTAAAGTCAGCACAGTACTCCTCAACGGGTCTCTTACCCTGACGTAAGGTCACCAGCTGACTCTCGGCAAAGGCAGTCTTGTCAGTCTCGTCATAAATGAGCCCGAGAGCAGAAAAAAAAAGTAAACAGTGGAAAGTTCAGGGGCGTCAGGAGCCAAGTAGAAGGCCCATTCTTGAGGGCCGTCCTGGAGCCGGGACATAATTATACCCACTCACTAGCTCTCAGAACCTGAGGAGTGGGGCCTTAGATGGAAATAGAGCCTACAACTCTCCCGAAAAGGAGAAAAAAGTCTTCCGGTCCCCTGAGAACCGGTCAGGCAACTTGAGGTGGGGTTCAAGAGGTGAGGTGGAGGGCACTACCTGGTTAGCATCACGCTGGTCGCACCTCTGAGCCAGGACTTGGACCTGTAGGGAGAGACCCTGCATTTGCTGAGCCAGGGTCTCAAGGGGGTCCATAGTAGTGTAGGAACCAGGGTAGAAAAGGTATATGGGCCTGTGATTATGTAATGTCGGGGTAGGGAGAAGACAGGTGAGCCCTAATCTACCCGCCACTCAGTCCTTGCCTACTTGCACGGCCCGTCCTAAGCGACGGCGTACAACTGGGCGACGGTCCCTACACTCAATATGTGCACGAAAGACAAACAGACAAGGGTACACAGAAGCTAAGGGAAATGGGGAAGTTGCCCACGGCAACACCGTGAGCAACAAGAGTAGTGAACGAGCCGAGTCAAACCAGGAGTGTACGAGGTACCAAACGCAAAGCAGGAGCGTAGTCAGTAAAGCCAGGGTCGATATGAAGCAGAGGTCAATAGAAATAGCAGGAACACCAGTGCCAGGAAACAAGAGAGAATCACAGGCAAAGACAAGCCTTAATTGAAGGTATAAATAGACTGAGGGCGGGAGCTAGAACCGTCTGGCCAGGCTGTGATAGGTTCTCCCACTTCTCAGCCTTCCAGCCTGAGTGGTAGCAGATCGAGTCACTCTATGAGACCTAGGAGCATGTGCAGACTGTTTAACCACGGGATTCGACACAGAAGCTGTGTCTGGCAGATCCTTTACAATACCTCTATCAAGTTACCTACAAAAGAAAGCAGGTAAATAGTAATTGTGCAGCAGTGTTTGACTATTGTATATACTGTTAGTCAGCAGGATCACTCAGCCTTGGGACCATATTATTATGGTTTATTTCTTTCCCCCTTCTATAGGGGGTTTTGTGGTATCCAATGCACGATATAAGCAGGTGTGTGTGGTATGTGTCTAGTGTGTGAGTGGAGTGTGTATTGCATGTGTCCACTGTGTTAGTGGCGTGTGTATGGAATTTGTTTAATTTGGCTTGCGTTTAGTATGTTCCAGTGGGTGTGGAGTGGGTGCCGTATGTGTCATATATTTGATTTGGAATGCAATATTTGTGTATCGTGTGTAGAGTATGTTCCAAGTGAGTGGCACATGCAGCATGTTTCCAGGGTGTAAGATATTTGAGGCATGTTTCCAATGTGTGAATGGCGTGATCAGTATATACATACCTCCCAACTGTCCCGGATCCAGCAGGACAGTCCCGCAGTCAGGGCGGTGTCCCACAGTCCCGTGTGGCCAGTGGTATGTCCTGGTTTCAACTGTATTTGTGTCCTGATGATGCAGATAGAGTTGAATCCAATGGTGGAGCAGGTAGCTGTCTGCTTCCTACTCCACCATTAACTATGTAACGCTGTCTGTGAGCGAAACGGCAGAAACGGGCGCATTGCAGTGACGGCATCACGCCTGTCTGCATTGAGCCACACACTGCTCAGACCAGAAAAGGAAAGGAATCTCCTCCAATCGTCGTGGAAATGGGGATAGGCAAGTATTTTTATTAGGCACTATGGGGGCATTTTACTCTATATGGGGACAGTTATGGAGACATTATACTGTATAAGGGCATCTATAAGGTCATTATACTGTATGGGGGAAGCTATGGGGGAATTATACTATATGGGGCAGCTATGGGGGCATTATACTGTGTGGGGCTGCTATGGGGACATTATACTGTGTAGGGGAAACTATGGGGCATTTAACTATGTATGGGAGGCTCTATGGGGCATTATACTGTGTGGGGGCCACTATGGGGGCAGTATACTGTGTGTGGGAGGCAATATGAGGCATTATACTGTGTTTGGATACACTATGGGGCATTACACTGTGTATGGGAGGCACTAGGGGACAATATACTTTGTGGGAGGCACTATGGGGCATTATACTGTGTTGGGCCACTATGGGGACATTATACTGTGTAGTAGCAGCCACTATTGGGGCATTATACTGTCTAGAGGCCGCTATGGGGGTATTCTAATGTGTGGGGAAGCTCAATGAGGGCATTATACTGTGGGGAGGCACTATGAGAGCATGATACTGTGTGGGCTGGGCTGGGTGTGTATGGGCCAGTATTAGGCGAGCTTAAAGGCATAGCTTAACGGGGAAAAAATTTGATCTGTTGTCCCACTTTCCAATACTTGAAAGTTGGGATGGTATACAGGGACGATTCTAGCTTTTCTGCTGTCTGAGGTGAAAATTTAAATGATCTTGATTGACATCCTCCTGGCTGTTCTACGTCACTATAAGTCTCCCACAACTTTTGCGGTTGTGCCGTTGCAGAGTACACCTTGCTACACGGTGCCTGACTATGGAGTACAAGGCAATGGCATGTCCGAGAAAGCTGGAGGAGACTGGTAGTGATGTAGAACAGCTAGGAAGATGTAACAGATCTTACCCATGGAGATGAAAGTAAATTGGTGGTCCACATAATAGAGTAACGCCCCATCTTTCATCTACATGGGTAAGATCTGTTACACTGGCCCCCCTGGTGATACCAGGTGGGCATAACCTCACATCTCTGGTCGTTTTCAGGGCATTTCCAAACTGAGTTATGTCCGGTATAGTGGGCAGAGTACCTTTTTCATGTGGGATATTTGAAACTTGTCTGATACCCTAAATCTATGCACTGTGACACTTTAAAATAATAGACAGTAGACCAACTTGATACGTAGTGATTTAAATACAGTTTATGAAGTGGTCTGTGCTTATTGTTTGTTATATATACCTTTTTCCACTGTGTAGCATCAATATCATGCCCTTGGTTGTATGATTTTCGGAGTGATCTACACACAAATTCCTTTTTAGAACCTCGCTTTGTTTTTATTATGTTGTGTGTTTATAATATTGTATGAAATAAAATTTATATATTTTCTATGATTTGTGGCGTTATGACTCTTGGTTCTCAATTTTTTGATATTATATAAAGGTATAGCTATACACAGTCGATCTATTCTTGCATAAATCTGTTCAGGACCAAGGGTTATAATAAGGGATTTTTTTTTCTTATTTTATAGTCAATGAAAAAGTGTTATTTTTATTTTATTTTTTTGTGGGACATATTAGACTTACAGTATGACAATGGAACCACTATATTTAAAGTTTGTCAAAAGTACATAGTTACATAGGTTAAATCAAGACAGAGGTCCATCAAGTTCAACCTTTCTCAATAAATTACCCGTCATTCATTGCTTAAGTAATTATAACCCTTAATGTCATTGGTCAGTAAATAATCATCTAGCCTTTTTTTAAATGCTGACATAGTATCTGCCATTACTACCTCTTGGGGTAGGGCATTCCATAGCTTGACTACTCTAACTGTAAAGAACCCTTTCCTATATTGATGTCTGAAACGTTGTACTTCCACACACAATAAATGTGCTAGTTCTTTGTATTAACTACACATATTTTTATACATGTTAATAAGATCACCTCCAAGGTGTGTTTTCCAAGCTGACCAAGCCCAGTTTTTCTAGCCTTTCATCCCATTTAATGATCAAGTTTCCCACCTTTGAACCCTCTACGGCTCTCCTATATCCTTGTTACAAGTTGGAACCCAAAACTGAATTCCATGTTCAAGATGTGGCCTTACAAGGGATTTATAGGGTGGTAATATTACATTTCAATTACAGGTTTTTATCTTTCTTTTTATAAACTCTAAAATAGTATTTGCTTTTGCATCTGCTGCTTGACATTGAGTACTGCTGCTTAGCTTATTTGCAGCCAGAATACGCAGGTACTTCTCTTGTACCGTTATCCCCAGTCCTATTCCATTTAATGTATATGCATTAATACTATTATCGCAGCCTAGGTGCATTACTTTACATTTATCAACATTAACTTTCATCTGCCATGTTTTTGCCCATGCTGCCAGCTTATCTAGATCTTTCTGTAAAATTTTATAATCAAGCTGAGTTTTAAGTATCCTACAAAGCAAAAACTGACACCTTACTATCAATCCCATCCACAAGGTCAATAATAAAGAGATTATAAAGAATTGGGCCTAACACAGTTCTTGTGGTACCCCACTGCTGACTTCAACCCCGTCTTTGTTTTCTATCCCTTAATAAATTCTTTATCCACATGCATATATGGTCCCCCAGTCCCTGCCTCTCTAGCTTCAGAGCAAAACTGTTGTTTGACACAGTATCAAATGCTTTTGCAAAATTTAAATATATCACATCAGTCACATGACAAACATCCATATACATTTTTTTAAGCAAAATGAAAAGTATGCTGGAATACTTCACGGACCTGTGCATGAGGCCTAAGAGAACACTTATAAATACAGTTTCAAAAATCAGGCCTGAACAGCTCCCTCTAGTGGTAGACAACAGGGCAACTAAAGATTTTTGTTCAGATATTTTTGTGCAGAAGTTCTTCCTCCTATAACAACCATTGATTAACATGAAGTGCTCCGTATTTTCAAAGAAAAGGTTCTGTGTTTTATACTTCTCTGTGTTCCCGATGCTGTAAAACAACAAAATTACCTCAGATGCTGCAGTTTTACCTATTTTTAAAAAGAGAGGTTCTGCAGCAGCTGAGGTGCGTATTAGTGTGTATAAGTAAGGCCCTATTCACAGTGTCTATCGGCGCTATACATAGAGAGAGATTGCTGACGTATACCTCCAACATAAGCCTCTGACATATGCAACTCTATAGGCATACTGTGGCATATGTCATCCATAGGCTGTCAGTGTAAAAAATAAGTATACCGCACGGCATACTTTTTTTAAATTACTGGATACAGTACCACAGTATGGAATACAGTTATAACAAAGAGTGCACCCTTTCGAATTACATGAATTTTTGCATTGATAACTAATAAAATGTGGTCTGATTGTTATCTAAGCCACAATTATAGACAAACACAATCTAACTAAACTAATACACACAAACAGTTGTACTGGTCATGTCTTTTGTTGAGCACATTGAATAAATATCTACAGTGCAGAGACAAAAAGAGCTAATTGGCAAAAGATGTTTCAGTTAAACCGTAACTGCACTTTCGTCATATTTTTGATATGTTATAGAGACATATCAAAAGTTTGAATGGGTGCTGAGACCCCAACCGTCGCTGAAACGAAGATGCAGAAGTTCTGAGCTGAGCGCCCTGCACCTTCGGCTGTGATCAACACTCCTCATCATCCTGGCCCACGGCTCCCTGCACCACATCGATCCAAAGTTACTGTAGTAGCTCGGGCCTATGTAGTAAACTACACAGGGGCCCTGTTACTGCAGTAGCAGTTTACTTACCCACCATGCTCCTGAATTAAGTCAGGGGTGCTGTGCTGGTTCGTGACACCTTTCAGCGTCACTACGTCACGATTTTTTGTGCACTGCGCACAACCTTGTGACACAATGGCGTCAGAACACTTGCTACGCTCATTGATGGACAGGATGTGGCTCAGGAGCGAGGAGGCTAAGTATAAGAATTCTGATCTGGGCCCTTTATCTAAGCCTATCGTGGGATACTGTCTGCTGGGGCCCTGTATTATACAGGGCCCCAGCAAACAGTATCCCACATGATAGGCTTAGATACAGGGTTCAGCAGACCGTATCACACACAATAAAATTAAATACAGGCTGTATCTATTCCTATCATGTGTGATACTGTTAACGCAATCATGGGCCAAAGTATATTAGACTGAAATTTGTAATGGGTATGTCAACCGATACCGGCCCTCCAGTGATTTATCCACTTTCAAATCCTGTTTTATCGATATATCGGAGAGGAATAACACACAGACGCTGCTGGTATGCTCAAAATAATCCTCTGAGGTTTATTGCCAAACTCAATTACAATAATATCATTCAAAATGGGTGTAGGCTTGAGGTTAACCAATCAGAGGCAATGTGAAAATATTTCATTCAGCCAATTACAGACATACGATACATTCCAAATGCATTATTATAATTCTTTACACATCAGGGTTTGCAGGTGGCCTTATCTTTCTTGGCAAACATACAATAGATTGTGCTATTAAGATGGGGAGACATACTCACATGCATATGTGAATGTGTCTCCTCCTATCTCACTCCCTGTTCATTCGTCCAAGCCTTATATGGGAACCAATGTCAAAGATAGCTCAACTTAGAAACATAAAAACCTGTCTTAAAGGAGTAAAGACTTTCTTATTCATTACAAAAGAACCAAGATGTTAACTCAAGGCAAGATGTCCGCTGCACAAAATAAATTGATTTAAATATTATTTTAATCACTTTCACATTTCCCACCTTTTGTTTATTTTAGGACATTTTGCATCCAAGCCAGGTACTTAAAGAAGGGCTTATCCCCCTTGTGGACTTACTTAACCCATACTCATTTCACTCATAAATTATACTCGATCAAAGGATCCAGGCTGGTGGGTAATTATTTGAGCTTTTGCTGTGAAGCAATTGAAGCGTTTTGGCAATCCTCAAAATATGAGGCTCAGAAGCACATATAATGCAATACATAATAAAACAACCTGCAGGACACTCTGGAGCAACCCACTATCCATCCCCCAATACCCTCAAACCAGCTAGAGGGGTCTAGGCATGGCATACAATCTGGCCACTCTTGCTCTATGTCATACTTGACCAGCATAATGCCAAAAAGGTCTATATAATGGCAACATACTGGGCCAACTACTTGGCACATAACCCCTTTGGCAGCATTCAAAACATCTCACACTATTGTACATTAATTATCTAAAAAATTCAGAAATTACATTCAAAACATCAAACATATAATCTGTAACATTGTCAAATATTTCCGCTAATTTCTCTGTATTATATGCTTCCTTTACTGTTTAGCCTACAAATGATGGAAATAATCCAAACTTCTCCTGCCACGGTAAATGTATTGGTCATAAGAATTGTGTTCGACTGTCAATTACTGCCCTAATGGGACCTTTACCCCTACAGATATAACAGTTCGTGGGCAGCATCTTCCTCAAACCTAATGACACCCAGATAACATAACCTCAGTATTCTCATTGCTGCCATGTACTTCTTATGTATGAGTGACAACAACCAGTGACCTTCACCTCATAACTCCACATAAAACACCTCAGATTGTAATTTGCATATTTACAGTGAAGGAAATAAGTATTTGATCCCTTGCTGATTTTGTAAGTCTGCCCACTGTCAAAGACATGAACAGTCTAGAATTTTTAGGCTAGGTTAATTTTACCAGTGAGAGATAGATTATATTTTAAAAAAAAAACAGAAAATCACATTGTCACAATTATATATATTTATTTGCATTGTGCACACAGAAATAAGTATTTGATCCCTTTGGCAAACAAGACTTAATACTTGGTGGCAAAACCCTTGTTGGCAAGCACAGCAGTCAGACATTTTTTGTAGTTGATGATGAGGTTTGCACACATGTTAGATGGAATTTTGGCCCACTCGTCTTTGCAGATCATCTGTAAATCATTACGATTTCGAGGCTGTCGCTTGGCAACTCGGATCTTCAGCTCCCTCCATAAGTTTTCGATGGGATTAAGGTCTGGAGACTGGCTAGGCCACTCCATGACCTTAATATGCTTCTTTTTGAGCCACTCCTTTGCTGCCTTGGCTGTATGTTTCGGGTCATTGTCGTGCTGGAAGACCCAGCCACGAGCCATTTTTAATGTCCTGGTGGAGGGAAGGAGGTTGTCACTCAGGATTTGACGGTACATGGCTCCATCCATTCTCCCATTTATGCGGTGAAGTAGTCCTGTGCCCTTAGCAGAGAAACACCCCCAAAACATAATGTTTCCACCTCCATGCTTGACAGTGGGGACGGTGTTCTTTGGGTCATAGGCAGCATTTCTCTTCCTCCAAACACGGCGAGTTGAGTTAATGCCAAAGAGCTCAATTTTAGTCTCATCTGACCACAGCACCTTCTCCCAATCACTCTCAGAATCATCCAGATGTTCATTTGCAAACTTCAGACGGGCCTGTACATGTGCCTTCTTGAGCAGGAGGACCTTGCGGGCACTGCAGGATTTTAATCCATTACGGCGTAATGTGTTACCAATGGTTTTCTTGGTGACTGTGGTCCCAGCTGCCTTGAGATCATTAACAAGTTCCCCCCGTGTAGTTTTCTGATGATCTCTCACCTTCCTCAGGATCAAGGATACCCCACGAGGTGAGATTTTGCATGGAGCCCCAGATCGATGTCGATTGACAGTCATTTTGTATGTCTTCCATTTTCTTACTATTGCACCAACAGTTGTCTCCTTCTCACCCAGCGTCTTATGGTTTTTTAGCCCATTCCAGCCTTGTGCAGGTCTATGATCTTGTCCCTGACATCCTTAGAAAGCTCTTTGGTCTTGCCCATGTTGTAGAGGTTAGAGTCAGACTGATTAATTGAGTCTGTGAACAGGAGTCTTTTATACAGGTGACCATTTAAGACAGCTGTCTTTAATGCAGGCACCAAGTTGATTTGGAGCATGTAACTGGTCTGGAGGAGGCTGAACTCTTAATGGTTGGTACGGGATCAAATACTTATTTCTCTGTGCATAATGCAAATAAATATATATAATTTTGACTATGTGATTTTCTTTTTTTTTTTTTAGTATAATCTATCTCTCACTGGTAAAATTCAAGAGTGCCTTTGGTGCTACCGGTTTACCTTCCTTATCCATCCGCATTCTGTTTCTGTTATAATCTGGTTTTCACGCCTTCCACTCCCAGTTGGACACTTCCTGTGGAGAACAATCTTTTCATCGCAGAATCATCAATTGATCTTAATCAGATAATTCAGTTGAAGAGAAACATTAACAATGACAAATTTATACTAAACATTCACAGTAACTAAAAGTGATACATACAAACTGACGTTTCCTTTGATATATATATATATATATATATATATATATATATATATATATATATATTACCGTTCAAAAGTTTAGGGTCACTTAGAAATTTCCTTATTTTTGAAAGAAAAGCACAGTTTTTTAAAATGAAGTTAACATTAAATTAATCAGAAATACACTCTATACATTGTTAATGTGCTAAATGACTATTCTAGCTGCAAACGTCTGGTTTTTAATGCAATATCTACATAGGTGTATAGAGGCCCATTTCCTGTAACCATCACTCCAGTGTTCTAATGGTACATTGTGTTTGCTAACTGTGTTAGAAGGCTAATGGATGATTAGAAAACACTTGAAAATCCTTGTGCAATTATGTTAGCACCGCTGTAAACAGTTTTGCTGTTTAGAGGAGCTATAAAACTGACCTTCCTTTGAGCTAGTTGAGAATCTGGAGAATTACATTTGTGGGTTCAATTAAACTCTCAAAATGGCTAGAAAAAGAGAGCATTCAGATGAAACTCGACTGTCTATTCTTGTTCTTAGAAATGAAGGCTATTCTATGCGAGAAATTGCCAAGAAACTGAAGATTTCCTACAACGGTGTGTACTACTCCCTTCAGAGGACAGCACACACAGGCTCTAACCAGAGTAGAAAGAGAAGTGCGAGGCCCCGCTGCACAACTGAGCAACAAGACAAGTACATTAGTCTCTAGTTTGAGAAATAGATGCCTCACAGGTCCTCAACTGGCAGCTTCATTAAATAGTACCCGCAAAACGCCAGTGTCAACATCTACAGTGAAGAGGCGACTCCGGGATGCTGGCCTTCAGGGCAGAGTGGCAAAGAAAAAGCCATATCTGAGACTGGCTTATAAAAGGAAAAGATTAATATGGGCAAAAGCACACAGACATTGGACAGAGGAAGATTGGAAAAAAGTGTTATGGACAGACGAATCGAAGTTTGAGGTGTTTGGATCACACAGAAGAACATTTGTGAGACGCAGAACAACTGAAAAGATGCTGGAAGAGTGCCTGACGCCATCTGTCAAACATGGTGGAGGTAATGTGATGGTCTGGGGTTGCTTTGGTGCTGGTAAAGTGGGAGATTTGTACAAGGTAAAAGGGATTTTGAATAAGGAAGGCTATCACTCCATTTTGCAATGCCATGCCATACCCTGTGGACAGCGCTTAACACCTTCCCGACCGCCCACTGTCTTTTGACGTCAGGCGGTGCAGGTGCTAAGTTTACAGGGACGTCTTTTGGCGTCGCTGTAGGAGAGGCTGATGAGCGCTCGTGTGAGCGCTCATCCTCTAAGCAGGAGCTGTAACTTACAGCTCCTGATCGTAGAGCAGCCTCCTGAACACAGCTGGGGTCGGCAAACATTCGGACCCCAGCTGTTTGACCCTTTGATTACCGCGGTCCGTGACCGCGGCATGATCAAAGGGAATTTCCCTCTTTGATTGCATCACTGGGATTCCGGTGATGCGATCAAACACCGGGGAATCCCTCTCCAGTCAGCCCTGGGGACCTACAAAGGACCCCAGGGCTGTCTGTTCCGTTTGTCTGCTGTACGATCACACCATGTGCTGCCCTATCAGCAGCCTGAGTCATAGTGACACAGTGTAATGCATTAGCGTACAGTAGTATTCTAATACATTACAAGTTAAGAAAAAAAGTTACAAATAAAGTTATCCCTTGATGGGATTAAAAAAAAAAAAGTAACAAAACAAATAAATAAATAAAAAAAGTCCCAAAAAGAGTTTTTATTTTGCATAAAATACATTTTATTGCCCCTACACTAAATAAAAACCAAAAACCTACACATATTAGGTATCTACACGACCGTAATAACCTGAAGAAATAATCTAATGGGTTATTTAGCGTAAAACATGAATGGGATAAAAAAGAAACCAAAAAAACGATTCCGAAAATCGTTTTTTCCTATATTCACGGCGTAAAAAAAAAATTTTTTGCCCCCAAACTGTGGGAAAAACCAAATACTATTTCTCTCACATAAAACAAGGCCTCATACAGCCACGTCAATGAAAAAAATAAAAAAGTTATGTCTGCTGAAACGCAGAGAGGCAAAAACAGAAAAATTGAGCTGGTCATTAAGGTGTTTTCAGGCCCGGTCATTAAGGGGCACATCTTGCGTACCATACGGTCAAGCTGCTCCCACAACAGCTCTATGGGTTTGAGATCTGGTAACTGCGCTGGACACTTCATTACAGATAGAATACCAGCTGCCTGCTTCTTCCCTAAATAGTTCTTGCATAATTTGGAGGTGTGCTTTGGGTCATTGTCCTGTTGTAGGATGAAGTTGGCTCCAATCAAGCGCTGTCCACAGGGTATGGTATGGCGTTCCAAATGGAGTGATAGCCTTCCTTATTCAAAATCCCTTTTACCTTGTACAAATCTCCTACTTTACCAGCACCAAAGCAACCCCAGACCATCACATTACCTCCACCATGCTTGACAGATGGCGTCAGGCACTCTTCCAGCATCTTTTCAGTTGTTCTGCGTCTCACAAATGTTTATCTGTGTGATCCAAACACCTCAAACTTCGATTCGTCTGTCCATAACACTTTTTTCCAATCTTCCTCTGTCCAATGTCTGTGTGCTTTTGCCCATATTAATCTTTTCCTTTTATTAGCAAGTCTCAGATATGGCTTTTTCTTTGCCACTCTGCCCTGAAGGCCAGCATCCCGGAGTCGCCTCTTCACTGTAGACGTTGACACTGGCGTTTTGCGGGTACTATTTCATGAAGCTGCCAGTTGAGGACCTGTGAGGCATCTATTTCTCAAACTAGAGACTCTAATGTACTTGTCTTGTTGCTCAGTTGTGCAGCGGGGCCTCCCACTTCTCTTTCTTCTATGGTTAGAACCTGTTTGTGCTGTCCTCTGAGTAGTACACACCGTTGTAGGAAATCTTCAGTTTCTTGGCAATTTCTCGCATGGAATAGCCTTCATTTCTAAGAACAGGAATAGACTGTCGAGTTTCACATGAAAGCTCTCTTTTTCTAGCCATTTTGAGAGTTTAATCGAACCCACAAATGTAATGCTCCAGATTCTCAACTAGCTCAAAGGAAGGTCAGTTTTATAGCTCCTCTAAACAGCAAAACTGTTTACAGCGGTGCTAACATAATTGCACAAGGATTTTCAAGTGTTTTCTAATCATCCATTAGCCTTCTAACACAGTTAGCAAACACAATGTACGATTAGAACACTGGAGTGATGGTTGCTGGAAATGGGCCTCTATACACCTATGTAGATATTGCATTAAAAACCAGACGTTTTCAGCTAGAATAGTCATTTAGCACATTAACAATGTATAGAGTGTATTTCTGATTAATTTAATGTTATCTTCATTTAAAAAAACCTGTGCTTTTCTTGCAAAAATAAGGAAATTTCTAAGTGACCCTAAAATTGTGAACGGTAGTGTATATATATATATATATACTGCACAGAATTTTATTATCAAACAGCTGGTTCCATCCTCAGCAAAACCAATATTGTGCAATGGGAATCTACTTGCACTGAGAAGTTTATCATTTAATGGTTATAACACTGACACATGCCTCCAATAGTCCAATGTTAAGGCATGCTGATCTAGAACTTTACATAAAACGTAACCTCAGTATTTAATATTCCCACAACACTTCTTCAATACCGTTATTAATCAAACTAACTTTGGGATTGCATCTGGAGAACTGCTGACATCTTAATCATTGTACAAACATCAGTTCAGTACTTGAGATAAAAACTGTTCCTGTCACTACACACAACTTCTGCAGTGGGGAAAATACTGGCCAGGCTTTAGGCAACCCTGAGAACTGGTCTACACATACAAGCACATTTTCATACACCGCTACCTCGAGTAGTTGTATGTTCTGCAGTCGCTGGAATGGGTAATCTGGCCAGGGTACACTTTTCATAGATATCTTTGCTGTTTTACCTATGTCATACAGTGTGCATATAATGCTCGCTACTACAAACCTAGTGGTGGCATTATTGAATCCAGGCATAAGCCAGTTTCCTGTTACCTGGCTGCACATATTCTTGTTGTCAGGTCTGTCATCTCTTGCTCTCTCAATTGGCTTACCCAATGATCCAACAAAGTTCCTAATACCAATGAGCCCATAATTGTGGGCGATGCCAAAAACGTACCTAGAGTCAGTGTAAATGTTGGCCGTCTTACCTTTTGCCAGGTTACAAGCCTCAGCCTGCACCTCCAGCTCTGCTCCTTGAGATGAACAAGAAGGAGAGAGTGGTTTCTGGGTGATTTAACTTGTGCATCGTATCCTGTCTTGTACATACTGTATATAATGAAGTATCTCTACATTACAAATTTACATTGGAAACCCATGTTGCATATGGATAGACTTTTTCAAAAGAGTGGAGTTTTATTTTTCCACACTCATCTGATAATCCAGAACACTTATAAATACCTGATTAATACAAAAACAAACAAAAATAATTTTACAAAATCTGGCATAAAATTAACAATGTTCAGACAATTTTCACCTCCTTCCCATCTAAATCTGTAAAAACTCATCTGTAAGTGACGTCACCTCGCCCTCCTGTGCAGATTTGCTGGAGGGGGATGGTCTCTTACACAATAACTGGGTGGAGACTACAGCACAGCATACCCAGTGCTATATTTACTGTTCTGGAAGGATCTGGAACCATCTACACAGAAAAACTCAAAATCTGGGTTACTCTCTTACACATTTAAACTAGATTACTCATTGGGGTCTCATACACATTTTGTAGACCTCCAAAATTCATTAATTCAAAACAAAACAAAATTGTACCTGATCAGTCCCATCACGACTCCCTCCTTTTTGGACTCTGCGGAAGTAATGTAGCAGGCTTCAAAACTACATATTTCAACATGGTGAGGTTGGGGACTCTAACTGGGGGCAGTAGTTTGGCCCCCTGTAATACACAATAGCCTGGAACAAAAATTACTTTCTCCTGACAAAACAAAATTTTATCTTTTAACCCCTACCCGACATCCGCCGTATATATACGGCGCTGCCGGGCAGGTTTCCCGCAAAACGCAGTACCATAATGTCGCGAAGATAGTGCGGGCTCAGGAGCTGAGCCCGCACCATTACCACCGGGTGACATCTCAATGTTACAGCTGGCACCCTGAGGTATCGGCCAGGACCGGAGCTAGCATCCAATCCGGCTGATTAACCCCTTAGATGCTGCGTTCAATAGAGATCGCAGCATGTGAGGAGTTTTTAGCCACCAGCACCCCAACAACGTGATTTCTGGGTTGCCGGTGGCTGCAAAGGCGATCAGAGGCCTAATACTTACCTCCCGGTCTGCCAGCAACGAAATTCTCCTATGCCCCGCTCGTCGGCATGGCCCAAAAGGCTGCCGGTACCATCGGCAAGATGGCGCCGGCTCAGCTTCCGGCTTAGAAGCTGAGCCGGCGTCATCAGCAGTGGGTGTCCGCTGTATGTTACAGCGAACACCCCGATGTATCGGAAGGAACCGGAGCTAGCTCTGATTCCTGCCATTAACCCATTCGATGCAGCGATCCAATGCCATCGCTGCATCAAAGGGGTTTGTAGCAACTCAGCGGCCTGCCATGCGACGGCAAGGCTGGTGACTGTTACTATGGCAACAGGAGGCCTAAAAATGGCCTCCTTTCTGCCATTACGGAAACCGATTAGGCCCCGACTGGAGCCGGAGCCTGATTGGCTTGCTATCAGTGAATAACTGACAGTTCTAATACATAGCACTACTTAGGTAGTACAATGTATTAGAACATCAATCAAACAGTTGGACCTTCAAGTCCCCTAGTGGGACAAAAGAAAAGTGTGAAAAAAGTGTAAAAAAAGCAAAAATAAAAGTTGTAAAAAATAAAATAAATGTTTCAAATAATAACATAAAACACAATCGCCCTGTTTCCCTTATCAAGTCCTTTATTATTGAAAATAAATAATAAAACCGTGCATATTTGGTATCGCTGCGTCCGTAACCACCTGAACTATAATAATATTATGTTATTTATCCCGCACAGTGAACGCTGTAAAAAACAACCTAATAAACAATACCAGAATTGCTTTTTTTTTGGTCACTTTGTCTTTCAAAAATTAAATAAAAAGTCGCATGTGTCCAAAAATGGTACCTCTAAAAACTATAGCTTGTCTCACAAAAAACAAGCCCTCATACAGCTCCGTCGACGAAAAAATGAAAAAGTTATGGCTCGTACAACATGGCGACAGAAAAAATACATTATTTTTACAAAAGTAATTTTATTGTGCAAAAAGTTGTAAAACATAAAAAAGTGCTATAAATTAGATATCGCCGGAATCGTACTGACCCACAGAATAAATTTATCATGTAATTTATAACGCATGATGACCGCTGTATAAAAAAGACCCTAAAAAATACTATGCCAGAATTGCTGTTTTTTGATTACCTTGCCTCCCAAAAAAAAGGATAACAAGTGATCAAAAAGTCGCATGTACCCCAAAATACCACTACGTCTATGAAAAAATAAAATAACTTAAGGCTCCAATAAGTCAGGAAACAAACATATACAGTTGTGCCGGCCCGAGGGGAACATTTCTGTTTCAAGTGCCGATTTATCAAGGCCTTAAAATTAGAGAACCGGGAAGGGGAGGGCCCAAACATATCCGCTGGAAGCGGGGTCGCCCATATTATACCAGGACAACACTTCCCAGAAAAATTCACCAAACTGCAAAGGTGCGGAGTGTGGACCAAATGGGAGATAAGTAAGGAAAATACACCATTTATCAGTGCGACGTCGGCCTGTGCAGAAAGGATTGCTCCACAGCGTAACAAATATTTATGGATTATTTTATTGCTTACCCCATTATTATACCACCTGACTATGCCCATGATGTACTCTGCCGAGCTTACATATGCCCCCATATTATAAACTGAAATACCAGTAATACTCAAACAAAATTACTACCAAGCAAAATCCACGCTCCAAAAATTAAATGGCGCTCCTTCCCTTCTGAGCCCTACAGCGTACCCAAACAACAGTTTACTTCCACATATATGGCATCGCCATAGCCAGGAGAACCCTTTTAACAATTTTTGAGGTGTATGTCTACAGTGGCATAAGCTGGGCACGACATTTCCCACTGAAATGTCACATCTAGGAAAAAAAATGTATTTTTACTTTGCACCATCCGCAGCGCAATCATTTATGGAAAAGACCTGTGGGGTGAAAATGCTCACTATACCCCTTAATAAATGCCTTAAGGGGTGTAGTTTCAAAAATTGGGTCACTTCTCAGCGGTTTCTTTTATTATTTCACATCCGAGCCTCTGCAATTGTGAACCAAAACATTATATGTCGCCTAATTAGGCCTCAATTTTGCATGGTACTCTCTTACTCCTGAGCCCTGTCGATAGTCCAGGCAAAAGATAGGGCCACATGTAGGGTGTTTCTAAAACTGGGAAACACAGCATAATAATTATAGAGCTGTCTTGTTATGGTGGCACAAGCTGTGCACCACACATTGGCATATCTATGGAAAAATAAAATTTTCACTCTGCAACATTGAGTTCACACTAAATTCTTCAAAACACCTGCGGTGTTAAAATGCTCGCTACACAACTAGGTGAATATCTTGAGGGGTTTAGTTTCCAAAATTGGGTCACTTCTGGGAGTTTCTACTGTTTTGGTCCCACAGGGGCTTTGCAAATACGGCATAGCGACCAGAAACCTATCCAGCAAAATCTGGACTCTAAAAGCCAAATGGCGCTCCTTCCCTCCTGAGCCCTACCGTGTGCCCAAACAGCAGTTTATTACCACATATGGGGTTTTGCCAAACTCAGGAGATATTGCTTTACAAATGTTGTTGTTCTTTTTTTTTTTTTTTATTGAGAATTTTGAGCTAAAGCTACGTCTTATTGAAGAAAAAATATTTTTTTTATTTTTACTGCCCAATCCTAATAAAATCTATGAAACATCTGTTGCGTCAAAATTCTCACTACACCCCTAGGTGAATACCTTGAGGGGTGTAGTTTCCAAAATGGGGTCACTTGTGGGGGGTTTCCACTGTTTTAGTCCCACAGGGGCTTTGCAAATGCGACATAGCGCCCAGAAACCAATCCAGTAAAATCTGCACTCCAAAAGCCAAATGGTGCTCCTTCCCTTCTGAGCCCTACTGTGTGCCCAAACAGCAGTTTATGACCACATATCAGGTATTGCCGTACTCAGGATAAATTGCTTTACAAATGTTGTGTTTTTTTTTTATTTTATTGATTGAGAAAATGAACAATTTTGAGCTAAATATCCGTCTTATTGAAGAAAAATATTTTTTTTTTATTTTCACTGCCCAATTCTAATAAAATCTATAAAACCCCTGTGAGGTCAAAATGCTCACTACACCTGTAGATTAATTCCTCAAGGGGTGTAGTTTCCACTGTTTTGTCCCTTTGGGGGCTTTGCAATTGCGATATGGCCTCCGCAAACCATTCCTGCTAAATTTGAGCTCCAAAAGCCAAATGGCGCTCTTTCCATTCTAAGCCCTGTTGTTTGTCCAAACAGCTGTTTATTACCACATGTGGGGTACTGTTTTACTCGGGAGAAATTGCTTTACAAATGTTGTAGAACTTTTTCTCCTTTAGTCCTCGTGGAAATGAGAAAAAATTAGCTAAACCTACATTTGTCAAAATGTCGATTTTTATTTTCACGGCCTAATTCCAATAATTTCTGCAAAAAAACTGTGGGGTCAAAATGCTCACTATACCACTAGATAATTTACTTGAGGGTTCTAATTTCCCAAATGGGGTCACTTTTGGGGTATTTCCACTGTTTTGGCACCGCAAGAGCCCTTCAAACCAGACATGGTGCCTAAAATATTTTCTAATAAAAAGGAGCCCCCAAAATCCACTAGGTGCTCCTTTGCTTCTGAGGCCTGTGCTTCAGTCAATTAGCAGTCTAGGGCCACATGTGGGATATTTCTAAAAACTGCAGACTCTGGGCAATAGATAGTAAGTTGCATTTCTCTGGTAAAACCTTTCGTGTTTCTAAAAAAGTTGATTAAACATGAATTTCTGCAAAAAAAAAAAGAAATTTGTAAATTTCACCTCTACTTTATTTAAATTCATGTGAAACATCTAAAGGATTAAGAAACTTTCTAAATGCTGTTTTGAATACTTTGAGTGGTGAAGTTTTTAAAATGGGGGGACTTATTCAGGGTTTCTAATATATAAAGGCTTCAAAGCCACTTCACACCTGAACTGGCCGCTGTAAAAATAGCCTTTTGAAATTTTCTTAAAAATGTGAGAAATTGCAGGTAAAGTTCTAAGCCTTGTAACGTCCTAGAAAAATAAAATGATATTCAAAAAATGATGCTGATCGTAAGTAGACATATGGGGGATGCTAATTAGCAACAATTTTGTGTGGTATAACTGCCTGTCCTACAAGCAGATACATTTATATTTAGAAAAATGCTAATTTTTGCAATTTTTCACAAAATGTCGGTGTTTCTCACAATTAAATACTGAATGTATCGAGCAAATTTTGCCAGTAACATAAAGTTCAATGTGTCACGAGAAAACAATCTCAGAATCGATTGGATAGCTGAAAGCATTCTGAAGTTATTACCACATAAAGTGAACCATGTCAGATTTGAAAAATGAGGCTCTGTCAGGAAGGTCAAAAGTGGCCAAAGCGGGAAGGGGTTAAATAACTTGCATTAGTAGGAAGAAGGAAAAGGCAGGCACTGTCGAGCGAGTATCAATAAAGATTGGAGTGTATCAAATGGCTTCTTTTCCTTGATGGATTGTAGCAGATAAGTTGCCCCAGAGATGCTCATCGAAAAGTGCAGCACAACCCAACTTGATATAAACATATAGAAAATATCGAGGCACTCACCGGACTTGCAACACAGTCTCTTTATTCAAGATCTCGGTCAGGATTTGGAATTAGCCTATGGCTGTTTCACGTGCGTACACGCTTTCTCAAGGCCCTGACGTCACTTCCTTTACCTGCCTTTTTATTCACAAATCCGTATAGACAGTTACATTACAAGATAATAAAAAAAGACAGGGAAATGCACAATATACAATAGTGATTGATGCACCTTACTTGTATCAAGTTAAAATAACGGTATATTTATATTTATTAGTTACATTATTTAAAAACAGCAAGGTTTATGTTATAAAGGAGCTTAGGTCGTTTCGGTCATTAACCCCTTCGCGCTCATCGACGTTATATTATGTCGCGCTAACCAATACGTTCGCGCTCAGCGACGGAACATTACGTCGCGGGAGTAACGGCCATTTTGGCCGTCCTCCCGACACTTGCAGGAGCTGTGAAAGCTGTTGTCTCGTACAGCAGCTGCCGCAGCTCCTACAGCGGGGACCGATCGCTGTGTCCCCGCTGATTAACCCATTAAAAGCCCTGTTCAATAGCGATCACGGCTTTTTAGGGGTTAAGCTACAATCGCCGGCCTGCTACACGATATGCTTGCTGTCAGTGAATAGCTGACAGCTCTAATACACTGCACTACTCATGTAGTGCAGTGTATTAGAATAGCGATCAGGGCCTCCTGCCCTCAAGTCCCCCAGTGGGACAAAGTAATAATGTAAAAAAAAGTTAAAAAAAGATGTGTAAAAATAAGTCTCAGATATGGCTTTTTCTTTGCCACTCTGCCCTGAAGGCCAGCATCCCGGAGTCGCCTCTTCACTGTAGACGTTGACACTGGCGTTTTGCGGGTACTATTTCATGAAGCTGCCAGTTGAGGACCTGTGAGGCATCTATTTCTCAAACTAGAGACTCTAATGTACTTGTCTTGTTGCTCAGTTGTGCAGCGGGGCCTCCCACTTCTCTTTCTTCTATGGTTAGAACCTGTTTGTGCTGTCCTCTGAGTAGTACACACCGTTGTAGGAAATCTTCAGTTTCTTGGCAATTTCTCGCATGGAATAGCCTTCATTTCTAAGAACAGGAATAGACTGTCGAGTTTCACATGAAAGCTCTCTTTTTCTAGCCATTTTGAGAGTTTAATCGAACCCACAAATGTAATGCTCCAGATTCTCAACTAGCTCAAAGGAAGGTCAGTTTTATAGCTCCTCTAAACAGCAAAACTGTTTACAGCGGTGCTAACATAATTGCACAAGGATTTTCAAGTGTTTTCTAATCATCCATTAGCCTTCTAACACAGTTAGCAAACACAATGTACGATTAGAACACTGGAGTGATGGTTGCTGGAAATGGGCCTCTATACACCTATGTAGATATTGCATTAAAAACCAGACGTTTTCAGCTAGAATAGTCATTTAGCACATTAACAATGTATAGAGTGTATTTCTGATTAATTTAATGTTATCTTCATTTAAAAAAACCTGTGCTTTTCTTGCAAAAATAAGGAAATTTCTAAGTGACCCTAAAATTGTGAACGGTAGTGTATATATATATATATATACTGCACAGAATTTTATTATCAAACAGCTGGTTCCATCCTCAGCAAAACCAATATTGTGCAATGGGAATCTACTTGCACTGAGAAGTTTATCATTTAATGGTTATAACACTGACACATGCCTCCAATAGTCCAATGTTAAGGCATGCTGATCTAGAACTTTACATAAAACGTAACCTCAGTATTTAATATTCCCACAACACTTCTTCAATACCGTTATTAATCAAACTAACTTTGGGATTGCATCTGGAGAACTGCTGACATCTTAATCATTGTACAAACATCAGTTCAGTACTTGAGATAAAAACTGTTCCTGTCACTACACACAACTTCTGCAGTGGGGAAAATACTGGCCAGGCTTTAGGCAACCCTGAGAACTGGTCTACACATACAAGCACATTTTCATACACCGCTACCTCGAGTAGTTGTATGTTCTGCAGTCGCTGGAATGGGTAATCTGGCCAGGGTACACTTTTCATAGATATCTTTGCTGTTTTACCTATGTCATACAGTGTGCATATAATGCTCGCTACTACAAACCTAGTGGTGGCATTATTGAATCCAGGCATAAGCCAGTTTCCTGTTACCTGGCTGCACATATTCTTGTTGTCAGGTCTGTCATCTCTTGCTCTCTCAATTGGCTTACCCAATGATCCAACAAAGTTCCTAATACCAATGAGCCCATAATTGTGGGCGATGCCAAAAACGTACCTAGAGTCAGTGTAAATGTTGGCCGTCTTACCTTTTGCCAGGTTACAAGCCTCAGCCTGCACCTCCAGCTCTGCTCCTTGAGATGAACAAGAAGGAGAGAGTGGTTTCTGGGTGATTTAACTTGTGCATCGTATCCTGTCTTGTACATACTGTATATAATGAAGTATCTCTACATTACAAATTTACATTGGAAACCCATGTTGCATATGGATAGACTTTTTCAAAAGAGTGGAGTTTTATTTTTCCACACTCATCTGATAATCCAGAACACTTATAAATACCTGATTAATACAAAAACAAACAAAAATAATTTTACAAAATCTGGCATAAAATTAACAATGTTCAGACAATTTTCACCTCCTTCCCATCTAAATCTGTAAAAACTCATCTGTAAGTGACGTCACCTCGCCCTCCTGTGCAGATTTGCTGGAGGGGGATGGTCTCTTACACAATAACTGGGTGGAGACTACAGCACAGCATACCCAGTGCTATATTTACTGTTCTGGAAGGATCTGGAACCATCTACACAGAAAAACTCAAAATCTGGGTTACTCTCTTACACATTTAAACTAGATTACTCATTGGGGTCTCATACACATTTTGTAGACCTCCAAAATTCATTAATTCAAAACAAAACAAAATTGTACCTGATCAGTCCCATCACGACTCCCTCCTTTTTGGACTCTGCGGAAGTAATGTAGCAGGCTTCAAAACTACATATTTCAACATGGTGAGGTTGGGGACTCTAACTGGGGGCAGTAGTTTGGCCCCCTGTAATACACAATAGCCTGGAACAAAAATTACTTTCTCCTGACAAAACAAAATTTTATCTTTTAACCCCTACCCGACATCCGCCGTATATATACGGCGCTGCCGGGCAGGTTTCCCGCAAAACGCAGTACCATAATGTCGCGAAGATAGTGCGGGCTCAGGAGCTGAGCCCGCACCATTACCACCGGGTGACATCTCAATGTTACAGCTGGCACCCTGAGGTATCGGCCAGGACCGGAGCTAGCATCCAATCCGGCTGATTAACCCCTTAGATGCTGCGTTCAATAGAGATCGCAGCATGTGAGGAGTTTTTAGCCACCAGCACCCCAACAACGTGATTTCTGGGTTGCCGGTGGCTGCAAAGGCGATCAGAGGCCTAATACTTACCTCCCGGTCTGCCAGCAACGAAATTCTCCTATGCCCCGCTCGTCGGCATGGCCCAAAAGGCTGCCGGTACCATCGGCAAGATGGCGCCGGCTCAGCTTCCGGCTTAGAAGCTGAGCCGGCGTCATCAGCAGTGGGTGTCCGCTGTATGTTACAGCGAACACCCCGATGTATCGGAAGGAACCGGAGCTAGCTCTGATTCCTGCCATTAACCCATTCGATGCAGCGATCCAATGCCATCGCTGCATCAAAGGGGTTTGTAGCAACTCAGCGGCCTGCCATGCGACGGCAAGGCTGGTGACTGTTACTATGGCAACAGGAGGCCTAAAAATGGCCTCCTTTCTGCCATTACGGAAACCGATTAGGCCCCGACTGGAGCCGGAGCCTGATTGGCTTGCTATCAGTGAATAACTGACAGTTCTAATACATAGCACTACTTAGGTAGTACAATGTATTAGAACATCAATCAAACAGTTGGACCTTCAAGTCCCCTAGTGGGACAAAAGAAAAGTGTGAAAAAAGTGTAAAAAAAGCAAAAATAAAAGTTGTAAAAAATAAAATAAATGTTTCAAATAATAACATAAAACACAATCGCCCTGTTTCCCTTATCAAGTCCTTTATTATTGAAAATAAATAATAAAACCGTGCATATTTGGTATCGCTGCGTCCGTAACCACCTGAACTATAATAATATTATGTTATTTATCCCGCACAGTGAACGCTGTAAAAAACAACCTAATAAACAATACCAGAATTGCTTTTTTTTTGGTCACTTTGTCTTTCAAAAATTAAATAAAAAGTCGCATGTGTCCAAAAATGGTACCTCTAAAAACTATAGCTTGTCTCACAAAAAACAAGCCCTCATACAGCTCCGTCGACGAAAAAATGAAAAAGTTATGGCTCGTACAACATGGCGACAGAAAAAATACATTATTTTTACAAAAGTAATTTTATTGTGCAAAAAGTTGTAAAACATAAAAAAGTGCTATAAATTAGATATCGCCGGAATCGTACTGACCCACAGAATAAATTTATCATGTAATTTATAACGCATGATGACCGCTGTATAAAAAAGACCCTAAAAAATACTATGCCAGAATTGCTGTTTTTTGATTACCTTGCCTCCCAAAAAAAAGGATAACAAGTGATCAAAAAGTCGCATGTACCCCAAAATACCACTACGTCTATGAAAAAATAAAATAACTTAAGGCTCCAATAAGTCAGGAAACAAACATATACAGTTGTGCCGGCCCGAGGGGAACATTTCTGTTTCAAGTGCCGATTTATCAAGGCCTTAAAATTAGAGAACCGGGAAGGGGAGGGCCCAAACATATCCGCTGGAAGCGGGGTCGCCCATATTATACCAGGACAACACTTCCCAGAAAAATTCACCAAACTGCAAAGGTGCGGAGTGTGGACCAAATGGGAGATAAGTAAGGAAAATACACCATTTATCAGTGCGACGTCGGCCTGTGCAGAAAGGATTGCTCCACAGCGTAACAAATATTTATGGATTATTTTATTGCTTACCCCATTATTATACCACCTGACTATGCCCATGATGTACTCTGCCGAGCTTACATATGCCCCCATATTATAAACTGAAATACCAGTAATACTCAAACAAAATTACTACCAAGCAAAATCCACGCTCCAAAAATTAAATGGCGCTCCTTCCCTTCTGAGCCCTACAGCGTACCCAAACAACAGTTTACTTCCACATATATGGCATCGCCATAGCCAGGAGAACCCTTTTAACAATTTTTGAGGTGTATGTCTACAGTGGCATAAGCTGGGCACGACATTTCCCACTGAAATGTCACATCTAGGAAAAAAAATGTATTTTTACTTTGCACCATCCGCAGCGCAATCATTTATGGAAAAGACCTGTGGGGTGAAAATGCTCACTATACCCCTTAATAAATGCCTTAAGGGGTGTAGTTTCAAAAATTGGGTCACTTCTCAGCGGTTTCTTTTATTATTTCACATCCGAGCCTCTGCAATTGTGAACCAAAACATTATATGTCGCCTAATTAGGCCTCAATTTTGCATGGTACTCTCTTACTCCTGAGCCCTGTCGATAGTCCAGGCAAAAGATAGGGCCACATGTAGGGTGTTTCTAAAACTGGGAAACACAGCATAATAATTATAGAGCTGTCTTGTTATGGTGGCACAAGCTGTGCACCACACATTGGCATATCTATGGAAAAATAAAATTTTCACTCTGCAACATTGAGTTCACACTAAATTCTTCAAAACACCTGCGGTGTTAAAATGCTCGCTACACAACTAGGTGAATATCTTGAGGGGTTTAGTTTCCAAAATTGGGTCACTTCTGGGAGTTTCTACTGTTTTGGTCCCACAGGGGCTTTGCAAATACGGCATAGCGACCAGAAACCTATCCAGCAAAATCTGGACTCTAAAAGCCAAATGGCGCTCCTTCCCTCCTGAGCCCTACCGTGTGCCCAAACAGCAGTTTATTACCACATATGGGGTTTTGCCAAACTCAGGAGATATTGCTTTACAAATGTTGTTGTTCTTTTTTTTTTTTTTTATTGAGAATTTTGAGCTAAAGCTACGTCTTATTGAAGAAAAAATATTTTTTTTATTTTTACTGCCCAATCCTAATAAAATCTATGAAACATCTGTTGCGTCAAAATTCTCACTACACCCCTAGGTGAATACCTTGAGGGGTGTAGTTTCCAAAATGGGGTCACTTGTGGGGGGTTTCCACTGTTTTAGTCCCACAGGGGCTTTGCAAATGCGACATAGCGCCCAGAAACCAATCCAGTAAAATCTGCACTCCAAAAGCCAAATGGTGCTCCTTCCCTTCTGAGCCCTACTGTGTGCCCAAACAGCAGTTTATGACCACATATCAGGTATTGCCGTACTCAGGATAAATTGCTTTACAAATGTTGTGTTTTTTTTTTATTTTATTGATTGAGAAAATGAACAATTTTGAGCTAAATATCCGTCTTATTGAAGAAAAATATTTTTTTTTTATTTTCACTGCCCAATTCTAATAAAATCTATAAAACCCCTGTGAGGTCAAAATGCTCACTACACCTGTAGATTAATTCCTCAAGGGGTGTAGTTTCCACTGTTTTGTCCCTTTGGGGGCTTTGCAATTGCGATATGGCCTCCGCAAACCATTCCTGCTAAATTTGAGCTCCAAAAGCCAAATGGCGCTCTTTCCATTCTAAGCCCTGTTGTTTGTCCAAACAGCTGTTTATTACCACATGTGGGGTACTGTTTTACTCGGGAGAAATTGCTTTACAAATGTTGTAGAACTTTTTCTCCTTTAGTCCTCGTGGAAATGAGAAAAAATTAGCTAAACCTACATTTGTCAAAATGTCGATTTTTATTTTCACGGCCTAATTCCAATAATTTCTGCAAAAAAACTGTGGGGTCAAAATGCTCACTATACCACTAGATAATTTACTTGAGGGTTCTAATTTCCCAAATGGGGTCACTTTTGGGGTATTTCCACTGTTTTGGCACCGCAAGAGCCCTTCAAACCAGACATGGTGCCTAAAATATTTTCTAATAAAAAGGAGCCCCCAAAATCCACTAGGTGCTCCTTTGCTTCTGAGGCCTGTGCTTCAGTCAATTAGCAGTCTAGGGCCACATGTGGGATATTTCTAAAAACTGCAGACTCTGGGCAATAGATAGTAAGTTGCATTTCTCTGGTAAAACCTTTCGTGTTTCTAAAAAAGTTGATTAAACATGAATTTCTGCAAAAAAAAAAAGAAATTTGTAAATTTCACCTCTACTTTATTTAAATTCATGTGAAACATCTAAAGGATTAAGAAACTTTCTAAATGCTGTTTTGAATACTTTGAGTGGTGAAGTTTTTAAAATGGGGGGACTTATTCAGGGTTTCTAATATATAAAGGCTTCAAAGCCACTTCACACCTGAACTGGCCGCTGTAAAAATAGCCTTTTGAAATTTTCTTAAAAATGTGAGAAATTGCAGGTAAAGTTCTAAGCCTTGTAACGTCCTAGAAAAATAAAATGATATTCAAAAAATGATGCTGATCGTAAGTAGACATATGGGGGATGCTAATTAGCAACAATTTTGTGTGGTATAACTGCCTGTCCTACAAGCAGATACATTTATATTTAGAAAAATGCTAATTTTTGCAATTTTTCACAAAATGTCGGTGTTTCTCACAATTAAATACTGAATGTATCGAGCAAATTTTGCCAGTAACATAAAGTTCAATGTGTCACGAGAAAACAATCTCAGAATCGATTGGATAGCTGAAAGCATTCTGAAGTTATTACCACATAAAGTGAACCATGTCAGATTTGAAAAATGAGGCTCTGTCAGGAAGGTCAAAAGTGGCCAAAGCGGGAAGGGGTTAAATAACTTGCATTAGTAGGAAGAAGGAAAAGGCAGGCACTGTCGAGCGAGTATCAATAAAGATTGGAGTGTATCAAATGGCTTCTTTTCCTTGATGGATTGTAGCAGATAAGTTGCCCCAGAGATGCTCATCGAAAAGTGCAGCACAACCCAACTTGATATAAACATATAGAAAATATCGAGGCACTCACCGGACTTGCAACACAGTCTCTTTATTCAAGATCTCGGTCAGGATTTGGAATTAGCCTATGGCTGTTTCACGTGCGTACACGCTTTCTCAAGGCCCTGACGTCACTTCCTTTACCTGCCTTTTTATTCACAAATCCGTATAGACAGTTACATTACAAGATAATAAAAAAAGACAGGGAAATGCACAATATACAATAGTGATTGATGCACCTTACTTGTATCAAGTTAAAATAACGGTATATTTATATTTATTAGTTACATTATTTAAAAACAGCAAGGTTTATGTTATAAAGGAGCTTAGGTCGTTTCGGTCATTAACCCCTTCGCGCTCATCGACGTTATATTATGTCGCGCTAACCAATACGTTCGCGCTCAGCGACGGAACATTACGTCGCGGGAGTAACGGCCATTTTGGCCGTCCTCCCGACACTTGCAGGAGCTGTGAAAGCTGTTGTCTCGTACAGCAGCTGCCGCAGCTCCTACAGCGGGGACCGATCGCTGTGTCCCCGCTGATTAACCCATTAAAAGCCCTGTTCAATAGCGATCACGGCTTTTTAGGGGTTAAGCTACAATCGCCGGCCTGCTACACGATATGCTTGCTGTCAGTGAATAGCTGACAGCTCTAATACACTGCACTACTCATGTAGTGCAGTGTATTAGAATAGCGATCAGGGCCTCCTGCCCTCAAGTCCCCCAGTGGGACAAAGTAATAATGTAAAAAAAAGTTAAAAAAAGATGTGTAAAAATAAGAAAATAAAAGTAATAAAAGTAAAATCCCCCTTTTTCCCTTATCAGTCCTTTATTATGAATAAAAATATATAAACAAACAAATAAACTATACATAATTAGTATCCCCGCGTCCGTAACGGCCTGAACTACAAAATTATTTCGTTATTTATCCCGCGCGGTGAACGCCGTAAAAGAAAATAATAATAAACCGTACCAGAATCACAATTGTTTGGTTACTTCACCTCCCAAAAAATGGAATAAAAAGAGATCAAAAAGTCGCATGTACCTAAAAATGGTCCTGATCGAAACTACAGTTCGTTACGCAAAAAACAAGTCCTCGCACGGCTATCTTGATGGAAAAATAAAAAAGTTCTGGCTCTTAGAATAAGGTAACATAAAAAGTTAATGATTTTTTACAAAAAGTATTTTATTGTGCAAACGCCATAAGACATAAAAAAAACGATAAACAATGGTATCTCTGTAATCGTATTGCCACACAAAATAAAGTGAATATGTCATTTATAGCGCACGGTGAACGCTGTAAAAAAAATTGAATAAAAAATCAATAGTAGAATTGCTGTTTTTTAGTCACCACGCCACCTAAAAATAGAATAAAAATGGATCAAAAAGTCGTATGCACCCCATAAAAACAGCAATGAATTCCTCAAGGGGTCTAGGTTCCAAAATGGGGTCAGTTTGGGGGTTTTTCCACTGTTTTGGCACCACAAGACCTCTTCAAACCGGACATGGTGCCTAATAAAAAAGGAGGGCTCCAAATCCACTAGGTGCTCCTTTGCTTTGGAGGCCGGTGCTTCAGTCCATTTCCGCACTAGGGCCACATGTGGGGTATTTCTCAAAACTGCAGAATCTGGGCAATAAATATTGAGTTGCCATTTTAATGCCTTTCTTTCACCCACTGACAAGTTGGGAGTGGCTGGCGGATAAATCAAACATTTAACATCACGTAAAACCTCTTTTTGAAATAAATCCAATTGTGTACCGGCAGGCAAGGGAGGGTTAAAAGTACATGGTATTCCACCCTGAAATTTCTCAGTGTTCTGCAATTGTTGTTCATAACCTACTTCCTCCAATGGAACTTCCATTAGTACATGTAACATTTTTCTATCTTCAGCTGAAAAATTATCACTTAGGCTGAAACCTAAAGTACCCACAGTAACTTTCCTTTCCCCAATGGGAGGTATGTTTGTTGAAATATTATTTGAAAATACTTGATGTAAGTTAATTTTACGTATCGATTTATAGAGATCTAATTCAGAATTAATGCAATAATTAAAACCCTTGGAAAGCAGAGAGATGCAGTCTGAGGTCAGTCTGAGATCAGAAAGATTAATCACAGTGACCTCATTTATTGGATAGGGTACATCTGGACCGGACATAGATGTGGTGTCATTGGAGGCACAATCTCTTATTGTCTCCAAGAGACCTGCTTTCGTTTGGCACCTGCGTTGTTGCCTTTTCTGCCTCTGGCGACCCTTTCGGGTATGCCTCCTAAAGGGTTGCTATTTCCCTCAGTCACAGGACTGGTGGAAATGTCCATCGGCGGACTATGCCTGGTCCCTTCATCTCCATGGCTCGAGTCTGATCCTGAATCAGTAGTCCAAAAATCGTGAGATTTATGTTGAATCTTCTGACGTCTGAACTTTCGTATCCTCCGATTACCCCAATTGAAAATATGGCCGGTATCAAAGTATCTGATAAATTTGTCTTTCTTTAGTTCCTTAGTTTCCAACTGGATAGGGATAATCTTCTTATCAACTTTTTTAATCAACATTAGAAACTGTGTTTCCATTAGTCTCGTTTTCAATTCCATTTTTGCTTTTCCAAGTTCATCCTTTATAGAAGTATATTCTTTTTCAGTGCGGGTCAGTATTAACTCCATTAAATTCAATGAATGTTGTATATGCAGTTGTTTCCATTGTGTAGCAAATTCCACATCCTCTTGATATTGCGAGATCTCCTTGTATATGCGTAAGCCTCTAGGTGACCTATTGCAGTCTTTATAAGATTGTAAGGAATTGACAGTCCAAAATAGCTTCACTTCTTCACTGTAATTTGTGTAGGTAGTTATACTACTGTGACACTCTATATGCCAAGTTATCGAATGCATGCTAGAAATCAGTCTGTACTGATTCCAACCTTATGTCAATCTTACAATGCACACAACTAGTGGTTTTTAAGGACCCTTACACACAATATGTCAAGCTACCAGTGTGTGCTAGAAATGTATACTCAATACAACATAAAAAATGTTCCCTATTGCACTGGGTACTGGTACATGCTCACTTATCACACTTGTCACAAGAACTCCCATATATATTCATTTGATCATTACAATCCTGACAAAGAACCTAATTATTAAGGGACTTCTCTGTAGTTGTTATAGCGTCTGTCACGAAGGGTCTGTGGACCCACTGGGCCGTACTGCCTTGGCGGTAAGGCAGCTGGCCAACAGGGCGCAGGTGAAAGTCTATAGTTCGTATAAGTACCGTTGGCAGCTCAGACAGCAGCAGGGCAGACTCGGCTGGGCCTAGGCAGCAGGCAGACGTCAGGCGAGGTGAAGCAGGTCAGACGTGGATACAGTACGACACGACTTTGGCACAGCACAGTGCTAGACTAGGAAGGTATGGAATGCTAGGAACAGGAACGCGAACTGGAACAGGAACAGGAACAGGTAACACACTAGGAGGCCATCACATAGACAAACTAGGGAACAACAACAACAACGCTCAGGCATAGAAGCAGGGGGCTGGACCCCTATTATAGTCAAGGCTACTCACGGGTCAAAGATCATCAAGAAGTCCGGTGCACGCGCTGCCACTTTAAGAGCGGGCACGAGCGTGTGCGCGCACCCTACAGGATCCGGCTGAGGTGAGTGGACGCGAGCGCTGGCATCTCCTATGGAGGAGGTTAGGGCCAGCGCTTGCCGACTCGTGGCTGCGGCTGTCAGGAGGGGAACGGAGCTGATAGCCTGCAGCCCCCGACATTACTGAATCCCCTCTCTTTTGCCCCCTCTTCTTGGGATCAGAGCGAGAGAGAAACTTCTTCAGAAGAGCAGGAGCATTGAGGTTTTCCTCTGGCTCCCAAGACCTTTCTTCAGGACCAAACCCCCTCCAATCCACCAAATAAAAGGTCTTTCCTCTCACTGTTTTGGTGTCCAGGATCTCTTGAACCTCAAAGGTGTCTGAAGGGCTGCTGGAGGCAACCACAGGGCTACGAGTCCTGGAGTAGCGGTTCAGGACCACCGGCTTCAGGAGGGATACATGGAAGGAGTTGGGGATCTTGAGGGTAGGAGGCAGCCGAAGCTTATAGGCGACAGGCTTGATCTGTTGTAGAATCTCAAAGGGTCCGAGGAACCTGGGAGCAAATTTGTATGATGGTACCCTTAGTCGGATATTCCTGGAAGACAGCCAGACTCTCGTGCCAGGAAGAAACTGAGGAGGTTCTCTTCTCCTTGTGTCAGCCTTCCGTTTCATGCGGTCGACTGCCATTAGGATGGAGGATCGAGTCTGCTGCCAGATCTGCAGAAAGTCTCTAAACGTGGAGTCAGCCGCTGGTACCTCGGAAGAATCGGGCAACGGGAGAGGAATTTGTGGGTGCTGGCCATAAACAATGAAGAACGGCGTATTCCTTGTGGACTCGCTGGTGTGATTATTGTAGGAGAATTATGCCCATGGGAGCAACTGCACCCAGTCATCATGTTGCATGGAAATTAAGTGGCGTAGGTAGTTCTCCAAGATCTGATTAATCCTCTCGACCTGACCATTGGACTGAAGATGGTAGGCTGATGAAAAGTCCAAATTCACACCGAGGAGTCCGCAGAGGGCTCTACAGAACTTCGAGGTAAACTTAACCCCCCGATCAGACACAATATGCTGCGGCAAGCCGTGCAGGCGAAATATGTGTTGGATGAATACCTTGGCCAACTGAGGAGCAGAAGGAAGACCGGTCAGAGGAACGAAGTGGGCCATTTTCAAAAATCGATCCACCACCACCCAGACAGCACTGCATCCAGCAGAGAGAGGCAGGTCCGTAATAAAGTCCATAGCTATATGCTGACAGGGAGCATTGGGCACATGCAATGGCTGGAGCAGACCAGCAGGTCTGGAGTGAGCAGACTTGTTGGCTGCACATACAGAACAGGCAGAAACGAAGTCCATAATGTCCTTGGGCAGTGTGGGCCACCAGAAATGATGAGCAATCAGATCCCGGGTCTTACGGACCCCCACGTAACCTGCCAGTCTAGAGGAGTGTCCCCAGCGGAGGATTCTTCCACGATCAGCCAGGCGCACAAAAGTCCTCCCTGGAGGAATGTCCCCAACTTGCAGGGGATTGACAGAGATAATGCAAGATGGATCAATAATATTCTTTGGAGTCTCCAAGGTGTCTTCCGTCTCGAAAGACCTGGACAAGTCATTGGCCCTAACATTCTTATCGGCCGGGCGATAATGGAGCTCAAACTGGAATGTTGTAAAGAACAGTGACCACCTGGCCTGACAAGGGTTAAGCTGTTGGGCCGTCTGGAGGTAGGTCAGATTCTTGTGGTCTGTAAAATCAGGATCGGATGAGCTGCGCCCTCTAGTCGATGTCTCCTCTCTTCCAGAGCCAATTTGATGGCCAGTAACTTCCGATCCCCAATCGAGTAGTTGCGTTCTGCGGAAGAGAAGAGCTTAGAGAAATATCCACACACCCTTGACTTGCCCTTGGGACCCCTCTGGAACAAGAGTGCACCAGTACCGACAGAGGATACGTCCACTTCCAACGAGAACTGCATAGAGTCATTCGGATGATTGAGGATAGAGGCTGACGTAAAGGCTCTCTTCAGGCTATTGAATGCGGACTCTGCCTTGGGAGTCCACAGCTTGGCGTTCATACCCTTCTTAGTAAGCTTAGAGATGGGAGAAGTCAGTGAGGAGAATTTTGGAATAAACTGCCTGTAAAAATTAGCGAATCCCAGAAAGCGCTGTATGACCCTAAAGCCTTGAGGACGTGGCCATTCCAAAACAGACTTTACCTTCTCAGGATCAATCTCGAGACCTCGATTCGAGACGATGTAGCCCAGGAAGGGTAGAGCATCTCTGTCAAACACGCACTTCTCCATCATAGCGGTCAGGAAGTGGCAAAGAAACACGCGGGTCAACACTGCCAAGAGGTGTAGTCTGAGGATCAACACTGCCAGGAGGTGTAGTAGGAGAAACATCAGCTTGTGCCTCCTGCCGACGTGCAAGGAGGAGGAGTTGGTCCTGTCGAGACCGGATGTCCAGCATATCCTTTCACATGTCCTGTGACGTCGTCATGGCCTTGAATCGACCAGCGTACTATCACGAAGGGTCTGTGGACCCACTGGTCCGTACCGCCTTGGTGCTAATACAGCTGGCCAACAGTGCGCAGGTGAAAGTCTATAGTTTGTATAGGTACCTGTGGCAGCTCAGACAGCAGCAGGGCAGGCTCGGCTGGGACTAGACAGCAGACAGACGTCAGGCGAGGTGAAGCAGGTCAGACGTGGATACAGCAAGACACGACTTTGGCACAGCACAGTGCTAGACCAGGAAGGTATAGAATGCTAGCAACAGGAACTGGAACAGGTACAGGAATAGGAACAGGTACAGGAACAGGTACAGGAACAGGAACAGGTAACACACTAGGATGCCATCACATAGACAAACTAGGGAACAACAACAACAACGCTCAGGCATAGAAGCAGGGGGCTGGACCACTCTTATAGTCCAGGGTACTCACGTGTCAAGGTGAGGTGAGGACGCGAGCGCTGGCGTCTCCTGAGGAGGAGGCTGGAGCCAGCGCTTGCCAACTCGTGGCTGCGGCTGTCAGGAGGGGGAACGGAGCTGACAGCCCGCAGCCACGGACATTACAGCGTCTTCCTTCCACTGTTTGTCACAATTTCTTTGGCTGTACATCACACTACGGGGCTTCTCCTGTTGCTCTGTTCTCCAAGTTCTCCATTATCAGGACTTAACCGCAAAAGTCCTTGTGCTACTAAAAGTACTACAGGATATTAACTATGAATATCCAACAAACCTTTCTGTCACCTACGGACAGACTCTGCCACCTACGGGCAGTTTGTATTACCTTTCTGTCACCTATGGACAGACTGTCACCTACAGACAGATTGTGTCACCTACGGACACTGTGTCACTTACGGACACATGTAGCACCACTGAGTAAGTAGTCTGTGACTCTCGCCAAGTCGGGCGTCCCCGACACTCAGCTCTCTCAGAACAACCGGGCAACAGAATAACATTCCCTTTGATCCTTAACAGTTTCTACAAAACAGCCAAATAATAAACAAAATTTTCAACAGACCTATAACAATACACAAATCAAAACAGCACAGTTCATTGCAGGTTCTTTGTACAAATCCTTTCTTTCTCACTTTACACAGACAGCTGGACGCCATGGATTCATACCACTTCTACACAAGTTCCTCTGTTTTTCCTCACTATGTCATCACATTCCACAGGAGGGGGGTCACGCACTCACTCCTCACAGC
This sequence comes from Rhinoderma darwinii, assembly GCF_050947455.1. Taxonomy (NCBI): domain Eukaryota; kingdom Metazoa; phylum Chordata; class Amphibia; order Anura; family Rhinodermatidae; genus Rhinoderma; species Rhinoderma darwinii. The sequence goes on along the minus strand of NC_134687.1, from coordinate 410,195,176 downwards.
TTCTGTTCTCACAATCTTAACAGTTTCAATGCTCAATACCAGCAAAAATTATCTCATACCATGAACCTCAAGATTTACACATCTGTAACAACAACTCAAGATAACGTACGTATCTGCAATCATTCATCACACAAAAAGCTTTCAATATACCTCACACTTCTGGATAAATGTCTGCGTGCAGGAGATGTGATGTCATGAGAGCTAATTCCAGCCTCGGCAGTGAATGAGTGAAAAAGGTTTGTAAGAATAAGCTTCTTACGTTCCGGCCGGATTTTAATATTCACTGATGCTAATGCCATAATGTCTGCTAGGCCATGTATCTAAGCCTAGGATGTGTGATACTGTCTGCTCGGTAAATTATGCCACAAATCCACGCCTGTTTAAAGCAGGTGTCAATTTGCATTTTGGACCGCCAAAGATGTGCCAACTATATTAAGAGTTGTGCACCTCTTAATATGTTTGCCACATTTTCCGTCAAAGTAAATTAGTGTAACACGCCAGTCTTAATATTTTTACACAGTATGTACAAATTGAGAAAATTACAGACTGTTGCTACTCTCCCTTGGAGTAGGTATGCTGTTAAGATCACTCCAAGAGTACAATGGGCAGTCCTGAAAAGGTTTGAAAGAACCAAAGGGTAACAGCAAAAGACCTACTAAAGACTCAACAAACTGCAAAAACCTCTGCTCATGTGCCAACTATTAGAAAAATACTGAAAAATAATACAGTTCATGGAAGGACACCACAAAGAAAGCCACTGCTGTCCAAGAAATTATTGAGGCCTGTCTCAAATTTGCCTGAGACCACCTGGATGTTACACAAATCTTCTAGGATAACGTTCTATAAACAGATGAGTCAAAAGTGGAACTTTTTTCATCAAAATTCACAATGCCATATTTGGAGGAGAGGGAACACAGAACACCAACACCTCAAATCATCTGTGAAGCATGGTAGAGGGAGCATCATAGTTTGGATCTGTTTTGCTGCCTTAGGGCCTGGGTGCCCTGTGATCATTGAGGTGTAACATTTTACAGTAGAATGTAAGGGCAGGAGTCCATTACCTAAAGCTGAAGAGACATTAGGTGATGCAACAAGACAATGGCCCAAAGCACACACGTAAATCAAATAAAGAATGGTGGACAAGAAGATTGTGTTTTTGAATGTCCAACTCAGATTAAATGACCAAGTCCCATTATTAAATTCAAGTGTTCACTAACTATTTCTCTCTGCACTGTGGATGTTTTGCAATGTACTCAATAAAAGACATGAATAATACAACTGTTTGTGTGTTGTTGGTTTAGTTACATTGTGTTTGTCTATAATTGTGACTTTGATAACAATCAGACCACATTTATTTTAGTAATTAATATGCTATTCCATACAGCAGAAAAACAAGTAAACCAATGTATACCAGCCCACCAGAGGCCAAGAAGACATTATTTTGGCCTGCGTCAGGTTAATGAATGTCTATTCAAATTATTAACTTGTACGCCAGAAACTTTCCATTCGCATATGGTAAACTTACAATGCACCTGCAGTGTGAATTCACCCTTAGGAATAATGTTGTTCTTACAAAAAATTGTAAAGAGTATTAGAATACACCAAGAAGTTCTGTAACCTGCATTAAAGCACTTCGACTGCCAATATTTTTATAGTTTGCAGAAAGGGGGGGGGGGGGTGATTTCATACATCTAACCCACATTTCTAACTACTGTATTTCTTATTTACATTTTATTGTAATTTTATCATTGTAAAATAAGCAAATAATATTCTGGTGTTCTGAAACCCAAGGTGGAACTTCTTATGCAAATATGTGTAACTCCAGCTTATAAAGGTTTGGCTAATTCACCTCTATAGCTCAGTTATCTTCCTCAAATTAAAATTTATTCCAGTTACAATGGACATTTTATTACTTCTCTTGGTATTTTCCCCAATAAGTAAGAGAATAATTAAGTTTGTATTGTATTATTAATATATATAAGACACATCTTTCTTATTATGTTCTCTGTACTACAGGTGTCCTCTGTCAGACAAACCAGGAGTCAGGTCCAGGACTTGTGACACCTTCACAGCAGATGAAACTGACCTGTACAGTCTCTGGGATTGAGTTAACCAGCTATAATATCAACTGGATCAGACAAGTTCCTGGGAAAGGACTGGAATGGATTGGACGGATTATTTATAGTGGTGGCGCTGATTATACAGACTCCCTGAAGAGCAGAACCACAATCACAAGAGACACCTCCAAGAAGGAAGTCTATCTCAAGATGAATAACATGGAGACTGCAGACACTGGAATGTATTATTGTGCAGGAGACACGTAAATATAAAGTAATGAGGAGATCATACAAAATCCAGCTGTGTCTCACTGGATATAGAAAACCACAGGAGAAAGAACGTTACTGAAGTGTGAAAAGGAAGCATTATAAACCAGCTAAAGACACTGGGATGTATTACTGTGCAAAACATAAAAACAAAGTAATGAGGAGAGCAGACAAAACATTATTAACCAGCTGAATGGGGGAAAACATATTGGGGCAGATTTACTAATACGTTCTTAAATTCAAAGCTAAGAATTAGACAAGTTGCATCAAACTTATCGCAGTGGCTCATGCTAGATGATAAATTTGGCACTTCTTTAGACACTTTTGTCTAACTGTATACCACCTCTTGGTTGGCTTTCTTTAGACCATTTTTTGGTGCAATAATTTTAGCACAATTTTTTACACGGACCAGAGATCAGACAAACAAGTGTTCATATGAATGCTCGTTCCCGATCATTGCCCCGTGTAAACAGGGCAACGATCAGCCAATGAATAAGCAAACACTCTTTCATCGGGTGATTGTATTGTTTATGTAGCAATAAATATTATCGTTGTCGGCAGCACATCTCTCTGTGTATACAGGGAGATGTGCTGCCGACATGATGGAAATGTATGGGGATGAACTATCGTAGTAATGATCGCTCTTGCCCATACATAACCAAGCATTGCTCCTTGTGAAAGCAGCAAATGAGAGCCGATCAATGAGGTGTCTCGTTGGTCAACTCTCGTTTTCAGTTGTGATCTTGGATTCCTGCTTATATAAAAAACAAGTAAATGATTTACTAACAAATACTAAAACTTATCATAAATTAACATCTGATCCAACCACAATGTGTACATTATCACTAAAGAAATTATTGAGGGAAGGTTTGGGTTTGGGAATTCTTAATGAAAAACTATTAAATATCTTATTCCAAACTTTCCAATTTTGCCCATTTTTCATGGACTACCATAAGTCCATAAAGAAGTTTTTGCATGTCCCCTACGTCCGATTATATCGGGCATAGGATCTCTTATTGAAAGACTTAGTGCATGGATAGATAACCTGTTACAACCTATGGTCCAACGAAGCCCAGGCTATTTGAATGATAGTAAAGAAGTTCTGAAATCTTTTCAGGACATCACATGGACCAATACCTCATCATGGCTCAACTGCGATGTTGTGGGGTTATATTCTTGTATTCCTCACAACATGGCACTTCATGCTGTTGAATTTAATTTAAAGAGATATAGTTCATATACTTTAGAATTACAGGAGTTTATTATAATGTCCATAGAATATCTCTTGAGTCACAACTATTTCAACTTCGACAATACATTTTATATTCAAATCAAAGGTGCTCCAATGGGCTCTAAATTTTCCCCTTCCCTAGCCAATCTTTATATGTCATGGTAGGAAGAAAGATTCATCTTTTCAGAAATTAATCCATTCAGCACTACCATTATGTGGTATGGACGCTACATTGATGACCTACTAATTGTTTGGTGCGGAAATGTAGCATCCATACCACAATTTGTAGATTTCATCAATGATAATACCTTCAACTTAAAATTTACCTTTAATACATCTAATTATTAAACTCCCTTTATGGACTTACTTTTGACTGGGAACATTGAAAGCAAAGTTGTATCCACTTCCTTATATCGCAAACCCATGGCAGGTAATACTATCTTACATGCATCCAGTTGTCACCCCTGTCACACTGTAAAATCGATACCACAAGGTGAATTGATCAGAGCAAGAAGGGCTTGTTCTGATGATTTGACCTTTTCCACACAATGTAAAGATATAGAGCAGAGTCTCTCACATAGAGGCTACAAAAAGTGAATGTGGCGAAAAGGCTGGAACTATGTTAAAGACAAATCACAACAGTCCCTTCTGAAAAATAGTAGGAAAATTAATTCCTCATCAATATCCCCAATAGTCTTTTCCACTGCACATAATTCTAACTATGCAGAAATTGTCAATATCATAAAGAAATATATTCCCATGTTAAATCAGGACACTGCTTTGTCCCAAATTATTACACAAGGTTGTATATATGTGGCCAAAAAAGGTAGAAGTCTGGGTCACATTCTCTCACCAAGCCTTTTTACACCCAATGTCACCAATAAAATATGGCTATCCCAAAAAAGACTTTTTCAAATGCGGTGGCAGCAGATGTAATGTTTGTACATATAGCATAAAAACTAAAGAATTTAGTCTACTGAATAATAAAATGCACAGAATAGACTTTTTTTGAACTGTGATACACATCATGTGGTTTACATGAATATGTGTACCTCATGCAATTTAACTCCTTAATGACCACCCACCATCCTTAGACGGCAGGCGGTGCAGGTCCCCAGGCTACAACAATGTCTTTTGGCGTCGCTGTAGTTGAGGCTAATGAGCGCTCGTGTGAGTGCTCATTCTCTAAACAGGAGCTGTAACGAACAGCTCCTGATCTCAGAGCAGCCTCCTGAACACAGCTGGGGTCGGAAAACATTCGGACCCCAACTGTTTAACCCTTTGATTGCCACGATCCGTGACCGCGGCATGATCAAAGGGAATTCCCCTCTTTGATCGCATCACCAGCGTTCCGGTGATGCGATCAAACACCGGGGAATCCCTAAGCAGTCAGCCCTGGGGTCCTTTGTCCTGTCTGTTCAATTTGCCTACTGTTCGGGCACACTATGTGCTGCCCGATCAGCAGCCTGTGTCATAGTGACACAGTGTAATGTATTAGCATACGAGAGTATGCTAATACATTACAAGTAAAAAAAGTTATAAATAAAGTTATGCCTTAATGGGATTTAAAAAAAAGTAGAAAAAAATAAATAAAAAAAGTCCCAAAGAAAATCATTATTTTGAATAAAATAGATTTTATTGCCCCTACACTAAATAAAAACAAAAAACCTACACATATTAGGTATCAACACGACCGTAATAACCAGAAAAAATAATCTAATGGGTTATTTAGCATGAAATGTGAATGGGATAAAAATGAAACAAGAAAAACTATGCCGAGAATCGCTTTTTCCTATATTCACGGCGTAAAAACATTTTTTTTTTACCCCCAAATTGTGGGGAAAAAAAATACTATTTCTCTCGCATTAATGTGTACATTAAATTGGCATTGTTTTTTTGAACATCCTTTTATTTTTCTAGGACGTTACAAGGCTTAGAACATTAGCAGCAATTTCTCACATTTTCTAGAAAATTTCAAAAGGCTTTTTTTTACAGGGACCAGTTCAGTTGTGAAGTGGTTTTGAGGGGCCTACACAATACAAACCCCCATAAGTCACCCCATTTTACAAATTGCACCCGTCAAAGTATTCGAAACAGCATTTAGAAAGTTTATTAATTCTTTAGACGTTTCACAGGAATTAAAGCAAAGTAGAGGTGAAATTTACATTTTTTTTTTTTTTTTTTGCAGAAATTCCTTTTCAATCAATTTTTTTTGGAACACAGAAGGTTTTACCTGAGAAATGAAACTCAATATTTATTTCCCAGGTTCTGCAGTTTTAGGAAATATCCCACATGTGGCCCTAGTGTGCTACTTGACTGAAGCACAGGCCTCAGAAGCAAAGGAGCACCTAGTGGATTTTGGGGCCTCCTTTTTATTAGAAAATATTTAAGGCACCATGTCAGCTTTGAAGGGCTCTTGCAGTGCCAAAACAGTGGAAACCCCCCACAAGTGACCCTATTTTAGAAACTACAACCCTTATCTAGGGGTATAGTAAGCATTTTGACCCCACAGTTTTTTTGCAGAAATTATTGGAATTAGGCCGTGAAAATAAAAATCTACATTTTTTTCAAAGAAAATGTAGGTTTAGCTAATTTTTTCTCATTTCCACGAGGACTAAAGGATAAAAAGCTCTACAACTTTTGTAAATCAATTTCTCCAGAGTAAAACAATACCCCACATGTAGTCATAAACGGCTGTTTGGACACACGGCAGGGCTTAGAAAGGAAAGAGCGCTATTTGGCTTTTGGAGCTCAAATTTCGCAGGAATGGTTTGCGGAGGCCATGTCGCATTTGCAAAGCTCCTGAGGTGCCAAAACAGTGAAAGACCTGCCACAAGTGACCCCATTTTGGAAACTACTCCCCTTGAGGAAGTTATCTAGTGGTGTAGTGAGCATTTTGACTAACAGGTTTTTTGCAGAAATTATTGGAAGTAGGCCGTGAAAATAAAAATCTAAAGCGTCAGCACCCGGCGTCCAGTTGGGCCCCCCGAGTGGAGTGGGCCAAGGCACTTGCCCGGGTTTGCCTGGTGCTGACGCCGGCCCTGGTTGTCGGCAACAAATATCTCTGTGTATACAGGGAGATGCGTTGCCGACATGATAGAAATGTATGGGGACGACCTATCCTAGTAATGATCGCTCTTCCCCATACATAACCAAGCATTGCTCCTTGTGAAAGCAGCAAATGAGAGCCGATCAACGAGGTCGTTTTTATGGCCCATATTGGCCTGTGTAAAAGGACTTTTAGTCAACTCTAAGCTAATAAGCTATGTGTTTTTCCAAACGGAATAACCTGATTTAAAAATCTCCCTGGGTATTACATTCCCTTGAAGGCTATGTAAACCTATGTAGGCATTTTTTAAATGAAATGTATGTGTTATGTGTTTTGTTTTGATTTTTAAACAGTAACTTTTTATTGTTTTGTGTTTTTAAACACTTTTTGTAATGACATTTATGAAAAGGTTTATTTACAGTATGCGCTGCAGCTTCTATATATGCACTATACATAGAAGCCTCATTGCACCACTCCTGTGTGTCTGTGCAACTGAGGCTCCTGTGTGCCTCTAACACACAGGATAACCCTAATGCCCATCATATCTCAGTTCATGTCCCATGTAAATCACATGTTCTCACAACTTCAGTCTTTAGCTGCTGGGAATTAATGGAAGCGATGAGGGATATTCATCCATGCAGACATATATTACAAATGTTTTAATTTCATTTATTTAACTACTAGAAAGATTTGATGTGCCTCATACAGGTATTTATAGGTATCTGCAGTGGCGTCATGATCTTCATTGATAATTTTCTTGACTGGCTTCTAAAGGGTATATTCAGATGATGGCTTTGAGGTGCAGTTTAAACCGCATAGAAAAACTGTATCTGAAAATAGCAAGCATTTCTTACCATGATTTGTTGCACGTTTCAAAGCTGTTGCATTTTTTACTGTGATCGCATCAGAAAATGCATAAAAGCACGTAAAACATGCGGTTTTCGGATGCTGGTTTTCCATGCATATTTAACCGCATCTCAAACGCAAGGTTTGAATACACCCAAAAGATGTGGGAGCATCCACCATCATTGCAACAGTGGAGGTCCTTCGTAAACAGTATTTATCAATGTGTTTATGGCAGTTTTTGGTATGAAATGCACTTTTAAAAATAAAAAAGTGGGTGCGGTTTTCCAAAAGGCAGTCGACTGTGCTATTGATTCCGTCAAAAACAACGGAACCCTGTCACAACGGTGACAAACGAAAACCATTAGCAAAGTTTCCGTCACCATTGAGATTAATGGTGATGCAAATGAAAGCTAAGGATTCCGTTTACCTTTCCGTTGAGGGGTTCCCCCAACGGAAACCTCTGACGGAACCCCTCAGCGGAATGACAACAGCTGTTGCACTGGATCAGACAAGCTCCTGGGAAAGGACTGGAATTGATTGTAGTTACATTGTATAATGGTGGTACTTATATAATCTCAAGAGATAGTTCTAAGACTCAGGTCCAAACCAGATTAATAATGGAGATTATAAACATTGAAATATATTATTATGCAAAAGAAACATAAAACAAAGCATTGAGGAGATCTTACAAAACATTATGAACAAGAGAAATAGTGGGAAACAATAGTTATTTCTACTACTGTGTATAAATAGATTAGGACATTTTTACTTAACCATTAACCCCTTCCCTCTTTAGCCACTTTTGACCTTCCGGACAGAGCCTCATTTTTCAAATCTGACATGTTTCACTTTATGTGGTAATAACTCCGGAATGTTTTCACCTATCCAAGCGATTCTATGATTGTTTTCTCGTGACACATTGCACTTTAAGATACTGGCAAAATTTGCTCGATATGTTCAGTATTTAATTGTGAAAAACACAAAAATTTTGCGAAAAATTGCAAAAATTTGCATTTTTCTCAATTTAAATGTGTCTGCTTGAAAGACAGGCAGTTATAACATACAAAATTGTTGCTAATTAACATCCCCCATATGGCTACATTAGATTGGCATCGTTTTTTGAACATCCTTTTATTTTTCTATGACATCACAAGGCTTAGAACTTTAGCGGCAATTTCTCACATTTTCAAGAAAATTTCAAAGGGCTATTTTTACAGGGGCCAGTTCAGTTGTGAAGTGGCTTTGAGGGCCTTATATATTAGAAACCCCCAAAAAGTCACCCCATTTTAAAAACTTCACCCCTCAAAGTATTCAAAACAACATTTAGAAAAGGTCTTAACCCTTTATACATTTCACAGGAATTAATGCAAAGTAAAGGTGAAATTTACAAATCTCATATTTTTTTGCAGAAATAAATTTTTAATACAATTTTTTTTATAACACAGAAGGTTTTACCAGAGAAACGCAACCCAATATTTGTTGCCCAGTTTCTGCAGTTTTAGGAAATATCCCACATGTGGCCCTAGCGTGCTACTGGACTGAAGCACCGGCCTCAGAAGCAAAGGAGCACCTAGTGGATTTTGGGGCCTTATTTTTGTTAGAATATATTTTAGGCACCATGTCAGGTTTGAAGGGCTCTTGCAGTGCCAAAACAGTGAAAATCCCCCAAAAGTGACCCCATCTGGGAAACTACACACCTCAAGGAAATTATCTAGGGGTATAGTGAGCATTTTGATTTTTTACAGAAATTATTGGAAGTAGGCCGTTAAAATTAATATATACATTTTTTCAAAGAAAATGTAGGTTTAGCGATTTTTTTTCTCATTTCCACAAGGACTAAAGGAGAAAAAGCACCGCAAAATTTGTAAGGCAATTTCTCCCGAGTAAAACAATACCCCACATGTGGTAATAACCAACTGTTTGGACACACGGCAGGGCTTAGAAGGGAAAGAGCGCTATTTGGCTTTTGGAGCTCAAATCTAGCAGGAATGGTTTTCGGAGGCCATGTCACATTTCCAAAGCCCCTGACGGGACAAAACAGTGGAAACTCCCCACAAGTGACCCAATCTTGGAGACTACACCCATTGAGGAAATTATCTAGGGGTATAGTGAGTGTTTTGACCCCAGAGGTTTTTTGCATAAATTATTGGAAGTAGGCCCTGAAAATGACAATCTAAATTTTTTCAAAGAAAATTTAGGTTTAGCTAATTTTTTCTCCTTTCCACAAGGACTGAAGGAGAAAAAGCACCACAAAATTTATAAAACAATTTCTCCCGAGTAAAACAATACCCCACATGTGCTAATAAACGGCTGTTTGGAGACACGGCAGGGCTGAGAAGGGAAAGAGCGCTATTTGGCTTTTGGAGGTCAAATTTAGCAGGAATGGTTTGCGGAGGCCATGTCACATTTACAAAGCCCCTGAGGGGACAACACAGTGGAAACCCCCCACAAGTGACCCCATTTTGGAAACTACACCCATTGAGGAAATTATCTAGGGGTATAGTGAGCGTTTTGACCCCACAGGTTTTTTGCAGAAATTATTGGAAGTAGGCCCTGAAAATGACAATCTAAATTTTTTCAAAGAAAATTAAGCTTTAGCTAATTTTTTTCTCATTTCCACAAGGACTGAAGGAGAAAAAGCACCATAAAATTTGCAAAGCAATTTCTCCCGAGTAAAACAATACCCCACATGTGGTAATAACCGGCTGTTTGGAGACACGGCAGGGCTTACAAGGGAAAGAGCTTTTGTTGGCTTTTGTAGATCACATTTAGCAGGAATGGCTTGCGGAGGCCATGTCACATTTGCAAAGCCCTTGAGGGGACAAAACAATGAAAATGCCCAAAAAGTGACTCCATTTAGGAAACTACAACCCCTGAGGAATTCATCTGGCTGTGTAGTGAGCGTTTTGACCCCACAGATGTTTCATAGAATTTATTAGAATTGGGCAGTGAAAATAAAAACAATCGTTTTTCTTCAATAAGACGTAGCTTTAGCGCAATTTTTTTTTATTTTCTCAACAAATAAAGGAAAAAAAGAACCCAACATTTGTAAAGCAATTTCTCCAGAGTACGGCAATACCCCATATGTGGTCATAAACTGCTGTTTGGGCAAACGGCAGGGCTCAGAAGGGAAGGACCGCCATTCGGAGTGCAGATGTTGATGGATTGGTTTCTGGGCGCCTCTGGGCCCAAAACAGTGGAAACCCCCCTGAATTGACCCAATTTTGAAAACTACACCCCTCAATGCATTTACCTAGGGGTGTAGTAAGCATTTTAACCCTGCAGGTGATTGGCAGAAATTGGTGTGCACTCGATGTTGCAGAGTGAAAATGGGATTTTTTTCCGTAGATATGCAAATATGTGGTGCCCAGCTTGTGCCACCATAACAAGACAGCTCTCTAATTATTATGCTGGGTTTCCCGGTTTTAGAAATACCGTACATGGGGCATTAATATTTTGCCTGGACATTCGACCAGGCTCAGGAGTGAAAGAGTACCATGTAAAATTGAGGCCTAATTTGGCGATTTACAAAGTATTGGTTCACAATTGCAGAGGCTCAGATCTGAAATAATAAAAAGAAACCCCTGGGAAGTGACCCCATTATGGAAACTGCACCCCTCAAGGCATTTATTAAAGGGTGTAGTGAGCATTTTCACCCACAGGTCTTTTCCATAAATGATTGCACTGCGGATAGTGCAAATTAAAAATTTATATTTTTCCCTAGATATGCCATTCAGTGGCAAATATGTCGTGCCAAGCTTATGCCACTGGAGACACACACCCCAAAAATTGTTAAAAGGGTTCTCCCGGGTATAACAATGCCATATATGTGGAAGTAAACTGCTGTTTGGGCACGCTGTAGGGTTTAGAGCCGAGGGAGCACCATTTGCCTTTTGGAGAGCGGATTTTGCTTGGTAGTAGTTTTGTTTGAGTATTGCTGATGTTTCCATTTATAATGTGGGGGTACATGTAAGCCGGGCGGAGTATATCAGGGGCATAGTCAGGAGGTATAATAATGGGGTAAAAAAACAATAAAATTATCCATAGATGTGTGTTACGCTGTGAAGCAATCCTTTCTGCACAGGCCGGTGTCGCACTGATAAATGGCGTCCTTTATTATCCCCCTTTTGGTCCACACTCCGCAACTTTGCAGTTTGGGGAATTTTGCTGGGAAGTGTTGTCCTTGTATAATACGGGCACCGTCGCTTCCAGCGGATATGTTTGGGCCCTCCCCTTCCTGGTTCCCTAATTTTAGGTCCTTGATAAATCGCCTCTTGAAACAGAAGAAATGTTCCCCTCGGGTCGGCACAACTGCATATTGTTTATTTCCTGACGTATTGGAGCCATAACAAATTTTATTTTTCATAGACGTAGTGTTATGAGGGCTGGTTTGTTGTGGCACGAGCTGTAGTTATTATTGGTACCATTTTGGGGTACATACGACTTTTTGATCACCTTTTATCCTATTTTTTGGGAGGCCAGGTAAACATAAAACCGCAATTCTGGCACAGCTTTTTTCGTTTTTTTTATACAGCGTTCACCATGCGTTATAAATTACGTTAACTTTATTCTGTGGGTCAGTACGATTCCGGCGATACCTCATTTATAGCACTTTTTTATGTTTTACAACTTTTTGCACAATAAAATTACTTTTGTAAAAAGAATGTATTTTTTATGTCGCCAAGTTGTGAGTACCATAACTTTTAAAAATTTTTGTCGACGGAGCTGTATGAGGGCTTGTTTTTTGCGAGACGAGCTATAGTTTTTATAGGTACCGTTTTTGGATACGTGCGACTTTTTGATCACTTTTTATTCTAATGTTTGTAGGGCAAAGTGACCAAAAAACAGAAACTCTGGTAAAGTTTTTTAAGTTTTTTTTTTACGCTGTTCACCACGTGCAATAAATAATATAATATTTTGATACCTCAGGTCGTTACGGTCGCGGCGATACCAAATACGTATGGTTTATTATTATTTTTCAATAATAAAGGACTTGATGAGAGTAAAAGGGGGATTGTGTTTTATTTTATTACTTGAAACTTTTATAATTTTCAAACTTTTATTTTTTGCACTTTTTTTTACACTTTTTTATACTTTTTTTTACACTTTTTCTCAAGTCCCACTAGGGGACTTGAAGGTCCAACGGTCAGATTTTTTTTTTTCTAATACATTGCACTACCTACGTAGTGCAATGTATTAGATCTGTCAGTCATTCACTGACAGCAAGCTGATTAGGCTTCGCCTCCCGGCGGGGCCTAAATCGGCTTCCATAATGGCAGAGCAGGAAACCATTGTGTCTCCTGTTGCCATAGCAGCAGTCGCCAGTACTGATTGCCTATCAGGGCTGGCGATCTACTAGTAACCGCTACGATGCAGCAATCGCTTTCGATTGCTGCATTGAAGGGGTTAATGGCAGGGATCGGAGCTAGCTCCGGTTCCTGCCATTACAGATGGATGTCAGCTGTAACATACAGCTGACTTCCACAGCTGATGACGCCGGATCAGCTCCTGACCCGGCGCCATCTTGCCGGCGGCTACGGAAGCCGATCAGCCTCCGCCGCCGGGCGGATCTTGACCGGCTTTGGTGCTAGGCAGACCAGGAGGCCAGTATTAGGCATCTGGTTGCCATTGCAGCCACCGGAACCCCGGCAATTTCATTGCTGGGGTTCCGATGAGCTGCAAACACCTTAAGTGCAGCGATCACGTTTGAACGCTGCACTTAAGGGGTTAATGGCGGGGATCGAAGCTAATTTCGGTCCCCGCCATTACAGCCGGATGTCAGCTGTCAGATACAGCTGAGATCCGGCGATGATGGCACCGACTCTGAGCCGGTGCCAAACATTTGAGTTTACGACATTTTGCGGGAAGCACAGGCTTTCCATGACGTATACTTATGGCAAATGTCGGGAAGGGGTTAAAATTTGTTTATCTTATTGTGTTTACATTTGTTGCTTAGCTTTATATTCTAGGGGCTTTTTGCTGTTACTGCAATTGTTTCTACATTGTAGCACCAAGTGGCTATTGTTGACACAGATTGTTTAGGGCAAAAATATGTGTCAGACTCATGGTAATTTGCAACTTTTTCTCTTCAATCATCAAATTTTTAAAACTGACAAGAAAAGTGGGCATGGTCTCCCTGGAGAGATATTTTAGGCCAAATGTATTACCAGGAGTAAGGGGAAATGGCATAAATGTATGGTGCTCAGGGCCGGCCTTAGGTTGGTGGCGCCCTGTGCGAGACTTTCTATTGCCGCCCCCTACACAAACCAAAAATTAACCACATATATAGACACGCACATACTGGAACATATATACTGTACATACATAAACACAGATATTTAGACATACAGGCAAATATACATACACACATCTGGAATATATACATACAGGTAAATATATAGACGTACAGACACATACACACACACACACACACACACATAACACACACACACACACACACACCGGCAGATAAATGCACAGACAGGAACATATGCAAATACAAAAAAGGCACATATATACAAGCACAAAGACACATTACAAACAGACCCATATATACCTAGGACAGATAATGTAGTAGATGTTACCTGCTGTCCTATGTAACACCAGATAACACACAGTGATAACTCTCTGAGTACAGATAATATTGTAGATGTTACCTGCAGTCATATGTAACACCACAGATAACACACAGTAATAACTGAGTACAGATAATGTAGTAGATGTTACCTGCAGTGCTATGTAACACTGCAGCTAACACAGTGATAACTCTCTGAGTACAGATAATGTTGTAGATGTTACCTGTAGTCCTATATAACACCACAGCTAACACAGTGATAACTCTCTGAGTACAGATAATGTCGTGGATGTTATCTGCAGTACTATGTAACATCACAGATAACACACAGTAATAACTGAGTACAGATGATATAGTAAACGTTAGCTGCAGTTGTTAGGGATCTGCCAGGTACTTCATCTAGCTACACTCCTGGGATTAATCAATCCACACCTGAGGCCAGACCTGTTCGACTGACACCTTCTCCCACCAACCAGGGTGGCAGGCTCAGGAGTGGGAGAGCCTATCGCGGCCTGGTCTCTCGGAGTTAGCTCCGCCCCCTGCCCTTTATTACCTGCCCTGTGCTCTCCTCAGTGCTTGTAATTCTTTTGGATTCCTGGTCCCACTGCTGCTTGCTCCAGCCTGCTTCTGCCGTGCTTCTGCCTTGCTGCAGTTCTGCTTGACCTGCTTTGCTTGCCCTGGCTTGCTTCTGTCTCCGTGTCCGCTCGGGTGTACTCACTTCGTCCTGGTCCTGACTGTTCGTTCGCCGCCCCGTTTCCTCGTGGCGTTCCGTGGCTACTGCCCCTTCCCTTGCGTGTTCCCTGTTTGTCTTCCTGTGCACTTAGCCAGCGTAGGGACCGCCGCCCAGTTGTACCTCGTCGCCTAGGGCGGGTCGTTGCAAGTAGGCAGGGACAGGGCGGTGGGTAGATTAGGGCTCACTTTCCCTTCACCTCCTTCCTGCCATTACATAATTACAAGCCCTTACCTAGTCTACCATTTCTCCTACGCTGACGCTATCATGGACCCCCTTGAGACCCTGACCCAGCAGATGCAGGGCCTCTCCCTACAGGTCCAGGCCCTGGCCCAAAGGGTCAATCAGGGTGACGCTGCTTTAGTAGTACCCCTCACCTCACCTCTAGAACCCGACCTCAAGTTACCTGACCGGTTTTCAGGGGACCGTAAGACGTTTCTCTCCTTCCGGGAGAGTTGCAGACTGTATTTCCGCCTAAAGCCCCACTCCTCAGGTTCCGAGAACCAGCGGGTGGGTATCATCATATCCCGACTCCAGGAAGGGCCCCAAGAGTGGGCCTTCTCCTTGGCTCCTGACGCCCCTGAACTTTCCTCTGTTGATCGTTTTTTCTCTGCCCTCGGACTCATTTACGACGAGACTGACAGGACTGCTTTAGCCGAGAGTCAGCTGGTGACCTTACGTCAGGGTAGAAGACCGGTTGAGGAATACTGTTCTGATTTTAGGAAGTGGTGCGTAGCTTCTCAGTGGAACGATCCGGCCCTAAGGTGCCAGTTTAGGTTAGGATTATCTGACGCCCTGAAGGATCTGCTGGTTAGCTACCCCTCGCCTGACTCCCTTGACCAGGTTATGGCCCTAGCAGTACGACTTGACCGACGTCTCAGGGAACGTCAGCTAGAACGCTTCAGTGTGCTCCCCTCTGACTTTTCTGCGATTCCCCCCGAGGTCCCGTCTCCTCGCCCCTCCACGGAGGACTCGGAGGTACCTATGCAACTCGGGGCCTCCATGTCCCCTCGACAACGTAGGGAGTTTCGCAGAATGAATGGTCTCTGCTTCTACTGTGGGGACGACAAGCATCTACTGAACACCTGTCCCAGGCGCAAGAATAAGAAGCCGGAAAACTTCCGCGCCTAAGTGATCATCGGGGAGGTCACTTGGGCGCACAGGTATTTCCCGTTAATGTGAAACGCAATAAAATTTTGCTTCCCTTTCAGGTCTCGTTTGCTGGCCGGTCTGCCACGGGCAGTGCTTTCGTGGATTCTGGCTCATCTGCTAATATCATGTCTGTGGAATTTGCTATGTCTCTAAAGATGCCTTGTATTGATTTACCTTATCCTATCCCTGTAGTAGGAATCGACTCAACACCCCTTGCTAATGGTTATTTTACTCAGCATACTCCTGTTTTTGAACTCCTGGTTGGCTCCATGCATTTGGAGCAGTGCTCTGTACTGGTGATGCAGGGATTATCGTCTGATCTGGTTTTAGGCCTTCCCTGGTTGCAGTTGCATAATCCCACATTTGATTGGAATACTGGGGATCTCACCAAATGGGGTAATGAATGTCTGATGTCATGTCTTTCTGTTAACTCTATTTCTCCCCGGGAGGAGGTAAACACACTTCCTGAGTTTGTTCAGGACTTCGCCGATGTGTTTTCTAAGGAGGCCTCCGAGGTGTTGCCCCCCCATAGAGATTACGATTGCGCTATCGATTTGGTGCCTGGTGCCAAGCTTCCTAAGGGTAGGATATTTAATCTTTCATGTCCTGAACGTGAAGCGATGAGGGTGTATATCCAAGAATGCCTGGCCAAGGGTTTCATTCGCCCCTCGACTTCTCCTGTAGGTGCTGGCTTCTTCTTCGTGGGGAAGAAGGATGGTGGTCTTAGGCCGTGCATTGATTATCGTAACCTGAATAAGGTCACCGTAAGGAACCAGTACCCACTTCCTTTGATTCCGGATCTTTTTAATCAGGTTCAGGGAGCCCAATGGTTTTCTAAGTTCGATCTACGAGGGGCATATAACCTTATCCGCATCAAAGAGGGGGATGAGTGGAAAACTGCGTTCAACACACCCGAGGGTCATTTCGAATACCTGGTCATGCCCTTTGGGTTGTGTAATGCCCCTGCTGTCTTCCAGAATTTTATTAATGAAATCCTGAGAGAGTACCTGGGTAATTTTCTTGTTGTGTACCTTGATGACATACTGGTGTTTTCCAAGGACTGGTCCTCCCACGTGGAGCATGTCAGGAAGGTGCTCCAGGTCCTTCGGGAGAATAATCTGTTTGCTAAGACTGAAAAATGTGTCTTTGGGGTACAGGAGATACCATTTTTAGGGCAAATCCTCACTCCTCATGAATTCCGCATGGACCCTGCCAAGGTTCAAGCTGTGGCGGAATGGGTCCAACCTGCCTCCCTTAAGGCGTTACAGTGTTTTTTAGGGTTCGCCAACTATTACAGGAGATTTATTGCCAACTTCTCGGTCGTCGCTAAGCCTCTTACGGACCTTACCCGCAAGGGTGCCGATGTCCTCCATTGGCCCCCTGAGGCCGTCCAGGCCTTTGAGACTCTCAAGAAGTGCTTTATCTCGGCCCCCGTGCTGATTCAGCCCAACCAAGAGGAGCCATTTATTGTGGAGGTTGACGCTTCCGAGGTGGGAGTGGGGGCCGTCCTGTCCCAGGGTACCAGCTCCCTCACCCATCTCCGCCCCTGTGCTTACTTCTCTAGGAAGTTTTCGCCCACGGAGAGTAACTATGATATTGGCAACCGCGAACTTCTAGCCATTAAATGGGCTTTTGAGGAGTGGCGGCACTTCCTGGAGGGGGCCAGACACCAGGTAACGGTCCTTACGGATCACAAGAATCTGGTTTTCCTAGAATCAGCCCGGAGGCTTAATCCTAGACAAGCTCGGTGGGCACTATTCTTTACCAGATTTAATTTCTTGGTTACCTATAGGGCTGGGTCCAAGAATATTAAGGCTGACGCTCTGTCACGTAGTTTCATGGCCAATCCTCCTTCCGAGAAGGATCCCGCCTGTATTTTACCCCCTGGTATAATCGTCTCTGCCACGGATTCTGATTTAGCTTCTGATATCGCGGCTGATCAGGGTGCAGCTCCCGGGAACGTCCCTGGGGACAAACTGTTTGTTCCCCTGCAATACCGGCTGAGGGTACTCAGGGAAAACCATGACTCCGCTCTATCCGGTCATCCTGGCATCTTGGGCACCAAACACCTCATTACCAGAAACTATTGGTGGGCTGGGTTGCCTAAAGATGTTAGGGCTTACGTCGCCGCTTGTGAGGTTTGCGCTAGGTCCAAAACCCCTAGGTCCCGACCAGCGGGCTTACTACGTTCTTTGCCCATTCCCCAGAGACCTTGGACCAATATCTCCATGGATTTTATCACCGATTTGCCTCCATCTCAGGGCAAATCGGTGGTGTGGGTGGTAGTCGACCGCTTCAGCAAGATGTGCCACTTTGTGCCCCTTAAGAAGCTACCTAACGCCAAGACGTTAGCTTCTTTGTTTGTGAAACACATCCTGCGTCTCCATGGGGCCCCAGTCAATATCGTTTCTGACAGAGGGGTACAATTTGTTTCCTTATTTTGGAGAGCTTTTTGTAAAAAGTTGGAGATTGATCTGTCCTTCTCCTCCGCCTTCCATCCCGAAACCAATGGCCAAACGGAAAGGACCAACCAATCCCTGGAACAATATTTAAGGTGTTTCATCTCTGACTGTCAATTCGATTGGGTCTCATTCCTTCCCCTTGCTGAATTTTCCCTGAATAACCGGGTCAGTAACTCGTCAGGGGTCTCCCCGTTTTTCTGTAATTTCGGGTTTAACCCTAGGTTCTCCTCCGTCTCCCCTGGTTGTTCCAATAATCCTGAGGTAGAGGAGGTTCATCGGGAACTGTGCACTGTCTGGGCCCAGGTTCAGAAGAACCTAGAGGCGTCCCAGAGCGCACAAAAGATTCAGGCGGATAGTAGACGTTCTGCTAACCCCCGGTTTGTCGTCGGGGATTTGGTCTGGTTGTCGTCCAGGAACTTGCGCCTTAAGGTCCCGTCCAGGAAGTTTGCTCCCCGATTTATTGGACCTTATAAGATCATTGAAGTCCTCAACCCTGTATCCTTCCGTCTGGAGCTCCCCCCATCCTTTCGCATACATGACGTCTTCCATGCCTCCCTCCTTAAACGCTGCTCCCCGTCCTGGTCCCCCTCGAGGATACCTCCTGTTCCCGTTCTCACCCCTGAGGGGGTGGAATTCGAGGTGGCCAAGATTATGGACAGTAGGATGGTCCAGGGCTCCCTCCAGTACCTGGTCCATTGGAGAGGATACGGGCCGGAGGAGAGGACTTGGGTACCTGCCCGTGATGTTCACGCTGGGGTATTGATCAGGAGGTTCCACCTCCTCTTCCCCACTAAACCGGGTCCCCTTAGTAAGGGTCCGGTGGCCCCTCATAAAAGGGGGAGTACTGTTAGGGATCTGCCAGGTACTTCATCTAGCTACACTCCTGGGATTAATCAATCCACACCTGAGGCCAGACCTGTTCGACTGACACCTTCTCCCACCAACCAGGGTGGCAGGCTCAGGAGTGGGAGAGCCTATCGCGGCCTGGTCTCTCGGAGTTAGCTCCGCCCCCTGCCCTTTATTACCTGCCCTGTGCTCTCCTCAGTGCTTGTAATTCTTTTGGATTCCTGGCCCCACTGCTGCTTGCTCCAGCCTGCTTCTGCCGTGCTTCTGCCTTGCTGCAGTTCTGCTTGACCTGCTTTGCTTGCCCTGGCTTGCTTCTGTCTCCGTGTCCGCTCGGGTGTACTCACTTCGTCCTGGTCCTGACTGTTCGTTCGCCGCCCCGTTTCCTCGTGGCGTTCCGTGGCTACTGCCCCTTCCCTTGCGTGTTCCCTGTTTGTCTTCCTGTGCACTTAGCCAGCGTAGGGACCGCCGCCCAGTTGTACCTCGTCGCCTAGGGCGGGTCGTTGCAAGTAGGCAGGGACAGGGCGGTGGGTAGATTAGGGCTCACTTTCCCTTCACCTCCTTCCTGCCATTACAGCAGTCCTATGTAACACCACAGATAACACAGTGATAACTCTGTGAGTACAGATAATGTAGTAGTGTTACCTGCAGTCCTATGTAACACCGCTGATAATGAAGTGATAACTCTCTCAGTAAAGATAATGTCGTAGATGTTACCTGCAGTCCTATGTAACACCGCTGATAACACAGTGATAACTCTGTGAGTACAGATAATGTCGTAGATGATAACTATACCCACAGCCACATATAAACACACACAGAGGCATATATATAAGGGCAGCCAAGTATATAAGGGGCAGCAAGGTTTATAAGGGGCAGCAAGGTATATAGGGGCAGTAAGTTATATAAGGGGCAACAGGGTATATAAGGGGCAGCAGGGTAAAGAGGAGACTGCAGGGTATATAAGGGGCAGCAGGGTACATACGGGGCAGCAGGTTGTATAAGGGGCAGCAGGATATATAGGGGGCAGCAGCATATATAAGTGGCAGCAGGGTATATAGGAGGAAGCACAGATATCTTTGTTTTATCTGTTTTACTTTAATATTGAACACACACTTTTACAAAGAGACATAAACACATGCAGTTGAGTTGAATAGCGGAAAAAATGTGAGGGATTGGCGGCACTCCTTCGAGACTATGAGTGAAGTGGAAAGGTATAGGATGCCGGCTGCCACCCACTGCGGTCCCTCGGTGCTAAAACCTTAGTACCTGGGACAAGGTATGTATAAGAAAACAGAGCAGGAAAAAATTTCAGTGTAGTAACGGGCATCGGCGCCAGGCTCAGGAGGATAAGGAACAGAGTCAGGTGAGTTTGATCAAGGAGATCTTTAATTCAAAGGACGACGCATTTCTGGAACGAACTGGTCCCTTCGTCAGGTCAGTTTACTTATCCTCTTGAGCCTGGCGCCGATGCCCGTTACTACACTGCAATTTTTTACAGTTCTGTTTTCTTATAAACACATGCAGTGACACAAACAAACACACACACACACACACACACACACACACACACACACACGCTGTAACATATACACATACAAATACAGAGACACATTCTGTATACACACAGAGACACATACTGTATATACACAGAGACACATACTGTATACACACAGAGACACATACTGTATACACACAGAGACACACAGACACATACTCACCATCTCTGTTTGCTGACAGGATCACCGGCTTCTTGCATGACGGGCCGTGGGCGGAGCTTCCTCTTCTTCTCTTGTTCCTCGTCTCTTATTTACTCCATGTGTGTAACTAAGAACAGAGCACAGAATAGAGGCAGAGCCTAGTGGCGCTCCCTACATGCTGGGAGGGGGCAGCACCCTGTGCTCTCGCACAGCTTGCAAACTCCTAAGGCTGGCCCTGATGGTACTCATAACAGGCATAGAAAGATTTTTTGCCTGTCTGACAGTTCATGATGCACCAAATTTATTAAATCTTGCTAACTACACTCTCCCCTTCGATTAACATAAAACATGCCAGTCTTAGTAAATGTGGACCATAGTGGTTAAAAATAGTGGCTGCAAACAGAAAGTTACTAACATTTGGGGTCATTGGTATCCATTATATAAACTTGTATACTGCAAACACCCTAAGGCCGGGTTCACAAGGGTCGGACACGCTGTGTAAAACTTCACAGAGTATCCGACCTATAACCCGCAGCACATTCCACCCGAAAAACCACACCATATTGTGGTGCAGTTTTCCGGGTGGAATCTTCGGCCGAAAAAATTCATACTTACCGCGTCCCTCCGTTATCGTGCAGTCGGGCCTTCTGGGATTACGCTGCAGCCCATGTGACCGCTGCAGCCTGTTATTGGCTGCAGCAATCACATGGGATGAAACATCATCCCTTTATCCCGGGCTGCACGCAGTAGCATAGAGATCTGGGTAAGTACAGACTTTTTTTCTGAGTTGCAATTTTTATGGCGGAATTGCAGCTTTTCCGCAAAATTGCAATTTCTCCTATTTGTTGCGTATGTTACCTCCAATTGAATTCAATAGTGAAAACCTGCAACATAGAACCAGCGATTCCGCAGCATAAATTGGCATGGTGCGGATTGACAAACCGCACCGCAGGACAATTTATGAACTTTTTGTTGGCAGGTTTTTTACACAGTGTGTGGATGAGATTTGTTCAAATTTAATCCACTTTGCTGCTACTGTATTATGCTACGGATTTTCTGAAATGAAATCTGCAGTATTTATGCTACCTGTGAACCCGGCCTAAGACCTTCCATTGCTCGCCTCCATAGTGTAACATAACTTCCTGAGTTATTTCCTTTATAAAAGGATACAGTATAGTATACGATTACTGTCTGCTGGGGTCCTGTATGTAAGCATGCCTTGTGGTAGGCTTAGATACAGGGTCTAACAGAGAGTATCACACATGGACCCTGTATCTAAACCTTCCACGTTAGGCTTAGATACGGGGCCCCAGCAGACAGTAATCGTATACAGTATGAGATTACGTCTGCTGGGGTCCTGTATCGAAGCATGCCTTGTGGTATGCTTAGATACAGTGTCTAACAGACAGTATCACACATGGACCCTGTATCTAAGCCTTTTAAGTTTGGCTTAGATACAGGGCCCCATCAGACAGTAATCTTATACAGTATGAGATTACTGTCTGCTGGGGTCCTGTATCTAAGCATGCCTTGTGGTAGGCTTAGATACAGGGTCTAACAGACAGTATCACACATGGGCCCTGTATCTAAGCCTACCACATGATATTCTTAGATACATGGCCCATGTCTGACCCTGTCTGATGGGCCCTGTATCTAAGCCTACCATGTGTGTTACTAATGTTTTTTTTTTTTTTTAAGGTTCGGTCATTGGACGACGTCGGATTCGAGAACTACTTTGATGATGGCTTTTTTATTTTCAATAAAATGGTTAATTAGGGTTGTGTGTGGGTTTTTTTTATTTCAATAAAATATTTTATCTTTGTTTTTTCTTTTAAACTTTATTACTACTGATTTAGTCATTGCCGCTGGCTGATTGACAGCGTCCATTACTAAGGTGGAGCTTGGTGTTAGTCGGTGCAGAGGCTAAAACTAACCCCCATTATTACCCCGCTACCCACCGCCACCAGGTGTACTGGGAAAAGCTTGGTAAGATTCAGTACCCGACCATCTGTAGTGAGGGTTGGGCACTGGGGTGGCCGCAGGCTGGTATTATTAGGCTGTAAAAGGCCAAAAACAGTGGCCCTTCCCACCCTGGTAAAGCTAGCCTGTTGCTGCTGTTTTGTATCTGGCTGGTTATGAAAATTGTATGGGACCCCACGTCATTTTTTTAATTAATTTTTTTTTTAAATAAATAATTGGAAAAAATAACATGGCCACTCCCACCATTTTTGATAACCAGCAAGATATAACACAGCAGCAGCAGGCTAGCATTACCAGGGTGGGAAGGGACACTGTTATTTGCCTTTCCCAGCCTTATAATACCAGCCTGCGGCCACCCTAGTGCTCGTCCATCCCTACAGATGGTCAGGTACTGGATCACATTCAGCTCTTCATGGTACCCATGGTGGCGGTTGGTACCGGGGTAATAATGGGGGTTAGTGTTAGACTCTGCACCACCTAACACTAAGCCCCGCATTAGTAATAGATGCTGTCAATCAGCCAGCAGCTATTAATAAGGCAGTAGTAATAAAGTTTAAAAAACATACAAGGACATAAAAAAAATATTTTATTGAAACAGAAAAAAAAATTGCTCAACTAGTGGCTCCAATAAGGGATACCAACTGGCTTGAAAATTTCCTAATACTTCTCAAACTTCCTAAAGGTTTATTTTCTAATATCTATAAACAACTGCTGATGCAATCCTCTCAGACTGCACCATGCTATTTAGCCGGATGGGAAAGAGAACTTGGTGTGCAATTCACCTTGTCAGAAGTTATTAAAATCCTTTCAAGTTCACATGGATTTTCTAGATGTATATAAATACAAGAGAATTCATTCAAAACATTGACCAGATGGTACAAGACGCCATATCAAATCAAATTGATGGGACTGTCACAAGCTGACAGCTGCTGGAGGTGTGGTAGAGGCACAGGCACTCTCTCACATATCTGGTATCATTGTGACTTGATTCAACCCTTTTGGTCTGGAGTACAACAATACATTGCCCAAAGATGTGGGGGTGCATTTTCCTTGACTCCAGAATTAGTTTTGTTCATCTCCTTCCTAGGAGACGCCAGCGCTCACTTCCACTCCGGTCTGCTGTGTCCCGTAGTGTGCACGCGCACTCTCGTGCCCGCTCTTAAAGGGCCAGCGCGTACGCCTGTAAAACAATCATCATCATCAACCACATGATTTGGCGCAACCTGCGGCACCTGCTGTCATCTGCCACCTCCTGTGTCATCTGCCACGTCCGGAGGGATTCGCCACGTCTGGCGCAACCTGTGGCACCTGCTGTCATCCGCCACGTCCGACCCCCTGTGCTTTTTGACACTACCTCCATGCTATGACGGAGACCTGAGGTCCTGCAGGGGATTTTTTAATCAGTGCCTGATCCACTTCAGACTTAATGCCAGGTCCTTCTCTTCGGATGACGTCAGGATCGCCTTCATCATCTCTCTCCTTTTTGGCAAAGCCCTGGCATGGGCTAATCCTCTGTGAGAACATCAGGGACCAGAGAACCATGACTTGCAGTGCTTCTTACTAACCTTCAGCTCGATTTTTGAGGAATCTGGGAGAGTTTCTTCGGCTGCTGCATTGCTGCTGATCCTACACCAGGGAGACCACTCCGTGGGCGAGTATGCCATTCAGATCTGTATCCTGGCTTCTAAATTAACCTGGAACAACGAGGCTTTGGTGGCCACAGTCTGGCAGGGACTGTCTTCAGGGATTAAGGACGAGATGGCTGCTCGCGATCTACCATCTACCCTGGACGATCTCATCCTACTTGCCACCCGGGTTGACATGAGGATCCAGGAGCGTTCCCAAGAGGTTCTCCGGGAGAGAGAACTTCCTGGATTCTACTTTCCAGCAATCCTCCTCAGTCATCCCACCAGAGGATCCTGTTCAGAGTAACCACGTCAAATTATCTATCCAGGAGAAACAACACAGACGCACTTCTGGACTTTGTCTGTATTGCGGCCTCAGAGGCCATATTGTGCGTCTGTGTCCCCAGAGGCCAGAGAGACCCCATTGCCTAGGGTTTGGTTGGAGAGACAACCCTAGGTGGAACGGTACCTAATAAAGCATTCTGTTCCAAGCTGACTACTCCTGTGACCCTAGTA
Organism: Rhinoderma darwinii; assembly: GCF_050947455.1. Lineage (NCBI taxonomy): Eukaryota > Metazoa > Chordata > Amphibia > Anura > Rhinodermatidae > Rhinoderma > Rhinoderma darwinii. The sequence continues at coordinate 410,170,144 of NC_134687.1, read as the reverse complement.
TCCGGCGAGAGGACACATCTGGTTTCTGCCTATCTTGACTCTGGGTCTGCAGCAAACTTCATGCAAAAGGAGTTGGTGGATCATCTTCAGTTACCCACAGTTCCCCTGGAGACATCTTTGGCTGTTGCCTCAGTGAATGAACTGCCTCTGCCTGATCCCATCGTTTCTAAAACCAAGCCATGAAGCTCCAGGTTGGAGTCCTTCATTCTGAACTGATTTCTTTCCTTGGTTTGCCCAGAGCCATCAATCCTGTTCTGCTGGGCCTGCCTTGGCTTCGACTACATGCCCCAGTCCTGGACTGGAATTCTGGAGAGGTTTTCCAATGGGGCTCCAAGTGCCTTGGTCGTTGTCTGTTGCAGATCCATCCTGCCTCAGTCATTGGCTGGAATGCCCCCCCAGTTTGCAGATGTTTTCAGCAAAAGGGAGGCTGAGATGCTGCCTCCACATCGGACTTATGACTGCCCCATTGAACTGGTTTCTAATGCCTCTCTCCCCCGTGGCCGAGTATATCCTCTCTCCTTGCCAGAGTCTCTATCCATGTCGGCCAATATCAAGAAGAATTTGGAGAGGGGTTTCATACGAATGTCTTCCTCCCCGGCCGGGGCTGGATTCTTCTTCGTTAAAAAGAAAGACGGATCCCTTCGACCAAGCAATGACTACCGTGGTCTCAACCAGATCACGGTCAAGAACAAATACCCATTGCCACTTATATCCGAGCTGTTTGATAGCATAGGAGGAGCCAACATTTCTTCTAAGCTAGACCTGCGGGGGGCTTATAACCTAATCTGGATTCGCTAGGGCGATGAATTGAAGACGGCATTTAACACCCCGGACGGGCACTACCAATACCTAGTGATGCCCTTCTGACTATGTAACGCTCCTTCAGTGTTTCAGGAATTCGTTAATGAAATCTTCCGAGATCTCCTGTCTGCGTTGTTGTTTATTTCGATGATATTTTGATTTTCTCCCCAGATCCGACGACTCATCGGAGGCATGTCCGTCAAGTTCTACTACGATTAAGGGAGAATCGTTTATACGCCAAGCTGGAGAAGTGCGTCTTTGAGAGGAGTTCTCTGCCCTTCCTGAGATACATCATCTCGGATCAAGGTCTCCCGATGGATCTTGAGAAAGTGAGAGCTGTCCTGGAGTGGCCACGTCCTCAAGGCCTAAGGGCCATACAGCGGTTCCTGGGATTCGCCAATTTCTACCGGCGGTTTATTCCAAACTTCTCATCTATGATGGCTCCCATCTCTACCCTTACCAAGAAGAGTGTGAACGCCAAGGTGTGGACTCTAGAGGCAGAGTCCTCATTTATTAGCCTCAAGAAATCCTTCACTTCAGCTTCGGTCCACCATCATCCTGATGTATCTCGGCAGTTCTCATTGGAGGTGGATGCTTCCTCTGTTGGTGCAGGTGCACTTCTGTTCCAGAGGAGCTCCATAGGAAAGGCATTAGTATGTGGCTACTATTCAAGACTTTATTTTTCTGCTGAGCTCAATTACTCTATTGGCGATGGGAGCTACTGGCCATCAAATTGGCTCTGGAGGAGTGGAGACATCTTCTAGAGGGCGCATCTCACCCCATCCTGATCTTCACCGACCGCAAGAACCTTACCTACCTTCAGTCCACTCAATGACTAAATCCTCGTCAAGCCAGGTGGTCGCTCTTCTTCACCCATTTCCAATTTGTTCTCCACTACCGTCCCGCTGACAGGAATGTGAGGGCCGATGCCCTGTCCAGATCGTTTGAGACGGAAGACACGGTGAAGTTCCTTCAGACTATCATAGACCCGTTCTGCATTGTCACTGCTAATCCTCTGCAGGCTAGAAACATCCCGCCGGGGAGGACTTTTATTCGGTTGGCAGACAGGAGAAGAATTCTCCGCTGGGGACACAGTTCTAAACTGGCTGGGCACGCTTGTGTACATAAAACCCGAGACCTGATTGCTCGTCACTTCTGGTGGCCCACGCTACCAAAAGATGTTCTGGACTTTGTCTCTTCTTGCACGGTGTGTGCTTCTAACAAAGTTACTCACTCCAAGCCTGCCAGCCTGCTTCTACCTCTGCCTGTACCCAATGCCCCCTGGCAGCACATTGCGATGGACTTTGTCACAGACCTTCCCCACTCAGAAGGATGGAACACTGTCTGGGTGGTGGTGGACCGGTTCTCTAAGATGGCACATTTTATCTTGCTGACCGGCCTACCTTCTGCTCCCCGACTGGCGAGTCTCTTCATTCAACACATCTTTCGCTTGCATCTTTCACATTGTATCCGACCGGGGGGTTCAGTTTACCTCAAAGTTCTGGAGAGCCCTCTGTAAACTCCTGCATGTGAGATTGGACTTTTCCTCAGCCTATCACCCCCAGTCCAATGGGCAAGTTGAGAGGATCAACCAGATCATGGAGAATTATCTCCGCCACTTTAGAGCACGATAACTGGGTACAACTTCTTCCATAGGCCGAATTCTCGTACAACAACCACACAAGTGAATCCACCACTTCCACTCAATTTCACATTGTGTACAGTCAACATCCTAGAGTCCCTCTTCCAGTGTCGACTACATCTCAGGTACCTGCTGCTGACTCTGCATATGGGGACTTTCTGCAAATCTGGCAACAGACCCGGTCCTCTACACCGCGTTCCAAATTATTATGCAAATGTTATTTTTTGCTGATTTTCCTAAATAGTCGATGCAAATGACAGTCAGTATAATCTTCAAGCCATCAACCGTTGGAGTATAATGCAAATTTTATTGAACAAATCTCCTAATGATAACAGATTTTTTTTTAGAAGTTAAAAACTCAAAATGCACTGTTTCAAATTATTATGCACAACAGAGATCAAAACATTTTAAAGGTTGTAAAGAGAACTAAATGGTAATTTGTTGGATTTGCAGCATCAGCCTGTGAATTCACCCTTAGGAATAATATACTTACTAAAAATTGTAAAGAATATTAGAATTCACCAAGAAGTTCTGTAACCTGCATTGAAGCACTTCGCCTGCAGCTTCTTGTGTTTATATAGCCATGGATCTCCTTGGTGACTGACAATATTTTTTTTTTGTAAATGTTTTATTTGTTTACATTTTTGAGACATAGTAAGGAGGGAAGAGGGATAGGGGTACAGAACGGAATGGATGGGGATCAGGGGTAACATAATAAGCAAATACAAAGAAATAAAATAACAATTAACGGTTGTCTCTGCTGTATTATATCAAAATCAGAAAGCTACATATATACTTTCCACCTAAGTTTACATGTACTTCAAGTTATACATATTTGGTTATTGGTACCAATTTAGTTTTGGTTTGGAAGTTTGTAATGTGATCTAACCCATTATGTTATACAAAGCATCTGTGTTCTTGGTATCTATCCATCTATTCCAAGTCCTGTAATATTTATCTAGGTTTTGTTCAACTGACCATTTAGTTTTTTCGAATGACTGTACCGAACAGACCTCAGCAATCCATTCCGAGGTGGATGGCGTATCTATCTCCTTCCAGTGTCTAGCATTTATAAGTTTCGCTGCATTTAGAAGGTTGGGAGTTAAGGAATTGTGGTTTATGATCCGGTATGACATGTCCAGATTTAGGATTACTAATTCTAATGTCAAAGTGATATTGATATCTTCAACAGTATTTATGATTGTTTCTATTTTCTCCCAGAATGGCTTGATTAGATCACAGTTAAACCAGATGTGTGACAGATTCCCTGTTTCTTTTTTGCAGCGCCAGCATATTGGGCTTTGCTTAAGATCTATTCTATTCAGAAGCTCTGGCGTTTTGTACCAATGTGCTATTACTTTATAATTTAGCTCTTGTATGTTTGTAGAACTGGAAGTGGACTGCGAGTTTTTTAAAATTCGGTCTGTCTGTTCCTTAGTGAACTTTTTACCTAATTCTCTTTCCCATTTTGTCATGAATGAGGGTGTTTCTGAGTTAGCAATGAGAAGTTGATACATTTTTGAAACTGCCTTTTTGGGAACAATCTTAGAGGAGTAAAAGTTAGTGAACAAATTAACTGAATTTGTATCCAGAATATCCGGCAGAAAGGCCTTAATTGAATCGGCGATTATATTGAATGTCTGCTCATCCAACTTAATGTTAGGAAATGCAATTTCCATTTCTTCCATTGTAATCAGTTTCTTGTTTAAAATAAATTTACTTGCTGAGAGTAAAGCTTCTTTCGTGTTCGTGGATAATTTCTTCTTAATTTTTTTGAGTTTATTCGGTATCAGATAATAGATTGGTGTGTGAATACTTATGTTACGTATAAAATTGTGTTTTTTGTTCAGTTTGTGCCATGTTCTAATAGTTTGGTTAGTTAAAGGATTGAGTATATCAGAATATTTAAATCTATTATAAGGTGTTGGCCCTATGATATCTTCAACTTTATTTTTTAGTAAACTCAGCTCGAGATCGACCCAGAGCTTGCGTTTCATAGGGCTTTGCCACTCCATATATCTGCATAGGTGAACAGCGTTTTTGTAGTTGTCTATGTCTGGTAGGCCAATTCCACCTGCATTTTTGTTTTTTACGAGTGTTGAATATTTAATTCTACATCCTTTAGCTTGCCATATAAATTTCGTTATTATCTTTTTCAGTTTATTGAAAAATGTCAAAGGGATGTCAATTGGTAGCACTTGTAGTAGATAAAGTATTTTTGGTAGTGTTACCATTTTTATAATGTTATTTCTTCTGAACCACGAGATTGGTAAGGTATTCCATTTCTCCAAATCCGCTTCTATTTTAGCCAGGAGTGGCTTGTAATTTAAGTCGAAGAGATCTTTATAGGAATTATTTATCTTCGTACCCAGGTATGTAATGTGAGAACAGTTGTTTTTAAAGGGGAAGTTCTTAGACATTTCCTTCCACTTTTTGGGGTCTATGTTTACGTTTAATAATTCTGATTTTGTTGTATTAACTTTGAAGTTAGATACCTTATTCACTGTGCAATAGTAAATATACGTGGTTTTTCCCCTGAGGAATATATGTGTTTCACTGGATGAATACCAATGGGAATTTTTTGGTTAGAGCCTAACCTTTAATGTAAGATTTATTTATTTTTTTTTAGCAATTTCAGATAGTGATACAATTGTATCCATAAGGTTCGTTCACTAGCGCTTGCGCACTTTACATTGACATATGTAATAAGTTCAGATAGGACAAGGATGAGATTTAAATGGTTAATACCATCACACTCTAGTATTTATAATTTATTTTAGCATTTTCCTGGTTTTTATTTATTTTTATATTTTTTTATATTTATTCAAAAAATATTCAAGTTGGGACCGGTACCCTCCTTGTCACAAGGTGTGTGCCAGGAACTGAAGCAACATGAGCAGCTGCTCTAGGAGTTCCTCTATATGAATCTCTTGTATTTCAGCTACTGCTGCTATAGAGATGTCTGTGCAGCTCTCTTATTAGCAGATCAGCTAATCAAACGTGGACATAGGGGCTAGCAACTATGTCCACGTTTGATCATAGATCATAGAATCAGTGTATTGTCTACACAGACCTCTGGAATGCCAGAAGGTCTAATCTATTAACTCTGTGAGCCCCTGATGAATTACTGCAGAGTTACTTATGAGTAAGGAAACGCGTAGGGCTAGATAACTACAGATAGGCAGGATTAGTGTGTTGCTAAACACGAGATCCTCACAGTGAAATCCACAGCAGCAGCAGCTGAAGCTGTATCAGCTACTGGCACACACTGGGCTTGATAAAGCAGCTGATCTGCTAATAAGAGAGCTGCACAGAGATCTCTATAGCAGCAGTAGCTAAAATACAAGAGATTCATATAGAGGAACTCCTAGAGCAGCTGCTCATGTTGCTTCAGTTCCTGGCACACACCTTGTGACAAGGAGGGTACCGGTCCCAACTTGAATATTTTTAGAATAAATATAAAAAAATATAAAAATATAAAAATAAATAAAAACCAGGAAAATGCTAAAATAAATTATAAATACTAGAGTGTGATGGTATTAACCATTTAAATCTCATCCTTGTCCTATCTGAACTTATTACATATGTCAATGTAAAGTGCGCAAGCGCTAGTGAACGAACCTTATGGATACAATTGTATCACTATCTGAAATTGCTAAAAAAAAGAAATAAATCTTACATTAAAGGTTAGGCTCTAACCAAAAAATTCCCATTGGTATTCATCCAGTGAAGTTAGATACCTCTCCAAATATTTTGAACTCTTGTAATAGGGCTTTAATCGATTTTCTTGGATTGGATAAGATGATTAACATATCGTCTGCAAATGCGGCGGTCTTGTGTTCTACTTTATTACACATAAGTCCAGTAATCTCCTTGTTTTCCCTAATCATTTGGGCCAGGACTTCCATGGTCATTATAAATAACAATGGAGACAATGGACATCCTTGTCTTGTGCCGTTCTTTATTTCTATTTGGGGTGAGAATTCTCCGTTTATTTTGAGTTTTGCGGATGGATTTTTGGAAAAAGCCATAATTTTGTCTATAAATGTAGATGGAAGGCCAAATTTTTGTAGTGTCAATTTTAGGAACAACGAGTCTACTCTATCAAATGCCTTTTCGGCACCAGTAGTCAGCAGAGCAATAGGAATGTTTTTACTCCTGGCTATTTGAATCACATTCAGAATCCTAACCGTGTTATCTTTAGCTTCCCTGCCTGGTGTAAAGCCCACTTGTTCTAGGTTAATTATGTTTGGTAGAAATTGTTTAATTCTATTTGCGATTATTTTTGCAAAAAGTTTTACATCATTATTTATCAGAGAGATGGGCCTGTAACTACCGCAGAGGGTGGGATCTTTTCCTTCTTTGGGTATTAGGGTAATATGAGCGGTCAGTGACTCTTTACAGAATGGGTTATTAAGATCTATGGTGTTGAAATACTGTGTCAGAAAGGGGGATAGAGTGTCTCTAAATATTTTATAGTATGCCATAGAGTACCCGTCTGGACCTGGGCTTTTACCTTTTGGGCTATTATTTATGGCGTTCTCTATTTCTTGTTTTGTGAAAGGAGAGGTCAGTATTTGACTTTGAGTCTCTGAAATGTGAGGGAGGGTTATATTGTCGAGTAGTTTATTTATTAGATCCGTTTTTTTGATCAGTGTTTGGTCTTGGTTTTTTAAGTGGTATAATTCTGAGTAGAAGCCACAGAATTCCCTAGATATATCTTCTGTTGTATGCAGTAGTATGTTTCTTTTATCTTTTATTTTAGGTATAAATGTATTTGAATGTTCTTTTCTGATTAAATTGGCTAGTCTCTTTCCACATTTGTCTGCTGCCATGTACCTTTTGAACTTCGCGAAGTAGAAGTTTTTTTTCGGTATTATAGTTCAGTAGCTCCTTCAGTTCTGCACACAATTTGAATAGATCCTTTTCTGATTTTATGCATAGTGATTTTTTATGTTTCAATTCCAATACTTTTATTTTTTCTAAAATGTTTGTAATTTGTTTGTTTGTTTCTTTTTTTTTCCTAGCGCCTAGTTCAATTACAAAGCCTCTGATTACGGCTTTATGAGCTTCCCAGATATTCGAGTTACATATGTTGTCTGGACAGTTGTCTAGGAAATAGTCTTTTATACGTGAGAGTATGTAGGTTTTGTCTTCTTTGTTGGTGAGCAAACTCGTTAAATTTCCAATTAAAATAGTTGCCATTTTGTTTTTGGGTGAAAGAAAGGAGTAACAAGAGTGGAGCATGGTCCAACTGTGTGATAGAACCATATTTTACTTGAGTTATCGTGCTGATAAGAGAGTGAGGTACAAATAGGTAGTCTATTCTAGAATATTTTTTGTGGACCGCCGAGTAAAATGAATAATCTCGGCTAGAAGGATTTTTAATTCTCCATGAGTCTACCAAGTGAGCTTCTGCAAGTAGTTTTTTTATACATTTAAGTTTTTTATATGAAATTGATGAACTGTTGTTAGAAGTGTCTATTGAGGGTTGGAGTGGAATGTTAAAGTCGCCTCCTAGAATCAATTCACCTTCCTTGAATTGTTCCAATTTTTGCATCAATTGTTTGATGAACTTCTCTTGGTTATTATTAGGCACGTATAGATTTGCGAATGTGAATATTTTACCAAGTATATACCCCTTCAAAAGAACATATCTACCTTCAGTATCCAGTAACACATCTTTACAGGTGTCACGGGTACTGGGTTTGTGGACCCACTAGGCCGCTCCGCCGTAGCGGGGAGGCAGCTGACCAGGTCAAAGTCTATGTGAAAGTAGATAGCAGACAGTAATATTTAGGTACCTGTAATAGTCCGGACGGTGACTGTGGCCTCAGCACGGATGGAGACAGGTGCGGAAAGTGGCGCCAGACGTGGCGGGCAGTATCCGATGAGCCGATGGTACTTGACGTGGCAGATGGCACTTGACGTGGCAGATGGCACTTGACGTGGCAGATGGCACTTGAAGTGGCAGATGGCTCTTGACGTGGCAGATGGCACTTGACGTGGCAGATGACACTTGACGTGGCAGATGGCACCTGACGTGGCAGATGCCACTTGACGTGACAGATGGCACTTGACGTGGCAGATGACACTTGACTTGGCAGATGGCACTTGACGTGGCATATGGCACTTAACGTGGCAGATGACACTAGAACACGGGTCGGCACAGGAACAATGCGGAATACAGGAACGGTAACAGGGCACGGGTAACAGCAGGAATGGGAGACACTAAGGGACCATTTGCGAGACAGACAGGGAAAGACTAACAACACTCAGGCAAGGATCAGAAGGGTTGGGGCATTTTTATAGAGCAGGGAATCACGTGGGTTAATAATCATTGATTCCATGTGCGCGCGCTGGCCCTTTAAGAGCGTGCGCGAGCGTGCGCGCGCACCCTACGGGACCCAGCCGGACGGAGCGGAAGCGAGCGCTGGCATCTCCTAGGAGGGAGACGGAGGCCAGCGCTTGTTAGAAGTGTCTATTGAGGGTTGGAGTGGAATGTTAAAGTCGCCTCCTAGAATCAATTCACCTTCCTTGAATTGTTCCAATTTTTGCATCAATTGTTTGATGAACTTCTCTTGGTTATTATTAGGCACGTATAGATTTGCGAATGTGAATATTTTACCAAGTATATACCCCTTCAAAAGAACATATCTACCTTCAGTATCCAGTAACACATCTTTACAGGTGTCACGGGCACTGGGTTTGTGGACCCACTAGGCCGCTCCGCCGTAGCGGGGAGGCAGCTGACCAGGTCAAAGTATATGTGAAAGTAGATAGCAGACAGTAATATTTAGGTACCTGTAATAGTCCGGACGGTGACTGTGGCCTCAGCACGGATGGAGACAGGTGCGGAAAGTGGCGCCAGACGTGGCGGGCAGTATCCGATGAGCCGATGGTACTTGACGTGGCAGATGGCACTTGACGTGGCAGATGGCACTTGACGTGGCAGATGACACTTGACGTGGCAGATGGCACCTGACGTGGCAGATGCCACTTGACGTGACAGATGGCACTTGACGTGGCAGATGACACTTGACTTGGCAGATGGCACTTGACGTGGCATATGGCACTTAACGTGGCAGATGACACTAGAACACGGGTCGGCACAGGAACAATGCGGAATACAGGAACGGTAACAGGGCACGGGTAACAGCAGGAATGGGAGACACTAAGGGACCATTTGCGAGACAGACAGGGAAAGACTAACAACACTCAGGCAAGGATCAGAAGGGCTGGGGCATTTTTATAGAGCAGGGAATCACGTGGGTTAATAATCATTGATTCCATGTGCGCGCGCTGGCCCTTTAAGAGCGTGCGCGAGCGTGCGCGCGCACCCTACGGGACCCAGCCGGACGGAGCGGAAGCGAGCGCTGGCATCTCCTAGGAGGGAGACGGAGGCCAGCGCTCACAGATCCATGGCTGCGGGCGTCGGGAGGTGAGTGAACCCGACGGCCCGCGGCCATGGGCGCTACAGTATGCCCCCTCTTACGCCCCCTCTTCTTGGGGCCAGAGTGAGAGAGGAACTTTTTAATAAGAGCAGGAGTACTGAGGTTCTCTTCTGGCTCCCAGGACCTCTCCTCAGGACCAAACCCTCTCCAGTCCACCAGATAGAAAGTCCTTCCTCCTACCCTCTTGCGGTCCAGGATCTCCTTTACCTCGAATACATCGGAAGGGCCGCTGGAAGCAACTGTGGAACTAGAGGTCTTGCTGTAGCGGTTCAGGACCACTGGTTTCAGGAGGGACACATGGAAGGAGTTAGGGTTTCTGAGGGTAGGGGGCAGCCGCAGCTTATAGGAAACAGGGTTAATTCGTTGCAGGATCTCGAAGGGAACAAGGAACCTGGGAGCAAACTTGAATGAAGGCACCCTCAAGCAAATTTTTCGAGAGGACAGCCAGACTTTAGTCCCAGGAAGACCGCCTGCAAAATAGAGGACCGGGTCTGTTGCCAGATTTGCAGGAAGTCCCCATATGCAGAGTCAGCAGCGGGTACCTGAGATGAAGTCGACACTGGAAGAGGAACTCTGGGATGTTGACTGTACACGATGTGAAACTGTACCCAGTTATCGTGCTGTGAAAAAATGAAGTCGCGGAGGTAATTCTCCATGATTTGGTTGATCCTCTCAACTTGCCCATTGGACTGGGGGTGATAGGCAGAGGAAAAGTCCAAACTCACATCCAGGAGTTTACAGAGGGCTCTCCAGAACTTGGAGGTAGACTGAACCCCCCGGTCGGACACAATGTGAAGAGGCAAGCCATGCAAGCGGAAGATGTGCTGAATAAAGAAGCTTGCTAGTCGAGGAGCAGAGGGTAGGCCGGTTAGCGGGATAAAATGTGCCATCTTAGGGAACCGGTCCACCACCACCCAGATGGTGTTGCATCCTGCTGAGAGAGGAAGGTCCATGACGAAGTCCATAGCGATGTGCTGCCAGGGGGCACTGGGTACAGGCAGGGGTTGAAGCAGGCCGGCAGGCTTGCTGTGAGCCACCTTGTTAGAGGCACACACCGTGCAAGCAGAGACAAAGTCCAGAACATCTTAAGGTAGCGTGGGCCACCAGAAGTGACGAGCGACCAGGTCTTTGGTTTTACGGACACCAGCATGCCCAGCCAGTTTAGAACTGTGTCCCCAGCGGAGAATTCTTTTTCTGTCAGCCAACCGAACAAAAGTTCTCCCTGGAGGAATATCTTTAAGCTGCAGAGGATTGGCGGTGACAATGCAGGATGGGTCTATGATCGTCTGAAGGGACTCCACCGTGTCTTCCGTTTCGATTGATCTGGACAGGGCATCGGCCCTCACGTTCCGTAGCGGGGAGGCAGCTGACCAGGTCAAAGTCTATGTGAAAGTAGATAGCAGACAGTAATATTTAGGTACCTGTAATAGTCCGGACGGTGACTGTGGCCTCAGCACGGATGGAGACAGGTGCGGAAAGTGGCGCCAGACGTGGCGGGCAGTATCCGATGAGCCGATGGTACTTGATGTGGCAGATGTCACTTGACGTGGCAGGTGACACTTGACGTGGCAGTTGGCACTTGACGTGGCAGATGGCACTTGACGTGGCAGATGACACTTGACGTGGCCGATGGCACTTGACGTGGCAGATGGCATTTGACATGGCAGATGACACTAGAACACGGGTAGGCACAGGAACAATGCGGAATACAGGAACGGTAACAGGGCACGGGTCACAGCAGGAACGGGAGACACTAAGGGACCATTTGCGAGACAGACAGGGAAAGACTAACAACGCTCAGGCAAGGATCAGAAGGGTTGGGGAATTCTTATAGAGCAGGGAATCACGTGGGTTAATAATCATTGATTCCATGTGCGCGCGCTGGCCCTTTAAGAGCGTGCGGGCGTCGGGAGGTGAGTGAACCCGACAGCCCGCGGCCATGGGCGCTGCAACAGGTGAAGGAAACTTTTTTATTAATGATGATGGCGACACCCTTAGATCTTTTAAGGGGTGTTGAAGAGTTATACCATTTCGTGAAGATTTTATTTTTTGTTAATGGGGTATAATTTTTTTTTGAAGTGGGTTTCTTGTAGAAATGCTATGTCTATTTTCTCCTTTTCTAAGAATTGAAGTATTTGTAGTCTCTTACTAGGGACATTGATGCCTTTAACATTGTACGTAGCTATTTAAAGTTCAGCCATTATTTAAATAGTACATATAATTTGTTATGATAGTAAAATTCAGCAGAGACAGAACAGTAATAACAAGAGTTAAACACATCTTAAACAATTGGGTGTGTTTTAGATAGGGTGAACGTATGATTGTTGGTATATTTGTATATATCCAACACAAAGATGCTGCCGGTGGGGGGGGGGGGGGGGGGTCGTGGTATCTAAACCTGAAAAAGTTTGCGTAGCAAGAGAGGTCATTTACATTTTAGAACCAAATTCTTCCAGCAAGTCTAAAGAATTATATTAAACATACAGATATAACAATATCAATTAAATTTCTCAATAGGATATTGAAGTAATTTTCTATCTTCCTCATCTTTTCGGAGTTTTCCCAGCTTCCGGATCGGTCTTTTTCATCTTCTTTGTTTTCTTTGGGGTAGCTGTTTCCCAGTTATCCTGTTTTGGTAGTTGTGGGAAGTTGAATTCATCTTCTAGGCGAGTCCAGTCTGGTATTTGTAGATGAGAGAGGTCTAATTTGTTGAGAACAAATTCCAAGTCTTCTGGTGTTTTGATGGTCAGTGTTTTATTGTGTAGAGATATAGCAAGGCCAAAGGGGAACATCCACCTGTATGGAATGTTTCTCTCTCTTAGTGTTTTGGTTAGAGGTTGTAATTGCCGGCTTAGGTCCAAAGTGAGTCTGGAGAGGTCTTGAAATATGACAATTTCGCATTCCTCGTATTCTATTTTCCTCGCATATTTTGCTTTGTGCAGTATTTCCTCTTTCATTCTGAAGCTTTGTAAGCAACAAAGAATGTCTCTTGGTTTGTCCGGTCCAACCGATCTGGGTCTAAAAACCCTGTGAGCTCTTTCAAGACCTACTTCGGTATTTCCTTCTTTCCCCAGAAGTTCGTTGAATATATGTGTGAGTACATTAGTGATTTCTTTGTCTGCGACTGTTTCGGGGATACCTCTTATTCTTAAATTATTTCTTCTAGACCTATTTTCAAGGTCATCTATATGTAACCTTTGTAAGTATGATTCTTTTTGTTTATCAATGAGTATCTCAGATATTCTTTCAGCATGTGAGATGACTTGAGTACAAGTGTCCTCCAGTGATTGTATTCTAGTGAAGGCTTGTTTGACATCGTTCCTCATTTCCGATATTTCTTCTTTTACTGTCTGGGTGAATTCTTTAAATAGTCCCCTTATGCAGTCTGTTGTAGGTAGTGCTTTTATATATTCTTTGAGGTCTGCTGCATCATGTGTAGTTGGTTGTTCTTCATCGCTATCTGACAAGCTTGAAATGGCGAAATTATCTTTAGTTTTATCCTTCCTTTCCGATCTTGAGCTATGATTTTCTTCAAAGGTCAGCTTTTTACTGGTGATTTCAACCTCTTGTCCTTTTTTTGGAGTTTTACCAGTCCTGGCTTGTTCTTCATTTGAACCTTTTATGGGTTTCCCCATTGTGATCTGTATTCCCCTTATTCAACTTGCTGGAAGAAGGTATTATGAGATTAGGGCATTTCAGGAGTCCTTATAGCAACACATAATCTGAGTTTCTTTTAGGTAATGTCCTTTGGAGCTCTGGGTTATTAGGGTCCAAATGTTAATTGGTTTGTGCAATTAGTTTGTATTTTAATTCAAGTCCTGAGTGCGGTATTACACTAACATCCAGATGTTTGGTTTATGTAGTTAGTCAGAAGTTATGTGGTCTAGCGGAGGAAGAGCCTTGCTATTTCTTGTTATTTAAGGTTATAAATCTATGTATGAATATTCATATTCAGGTACATTCAGATACCGTTAGGCCTTTATGTTTATGCAAGGGGTATTTTGTTCCTGTTGGGTAGCTTTCACCTTGCTCTTATATTGAGCTGAGTCCTTCGTTTCAGGAGAGTAGGCACTTCCTGTCCAATGGCCTGAAGGCGTTTTTTTTTTTTCCCTCCCTCCTTTTTTTTTTTCTTGGTAAATCTAGCCCCTGGCTTCTACTTGAAGCGATTCTGCCAAAGGCCTAATGGCTTTATTGGTACCTGAGAGCTCTCCTGAGCTGAGATGGGGCGAGAAGCGCGATGTCCTGGAGCTCCTACTGTTATTTCAGCTGTGTGCACGCTTTCTGGCCGGGTGCGGCTCCAAATTTAGTCCCCGGTCTCCGGTCGTTGTTAGGCCACGGCGGCACAATCTGTCTCGGCCGCTCTAAAAAGGATCCTCGGAGCAGGTATGTACTCCTTGACCCTCTCCGGTTCGTTTTTTTGGGGCTAGTAGACCCTTTTTCCGTGTGATTGGGGTAAGTGTGTTAATTATTCTCGGAGCTCCCTCCAGATGCGTCCGCTCCGTTGCTCCGCTAGCCACGCCCCCCGACTTACAATATTTTTATCGTTTGCAGAAAGGGTGGAATGATTTTATACATCTTAGGCCCCATACACACAACTGTATTTTCATCTATCCCAAAATACTTTCCGGAAATACGGATCCGTAGGCATCCGTATTTCATCCGTATATACGTAAAGGGGGCCCGTAAATACAGTCCGTATTGCATCTGTATTCCATCCGTATATACGGATCCGTAAAAAAAGAGGAAGGATGCAAATAATGTCATCAGCATGTTGCATAGCATAGAAGTCTATGCTAGTCGACTAATCTATGGATTCCATCAAAACCACGCAACCTTTGCACAATGGAGACAAACGGAAACCATTGGCATCGGATCCGTCACTATTGAAATCAAAGGTGATGGAAACGGAAACCTATGGTTTCCATTTGTGTCTGTCAGGGCTTTGTTCCGACGGAAAGCTCTGACAGAACATCGTAAAGGAGCCCTGATGTATATGTGAACGAAGCCTAAACCACATTTCTAACTACACCGTAGAACAGGGTATAGGAGCAGCACTGTGTAAATAGCCAACAAAACGGTTGGTGCTAGCTTCAAAAATAAGGAGTGACGTGCTCCTCATGCATACATCCAAGAAACGAGACTAGAAGCAGCACTCAGCAAAAAATGAGATTTTTTTTTAGCTGTGTTGGGTGACTAAATTCACATTTTTTGCTGAGTGCTGCTTCTAGTCTCGTTTCTTACATTTCTAACTACTGTATTTCTTATTTCCATTTTTTTGTCATTTTATTATTGTAAAAGAAGCAAATAACATTCTGGTGTTTGTGATTTATCGATTTATACCTCCTGCATTCAGCACTGAAACCCAAGGTGGAACTTCATATGCAAATATGTGGAACTCCAGCTTATAAAGGTTTGGCTAATTCACCTCTATATCTCAGTTACCTTCCTCAAATTGTAATATATTGCAGTTACAATGGACATTTTATTACTTCTCTTGGTGTTTTCCCCAATAAGTAAGAGAATAATTAAGTTTGTATTGTAATATTAATATAAATTATAACCTATTATAATACACATTTTTCTTATTATGTTCTCTGTATTACAGGTGTCTTCTCTCAGACAATCCAGGAGTCAGGTCCAGGACTTGTGGGACCTTCACAGCAGATGAAACTGACCTGTACGGTCTCTGGGTTTGAGATAACCAGCTATTATATGAACTGGATCAGACAAGCTCCTGAATGGATTGGACAGATAACTGCTGGTGGTGGCGCTGATTATACTGATTCACTGAAGAGCAGAACCACAATCACAAGAGACAACTCCAAGAAGGAGGTCTATCTCCAGATGAATAACATGGAGACTGCAGACACTGGAATGTATTATTGTGCGAGAGACACATAGATATAAAGTAATTAGGAGATCATACAAAATACAGCTGTGTCTAACCTGATATAGAAAACCACAAGAGGAAGAACGTTACTGAAGTGTGACACTGGGATGTGTTACTGTACAAAACATACATAAAAACAAAATAATGAGGAGATCAAACAAAACATTATTAACCAGCTGAATGGTGAAAAACATATTGAGTCATATTTACTAATACGTTCTTAAATTCAGACCGCTAAGAATTAGACAAGTTGCATCAAACTTATCGCAGTGGCTCATGCTAGATTATAACACATCTTTAGACACTTTTGTCTAACTGTATACCACCTCTTGGTTGGCTTACATTAGACCATTTTTTGGTGCAATAATTTGAGCGCAATTTTTTACACGTGCCAAAGATCGGGCAAACGAGTGTTCATATGAATTCTCGATCCTGATCGCTGCCCTGTGTAAACAGGGCAACGACCAGCCAATGAATAAGCAACACTCAATCATCGGGTGATTGTATCGTTTATGCAGCAATACATATTATCGTTGTCGGCAGCACATCTCTCTGTGTATATAGGGAGATGTGCTGCCGACATGATGGAAATGTATGGGGACGAACTATCGTAGTAATTATCGCTCTTCCCCATACATCACCAAGCATTGCTCCTTGTGAAAGCAGCAAACGAGCGCCGATCAACGGGGTGTCTCGTTGATCGGCTCTCGTTTTCATGGCCCATATTGGCCTGTGTAAAAGGACTTTTAGTCATCTCAAAGCTATTAAGCTATCTGTTTTTCCAAACTGAATAACCTGATTTTGATGGGTATTGCATTCCCTTGAAGGCTACGTAAACCTTTGTAGCCATTTTTTTCAATAAAATGTATGTGTTATGTATTTTTAAACACTTTTTATAATGACTTTTATGAAAAGATTTATTTACATTATGCACTGCAGCTTCTATATATGCACTATACATAGAAGCTGCATAGCACCGCTCCTGTGTTTCTGTGCGCCTGAGGCTCCTGTGTGCCTCTAACACACATGATAACCCTAATGCCCATGATATATCAGTTCATGTCCCATGTAAATCACATGTTCTCACAACTTCAGTCTTTAGCTGCTTGGGATTACTGGAAGCGATGAGGGATATTCATCCAGGCAGAGATTTATTATGAATGGTTTAATTTCATTTACTCAACTTCTAGAAAGATCTGATGTGTCTTATAAAGGAATTTGTAGATATCTGCTGTTGTGTCATGAACTTCATTAATAATTTTCTTGACTGGCCTCCAAAGGGTATAAAAGCGCATCGCAAACTGTTTCTGAAAATAGAAAGCATTATTTATTGTTTTAATGTAATCACGTTGGAAAACGCATAAAAGCTCGTAACGCATGCGGTTTTCGGATGCTGTTTTTTTTTCATTCATATTTAACCACACCTCAAACGCAAAGTTTGAAATCACCCAAACGATGTGGGAGCATCCACCATCATTGTGGAGGTCCTTACTAAACAGTATTATCCCATATGAGAAAATATGCCCACATTTATCAATGTGTTTATGCCAGTTTTTGGTATAAAATGAAACTACGCAGCGTATCCAACCTAGAGCCTGCAGCACATTCCATTCGTAAAACCACACCATATTGTGGTGCAGTTGTCTGGGCGGAATCTTCGCTGCCGAAAGCAGCGCTAGAAAAAAAAAGTTCAAACTTACCGCGTCCCTCCGTTGTCGTGCAATCCGGCCTCCTGGGATGACGCTGCAGCCCATATGACCTCTGCAGCATGTTATTGGCTGCTTCAGTCTCATGGGATGAATTGTCATCCCTTTAGCCGGGGCTGGACACAGAAGCATAGAGATCTGGGTAAGTACAGACTTTTTTTTCTTAGTTAAGATTTTTTGTGGCAGAATTGCAGCTTTACCCAAAAATCGCAACATCTGCTATTTGTTGCAGATTTTACCTCCCATTAAATCCAATGGGGAAAACCCACAACAGAGAACCAGCGATTCCGCATCATAAATTTACACGCTTTGGATTGACAAACTGCACCGCAGGTCAATTTATGAACTTTTTTGGGTGCGTTTTTTACTCTGCATGTGGATGAGATTTGTTCAAATCTCTTCCACTTTGCTGCTACAGTATTACACTGCGGATTTTCTGAAATGAAATCCGTTGCGGAACATCTGCAATATTTACGCTACGTGTAAACCCGGCCTAACAGCTTCCATTGCTCGCCTCTATAGTGTAACATAACTTCCTGAGTTATTTCCCATGTAAAATTGATATTGCTCCTACTTGCTTTTGTATCTTTTTGCAAGGGGAATTCTCATCTTTTTTTTCCATTGTATTAGAATAATGCTGGAATCGTGCGGATTTTGCCTCAGATTTAGTTGTGAATTTCTTCTTTTAAATTGAAAAGGATTAACAGAATTAGCATGCTCAGGATTTAAAAATCTGCAACATGCTCTGATTTCCGTCTGAAAAATGTTCAGCAGCATGTGGATGAGATTTATTCAAATCAACCACCTGCTACGGATTTTCCGCACAGAAAGTCTACACAGAAAATCTGCAGCATTTCCGTCCAGTGTGAATCCAGCTATTTGGGGTGTATCATTCTCTAACCTCCTCTTGACCCTTTTACAGGTGGTCCCTTAAAAATAACTTGGGAAGTTCCGTCTGTCACGCTGACGTGTACGTGCGGTTGAGGGGCCCTATTAGCCAAATACATTTCCATTTGTTGGGTTGTATAGTGGACAATGGTTACTATTACGATCTGTGCCTGTCCATAGCTTGTTCCATTTCTTGTCACTACTTCAAAATGTTCAGTACGTTTCTGGAGTGGGTAGTGCATTGTGAGACTGGCTTATCGGCAGCATTGCATTATTTGGACAATCTACAGGGAATACGGAAAGTACCTTCTCAAGCTTCATACTCACACTGTTGGAGTTTGCAATCACACATAACTTTCATTTTTAATGAGAATTTCTATCTACAGCTCCAGGGAACGGCAATGGGGGCAGCCTGTGCCCCGCCGTATGCCAATTTGTTCCTGGGGCTGTGGGAGAGGGACCTCTTCCAGGGGGGCAGGATGTCTCTATGGACCAGGTCATTTTTTGGGCCAGGTACATAGATGACATCCTCATCATCTGGAAGGGTACATCGGAATCATTTAAGACTTTCATTGGTGATTTAAATAGAAACAACTTAAACATCAGATTTACGTATCATTACGATAAACATCAAGTAGAATTCCTGGATGAGAAACTATCCAGAGACCAGTATGGCTTCCTTCAGTCTGACGTATTCCGGAAGGCCACTGCAGTTAACTCCCTTCTCCTTGCCTCTTCTTCTCATCCCAAACAGACTGTTCGGGCCGTTCCAATAGGCCAATTTTTAAGAATCAGACGGATCTGTTCTTCTTTGGAAGGGTTTGAGAAACAGGCATACAATCTTACAAACCGCTTCCTGGCACGCGGATATAGCAAACGTTCGATAAAGAAGGCATATTACCGTGCTAAAAATACCTCTAGAGAGACTCTTCTATTTCCCAAACCAAAAAAAAAATCCGGTACACAGGTAAGATTCATTACTGAATATCACTCACGTTGGCGTCAGATGAAAGGAATTTTAAAACAGTTTTGGCCCATTTTGCTTACAGATTCCATCATTGCGAAATATATCCCCAAATACACAAGTGTCTCAGCGAGACGGTCTAAGAACCTCAAAGACTATCTTGTTAGAAGCCATTATCAAAATAAGAGCCATAGTTTCCCCTTCGGTACTAAAGGCCCGAAATGGGGATGCAAGGCATGTGGTCACTGTGTTGCCTGCCCTAACATCGAGCAAGCGACATCCTTTACTGACTCAACAGGTAAGCATACCTACAATATTACACATCCAATTACATGCTCCACTAAAGCAGTTGTTTACTATGCAACGTGTCCTTGCCCCAAGATGTATGTCGGCCTGACTACGAGGGAATTTAAAGTTCGAGTAAGGGAACATATACGTGACATTACAATGGCGAAAGAGATAGAAACGATTGAAACTTTAAAACCGCAAGACATTTTAAAGCTCACCACTCTTGCGATCCCACTAAACTAAAAATAAAAGGGATTGATTGCATTAAACAGAACATCCGAAAAGGTGATATTGCAAAAAACTTGGCGAAATGTGAGTCCAAATGGATCTGGAATCTGGGAACAATGCGCCCTATGGGACTCAATGAAAATCTGAATTTCGCTCCGTTTCTCTGACCATTGACCTCCAGCGGGTCATTTTAAGTATGTTTTATTCATTTTTTCTTTATGTTTATCTAACTATTTCCCTTTTTTTTATTATAGAATTAATCGACTAGATCATATTTGGAGAGAATTGAGACATGAGAACTGTTATGAAAAACTGAAAAATACTGAGTTTTTCCGAGAAATTTTGCATACTATTGTCTTATCTTCAATTATATTTTTTTTGTACTTATATATATACCACTACATATATTTCCTGTATATATATCTTGCATCACTTTCATCGTTTTAACATTTGAGCGTTCGTTCGATGCATTATTTCATATTATTTATGCAAATCCATATTTTTATATCATCACATCTCATATTCTATTTATTGGTCAATATATCTTTTTATTTTCCAAATTTAATATATATATATAAATTAATTTTTTACACTTTAGCACTTTTTATGCACGCTTTTTGCATTTTTACACATTATATATGTATATATATTTCTTCTCTTTTGCACTTGAGTTTATACTTTGAGTTTATGAGCTCTAATATTATTAATGTCTTGTATTGGATATCATCTGTAAAAATATTTATTATCTTCACTTTCATTTATTGTCATCTAAATGAAATATTCATCATATTTATTCAAATTTTTTCTCAGATTTTTCACTATGTGTATTGATGCGCTCTTTTATATCAAAATAATTTTAAATATATATGTATAGATATATCATTATATTTTTATATTTTTTTGTTTTCTATATATATTTTTTGTTTATTTGAAGATTGATGTATACCATATAATTTACATAATATTCACTTTAAAAAGGTTCTCTGTATGACCATTTTAATATATACATAGGTTTCGATATTCCTTAGGGAATGTAACACGTTATTATTGTCTCAGAATATAACATGCTAATATTGTCTCAGTATCCCCATGATGAATCTGTCCACTCGTGTGCTCTATCCACATATTCAACTACTACCTTCTTACCGGAGTCTGCTTTGTGCGTTTACGTCAGGGGGAGAGGCCTTGCTCCCTTCCGATTGGTTCGTCTGTATCGGAGTGGGCACGGCTCCCCGGCGTCAGACGCTGTCGACCCGCTCCCGCTCTAATGACACATGACCGGAAGTACATCAGCAGCCATTTCCATGCCTGGCGCATGACGCCGATATTACGACTTCACTAATTTATACAACCTATTTCTGATGCACACGATTGGACTGAGGATTCTTTAAAAGGGTGACCTCAGCTGGAGAGACGCCACCCCCGGACGAAGGCATCCCGCCGAAACGCGCGTCGGGTCTGACGATCTCTCTTGGCAAAGATATTACTATGGGTATGTGATTGGTCTTATTTTTCCTATGCTGCCTTGTTTATACAACACTCACTTAGAGTGGCATTTATCTGCAATGTGTCTGCTTCTTAGCGGTATCATAGAATGTCTTTCGGCAAAATAATCAGTCTGTTTGCCCCAATATAAAAGCTATACATTGTTTACATATGTAATTTCACCCATTTCTGTACAGGTATCTCTTGCATTAGATGAACGCTTTTATTCATGCTTTGCATGACTCATCTTTTAATATTTGTGATTTGTTTCAATAAAGTTTGCAATTTTTTCGTTGTCATACATGCTGTGTTAATTGTACCCCACACTTTATAGGCTATACATTAGATGTTGAGGGTCAATGCACCAATGAATACTTGGTTTTATTAAAGATCTTGTCTTTAATTTAGTTTACGACATTCTTCTTTGCTACATATATTAGCGAGATTGCTTCCTGTCTGTACCAATAGGTTTTTGGGGGAGGAAGGCCCCTGGTCACAGGATAAGCATTGCAAAAGCATTGCGAGCTGATCTAGTGGTCTGGAAGGATATTCTTTGGGTTTATAATACCATACCTCTTGCTCAGAGGAGGAAGTGGGTAATGTGGACATCTCCCTTTATACTGATGCTGCGGGTTAAACAACATTTGGCCAGTTCTTAGCTCCCACTGGTGTGCTCAGGCTTAGCCCCAGGTGTGACAAAAGAGTAGTAAAGGGAGGAAACCTCCAGCTCACCAGCTTGTTGCGTCTCCTGACTTGCTGCTCGGATCCCCGCTACGGCTGGCGGTATGTGATAGGAGAAACAGTAGAAATGATCCAGCGCTAAGTCCAGTTGTAAATTAAAAAGGAAACGATGTTCCCATCTTTATTGGGGTGATATGAATAAAATAGAAGGGAGATGCAGTCCCAAGAAAAAATGTGAGCGGGCAGCAATGCCCTGGCCTACGCGTTTCGAGCAGCTCCTGTGCTCTTAATCATGGCAAAGAAATGTGAGGACACTAGCCGCCCTGTCTGCTTGATAAACGTAACTAATGAGTACGCAGATAGAACAGGTGAATAATTAACCCTAGTTTGAAATTGTCTCCTCCGAAGAGATACACCCTGCGTAAAAAAACTGCATGCAATAGTGTGATAAAGAGGTGTAAAAAGTATATAGAAAAAAAACCTAAATAAATACATTCAGGCACACTAATTGTAATAAGTTGCATGCAGAATATTAGGTTTGGTAATATATACAGCAGACAAGGCTAACATGTCCCCACAGTCCTCACAACGTATATCACAGATATTATACATTCGATATACAAGGTTTAAAAACAACACATATTAACAATTCAGCCAGGTTCCGAATATAGCATCTTCGAACACTTATACAAGCTGATGAAAAATATGTATAATATAAACGTACAAAATCGAACATGTAATTAAAAACATAAACGGGAATATAATTCCCGGTGCAATAAAAATATGAATTGATTTTCACATATATGACCTGGGTGAACCTCATACGTGTAAGAATACACACTGTAAGTACATACAGGTTCATCTGGAGGTTTCGGAAAATTATGTAAAGTTGCGTACATATTTAATTGGAAATGGTTGGCCAAACTGAATAGGAATAAGGTCTGAATGGAGGTATAATGTGCACATGCGTTTTTATATGAAAAAAAAAATAAATTTCTCTCAAAGATTCCTATACTGGTTCATTATAGGGAAAAGATGTTAATGCCCGTCCATGCACTCTGTTTATTATGAAAATTCATTTTTAGAATTAAATAATTCCTAAGAGTATATAAAGCATAAGTCAACATAAAAAAATCCCTCTTTAAGTTTGATGTCTGCTTAACATTATATACTAATGTGTGATACATGTGGTCCTTCAGATATATAAAATCATCAACTGCAAAGCGTCGTCGGAGAACCACAGTGCAACCCCGCATAGAACGGAGTGTGTCCAAGAAACACGCAACAAGAGCATCCATACACACGAACCACTGGACCGATTGAAAGAACGGACCTCCGTGTTGAAGTACACCGAAAAAACCTGTAGGGAGAGACCCTATATTTGCTGAGCCAGGGTCTCAAGGGGGTCCATAGTAGTGTCAGTGACCAGGGTAGACTAAGTATATGGGCTTGTGATTATGTAATGCTGGGGATTGGGAAACAGACAAGTGAGCCCTAATCTACCCGCCACTCTGTCCCTGCCTACTTGCAACGACCCGCCCTAGGCGACGGGGTACAACTGGGCGATGGTCCTTACACTCAATAAGTGCATGACAGACAAACAGACAAGGGAACACAGAACCTAAGGGAAACGCGGCGGTTGCCCACGGCAACACCGTGAGCAACAAGAGTAGTAAACGAGCCGAGTCAAACCAGGAGAGTGCGAGGTGCCAAACGCAGAGCAGGAGAGTAGTGAACAAGCCGAGTCAAACCAGGATAGCACGAGGTACCAAACGCAGAGCAGGAGAGTAGTCAGCAAGCCAGGGTCAATACGAAGCAGGGACAAATAGTTCAAGAAGCTGCAGCAGGGCCAGGAAACCAACAGAGAAGAATCACAAGCAAGGAGGAACAGGAAAGGCAGGTATACATAGACAGAGGGCGGGAGCTAACTCCGTCTGGCCAGGCTGTGATAGGCTCTCCCACTCCTAAGCCTGCCATCCTGAGTGGTGGAAGATGGAGTCAGTCTCACAGACATAGAAGCAGGTGCAGACTGATTACCTATGGGCGTTGATACAGAAGCTGTGCCTGGCAGATCCTTTACAATATCTTTACATTTACAACTTACTTGCTATCACTAAATCTGTCCATGTGGACTTTTTGTTTCTCCTCTTTTGACCAAACCAATATATTCTATGCTAAGACATATCTGTTGCCTAATTATTCGCCCTTAAAGCCTGACAGGCCGTCCAGGTGGGATTTACAGGATTTCATACATCACTTCACAGCACTATTCTCATTCTATTGGAGTACTCATGGGGATATCATCATCCCCTAGAAGTTTTATGGCTTTTACCTTTACACTTGCCAGAGACACCTCAGCCTATACTAGGCATAGCCTATACATACATATATGGGAATACTTACCTTACCTTCAGTAGAATTTCGCTGCTGCTGTATCTTCAAAGTGCCCAGACATGCACACTTGCTTTTACAACTGTTGAAATCGCCTAAGTCAAGCCCTGAACAAGGTGCGCATGCGCCTTTAACACATCCAGATCGCTACTGCAAAAAATCGGCTAAGTCCAGCCGTGACTCTGGTGCGCATGCGCGCTCGGCACACTCTCTCGCTGAATCTTCAAAGTGCCCAGACATGCGCACTTGCCTCTACACACTGTCAAAATCGGCTAAGTATAGCCCTGGACAAATTGCGCATGCGCCTCTGACACATTCAGACCGCTACTGCAAAAATGTCGGCTAAGTCCAGCCGTGATACTGGTGCGCATGCACGCTCGGTACACCCTAATTGGCTACACACATATCCTCCGCATTGGCCAATTCATATGCCAATCTTCTAGTACGGAGGCTTGGTCTTTAGATAGAGTCCCTATTGGTTCTCACACAGGTGAATCCTGTGTGACGTATATCGTAATCTTTAAAAGGAGTAACAATCTGTACGCGTGCTCACTAGCCCCGTTTTGATCCCCTGAGGACACTGTGTTAACAGCGAAACATGTCGGGGGAGGCTAAATCTATCTTTTTAAACAGCCAGGTTCGATTAGCAATCAGAGTACGCATACCATTGTGTATCCATGTAGGCTCGGCAGTCTGCAGCTGCTGGTCTGGCACATTTAAATCCTGTCACTCCACACTCTGTCTAGCAACAGTGCAGATAGAGTTTAAATAGAGCGTGTGCTAAATTCAACATCGGCTACAAATTTTAACCGTTTGTGTTCATTGTGTGTGTCCTCCTGGACATTTCTAATGGCAAAATAATAAAAGTTATATTTTAAGATTATCAGTTAGTAGTTGGGAAATTGGTTTTCAGTGTGCCCCTATACTCTACAAGATATGTTGGTGCATGCAACAGAGTTTTCCCCAAGGCCCGAAGCTTTATTTTTTTTGCATGCTTATTTTATGCTAGTCTACATATTCTGTTGCTTATTTGTTTGTAGGCTTCCAAAGTGGAAACACAGACTAGGATGAGGCACTTCTCAAACTTGGAAGAAAACTGGGATCTAGTAAGGGGGATGCCATCCGCATTTACTAGAAACTGTTGGTCTGACTACCAAAAAAATACAAAGTCTGACAACAACTGAAATGGCCACACAAGAAAAGGAACAGCATTCAACAAAATGTAAGAACTCCTGCCAAACGTATCTGTTTTTGAGCAGCAAAAACGCAGCCTAACAACATCAGATCACAGGTGGACATCATCAGCTACTAAACTTCCTGGACGCAACTTATAAGGTAATTATTCTCATTGTACCATAAAAAGCCAAACCGAATGATGCGCCAAATAAAGACGTTTTTAAAAGGGAAAAATGATGCGAGACAGTAAGTCAAAAGCAATGGGATGCCTACTCTCCGAAGTAACAAATTCCATCCACCATTTGTGCAAAACTCTCTGTACAATGAATTGCTTGCTAAAATCTTCCCAATGCCTGAGCTGAAAATGAAAGGAAAACCTGTTAACAATCTTCTGTGCAACTACGTCTAATACACCATCCTAGCGCAAGAACAGTAAGTACTCAACCATCACTTCCAATATCTCCACAGCATGCGCAAACACATATTCTCTCCACGCCACTTAGGTGGCCAGAATTGCTGAATTTCTCACCAGGGAAATGAATTCCCTGTTACCAACTCCTGCAGCCCTCCAGATCCGCCTCCGGCCACCGATCACGGATTACCTGGAATTGAGATGAAGAAAGAGCGTCCGCTACTCTGTTGTCCACACCCAGAACATGGGTGGCCAAAAACCATATGTTATGTTCCAAACAACGCAGGTTAAAATAGAGTAGCAGGCCCGATTCCTGAAAGAGAGTATGAAGACAACTTGTTAATAATAAGAACCACAGCCAACCTTCTTATGGTATAGCCCAGCCCAAACCTCTACCGCTACCACATTTGGAAAAAGCTCCAATACCGTCAAGTACCCGCATAAACTACTCTTTTGTCAGGAGAAACAGTAGAAATGATCCAGCGCTAAGTCCAGTTGTAAATTAAAAAGGAAACGATGTTCCCATCTTTATTGGGGTGATATGAATAAAATAGAAGGGAGACGCAGTCCCAAGAAAAAATGCGAGCGGGCAGCAATGCCCTGGCCTACGCGTTTCGAGCAGCTCCTGTGCTCTTAATCATGGCAAAGAAATGTGAGGACACTAGCCGCCCTGTCTGCTTGATAAACGTAACTAATGAGTACGCAGATAGAACAGGTGAATAATTAACCCTAGTTTGAAATTGTCTCCTCCGAAGAGATACACCCTGCGTAAAAAAACTGCATGCAATAGTGTGATAAAGAGGTGTAAAAAGTATATAGAAAAAAAACCTAAATAAATACATTCAGGCACACTAATTGTAATAAGTTGCATGCAGAATATTAGGTTTGGTAATATATACAGCAGACAAGGCTAACATGTCCCCACAGTCCTCACAACGTATATCACAGATATTATACATTCGATATACAAGGTTTAAAAACAACACATATTAACAATTCAGCCAGGTTCCGAATATAGCATCTTCGAACACTTATACAAGCTGATGAAAAATATGTATAATATAAACGTACAAAATCGAACATGTAATTAAAAACATAAACGGGAATATAATTCCCGGTGCAATAAAAATATGAATTGATTTTCACATATATGACCTGGGTGAACCTCATACGTGTAAGAATACACACTGTAAGTACATACAGGTTCATCTGGAGGTTTCGGAAAATTATGTAAAGTTGCGTACATATTTAATTGGAAATGGTTGGCCAAACTGAATAGGAATAAGGTCTGAATGGAGGTATAATGTGCACATGCGTTTTTATATGAAAAATAATAATAAATATCTCTCAAAGATTCCTATACTGGTTCATTATAGGGAAAAGATGTTAATGCCCGTCCTTGCACTCTGTTTATTATGAAAATTCATTTTTAGAATTAAATAATTCCTAAGAGTATATAAAGCATAAGTCAACATAAAAAAATCCCTCTTTAAGTTTGATGTCTGCTTAACATTATATACTAATGTGTGATACATGTGGTCCTTCAGATATATAAAATCATCAACTGCAAAGCGTCGTCGGAGAACCACAGTGCAACCCCGCATAGAACGGAGTGTGTCCAAGAAACACGCAACAAGAGCATCCATACACACGAACCACTGGACCGATTGAAAGAACGGACCTCCGTGTTGAAGTACACCGAAAAAACGCGTCAAATAAATATCAGCTGTATTTTGCAAAAACAACTATAAAACATTGATGTCACTAAATAAATGAGACCCGTGCTACAATCTGTCTGGTGTTCAATGATTTTGGATTTCAACTCATAGGGTGAATGTCTTACAGAGAGAATAATACCTGGATAACCCAGTGTAGTTAGTATGCATGTCCAGTTAAATACAACCGGCATTAATATAATATAACTAGAAGTAGCTAGTGTAACTGATGGCGCTGTCCAAGATATGTGGTGCTGAATGTGCTGCAAATGCAGTGTTCGTTATGAGAGAAACCTCACAGTAAATGTTGATAGCAAAGAATATTGAGTTAGCTATGCAAGGTAAGCCACCGTATCATAATCAGACTTTATTACGA
The DNA here is from genome assembly GCF_050947455.1 of Rhinoderma darwinii. Classification (NCBI taxonomy): domain Eukaryota; kingdom Metazoa; phylum Chordata; class Amphibia; order Anura; family Rhinodermatidae; genus Rhinoderma; species Rhinoderma darwinii. The sequence continues at coordinate 410,142,047 of NC_134687.1, read as the reverse complement.
ATATGATCTCACCACTAAGTACCCATACTATTGTTGTATAAAATCTCTAGGAATCTACTGTGTTGAAACTGGCTTCCGATAATTCAAGTATGTACATAAATTAATAAACTGACATCATTTGTTTATAATATCGCTGTCTATAGTAGATAGTACTCAGTATGATCTAGACTGTCACAACAATCTGTCCCCTAAGTTGGAAAAAGCTGAATATCAAAATAATGTGCTCTATTGTACTATCCGAAATGTCGGAGAGATATTTTTAAGGTAAAAACATCACATAGTCAAAGTTTACAGTCCACCTTGTGTGGTGCTGAAAGTAATGATAAGCCTAGATAGATGATATTCTAGTGGAGAAAATCATATAGTTGACGATATTAATCCCTCCGTGTACTGAGGGGGCGAAATAGGCTAATTGTATATTAGTTTATGATATCTCTATACATAGTGGATAGTACTTGGTGTGCTCTAGACTATCACAACTATTGGTCCCCTGAGTTGGAAAAGCTAAATATCCAAATAATGTACTCTATTATGTTATCAAGACCGCCAGGGAGATATTTGAAGTAGAAACAACACGTAGTCAATGTTGCTGTCCACCATGTGTGGTGCTGAAAATAATGATAAACCCAGATAGATCATATCCTAGTGGGAAAAATTAAGTAGCTGACGATCTCAATCCCTCAGTATACTGTGGGGACAAAATTGGCTAATTGTATACGGTTTAATGTTTCAGTAATGAAACATGAGTTCCTTTCTGACATTTAGACCTAGTGGAAATCGTGTTTCCAAGTAGAAAATCCAAAAGGCCTCCCTCGTTAGCAGGCGTTGTCTGATGTTACCCCCTCTTGTACTACCTCTAACTTTTTCCACTGCATAACAACAAAATGAATTAGTGCAGCGGTTATGTTGTGAGATGAAATGTCTAGAGGCACTTGAAATATTCAAAAAGTTGGGGTTCCTGATATAGCTGAGGTGTCCCAGAACCCGGAGTTTAAATTTCCTTATGGTGCACCCCACATATTTCAAATTGCAAATAGTACATTCTATAACATAAACTACATTGTCACTATTACAGTTAATGTACGATTTGATGGGGAAATTGATATTGTTTGAGGAATTCGAAAACTCTTTAGTTATCTTTGAAAAATTGCAAACCTTACATGGGTGTGTTCCACATTTAAAATACCCTTTGTGGATTAACCATGAGGGTTTGGGGAGACTGGTTGTCAATAGCGAGGGGGCTAACATGTTCCCAAGGGTAGGAGGTGGAGGTCTCCGTGATACAACACGACAACCCTTACTTAGTACTTCTTCCAATTTAACATCCTCATATAGCAAAGGAATATATTTAAGTACCATATTTCTGATAAGATTAAATTGGTTGCTATATTTTAATATCAGAGTTGGTATGCCGGTATCAATTGTGCTAGAGCATGTGGTGTCTGTGTTACGTTCAATGGACAGGAGACTGTCTCTATCTTTGTTTTTGACAATAGTTTTGGCCCTTTCTAATGTCCAGTTCCTATATCCACGAGCTGCGAGCCTACAACATATTCTGGATTCCTCTTTGGTATATCCTGACTGTGTGCTACAGTTTCTCTTAGCTCTCGTCAATTCTCCTACGGGTATTGCTGAAATAGTGTGCTTAGGATGACAGCTAGTGGCATGTAGCAGCGTGTTACCTGATATAGGTTTATGGTAAATCTCCGTGCATACCCTCGAACCTACCTCAGAAACAAACTTGATATCTAAGAAATTGATGGTTGTGGCATTGGTGACATATGTGAATCTGAGATTAAGATCATTGTCGTTAATGAAGGCCATGAACTCCGGTATGGCAGACACATCGCCCTCCCAAATGAATAGGAGGTCGTCGATATATCTGCCATACCAGTGGACATGACCCGCATATGGATTGAACGGGAAAAAAAGAGTGAATTCCTCCCACCAAGACATGACCAAATTGGCCAGAGATGGAGAAAACTTGGCCCCCATAGATACCCCCCTCCTCTGAAGATAAAAGGTGCCTGCAAAATTGAAAAAATTATGTGTCATCAAAAAATTGGTCACTTTGACTATGAAATTTTGCAAGCTTGGGTCGTATCCACTATATTTGAGGAGATGGTGGGTGAGGGCCTTGACAGCGATTGAGTGTGGAATACTCGTGTAGAGAGAGACTACATCACAACTAAGCCATGTGTGGTCTGTGTTCCAGATTTTATTATGAAAGATGGAAAGTACATCCTTCGTGTCCCTCAGATGACCCGGCACCCTCAGAACCAATGGCTGTAAGTGGCAATCAAGCCACTCTGAGATCCTCTCCGTCAGAGACCCTATCCCAGATACTATGGGCCGCATCGGAGGCGGAATAATACCCTTGTGTGTTTTGGGCAATGCGTGCATTATAGGTATCACTGGGAATTCCACATATAGATAGTCATACTGTTTCTTTTTTAATAAACCTTGGCCCAAGCCCTCATCCAATATATCTCTCAATGCATTAGAAAAATCATTGGTAGGGTTATGGCACAACTTCACATAGGTATTAACATCATCCAATAGTAAGAGAATCTGGTCCATATACATGACCTTGTCCATAATAGTAATGGAACCTCCCTTATCCGCCATGCGAATTACAATGTTCTCATCTTCTTTCAAGGATTTGATGGCTTGTTTTTCTGCGATGGATAAATTATGTGAAGTTTTGTCAAGTCCCGTTTGATTTTTGATTTTGTGTAGTTCTCTCTCCATGATGGATTGAAAAGTGTCCATGGATTCCGTCCGGGACTGAACGGGATAAAACCTGGGATTTTTGGTGATGAATTGAGGCCTCGGACTAATATCTGTCTTCTGTTTATGTTCTTCTGCAAGATCTTCAAGACAAGTTAATGCCAGCTGTTCCTGGAACATGAGTTTCCTATAGTTGTTGCTCTGGACAGTGGGCTCCGCTATTTGTGTATCCATGGTTGCTTCCGTGGTTAGGAAGTGCCTTTTCACCGTAAGGTTACGGATAAATTTATTAATATCAAGTAAGGTGGAAAAGACATCAAAATTTAAATTAGGCACAAAGTTGAGTCCCCGTGATAACACCTTGAGTTGAATTGGGGAGAGAGGTGCAGAAGATAAATTGATCACATCTAAGTTCATCTCTGATTTCTCAGTTGTCTGGGTTGAGTGGTGTCCATTCGATCTATGCTTCCTGCCCAATTTATCCGTAACCTTACGGTGAAAAGGCACTTCCTAACCACGGAAGCAACCATGGATACACAAATAGCGGAGCCCACTGTCCAGAGCAACAACTATAGGAAACTCATGTTCCAGGAACAGCTGGCATTAACTTGTCTTGAAGATCTTGCAGAAGAACATAAACAGAAGACAGATATTAGTCCGAGGCCTCAATTCATCACCAAAAATCCCAGGTTTTATCCCTTTCAGTCCCGGACGGAATCCATGGACACTTTTCAATCCATCATGGAGAGAGAACTACACAAAATCAAAAATCAAACGGGACTTGACAAAACTTCACATAATTTAGCCATCGCAGAAAAACAAGCCATCAAATCCTTGAAAGAAGATGAGAACATTGTAATTCGCATGGCGGATAAGGGAGGTTCCATTACTATTATGGACAAGGTTATGTATATGGACCAGATTCTCTTACTATTGGATGATGTTAATACCTATGTGAAGTTGTGCCATAACCCTACCAATGATTTTTCTAATGCATTGAGAGATATATTGGATGAGGGCTTGGGCCAAGGTTTATTAAACAAGAAACAGTATGACTATCTATATGTGGAATTCCCAGTGATACCTATAATGCACGCATTGCCCAAAACACACAAGGGTATTATTCCGCCTCCGATGCGGCCCATAGTATCTGGGATAGGGTCTCTGACGGAGAGGATCTCAGAGTGGCTTGATTGCCACTTACAGCCATTGGTTCTGAGGGTGCCGGGTCATCTGAGGGACACGAAGGATGTACTTTCCATCTTTCATAATAAAATCTGGAACACAGACCACACATGGCTTAGTTGTGATGTAGTCTCTCTCTACACGAGTATTCCACACTCAATCGCTGTCAAGGCCCTCACCCACCATCTCCTCAAATATAGTGGATACGACCCAAGCTTGCAAAATTTCATAGTCAAAGTGACCAATTTTTTGATGACACATAATTTTTTCAATTTTGCAGGCACCTTTTATCTTCAGAGGAGGGGGGTATCTATGGGGGCCAAGTTTTCTCCATCTCTGGCCAATTTGGTCATGTCTTGGTGGGAGGAATTCACTCTTTTTTCCCCGTCCAATCCATATGCGGGTCATGTCCACTGGTATGGCAGATATATCGACGACCTCCTATTCATTTGGGAGGGCGATGTGTCTGCCATACCGGAGTTCATGGCCTTCATTAACGACAATGATCTTAATCTCAGATTCACATATGTCACCAATGCCACAACCATCAATTTCTTAGATATCAAGTTTGTTTCTGAGGTAGGTTCGAGGGTATGCACGGAGATTTACCATAAACCTATATCAGGTAACACGCTGCTACATGCCACTAGCTGTCATCCTAAGCACACTATTTCAGCAATACCCGTAGGAGAATTGACGAGAGCTAAGAGAAACTGTAGCACACAGTCAGGATATACCAAAGAGGAATCCAGAATATGTTGTAGGCTCGCAGCTCGTTGATATAGGAACTGGACATTAGAAAGGGCCAAAACAGTCTCCTGTCCATTGAACGTAACACAGACACCACATGCTCTAGCACAATTGATACCGGCATACCAACTCTGATATTACAATATAGCAACCAATTTAATCTTATCAGAAATATGGTACTTAAATATATTCCTTTGCTATATGAGGATGTTAAATTGGAAGAAGTACTAAGTAAGGGTTGTCGTGTTGTATCACGGAGACCTCCACCTCCTACCCTTGGGAACATGTTAGCCCCCTCGCTATTGACAACCAGTCTCCCCAAACCCTCATGGTTAATCCACAAAGGGTATTTTAAATGTGGAACACACCCATGTAAGGTTTGCAATTTTTCAAAGATAACTAAAGAGTTTTCGAATTCCTCAAACAATATCAATTTCCCCATCAAATCGTACATTAACTGTAATAGTGACAATGTAGTTTATGTTATAGAATGTACTATTTGCAATTTGAAATATGTGGGGTGCACCATAAGGAAATTTAAACTCCGGGTTCTGGGACACCTCAGCTATATCAGGAACCCCAACTTTTTGAATATTTCAAGTGCCTCTAGACATTTCATCTCACAACATAACCGCTGCACTAATTCATTTTGTTGTTATGCAGTGGAAAAAGTTAGAGGTAGTACAAGAGGGGGTAACATCAGACAACGCCTGCTAACGAGGGAGGCCTTTTGGATTTTCTACTTGGAAACACGATTTCCACTAGGTCTAAATGTCAGAAAGGAACTCATGTTTCATTACTGAAACATTAAACCGTATACAATTAGCCAATTTTGTCCCCACAGTATACTGAGGGATTGAGATCGTCAGCTACTTAATTTTTCCCACTAGGATATGATCTATCTGGGTTTATCATTATTTTCAGCACCACACATGGTGGACAGCAACATTGACTACGTGTTGTTTCTACTTCAAATATCTCCCTGGCGGTCTTGATAACATAATAGAGTACATTATTTGGATATTTAGCTTTTCCAACTCAGGGGACCAATAGTTGTGATAGTCTAGAGCACACCAAGTACTATCCACTATGTATAGAGATATCATAAACTAATATACAATTAGCCTATTTCGCCCCCTCAGTACACGGAGGGATTAATATCGTCAACTATATGATTTTCTCCACTAGAATATCATCTATCTAGGCTTATCATTACTTTCAGCACCACACAAGGTGGACTGTAAACTTTGACTATGTGATGTTTTTACCTTAAAAATATCTCTCCGACATTTCGGATAGTACAATAGAGCACATTATTTTGATATTCAGCTTTTTCCAACTTAGGGGACAGATTGTTGTGACAGTCTAGATCATACTGAGTACTATCTACTATAGACAGCGATATTATAAACAAATGATGTCAGTTTATTAATTTATGTACATACTTGAATTATCGGAAGCCAGTTTCAACACAGTAGATTCCTAGAGATTTTATACAACAATAGTACGGGTACTTAGTGGTGAGATCATATTCGTAATAAAGTCTGATTATGATACGGTGGCTTACCTTGCATAGCTAACTCAATATTCTTTGCTATCAACATTTACTGTGAGGTTTCTCTCATAACGAACACTGCATTTGCAGCACATTCAGCACCACATATCTTGGACAGCGCCATCAGTTACACTAGCTACTTCTAGTTATATTATATTAATGCCGGTTGTATTTAACTGGACATGCATACTAACTACACTGGGTTATCCAGGTATTATTCTCTCTGTAAGACATTCACCCTATGAGTTGAAATCCAAAATCATTGAACACCAGACAGATTGTAGCACGGGTCTCATTTATTTAGTGACATCAATGTTTTATAGTTGTTTTTGCAAAATACAGCTGATATTTATTTGACGCGTTTTTTCGGTGTACTTCAACACGGAGGTCCGTTCTTTCAATCGGTCCAGTGGTTCGTGTGTATGGATGCTCTTGTTGCGTGTTTCTTGGACACACTCCGTTCTATGCGGGGTTGCACTGTGGTTCTCCGACGACGCTTTGCAGTTGATGATTTTATATATCTGAAGGACCACATGTATCACACATTAGTATATAATGTTAAGCAGACATCAAACTTAAAGAGGGATTTTTTTATGTTGACTTATGCTTTATATACTCTTAGGAATTATTTAATTCTAAAAATGAATTTTCATAATAAACAGAGTGCAAGGACGGGCATTAACATCTTTTCCCTATAATGAACCAGTATAGGAATCTTTGAGAGATATTTATTATTTTTTTTCATATAAAAACGCATGTGCACATTATACCTCCATTCAGACCTTATTCCTATTCAGTTTGGCCAACCATTTCCAATTAAATATGTACGCAACTTTACATAATTTTCCGAAACCTCCAGATGAACCTGTATGTACTTACAGAGTGTATTCTTACACGTATGAGGTTCACCCAGGTCATATATGTGAAAATCAATTCATATTTTTATTGCACCGGGAATTATATTCCCGTTTATGTTTTTAATTACATGTTCGATTTTGTACGTTTATATTATACATATTTTTCATCAGCTTGTATAAGTGTTCGAAGATGCTATATTCGGAACCTGGCTGAATTGTTAATATGTGTTGTTTTTAAACCTTGTATATCGAATGTATAATATCTGTGATATACGTTGTGAGGACTGTGGGGACATGTTAGCCTTGTCTGCTGTATATATTACCAAACCTAATATTCTGCATGCAACTTATTACAATTAGTGTGCCTGAATGTATTTATTTAGGTTTTTTTTCTATATACTTTTTACACCTCTTTATCACACTATTGCATGCAGTTTTTTTACGCAGGGTGTATCTCTTCGGAGGAGACAATTTCAAACTAGGGTTAATTATTCACCTGTTCTATCTGCGTACTCATTAGTTACGTTTATCAAGCAGACAGGGCGGCTAGTGTCCTCACATTTCTTTGCCATGATTAAGAGCACAGGAGCTGCTCGAAACGCGTAGGCCAGGGCATTGCTGCCCGCTCGCATTTTTTCTTGGGACTGCGTCTCCCTTCTATTTTATTCATATCACCCCAATAAAGATGGGAACATCGTTTCCTTTTTAATTTACAACTGGACTTAGCGCTGGATCATTTCTACTGTTTCTCCTGACAAAAGAGTAGTTTATGCGGGTACTTGACGGTATTGGAGCTTTTTCCAAATGTGGTAGCGGTAGAGGTTTGGGCTGGGCTATACCATAAGAAGGTTGGCTGTGGTTCTTATTATTAACAAGTTGTCTTCATACTCTCTTTCAGGAATCGGGCCTGCTACTCTATTTTAACCTGCGTTGTTTGGAACATAACATATGGTTTTTGGCCACCCATGTTCTGGGTGTGGACAACAGAGTAGCGGACGCTCTTTCTTCATCTCAATTCCAGGTAATCCGTGATCGGTGGCCGGAGGCGGATCTGGAGGGCTGCAGGAGTTGGTAACAGGGAATTCATTTCCCTGGTGAGAAATTCAGCAATTCTGGCCACCTAAGTGGCGTGGAGAGAATATGTGTTTGCGCATGCTGTGGAGATATTGGAAGTGATGGTTGAGTACTTACTGTTCTTGCGCTAGGATGGTGTATTAGACGTAGTTGCACAGAAGATTGTTAACAGGTTTTCCTTTCATTTTCAGCTCAGGCATTGGGAAGATTTTAGCAAGCAATTCATTGTACAGAGAGTTTTGCACAAATGGTGGATGGAATTTGTTACTTCGGAGAGTAGGCATCCCATTGCTTTTGACTTACTGTCTCGCATCATTTTTCCCTTTTAAAAACGTCTTTATTTGGCGCATCATTCGGTTTGGCTTTTTATGGTACAATGAGAATAATTACCTTATAAGTTGCGTCCAGGAAGTTTAGTAGCTGATGATGTCCACCTGTGATCTGATGTTGTTAGGCTGCGTTTTTGCTGCTCAAAAACAGATAAGTTTGGCAGGAGTTCTTACATTTTGTTGAATGCTGTTCCTTTTCTTGTGTGGCCATTTCAGTTGTTGTCAGACTTTGTATTTTTTTGGTAGTCAGACCAACAGTTTCTAGTAAATGCGGATGGCATCCCCCTTACTAGATCCCAGTTTTCTTCCAAGTTTGAGAAGTGCCTCATCCTAGTCTGTGTTTCCACTTTGGAAGCCTACAAACAAATAAGCAACAGAATATGTAGACTAGCATAAAATAAGCATGCAAAAAAAATAAAGCTTCGGGCCTTGGGGAAAACTCTGTTGCATGCACCAACATATCTTGTAGAGTATAGGGGCACACTGAAAACCAATTTCCCAACTACTAACTGATAATCTTAAAATATAACTTTTATTATTTTGCCATTAGAAATGTCCATGAGGACACACACAATGAACACAAACGGTTAAAATTTGTAGCCGATGTTGAATTTAGCACACGCTCTATTTAAACTCTATCTGCACTGTTGCTAGACAGAGTGTGGAGTGACAGGATTTAAATGTGCCAGACCAGCAGCTGCAGACTGCCGAGCCTACATGGATACACAATGGTATGCGTACTCTGATTGCTAATCGAACCTGGCTGTTTAAAAAGATAGATTTAGCCTCCCCCGACATGTTTCGCTGTTAACACAGTGTCCTCAGGGGATCAAAACGGGGCTAGTGAGCACGCGTACAGATTGTTACTCCTTTTAAAGATTACGATATACGTCACACAGGATTCACCTGTGTGAGAACCAATAGGGACTCTATCTAAAGACCAAGCCTCCGTACTAGAAGATTGGCATATGAATTGGCCAATGCGGAGGATATGTGTGTAGCCAATTAGGGTGTACCGAGCGTGCATGCGCACCAGTATCACGGCTGGACTTAGCCGACATTTTTGCAGTAGCGGTCTGAATGTGTCAGAGGCGCATGCGCAATTTGTCCAGGGCTATACTTAGCCGATTTTGACAGTGTGTAGAGGCAAGTGCGCATGTCTGGGCACTTTGAAGATTCAGCGAGAGAGTGTGCCGAGCGCGCATGCGCACCAGAGTCACGGCTGGACTTAGCCGATTTTTTGCAGTAGCGATCTGGATGTGTTAAAGGCGCATGCGCACCTTGTTCAGGGCTTGACTTAGGCGATTTCAACAGTTGTAAAAGCAAGTGTGCATGTCTGGGCACTTTGAAGATACAGCAGCAGCGAAATTCTACTGAAGGTAAGGTAAGTATTCCCATATATGTATGTATAGGCTATGCCTAGTATAGGCTGAGGTGTCTCTGGCAAGTGTAAAGGTAAAAGCCATAAAACTTCTAGGGGATGATGATATCCCCATGAGTACTCCAATAGAATGAGAATAGTGCTGTGAAGTGATGTATGAAATCCTGTAAATCCCACCTGGACGGCCTGTCAGGCTTTAAGGGCGAATAATTAGGCAACAGATATGTCTTAGCATAGAATATATTGGTTTGGTCAAAAGAGGAGAAACAAAAAGTCCACATGGACAGATTTAGTGATAGCAAGTAAGTTGTAAATGTAAAGATATTGTAAAGGATCTGCCAGGCACAGCTTCTGTATCAACGCCCATAGGTAATCAGTCTGCACCTGCTTCTATGTCTGTGAGACTGACTCCATCTTCCACCACTCAGGATGGCAGGCTTAGGAGTGGGAGAGCCTATCACAGCCTGGCCAGACGGAGTTAGCTCCCGCCCTCTGTCTATGTATACCTGCCTTTCCTGTTCCTCCTTGCTTGTGATTCTTCTCTGTTGGTTTCCTGGCCCTGCTGCAGCTTCTTGAACTATTTGTCCCTGCTTCGTATTGACCCTGGCTTGCTGACTACTCTCCTGCTCTGCGTTTGGTACCTCGTGCTATCCTGGTTTGACTCGGCTTGTTCACTACTCTCCTGCTCTGCGTTTGGCACCTCGCACTCTCCTGGTTTGACTCGGCTCGTTTACTACTCTTGTTGCTCACGGTGTTGCCGTGGGCAACCGCCGCGTTTCCCTTAGGTTCTGTGTTCCCTTGTCTGTTTGTCTGTCATGCACTTATTGAGTGTAAGGACCATCGCCCAGTTGTACCCCGTCGCCTAGGGCGGGTCGTTGCAAGTAGGCAGGGACAGAGTGGCGGGTAGATTAGGGCTCACTTGTCTGTTTCCCAATCCCCAGCATTACATAATCACAAGCCCATATACTTAGTCTACCCTGGTCACTGACACTACTATGGACCCCCTTGAGACCCTGGCTCAGCAAATATAGGGTCTCTCCCTACAGGTCCAGGCCCTGGCTCAGAGGGTCAACCAGCCTGATGCTACCATGGTGGTGCCCCTCACCTCACCTCTTGAACCCCACCTCAAGTTGCCTGACCGGTTCTCAGGGGACCGGAAGACTTTTCTCTCCTTTCGGGAGAGTTGTAGACTCTATTTTCGCTTAAAGCCCCACTCCTCAGGTTCTGAGAGTGAGCGGGTGGGTATAATTATGTCCCGGCTCCAGGAGGGTCCCAAGAATGGGCCTTCTGCTTGGCTCCTGACGCCCCTGAACTTTCCTCCGTTGATCTTTTCTTTTCTGCTCTCGGACTCATTTATGACGAGACTGACAAGGCTGCCTTTGCTGAGAGTCAGTTGGTGACCTTACGTCAGGGTAAGAGACCTGTTGAGGAGTATTGTTCTGACTTTAGGAAGTGGTGCGTAGCTTCTCGGTGGAATGACTCTGCCTTAAAGTGCCAGTTTAGGTTGGGCCTGTCGAACGCCCTGAAAGACCTGCTAGTTAGCTACCCCTCTTCTGACTCTCTAGACCAGGTTATGGCTTTAGCGGTACGACTTGACCGATATCTCAGGGAACGACGACTTGAACGTCTTGGTGTTTTCTCCTCTGACTCCCCCATGATGCCTCCCGAGGTCCAATTGCTTCGTTCTTCCACGGAAGACTCGGAGATACCTATGCAACTCGGGGCCTCCGTGTCCCCCCAACAACGCAGAGAGTTCCGCAGGAAGAATGGTCTCTGCTTCTACTGTGGGGATGACAAGCATCAAGTGAACAACTGTCCTAGGCATAAGAATAAGCAGCCGGAAAACTTCCGCGCCTAAGTGATCATCGGGGATGTCACTTGGGCGCACAGGTATTTCCCGTAAATATGAAACGTAATAAAATCTTGCTTCCCTTTCAGGTCTCTTTTGGTGGTAGGTCTGCTACCGGCAGTGCCTTCGTGGTTCAGGGTCTTCTGCTAATATCATGTCTGTGGAATTTGCTATGTCTCTAGCTATGCCTTTGATTGATTTGCCTAAACCTGTCCCGGTAGTGGGTATCAACTCCACTCCTCTTGCTAATTGTTATTTTACACAGCATACCCCTGTTTTTGACTTCCTTGTTGGCTCCATGCATTTGGAGCAGTGCTCTGTACTGTAAATACAGGGATTATCGTCCGATTTGGTTTTAGGCCTTCCCTGGTTGCAGTTGCATACTCCCACGTTTGACTGGAATACTGGGGATCTTACGAAATGGGGTAATGAATGCATGATGTCATGTTTTTCTGTTAATTCTATTTCTCCCCCTGAGGAGGTGAACACACTACCTGAGTTTGTTCAGGACTTTGCTGATGTTTTCTCTAAGGAGGCCTCCGAAGTGTTACCTCCTCATAGAGAATACGATTGCGCAATCGATTTGGTACCAGGAGCTAAGCTCCCTAAGGGTAGGATATTTAATCTCTCTTGTCCCGAACGTGAAGCAATGAGAGAGTATATCCAGGAATGCCTGGCCAAGGGTTACATTCGCCCCTCTACTTCTCCGGTAGGTGCTGGCTTCTTCTTCGTAGGGAAGAAGGATGGTGGTCTTAGGCCATGCATTGACTACCGAAACTTGAATAAGGTCACTGTGAGGAACCAGTATCCCCTTCCTTTGATTCCTGATCTCTTTAATCAGGTTCAGGGGGCCCAATGGTTCTCTAAGTTTGATCTACGGGGGGCTTATAACCTTATCCGCATCAAAGAGGGGGATGAGTGGAAGACTGAGTTTAACACGCCCGAAGGTCATTTCGAATACCTCGTCATGCCCTTTGGGTTGTGTAATGCTCCCGCGGTCTTCCAGAATTTCATAAATGAGATTTTAAGAGACTACCTGGGGGTATTTCTTGTAGTGTACCTTGATGACATACTCGTGTTTTGCAAGGACTGGTCCTCCCACATTGAGCATGTCAGGAAGGTGCTCCAGGTCCTTCGGGAAAACAAACTGTTTGCGAAGACCGAAAAATGTGTGTTTGGGGTGCAGGAGATACCGTTTTTGGGTCAAATCCTCACTCCTCATAAATTCCGCATGGACCCCGCCAAGGTCCAGGCTGTGGCGGAATGGGTCCAACCTGCCTCCCTGAAGGCGTTACAGTGCTTCCTGGGCTTCGCTAATTATTACAGGAGATTTATTGCTAACTTCTCGGTCATCGCTAAGCCTCTTACGGATCTCACTCGCAGAGGTGCTGATCTCCTCCACTGGCCTCCTGAGGCTGTCCAGGCTTTTGAGGTCCTTAAGAAGTGCTTTATCTCGGCCCCGGTGTTGGTTCAGCCCAACCAAATGGAGCCATTTATCGTGGAGGTTGACGCGTCCGAGGTGGGAGTGGGGGCTGTCTTGTCCCAGGGTACCAGGTCCCTCACCCATCTCCGTCCCTGTGCCTACTTCTCCAGGAAGTTTTCACCCACTGAGAGTAACTATGATATTGGCAACCGCGAACTCTTAGCCATTAAATGGGCATTTGAAGAGTGGCGCCACTTCCTGGAGGGGGCTAGGCACCAGGTAATGGTCCTTACCGACCACAAGAATCTGGTTTTCCTAGAATCTGCCCGGAGGCTAAACCCGAGACAAGCTCGATGGGCGTTATTTTTTACCAGATTCAACTTTTTGGTTACCTATAGGGCTGGGTCTAAAAATATTAAGGCTGATGCACTGTCACGTAGCTTCATGGCCAGCCCTCCTTCGGAGGAAGATCCTGCTTGTATTTTGCCTCCAAGTATAATCATTTCCTCTATTGATTCTGATTTAGTTTCTGACATTGCGGCTGATCAAGGTTCAGCTCCCGGGAACCTTCCTGAGAACAAGCTGTTTGTTCCCCTGCAATTCCGGCTAAGGGTACTTAGGGAGAATCATGACTTCGCACTATCTGGTCATCCAGGCATCCTGGGCACCAAGCACCTCATTGCCAGAAACTATTGGTGGCCTGGGTTGCCTAAAGACGTTAAGGCCTACTTCGCCGCTTGTGAGGTTTGTGCTAGGTCCAAGACTCCCAGGTCCCGACCAGCGGGCTTACTACGTTCTTTGCCCATTCCCCAGAGACCTTGGACCAATATCTCCATGGATTTTATCACCGATTTGCCTCCATCTCAAGGCAAGTTGGTGGTGTGGGTTGTAGTAGACCACTTCAGTAAGATGTGCCACTTTGTGCCCCTCAAGAAACTACCCAATGCTAAGACGTTAGCTACGTTTTTTGTCAAACACATCCTGCATCTCCATGGGGTCCCTGTCAATATTGTTTCTGACAGAGGGGTACAATTTGTTTCTTTGTTTTGGAGAGCCTTCTGTAATAAGTTGGAGATTGATCTGTCCTTCTCCTCGGCCTTTCATCTTGAAACTAATGGCCAAACTGAGAGGACTAATCAGTCTCTAGAACAATATTTAAGGTATTTTATCTCTGACTGTCAATATGATTGGGTCTCATTCATTCCCCTCGCCGAATTTTCCCTTAATAACCGGGTCAGTAACTCGTCAGGGGTCTCCCCCTTTTTCTGTAATTTTGGGTTTAATCCACGGTTCTCCTCCGTTTCACCTGGTAGTTCCAACAATCCCGAGGTAGAGGTCGTTGATCGGGAACTGTGCACAGTCTGGGCCCAGGTTCAGAAGAACCTAGAGGCGTCCCAGAGCATACAAAAAACTCAGGCAGATAGAAGACGTTCTGCTAACCCCTTGTTTATGGTCGGGGATCTGGTGTGGCTATCGTCAAAAAATGTGCGCCTTAAAGTCCCGTCCAAGAAGTTTGCTCCCCGGTTTATAGGGCCATATAAGGTCATTGAAGTCCTCAATCCTGTCTCCTTTCGACTGGAGTTGCCCCCATCTTTTCGAGTACACAATGTGTTTCATGCCTCCCTCCTTAAACGCTGCTCCCCGTCCTTGGCTCCCTCGAGGAAATCTACGGTCCCTGTTCTCACCCCTGAGGGGGTAGAATTCGAGGTGGCCAAGATTGTGGACAGCAGGATGGTCCAAGGCTCCCTCCAGTACCTGGTCCATTGGAGAGGATACGGGCCTGAGGAGAGGACTTGGGTACCCACCCGGGATGTTCACGCTGGGATATTGGTCAGGAGGTTCCACCTTCGTTTCCCCAATAAACCAGGTCCACTTAGAAAGGGTCCGGTGGCCCCTCATAAAAGGGGGGGTACTGTAAAGGATCTGCCAGGCATAGCTTCTGTATCATCGCCCATAGGTAATCAGCCTGCACCTGCTTCTATGTCTGTGAGACTGACTCCATCTTCCACCACTCAGGATGGCAGGCTTAGGAGTGGGAGAGCCTATCACAGCCTGGCCAGACGGAGCTAGCTCCCGCCCTCTGTCTATGTATTCCTGCCTTTCCTGTTCCTCCTTGCTTGTGATTCTTCTCTGTTGGTTTCCTGGCCCTGCTGCAGCTTCTTGAACTATTTGTCCCTGCTTCGTATTGACCCTGGCTTGCTGACTCCTCTCCTGCTCTGCGTTTGGTACCTCGTGCTCTCCTGGTTTGACTCGGCTTGTTCACTACTATCCTGCTCTGCGTTTGGCACCTCGTACTCTCCTGGTTTGACTCGGCTCGTTTACTACTCTTGCTGCTCACGGTGTTGCCGTTGGCAACCGCCCCGTTTCCCTTAGTTTCTGTGTTCCCTTGTCTGTCTGTCTGTCTGTCGTGCACTTATTGAGTGTAGGGACCGTCGCCCAGTTGTACCCCGTCGCCTAGGGCGGGTCGTTGCAAGTAGGCAGGGACTGAGTGGTGGGTAGATTAGGGCTCAATTGTCTGTTTCCCAATCCCCAGCATTACAGATATCATATCATTTTGATAATAGAGATGTAATTGAAGTCATAATGGTTAGATGACAATGATGTCAGAATACAGTAGGTATGACAATTGTGAGTCAATATAAGGCAAGGAAACATTTGGCTTCTTCTTGCAGCAATTTTTTATCTAGATTGCCAGCTCTGGGACCCAACCTAACTTGGGTAATGCCCCATAATTTAAAGGCATTGGTATCACCTTGATGGCAGAATCTAATGTGTTTAGAAAGAGGTGTATATTCTTTCGTGTTAATGGTACTTATATGCTTTGAAATCCTGCTGTGGAGTTGTTGGATAGTCTTGTCCACGTATAGTTTCGGGCAGGGGCATTGCGCAGCATAGACAATGCCACTACTTTGACAATTAATAAATTGTTTGATGGTAAAGATCTTACCATCAACTGGATTGGAAAAGGTTTTAGTCGTTGGCATTAAGGGACAGAAAGTGCATCTACCACATGGAAAGGATCCATGTGTTGGAGGTGGGAGCCAACTTTTTTGTAAGGTTGATGGTCTGGAGTAATGGCTATGTGTCAAATATTCACAGAGATTCTTACCTCTCCGATAGGTGATGTTGGGGACGTTGGAGATTGTATCACAGAGGTCAGAGTCTGTCTGTAAAATGGACCCGTTTTTTTGTAGAATGTTTTTAATTTGGTAAGAGAAATTATCAAAGTTCCCTATGCACCTAATGAGAGGAGATTGTTTACTGTTACCAGGATAAGGTTTATCGTTCTCTTTTCTACCATGAAGTAAATCATCCCTAGATGTTGCCCTAGCTCTAGCATAGGCTCTATGCAGAGTCTTCTTTGGGTATCCACGTGCGAGGAATTTTTTATATAATGTGTCACATTGTAGTTGAAAGGTAATGTCTTCAGAACAGTTTCTTTTCGCTCTTAAGTATTGTGCGATTGGGATGCCTTTTTTAAGAGCCGGTGGATGGAAACTTCCCCAGTGCAGGAAACTGTTTGTGGCAGTTTCTTTTCGGTAGATATTGGTTTGGACAGCCCCACCAGGGTCCAGGGAGATTTTTAAATCCAAAAAGTTAATTGCTTTTGTGTGCATAGTGTAAGTGAATTTCATCCCAATGTGATTATTATTGATGATATCCATAAAGTCAGAGAAGAGAGCAGTGTCACCATCACAGAAAATAAGTATATCATCTATGTATCTACCCCAGAACAAAATGTGGCAAGTGAAAAACAGTAGATCATCATTAAAAATCAAAGTGTCTTCCCACCACCCTAAAAATAAATTGGCGTAAGTGGGTGCACATACAGTGCCCATGGCCGTGCCTTTGAGTTGGTGATAGAATTTGTTGTCAAAAAGAAAGTAATTGTGTGTGAGTAGGAATTTTAATAGAGATACAGTGAAGTTGTTATGTGCCTGAAACTGAGTCCCCTTGGTGCTCAAAAAGTGTTGAACAGCATTGAGGCCCATGTCATGCTTGATGTCGGTGTACAGTGACTCAACATCAATGCTGGCTATTAAAGTGGTGGGAGAAACATTAATCTCCTGGATCCTGGTGAGGGTGTCTTTGGTATCTTGTAGAAATGAGGGCAAGGCTGTGACAAACTGTGACAAAATTTCGTCTACGTACGTGCTGATACCTTGTGTTAAGTTATCGTTACCGGAGACAATTGGTCTGCCAGGTATTGGTGTAACATTTTTATGGATTTTGGGCAGGGCGTAAAAGGTCGCCAAAGTAGGGTTAGGATTGTACATAGATTTAAATTCCTCTAGTGATATTAGGCCATTTGACTTTGCATCATTAAGTAGGGTGCGTAGTTCAGATAAATATCGATCAGTAGGATTTCTATCTAGTACCGTGTATGTCAATGTGTCATCCAGAAGTCTATGGACCATTGAGACATAGTCTGTTCGATTAAGAATGACAATATTGCCCCCCTTGTCAGATGATTTGAATATAATTTCCTCGTTTTTACTGAGTTCACCTAGTGCTATTTTCTCTGATTTACTGAGGTTACTTCAAAATTTTTGTTTGTGCAATTGAAGTTTATTTAAGTCCGCACTAACCATTTTGACAAATATATCGATATGTGGGTATTGTGAAATAGGTGGTGTTAGTCGTGACTTGGGCCGTAGTGAGGAGAAGGGGCCGATAGCCATATCAACGGTATATTCATTCTCGTTTGATAAATCTTCTAGTGTGCGTAAGGTAGTGAGTTCAGTGTGACTGAAAGGGGTGATGTCACCGGACTTGTTCTTGAAATATTTATGCAAGGCAAGTTTTCTTGCAAATAAATTTATGTCTTTTGTCGAGGTGAATTCATCAAAATTTGGAGTAGGGGTGTACGATAGACCTTTACACAGAAGTGATTTTTGCTGTGAACTCAGTTTGAATTGTGACAAATTGACTAGTTGCATTTCATCTGAAGGTCAATTATCGCTATGTGTTATTTGGTCTGACTCCACGGTGCATTGTGCAGTCCTAAAAAAGGAATTGCAGAAAAAGTTTGGTGGGTGCCGAGGCTATGGAGCCCGTATTTCCTATGGTCATGACATTTCTCACAGGGCCATCTCTATTTTTCCCCATGGGAAACTGGGTATTGGGTGACCCAGTTGTATATATATGGGATGCTGAGGAGATAAAGGAGTTAACTGGCGCAGAGATAGCAGTGCGTTGCCCGTCGTGAGCTGGCCATGATGATGGTGTACTTTTAGGGCCAGTAGGTGTTCTTTTGGACGGGTTGTATTTTCTGTTTTTAATTTTCCGTTTGGCTCCCAGTCTATTGTTGTCGGGAAGTAGTCTGGACTCTTCGGTACCAGATAAGTACTGTCTCAGAGATATCTGTGGATCTATTTGCACGACTCTGAAAAGGAGTAGAGGAGGCATGGCTACGATATGTATATATTTGACCTGTGTCAAAATCTCTACGATCTCTAATATATTTCCTGTGTTTCCTCTCCTTGATTTCCCTTTGTAGATATTCAATGTTTTTTTGCAGTTTTGTTTCACATTCGTTATATTCTGGCGTTGAACTGAAGGTTTGAATTGATTTCCTTTTCTAATTGAGAGCCAACTTTGAGAAGATCTCTTTTCTCAAAATCCAACAGGTATTGCATTAAACGCAAAGAACTATCAGTTAGTATTTGTTCCCATCCCTTAATAAAGTTGGCGTCACTGCGATAGAAGTTAAGAATTAAATTGATGCACAGACCTCTGTATATGATTTGTTGCTGAATGTATGTCTCCAAACTGGTGATTTCCCAGCAGGATCTGACGTACTGTTTATAGGTTATCTGAAAGTCTCTAAATGCAGTATGTACGTCAAATTGATGCAGTGGTATGTTTTCTGTAGAGAAAACGAATGCTGCCGTGGAGTCAGACCAAATAACACATAGCGATAATTGCCCTTCAGATGAAATGCAAGTAGTCAATTTGTCACAATTCAAACTGAGTTCACAGCAAAAATTACTTCTGTGTAAAGGTCTATCAAACATCCCTACTCCAAATTTTGATTAATTCACCTGGACAAAAGACATCAATTTATTTGCAAGAAAACTTGCCTTGCATAAATATTTCAAGAACAAGTCCGGTGACATCACCCCTTTCAGTCACACTGAACTCACTACCTTACGCACACTAGAAGATTTATCAAACGAGAATCAATATACCGTTGATATGGTACCGGCCCCTTCTCCTCACTACGGCCCAAGTCACGACTAACACCACCTATTTCACAATACCCACATATCGATATATTTGTCAAAATGGTTAGTGCGGACTTAAATAAACTTCAATTGCACAAACAAAAATTTTGAAGTAACCTCAGTAAATCAGAGAAAATAGCACTAGGTGAACTCAGTAAAAGGAGGAAATTATATTCAAATCATCTGACAAGGGGGGCAATATTGTCATTCTTAGAGAAAGTATATGGAAGAGGTCCTCCAGCTCACCTGACACTTGATGTGTGTGTCGTGGTCATCGCACGGGCTCTCGTGTCGGCACACGTTGGGTGTAGGCAGGTAGAGGCAAAGGTCTGAGTCCAGCGATAAGAAGATAAAATGGAAACTGATTCCAAGTTTACTACTTTTCAAATATAAAAAGGTCCATTAGTTAGGGGTCCTGGTGTGCAAAAATAAAAGGAATATGACGGTCCAGTCTTGAGGCCTACGCGTTTCAGACGCTGAGCACGTCCTTAATCATGGCTGTTTAAGGACGTGCTCAGCGTCTGAAACGCGTAGGCCTCAAGACTGGACCGTCATATTCCTTTTATTTTTGCACACCAGGACCCCTAACTAATGGACCTTTTTATATTTGAAAAGTAGTAAACTTGGAATCAGTTTCCATTTTATCTTCTTATTATTGTCATTCTTAATCGAACAGACTATGTCTCAATGGTCCATAGACTTCTGGATGATACATTGATATACACGGTAATAGATAGAAATCCTACTGATCGATATTTATCTGAACTATGCACCCTACTTAATGATGTAAAGTCAAATGCCCAAATATCACTAGAGGAATTTAAATCTATGTACAATCCAAACCCTACTTTGGCGACCTTTTACGCCCCGCCCAAAATCCATAAAAATGTTACACCAATACCTGGCAGACCAATTGTCTCCGGTAACGATAACTTAACACAAGGTATCAGCACCTACGTAGACGAAATTTTGTCACCGTTTGTCACAGCCTTGCCCTCGTTTCTACAAGATACCAAAGACACCCTTACCAGGATCCAGGAGATTAATGTTTCTCCCACCACTTTAATAGCCAGCATTGATGTCGAGTCACTGTACACCGACATCAAGCATGACCTGGGCCTCAATGCTGTTCAACACTTTTTGAGCACCAAGGGGACCCAGTTTCAGGCACATAACAACTTCACTGTATCTCTATTAAAATTCCTACTCACACACAATTACTTTCTTTTTTACAACAAATTCTATCACCAACTCAAAGGCACGGCCATGGGCACTGTATGTGCACCCACTTACGCCAATTTATTTTTAGGGTGGTGGGAAGACACTTTGATTCTTAATGATGATCTACTGTATTTCACTTGCCACATTTTTTTTGGGGTAGGTACATAGATGATATACTTATTTTCTGGGATGGTGAAACTGCTCTCTTCTCTGACTTTATGGATATCATCAATAATAATCACATTGGGATGAAATTCACTTACACTATACACACAAAAGAAATTAACTTTTTGGATTTAAAAATCTCCCTGGACCCTGGTGGGGCTGTCCAAACCAATATCTACCAAAAAGAAACTGCTACAAACAGTTTCCTGCACTGGGGAAGTTTCCATCCACCAGCTCTTAAAAAAGGCATCCCAATCGGACAATACCTAAGAGCGAAAAGAAACTGTTCTGAAGACACTACCTTTCAACTACAATGTGACACATTATATAAAAAATTCCTCGCACGTGGATACCCAAAGAAGACTCTGCATAGAGCCTATGCTAGAGCTAGGGCAACATCTAGGGATGATTTACTTCATGGTAGAAAGGAGAACGATAAACCTTATCCTGGTAACAGTAAACAATCTCCTCTCATTAGGTGCATAGGGAACTTTGATAATTGCTCTTACCAAATTAAAAACATTCTACAAAAAGACTGGTCCATTTTACAGACAGACTCTGACCTCTGTGATACAATCTCCAACGTCCCCAACATCACCTATCGGAGAGGTAAGAACCTCTGTGAATATTTGACACATAGACATTACTCCAGACCATCAACCTTACAAAAAAGTTGGCTCCCACCTCCAACACATGGATGCTTTCCGTGTGGTAGATGCACTTTCTGTCCCTTAATGCCAACAACTAAAACCTTTTCCAATCCTGTTGATGGTAAGATCTTTACCATCAAACAATTTATTAATTGTCAAAGTAGTGGCATTGTCTATGCTGCGCAATGCCCCAGCCCGAATCTATACGTGGGCAAGACTATCCAACAACTCCGCAGAAGGATTTCAAAGCATATAAGTACCATTAACACGAAAGAAGATACACCTCTTTCTAAACACATTAGATTCTGCCATCAAGGTGATACCAATGCCCTTAAATTCTGGGGCAATACCCAAGTTAGGTTGGGTCCCAGAGCTGGCAATATAGATAAAAAATTGCTGCAAGAAGAAGCCAAATGGATTCATAGGCTTAGATCCCTAAGCCCAAATGGGCTGAATGAAGGCTTCACTTTGGTAGCCTTCCTATAGTTTCCTTGCCTTATATTGACTCACAATTGTCATACCTACTGTATTCTGACAACATTGTCATCTAACCATTATGACTTCAATTACATCTCTATTATCAAAATGATATGATATCTCTACATTTACAACTTTCTTGCTATCACTAAATCTGTCCATGTGGACTTTTTGTTTCTCCTCTTTTGACCAAACCAATATATTCTATGCTAAGACATATCTGTTGCCTAATTATTCCCCCTTAAAGCCTGACAGGCTGTCCAGGTGGGATTTACAGGATTTCATACATCACTTCACAGCACTATTCTCATTCTATTGGAGTACTCATGGGGATATCATCATCCCCTAGAAGTCTTATGGCTTTTACCTTTACACTTGCCAGAGACACCTCAGCCTATACTAGGCATAGCCTATACATACATATATGGGAATACTTACCTTACCTTCATTAGACTTTCGCTGCTGCTGTATCTTCAAAGTGCCCAGACATGCGCACTTGCTTTTACAACTGTTGAAATCGGCTAAGTCTAGCCCTGAACAAGGTGCGCATGCACCTTTAACACATCCAGATCGCTACTGCAAAAAATCGGCTAAGTCCAGCCGTAACCCTGGTGCGCATGCGTGCTCGGCACACTCTCTCGCTGAATCTTCAAAGTGCCCAGACATGCGCACTTGCCTCTACACACTGTCAAAATCGGCTAAGTATAGCCCTGGTCAAGTTGCACATGCGCCTCTGACACATTCAGACCGCTACTGCAAAAAAGTCGGCTAAGTCCAGCCGTGATTCTGGTGCGCATGCGCGCTCGGTACACCCTAATTGGCTACACACATATCCTCCGCATTGGCCAATTCATATGCCAATCTTCTAGTACGGAGGCTTGGTCTTTAGATAGAGTCCCTATTGGTTCTCACACAGGTGAATCCTGTATGACGTATATCGTAATCTTTAAAAGGAGTAACAATCTGTACACGCGCTCACTAGCCCCGTTTTGATCCCCTGAGGACGCTGTGTTAACAGCGAAACATGTCGGGGGGGCAAATCTATCTTTTTAAACAGCCAGGTTCGATTAGCAATCAGAGCACGCATACCATTGTGTATCCATGTAGGCTCGGCAGTCTGCAGCTCCTGGTCTGACACATTTAAATCCTGTCACTCCACACTCTGTCTAGCAACAGTGCAGATAGAGTATAAATAGAGCGTGTGCTAAATTCAACATCGGCTACAAATTTTAACCGTTTGTGTTCATCGTGTGTGTCCTCATGGACATTTCTAATGGCAAAATAATAAAAGTTATATTTTAAGATTATCAGTTAGTAGTTGGGAAATTGGTTTTCAGTGTGCCCCAGGCACATTTGTTTCTTTCATGTATCCATTATATACCTGCCAACTACTAGGGTCTCTCCAGGATCTATTTCTTTTTATGTAACGCGAGCATAAAAACATTTGTACATTTTACAAGCAATATGGTTCTATACACAACACCAGAACAAAGCTCAGTACATATATACAGCACCAGCACAAATACAGCTCAATTTAGTGCAACCCCTGCTGTACAGATTTGTATGGCGTAAAACTACAGCTCCCAGTATGGCCCAAACAATAGGATATGCTGGGAGATGCTGTTTCACAAAAAATAAATCCTATCATAATCATCTCACTGCAGATTATACAGTGACTACAATACTGGTTAGAGGCAGAATAAATATTTACATTAAGTGACTCACGGGTGACGTCTCAGATTCTAGTTCTTTTTCTCCATCTGGTCCAGACCTCTATGATGACTTATCCTGGTCACAGCCCATTTCTGCAGTTTGCCGCTCACATGTCTTCAGCTTTTCACTATTCCAACATTTCTGCACCTATAAATAAAGTTCTCATTATACCACACACTATGCCCCTAAATATAATAGCGCCATACACTGCACCTCTAATTATAATAGCACCATACACCGTGTCCCACACACACACACACACACACACACTGTGCCCCCTGTAGATAGTGTCTGCCATATAGCCCCCTGTAGATAGTGCCCCCATATAGCCCACCCCTGTATATAGTGTCCCACAAATAATTCCCCCTATAGTGCTCTACAGATAGCCCACCCCTGTATATAGCCCCCTGTAGATATATCCCATCCCTGTATATAGTGCTCCACGTATAGCCCAACCCTGTATATAGCCCCCTGTAGATATAGCCCACCCCTGTATATAGTGCTCCACATATAGTCCACCCATGTATATAGTGCTCCAAATATAGTCCACCCCTGTATATAGTGTTTCACAGATAGCCCACCCCTGTATATAGCCCCCCTGTACATATAGTCCACCCCTGTATATAGTGCTCCACTAGATAGTCCACCCCTGTATATAGTGCTCCACAGATAGCCCACTCCTGTATATACTATATACAGGGGTGGGCTATCTGTGGAGAACTATATACAGGGGTGGACTATATGTACAGGGGGCTATATACAGGGGTGGTATTTCTGTGGAGCACTATAGGGGGAGCTATTTGTGGGATACTATATACAGGGGTGGGCTATATCTACAGGGGGACTATATACAGGGATGGGCTATATCTACAGGGGGACTATATACATGGGTTTGGCTATATCTACAGGGGGCTATATACAGCATTGGGCGATCTATGGAGTACTATATACAGGGGTGGGCTATATCTACAGGGGTGGGCTATATACAGGGGTGGGCTATATCTACAGGGGTGGTCTATATACAGGGGTGGGCTATATCTACAGGGGGGCTATATACAGGGGTGAGCGATCTATGGAGCACTATATACAGGGGTGGGCTATATGTACAGGGGGCTATATACAGGGGTGGACTTTCTGTGGAGCACTATAGGGGGAGCTATTTGTGGGATACTATATACAGGGGTGGGCTATATCTACAGGGGGAGTATATACAGGGGTGGGCTATATCTACAGGGGGACTATATCTACAGGGGGACTATTTCTACAGGGGTGGTCTATATCTACAGGGGTGGGCTATATCTACAGGGGTGTGCTATATCTACAGGGGTGGGCTATATCTACAGAGGGGGGCTATATCTACAGAGGGGGCTATATCTACAGGAGGACTATATCTTCAGGGGTGGGCTATATCTACAGGGGTGGGCTATATCTACACGGGTGGGCTATATCTGCAGAGGGGGCTTTATCTACAGGGTGACTATATCTATAGGGGGACTATATCTACAGGGGTGGGCTATATCTACAGGGGTGGGCTATATCTACAGGGGGACTATATACAGGGGTGGGCTATATCTACAGGGGGCTATATACAGCATTGGGCGATCTATGGAGCACTATATACAGGGGTGGGCTATATCTGCAGGGCTGGGCTATATACAGGGGTGGGCTATATCTACAGGGGTGGTCTATATATAGGGGTGGGCTATATCTACAGGGGGGGGCTATATACAGGGGTGGGCGATCTATGGAGCACTATATACAGGGGTGGGATATATGTAGAGGGGGCTATATACAGGGGTGGGCTTTCTGTGGAGCACTATAGGGGGAGCTATTTGTGGGATACTATATACAGGGGTGGGCTATATCTACAGGGGGACTATATACAGGGGTGTGCTATATCTACAGGGGGACTATATCTACAGGGGGACTATATCTACAGGGGGACTATATCTACAGGGGTGGGCTATATCTACAGGGGTGGGCTATATCTACAGAGGGGGGCTATATCTACAGAGGGGGCTGTATCTACAGGGTGATTATATCTACAGGGGGACTATATCTACAGGGGGACTATATCTACAGGGGTGGGCTATATCTACAGGGGTGGGCTATATCTACAGGGGGACTATATACAGGGGTCGGCTATATATACAGGGGGGCTATATACAGCGTTGGGCGATCTATGGAGCACTATATACAGGGGTGGGCTATATCTACAAGGGTGGTCTATATACAGGGGTGGGCTATATCTACAGGGGGGCTATATACAGGTGTGGGCGATCTATGGAGCACTATATACAGGGGTGGGCTATATCTACAGGGGGGCTATATACTATATAGCCCCCCCTATAGCTATAGCCCACCCCTGTATATGGTGCTCCATAGATAGCCCACCCCAGTATATAGCCCCCCTTGTAGATAAAGCCCCCCGCGTGTAGATAAAGCCCCCCGTAGATAAAGTTCCCCTTGTAGATAAAGCCCCCCCTTGTAGACAAAGTCCCCCCACGTAGATAAAGTCCCGCCCCGTAGATATAGTCCCCCCGTATAGACAAAGTCCCCCCTCCGTAGATAAAGTCCACCCTGATAGATAAAGGCCCTCCCCCCGTGTAGACAAAGTCCCCCCCGTAGATAAAGTCCCCCCCGTGTAGACAAAGTCCCCCCGTAGATAAAGTCCACCCCCGTATATAAAGCCCCCCGTGTAGACAAAGTCCCCCCCGTGTAGACAAAGTCCTCCCGTAGACAAATCCCCCCGTAGATAAAGGCCCCCCCCCGTGTAGACAAAGTCCGCCCTCCGTAGATAAAGTCCCCCCCGTAGATACAGCCACACACTTTTATTACAATTTAAAAATATATATATTCAAACTCACCTTAATCCCGCTCTCACGCCGTCCGGCAGCCATGGAGACCTACTCTCTTCTGCGCAGGTCTCCTGGGTGTTGAATGCAGAGTCTATGAAAGGCACTGATTGGCTGGGCAGGATAACTTTCGCTGTCAATCAGCGCCTTTCATCGACGGAAGCTTCACTGGTACAAAAGGTATCAGTCGCTTCATTGATGCAAAAGTGCTGAATAGCCGGGCACGGAACGTGCCCAGTAATTCATTGCTTCTAATTGTACCTGTGTCCTATAGACACAGTTACAATTATAGTGCAGGAGGAGGTGGCGCTTGCGCCCCCCTCTAAGTTGCGCCCGGGGCACATGCCCCGCCTGCCCCCCTCTAGCTACGCCCCTGCCCTGCGGATTCACAAATCTTGAAAGGGGACATTGTTGCTATCAAGCTCCTTCGGCCATCATATATTATACAGAGAAAGTTCTTTATAAGAAATTGCAAAGTGAGAAAGAAACTTTAAAAATCTCTCCCAGTTCCAGTATATTCAAGATGGATAATTCTGCAAAGTTTCCTTTCTTCGAACCTGTGTTCCCACAATCTGGAAACAAATAACCAGGGGAGTCAGCTAGAACATTTTCAAAATGTACATGATATATGCAATACAAATAAACATAAGATAATATTGCCAAGAAGATTAGAAAATAAGAAGCTTCTGGGTAGAAATGGTGCATGCAACACAACTAATCTGGGGAGGATATCACAAACCTAAAATGGGGGCACAAATCGCTCAATTGTAAATTGTATTTGCACCACAATTAAATGAGGGGAGATTCTATACTCTATGAGGTGTGCACCTCCTAATATATTTGCCACATTTTCCGTCAATGTAAATTAGTGTAACACGCCATTTTTAATAATTTCCCACAATATGTACAAATGGAGAAAATTCCAGACCGTTGCTACTCTCCCTTGGAGTGGGTTTCCTGTTAAGATCACTCCAAGAGCACAATGGGAAATCTTGAAAAGGTTTGAAAGAACCAAAGGGCAACAGCAAAAGACCTACTGAAGACTCCACAAACTGCAAAAAAACTCTGCTCATGTGTCCTCTATTAGAAAAACACTGAAAAAGAATGGAGTTCATGGAAGGACACCACAAAGAAAGCCACTGCTGTCCAGTAAATCATTGAGGCCTGTCTCAAATTTGCCTGAGACCACCTGGATGTTACAGTAAATAAGAGTCGAAATGTCAGCTCACCCTCCCAGGTGCACGAAGTAAACAACGATGTCCACACCACAGAAACCATATTCAGGAGGAAAGGATCAGCACTCCTTGTGGAACGCAAAAATAATTTTCTTTAATTAGAATAGCCAGCGGATAAAACCAAGCAACAAGAAGTGGACAGATGGCATAAAATGTCCGTCCCCTCTGACGCGTTTCTAACTCTCAAGAGTTATTATTCATAGATAGGAGAGGAAATAAAAATGTGTGGCTAAAATAGTAGCCAGAAACAAAATCAGTTACACTTTGTAACTTTCTTGAGATCTTATATATTTCTGTATGTTTTATATGTCATCCACTTTTCCATTATTGTATACACCTGATTAAAGTGGGTGTTTTTTCTGGCTACTATTTTAGCCACACACTTTCACTCCCCCCTATCTATGAGTAATGTCTCTTGAGAGCTAGAAATGCTTCAGAGGGGATGGATGCTTTATGTTATCGATCCACTTATTGTTGTTTGGTTTTATCCGCTGGCTATTCTAATTAAAGATAATTATTTTTGCGTTGCACTTGGAGTGCTGATCCTTTCCTCCTGAACACCTGGATGTTACACACTTCTCCTAGGAAAATGTTCTATAGACAGATGAGACAAAAGTGGAACTTTTTTTTAGCAAAATGCAGAATGCTGTATTTGGAGGAAAGGGAACACAGAACACTAACACCAAAACCTCAACTCAACTGTGAAGCATGGTAGAGGGAGCATCATAGTTTAGGTCTATTTTGCTGCCTCAGGGACTGGACGCCCTATGATCATTGAGGTGTAACATTTTACAGGAGAATGTAAGGGCAGGAGTCCATTACCTAAAACTGAAGAGACATTAGGTAATGCAACACGACAATGGTCCAAAGCACACAAGTAAATCATATAAAGAATGGTGGAAAAAGATAAAGATTTGTTTTTTTGAATGACCAAGTCAGATTATATGTCTAAGGCCTCATTTACACGAGCGTAATATACGCGCATGCGACGCGCGTGCTTTTCACGCGTGTCATACGCACCTATATTACTCTATGGGGCAGTGCAGACAATGTGCGTGAATTTTGCGCAGCGCGAGTGCGTTGCGTAAAACTCACGACATTTTCTATAATCGTGTGTTTGTCGCGCATCACGCACCCATTGAAGTCAATGGGTGCGTGTAAACCACGAAGGTCGCACGGAAGCACTTCTGTGCGAACTGCGGGATTCGCGCAAGAGCTGTCAAACTCTGAATGTAAACAGAAAAGCACCACGTGCTTTTCTGTTTACAAACATCCAAACGGAGTGTCTTAGAGATGAGCGAACCGAACTTCACCGGGTTCGGCCGAACTCGTTTTGACCGAACCCGGCAAAAAATGTTGCGGT
Source organism: Rhinoderma darwinii (assembly GCF_050947455.1). Classification (NCBI taxonomy): domain Eukaryota; kingdom Metazoa; phylum Chordata; class Amphibia; order Anura; family Rhinodermatidae; genus Rhinoderma; species Rhinoderma darwinii. The sequence goes on along the minus strand of NC_134687.1, from coordinate 410,113,008 downwards.
ACGCGACGTCTGGAGACAGTCACTGTCCAGGGTGCTGAAATAGTTAAACTGGTTCAGCACCCTGCACAGTGACTTACGATCACAATATACATGAACGTGTAAAAAAAAAAAATGAAGTTGTGACTTACCGATAACTCCCGGCTTCTTCCTCCAGTCTGACCTCCCGGGATGACAATTCATTCCAAGTGACAGCTCCAGCCAATCACAGGCCAAGCACAGGCTGCAGTGGTCACATGGACTGCCGCGTCATCCAGGGAGGTGGGGCCGGCTGTCAAGAGAGGCGCGTCACCAAGGACGCGTCACCAAGGCAACGGCCGGGAAGTTCTCGGTAAGTACGAACCTCTTTTTTTTTACACAGGTTGATCGATATGGTGATCGGAATTCATTGTCGAGGGTGCTGAAAGAGTTACTGCCGATCAGTTAACTCTTTCAGCACCCTGGACAGTGACTGACGTCGGCTAGCCTCATCTCTATGATGGCGGCTGCGCGAAAAGCACGCAGCCGCGCATCATACACGGATTACACACGGAACTGTCAAGTGCCTTTTGCGCACGCAAAACGCTGCATTTTTTACGCGCGCAAAATGCACACGCTCGTGTAAATGAGGCCTAAATCACATAAAATGACCAAGTCAGAATATTAAATTCAAGTGTTCACTTACTTTTTCTCTCTGCACTTTGAATGTTCCGCAATGTACTCAATAAAGGACATGAATAATACAACTGTTTGTATGTTATTAGTTTAGTTGCATTGTGTTTGTCTATAATTGTGACTTTGATAACAATCAGACCACATTTATTTTAGTAATTAATACGCTGTTCCATACAGCAGAAAAACAGGTAAACCAACGTATATCAGAGACCAAGTAGATATTATTTTGGCCTCCGTCAGGTGAATGAATTCCTATCCAAATGTCTAACTTATACGCCAGAAACGTTCCCTGTGCATATGGTAAACTTACACTGCACCTGCAGTGTGAATTCACCCTTAGGAATAATGTACTTACTAAAAAAATTTAAAGAATGTTAGAATTTACCAAGAAGTTCTGTAACCTGCATTAAAGCACTTCGCCTGCGGCTTCTTGTGTTTTTTTTTTTTAATAAACAGGTTTTTATTGATCCAGTATACATCTAATCATTACATACAGCAATGAAACATTGCAAACAAAGCATTGGGATAAGGATCACATATTTATTTTTTTTACAGAAAAACAAAAAAAAGAAACATACAAACAAACAAACAAACAAAACTCCCGATCAAGACGCGGCAAATTGACCACATATTCGACTAAGGTAATCATAAGAGTATGTCGGAGTAAGTAGAGTCTGTAAGTAGGCTTCTTGTGTTTTAATAGCCATGGATCTCCTTGGTGACTGCCAATATTTTTATAGTTTGCAGAAAGGGGGGGGTGATTTCATACATCTAACCCACATTTCTAACTACTGTATTTCTTATTTATATTTTTTTTTAATTTTATCATTGTAAAATAAGCAAATAATATTCTGGAGTTTGTGATTTATACCTCCTGCATTCAGCACTGAAACCCAAGGTGGAACTTCATATGCAAATATGTGTAACTCCAGCTTATAAAGGTTTGATAATTCCCCTCTATATCTCAGTTATCTTCCTCAAATTGAAATTTATTCCAGTTACAATGGACATTTTATTACTTCTCTTGGTGTTTTCCCCAATAAGTAAGAATAAAATTAGTTTGTATTGTATTATTAATATAAATTATAACCTATTATAATACACATTTTTCTTATTATGTTCTCTGTGTTACAGGTGTCTTCTCTCAGACAATCCAGGAGTCAGGTCCAGGACTTGTGACACCTTCACAGCAGATGAAACTGACCTGTACCGTCTCTGGGTTTGAGTTAAGCAGCTATTATATGCACTGGATCAGACACGCTCCTGGGAAAGGACTGGAATGGATTGGATGGATAACTGCTGGTGGTGGCACTGCTTATACTGATTCACTGAAGAGCAGAACCACAATCACAAGAGACACCTCCAAGAAGGAGGTCTATCTCCAGATGAATAACATGGAGACTGCAGACACTGGAATGTATTACTGTGCGAGAGACACATAGATATAAAGTAATGAGGAGATCATACAAAATCATGCTGTGTCTAACTGGATGTAGAAAACCACAAGAGGAAGAACGTTACTGAAGTGTGAAAAGGAAACATTATAAAGCAGCTGAAGACACTGGGATGTATTACTGTACAAAACATACATAAAAACAAAGTAATGAGGAGATCAGACAAAACATTATTAACCCCTTCACGCTTTGGCCAGTTTTGACCTTCCTGACAGAGCCTCATTTTTCAAATCTGACATGTTTCACTTTATGTGGTAATAACATGGGAATGCTTTTACCTATCCAAGCGATTATGAGATTGTTTTCTCGTGACATATTTTACTTTATGTTAATGGCAAAATTTGCTCGGTACATTTAGTATTTAATTGTGAAAATTACCAAAATTAAGTGAAAAATTGCAAAAATTTGCATTTTCTAAATTTAAATAGATCTGCTTGTAAAACAGGCAGTTGTACCACACAAAGTTGTTGCTAATTAACATCCCCCATGTGTCTACTTTAGATTGACATAGTTTTTTGAACATCCTTTTATTTTTCTAGGATGTTACAAGTCTTAGAACTTTAGCAGCAATTTCTCACATATTCAAGCAAATTTCAAAAGGCTATTTTTACAGGGAGAAGTTCAGTTGTAAAGTGGCTTTGAGCGCCTTATATCTTAGTATTCCCCAAAAAGTCACCCCATTTTAAAAACCTCACCCCTCAAAGTATTCAAAACAGCATTTAGAAAGTTTCTTAACCCTTTAGACGTTCACAGGAATTAAAGCAAAGTAGAGGGGAAATTTACAAATTTCATGTTTTTTGCACAAATAAATATTTAATCCATTTTGTTTTTTAACACAAAGTTTTACCAGAGAAATGCAAATCAATATGTATTGCCCAGGTTCTGCAGTTTTCAGGTTGCACAGATCTCAGAAGCAAAGGAGCACCTAGAGGATTATAGGGCCTTCTTTTTATTAGAATATATTTTAGGCACCATGTCAGATTTGAAGGGCTCTTGAGGTGCCAAAACAGTGGAAATCCCCAAAAAGTGACCCAATTTGTAAAACTAAACCCCTCAAGGAAATTATCTAGGGGTGTAGTGAGAATTTTAACCCTACAGGTTTATTGCAGAAATTATTGAAATTAGGCCGTGAAATTGAAAATCTAGATTCTTTCAAAGAAAATGTAGGTTTAGCTAATTTTTTTCTAATTTCCACAAGGACTAAAGGAGAAAAATCCCAACAACATTTGTAAAGCAATTTCTCCCGAGTAAAACAATACCCTACGTGTGGTCATAAACGGCTGTTTAGACACACGGCAGGGAAAGAGCACCATTTGGCTTTTGGAGCTCAAATTTATCAGGAATGGTTTTCGGAGGCCATGTCACATTTTCAAAGCCCCTGAGGGGACAAAACAAGTGGCCCCATTTGGGAATCTTCACCCCTTGAGGAAATTATGTATGGGTACAATGAGCATTTTGACCCTATAAATATTTGCAGAAATTTTTGGAAATAGGCTGTGAAAATGAAAATCTACATTCTTTTAAAGAAAATGTAGGTTTAGCAGTTTAGCAATTTTTTTCTCATTTCCACAAGACTAAAGAAGAAAAAGCACCACAGCGTTTGTAAAGCAATTTCTCCCAAGTAAAACAATACCCCACATGTGGTCATAAACGGCTGTTTGGGCACACAGCAGGGCTCAGAAGGGAAAGAGCGCCATTTGCCTTTTGTTTAATACATAGAGTGCCTGCCAAACAAAGCCCTTGGGAAACAAAGCCCTTGTTTCCCAACTACCAAAATTAAAATAACAAAATTTTATTAGGTATAACAACCATAGACAGACTACATGAAAGTTAAAATTCCTGGTCCATTGCTGATAACGATCAACATAGTGCAATGTGTAAAGACTCAAGAGGGAGGAACCTACGCGACTACCTGGTCCATAGCCATCACTCCGGCCCGAATGTGATGTCGAAATGTTGGCTAAAGTCATCTATTATTGGCTCACACCCATGTGGTCGTTGCTCTTTCTGTTATCTCATGCCTACCGTCAAACATTTCACAAATCCATTGGATGGAAGATCTTACCAGATCAGAGAATTTATTAATTGCCAGATTAAGGGGGTTATTTATGTTGCTAAGTGCCCTTGTCCTAAATTATATGTTGGCAAGACCATACAGGAATTGAGGAGGAGAATCTCTAAACACCTAAGTACCATTCATCACAAAGAAGACACACCACTCTCTAGGCACATGCGCTCTGCACATGATGGGGATATTCGTGCCTTACAATTTTGGGGTATTACCCATATTAAACTTGGCCCCAGAGCAGGTAATCTGGATCGCAGGTTACTACAAGAAGAGGCACGTTGGATCCATCATTTGGGTTCTCTCAGTCCAGGGGGCCTTAACGAGGGTTTCACTTTTGCGGCGTTTCTGTGAATTTATCTACTCTCTGATATGAGCATTTTACTATCATCTGCGGTTCCTCTTTTCGTTCTGGTATATATACATCATTATGTTTTTCTTCGAGCACCTTATGTTATAAGCTGCATTATTATTGAACTAATTCTAATTATGACTATACCTTTTGCTATTTGTTTCTATTTATGGATTTAAATCTAATTTACTATTTACTTTTGGATAACTATTCAGACTATTTTAGTGACTAGTGTGACGGTTTCCTTTAAATTTATAATCTAGCTCCTACTACAGATTAAATCAGTGCCACTACTAATGTTATCCTCAAGGTGGCATTACACACACATCGTTTATACCTGTGCGAAACCACTTCTGTGGTCCACGTTATCATAGCCATAACTCCCAGTCTATTTGTCTACATTTTCCCCTCTTTATCGCCGGTCACGGATTGACCTAGCGATTACATCTCACCTTAACGATGTTTGCGCCCAGATGAATCCTCTTTAACATCTTTTTAATTACCCGATTTTTTCTATTTCCTCTATATTCTTTACAGCGCATGCGCGCCTGCACTGCATTCATTGGTGGTCTGTATATCGTCTGCGATTTGCTGTGCTGTCAGTCAGCCGAGTGGAGGCACGGTCCTCTATTCAGTTTCTTATTGGCTCCCAGCTAATTACAGGCACACGTGTAGACACTTCTCCTTGTATATATGACTGTGGATTCCGCCGCTCGCTGTCACTAGCCCCGATACCCCTGAAGACGCTACGTCGGTAGCAAAACATGTCGGGGGGGCTCTTTTGAATTTTAATTATTGGTCTTGCTGATCCTCTAGAATTTAACTGACAGCTTTGGTGCTGCGGACTGCAGTCGCTAGCACCTGGCTTCCTTTGAGTCTTTACACATTGCACTATGTTGATCGTTATCAGCAATGGACCAGCAATTGTAACTTTCATGTAGTCTGTCTATGGTTGTTATACCTAATAAAATTTTGGTATTTGAATTTTGGTAGTTGGGAAACAAGGGCTTTGTTTGCCGGCAGGCACTCTATGTATTGAATCTCTTGCGCCCACCAACTATTGGGGTCCATCCCTTAGTAATTGCCATTTGCCTTTTGGACTCAAATTTAGCAGGAATGGTTTGCGGAGGACATGTCACATTTACAAAGCCCCTGAGGGACCAAAACATTGAAAGCGCCCAAAAATGTACCCCATTTAGGAAACTACACCCCTTGAGGAATTAATTTATGGGTGTAGTGAGCATTTTCACCCCACAGGTGTTTCATAGATTTTATTAGAATTATTGGGCAGTGAAAATTAAAAACAATCCCTTTTCCTCAATAAGACATAGCTTTAGCTAAAAAAATTACATTTTCTCAACAAATAAAGGAAAAAAAGAACCCCAACATTTATAAAGCAGCTGCTCTGGAGTATGGAAATACCCCATATGTGTTCATAACCTGCTGTTTGGGTACACGGCAAGGATCAGAAGCGAAGGAGCGCCATTTGGCTTTTGGAGCACAGATTTTGCTGAATTGGTTTCTTGACACCACAAAGCCCCAATGTACCAGTACAGTGGAAACTCCCCAAAAGTGACTCCATTTGGGATACTACACCCCTTGAGGAATTTATCTAGGGGTGTAGTGAGGATTTTGACGCTACAGGTGTTTCATAGATTTTATTAGAATTTTGCTGGGAAAGTGTTGTCCTGCTATAATACGGGTACCCTCGCTTCCAGCAGATATGTTTGGGCCTTACCCTTCCTGGTTCCCTAATTTTAGGGCCTCGATAAATCGCCTCTTGACACAGAAGAAATGTTCCCCTCGGGCCTGCACCACCGCATATTTTTATTTCCTGACTTATTGGAGCCTTAACTAATTTTATTTTTTCATAGACGTAGTGGTATGAGGACTGTTTTGCTGTGGGACATGATGTAGTTATTATTGGTACCATTTTGGGGTACATGCAACTTTTTGATCTGTTTTTTTCCTATTTTTTGGGAGGCAAGGTGACCAAAAAACAGCAATTCTGGCATAGTTTTTTTAGGGTTTTTTTATACGGCGTTCACCATGCGATCTAAATGACATGTTAGCTTTATTCTGCGGGTCAATCCGATTCCGGTGATACCTAATTTATAGCACTTTTTTTTATGTTTTACAACTTTTTGCTCAATAAAATTACTTTTGTAAAAAGAATGTATTTTTTCTGTCGCTATGTTGTGAGATCCATAACGTTTTCATTTTTTCATCGACGGAGCTGCATGAGGGCTTGTTTTTTGCAAGTCGAGCTATAGTTTTTATTGGTTCCATTTTTGGATACATGCGACTTTTTGATCACTTTTTATTTGAGCTTCTGAGCCGGTGCCATCCATTTGGCGTACGTAAACGACATTTTGCGGGAAGCACTGGTTTTCCATGATGCATACTAACGACAAAAGTCGGGAAGGGATTAACCAGCTGAATGGTGCAAAACATAGTGAGTCAGATTTACGAATACGTTCTTAAATTCAGACAGCTAAGAAGTAGACAAGTTGCATCAAAATTATCGCAGTGGCTCATGCTAGATGATAAATATGGCACATCTTTAGACACTTTTGTCTAACTGTATACCACCTCTTGGTTGGCTTACTTTAGACCATTTTTTGGTGCAATAATTTTAGCGCAATTTTTTTACACGGGCCAAAGATCGGGCAAACCAGTGTTCATATGAATGCTCGATCCCGATCGTTGCCCTGTGTAAAGAGGGCAACGACAAGCCAATGAATAAGCGAACGCTCGTTCATCGGGTGATTGTAGTGTTTATGCAGCAATAAATATTATCATTGTCGGCAGCAAATATATCTGTGTATACAGGGAGATGTGCTGCTGACACAATGGAAATGTATGGGGACGACCTATCGTATTAATGATCGCTCTTCCCCATACATAACCAAGCATTGCTCCTTGTGAAAGCAGCAAACGTGCGCCAATCAACGAGGTGTCTCGTTGATCGGCTCTCGTTTTCATGGCCCATATTGGCCTGTGTAAAAGGACTTTTAGTCATCTCTAAGCTATTAAGCTATCTGTTTTTCCAAACTGAATAACCTGACTTTCATGGGTATTGCATTCCCTTGAAGGCTATTTAAACCTTTGTAGCCATTTTGGTAGCCATTTTTTCTTAATGAAATGTATGTGTATGTCCCATGTAATCACATGTTCCCACAACTTCAGTCTTTAGCTGCTGGGTATTACTGGAAGCGATGAGGGATATTCACCCTGGCAGAGGTTTATTATGAATGTTTTCATTTCATTTATTCAACTACTAGAAAGATTTGATGTGCCTTATAAAGGTATTTATAGGTATCTGCTGTTGCGTCATGAACTTTATTCATAATTTTCTTGACTGGCCTCCAAAGAGTATAAAACCGCATCGAAAAACGGTTTCTGAAAATAGCAAGCATTATTTACTACGATCTGTTGCACGTTTCAATGATGTTGCATGTTTTACCGTAATCACGTTGGAAAACGCATAATAGCACGTAACGCATGCAGTTTTCGGATGCTGGTTTTCCATGCATATTTAACCCCACCTCAAACGCAACGTTTGAATACACCCAAAAGATGTGGGAGCATCCACTATCATTGCAACAGTGTAGGTCCTTCGTAAACAGTATGAGATCATAGTTTTTGGTATAAAATGCGATTTTGCAAAAAAAAAAAAAAAGTGGGTGCGGTTCTCCAAAAGTCATAGTTTAGGACAAATTTATTAACTGGGGAAACTGTATTCAATTTATGGCGCAAATCTAAGTCTGCTTCTGAAGATGTATCCTTCCAATTAATAAGATCTAGAATTTATTTGCCTTTTTCTAATATTACTTTTAGATTATTGTGAGCCACATGTGTCTTATTATGTTCTCTTTCCTTCGGGTGTTATCTCTCAGATATTACAGAAGTCTTAGGACCTATAAAACTTTCACAGCTGCTGATACTGACCTGTACGGCCTCTGGGTTTGAGTTAACCAGCTATGATATGAGCTGGATCAGACAAGCTCCTGGGAAAGGTCTAGAATGGATTGGAGTTACATTGTATAATGGTGGTACTTATGTAATCTCAAGAGATAGTTCTAAGACTCAGGTCCAACTCCAGATTAATAATGGAGACTACAAACATTGAATATTTTGTTATGCAAAACACACATAAAACAAAGTATTGAGGAGATCATACAAAACATTATAAACTAGAGAAATAGTGGGAAACAATAGTTATTTCTACTTCTGTGTATAAATAGATTACATAGTTACATAGTTACATAGTTAGTACGGCTGAAAAAAGACACATGTCCATCAAGTTCAACCAAGGGAAGGGAAAAGGGAAGGAAAAATTTCTACACATAGGAGCTAATATTTTTTTGTTCTAGGAAATTATCTAACCCTTTTTTAAAGCCATCTACTGTCCCTGCTGTGACCAGCTCCTGCGGTAGGCTATTCCATAAATTCACAGTTCTCACTGTAAAGAAGCCTTGTCGCCTCTGCAGCTTGAACCTTTTTTTCTCCAGACGGAGGGAGTGCCCCCTTGTTTTTTGAGGGGGTTTTACAAGGAACAGGATTTCACCATATTTTTTGTATGTGCCATTAATATATTTATATAAGTTAATCATGTCCCCCCTTAGTCTTCTTTTTTCAAGGCTAAATAGGTTTAATTCTTTCAATCTTTCCTCATAACTTAAATTCTCCATGCCCCTTATTAGCTTCGTTGCTCTTCTTTGTATTTTTTCCAACTCCAGGGCATCCTTTCTATGAACTGGAGCCCAGAACTGAACTGCATATTCTAGATGAGGCCTCACTAATGCTTTGTAAAGTGGCAATATTACATCTCTGTCCCGCGAGTCCATGCCTCTTTTAATACACGACAATATCTTGCTGGCCTTTGAAGCAGCTGATTGACACTGCATGCTGTTATTGAGTTTATGATTTACAAGTACACCCAGATCCTTCTCAACAAGTGAATCCGCCAGTGTAGCGCCCCCTAGGACATATGATGCATGCAGGTTGTTGGTACCAAGATGCATAACTTTACATTTATCTACATTAAACTTCATTTGCCAAGTGGACGCCCAAACACTTAGTTTGTTTAAATCTGCCTGTAATTCATGAACATCTTCCATAGTCTGAACTATATTACATAGCTTGGTGTCATCTGCAAAAATAGAAATAGTGCTATTAATCCCTTCCTCTATATCATTAATAAATAAGTTGAATAATAGTGGTCCCAGCACTGAACCCTGGGGTACACCACTTATAACCGGGGACCATTCAGAGAAGGAATCATTGACCACAACCCTCTGGATACGGTCCTTGAGCCAATTCTCAATCCAATTACAAACTATATTTTCTAAACCTATAGTCCTTAATTTACCCATTAGGCGTCTATGGGGGACAGTGTCAAATGCCTTTGCAAAGTCCAAAAACACTAAATCCACAGCGGCCCCTCTGTCTAGACTTCTGCTCACCTCTTCATAAAAACAGATTAGGTTAGTTTGACAACTTCTGTCCTTAGTAAAACCGTGCTGGCTGTCACTTATAATGCTATTTATTGTCACATAATCCTGTATATAGTCCCTCAATAGCCCCTCAAACATTTTCCCCACAATTGATGTTAAGCTTACTGGTCTATAATTACCCGGGGAAGACCTAGAGCCCTTTTTGAAAATAGGCACCACATTTGCCCTGCGCCAGTCCCTAGGCACTATACCAGTCACTAGAGATTCTCTGAATATTATGAAAAGGGGGACAGAAATAACTGAACTAAGCTCTTTAAGAATTCTAGGGTGTAACCCATCTGGTCCCGGAGCCTTGTGCACATTTATTTTATTTAATTTAGCTTGGACCATATCTACATTCATCCAATTCAGTATATCAACTGATATATTAACAGCACTGGCACCGACTACATCAGCTGCTCTTTCTTCAGTTGTATATACAGAGCTAAAGAACCCATTTAGTAACTCTGCCTTCTCTTGATCCCCTGTGATCAACTCCCCATTACCATTATCTAGGGGTCCTACATGTTCAGACCTTGGCTTTTTTGCATTTATATGCTTGAAGAATTTTTTAGGATTTGTTTTACTATCCTTGGCCACCTGCCTTTCATTTTGTATTTTTGCTAATTTTATTACATTTTTACAGATTTTATTAAGCTCCTTATATTTTACAAAGGCTACAGCTGTACCCTCAGATTTGTATTTTTTAAATGCCCTTTTTTTGTCATGTATTGCCCCTTTCACAGAAGGTGTAAGCCATGTGGGGTTTAATTTGAGTCGTTTATACTTATTACCTGTAGGAATAAATTTTGCACTATAATAACTCAAAGTAGATTTGAAAATCTCCCATTTATCATTTGTTCCATTATTTGACATTAGTTCTTCCCAGTCTATATCCTGAATTGCAGCCCTCATCCTGGGGAAATTGGCTTTCTTAAAATTAAATGTTTTTGCCCTCCCAGCCTGCGTTTGTTTTTTACAGTATAGGTAAAATGTAACTATATTATGATCACTGTTACCGAGGTTTTCACGAACATTGACATTCCCAACAAGATCTGCATTATTAGAAATGACCAGATCCAACAGAGCTTCACCTCTAGTCGGGTCTTCCACAAACTGGCCCATAAAATTTTCCTGCAACAGGTTGAGGAAATGTCTCCCCTTTGCAGTTGAAGCCGAACCATGACACCAATTAATATCCCGGAAATTAAAATCTCCCATTATCACTACAGTACCCGCCTGTGCAGCCCGCTCCATCTGTTTATATATCTGACCTTCCATCTCCTCAGTTATATTGGGGGGTCTATAGATTACACCAAAAGTAATTTTTTCAGTGTTTACTTCCCTTTCTAGTTCCACCCACAAGGTTTCAACCTCCTCACAGTCTTCACCCACTATTGTCTCTTTCACACTCGCCTTCATATCACTTCTCACATACAGACATACACCACCACCTTTCCTATTTGTCCTGTCTTTACGAAAAAGTGTAAAACCCTGTAGATTTACAGCCCAGTCATGTGAAGAGTCCAGCCATGTTTCAGCAACACCAACTATATCTATATTTTCTTCCAGTATCAAGGCCTCCAGCTCCCCCATTTTGCTTGCTAGACTTCTGGCATTTGTGAACATACACTTTAACTTGCCTGTCAGTTGTTCACTTTTATTATCAGAAATGTGATTTGACATTAATCGGTCCTTTTTATTTACACTGATGTTTTGTAACGAAAGGATCTCCTTATCTTGTTGTCTAGTCCTCTCCCCACATTCTGTTTCTCCCCCCACCAATATAGTCTGACCCCTCTCTAACCTGGCTACCCCTTTTTTTTCTACATTGACCTCCCTCCTCAGCCCTAGTTTAAATACTCCGCCACCCCAGCTAGAATTCTCTCCCCCAGCACAGCGGACCCCCTTCCATTTAGGTGCAAATCATCTGCAGAATACAGTTTGTACCCCAATGAAAAGTCAGCCCAGTGCTCTAGGAACCCAAATCCTTCTCCTCTACACCAAGACTTCAGCCATGCATTTAACTCCCTAAGCTCCCGCTGTCTTTCCTGTGATGCGCATGGCACAGGCAGTATTCCTGAGAATACAACCTTGGAGGTCCTTCCCTTCAGCTTGTAGCCTAGTTCTTTAAAATTATTCTTAAGGCTCCTCCACCTACCATTTATTCTGTCGTTGGTACCGACATGGACCACGACAGCTGGATCATCACCAGCCCCTCCCAGCAATTTGTCCACCCGTTCCACCACATGCCGAACCCTGGCACCAGGGAGACAGCAAACCATTCGGTTGAGGTGGTCTTGGCGACAAATTATTCTATCCGTCTTCCTGATTATAGAATCCCCTACAACTATCAATTGTCTTGGCTTGCCTGCATTACCATCCCGCCGACTACTAGCTGGGCTGTTCTCCCGGCTGTTAGGGAGATCAGTATCCACTAGGGCTGCCTTTTCTGAGACTGACACCCTCGCATCATCACCCAACCTGGCAATTTTGCTTGGAATGCCAGAAACCGGATCGGCCTTCCTTGTCTTTGACCCCTTTCTACTGCCCCTAACTACATTAACCCAGCTACTTACCTGATCCTGCTCACCCATGTCTTCACCCTCCAGTTCTAACCCACTAACTGCATGCTCTGTGAGCAGCAAGCTCCGCTCAAAATTGTCTATCCTCCTCAGTGTTGCATTCTGCTCCTCCAGATCTCTAATACGAGCTTCCAGGTGAACAACATGCTCACATCTGCCACAGAGATATTCACCCTGGAACTCCGGCTCCAGTCGTGTATACATATGACAAACTGTGCACTGAAGAAAACCTCCAATCTTGCTATCCATTATCCAAGTTACACCAAAACAGCGAACAATTGTCAAAGAAAAAGAAGAGTACTTACTGGGGCTTCAACTCCTCTTTTCAACTCCGGTTTTAGAACTCCACTTAGTTCACAAGCCACTTAAACCACCAAGCTCAGAAAGAGCAAGCTCAAAATGAGGTCTGCTGACTAATTTATACCACCTGTGTCCAGTTAACCCCTTCCCCCTCGTCAGCTGTTCAGCTGGAACGAATCTGCAAGGGAAAAAAAAAAAATTTACAAATTTTTTTTTTTTTTTTTAAATTGTGTGAGTTTTTGCTATCTTCTATTTGCTAGCAATCAAAACAGATTCACAAACACAGAAATACAGCAACACAATACAGAAGTACAGCAACACAATCCGGTTTTAGAACTCCACTTAGTTCACAAGCCACTTAAACCACCAAGCTCAGAAAGACATTTTTACTTAACAATTAAAATTTGTCTATCTTATAGTGTTTACATTTGTTGCTTACCTTTTTGTTCTAGGGGCTTTTTGCTGTTACAGCAATTGTTTCTACATTGTAGCACCAAGTGGCTATTGTTGCCATGACACAGATTGTTTAGGGTAAAATCATGTGTCAGACTCATGGTAATTTGCAAATTTTTCTCTTCAATCATCAAATTTAAAAACTGACAAGAAAAGTGGACATGGTCTGCCTGGAGAGATATTTTAGACCAAATGTATTGGAGTAAGGGAAAATAGCATAAATGTAGGGTGCTCATAACAGGCATAGAAAGATTTTTTGCCTGTCTGATGGTCCATGATGCACCAAATTTATTAAATCTATGTGGACCATAGTGGTTAAAAATAGCGGCTGCAAACAGAGATTTATTAAAGATTGGGGTCGTTGGTGTTTTTCACACATAACCTTGTATACTGCAAACACCCTTAGGCTGGGTTCACACGGGTCGGATACGCTGTGTAAAACTACACAGAGTATTCGACCTAGAACCGGCAGCACATACCGGCTGAAAAACCACACCACATTGCGGTCCAGTTTTTTGGGCGGAATCTTCGCTGCCGAAAGAAGCGCTATAAAAAAAAAAGTTCATACTTACCGCGTCCCTCCGTTGTCGTGCAATCCAACCTCCAGGGATGACGCTGCAGCCCATGTGACCTCTGCAGCCTGTTATTGGCTGCAGCAGTCACATGGGATGAAACGTCATCCCTTTAGCCCAGGCTGGATACAGAAGCATAGAGATCTGGGTAAGTACAGACTTTTTGACGAGTTGAGATTTTTGTGGCAGAATTGCAGCTTTTCCGCAAAAATCGCAACATCTGCTATTTGTTGCAGATTTTACCTCCCATTGAATCGAATGGGTAAAACCCGCAACGGAGAACCAGCGATTCCGCAGCATAAATTGACACGTTGTGGATCGACAAACCGCACCACAGGTCAATTTATTAACTTTTTTTTGGTGGGTTTTTTACTTGCTAGCATGTGGATGAGATTTGTTCATATCTCTTTCACTTTGCTGCTACTGTATTATTCTGTGGATTTTCTGAAATAAAATCAGTTGCGGAACATCTGCAGTATTTACGCTACGTATGAACACGGCCTAACAGGTTCCATTGCTCGCCTCCATAGTGTAACATAACTTTATGAGTTATTTCCAATATAAAATGGATATTGCTCCTACTTGCTTTTGTATCCTTTTGCAAGGGGAATTCCCATCTTTTTTTTCCATTGTTTTAGAATAATGCTGTATTCGTGCGGATTTTGCCTTGGATTTAGTTGTGAATTTCTTCTTTTAAATTGAAAAGGATTAACAGAATGAGCATGCTCTGGATTTAAAAATCTGCAGCATGCTCTGATTTCCGCCTGAAAAATGTTCAGCAGCATGTGGATAAGATTTATTCAAATTTCATCCCAATGGCTGGGACTGTCACCTGCTACGGATTTTCTGCACAGAAAGTCTATACAGAAAATCTGCAGCATTTCCGTGCAGTGTGAATCCAGCTATTTGGGGCATATCGCGGGCCCATTTTCTAACCTCCGCATGATCCTTTTACAGGTGGTCCCTAAAAAATTACTTGGGAAGTTCCGTCTGTCATACTGACGTGTACGTGTGGTTATGCCTATTAGCCAAATACATTTCCATTTGTTGGGTTGTATAGTGGACAACCCAAGTAGTGGATGGTTACTATTACGATCTGTGCCTGCCCATAGTTTGTTCCATTTCGGGTCACTGCTTCAAAATGTTCAGTACGTTTCTGGAGTGGGTAGTGCATTCTGAGACTAGCTTATCGGCAGCATTGCATTATTTTGGCAATCTCGGGGGGCAGGGGCGTAGCTAAAGGCTCATGGGCCCCCATGCAAAGGCTCTTCTTGGGCCCCCTCCCCCAAACTTCTTATGGCCGATGGCCCGCAGCTTTCAGCTGCATCGCTGGATCTCCTAAGTGATCCAACAATGCAGCACTAGCAGCCAGGGGCGTCACTAATTAATTAAAACATCAGGGGGAATAGCCCCAAAATATATGTGCCCACTCAAAAAAATAGCAATTGTGCGCGTGTATGAATATGTGCGTGTGTATATATATATATATATATATATGAGACAGCATATCTATAGCACTACGACCCTATAGCTATGGATAAGATTAGATACAGCGGCTTAGCAGACAGTAGCACACATTATAGGATTAGATACAGTAGCTCACAAAACAGTATCACACATGATAGGATTAGATACAGTGGCTCAGCAGACAGTATCACACATTATAGGATTAGGTATAGGGCCCAGCTCGCTGACATTGCAGCTCCAGCGCTGGACCCAGAAAAGGTAAGTATAAGAATTATTTTCCTTTTTGATGTGTTACTAATAATTTTTGTGTGTTTGTGTTTTTTTACAAGTTCGGTTGTTGGACTACTTCAGCTTCGAGGACTACTTCGATAACTGCGTTTTTTTTTTTATTCTCAATAAAATGGATAACGAGGGTTGTGTGGGATTTTTATTTCAATAAAATATTTTATCTAAGTCTTTGTATTTGTTTAAACTTTATAACTATCACCTTAGTAATAGATGCTGGCTGATTGACAACGCCCATTACTAAGGGGGGACTTAATGTTAGACATGAACAGGTTAACACTAATCCCCAATATTGCCCTGGTACCCAGCTCCACCAGGGGTACCAGGAAGAGCCGGGTACGATCTTGTACCCGACCATCTGTAGTTATGGAAGGGCAGTGGGGCGGCCGCAGGCTGGTATTATTAGGCTGGGAAAGGCCAAAAACTGTGACCCTTCCCACCCTGGGAATGCTAGCCTGCTGCTGGTATTTTGTATCTGGCTGGTAACAAAAATGGGGGAACCCCGCATCGGGCTGTCCAATTATTTATTAAAAAAAATGACGTAGCATTCCCCCCATTTTTCATAACCAGCCAGATACAACATAGCAGCAGTAGGCTAGCATTACCAGGGTCGGAAGGGCCACTGTTTTTGGCCTTTCCCAGCCTAATAATACCAACCTGTGGCCGCCCTAGTGCCCAGCCATCACTACAGATGGTCGGGTACTGGATCATACCCGGCTCTTCCTGGCACCCCTGGTGGCGGTTGGTACTGGGGTAATAATGGGGGTTAGTGTTAGCCTTTTCACCGGCTATCACTAAGCCCTGCCTTAGTAATGGACACTGTCAACCTGTCAGCGGCCATTAGTAAGTTGATAGCGATAAAGTTAAAAAAAATACAAAGACAGAAAAAATATATTTATTGAAATAAAACACCCTCACACAACCCAAATTAACCATTTTATTGAAAAAAAAAAAAGCCATCATCGAATCTGACGTAGTCCAACAACCGAACCTGTAAAAAAAAAAAAAACACAAAAAAAAACCATTAGAAAGGGCCTGTTTACATCATCGCTGCCCTTCCATTGATGGGTTCCGTCGTGTCAACCCCTCAACAGAAAGGCAAACTGAAACCTCTGCTTCCATTTCCCTCACCGTTGATCTTAATGATGACGGAAACGTTGCTAAAGATTTCCGTTTGTCACCGTTGTGGCAGGGTTCTGTTGTTTTGCATTGTCGACTGCGCTATTGATTCCGCCAAAACAACGGAACCCGTTCAGAACGGTGACAAACGGAAACCATTAGCAAAGTTTCCATCACCATTGAGATCAATGGTGATGCAAACGGAAGCTGAGGTTTCCGTTTGCCTTTCCATTGAGGGGTTAACCAGACGGAACCCCTCAATGGAAGGGCAGCAGTGATGTGAACAGTCCCTTAGATACAGGGCCCTAGATATAGGGCCCATGTGCATATGTGATACTGTTTGTTGGACCCTGTATCTAAGCCTAAGGTAGGGTCCAGCAGACAGTATTCTTATGCAGTATAAGCTGTGGCCCTGTACCTGAGCCTAACACACGCTAGGCTTTAAAGGTTATCCAGTCCCTAAACATTGATGGCCTATCCTCATTATAGGCCATCAATAGCTGAGGGGTCGGGGTAAGACTCCCGGGACCCCCGCTCATCAGCTGTCTTGAAGGGGGTGCAGAGCTCGTACGAGCGATGCTTCCCCTTCATTCCGGTCACTTTCTCACACTGAATCGCCGACACGGACGTGTCAGCGATTCACAGTGTGAGCAAGTAAGGGAAATGAAGGGGAAGTAGCGTTCGTACACGCTGCTGCAACCCCTTCAAAACAGCTGATTGGCGGGGGTCCCAGGTGTCGGACCCCGACCCATCAGCTTCAGCAAGACACTAAAATTAAACTTACCTCCTCTTTGGCCGCAGGTCCTCACTCCATCAAGTGTCGGGATGTTGTGCAGAGCGCATAGTGTAGTGACGTTATATGCTGCGCACAGCGCTGTGATGTCAGAGCCTCCGATGCGCTCCAGGAAGAGGAGGGGTAAGTACTGTCAGTTACTATAGCAACAGGGGCCCATGTAGTTTGTTACATAGGCCCCAGTTACTATAGTAACTTTTCATTGATGTGGTGCGGGGGGCCGCGGTCCCCCCTGGCTTCTGGGCCCGGTCAGAATTGCGACCGCTGCGACCCCTATAGTTACATCACTGTCCGGGGGAAGGACGGCCCCAGGCCACAGGATATGAATTGAAAAAGCATTACGAGCTGATCTAGTGGTCTGGAAGGATATTCTTTTGGTTATAATACCGTACCTGATGCCCGGAGGAGGTGGGTAATGTGGACATCTTCCTTTATACTGATGCTGTGGGTTCAACAACATTTGGCCAGTTCTTGGCTCCCACTGGTGTGCTCAGACTTAGCCCCAGGTGTGGCAAAAGAGTAGTTTATGCGGGTACTTGCAATCTGCAAAAAATGCGGATAGCACACTGAAGAAAAATATAATCATGTGTATGAGCTCTAAACAAGGGGGCTGCATCAGATTGCTTGCTTGCATCAATAAGTCAATAATACGTCTAGCCTTATAGCCACCCTGACAAAAGGGAAGGAAATCTACTTAAACTATATGTATAAGACCAAACATGTCATGTATTTGACAAAATATGTATGCTTAAATATATTTAAGTCGGAGTTCAAAAGGGCTATGGGCCTATAACTAGCACAGTCTTGAGGGTAACCCACATTTCTAAATACTGTAATTCTCATTTTTTTTATTTTTTTTATGGTGACTAATTTATACTTCCTGCATTCAGCACTGTGACCCAAGGAGGAGCCTCTTATGAAAATATGCTGAAGCTTATAAAGTTTTGGCATATTCACCTGTAAGCAATCTTTGTCAATTTGTAATTTATTCCAGTAACAATGGACATTTTATTACTTCTCTTGGTGATTCTCCCAATAAGTAAGTGTATAATGAGCTTGTATTGTATTTTTAATAATAATTATAATAACCTATTATAAGACACATTTTTCTTATTATTTTCACTGTTTTTATTCAGGTATCCTCTGTCAGACAATACGGGAGTCAGGTCCAGGACTTGTGGGACCTTCGCAGCAGATGAAACTGACCTGTACGGTCTCTGGGTTTGAGTTAACCAGATATCATGTGCACTGGATCAGACACGTTCCTGGGAAAGGACTGGAATGGATTGCACAGATAACTGCTGGTGGTACAACTGCTATTGCTGATTCACTGAAGAGCAGAACCACAACAACAAGAGACTCTTCCAAGAAGCAGGTCTATCTCCAGATGAATAACATGGAGACTACAGACACTGGAATGTATAATTGTGCGAGAGAAGCACATTAACATAAATTAATGAGGAGATCATACAAAATCCAGCTGTGTCTAACTGGAGATAGAAAACCACAAGAGGAAGAAAATTACTGAAATGTGAAAGGAAACAAAACGGCATAAAGACTACTTCATTGGTTTCACTGCTGTTATAGTGAAGATACTTTATTAGCCTTTTATACTTGTACATAGAGATTAGGTCCCTCCTACACTATCTTTTTTTACAAAATGAATAACCTGTTTTGATAACCTATCTGGGTATTGCATTCCCTTAATTATTTTGGTTGCATACTCCTGAACCTGCTTCATCTCTTCTTTGTCTTGCTTGTATACTTGTGGAAAAAAAAACTTATTTTTCTGTTTCTATCATCTTTATTGTTAGGCTACATTCACACGACAGTGAAAAAATAAATGGGCATTAAAAACTGATCAGCTGTCAGCTTTTCATGGCCATTTTGCATCAATGTGTCTCCAAATTTTCATCCATTTTCAGTCCGTCCATTTTTAAAGGCCGTTTATAATCGGTTTGCCATCCGTTTTTCATGGCCGTTAAAAAAACCCTGATGAATTTCAATTGTCAGGGGTGTGAGAGTAAAAATATAAAATGCATATTATTTGTTAGGAAAATATCTGCATTTAACCATTTAAGAGATATGTAAAAGTTTTGTGTGTAAGAATAGATCCTTATCGGGCTGGGCCATATGTCACCTTACCACAGGGATAAGAGGTGGTGATATAGATTCCATCTTGCTAAAAGAGGAAAGCAAGTGGATCTATAAAATTAACGCAGTGAGCCCCAATGGACTCAATGAGTCCTTTAATTTTGTCTGCTTTCTCTAAATATGTGGTCCATTCTCTAGAACATGAATACCCCTTGAGTAAATGGGGAATTTTATGGGCCAACTTAAGGAAGATTCAGCTAACACTGATTCTTCTTTTTGCCCATAATATACAATGCTATTTCTGCTACCTTACATAATTCATACTTTCGGACATAATGTGGAAACTGTTAAAAATAAAGATCTGTAACACTCATGCATGTTTATAATAAAATCAAAAGGATCAATATAATGACACTTTATTGATTTATTACAACCAAGAAATAAGTACACTGATTATAGACCAAGACTTCAAGTAACTTATATTTATAATAATATTGAAATTATCTATTATAAATGACTGTGTGTCCAAGAAAAGATAGAACATACACTCTACTATTTGTTTATATGTCTAAATATGGGATAGTACTTTGTTGCAAATGTCCTGTTACTATTAGAACTAAATTCACAACGTTATGTCTTTACAAGACGTAACTAATAACAATTTACCCTCACTATGCTGATTGGCTGATTCTGCTGTCAGTCAACTTTTGGCCTATAAAATGCTCCCATAAACAAAATGCTCCCGCCCCCGGAAGAAGCTGACCTTGATCAGCGAAACATATGTCGCGAAAATACCGACTTTATAATAGGGAAAGCAATTATAGAGGGAGAGATTAGTATAGTAAAATATAGACTAATCCTACGATATCCATTGATTGCTTCTAACTGCAGCGAGAGCGAGCGAGAATAGCACGCTCACCGCTCGCTCACGCCGCCTAGCCGTTGAGTACTGATGATGACAAAGCACTCATGGAAAACATCCTAGCCGCCAGCAGCACTACACAAGCTGCAGTCTTGGTCTTGCTGCTCAATAGAGAACTCTCAGAGCAGCAACGCTGTGACAGCTGACAGTGGCAGTATCGCTACACTTAACCACAGGCTGGGTGTTTTGTGATCCATCTGCCGGTACGGCGAGCGCAAAACATAGTGCCGCCAACTGGGAGAGTGTAGTTTTTCCTGGATTATTACATCATAGCTTCCTGCCACTACCAGCAGGTTATGTCCATATGATCTTATGGACTGAGGTACAATTTAAGCAACCTTGTGTTAGGACGTTTAAACACTAAAGTCACGTAATTACAGTTTAAATGAGCACTCCCTCCTTTTTCCCTTTGATGTGGAATGACAGTCATAAGACATCCCAGATGTATTATTTTTAAAGTGTAACTGAGAAGCAAAGTGTTACTTTACATATAGAACGAAGGCTAGACATGCGTATCTTATGGTTGTCATTTTCTGATTAATGTGTGTAACGGAAGTTATAAATAAAGAAAGATTCTGAAGCCATTCAGAGTCTCTTTCCCACCATTATAGTTGCGTGCTCTCTCTCGACCGGTCATGGTCAGCTTACTTGTCAATTTCTGTGGTCCTGGACAAATTCTGTTATGGAGAAGAACTCGTTTGGAGCGATTCATAGTTACTCTAACAATTTGGAGGCCCCCATGAGATTCCCCATCACCCCTGCCTTATCTGAACCAAGTGTGAAGCACCCCTTGGAGGAAGGGAAAGACAAAAAAAACGTGGTAAGTAGGAAATTGTCTTACTATTTTCTAACTCTCTCCCTCCGTCAGTCGGGTAAGTCCCGTTCGGTTATGGTGTGCAGAGAGAATCTCTGAATTTGTCTGGGATCCCGTATGTGTTATATGTGTATGCTTTATGTAGGCTTTGTGCATGATTGAATGTGTGATTGAAACATGAGGGGACTACACTTGTAGAACTCTGTGAGAAGTGACAGGTAATCACGCCTGACCATTATTTCTGGATAAACTCTTCTGCGGTATCGATCTCTGACCCATATGAGGCTTAGACGGCCAGAAGTACGAATATGAAAATGACTGCTAGTCACCGTTACTGTCTTAATTGTGTTTTGCAGCTCAATGATACATAGGCGTATGATTCTGTGAATGTATATGAGTCATATCTACTCAGTGAGGCCTTTAGAAGTGGCGGTGTATAATGCTGTGTAACTTGAATGATTAAGTAATCTCTGTGGTTCTGTGAATTTCCCATATAAGGTGCTTGCAGCCAGACATCAATAGGTGTTTTGTCCTGTATGTGTATATTATTTATCTTTATTAGAAAATAATAGTTTTTAAGTGAGTATTGGCATTTGTAGATTTAAATATTTTGTTTGAATCAGAACAAGATCTTACTACATTTGGGCAAGTATATGTAACATTTATTTGTCACACAATCCCTTCAAAGTGTTTGATATGCACAGATAGAGATTAAGAGGATATATAGGCATTTATGGTAAACTCTCCTGTTGATTGTCACGATCTGTGGGTATGTGGACCCACTGCGCCATACCGCCGTAGCGGGAAGGCAGCTGGCAAACAGGATCCCAAGTCAATGTCTATAGTTCGAATAAGGGTACCTGTGGTAATTCAGACAGTAGCGATGGTAGGCTCGTGTACTACTATGGCAGTAGGCAGACACCAGGTGTGGTGTAACACAGAAGGCGTAGTATACGGCACAATACGACTCCAACTCTCTATGGCACAGGAACAAGGTAGCACAGGATAAAGGATACAGGTAGCAGGTACGGGAACACTGGGAACTGGAAAACACCAATAGACCATTTGCAAAGACTAACAGGGGTAAACACAACAGCGCTCAGGCAATGAGGGAAGGGGCAGGGCCCTTCTTATAGTCCAGGGTGAGTATGAGCTAATTACATATTTACTTCATGTGTGCACGCTGGCCCTTTAAGGCTGGGCACGAGCGTGCAGCAGAATGAAGCGGAAGTGAGCACTGTCATCCCTGAGGAAGAGATGTGGGCCACAGCTCACAGATCCATTGCTGCGGACGTCAGGAGGTGAGTAATCCCATCGGCCCGTGGCCATGGGTGTTACATTGATTTAACCAAAATAGAAGCTGCAGTGTTGTTCTTAATTGTGGTGTTTTTCCAGCTGTGTTTGAAATATTGATCCCAGAAAGTCAGAAACCCATTCTTAAAGTGAAAAAAGTTCCAGGATAAGGGGAACTTAGATAAGGGAAATTTAGGTTAAAATTTCCAGGATAAGGGGAACTTAGGTAAATTGTTCCAGGATTTGACCTCAAGAATTAGGACTATCTATTCTATAAGTGGATGATACAAGAAAAAACACACGGCGCCACATAGCGTAAGTAAGCCCAAAAATAGCAGTCAAAATGTGACAGGTGTAGGCTTACCACAAGAAGTAAGATCAGTCACGTAGGATGGTAAGTGCTGCAGCCGAAATCCCAGACGGTCACACCAATGGGTCTCCGTGTAGAAATGATTGCAGAGGAAAAAATGGGATATGAACGGCGCTGCAACTCAAGAATGATGCTTGGAATGGTTATAATGATAAGATCTTTTATTCAATAGGCTACGCGTTTCAATGCCGCACCGGCATCTTCCTCAGGCCATATAAATTTCAGTTGAAACAACACACCTTAAATACAACATGCTGCCAAAAAAACCGCCAATGTGATCAAGGTCAGAGTGCATCAGTGACGTCATCGATAAAAAAGAAAAAAACACAAATAAAGAAAGACAAGTGTAAAACCAATAGTAACACAATAAGTGACATCATGGGTTAAAAAATATAAAGAACAATACAAATAAGAACATTGTACCATGAAATTGCTATCAAGGAATTTCAGAGAAATAGAAGTCGGGACCTGCAAAAAAATACATACTATTTGCTATTCGCGTAAGTGTGGTATTTACAAACACAACGATTTTTATCAAAATAAACATCTAATACTTTAATAAATAGGATAGAAAAGAAGAAAAGGATCAGTTTAAACGAATAAACCTCTGAATACATGTATATTTTGTATTTCTCAGCGTGTATGAACTTGAGGAACTAGATATCAAAAAACTCAAAAGAAGGTTTGAGATGCCGTAAAGAAGACAACTATTTTAATATCTGAAATCGGAATAATCATATATATATATACACACACCCCTCTCTTAATGGAAGAAGAAATAATCCACATATATATATAAAAATATACATAAACCCTCAAACCATCCAAACGGATGCTCAATAATGTAAATGCGGCAATTGCAAAATATGATGAAAAATATTAAATATACAAAAGGATACACATATCATGATAAAAAATGCACTAAGTAAAAAATTAATTAAGAACCAATACTGTAATGTAAACATTACAAATTAATATAATATGCCTCATTGGGGGACTAACTATAATTTACTGAAATATTTATTCCGTGGAAAATTCATACACAGATAAAAGTTACAATTGATGATAAAAACTGGAGAATTAGGAGATATGAGATGAGAAAATTTGCCAAACAAACATGTATCTAAAAAACACACATAAAAATATATATAAAAAATACATACATATATATATATATATATATATATATGTAAAAAAAAAGGGGTTAAAAAAACACAAACCACAGTCATAGACCCCCAGAGAATAAAATTAGTCAAGGGATGTTTCAGAAATGTCATTTAAACCATTTGGTTGCAGTGTTAGTAATTTAAAAATCCAGAAATTTTCTCTTTGTTTTAATTTCTGGAACCGATTGGGAATGTCACAAGATATTTGCTCTATCGGAGTAATAGTAATCTTATTAAATTGACAATTATGAACCGAGGCACAGTGTCTTGAAACACTATGTTTTAAAAATCCTTTTGAGACATTGTACCTATGTTTATTAATCCTACTCCGCAGGCATTGAATAGTTCTCCCAATGTATTGTAACCGACACGAACATTCCAAGAGGTAAATGACATAATCACTGCCACAATTGAGGAATGACCTAATAGGAAAAATTTCCTTAGTAATATTAGAACTAAAAGTATGTTTTCTATGTGAAATATTGATACAACAAAGACACCGTTTTTGTCCACATTTGAAGGAACCATTTAAAATGGAGAGGGTTTTTGGAATAGATGACTTAATATTATGGACCCGGCTAGGGGCTAATATATTTTTTAAATTTGCTGAGCGTCTAAATGTAATGCCTGGTTTGTCTGGCAAAAAATCTTTGAGGAATGGGTCATTTTTCAAGATATGCCAATATCTCGACAAAATTGATCTTACGGAATTATGTCCACTGTTATAAGATGTGATGAAATTATTTGAATGTTTCTTCAAACTATTCTTTTTATCAACTTTGTCAGTCTCATTTGTACCATTAATGATAGCCTCCACCCTTTTTACTGGAGCAACACAGGATTTTTGGGTTAATTCCGCCGCCCTAGAGCGGGCCCCCTTAATCAATTGTATTGGGAAATTTTTTTCCCTAAACCTACCTTCTAAAATCTTACATTCCTCCTGAAAATTGTGGTCAGAGGAGCAATTTTTCCTCACTCTCCTAAATTGCCCAAAAGGCACATTTCTAATCCACGGCGGGTAGTGTGCACTTTTAAAATCAATATAACTGTTTACATCGACGGTTTTAAAATGGGTTTTAGTGTTGAAATTATTAGCAGCTTTGTCATAGCAAATAGTAAGATCCAAGAAATCAATAGAGGTCGTTGAAAAAGTATAGGTAAAGGATATTCCATAGTCATTTTTGTTGAGTATTTCCATAAAACTGCCCACTTCATCTTCCCTTCCATTCCATACAATAAATAAATCATCGATAAAACGTTTATATAAAAGAATCTTATCCCTAAAAACATGATCGTTGAGAATATGTTTATCCTCAAAATCACCCATAAACAGATTGGCATATGCCGGGGCGAACCTAGAGCCCATCGCAAGTGGAGGTCGGGAATAAAATGGGCTCACTAATATTAAATTAGGTTCTACAGGCCAGGAAAATGTGAGGAGAACAAGGGCTATTGATCTAGTGAGACCACAGAAGGAAGGATGAGCGGTATAAGGAATAAGAGAAGTTTTGAGGAAAAGAAAGATGTCGAATTTGCTTTAAGTGAGAGGGATTGGATCTATAAAAAGGGATTCAAGAGAAAGTACAAGCTTGGCTAGAAGTAATGGTCAGAGAAAGTGATGAACAGGAAAGGGAAAAGTTTTGTAGTAGAACCAGATATAAAACACACAAGGTCATAAATCAGGAGAAGAACACACTGCAGCTAGAGATATATCTACCACTATAATATTAAACACCCCCCCCCCCCACCCTAATTGATACCTCATATACCTGAACCTCTACCTCCCCTAGGGGAGTAACAGGTCATATCCCACCCCATCCCCATGTCAGGTCTCAATATGGAAAAGACTATACTTGAAGTCGGTCGGTTGTTTCCAGATCTTAAACCTGTTATCTACAGAAGATGGAAGTGCCCCATAGATAGTCGATGTAATCCTATAAATGCCCCTTTTGTTCTAAATGTAGAAATGCCAAACCACTAGGGATTAATGAGTGTTGGAGTGCTTGTTCTCATGGACTGACAGCTGCCACTCAGTCCACTGTGGTACCGCATACTCCTACACTCATTCCTTGAGAAAAATAAGGCAAAGTACCTGGGTATGTTCTTTTAATGCTTCACACCCACATGTGAACAAGATTTGTGAGGGATGTGGTGACAGTAAATTTGGAAACGCTCACCACTTCCTTATGGTAGTATACACTTCCTATCTACCTATACCTCTTCCCCAGTTGCAGAGGCTACTTGTGCGACCACACCTCTTAACCCCATTGCCGCAAATAACCCAATTTTACGTTGATGTCTTCCCTGTAATTATAAGCCATGGACCCAACATAAACATTTGGCTATGACAAGTAAATTGCCAGATCATGCTTCAAGATTGAGGGACAAATTGATTGGCAAGCAAACCGAACTGTGTTCTGATACCTTTGGAACAAACAATTTTGTTCCTAAGGAAATTCTAAGAGCAGGAAGCAAGACAGAAACAGGCAAATAAACCCCAGCCCATCATGATTAATTTAGTCACAGACACCCAGGCTAATGCCAGACTATGATGAAGTAACAGGTTGTGTGCTTCATGTTTAAAGCTGTTTTTTATGTTTGGAACTAGAGATGAGCGAACTTATGAAAAGTTCGGTTCGGCAGGTTCGCTGAATTTCATGAAAAAGTTCGATTCGGACCGAACTAGTTCTGACCGAACCTGTAATACAAGAAAGCCCCTAAAAATCTTGTATAACACTGTTTAAAAGCCCTAGAAGCCCTGTATAACACTCTTAGGTCACCCATGAGTGTATCCAAGTACTTTTGAACTGTCTTTTAGGCAAAGTTAGTGTCAAAGTTACGCCAACATGTATGGCTATAGGAAAACGGATGGGACACGGTGATAACTAACAGAAACCACTGCACTTGTGCATGTTGTATGCTTAATGCATTGTTAAAAAAGGTACAAAAATTAACAATTTTTGGCAACAGATGCCTGCCAGGGTTCATACATATAAGGTGGTAAAAGAAGAAGCAATGGATTTTGACAAGCCCTCAAAAAATTTACCCTTTATGGTGGCAGATGCCTGCCGGGGTTCTTCCATACATGGATGTAAAAGCAACAAGCAATGGCTTTTCACAAGCCCTCCAAAAATTGACCCATTTTCTTGGCAGATGCGGCTTGCTCTCTGAGGAGTGAGGAGGTGCTTTGGTTTTGGGTGTGGTTTTTTTGTATATACCTTCCAGGGACTCTGCTTTATTACCTGCCCAGGTTTGTTACACCTGTCTGGGCTTGCAGAGTGCCCTGAGGGGGGCTCCATCCGGAGATGGAGTCCCGGTCCGCCACCCTCCGGAGTAGGCCGGTGGGGGGTGGAGGGACATCCCAGCCGGCTGGGAAAGTGGAGCCAGACCTGGGGGAGAGAAGGTCATCTCGGGGCTGCAGCAATGTGGCCTCGTCGCCCCCCAGGGCTGGGGCATCGCAGCATGCTGCAAAGAGAGCAGAGGCGATAGAGCACTCTCCAGGAGAGGGACCAGCAAGATCGGGCCCGGAAGACCATGGCTGCAGGGACCACGCGGAGTGGGGGTCACTGAGGCCGGGAGAGGAGGCTACCACTTTTGGCTCCCGCCTGGTGGCCCACCTCGAGGAGTATAAAGACCTGGGTAGGTCCCTGCAGCGCCTCCGTGGAGAGCTAGCGGTAGCCCGGCAGAGGGCAGCGAAATCCTCTGGCGGCAGGAGAGCCAAGTTTTCGGCGCAGGTCCGCTCCCTGCTCCGGGAGGTGAAGGAAGTGGAGGAGAGGAGAGCGACCATCCTAAAAGGAGGAGGCGTTTTCGCTGAAAAGTTAAAAAATGAGGACCGTTTTACGGAAATGGCGGTTAGGGGAAGCGGTCAAGGAACCTTGGCAGCAAGCATGGAAGCTGCCATGGAGGAAACCCCTGTCGAGCCGGTGCCTGTCCCAGCACGGGAGGAGTCGGACGCAGAGGTGCCGCGCGAGTCGGGGGATTTAACGGCAAGGACTATTTCACCGAATATGGTACGTTTACCGGGGAGCAGCTCCGGGTCAGAGGAGGAGCACCCCCCCGGTCTACTGACACAGATTTGCGACCAGGAATCCCCTGTGTCGCTGGAGGGGTTCAGTTTCGGCTCGGAGCTGCCCCCAGAGGAAGAGGAAAAAAGTGCAGCAGCAGAGAAACGGAGGAAGAAAAAGATGCGGCAGAAGCTGAGAGAGGAGAGGCAGCTGAAAGAGGTGAGACTCGTGTATGTCCATGGGTCTCCCCTGCACTCCGGGTCACAAGAGATTCTGGTTCGGAGTGCAGAACCCGCAAACCCCCCAGCCCCGGCTCCTGCAGTGGGGTCGGGGCGGGAAAGCGGGAAGATCGCAGCGAGGACGGGCAAAATGGCGCCGGACGGCGCTCGCTGTGAAGTAGGCGGCACTGGCGGCCAGAGCGCAGCAGGGGGCGTGGTCCCAGAGCAGGCTGACGGCGAGCCCCGGAGACCAGTGCTTGGCGTGAGCCGAGTATCGGAGGAGGGGGCGGACCGGAAGTCAGCGGCGGCGCGGTCCCGTGGATCGGGTGCCTGTAACGTGGCCGGTCCTGTCACACCGCGACCGGTCAGCGTAATAGGTCTGCAGGCACCCGATGCCTCGGATAAGGGCGGAGCCAAAGCCTCTGGCAGAGGCGGAGCCAGTCACTCCGGAGTGGAGGAGGGGAGTGGCTTGGCAAATGTAAATCCAGAGTTGCTGCTGAAAAGCAGCTCAGAAATTAAAGTGACAGTACCAGTAAATGAAAAGTGTAAAATAAAAGTTAATGAAGAGCGTAAAATAAAAATTAATGAAGAAGGTAAAGAAAAGAGCAATGATGTAAATAAAGAGGTGACTAATGAAGTATATAGTGATGTAAATAGAGAAGTGTCTTTTCCTGCCCTGGCAAGTGATAAGGACACCGATGATGCGGAGGGTTGCTTGGAGGTGCCGCTTATGTCATCTGGCGGCCCCTCCGTAGCTGCACCTGATGATGCAGAGGTGGGAGTTGGAGTCAGGGCAGGGAAAGCGAGTGAAAAGAAAAAAAATGTTGAGCCTGGCTTGGCCAAGGGAATGACAGGGTTGCGAGAGAAAGTGTCAGCCGGAAATGTGGGGGGGCCTGGTGCTCCTCTTCCCAGTGCCCCAAGCAGGACTTATGCCGGGGTAGTGGGGGGGGGGGACCACCAGCCCACCCACCCTCGTCCTCCGGCCCTGGGGAAGGTCACTTGCAACAGCGCCTCCTCCAGGCCTTAAGGGAGGGGAAGCAGTCCCTGACTGTAGGGGGTGTGCAGAGGGACCTATCATTCTGGATAGATAGGTACGGGTTGGAGGCCTTCCGAGAGAAAAGAGGAGATCAGTGGTCGCTCCCGACAACCGGGCAGGCTGTGGAATGTGGACAACCGGGAGGAATGTGGTCCGTCTCCGGTGGCGTGGCAATGAGATCTCTCCCCCCAGGAAAACTGTGGTGGAGCTGCTGCTGGGGATGGGCTTCAGGGCACGTGACATCTTTGCCCTGATACACCCTCATGGCTCAGCTGAGTTCGACATCAGCTTTGTTCAACCAGGAGGCCTGGAGGTCTTCTGGGGGAATTATGAGCTGGTGAAGGACGAGCCCGGCTGGCGGGATTTTGCTGCACAAGCGATATCCCGCCAGAATGGTCTCAAGAAGGTGACCGTTCTCACCCGTAACGAGTCACTTTCTTGCATTGACATCATGACCTGGTTAAGTCGTTTTGGAGAGGTGGCGGAGATGCCCAGGAAGAATCTGGATGAGTTTGGCATCTGGTCAGGGGCCTGGACGTTTATGGTTAAACTTAGGCGTCTGGGGCAAACTGTGTCCCACATTCCATCCTCTGCTTTCCTTGGGAGGGATCGCATCCTGGTCTTCTACCAGGGGCAGCCGAGGCTGTGTCACCGGTGTGGCGACCCCTCACACTTGAGCGCAGGTTGCACGGTGCAGAAGTGCGCTCATTGTGGGGGGGTAGGTCATCTGGCCGCATCGTGTGACCAGATTAGGCGTCACCTGTGTGGTGACTTAGGTCACCCATTCAGTAGGTGTCCTCGCTCCGTGGTCAATGTTGTCGCCAAGCCTGCAGGAGAAGAGAGTGGGGTGGCTCCTGTGGGTGAGGGGGCATGCAGAGACGGCGGGGCAAAAGGGCAAGTGAAGGTATCAAGGAGAGGGCTCCAGCCTTCCTACCATCGAAGGCTGGAGAAAAGGCAAAAGGAGAGGGAGCTGAGGGAAGCCCAGGCAAGTGGGCGGACCTCTGGCCTGAACCCGGAGCCTGCCCTGGAGACGGATGCCCTTGGGGACACTGAATTGGATGAGGAGGTCAGGAGGATCCAGAGGGAGCAAGCGGCTGAGGACTCTCAATCCTCCCAATATGAAAGTGTTGGTGAGGAAGAGAGGGTACAGCCTAAAAAAACACCTGGGACACAGGGCAAGATCTTGAGCGGGCCAAAGTCATCTGGCCATGCCCCGGCCACGGAAGGCAACATCTGCACCCCTCTGGTGCTCTCCCCCAACCGCTACCAAGCCCTCATGGATTTTCCAGCTCTTCAGCAAAGTGAAGAGGAGGGTGAGGTAGGGGTCTCAGAGGGCGCCGGACCCCTTCCCCCGAGAGGTACAAAGGCCTCTGGGGCAGGGGTCAACCTGGGGCAGGGGGACGAGGATGGGAGTGTGAGTGAGGGGGGGGAGGTCCGCCAGGAGGGGATGGACTCCACCACCTCCAAAAAACGTGCTAAGAAAGGGAGAGAGTCTGGGGGGTCCTCCTCAGACCATGACAGGGGTGGGAAGAAGAAAGCCATCTAATTTTATCATCCAGGATGGCGGTACCCACACCGTTGACGCTGGCTTCCATTAATGTCGCCAGCATTAAGTCAGATATGGCTAAATTTATGGCCTTTGATTTTCTCAGCCGAGTTGAAGCTGATATTTTGTTTTTGCAAGAGACCAGGCTGGCGCTTTTGGCAGACGTCGTAAAAGCCAGGAGGGATTGGCGACGCGGGCCCTCCTACTGGTCTCTTGCGGCCGAGCCATATAGCGGTGTGGCAGTTCTTTTCACCGCACCGGTAAAATGCCGACGGATGATAGAATTAGAAATGGGAAGGTGCCTGATTTTAGATGTTCTCATAAAGGGACAAGAATTGCGATTAATCAACATCTATGGTCCCCAAACTAAGTGGGACCGGAAAAGTCTCTTTATGAGGATTAAGCCTTTCCTTTTTTCTAGGCGACAGGTCATCTTTGATGGGGATTTTAACACTGTCATTAGACCCCGCGATAGAGGAGGTTCCATAGACAGACTGGCCTACGATAGTATAGCCTTAAATAGCATAGCTAGCGAGGCTCGCCTGGTGGATATCCACATCAGGCATACCCCAGGTCACCCCGGGTTCACCTATCAAAGAGGAAGCTGTAGGTCTAGGATAGATAGTTTTTTTTTGAAGGAGGAAGCCATCTCTTCACCAGTGTCCGTTGTTGAGGTGGAATTCTCCGACCACTGTATGATTTTGCTTTCTCTGAACATTGCAGAATCCCTTCGGATGGGTCGAGGTATATGGAGGCTGAATTCTACTCTCCTGGAAGAAGCGGAAATAAGACAGGCCTTTGAAGATTTTCTCCAGGACCAGGTACCTTTGTTGGATCTAGGTGGCACTAAGTTTGAGTGGTGGGAGTTGTTTAAATATCGGGTGGCAGGATTTTTCCGCCGGCTTTCAGGCCTCAGATCCATGAGCAGGTACCGCCTGTATCAGGAGCTGAGGAGGAAACTCGAACGTCTGGTCTCGGACGGAGGTAGCCAGGAGGAGATCTCCGGGGTGAAAGCGTTGCTCAAGAGGTGTCAGTATGATAGGCACGCATCTTTGGTTCTTGAGAGGGATTTCGGGAGGTACCGCTCGCCCGACCCCTACAGGAACTGTACGATGTCAGTGAGTCGTAAAATAGTGACAGGACTAATAGACAGTACAGGGTCCCTGAGGAGATCCAAGTCAGGGATTCTGGAGGTCGTTAGATCCTTCTACTCTCACCTTTTGGGTAGGCAGGATCCAGACCGGGAGGAGATGTCGGCTTTCCTGGCTGAAACTATCCCTGAGCCGGGAGAGGACTCCTCCCTTAATGTTTTGATGGATCCAATCAAAGAAGAGGAAGTAATGCTGGCGATTGACGGACTAGGTCTGAAAAAATCGCCAGGGCCGGATGGCTTAACATCCGAGTTCTATAAGACCTTTAAAGGAACCCTAGTTCCTCTCTTGACAGCGGTATTTAATGAGTGTCTATCCTCGGGCACTCTGCCAAAGTCAATGAGGAGGTCAGCTTTGATTGTTCTATCAAAGGGTAAGGATTCGACCCGTATTGAGAATTGGCGTCCCATAGCGCTCCTCAATACGGACAGAAAGGTTCTCGCAAAGGTGCTGTTTAATCGGTTGGTGAAATTTGCACCCCGGCTTCTTTCGCCGGTCCAGCATTGTTCCGTTCCAGGCCGCAGCACTTTTAGTGCTGTCCTCAGTGTCAGAGAGGCAGTGGAGCGGGGAAATTCTGGCCAGTGGAAGGGGTACGTCCTGTCCTTGGACCAGGCCAAAGCGTTTGACCGAGTGAATCATGAGTATCTATGGTCGGTCCTTCTGAGGTATGGTCTGCCGGGAGGGTTTGTCAATTGGCTCCAGACCTTATACACAGGGGCAGAGACTTTTGCGCTGGTTAACGGTTGGGTTGGAACCCCCTTTGAGGTTGGGTCTGGTGTCCGCCAGGGCTGTCCTCTGAGTCCCCTGCTATATGTGTTTGCGATTGACCCTTTTTTAAGAAGGGTTGACCGTGGACCATTGGCGGGGATCGGGGTCGGCTTGGAAGGGCCGGAAGCCACTCAGAGGGTGGTTGCATACGCGGATGACGTCTCCATTTTCGTCTCCTCTCAAGGGGAGGTGGAGTGGGTGATGTCAGAAGTGGAATGTTACTCACGGGCATCTGGGTCCAAGGTTAACCGCGACAAGTGCGTGAGTCTCTGGCTGGGAGGAGGAGATCCTAGTTTTGGTCTCCTGGACACCCTTCCAGAGCCTCAGGGGTCTGCAAAGATCTTAGGAGTGGAATTTGGCCCGGGTGATTATCCCAAGAAAAACTGGGATGACAGGCTAAAGTTAGTTGCCCAGAAGGTCGGCCAATGGAAGGGTTGGTCCTTAACCCTTAGAGAAAGGGTTCACTTGGCCAAAGCTTACCTGGTGCCCATGTTGCTCTACCTCGGCAGTGTGTGCATCTTGCCAGAACCTCTCTGGGCTCGGGTCTATAGCCTGTTCTTCCAACTGTTATGGGGGAACAGGCTCAACCTAATTAAGAGAGAAGTTACGTATCTACCAAGGAAACTAGGAGGGTTAGGTATGGTTAACCCAGTGGTGTTCCTAGTGAACACCTTTGTTAAGATCAATATGGCAAACCTCTGGCAAGAGAGGGCTCCTTGGTGGATTCTCTCCTACAGGGAGTGGTTTCAGCCCTTCTTCCAGGAATGGGAGAGAGGAGGCCAAGTGAAAGACCTGCGTACACCCCATGGACATCTCCCAGCTTATGCCGCCCTGGTCTTGAAGATGGTACGCCGGTGGGGTCTGGAGGTGTGGGAGATCAGGATCATGCCGAGGAAATTCCTCGACAGAAGGGTTCTGATGACCCACTTCCAGAAGCCCCTGGCTCTTAAAGACTGCCCAAGTAGTGACCTCAGGGAGGGATTAAAACTTTTAAATTCAGTGAGGATTCCCCAGAAGTTTTGGGATCTGGCTTGGCGCTGCTTCCATGGGAGACTGTACGTAAGGGGCAATTTGAAGTACAGAAACACTGATGACAGAGGATGTCCTCGGGAGGAGTGTAGCGATACACTAGAGAGTATGGAGCATTTCCTGCTTCATTGCTCCTTTAATGCAGAGGTGTACAAAAGGGTGGGTGCCTCCATCGGCTGGCTCGGCTTAGCCAACCTCTCCTACGCCGGGTGGGCTTATGGGATGTTCGGAGACCTAGGTGGTAGGGACCGTAACACTTCTTTTTTAGTTAGCATAGTGGTTAGGCACTTTACCTGGAATGCACGGTGTTTAGTATCTACGCAGAGCAAAATCCTTCTGGTGGAAGAAGTTGTAGGGAACATCATCGGTGGCCTGGTGAAGGTACGTTCTTTGGAGGTTGATAGACTGGGAGCATCCAAAGCCTCTCGCCTATGGAGGGGCTTTTCTTTTGGGGTGCCTTAGGGTATTGACCTTCAGGGGGAGGGGGGGCTCATCTGGCTGGTCTGGGGGGGGGGTCCGCCCTCGCTTAGGCACTAAAAAATTAAGCGATAGGGAAAACAATAGGGAAAGGAGGGCGAGTTTAGGGCTAGATCAAACAAAGGGTAAGAGAAGGGATAGCTTTAGGGGAAAGCGATAGGGGAAGCGATAGGGAGGTGTCGGCGTGGGTGGATCCTATCCCCGAGGGGGTAGGGTGGGTCTCTTTCTCCTCTTTCTGGTGGTAGGCTGGGATTGTGCACGGCAGAGTTTTTTGTTTTCTGTACATAAAGGCAGTATAAAGGCTTACAGGAACCGAACTTGGTGCTTTCGGGTTGTGTTTTTGTTCTTATGTATATGCGAGGGAGAGTGACAGGGGTTTAGATAGGTTGGGTGGGGGAATGGGGGGGTGTGGGGAGGATTATATTGTTTTCTTTTTTTCTCCCGCTCGGGCCCGGACTATGCAGAACATGAGAGGACATGGGGCGAGGGTCTGAGTGGGAGGTCTACGGTGTGGTGGCGGAGGCCAGCATCAGGACTAAGCGGACATGATGGGACATGAGGCGGGGTGTTGGCCTGGTGTGGTGAAGGGTTAGGTTAGTTAGAGTTAGGGTTAGTATATATATTGAGGAAAAAAAATAAAAAATAATAAAATAAATAAATAAATAAATAAATAAATAAAAAAATTCAAAAAAAATAATAAAAAAAAAAAAAATATTAAAAAATTAAAAAATATATATATAGGTATATAGGTGGAGGTGTAAAAACAGTATAGGTGTTTATATATTCTTATGTATATGTGGGTGTAAAGATTAAAGTATGTTGTATATAAATATGGGTATGAACGTTGGGGGGTTTGACACATTCCGGCTGATTGTTTCAAATGAGTACGGAAGGGAGTGAGTGGGGGCAAATGGATACTGAGAGGTGGCGGGGGATACGATAAAAGTTGAATGTGGATGAGTGTAGCTGGTTGAGGAATTGGCCAAGTCCGGGAACATGGAGGAATACAGTGATGTATTTAAAAATATGTATATAATGTCTTATGTTTATGTTTGTATATGTTGTATTTTGGTTATGGTTTACATCGGCTGATGTTGTTGTTATGTTTTTACTTTTATAATAAAAGAGTTCCATACATGGATGTGAAAGCAACAAGCAATGGCTTTTCACAAGCCCTCCAAAAATTGACTCTTTTTATTGGCAGATGCCTGCCGGGGTTCTTCCATACATGGATGTAAAAGCAACAAGCAATGGCTTTTGACAAGCCCTCCAAAAATTGACCCTTTTTATTGGCAGATGCCTGCCGGGGTTCTTCCATACATGGATGTAAAAGCAACAAGCAATGGCTTTTCACAAGCCCTCCAAAAATTGACCCTTTTTATTGGCAGATGCCTGCCGGGGTTCTACCATGCATGGATGTAAAAGCAACAAGCAATGGCTTTTCACAAGCCCTCCAAAAATGGACCCTTTTTATTGGCAGATGCCTGCCGGGGTTCTACCATACATGGATGTAAAAGCAACAAGCAATGGCTTTTCACAAGCCCTCCAAAAATTGACCCTTTTTATTAGCAGATGCCTGCCGGGGTTCTACCATACATGGATGTAAAAGCAACAAGCAATGGCTTTTCACAAGCCCTCCAAAAATTGACTCTTTTTTTTGGCAGATGCCTGCCGGGGTTCTTCCATACATGGATGTAAAAGCAACAAGCAATGGCTTTTCACAAGCCCTCCAAAAATTGACCCTTTTTATTGGCAGATGCCTGCCGGGGTTCTTCCATACATGGATGTAAAAGCAACAAGCAATGGCTTTTCACAAGCCCTCCAAAAATTTACCCTTTTTATTGGCAGATGCCTGCCGGGGTTCTACCATGCATGGATGTAAAAGCAACAAGCAATGGCTTTTCACAAGCCCTCCAAAAATTGACCCTTTTTATTGGCAGATACCTGCCGGGGTTCTTCCATACATGGATGTAAAAGCAACAAGCAATGGCTTTTCACAAGCCCTCCAAAAATTGACCCTTTTTATTGGCAGATGCCTGCCGGGGTTCTACCATACATGGATGTAAAAGCAACAAGCAATGGATTTTCACAAGCTCTCCAAAAATTGACCCTTTTTTTTGGCAGATGCCTGCCGGGGTTCTTCCAGACATGGATGTAAAAGCAACAAGCAATGGCTTTTCACAAGCCCTCCAAAAATTGACTCTTTTTATTGGCAGATGCCTGCCGGGGTTCTACCATACATGGATGTAAAAGCAACAAGCAATGGCTTTTCACAAGCCCTCCAAAAATTTACCCTTTTTTTTGGCAGATGCCTGCCGGGGTTCTTCCATACATGGATGTAAAAAGCAAAACAAGCAATGGCTTTTCACAAGCCCTCCAAAAATTGACTCTTTTTATTGGCAGATGCCTGCCGGGGTTCTTCCATACATGGATGTAAAAGCAACAAGCAATGGCTTTTGACAAGCCCTCCAAAAATTGACCCTTTTTATTGGCAGATGCCTGCCGGGGTTCTTCCATACATGGATGTAAAAGCAACAAGCAATGGCTTTTCACAAGCCCTTCAAAAATTGACCCTTTTTATTGGCAGATGCCTGCCGGCGTTCTACCATGCATGGATGTAAAAGCAACAAGCAATGGCTTTTCACAAGCCCTCCAAAAATTGACCCTTTTTATTGGCAGATGCCTGCCGGGGTTCTACCATACATGGATGTAAAAGCAACAAGCAATGGATTTTCACAAGCTCTCCAAAAATTGACCCTGTTTTTTGGCAGATGCCTGCCGGGGTTCTTCCATACATGGATGTAAAAGCAACAAGCAATGGCTTTTCACAAGCCCTCCAAAAATTGACCCTTTTTATTGGCAGATGCCTGCCGGGGTTCTACCATACATGGATGTAAAAGCAACAAGCAATGGCTTTTCACAAGCCCTCCAAAAATTGACTCTTTTTTTTGGCAGATGCCTGCCGGGGTTCTTCCATACATGGATGTAAAAGCAGCAAGCAATGGCTTTTCACAAGCCCTCCAAAAATTGACCCTTTTTATTGACAAGGGTGAGTAGTAGCAGCACATTAAAAGACACTGGACGACAGTCACAGGACAAAGCCCTGTGGTGGGGCAGGCCTGCTTGTAGCAGACGGGTGGCAGTGGAGGTGTATTGGTGGTAGTAGAGGTAGCCAACACAGACAGCAAGGGTGGTAGACTGGTAGTAGCAGCAGAACATTAAAAAAAGAGACTGGACGACAGTCACAGGACAAAGCCCTGTGGTGGGGCAGGCCTGCTTGTAGCAGACTGGTGGCAGTGGAGGTGTATTGGTGGTAGTAGAGGTAGACTAGCCAACACAGACAGCAAGGGTGGTAGACTGGTAGTAGCAGTAGCACATTAAAAAAAGAGACTGGACGACAGTCACAGGACAAAGCCCTGTGGTGGGGCAGGCCTGTTTGTAGCAGACGGGCGGCAGTGGAGGTGTATTGGTGGTAGTAGAGGTAGCCAACACAGACAGCAAGGGTGGTAGACTGGTAGTAGCAGCAGAACATTAAAAAAAGAGACTGGACGACAGTCACAGGACAAATCCCTGTGGTGGGGCAGGCCTGCTTGTAGCAGACGGGTGGCAGTGGAGGTGTATTGGTGGTAGTAGAGGTAGACTAGCCAACACAGACAGCAAGGGTGGTAGACTGGTAGTAGCAGTAGCACATTAAAAAAAGAGACTGGACGACAGTCACAGGACAAAGCCCTGTGGTGGGGCAGGCCTCAGGCCTGCTTGTAGCAGACGGGTGGCAGTGGAGGTGTATTGGTGGTAGTAGAGGTAGCCAACGGACAGCAAGGGTGGTAGTAGTAGTAGCAGTAGCAGCACATTAAAAAAAGAGACTGGACAGTCACAGGACAAAGCCCTGTGGTGGGGCAGGCCTCAGGCCTGCTTGTAGCAGACGGCAGTGGAGGTGTATTGGTGGTAGAGGTAGCCAACACAGACAGCAAGGGTGGTAGTAGTAGTAGCAGCACATTAAAAAAAGAGACTGGACAGTCACAGGACAAAGCCCTGTGGTGGGGCAGGCCTCAGGCCTGCTTGTAGCAGACGGCAGTGGAGGTGTATTGGTGGTAGTAGAGGTAGCCAACGGACAGCAAGGGTGGTAGTAGTAGTAGCAGCAGTAGCGGCAGCACATTAAAAAAAGAGACTGGACAGTCACAGGACAAAGCCCTGTGGTGGGGCAGGCCTCAGGCCTGCTTGTAGCAGACGGACGGCAGTGGAGGTGTATTGGTGGTAGTAGAGGTAGCCAACGGACAGCAAGGGTGGTAGTAGTAGTAGTAGTAGCAGCACATTAAAAAAAGAGACTGGACAATCACAGGACAAAGCCCTGTGGTGGGGCAGGCCTGCTTGTAGCAGACGGCACTGGGGTGGATTGGTGGTAGAAGTAGTAGCAGCACCAACAGCGGCACATTAAAAAAGAGTGGAAAGGACAGAATCCCGTAGTAGCAGGCGGCAGTAGCAGGCGGCAGTAGCAGGCGGCAGCGGCAGCAGCAGCAGCAATGGCAGATCTAATCAGTGGCATCAGGCACAGGGGTTTTAAAATCCTCACCGATCCACGCTTGATTCATTTTCAGAAACGTGAGTTTTTACAAGCTGTTGGCGGACAATCTTGTTCGCTTAGGGGTGACGAAGCCCCCTGCCGCGCTGAATACCCTCTCTGACGCTACACTGGAGGGTGGACAAGACAGTACACCCATGGCAAACTGGGCCAGTTCTTGCCAATGATCCAATCTGCTGACCCAGAAGTCCATGGGGTCTGGGATCAGCATTTCTGACGGAGAAAGGGCACAGTCCAGGTACGAGTGAACCTGGTTGTTTAGGTGCTGCACCTGGTGATGGTGAACATCCCTTTGGTGACTACGATGTGTGTCAGGTCGGGGTATTGGATGTAAAAATGTTGTCATCATATTTTCCAAACTGAATTGGCTACTGTTACTGCTGCTGCTGCTGCCGCTGCTGCCGCGGCTGCCGCCTATTGCAGAGGTAGCTCTGCCAGAGGCGGTGGAACGATGAGACAGTGGGGAGCGGAGAGTGGCCCCCCCGGTCAGACATGCTTGCAGCAGGTGTTTGTCGTTTGAAA
Source organism: Rhinoderma darwinii (assembly GCF_050947455.1). NCBI lineage: Eukaryota > Metazoa > Chordata > Amphibia > Anura > Rhinodermatidae > Rhinoderma > Rhinoderma darwinii. The sequence goes on along the minus strand of NC_134687.1, from coordinate 410,073,425 downwards.
GCCGTGACAAGCTGGCTGCATAGCTTCTCTCGATAATAAGCCAATTTTGCCTCCCTCTCGGAAGGCGCAAAAAACTCCCCCATTCTGGCTTTATACCGAGGGTCTTAAAGTGTGGCTATCCAGTACTCATCTCTTTGCTTCATGCTAACAATATGACAGTCAGCGCGCAAATAACGAAGCATACAGCTCGCCATCCTGGCCAGCGTTTCAGAGGGCCCGGTTGGTTCCATGTCCGCCCCATACTGCCATGGTTGTCCATCATCAAGGTCGTCGTCAGACTCGTCATCACCACCATCACTGTCATGTTGTGCGGCTGCCTCGTCCCCTATCCCTTCCTGTGATTCCATCTCCAAATCCAGCTCCTCTTCAGGTCCTGTTTCCTCATCCTCATCCTCCTCATCCTCCTCAACATCCATAGCCAGATGTGATCCTTCCTCCATCCTTTGCTGAATCATCGCTGTGAGCGCTTGCTCCATAATGAATATCAGCGGCATAACATCGTTCATTCCGCTAGCGTCACGCCTCTTCAAAGGGCCTCAAAACGCGACATGCGTCTCTAACCAGCTGCCAGTGCCTGAGCTCGAAATTACACTGGCTCCAAACGCTGCCCGTCTGCTGCATCAGGAAATCATTCACGGCTTTCCGCTGTTCGTACAGACGGTCCAACATGTGCAGGGTAGAATTCCAGCGTGTTGGAACGTCGCAAATCAGGCTGTGTTCTGGGAGATTTTTTTGACGCTGCAAGTCCAGGAGGGCGTGCTTAAATTCATACGAACGTCTAAAGCGAACGCAAACCCTCCTGGACATGGCCAGCACACCCTTCAAACCAACATATGACTTTAAGAAGCGTGTTATGACCAGATTGATCACATGTGCCATGCAAGGAGCGTGTGTCAGGTGACCTAGAGGCAGTGCAGCCACAACGTTCTTGCCGTTATCAGAGACAACATTGCCCAGTGTGAGTTTCAGAGGAGACAGCCAGCGTGCGATTTCCTCCTTGATGCACAGCAGCAGCTCCTGCCCTGTGTGGCTTTTCTCGCCCAGGCTCAGTAGGTGTAAGACAGCGTTGTGGCGCTTCACCTTGCACCTATGAAAAGAGGAGGGAGGAGGAGTGGAAGATACGCTGTGTCCTGTCGGGGACGGGAAGACCTCCAAGGAGGAAGGCAAGGAGGAGGAGTAGGAGGAGGAGGATGGTAGGCGCCTGGTGTCCGGAGTTGAACCAGAAAGATACAAGCGTGGAGGTGGTAATGCCTGGCATTGCTGCGATGGTGCATCGGACTGCAAAATATTGACCCAGTGAGCCGTGAAAGACATGTACTGTCCCTGCCCATAGTTGCTGCTCCACGTGTCGACGGTGGCATGTACCCTGCTGCACACGGATAATTACAAGGACTTGCACACCTTTTCCTCCACATGCTTGTGCAAGGCATGGACAGCTGTTTTGGAGAAGTAATGTCGGCTAGGTATTCGCCACCTAGGCTGAGCGCACGCCATCAATTGCTTGAAGCCGGCGGAGTCGACCAGGTGGTACGGCAGCGACTGCACCACCAACAACTTAGCCAGGTGTGAATTAAGCCGCACGACAAGTGGATGACTGGGTATATATTGTTGCTTATTGGACAACGATTCCGTAATGGATAACTGACGGGACTTAGGAGGAGCACTAGATGACAGTGATGATGATGATGACAACGACATGGTGGATAAGGCCTGGCTACTACTTAGATGACAGGGACTCGGAGCAGCAGCAGCAGCGGAAGAGGGGTCTTCATTAGATGTACATGATGGTGGGGCATGTTGATTGTCCCACATGGCCTTGTGATGTCGTTCCATGTGTTTACGTAGAGCAGTAGTTCCTACATTGCTGCCCTGCCCACGCCTTACTTTCTGCTTGCAGATACGGCACTGTGCCATGTTTTCGTCCTCCAGGAAGGTACAGAAAAATTGCCACACGGCAGAGTACCGTAAAGAGGTAGTACCACGTCCACCACCACCACCACCACCACCACAACCACCCGAGCTTGCCCCTTGTCTGGCAGGCTTTTTTCGGGAGCCTACACCAGCATCTGTGTCGCCGTCACGGCTCCTGAGCTGACCCTACCGCCGCAACGTTTTGCAGGTTGACTTCTGCCCCTACCTCGGCTTGGCTGTTTATCACGTCCAGTGCCGCCACTACTACCCTCCTCCTCTGATGCCGTCATCAACTCGTCACCTGGTTCCCACGTCCTGTCTAAAACAACATCATCATCATAGCCTTCCTCATCATCCCCGCCTCTTCTGTCACTGTGTTGTGAATGTGATGTGACATCATGGCGGGCTCCATGCCCCCCCTCATTACTGCGTCTGCCACCACGGCTACCACCACCAACACCCCCACTACCGCAGCTATGCGTCTCGGTCACCGCTTCCACCTCCACCACCGCCACAACACACTCCGTTGGCTGACTCGCGGAAAACAAATCATCATCATCACTATGTTGTTCAGTATCTTCCTTCGCACCCGAGGAGATGTCTCTTAGGACTCTCAGGAAATATGGCTTCCCGCTAGGAAGGGGGAGCGAAGACATAGATGATGGAATGGAAACGCTAGAAATACCTATATTACTACTGTCACCGTGCCAAGGAACTGTAGAGGATCTGGAATCCAACGAAACCTGGCTTGAAGCCAGATCGTCAGAGTCTTCCTGCTGAGATGACCGCGAGCCAGCCAACCAGTCCACAATGGCCGTATTGTCTAAAGTAACCCGCCCACCGGAGGAGATGGACAAGTCTGGCTTGCTGATACTACTACCAGCAGGCACATGGCAGCTGCTACTAGTGGAACTGGGCACATGTCTTGTGCCACAAATGCTGGTACTGGGTGTGGCACCAACAGATCCAACATTTGGACTGGAAGAGGAGACGGCATGGGTGTTTTTTCCTCTACCCCGTCCTTTCACAACCTTTTTTTTCCCAGACATTTCAGAGCCCCTTCTAAAAGCGTATTTACACACTGACACTGGCTTGGCAAATGGCAATGAATGAGAATTTCAATCAGCCTCGCTGCAGTGCACTCAGGGAATGCTGGGCCTTGTAGTACTACTAGGCTGCCTGTATGGCAAGTTGGATTGTTATTCCTGTTAATGGCCAGGGATGAGCCCCTTCTAAAAGCGTATTCACACACTGACACTGGCTTGGCAAATGGCAATGAATGAGAATTTCAATCAGCCTCGCTGCAGTGCACTCAGGGAATGTTGGGCCTTGTAGTACTACTAGGCTGCCTGTATCGCAAGTTGGATTGTTATTCCTGTTAACGGCCAGGGATGAGCTCCTTCTAAAAGCGTATTCACACACTGACACTGGCTTGGCAAATGGCAATGAATGAGAATTTCAATCAGCCTCGCTGCAGTGCACTCAGGGAATGCTGGGCCCTGTAGTACTACTAGGCTGCCTGTATCGCAAGTTGGATTGTTTGTTATGTTAACAGCCGGGGATGAGCCCCTTCTAAAAGTATATTCACACACTGACACTGGCTTGGCAAATGGCAATGAATGAGAATTTCAATCAGCCTCGCTGCAGTGCACTCAGGGAATGCTGGGCCTTGTAGTACTACTAGGCTGCCTGTATCCCAAGTTGGATTGTTTGTTATGTTAACGGCCGGGGATGAGCCCCTTCTAAAAGCGTATTCACACACTGACACTGGCTTGGCAAATGGCAATGAATGAGAATTTCAATCAGCCTCGCTGCAGTGCACTCAGGGAATGCTGGGCCTTGTAGTACTACTAGGCTGCCTGTATCCCAAGTTGGATTGTTTGCTATGTTAACGGCCGGGGATGAGCCCCTTCTAAAAGCGTATTCACACACTGACACTGGCTTGGCAAATGGCAATGAATGAGAATTTCAATCAGCCTCGCTGCAGTGCACTCAGGGAATGCTGGGCCTTGTAGTACTACTAGGCTGCCTGTATCGCAAGTTGGATTGTTATTCCTGTTAACGGCCAGGGATGAGCTCCTTCTAAAAGCGTATTCACACTGACACTGGCTTGGCAAATGGCAATGAATGAGAATTTCAATCAGCCTCGCTGCAGTGCACTCAGGGAATGCTGGGCCTTGTAGTACTACTAGGCTGCCTGTATCCCAAGTTGGATTGTTTGTTATGTTAACAGCCGGGGATGAGCCCCTTCTAAAAGTATATTCACACACTGACACTGGCTTGGCAAATGGCAATGAATGAGAATTTCAATCAGCCTCGCTGCAGTGCACTCAGGGAATGCTGGGCCTTGTAGTACTACTAGGCTGCCTGTATCCCAAGTTGGTTTGTTTGTTATGTTAACGGCCGGGGATGAGCCCCTTCTAAAAGCGTATTCACACACTGACACTGGCTTGGCAAATGGCAATGAATGAGAATTTCAATCAGCCTCGCTGCAGTGCACTCAGGGAATGCTGGGCCTTGTAGTACTACTAGGCTGCCTGTATCGCAAGTTGGATTGTTTGTTATGTTAACGGCCAGGGATGAGCCCCTTCTAAAAGCGTATTCACACACTGACACTGGCTTGGCAAATGGCAATGAATGAGAATTTCAATCAGCCTCGCTGCAGTGCACTCAGTGAATGCTGGGCCTTGTAGTACTACTAGGCTGCCTGTATCCCAAGTTGGATTGTTTGTTATGTTAACGGCCGGGGATGAGCCCCTTCTAAAAGCGTATTCACACACTGACACTGGCTTGGCAAATGGCAATGAATGAGAATTTCAATCAGCCTCGCTGCAGTGCACTCAGGGAATGCTGGGCCTTGTAGTACTACTACTACCACTACTACAAAGGCTGCCTGTATTGCAAGTTGGATGCAACGGGGATGAGCCCCTTATAAAAGTGTATTCACACACTGGCTGAGTAGTGAGTAGTGGATGAGCCCCTTCGATTTCTGGATTCCTGCCTTTTAGATTCCTAAAGCTTTCCCTTACTGCACAGAGATGCTATCCCTACAGCTCCTATCTGTAAAATGTCCGCTGAGCTCCGTGCATAGACTTTTATTGCAGGCTTGAGCCCGCCCCTATGCTGCCTCCCGATTGGCTGGGAGAGCCGTTTGCAAGGCATTATGGGGTAGCCTGATGTCAGGTGATCTTGTGAAATCCTCCATTTTAGATGTAATATGTGGAAGGCGCCAAAAATGTAGCCCAGTTCGGTCAAAACGGGTTCGGCCGAACCCGGTGAAGTTCGGATTCGCTGCGAACCGAACTTTTCCTGAAGTTCGGACCGAAACCGGGTTCGGTTGTCCCGGTTCGCTCATCTCTCTCTATTTGGAACCTTTGTTGTGGTACATGAGTTATTTTGCCTGACAAAACTGTGTGACTGCTTCTTATTCCTTTATTCATTGTAGACACTGAAGCGCCTAGGGAGAGTGTCAGGGACTGCAAGGGGTTAAGAAAGGATGGAACGGTTTAAAATAATGCCCAGGATCAGGATTGGTCAACAAGGGGTAAGAGGGGCGTGGTTAAGAAGATATAAGGCAGAGGTTTGGAGCAGGAAGCCCTCTTACCTTCAAGCTGCAGTGGAAGAAACACCTTTGCTGCTGCTGTGGAGATTCAGAGCGTGGTCGTTAAGAAGATGGCAGAAGAACTGTTGCGGAAGGTGGCACAGCGGGTAGCGGCAGAGGGGCCTGCCTGGCTGGAATCCCTGTTGGAGGAAGGAGAGAGGCGAGGAGCTGAGCGGGGCACGGAACAGTCGGGAGCGGCTACCCGAGGTAGGCCGCAGCGCGTTACACGCCCTCCGGTTAGACTAAGCCCTAGCCCTGTTGCTATGAGGGGTGCTGTGACTGCTGCACAGTCATGCGGTGCTCCCAGCAGGTCCCCTAGGCCTATGTCGACGGGTGCTTCGTCGGTCGACATAGTGCCCCCCTCCCCCCCGTCCACTCGTCGCGCTGGCGTCCTTCCCCATGGCGGTAAGAGGGCGGCTGTTAAACCGGCACGGGCACGGTACAACCCGCCTCGAGCTGCTGATGCGGGCGCGGAGGCAGCGGCCGACTATCGTGACAGTGGGGTGAATATGGCGGACTCAGGCGACTGGTCCGACATGGTCGCTTACCATGCGGCATGTTCACAGGAGCTGGGACTTGCTTCTGGGGCCTGTGTGCAGCCGGGGTCGGCGCCATCTTTCCCCGTGCTGTTCTCTACGCAGCCAGAATTGGCGGCGGGGGGAACAGGGGCGGGACGTCCTGGCAGGCGCAGTGCAGCCAGGACACAAGATGGCGGCGCACGAAAAAAGAAGATGGCGGCGGGTGCGGGGAGGCGGACGGTGAGCAAGCAGCCCAGCCAGGGGGCGGGGGCTTCTGCGGTGCCTGTCGCTTCTCCACCCCGGTCCCCCCCGGGCCCCTGTCAGCACGGGTCAGGGGCAGGGGGGGAGTGTGCTAGGAAAGATAGGAGTGAGGGTGTTTTGGATGCTATTTGCCCTTCTCCTGCCTTGTCATCTTTCTCTCCTGCAGGTCCAAGAAGGGAGCGTTCCAGGCGAGGGAGGAAACGCCGGGCTGGTGGACATCGCCGGCACGGCCATCATGGACGTCGCAGGTCAGGTGACGGGAAGAGGCGTGGTCGACGGTATTCCTCGTCTTCCAGCGATGGTTTCTCCTCCTCGTCTGCGACGACGTCCGCATCATCCGGATCATGGAGGAGGTCGTCGAGGAGATCCTCACGGCCGCAGAGACGCAGTCGACGCCGGGAGGTGCAGCGCTTGTCGGTGGATCAGGAGCAGCTGTCCCAGGTTGTACCTCCCGCCGGGCCGGTGGAGGAGGTGCAGGCCGTGGTTCCAGTGCCGCGGCAAGTGGCTGAAGGACCCTCTGGAGTCGGTGGGACCTCTGGGAGCGGTGAGTCGGCCTGCGGTGACGCATGGCTTAATAAACCTAATGCAGCGGGTGCGGATTTGATTTCTGTTTTAAAAGCCGTGGTGGCTGGGTTGAAAGTGAATGAGGGAACGTCGTGTCCCTCTGTGCCACCAGAGGGAGCTATGCCCCCGTCTGAGAAAGAGAATGCTTTAGCTAGTTTGACGTTTAGAGATTCATTGTTTTGTGGAGTCGCTCCTCTCGGGACTCATTTGTCAGCTGAGGTCAAGGACAAGATTTGGAGGAATGAATTTGTGGATATTTGGTCCTTGGTCTCGGTGGAGCAGGTGACTGTCGACAAGGAGCGGGGCTTTGAGAGAGGTTCGGATAGGAAAGCAAAAGTAGCGAAAACATTTGGCAACTGGGTACAGTGTTACGCTACACTGGCTCATGTTATTTGCCAACGCTATCCTGGGAAAGGGGCCGAGTTGTTTGTCTATTTTGACACAATTTTCAGCGCCCACAGGCTGCACGGTGGTGCGGCCTGGTGGCGATATGATGAAGAATTTCGGCGACGTTTGGCTTTGTCGCCTGATATTAGTTGGGCGACGAAGGCAACGGACGTGTGGTTGCAGCTTATTTTAGCGCAAGGGAGTAGGCAACAACGCCCCTTTCCCAGTGCGGCCGCAGCACCGGGCCCCGCCCCTGGAGTTGCGGCCGCTAGCCCCACAGGTGCCTGTTGGCTCTACAATGAGGGCCACTGTCGTTTCTTTGCCACGTGCAAATTTCGACATGAATGCTCCATCTGTGGGGGCGCTCATTCGGCGCTCCGGTGTTTCCGGAGAGGTAAGCAGCCGGTCAAGGCACCTCCTTCCGGCGCAGCGGAGAACGCCGGTGAACGTGCTCGAGATGGGCCCATGGTTAGAGCGGTACCACAGGAGGCGGGAAGCAGAGGTGCTCACTAACGGGTTTTCGTTTGGTTTTGAGATTCCTTTTGAATATTCTGCGACATTGTCATTGGCTGACAATTTGAAGTCGATCAATGAGAATGTGGGCATTGCGCGGCTAAAATTAGCTAAAGAAGTGGAATTAGGAAGAATGGCAGGTCCATTCAGCGAGCCGCCGTATACGAATCTGCGAGTTTCCCCCCTTGGTTTAGTTCCAAAGAAGGAACGAGGAAAGTTTAGGCTGATTCATCACCTTTCTTTTCCTCGCGGTGGTTCTGTTAATGACGGTATTTCTAGGGCGGAGGCGGCGGTTTCGTATACGTCTTTTGATGTTGCAGTAAGGTTGGTACAGGCGGCTGGACAAGGGGCGTTGTTAGCCAAATCTGATATTGAAGCGGCCTTTCGTTTGCTGCCGGTTCATCCGGAGTGTTTTCACCTGCTGGGTTGTTGTTTAGACAAAGGGTTTTACGTGGATATGTGCCTTCCTATGGGTTGTTCAATATCATGCAGTTACTTTGAGATGTTTGCGTCATTTTTAGAGTGGGTAGTTCGTTTGGAGTCTGGTTGTGACTCGGTCATTCATTATCTGGATGATTTTCTTTTTGTGGGCCCGGGGGGCTCTGGGTTGTGCAGCACGTTGCTGAGAGTGTTTCGACAGGTGATGTCGCGTTTCGGGGTACCTATTTCCGAGGATAAGACGGAAGGTCCTGTAACGGTTTTGTCATTTTTGGGTATCGAAATAGATAGCGAGCGGATGATTTTTCGGTTGCCGGATGATAAATTGGCAAGGCTAGTGACGCAGGTTGACCAGGTCATGGGGTCGAAAAAAGTGACGTTAAAACAGTTAGTCGTTAATGGGATTGCTGGTGTTTGCTTGTCGTATAATTCCAATGGGTCGTGTTTTTTCTAGGCGTTTGTCTTTAGCCACTAGAGGTATCTCGAAGCCAAATCATTTTATCAGGGTAACCTCTTGTATGAGGAAGGATTTGTTTGTCTGGCATTCTTTTTTGAGTTCGTTTAACGGGAGGTCGGTGTGTCAGGACGCTGAGTTGTCTAATGTAGATTTGGAATTATTTACGGATGCAGCCGGAAGTGATGGTTTTGGAGCAATTTTGGGCCGAAGTTGGTGTAGATCCCCTTGGCCCTTGCATTGGAGTGATTTGGGAGTCTTACGTAATTTAACGCTATTGGAATTGTTTCCTATTATAGTTGCAATAGAGTTATGGGGTAGCGTGATGGTGAATAAGAGGATTGTATTTTGGACAGACAACATGGCGGTGGTGCTTGCGGTGAACGGGTTGTCTAGTTCGTTGCCGGTATTAGCTTTATTAAGACGGTTGGTTTTGAAGTGTTTGCGTTTGAATGTGTGGTTTCGTGCAAAACATGTTCCGGGTGTCAGTAATGTGATGGCTGATGCTTTGTCTCGTTCACAGATGTCCCGGTTTCGGGAATTGCACCCGGCAGCTTTGGCAGAAGGGGTGTCCCCCCCCCTTCACTTATGGGCCCTGGTCGAGGACAACTTATGAGACTGTTGAGGGGTTCGGTGGTACCGGCGACTTGGAAGAGTCATTGCAGAGCGTGGGATCGGTGGTTGGAGATTGCGGGGAATGACTTCCCATCACAGGAGGGGTGTCACCTGGACGTCACGTTAGCAAGTTTGCTACAAATACGTCAGGAAGGGGGTAGTGCGGCCACGGCGAGCAAGTTTTTAGCAGGAGTGGCCTCTATGTTAAAATTGTGGGGATGCAGAGATGTTACAAAAGAATTTGTAGTTCGGCAGTCTTTAAAAGGGTGGAAAAAAGAGGCATGTTCAAGGGACACGAGGCGGCCAGTATCTTTTTCACTTTTGGGTCGGCTTCTAGCCGTTTTATGTTTTGTGTGTCGGGATGAATATGAAGTGTCCTTGTTCGGCGCGGCGTTTTCGTTGGCTTTCTTTGCCGCTTTGCGGGTTAGTGAGCTGGTTCCGCACAGAGTAAGTGCGAGCGGTGGTCTTCTCGGATCGGATGTAGTAACGTTGGGCGATTCTCTCAGGGTCTGTGTGCGGAGGTCAAAGACGGATGTGGTAGGAAAGGGGGCTTGGCTGTCGATTGGGAGGATTGGGGGGCAGTATTGCCCGGTAAAATGGGTCCAGGAATTCGTGTTGGTCCGAGTGCCCGGGACGCAATTCTTGATCCATCAGGATGGATCCGCGATGTCGCGTTTTCAATTTGAGGCGATTTTTAAGGCCGGCTTGAAGTATCTAGGTTTGCCGCCGGGCGAGTTTGGTACACATTCATTTAGGATAGGTGCGGCAACTGAGGCGGATGCCTTGGGCTTGGATTCAGCGGCTATCATGAGTCTGGGTAGATGGCGCTCTAATAGCTATAAGTCATATGTGCGACCTGATCTGGTTTTAAAGATGGTGTAAGCTGGAAGTTTTCATAAGAAAGGTCGCCCCCTCCCCTTCCCCCCCCTCCCCTTCCCCCCCCCCCCCCTGTTTTTCCTTCCTGTTATATGGAGTGTTATGTTAACCCTGCCTGTAATTTTCATTTGACCGGAATGTAGCTTAATTTCTTTGTTAGGGTTGCGGCGCCCCCAAGTGTGGATCTTGGGGCATTCGTATGTGCACTGGGCAGCGGTTCGAGCGGGTCGAAGGCCATTAGGTCCGAATTTGGGCCTCGCACAGGCCGACGTCCATTGGAGAGGTGTCCGGGGATTACGGTGGGTGCAGTTACTGCCAGAAGTAGTGGCAGTTACAAGGCACACGTACGGACCTGTTGTCCTAATCATCCATGCGGGTGGAAATGATATCGGCCAAGTGAAAATGGCGGAGTTATTGTCAATTATACGAACTGATTTGGCGCGTTTTCGGGATCTGTTCGCCCGTTGCGTGATAGTTTGGTCCGAAATAGTGGCGCGCACGGTGTGGCGAGGAGCGAGGAATATGGCAGCGTTGGAGAGAGTGCGCAGGTTAATTAATGTGCGGGTGTCGCGGTTCATTCGCTCTATAGGGGGGATCGGGTTGCGACACCAATCCCTGGAGGGGGATAATGCAGATCTGCTGGCACCGGATGGAGTGCATCTGAATGATATCGGGCTCGATATCTTTTTATTGGATCTCTTGGATGGTGCCGAGAGAGGGCTGGCGTTGCTTGGTGGGGGTGGTCGGGGGACTGAGTAGGTTTCTCAGTTCCCCCTTCTTGGCGGAAAGTACGGCAGATGAAGACGGAGGTAGCACCCTACATGCCTGATGGAGACAGGGAGCATCGGCATTTCAGGAGGAGAGGAAATAAATAAATATATATGTCTTCATGCCGATGGTTGTAAATAATAATAAAGCTGTGGCCACTTCCACATTTGCATAAAGAAGGGGTTGGTGTGTTAATTCAAAGAAGGATGGTTAAGGTCCTGGGCAGGTAAAGTGGATAATGGGTCCTTGCAGTCTTGTAGACACTGAAGCGCCTAGGGAGAGTGTCAGGGACTGCAAGGGGTTAAGAAAGGATGGAACGGTTTAAAATAATGCCCAGGATCAGGATTGGTCAACAAGGGGTAAGAGGGGCGTGGTTAAGAAGATATAAGGCAGAGGTTTGGAGCAGGAAGCCCTCTTACCTTCAAGCTGCAGTGGAAGAAACACCCGCCCTCCCTCCCCTGGTGGTTTTGGTTTTGTTTTAAAAAAATTTCTACGGTTATATTCTTGTTCTGGCGTTTTTCTGGTTTTTTCGTAGATGTCACAGCTGGCGGAAAGTACGGCAGATGAAGACGGAGGTAGCACCCTACATGCCTGATGGAGACAGGGAGCATCGGCATTTCAGGAGGAGAGGAAATAAATAAATATATATATGTCTTCATGCCGATGGTTGTAAATAATAATAAAGCTGTGGCCACTTCCACATTTGCATAAAGAAGGTGTTGGTGTGTTAATTCAAAGAAGGATGGTTAAGGTCCTGGGCAGGTAAAGTGGATAATGGGTCCTTGCAGTCTTGCCTTTCTCATTAGGCTATCTACCTAATGCTTTATGTATTCTCTCCTTTTTGTTTTGTCACCTGGGAACAATGTACCAAAACGAAGGAAATATTCCCAATTATATGAGCCGATATGTTAAACTATTAGTGTTTCTGTGTAACTATTTCACAAACCTGCACTAGTGCATCTGCAGCAGGTTGTGTACTCTTTTATAGTGATATCTGCATGGGATTGTGGGAGTTTTGTTGTTATAAAAGGTCTCATGAAACAGCAATCAAAGGCCGATGAGAGTGGAGACTGAAAAGTTGTGGCGTTAACATGATGGTAGTCTATGGAATTGCAACATCCTGATGTTTATGGATCTTGTTGCACAATTGTGGATTTTTTTTCCCCATGTAATAGTTGTTTTGTTGGAAAGAAGGACTGCCTTAAATAAACTCATTTAGATTATTTTTCAACTACCAAGGTCGTTTTTTTCATTGGAAGATCTGATACCTCATGTCACGGACACAGGGTATGTGGACCCACTAGGCTGCTCCGCCGTAGCGGGGAGGCAGCTGACCAGGTCACAGTCTATGCGAAAGTCAATGTCAGACAGTAATGCTTGGGTACCTGAAATAGTCCGGAAGGTGGCTGTGGCTTCAGCACGGATGGAGGCTGGTGCGGCAGGTGGCGCCAGACGTGGCGGGCAGCATCCGATGAAGCGGACACTGGACGTGGCAGAGGACGCTTGACGTGGCAGAAGACACTTGACGTGGCAGAAGACACTTGACGTGGCAGAAGACACTTGACGTGGCAGAAGACACTGGACGTGGCAGAAGAAACTGGACGTGGCAGAAGACACTACTCCAACGCTGGTAGGCACAGGAACTAGAACAATACGGAATACAGGAACGGTAACAGGGCACGGGTAACAGCTGGAACGGGAGACACTAAGGGACCATTGCGAGACAGACTGGGATAGACTAACAACGCTCAGGCAAGGATCAGAAGGCCTGGGGCCTTCTTATAGACCAGGAAATCAGGGCAGATGATGATGATGACAAAATCATTTGTGCGTGCGCTGGCCCTTTAAGACCGTGCGCGAGCGAGTGCGCGCACCCTACGGGACACAGCAGGACGGAGCGGAAGTGAGCGCTGGCGTCTCTTAGGAACGAGACAGGGACCAGCGCTCACAGATCCATGGCTGCGGGCGTCGGGAGGCGAGTAAACCCGACGGCCCGCGGCCATGGATGTTACACTTCAGTTATAACAGGGAAATAGACCTAGGGAAAACCAAGTAATGAAGACAGATCCTGACTAGGCAAAGAGAAAGGGTCTGTACTTCTATTGTGGACAACAGGGACACATTATAAGAAATTGTCCCAAACTACCTCAGCGTTCCCAAACCCTAATTCAAGCAGCCCAATAAGAAGGGTATGATGACTAGGAAAAAGACAATCCAGTGTCCCCTGTCCCAATATTGCCTATTAATGTAGAAGCCGTACCTGACCAAATGCCCAAGTGGAACTAACACTCCTGCAAGGCAAGGTCCTACGATGCTTAATGGATACTAGAGCAGAATGAACAGTTCCAAAAATGGCAGACGTAGCTATGGAAATAATATCAGGAAAAAAATTCATTTGACAGCTGAGGAATTAATAAAACTTCAGCAACTCAAGGAGGCAATTTTAGCTGCAGCAGCCTTAGGCATACCAGACTACACAAAACATCATGGGGTACTACTCTGTACATCTAGTCCTTGTGATCTGGGGGGTATTGTTATGCATCAGAGCAGTAGCAACAGCAATTTTAAAATATAAATACTTGAGAGCCCTCTCACCATACAGGCGCCACATACAGTACAGGAAATGTTGTCACAGGCCAGTACAAAACATCTATCAGCTGCAAGACTTACAAAATACACGCGCACCAACCTCACCATCAAAAGATGCACATTTCTGAACCCAGTTGCGTCACTAACGCTTAGTCCAGAAGAGGGAAGTGGAAAATGGGAAGAAAGGCTAGAAGAGAAAGAAGAGACTCATGAGAAAGCATTAGATAGAGCAGAACATGAAGCTAACAGTCAGATGGATTGAGAATAAAGAGAGAAAAGTGATCATAAGAAACCACACAAATTGCTGATCCAGATGACATGCATGATGGTTTTGAATTAATGAAACAAGAAGCAAATGAACTTGATAATGTGGTGGAAACACCCAATGCTAATGCAGATCTTGAGCTTTTTGTAGATGGATCCTGATCATATCCCAACGGAGAACCCAAGACAGGATATGCCATTACCACCTCGCATGAAATTTTGATTCAGCAACTACTTCCACTTGGGATTTCGGCCCAGGAGGGGGAGCTGAAAGCACTCACTGCAGCGTGTACACAGGCTGAGCGTCAAACTGCAAGCATTTATATTGAGTCAAGGTATGATTTTGCACGTGATTAACCCCTTCGCGCTCAGCGACGTACTATTCCGTCGTGCTAACCAATACGTTCGCGCTCAGCGAGGGAATAGTACGTCGCGGGAGTAACGGCCATTTCGGCCGTCCTCCCGACACATGCAGGAGCTGTGACAGCTGCTGTCTCAAACAGCAGCTGTCGCAGCTCCTACAGCGGGGACCGATCGCTGTGACCCTGCTGATTAACCCCTTAAAAGCCATGTTCAATAGCGATCACGGCTTTTTAGGGGTTAAGCTACAATCGCCAGCCTGCTACACGATAGCGGGCGGCGATTGTAACTATGGCAACCGGACACCAAACAATGGCGTCCAGCTATGCCATTGACGGAAGCCTAGTGGGTCCTGACAAAGTCAGGATCCACTATACTTGCTGTCAGTGAGTAGCTGACAGCTCTAATACACTGCACTACGCATGTAGTGCAGTGTATTAGAATAGCGATCAGGGCCTCCTGCCCTCAAGTCCCCTAGTGGGACAAAGTAATAAAGTTAAAAAAAAGTAAAAAAAAGATGTGTAAAAATAAGAAAATAAAAGTTTTAAAAGTAATAAAAGTAAAAATCCCCCTTTTTCCCTTATCAGTCCTTTAATATTAATAAAAATATATAAACAAACAAATAAACTATACATAATTGGTATCGCCGAGTCCGTAACGGCCTGAACTACAAAATTATTTTGTTATTTATCCCGCGCGGTGAACGCCGTAAAAGAAAATAATAATAAACCGTACCACAATCATAATTGTTTGGTCACTTCACCTCCCAAAAAATGGAATGAAAAGAGATCAAAAAGTCGCATGTACCTAAAAATGGTACTGATCGAAACTACAGTTTGTTACGCCAAAAATAAGTCATCGCACGGATTTATTGATGGAAACATAAAAAAGTTATAGCTCTTAGAATAAGGTAACACAAAAAGTGAATGATTTTTTACAAAAAGTATTTTATTGTGCAAACGCCATAAGACATAAAAAAACTCTAAACATCTGGTATCGCCGTAATCGTATCGCCCCGCAGAATAAAGTGAATATGTCATTTATAGTGCACGGTGAACGCTGTAAAAAAAAATAGAATGAAAAAACAATAGTAGAATTGCAGTTTTTTAGTCACCACGCCACTTAAAAATAGAATAAAACGGATCAAAAAGTCGCATGCACCCCATGAGAACTACAATGAATTCCTCAAGGTGTCTAGTTTCCAAAGTGGGGTCACTTTTGGGGGTTTTCCACTGTTTTGGCACCACAAGACCTCTTCAAACCGGACATGTTGCCTAATAAAAAGGAGGGCTCAAAATCCACTGGGTGCTCCTTTGCTTCGGAGGCCGGTGCTTCAGTCCATTACCGCACTTGGGCAACATCTGGGATATTTCTCAAAACAGCAGAATCTGGGCAATACATACTGAGTTGTGTTTCTCTGGTAAAACCTTTTGTGTTATAAAAAAAAATGGTATAAAAAGGATTTTCTGACAAAAAAAATATGTAAATTTCACCTCTACTTTGCTCTAAATTCCTGTGAAACACCTAAAGGGTTCATAAACTTTCTAAATGCTGTTGTAAATACTTTGAGGGGTCTAGTTTCTAAAATGGGGTGTTTCATAGGGGTTTCTAATATATGGGCCCATCAAAGCAACTTCAGAACTGAACTGGAACCTAAAAAAAAATAAAAATGAGGCAATACTTCGATTCTTACATTATACTGATAATGAGCCGTGCCCACCCTGAGATGACCCCAGTTTTGACCGTTTGTATAAACGGAGACCCCTATCAGACCGTTTCAGTGCCCGGTTTTCCCAAGCATACACCCCAAGAAGTGTATTTCTATTGATGAGTCCTTGGTACATTTTAAAGGGAGGCTACAATTCCGCCAGTACCTGCCGAGTAAGAGGGCAAGGCATGGCGTGAAGATGTATAAGCTGTGCGAGAGTGCATCAGGGTCTACCTACAGATTTAGGATATATGAAGGGAAGGACACCAGTGCTCAGCCCCCAGAATGCCCCCCCCCCCCTTACTGGGAGTTAATTCAAAAATTGTGTGGGATTTGGTGCACCCACTGCTGGACCAGGGTTACCGCCTCTACCTGGATAATTTTTATACCAGCTTCCCACTCTTCAACTGCCTCTCTTCCAGAAGTCCTGCGGCATGCGGCACTGCTAGAAGAAATCTGAGAGGCCTCCCTAAGACTCTGCTTGGGCAAACACTCAGAAGGGGTGAGAGTAGGGCACAATCTAGCAGCAACATATTGTGTGTCAAGTACAAGACAAGAGAGATGCCACACCAGTACCCATGTAACTGTACGAGGTACCAGTACAGAGACCCCCAAACCAGACTGCATCCTGGACTACAATAGGTACATGGGAAGGGTGGACTTGTCAGATCAAGTCCTGAAGCCCTACAGCGCCATGCGGTGTGGTATAAGAAGCTGGCCGTGCACATCATACCGATTGCATTATACAATGCGTACGTGCTACGTCGATGTACAGGCCAGACTGGAACTTTCCTGAAATTTCAAGAGGTGGTTATCAAAAAACTAATTTTTAGGGACCAGGAAGGGGAGGCACCCAGTACTTCTGGAAGCGAGGCCACACGCGTCATACCAGGGCAACACTTTCCAGAAGAAGCTCCCCAAACTGGCAAGAAGGGAAAAAGTAAAGAGGTGCAAAGTCTGTTATAAGAGGGGGATAAGGGAGGACACAATATGTCAATGTGACACGTTTCCTGAAAAACTAAGGCTCTGTATGAAAGAGTGTTTTAAAAATTATCATACATCCCTTGATTTCTAATCTACGCCAGTTTTACTTACCCTGATGCACTCCGCACAGCTTATCCCCCTCATCTTTCCTTTCTGAGCCCTGCTGTGTGCCCAGGCAGCTGTTAACAGCCACATGGAGGGTATTGCCGTACCCGTGAGAACCCACATTACAGTTTATGAATGCCTTAAGGGGTGTAGTTTTAAAACGGGGTCACTTCTCGGGGGTTTCAACTGTACTGGTACCTCAGGGGCTTCTGCATACATGACTTTGCACCAGAAAATCCCCAGTAGGCCAAATGGTGGTCCTTTCTTCTGAGCCCTCCCATGGGCCCAAATGGCAGTTTATCACCACAAATGGGGTATTGCTGTACTCAGGACAAATTGGGCAACAAAATGGGGTATTTTTTTCCCTGTGAAAATAAGATATTTTGAGCTAAAACTGCATATCATTTCATAGCCCAATTCAAATAGGTGCTGTGAAGAAACGATGGCGTCTAAATGGTCACATTACCCATAAATGAATTCCTTGAGGGCTGTAGTTACCAAAATGGGGTAACTTCTGGTGGGTTTCCATTGCTTTGATACCTCTGGGGCTCTGCAAATGCGACATTGCACCCAAAAACCAATCCAGCAAAATCTGCACTCCAAAGAACACACAGCGCTCCTTCTCTTCGGAGGCCTCCCATGGGCCCAAATGGCAGTTTATCGCCACAAATGGGGTATTGCTGCATTCAGAAGAAATTGGGGAACAAAATGGGGTATTTTGTTCCCTGTGAAAATAAGAAATTTTGATTAAAAATGACAGTTTATTGGAAAAAATTTCATTTTTAAAATTTCACAGCCCAATTCAAATACGTGTTGTGTAAAAACTGTGCTGTCAAAATGATAACAACAACCATAAATGAAATCCGAAATGGGGTCACTTTTGGGGGATTCCTCCTGTTTTGGCACCTCAATACCTCTTCAAACCTGGCATGCTGCCTAAAATATATTCTAATAAAAAAGAGGCCTCAAAATCCACTAGGTGCTTCTTTGCTTCTGGGGCTTGTGTTTTAGTCCACGAGAACACTAGAGCCACATGTGGGACATTTCTAAAAACTGCAGAATCTGGGCAATACATATTTAGTAGTGTTTCTCTAGTAACATCTTCTGTGTTACAGAAAAAAAATGAATACTAAATTCAGCTAGAAAAATGAAATTTGCTAATTTCACCTCCACTTTGCTTTAATTCCCGTGAAATGCCTAAAGGGTTAAATAAACTTTCTAAATGCTGTTTTGAATACTTTGATGGGTCTAGTTTTCAAAATGGGGTGTTTTATAGGGGTTTCTAATACATAGGCCCCTCAAAGCCACTTCAGAACTGAACATGTACCTTCAAAAAAAGGCTTTTGAAATTTTCTTAAAAATATGAGAAATTGCTGTTTATGTTCTAAGCCTTGTAACGTCCAAGAAAAATAAAAGAATGTTCAAAAAACAATGCAAATCTAAAGTAGACATATGGGAAATGTTAACTGGTAACTATTTTGGGTGGTATAACTGTCTGTTTTACAAGCAGATGCATTTAAATTCTGAAAAATGCTATTTTTTATACATTTTCTCTAAGTTTTGCAATTTTTCACCAATAAACACTGAATATATCGTCCAAATTTCACCACTATCATAAAGCCCAATGTCTCACGAGAAAACATTCTCAGAATCGCTTGGATAGCTATAAGCATTCCGACGTTATTACCACATAAAATGAAATATGGCAGATTTGAAAAATGGGCTCTGAGCCTTAAGGCCCAAACTAGGCTGCGTCCTTAAGGGGTTAAGGCCCAATATGGAGGAGCAGAGATTTTGCTGGCTCATCAGGTAAACCTGTGAAAAACAGTGGAGCTGGAGCAGCTCTATTCAGAGCCTTCCAGCTACCTAAAAAGGTAGCAATTATAAAAGTTCAGGCATATACAAAGGAACAGTCGACTGAGGTCAAAGCTTACCGAAGGGCAGATAAGTCGGCCAAGGCAGCCGCACTGATGCCTCTACCCACAATAATGCCATGTAAACCTGCTGAAGCAGGCCAGTTGGGGTCGGTTGACATGACAATGCTCAAATTGCTTCATAAACAGGCTAAAATGGAAGGAAAAAGGGGCAAATAAGGACCAAGAGGGGCTAGGCAGACAGAAGATAAGCTGTGCCTACCCCTGGTTCTATAACATATGCTGCCAAGGAAGCAATGGAAAGTTTAGTTTCCAGGCTCTGGGTTGCCCCTGGGTACAACAATGCTGCTACCCGATATGTGCAGACATGTCTTCTCTGTGCAAGCCATAAGACAGGAAAGACAGTAAAAGTCCCCCAGAAGCATACCCCAAGGCCATTGTACCCTTTCACGCGACTGCCGATTGATTAAATACAGATACCCAAGGTTGGTCTCTATGAATATGTCCTTATCTGTGTTGGTATCTTTTAGGATGGCCTGAAGCATGGCCCGTATATATACGGCGCTGTGGGAAGTTGTTCCCCAAAAAGGGCAGTACAGTTACGTCGCAGTGATGGTGCAGGCCCAGAAGGGAAGCCCGCACCATCACCGCAGGGTGACAGCTGTATTATACAGCTAGCACCCTCCTGTAATGGCCAGGACTGGAGCTATTCTCCGATCCGGCCAATTAACCCCTCAGCTGCTGCGCTCAATAAAGAACGCAGCATCTGAGGGGTTTTAACCCGAGCGGCAACTGGAGGCCTCCGGCGGGTTCTCATAGGCTTACTGTCAGTGAATAACTGACAGCTCTAATTCACTGCTCTACATATGTAGTGCAGTGTATTCGAGTAGCGATCGCGGCATCAGCCCCTCAAGTACCCTAGTGGTACAAGTAAAAAAAAGTTTAAAAAGTTAATAAAAATGTCGTTCAAAAAATAAAAACACAACAGTTTCAAGTAAAAAAAAAAAGCCAAACTGCCTTTTTCCCCATAATAGGTCTTTTATTATTGGAAAAAATGTAAAAAATAAAAAAAAGTATACATAATTGGTATTTGATGCATCTGTAACAACCCAAAATATAAAACTATTAAGTCATTTATCCCGCACGTTGAACGCCGTAAAAAAAATAATGAAAAACAAATCCAAAATCTTTGTTTTTAGGTCACATCTCCTCCCAAAAAATGCTATAAAAAGTGATCAAAATGTCACATGAAGTCTAAAATAGCCACAAAAAATAATCCTTGACATAGCTTTGTCCACACAAAAAACAAAAAAGTTATTGGTCTTCGAATATGGCGACACAAAAAACAAATGATTTTTTTTTTAAATGTGGTATCGCCATAATCGTATCAACCCGCAGAATAAAGTTAACATGTAATTTATGGCACACGGTGAATGCCGAAAAAATGCCTTGTTTTTGGTCATTTCCTATTCCACAAAATGAAATAAAAAGTGATCAAAAAGTGGTATGTGTCCTAAAATGGAACCAATAAAATCTACAGCCGGTCTCGCAAAAATCGAGAGCCCACACACTGCGCCATCAACCGAAAAATAAAAAAGTTATTGCACTAGTAATGCTGTGATGAAGAAGCATCCCGATGTGCAGGCCGGAGGGGAACATTCCTTCAGTTTCAGGGCCCTGGTATTTAGGAACTAGGAAGGGAAGGGACATAGCACATCCGCTGGAAGCGAGGGTGCCTGTATTATACCAGCGCAACACTTTTCCAGCAAAATTTCCCAAACTACAAAGGAGAAAAAGTCCCCAAAAGGTGCATAACGTATTCCTTCACAGCGTACCACACATCTATAGATAATTGTATTATATACCCCATTATTATACCCTCTTATTATGCCCTAATGTACTCCGCAGATTACATATGCCCCCGCATAATAAACTGAATACAAGTAAAACTCCAAACAAAACTACTACCAAGTAAAATCCATGCTCCAAATGGCTCTACTTCCCTTTTTAGCCCTACAATGTGCCCAAACAGCAGTTTACGTCCACATGAAAGGCATTGTCATACCCAGGAGAATCCGCTTAACAATTTATGGGGTAAGAATCTCCAGTGGCACAAGCTGGGCACAACATATTGTGCGATGAATAGGCATATCAGGGAAAATAAATAAATTTTCACTTTGCATCATCCACTGCGTATTAATTTCTGAAAAACACCTGTAGGGTCTAAATGCTCCCTACACCCCTTGATAAGTGCCTTTAGGGTGTAGTTTCCAAAATTGGGTCACTTTTTTTGGGGTACATCAGGTGTTTTGCGAATGCAACATGGTGTCCGCAAACCATTCCAGCAAAATCTACGCTCCAAAAGTCAAATACCAACTCCTTTTCTTCTGAACCCTCCCATATACGTAAACAGCAGTTTATAACCACATATGGGGTATTACCATATTTGGGAGAAATTGCTTTACCAATGTTGTTGGGCCTTTTCTTCTTTATTCCTTGTGAAAATGAAAAATGTTGATCTAAATCCACATCTTATTGGGAAAATTTTTTTTTTAACATTTTCACTGCTTAATTCTCATTAATTCAGGAAGAAACCTTTGGGATTAAAATTCTCATTATACCCCTAGATGATTCCTCAAGGGGTGTAGTTTCCCAAATGGAGCACTTTTGGGGTGTTTCCACTAAACTAGTACTACAGGGGCTCAGCAAATGTGACACGGCGCCCAGAAACCATTCCAAAATCCAAATGGTGCTTCTTCACTTCTGAGCCCTGCCGTGTTTCCAAACAGCAGTTTATGACCACATATGGGGTATTGCTTTACTTAGGAGAAATTGCTTTACAAACGTTGTGGTGCTTTTTCTCTTTTAGTACTTGTGGAAATGAAAAAAAATTAGCTAAACCTACATTTTCTTCAAAAAACATTTTGATTTTCATTTTCACGGCCTAATTTCAATAATTTCTGAAAAAAACCTGTGGGGTCAAAATGCTCACTATACCCCTAGATAATTTCCTGAAGGGGTGTAGTTTCCAAAATTGGGTCACTTGTGGGGGGTTTCCACTGTTTTGTCCACTCGGGGGCTTTGAAAATGTGACATGGCCTCCGCAAACCATTCCTGCTAAATTTGAGCTCCAAAAGCCAAATGGCGTTCTTTCCCTTCCAAGTCCTGCCCTGTGTCCAAATAGCCGTTTATGACCACATATGGGATACTGTTTCACTCAGGAGAAATTGCTTTACAAAGTTTGTGGGCTTTTTCTCCTTTAGTCCTTGTGGAAATTAAAAAAAATTAGCTAAACCTACATTTTATTTGAAAAAATTCTGATTTTCATGGCCTACTTCCAATAATTTCTTCAAAAAACTTGTGGGGTTCAAATGCTCACTATACCCCTGTTTCTATATTTATTAGCTTAAAATTTGTAATATACTGTAACATTGTTAGTTGAAGTTTTCTGTAGGCCTAGGTTTTTTTGCAGTTTGTTACACTATTGTCAGTCTTATTCTTCATGCCTTTTACTTGTTAACTATTGTCTTGAATTTGCACTACACTACCCATTGAAATGGTTACTGCATTTTAATATAAATAATATACATGACCAGTAATAATGCAGTTAGGCAAGCTCCCCCAGTCATATCGCTTCTACAGTATTACGGGTCATGTATGTTCTTTACATTTTTCTATTTTACTATACTAAGGATGTTTTATTTTTTCATCATGATGTCACATTATTATTATATATTATTTTTGTCCTTCATGTAAATATTATTCTTTATGTACTAGACACTTTGGGGCAGATTTAATAAGACTGGCGTTTTGTACGCCAATCTTAATATAAAGATCGAAGGAGTAAGAAAGCACACGCCTCTTAATAAATTAGGCACATCTCTGGTCTTCCTTGCACATGAAAGAAAAATCTAAGCCAACTATGCTATAATTTACTCCAGTTTTTGTTGTAAACATTTGTCAATTTGTTGGGCCATGACAGGCCACAACCCGTTTCACTAGGCCCCGCCATACATATATGGACGCAGACACGTGAAAACTTGTCAGGGTGGTTGGGTTAGGAGCGGACACCCAGACACAAAGGGACATCAGCAGTGTTGTGTGCCATCCACTGTGCATGTGTCCCCTGTAAGGCTTGCACCTTTCACCTTTATTGGTTGTCAGTCTTCAGTTATGGTCTGACTGTTCTTAATCCTCTAGTTCTGTTCAGCGGCATGCTTTTTGCTGCAGCGCCACTGAACACTCTGTAGCATTCCTGGTTGTCAGAGAAACAAAGTTTCCCAGGATGCCAGGCTTGGAGGAGAAGCGCAATGCCAGCTGATCGGATTGGAGGGAGAAGAGGATTTAGGAGCAGGGAGGAGGGTTACAATGAGTGAGAAATTGCATGATAAGTACAGAACACTACAGCACACCACTAGTACTTGATCACTGAGAGCACAGACAATATTAACCCTAGAACATAACATATTTTTATATGGTTAGAATTTCAACAGTTTTCTAAATTCCTATGAAAGTAATTATGCAACAAGATATGAATTTAATAAATTAGTACTATATAAGATATGAATTTAATAAATTAGTACTATATAAATAATATGTAATATTTAATATTTTACCTTGAAGCCGTATTTAGAGTCTATACATTTCTTCCGATTCTGACTCCGACTCAACAACTTCGACTCCAACTTCACAACCCTGGAGGAAATATTATAAATCAACTGAAAACACTGGAAAAACACACAGAAAAATAAAGCAGTGAGTAGCACAGACAAAACATTATAAACCAGCTGAATGGAGAAAAATATAGTTTTATACTACTATATATAAAGGAATAAGGAAAATGTTATTCAATAATTATCAATCATAAAGCGTTTAGATGTCATTCTTACCTTCATATTGTAGAAGTTTTTTGTTGTTAGAACAAATGTTTTACATCGCAGCACCAAGTGGCTATGTTTTACCTTGACACCGATTTTTCAGGGAGAAGAAATGTGTCAGACATATGCAAAGGTGGTGTATGAGCCAAAATTTATTTAACTCTTTTTAAGGCACCATGGCTAGAGCGGAAACTTGTAAATGGGGCAAAGTTGGATCGTGAAAGGGACTAACCATGCATCCCAGTTCAAACTCCATGGCCAGTTTTTCAACCACTACATCTGGGTGTTTCTTTGCAGACTTTAAAGGGTTTTCCAAAATAAAATGACTAGGTGTTAATGCTTGTAATTTATTAATGTAAAAAAATTTGTAATATACTTACATTTTCCAAATTGGCCCCATTTCCAGATGCTGCTGTGTAGTACTTGACGGGTGACATCACTCTCTGGCCGCTGTGCTGATCTTCAATTCTCTTCTGGGTATACGACACGTCATTATGGATACGGATCGAATGGAATGTCGGCTTCCTGACGACAAATTGGAGGATTTGCAATGCGTAGTCAGAAAGTGCCGGAAAACACGGAAAGTCCCCCTTTGTCAGGTGCAGTCTTTGTTGGGCAAGTTGAATTTTGTGTGCCACATTTTACCAATGGGGCGGGTGTTCCGCAGGCGGTTGGCTATTGCTACCATGGGCGTTGTTATGCCACACCATTTTGTTTGAGTAAGTTTTGGGTGGATTTGGAGGTTTGGGACTCCTTTCTGGAAACTATAACGGGTGTTCTGTGTGGATTGATCCTGTGGTGAGCAGTGATGCTTTGGAGCACTTTACTGATGCGTCAGGGGCGTGTGGGTATGGAGCTTTCTTTCAGGTACAATGGTGCGGGCTCTTGGCTGGAGTCTTGGAAGACAGAGGGGTTGGTCTCCAACCTGACTCTTCTGGAATTGTTTCCTATAGTGGTGGCTATGGGATCTTGGGTGAGCAGCTAAAAAATTGCAGGGTTCGTTTTTCTTGTGACAATTTGGGAGTTGTGCAGACGATCTGCTAGTTCTCCTCCAGTGTTGTGGTTATTGCAGTACTTGGTGCTTCAGGGGTTGGCTCTTAATTCCCTACTGGTAGCAGTGCATATACCGGGTGTGTCTAATTCCGTGGCCGATTCTCTTTCTCACCTACAGTGGGACAGGTTTCACCCATTGGTGCCGGATGCAGAGGAATACGGGATCCCTTCTCCCGAGCAACTCTGGAACGTGGCATTGGGTCAGCATCTATATTGATTAAGCGTTCATTGAGTGCGGGCACTTGGCGTTCATACAAGAAAGTCTGGTGTGAATGGTCGTTGTCACGTTGGGTGCGTGGACCCACTGGGCCATACCACCTTGACGGTATGGCACCTGGCCAACAGGACGCAGGTCACAGTCTATAGTTCGTATAGTGTACCTGTGGCAGCTCGGACAGTAGCAATGACAGGCTCAGCTGGGACTTAGGCAGCAGGCAGACGTCAGGCGTGGATTAGCAGGACAGGTGTGGGATACAGCACAGCATGACTACAGCTCAGCAGGGCACTTGACCAGGTAGCACGGGATACAGGATACAGGTACAGGAACGGGGAACACTGGGAACTGGAAAACACTAGGAGACCATTTGCTAGAGAAACTTAGGGTACGACAACAACCCTCAGGCAAGGGAGGAAGGGGCTAAGCCCTCCTCATAGTCCAGGGTACTATAAGAAGGGGGCAAGCGCTGCCCCTTTAAGAGCGGGCACGAGCATGCGCGCGCACCCTACAGGATCCGTCTAAGGTGAGTGGAAGCGAGCGCGGGCGTCTCCTGAGGAGGAGACTGGGGCCAGCGCTCGCCGACTCGTTGCTGCGGCTATCAGGGGGAGAGTGGAGCTGACGGCCCGCAGCCACGGACGTGACACAGACATGGGACGTTTTATTTTCAAAATGGATTTTAATAATTTTTGTATAGTCTTAACATAATTTTAACATTGTTTTATAGTATCTTTGTACAGTATTCTATTTTATTATTTATTCACTATTGTAAAACTTTAATCAAATACAGGCAGAGGAACAGGAACGCACCACTCCCACTATGAACTATCACCTGTACCTTTGACCCAAAAGTGGTTCTCGGTCAAGTGAGCGTTTAAAGAATGCACTTTGCTGAGTTTTCATAAGCCTGATGAAGACCTTATTCCTAGGTCGAATTGCGTAGCTTCCAGAACCATATACAGAGACATATGCTGTTATCTTACACATGTCTTTTTAATGAAACAAAGCTGTTTTATACTTTACCCACTGAGAGGCCTTGCCGTTACTGGGGACGTGGATGACTTCTAACGTGAGTGCAGGAGTGTCTTTACCAAGGAGTGAACGTTTTTCAAGTTTCTATAGACCTTTTCCCCAGATCGGATCCCGCTGAGTATACAGCCACCGTTGTCCACTCCGAGGGCCAGCAGACTGCCTAAGTATGGAGTACAATGGCTCCACATGCTTGATGATCGAGTTGTGCTGATCTTCCAGAAAAACTATAGAAGGTGAATGCACTTCTTATAAACACACTTTTGCTAGTACCATCCACCTCTGAATCGACGGTATTACCTTAGAGGAGCGCTTTGTGTCTGTCTTTTTTTTTTCCCATATCGCGGTCAGGTTACAAATGAGGGAACTTTGGGAGTGACATTAGGCAGTAGCCTTAACAAGACAATGTCATGAAAGATTCTGATGTACGGATCTACTGATGACAAGGCTTGAAGCTCCTCTATTCTATTGATAAATGTTATGGTCAGGAGGGATAACCTTTTAGGATAGGCAATTATGTGGGATCTCTTCCCGAGGTTCAGAGGTGGATGAGCATAAACTTTTGAAGCAGAGACCCATTTTGCCACAGGTCTGAGGTTGGTAGGTCTCATTCTAGCAGACCGCTTCAGGAACCTTGTTAGCAAAGGTTTTTGTGACCATGATCTTACCCAAAAAGGCAGACGGGACTTAAGTATTTTTTCAAATCCTTCCTGCAGGAAGTCTAGGATGTTGTTAATCCGTGGGTTGAAACTATCCACTCCTTGAGTGGAATACCAAGCTGAAATATTTAGACCTGGGTTGTGAACAGGTTTTCATAAATTCAATGGAGACCCCTTTAGATTTTAATAGGGCCTGGTCAACCCACAAGCTGTCAGTTGAATCTCTTCAGGTGCTGACAGAGTTTGGCACCCTGAGCCACTAAGTTCTGCACTGGATAGACTGGTCAGTTACACCCTCGACTCATCTAATTAGTTTTTAACACAATAACCTCTGTGGTAAGAACGGTATAATGGCTTTTACCGTGGTCCAATCTTTTCATCGATACCCTGGGTAACATGGAAACCGAAGGGAAAATATAGGCCAGCTTGAACCTCCTAGAGATGGACAGGGCATCCACCGCCAAGGGATTATCCCCGTGATAAAGGGAGAAAAATTTTACTACCTTGGCGCTGAGCCTGTTTGCCATGAGATCGATATCTGGAACTCCCCATATACTGGTGATCTGCTTGAAGATCTCTATATTCAGGGATCCCAGGATTGCTTTGTTTTTATTTTGTTTTTACTTGGTACCAGCATTCCACATATTTGGTCCAAGTGATTTTAATTAGGGAATGACCTTATAAGTGTTTATGCTTTTGCCTGTGCTCTCAGTTGGCCACTAGGAGCGCATGAAAAGGTGAGCTTTTTCAATCCGTTCACATGTTATGGTACTGTGTGGTTGTGTCTGTCGCTGTTGTGCTGCACGTGTGGGGGTATGTGCCTCAAAGCCAAGGAGGCTTGGTGTGGCCTGACAGAATGGGTGTGCTTTTGGGCCTCTGGGCTGCTCCCTCTGCAGGAGTGCTGTTGCGGTGGGAGAGACCGCTATGCGGTGCTTCAACCAGTAGAGTAAGGACCCACTTTTTGAGAGGTCGCCGTGAAGTGGCAAGTGGGCTTATACAATTTGATCAAAATGTTAACAAAGAACCTCGTACATGTTTATAAATTTTTGCCTAGCAGCTATAGATCAATATATTACAAGTAGATGTGCGGTCCATGTCTAGTCTCACATACTGATATTCTCCCGGGATTGCTTGACCTTGACTCAGTCAGTCGGGAATAATGTCGGCAAAAATGTCGAGGGAGCCTTGAATATGTACAACAGACAGGGTAGGTTAAACTCTGTCCATGTCAAGAGCTTTCCCACTTCCTTAACCCCTTCCCGCACCTTGACGTAACTGCACGTCAAGCGGTGCAGTAAGTTTGTGCACCTTGACGTGCAGTTACATCTGCACTTTAAAAGTTAACCGCCGCGCGGCGCTACACCGTAGCGGCGGTTAACCGTGTAGTATGTCTGCCCTGGTGTCCGGGCAGAGTACAAGGGACCAATCGAAGCGGTCCCTTGTTAGAGAGGCTCCGATTGGTTAGCAGCCATCATGTGCAACAAGTGTTTACAAAAAAAAACTTAAAATCCACATTAACCCCTTGATCACAGTCTCTAACTGTGATCACCCCCTCCTCTCCTAGGCTATAAGGGAGCTTTTGTTTTGTTCTTTTTTTTTAAATTCCAAAAAATGTAATAAAAACCTTTAGTCAGTGTTAGTTTAGTCAGATCTAGTCAGTCAGTTTAGTCAGTGTTAGTTTAGTCAGATTTAGTCAGTGTCACTTTAGTCAGTGTTAGTCAGCGTCAATTTAGTCAGTGTTAGTTTAGTCAGATCTAGTTAGCGTCAATTTAGTTAGTGTTAGTCAGCGTCAATTTAGTCTGTGTTAGTCAGCGTCACTTTAGTCAGTGTTAGTGTCAATTTAGTGTTAGTCAGCATCAATTTAGTCAGTGTTAGTCAGCGTCACTTTAGTCAGCGTCAATTTAGTCAGTGTTAGTCAGCGTCAATTTAGTCAGTGTTAGTCAGCGTCTATTTAGTCAGCGTCAAACTGCCTGTTAGTCAGCGTCAGATGGCCCGTTAGTCATCGTCAGATCACCCATTCGTCAGTCAGACCGCCTGTTCGTCATCGTCAGACCGCCTGTTTGTCATCGTCAGACCGTCTGTTAGTCATCATCAGACCGCCTGTTAGTCAGTGTCAGACAGTTAGTCTTAGTCAGTCTCAGTCAGTTAGCGTCCTTCAGTTAGCGTCAGTCAGCGTGTGATTGTCAGTTAGTCATCGTCTTTTTGTCAGTGTAGTTTAGTGTTAGTCAGTTATAGTGTCATAAAATAAAAGAATAAAAAAATATATTAGTGTACGTTAGTGTTAGTATTTAGTGTTTTATGAAAAAAAGGCGAAAAAAGGCAAAAAAAAGTTATATTCTAAATTTTTTTTGTATACACTTTCTACAGTAATCAAGTGTACATAAACATTTACTGTACACAAAAAAAAAAAAATGGCCCACAAAATATTTTCCGCAGAGGAGGCGTATGAGATGCTCGCATCGGACACAGATACTGCGAATGATGCTGGGTCCGCTTTGTGCTGTCGTCCTCCTCAAGTGACACAGAGGGACCTCCTCGCAGTCGCAGGAGGGTTAGTTTTCAGGTTACACTTACACCTGAACCTAATTGGTTGCCCCAAACCTCCTACACCCCCCAAGTACCGGACTTTACTGTTGCTGCAGGGGTCCAAGTCCAGACAGCAGGGCTGTCCGAAATTGTTTTTTTTCCAGCACTTTTTTTCGGACAGCATTGTGGACAAAATTGTTGAGCAAATGAATCTTTGAGCTCAACATTTTATTGCTGTCAACCCCGGTAGTTTTTATGCTAGGCCATACAGGTGGCATCCCACCGACAAAGCAGTACTGGGGATAGGTCCTAAATATGATCAATAGAAATGGAGGCCTGCCGGCAAAATAGGCCCTTTTTATCAACTATAAATGAAGTAAAATAACAAAATTTTACTATGCTATTGAAGCAAAAGACACACTACATAGAAATTAAAAGGTTCATGTTCACTGCTAACATTGACCAGTGTAGTGCAATGTGTAACGGCAAGGAGATACAGAGTGTCAGCGGCTGCAGCACGCCACACTCAAACCAAGGTTCAATATCTGAAGTCAGCAGTTAACAATTATTAAAATTTCAAGAGAGCCCCCCCGACATGTTTCACTGCAGATGCAGCGTCTTCAGGGGTAGCGGGGCTAATGACGGCATGCCGCAGATTTCTCAGCATTAAATACAGGAGAGATTGGCTGCAGCTGTAACATTGTTGGGGCAGTCGGCCAATAGAGGTGAGAGCTGACGGTCGAGCCTCCACATCCAGGATATTCAGATATTGAACCTTGGTCTGAGTGCGGCGTGCTGTATCTCCTTGCCGTTACACATTGCACTACGCCGGTCAATTTTAGCAGTGAACTTGAATCTTTTAATTTCTATGTAGTGTGTCTTTTGCTTCAATAGCATAATAAAATGTTGTTATTTTACTTAATTTATAGTTGATAAAAAGGGCCTATTTTGCCGGCAGGCATCCATTTCTATTGATCGTTAATTTGCTCGCCAACTATTTGGGTCTTGCTCTCCATTGTTTGTTGGTCCTAAATATTGGCCTAACAAAGAAGCCATCGGTGAGGGCCTATTGGTCCACTGATATTCTTTACCACTGCCCCTTATACCGTACCACAATGCCCTGGGCTCATTTTGAGGCAATACAAAAGTTTTTACATTTCAATGATAATTCCCAGTGCCCCCCAGGATGACCCCAATTTCGATCGACTCTATAAAATTAGACCCCTTATTTCCCATTTGGCCCAAAAGTTTTCCATGTCATATACCCCTGGAAGAGAAATAGCCATTGACGAGTCTCTAGTGCATTTCAAGGGAAGGGTGAAGTTCAGGCAGTATTTGACCCACAAAAATGCCAGGTATGGCATCAAGATCTACAACTTGTGTGAGTCTGAGTCGGGCTACACACATACTTTTAGAATATACGAGGAAAGAGACAGTCAGATTGAACCCCCAAACTGACCACAACTGGGAGGATTGTCTGGGAACTCCTGCACCCACTGTTTAATCAGGGGTACCACTTGTATATAGACAACTGGTACAAAAGTGTACCCCTGTTCAAATGCCTGGTGGAACAAAAAACGGTGGCATGGGGACGGTGCGCAAAAACCAGAGACAGCTACCAAAAACCCTTCTCGGCCAACCCCTGCAGCGTGGGGAAAGCAGGGCGCTCCAAAGCGGAAGGGTCCTTTTTTTTAAATTCAGGGACAAGAAGGATGTGTTGATGCTAACATCCATTCATGATGTCACCTGCTCTCTTGTCCCTGTGCGTGGTGCAACACCCACCCCTACGTCACGGCCTGTCTGCATCCAGGAATATAACAAATTAATGGGGGGGGGGTTGACCTTTCTGACCAGATGCTCAATGCCATGCAGAAATCCAAAATTTGGAATAAAAAACTTGCGGTGTACTTTATCCAAATGGCATTCTACAACTCCTTTGTAATTTACAGGAGCACTGGTCAGGAGGGGACATACCTGGAGTACCAGGAGAAGGTAATCAAATCCCTTCTCTTTGGGAATGTGGCAGAGGTAAGAGAAAGTTCTGCCTCTGCAAGTACTGATGTCCCCAGGATAGTTCCAGGGCAGCACTTTCCTGGTGAAGTGCCGCCCACCGTGAAAAAAATCCACCCCCAGAGGCCAAAAAAGGCATAAGAAAAGACACGCCATACCAGTGTAACACCTGTCCCTCCCACCCTGGACTGTGTATGAAGGAGTGTTTCCGGATATACCACACCTCTCTGGATTTCTACATTTTATTTTCATCCGTACCTTTCTTTTATAATTATCGGCCCTTTCGTCCCTTCCATTTACCATAACCATTTCACCATTTAAAATTTGAACATCCCCCATAACAAAAGTAAAAATTCTCATTATACCCCTAAATGAATATCTAGGATTTGTAATATGGTGTAGTATCTGCACCATTTTTTAGGCCTATGCAAACATGACATGTGCCCAAAAATCATCCAAGTAAAATAAGGCCTCAAAATCCGTGTGATGTTCCAATACATTCTGGCCCTGCCCTATGTCCAGCAACAGAGAATTAGGGCCAATTTGGGGGTATTTCTAAACTCAGAAGAAATAGCCTGATAAATGTTGAGGTGCTTTTAATCACTTGCATGCTCTGTGTCTGAAAAATCTGTCCTAAAAATAAAACATTTGTGAAAATATTTAAAATGATCTTTTTCACGCCAGATATCCACAAGATTCTGCAGAAAAACGATGGGGTTAAAAAAAGTGGTCACACCCCTAGAAAAAAAATCCTTGTGGTGTTTAGTTTCCAAAATGGGGTCACTTTTGGGGGGTTTCCACTTCTTTGGTCCCCCTCCCCAGTGCATTGCAAAGGCGACATGGCACTGAGAACTATTCCAGCAAAATCCGTGCTCCAAAATCCAAATGACGCTCCTTCTCTTCTGAGCCCTGCTGTGGGTCCAAACAGCAGTGTATTACAACATATGGGGTATTTCCGTAATCGGGAGAAATTAATTTACAAATGTAGTGGTGCTTATTCTCCTTTATTCCTTGTTAAAATTAAAAATTTCTACATTGTCTCAGAAAAAAAGTAGATTTTCATCTTCACACACTAATTCAGATAAATTTAGCAAAAAAACTGTGGGGTCAAAATGCTAACTATAACCCAAGAAAGATTCCTTGAGGGGTGCAGTTTCCAAAATGGGGTCACTTTTGTGGGGTTTTTACTGTTTCGGCAGCACAAGAACTCTTCAAACCTGACAAGGTGCCTAAAATATATTCTAAAAAAAGGAGGCCCCAAAATCCCCTAGGTGCTCCTTTGATTCTGAGACCTGTGCTTCAGTCCGTTAGCGCACTAGGACCACATGTGGGATATTTCTAAAAAGTGCAGAATCTGGGCAATAAATATTGAGTTGCATTTCTTGGGAAAATCCTTCTGCGTTACATAAAAAAATGTATTACATATGCATTTTGTAAAAAA
The DNA here is from genome assembly GCF_050947455.1 of Rhinoderma darwinii. Taxonomy (NCBI): domain Eukaryota; kingdom Metazoa; phylum Chordata; class Amphibia; order Anura; family Rhinodermatidae; genus Rhinoderma; species Rhinoderma darwinii. The sequence goes on along the minus strand of NC_134687.1, from coordinate 410,040,826 downwards.
AAAAAATAATTAGCAAATTTCACCTCTAGTTTGCTTTAATTCCTCTGAAACGCCTAAAGGGTTAAAACACTTTCTGAATGCTGTTTTGAATACTCTGAGGGGTGTAGTTTTCAAAATGTGGTGATTTATGTGGACTTTCTAATATATAAGGCCCTCAAAGCAACTTCAGAACTGAACAGGTCCCTGAAAAAATAGCCTTTTGAAATTTTCTTGAAAATATGAGAAATTGCTGCTAAAGTTCTAAGCTTTGTAACATCGTAGAAAAATAAAAGGATGTTCAAAAAATGATGCGATCATAAAGTAGACATATGGGATATGTGAAATAGTAATTATTTTGTGTGGTATTACTATCTGTCTTCCAAGGAGATACGTTTAAATTCCGAAAAATGGTAATTTTTGCAAATTTTCTCTAAATTTTGATGTTTTTCACAAATAAATATTGAATTTATCGACCAAATTTTTTAACTAACATAAATTACAATATGACATGAGAAAACAATCTCAGAATTGCTTGGATAGGTAAAAGTATTCCCAAGTTATTACCACATAAAGTAACACGTCAGATTTTAAAAAAAATCTGCCTCGTCCTCAAGGCCAAAACAGGCTCAGTCCTGAAGGGGTTAAGGGGTTCTAATCAGGTGCCACCTGCCTGATGTTATGTTCTCTGACCTTAAATGGACTGCTTTCCCCTGGATTTGCAGAGCAATGTAAGAGAGAGCATATGATATGGCTTTGAGTTCCTTTAGGAAAGAGCACATAGACCTCTAGAGGGGACTTGTTACGTCCCGGACTGTATACTCCTCCAGGTTAGCACCCAACCTGGTTGAGATGCATCTGTAGTCAACAAGATCCAGAAAAAAGCTGGATAAAGGACCTCCGATTTCTGTGATGTTTCCACATCTCACAGATTCAAGAGATTAAAATGACAGGGTACACCTACTGTTCAACCACTCCAGGCTGCGTTACCTTAGGTTCTGAATCTCTCTCCGAAGTTGTAATAAGTCCCCTAAGGCCCAAAGAACTGCCTCTTCAGCTGCTCACATGAAACGTAAGACCCTCTGCTGTTAATATTCTTTCTCGTTAAGTGGGAGGAAGGGAGAGAATATCTCCTCTGAATTTATGACAAAGCTATGTTCTTGATAGAGCAATGTCCGACATTTCCCAATTTATTACCCATCAGCGTTGGACAGTAGTTTTAAGATGGAGCATCTGATGAATTGTCCAGGTATGGATCCACACAGGGCCGCCATCAGGGGGGTATTACTGGTACTCCCGTCAGGGGCCCGGCCACATGGATGAAGAAAAGGGGCCCGCCGGGCTGCCGTCGCCCCCCCCCTCGGACTGTTGCCCCCCCTCGCAACGCTCACGGGCCCCCCCTCGCAATGCTCATGGGCCCCCCCTCGCAATGCTCACGGCCCCCCCTCGCAACGCCCGCGACACCCCCCTAGCGACACCCCCCCTAGCGACACTCGCGGCAGCCCCTGCATACCTGTTGTATCTTCACTGGACGGGGAAGATGCAGCATGTGCTGAAGCTGCGTGTGGAGATCCCGCCCCCCAGCTCCTCTACACTGCCGACCGGACCTGCAGGCTGGTGAGTATGTTCCCCTATCCATCCTGATTCCCATCCCCCTGACCCCATTTGTAGATTGTATAAAGTTGGTTAAAAAGTTTTTTGGTATTTTTTCGCTTTCCTAGCGTTTTTTTGCCGCTATTTTCTGAATCGCGGCAAAAATGGCGCAGTCTTGCCGCGATTATATAAAAATTGCGGCAAAACCCCGTGATTTGTGCCGCAATTACGAAAATTGCATAAAAAAAAGATACAAAACATGAAGAGTGCTGTTAGGCTATATTCTCACAGTGCGGTCAAGTCCCGTTTTTGCAAAAATTGTGGCAAAAAATGGGATTTCACCGCACTGTGTAACTAGACTAAGGCCTTATTCAGACGGCCGCATTCGGTCCGTGACATACGGAGCGTGTATCGGCTGTATCTCACAGGCTGACCACAATTCATGGAGCCAGACTCCTAGCATCATAGTTATCAGTGTTGCTGTGAGTCCCTGCCTCTCCGCAGGAATACTGTCCCATACTGTAATGATGCTTTCAGTACAGGACCAGGGACAGCATCCCCACGGGAAGGAAGGGACTATGATCATAGATAACTGTGATGCTAGAAACCCGGCTCCCTGAACTGTGGTCGGTCCGGGAAATATGGCCGATACATGGTCCGTATATCACAGACCGAACATGGACATCTGAATAAGCCACTTACTTGCCTCCTATTTTTGGTGCGGATTGAGCACTGAAAATTCACTACAAATTACAATATAAGGCCTTATTCACACGAACGTGTTATACGTCCGTGATACTTATTACGTCGCACGGACTTATGTTAGTGAATGGGGCCGTTCAGACTGTCAGTGAATTTCACGCAGCGTGTGTGCGCTGTGTAAAACTCACGACATGTCCTATACTTGCCCGTGTTTCGTGCAGCACACACCCATTGAAGTCATTGGGTGCGTGCAAATCGTGCACGGCACACGGAAGCACTTCCGGGTGACGCGCGTGATTCGCGCTACAGTAGGTAAAGAAGTGAAGGGAAACATAAAAACCCCCCCTTCTTTACTGTGTTGTAACATCAAAACAGAGTGTCATAATGATGCCGGCTGCGCGAAAATCACACAGCCGCGCACCATATGCTGATGGCACACTGAACTTTTGCTCGGGCAAAATGCAGCGTTTTTTGCGCGTGCAAAACGGACACGTTCGTGTGAATAAAGCCTAAGGCGATATTCAGACCAACGTGTGTGAAATCAGACGTGAAGAACGGCCGTTTTTTGTGGCTGATTTGCAGCCGTGCAGGACCCGTTTTCACACATCCCTCATAGACTTGAGTCTATTGAGGAATCTGTGAAAACGCACAAAAATAGGACATGTCCTATTTTTTTTACAGGCCCTTCACACGATCCGTTAGAACAACAACCGTGTGAATAGTCCCATAGAAATACATGCAGCCGTGTGACGGCCATTAAAAAAACGTCCTTCACACGGACGATTAACACGTTAGTCTGAATAAGCCCCAACTCATGTAAATGGGGTTTGTCAGAACGTCATGCACGTGCAGCATTTCACCCCACAAATAATTTTTTTTCAGCTTCCCAGTACATTATGTGGTACAATAAATAGTGCCATGAAAAACTACAACTTGTACCGCAAAAAACAAGCCCTCAAGTAAAAAAAATTATAGCTTTTGGAAGGTGGAGAGGAAAAAACAAAAGTTAAAATCCAAAAAATGGCTGAGGAGGGAAGGGGTTAAATAAGCTGCATGCCTATTAGCCCTTATTCACACGACAGGGTTTCCCGGCCGGGTGACGGCCGTTCATAAATCAGCCGTCACCCGGCTGCAGTAGGAACAATAGACCCCTAAAGGGCTATTCACACGACCAATTTTTTGACGGGCCGGGAAAAAGGCCGTCAAAAAATGGGACATGCCCTATTTTCGGCCGTTTACCCGGCCGCCCGGCTCCTATAGAAGTCTATGGGGCCGGGTAATACACGGCCATCACCGGAATGTTTCCCGAGTGATGGCCGTGTCTACCGTCGCTCGCTCTCTCCTCCTCACAGCGCAGAGTGCATGTGAGGAGGAGGAGTGTATCTCATTCAGAAGAAGCGCTCTATGCTGGAGGTAACACTGTGGGGGTACTGCAGTAGCGACGTCCCTGCTCTGCTATGTGCAGGGGTACTGTGTGGCAGGGCTGGGGTGTACAGCAGGTGGAAGGGGGCGCTGCGCTGGCTCCCTTCCCAAATCGCCCTGGTCCGGCGAATCTGCCTCCTTTCCGCCCTGGCGCTTCTTCAGGCATCGCTACAGCTATAGCAGCCATAGCAGCTGCTAGCGGCGACACCTACCATGGCCGATGGCGCCGCTAGCAGCTGCTGTGGCTGCTACTGCTGTAGCTTCGTCCCTGCTCTGCTATGTGCTAGCCCCACTTTAGCTCCCTGAAGGAGCGGAATCCCTGTGTGTTCGGGGATTCCGCTCCTGGACAGAGCGCTTGATGTCTCTGTCCATATCTGGGCAGTGACATCAGGGGAAACTCCTGAAGCGGAATCCCCGAAAATGGACACAGACGACAGGGGCTTTTCCTGAAGTGGAATCACCGGCCACATGGGGATTCCCCTTCAGGAGTTGCCCCTGATGTCACTGTCCAGATATGCCCGGCCCGGAACGGATGCAAAACTAATGCAAACCGGCCGGGAAAAACGGCGGGACACTGTCGTGTGAATAAGGCCTTAGGGTATGTTCACACAATTAGCAAAAACAGTCTGAAAATACAGAGATATTCAAGGGAAAACAGCTCCTGATTTTCAGAAGTTTTTTAAGCAAACTCGTGTTTGCTCATCCACTTCTCTTCGTTACCACCCAGCTTCTGGCAGTGCACAGACCACACAGCGTGTCCTCGCGAGATCACGCTGTGACGTCACTCACTTCCTCCCACAGGAACTTCATCGCGTCGGACGAGCGAGGACACGCTGTGTGTCTGTGAACTGCCAGAAGCTGAGTGGTAACGAAGAGAAGTGGATGATGCTGATTCGTCAGCATCATACACTTCCATTCACAACGCCCAGCTAGTAAAAGAAGTAAAAACGGCCAGATGTAACGAACACAATACATGCCCAGATGGACATAACTTTAAACACGCCCAGTTGTACTTAAGAAAGGCTCATTTGCATAAATATAAAAATGCTCATAACTTGTCCAAAAATGCTCGTTTTAAAAAAAAAAAAACACGTTACTCTTATCTACATTGCAGCGCCGATCTGCTGCAATAGGAGATAGGGGTTTGAAAATCTGGTGACAGAGCCTCTTTAAGGCCCCTTCACATCATATTGTTGCCCTAAGTTTATCGTGTAGTCAGGAAATCTCCTACCTTACAGTATAAACAACGTAGACGATAATTCACAGGGCTCCATTATGTCCTTTTAGCCTCCGTGCTGGTGGACGTCGGTTTACCTTCTTTTTAAAGGATGAAATGGCGTAGTAAACTTTGTTATTCCGGAGTCCCCAGGCAGCATCACAAGTGCTCTACCCGTGGACTTTGTCCCTGGGAGCTCCTGACATCACTGTCCATATATGTAAAGTGACATCAGGGATTCTCCAGGGCTGGAATCCCTGGCCAGAATGTTGCCGACGCTCCTGCCGTGTACTCAGGCTTTGTGCAGCTTCGGACATCACTTTATGTATATGGACATCAGGAGCGGCGCCATAGTCCCTGGGCAGAGCGCTAGTAGAAGGCTCCAGCCCTGTTCATGGACAGTGACTTCAGTAGTTTCCCCTGGGCCATTCCCCAGGCGACGTATCCCACTATATGCCATACAGTCGGATACGTTTTAGCTAAATAGATCAAAATCCGGAGCATGAACCGGTCACTGCCGGCTCCATGGTTTCCTTCACTGTAATTGACATCAGCACCAAAATTATTTAATGCGAATAACGTACAAACGTGAGCGCCACACTTTCCGTTGCCCACCCCCGGTAATGGAGGGGGGGGCCCAGACATCATGGCTGTATGGGGCCCAGAAATTCCTGATGGCGGCCCTGGATCCACAGATACCCCCTTTGTTCCTACAGCAGATATAGCAGACACCACATTAGACAAGGTGTGAGGAGCCGAAGAGATCCTGAACAGAAGAGATGTGAATTGCAGGGTGCTTGACACTGCCTTTTATCTACACAGCTATTCTTAGATATTTTCTGAAAGGCAGGAAAATAGGAATGTAAAAGGTATGCATACACTAAGACCTGAGAGGCCATAAAATCTCCTTTTTATGGATTTAAATGTATCCTATGTGGAATTCTTTTTCCTGAAGAATCTGAGGTTGATACCTTTCCTTCATTTGCCTGAAGGATTAGGAGCTAGAATTACAGGGGAATAAACTCCAGTTCCTCTCCCAGGAGTAGGGACCTCCTCTATTATCTTTCTTTCTAGGAATTGTAGACAGGAGACTTCCAGTATGACCTGATCTAAAGGAGAAGTACGAGAAATCTTCCCAGAGGAAGCAAATAGCCGGACTCCATGATCTTCAACCCCAGGAAAATATTATATTTGCCAGCTTCAGAAGAATATTGGAGGCACCACCTAAAAGGAAGGGATCTGGCTTACTGGAAATGGAATCTGAATCACCGCCTCTAGGGGGGACTGCAGAACCCCTAGACTGCTCGGCCATCCCGATTGACATTGTTAAGGGCTATGGAGCCTCTTTATCCCCCTCTTTGGAAACTTTGTGTTTTTCCACATTTGAAGGGTATATGTCTACCTCACAGGACTGCGGTAATGATTACCCCTTTTTGACAAAGAAACTTCCAATGATTTTAATCAGCTCGGAGCCAAAGTGTCTACTTGACTCATACTTTAATCAACATACTGTAGGTTGTACTTGGAAGCGGGCGTGGGCCGCTCCATACATCACCTCCCCATCACGACATGTTATTACATTGTGGTGTAAGAAGGAGTTAATAGTAATTGCATACAGTACAAAGCAAAAACCTTTACATTTCATGTTCTTCTGATACAGAGTTCCAAATGCCATTTCCCCTCACATAACCATAGAGTCAGATAATAGAAATCCTGGTGCAGCCGCCTCTAGGGGGAGCTTAGAAGCTTACAGAAAATTGATTGGGTTGAATTGGAGCTACAGAAGATTATGCTGCAATCACGAGTGGCGTATTTGCTTTGCAACTTTGTAAACTATACAATGTAAAGCTATGGGAAAAATATTCTGCAATACAAGAACTGTCTATTTCAGAATATTTTTTCCATATGCATATATTGTAGTTTTCCGCACCATATGTTTACGCTGCGGAAATACAAAGCAAGAACGTCATTTGTGACTGCAGCCTCAATCTATCTTCAGTAACATTGTGCGTTTTTGTTGTGTTTTTGCTGGAAAGAAAAACGCATCTGAAAAACGCATGCGTTTTTAAATACAACTGCAATTTTACAAAGTGTTTTAGCTTTGGGTTTTCAATTTACCATTCACAGGCTTACAGATAAAACATTTAGGGCATGTTCAGACATGGCGGAATTGAGGTGGAATTCCGCTGCGGACAGTCCGCAGTGGAGTTCTCCAGCGGGCGTTTTTTTTATTTCTTTTTATACATTTTTAGGAAAGTTAGTTCAGACGTTGCAGAAAATGACTTTGCAGAAATTAGGCTGCAGTGCAGAATTTTCCCTTCGCAGCATGCACTTTCCATTGCTGAGAAGAAGCGGAATTTCACTGCGGATTTCAGCCTTTGCAATGCAAAAACTGAAATCTGTGGCAAGTCTGCTGTGATATCTGCAACGTCTGAATTACCTGTCAAATATGCAAATGTTGGTGCAAATTCATTGCGTAATTGCTCCGAATCTGCACCAACATTTGCAGCGGAAAAATTCTGCCATGTCTGAACGTGCCCTTAATATGGATATATATGGAGAACTAAAAAATTCAGTTTAGTTTCTTTTCCAGCATAACAAAAACGCAACAAAAAGGCACAAATGAATCCAGCCTTAACTAATGGCACCGGAAAAAGCTATGGCAACTTTTGGAGGCCTCCAAGTTATACACATTTATTAAGTCAATACGGCAAAAACATTCGGCCATAAACAAGCAATTTGACAGCCACGCCGAACATGGTGCCAGCGTGTCTGTTGGCAGCATCACGGCCTGGTGCCACTCCGTGTGACCTTACCCTTAAGGAAAAGAGAATCTGCATTATATTTTTTGAATAATATTAACTTCAATTGCTTTGAGGACATTTATGTACTGACAATAATAATAAAGAAAAACTGAGAAAAATGGACACAAAAATGACCCAGATAACAATTTTGCAGGAGAAAAGTGATAAGTAATGTAACAGTAAAGTACACATACATTATCTAAAATAAATAGTTTTAAAAAGATACTTGTACATTATATGGTTGGTTAATTTTTCCTACAATAATCAGGGAAAATAAAAATCTGTTCTCTTTTCACCCTTTTTTCCTTTAAATGATCAACATCATAACTATATAACAAGTTTTAATATATTAGAGTACAGCAAATATATAAATGTTTGTGATAATAATAAACAATGTAAAAAATCTAATAAATACAGCAAATAGTAAGTAACGAAGATAGTAAATAGATGGGAAATACACAGTTACTTTATGTATAAATCTATCAATTTTATTGTAAAGGATCTGCCAGGCACAGCTTCGGGGTTAACTTCCTTAGGTAATCAGTCTTCACCTGAGTCTATCTCTCTGAGACTGACTCCAGCTTCCACCACTCAGGCTGGCAGGCTTAGGAGTGGGAGAGCCTATCGCAGCCTGGCCAGACTCAGCTAGCTCCCGCCCTCTGTCTATTTATACCTGCATTTCCTGTTCCTCCTTACTTGTGATTCTTTCCGTGTGGTTTCCTGGCCCAGCTACAGCTCCTAACAATTTGATCCTGCTCCATTCTGACCCTGGCTTTCTGACTACTCTTCTGCTCTGCGTTTGGTACCTCGTACTCTCCTGGTTTGACTTGGCTCGTTCACCACTCTGTTGCTCACGGTGTTGCGGTGGGCAACCGCCCCTTTCCCTTTGCTTTATATTCCCTTGTATGTTTTGTCTCGTGCACTTACTGAGCGTAGGGACCACCGCCCAGTTGTACCCCGTCGCCTAGGGCGGGTCGTTGCAAGTAGGCAGGGACAGAGTGACGGGTAGATTAGGGCTCACTTATCCGTTTCCCTACCCCTATCATTACATAATCACAAGCCCATATACCTAGTCTACCCTGGTCCCTGAACTACTATGGACCCCCTTGAGACCCTGGTTCAGCAAATGCAGGGTCTCTCCCTACAGGTCCAGGCCCTGGCTCAGAAGGTCAACCAGCCTGAGGCTACCTTGGTAGTTCCCCTCACCTCTACTCCTGAACCCCACCTCAAGTTGCCCGACCGGTTCTCAGGGGACCGGAGGGCTTTTCTCTCCTTTCGGGAGAGTTGCAGGATTTACTTTCGCTTAAAGCCCCACTTCTCAGGTTCTGAGAGCCAGCGAGTGGGTATAATTATGTCCCGGCTCCAGGACGGGCCCCAAGAATGGGCCTTCTCCTTGGCTCCTGACGCCCCTGAACTTTCCTCCGTTGATCTTTTCTTTTCTGCTCTCGGACTCATTTATGACGAGACTGACAAGACTGCCTTTGCCGAGAGTCAGCTGGTGACCTTACGTCAGGGTAAGAGACCCGTTGAGGAGTATGGTTCTGACTTTAGGAAGTGGTGCGTAGCTTCTCGGTGGAATGACCCTGCCTTAAGATGCCAGTTTAGGTTGGGTCTGTCGAATGCCCTGACAGACCTGCTAGTTAGCTATCCCTCTTCTGACTCCCTAGACCAGGTTATGGCTTTAGCGGTACGACTTGACCGACGTCTCAGGGAACGACAACGCGCACGTTTATGTGTTTTCTCCTCCGACTCCCCCATGATGCCTACCGAGGGTCCGTTGCTTCGTTCTTCCCCGGAAGACTCAGAGGTACCTATGCAACTCGGGGCCTTCGTGTCCCCCCAACAACGTAGAGATTTCCGCAGGAAGAATGGTCTCTGCTTCTACTGTGGGGATGACAAGCATCAAGTGAACAACTGTCCTAAGCGTAAGAATGCAGCCGGAGAACTTCCGCGCCTAAGTGATCATCGGGGAGGTCACTTGGGCGCACAGGTATTTCCCGTAAATATGAAACGTAATAAGATCTTGCTTCCCTTTCTGGTCTCTTTTGGTGGTAGGTCTGCTACCGGCAGCGCCTTCGTGGATTCAGGGTCCTCTGCTAATATCATGTCTGTGGAATTTGCTATGTCTCTTGCTATGCCTTTGATTGATTTGCCTAAACCTGTCACGGTAGTGGGTATCGACTCCACTCCTCTTGCTAATGGTTATTTTACACAGCATACCCCTGTTTTTGAACTCCTTGTTGGCTCCATGCATTTGGAGCAGTGCTCTGTACTGTTGATGCAGGGATTATCGTCCGATTTGGTTTTAGGCCTTCCCTGGTTGCAGTTGCATAATCCCACGTTTGACTGGAATACTGGGGAGCTTACCAAATGGGGTAATGAATGCTTGACGTCATGTTTTGCTGTTAATTCTATTTCTCCCCCTGAGGTGGTGAACACGCTACCTGAGTTTGTGCAGGACTTCGCTGATGTTTTCTCTAAGGAGGCCTCCGAAGTGTTACCTCCTCATAGAGAATACGATTGCGCTATCGAATTGGTACCAGGAGCTAAGCTTCCTAAGGGTAGGATATTTAATCTTTCTTGTCCCGAACGTGAAGCCATGAGGGAGTATATCCAGGAATGCCTGGCCAAGGGTTACATTCGCCCCTCTACTTCTCCGGTAGGTGCTGGCTTCTTCTTCGTAGGGAAGAAGGATGGTGGTCTTAGGCCATGCATTGACTACCGTAACCTGAATAAGGTCACTGTAAGGAGCCAGTATCCCCTTCCTTTGATTCCTGATCTCTTTAATCAGGTTCAGGGGGCCCAATGGTTCTCTAAGTTTGATCTACGGGGGGCGTATAACCTTATCCGCATCAAAGAGGGGGATGAGTGGAAGACTGCATTTAACACGCCCGAAGGTCATTTTGAATACCTCGTCATGCCCTTTGGGTTGTGTAATGCGCCGGCGGTCTTCCAGAATTCCATAAATGAGATTTTGAGAGATTACCTGGGGATATTTCTTGTAGTGTACCTTGATGACATACTGGTGTTTTCCAAGGACTGGCCATCCCACATTGAGCATGTCAGGAAGGTGCTCTAGGTCCTTCGGGAAAACAAACTGTTTGCTAAAACCGAAAAATGTGTGTTTGGGGTACTGGAGATACCATTTTTGGGTCAAATCCTCACTCCTCATGAATTCCGCATGGACCCCGCCAAGGTTCAGGCTGTGACAGAATGGGTCCAACCTGCCTCCCTTAAGGCGTTACAGTGTTTTTTGGGGTTCGCTAATTATTACAGGAGATTCATTGCTAACTCCTCGGTCATCGCTAAGCCTCTTACGGACCTCACTCGCAAAGGTGCTGATCTCCTCCACTGGTCTCCAGAGGCGGTCCAGGCTTTTGAGGTCCTTAAGAAGTGCTTTATCTCGGCCCCGGTGCTGGTTCAGCCCAACCAAATGGAGCCATTTATCGTGGAAGTTGACGCATCCGAGGTGGGAGTGGGGGCTGTCTTGTACCAGGTCCCTCACCCATCTCCGCCCCTGTGCCTACTTCTCCAGGAAGTTTTCGCCCACTGAGAGTAACTATGATATTGGCAACCGCAAACTCTTAGCCATTAAATGGGCATTTGAAGAGTGGCGCCACTTCCTGGAGGGGGCTAGGCACCAGGTAACGGTCCTTACTGACCACAAGAATCTGGTTTTCCTAGAGTCTGCACGGAGGCTAAACCCGAGACAAGCTCGATGGGCGCTATTTTTTACCAGATTCAACTTTTTGGTTACCTATAGGGCTGGGTCTAAAAATATTAAGGCCGATGCACTGTCGCATAGCTTCATGGCCAGCCCTCCTTCGGAGGAAGATACTGCTTGTATTTTGCCTCCCGGTATAATCATTTCTTCTATTGATTCTGATTTAGTCTCTGAAATTGCAGCTGATCAAGGTTCAGCTCCCGGGAATCTTCCTGAGGACAAGCTGTTTGTTCCCCTGCAATACCGACTAAGGGTACTTAGGGAAAATCATGACTCCGCACTATCTGGTCATCCAGGCATCCTGGGTACCAAACACCTCATTGCCAGAAACTATTGGTGGCCTGGCTTGCCTAAAGACGTTAAGGCCTACGTCGCCGATTGTGAGGTTTGTGCTAGGTCCAAGACTCCCAGGTCCCGACCAGCGGGCTTACTACGTTCGTTGCCCATTCCCCAGAGACCTTGGACACATATCTCCATGGATTTTATCACAGATTTGCCTCCATCCCAAGGCAAGTCGGTGGTGTGGGTGGTAGTAGACCGCTTCAGTAAGATGTGCCACTTTGTGCCCCTCAAGAAACTACCCAACGCCAAGATGTTAGCTACCTTGTTTGTCAAACACATCCTGCGTCTCCATGGGGTCCCGGTCAATATTGTTTCGGACAGAGGGGTACAATTTGTTTCTTTGTTTTGGAGAGCCTTCTGTAAGAAGTTGGAGATTGATCTGTCCTTCTCCTCTGCTTTCCATCCTGAAACAAATGGCCAAACTGAGAGGACTAATCAATCTCTAGAACAATATTTAAGTTGTTTTATCTCTGACTGTCAATATGATTGGGTCTCATTCATTTCCCTCGCTGAATTTTCCCTTAATAACCGGGTCAGTAACTCGTCAGGGGTCTCCCCCTTTTTCTGTAATTTTGGGTTTAATCCACGGTTCTCCTCCGTTTCACCTGGTAGTTCCAACAATCCCGAGGTAGAGGTCGTTCATCGGGAACTGTGCACAGTCTGGGCCCAGGTTCAGAAGAACCTAGAGGCATCCCAGAGCGTACAAAAACTCAGGCTGATAGAAAACGTTCTGCTAACCCCTTGTTTATGGTCGGGGATCTGGTGTGGTTATCATCTAGGAACTTGCGTCTTAAGGTCCCGTCCAAGAAGTTTGCTCCCCGGTTTATTGGGCCGTATAAGGTCATTGAAGTCCTCAATCCTGTCTCCTTCCGGCTGGAGTTACCCCCATCTTTTCGTATACACGACGTGTTTCATGCCTCCCTCCTTAAACGCTGCTCTCCGTCCTTGGCTCCCTCGAGGAAACCTCCTGTTCCCGTTCTCACCCCTGAGGGAGTGGAATTCGAGGTGGCCAAGATTGTGGACAGCAAGATGGTCCAAGGCTCCCTCCAGTACCTGGTCCATTGGAGAGGATACGGGCCTGAGGAGAGGACTTGGGTACCCGCCCGGGATGTTCACGCTGGGGTATTGGTCAGGAAGTTCCACCTTCGTTTCCCCAGTAAACCAGGTCCACTTAGAAAGGGTCCGGTTGCCCCTCATAAAAGGGGGGGTACTGTAAAGGATCTGCCAGGCACAGCTTCGGGGTTAACTTCCTTAGGTAATCAGTCTTCACCTGAGTCTAGCTCACTGAGACTGACTCCAGCTTCCACCACTCAGGCTGGCAGGCTTAGGAGTGGAAGAGCCTATCGCAGCCTGGCCAGACTCAGGTAGCTCCCGCCCTCTGTCTATTTATACCTGCATTTCCTGTTCCTCCTTGCTTGTGATTCTTTCCGTGTGGTTTCCTGGCCCAGCTACAGCTCCTAACAATTTGATCCTGCTCCATTCTGACCCTGGCTTTCTGACTACTCTTCTGCTCTGCGTTTGGTACCTCGTGCTCTCCTGGTTTGACTTGGCTCGTTCACCACTCTGTTGCTCACGGTGTTGCCGTGGGCATCCGCCCCTTTCCCTTTGCTTTATATTCCCTTGTATGTTTTGTCTCGTGCACTTACTGAGCGTAGGGACCACCGCCCAGTTGTACCCCGTCGCCTAGGGCGGGTCATTGCAAGTAGGCAGGGACAGAGTGGCGGGTAGATTAGGGCTCACTTGTCCGTTTCCCTACCCCTATCATTACATTTATTTTATTTTTTTATTTAAATCGATTTATTTTTTGAACATTTATTATAGTAGAGGTGATAAAACATCATGATATATATCCTTCCCCAGTCAGTATTGAGAACCTAGGAGGAGCCTCTTATGCAAAAAAAACAACAAAACAACGTATCTGACTGAGTATATGAAGGATGAAGGTTTTTTCTTATGTTCGGCTTGTAAATGATTCCAGTTACAATGGATCTTCTTTTACTTCTCTTATTTATTTCCCCAATATGTAAGACATAAAATAGATACTGTAATCCTAACAATGATGATGACAGGCTACTATGAGCCATGTTGCTTAATATATTCTCTGTATTACAGGTGTCTTCTCTCAGACAATCCAGGAGTCAGGTCCAGGACTTGTGGGACCTTCACAGCAGATGAAACTGACCTGTACGGTCTCTGGGTTTGAGTTTACCAGCTATAATATGCACTGGATCAGACAGGCTCCTGGGAAAGGACTGGAATGGATTGGAGAAATATGGGCTGGTGGTACTGCTTATACTGATTCACTGAAGAGCAGAACAACAATCACAAGAGACACCTCCAAGAAGGAGGTCTATCTCCAGATGAATAACATGGAGTCTGCAGACACTGGAATGTATTATTGTACAAGACACACAATAGATATAAAGTAATGAGGAGATCATACAAAATGTGGAATAGACAACCACAATCGAGAGAGAGTTACTGAACTGGAAAAAGGAAGTAATACAATGTGTAAATAGTATCACAAGAGGAACATAGACTGCTGTGTACATGAACAATAACAGAATCGTTTTGTATTGTACATGGAACAAAGTGACGGACACATTAAGATTTGACTAGTAGAAGATGATGAAGTTGTTTTATTCAGAACTCCAGACGAAGAAGAAATAATATCTACAAGAAAGGGAGAAAAAACAAAGAACGCCCGGCGCACATCGTGCATCATCTCTTGTTCTTTGTTCCAAAGGGTCAGGGGTAAGCGGTTATGCTTATCTAATGGTATTGTGCTAGGAGCACAACACCCTGATGTGCCTGTAAAATGTTAAGGGTCTGCAGCTGGTAAATCCATGTGGAAGCCGTCAGGACTCCCTCAATATTGTAGAAATAGGTGAAGAAAAAAGGATTATATTCTCCAGCACTATTATAAAGCATAAATACAGTGTTCCGTGAATCCGGCTTTCCACACCATTCTTATGTCACACGCATAGTGTGGATAACCTGATTCTAGGAACACTGTACTTATGCTTTATAATAGCGCTGCAGAATATAATCCTTTTTTCTTTACCTATTTCTGAAGTAGAAATAATGGCTCATTTTATTCTGTTCCACGTGTTACCTTGATCTGCGTCCAATATAATTTCTGTTAGTCTTTGGTCACATGTTTTTTTTTTAGAGTATTTTATATGTGATAGGAATGTTCAATAACCCTCACACCTCTGGAGACCTATGTGTAACCTCTCGGAGGTTACATAGTTACATAGCTATTACGGCTGAAAAAAGACACATGTCCAAGTTCAACCAAGGGATGGGTAAGGGGAAATAAAACATTTCTACAAATAGGAGCTAATGTTTTTTTGTTCTAGGAATTTATCTAAGCCTTTTTTAAAGCCATCTACTGTCCCTGCTGTGACCAGCTTCTGCGGTAGACTATTCCATAGATTCACAGTTCTCACAGTAAAGAAGGCTTGTCGCCTCTGGAGATTGAACCTTTTTTTCTCCAGATGGAGGGAGTGCCCCCTTGTTTTTTGAGGGGGTTTTACATGGAACAGGATTTGACCATATTTTTATGTGCCATTCATATATTTATATAAATTAATCATGTCCCCCCTTAGTCGTCTTTTTTCAAGGCTAAATAGGTTTAGTTCTTTTAATCTTTCCTCATAACTTAGATTCTCCATTCCCCTTATTAGCTTTGTTGCTGTTCTTTGTATTTTTTCTAACTCCAGGGCATCCTTTCTATGAACTGGAGCCCAGAACTGAACTGCATATTCTAGATGATAATGGTAATATTACATCCCTGTCACGCAAGTCCATGCCTCTTTTAATGCACGACAATATCTTGCTGGCCTTTGAAGCATCTGATTGACATTGCATGCTGTTACTTTGTTTATGATTTACAAGTACACCCAGATTCGTCTCAACAAGTGACTCCCCCACTTAAAATTAAGTGTTTTTGCCCTCCCCATCTGTGTTGGTTTTTTACAGTATATATAAAATATAACCATATTATGATTGCTG
Organism: Rhinoderma darwinii; assembly: GCF_050947455.1. NCBI lineage: Eukaryota > Metazoa > Chordata > Amphibia > Anura > Rhinodermatidae > Rhinoderma > Rhinoderma darwinii. The sequence goes on along the minus strand of NC_134687.1, from coordinate 410,025,030 downwards.
TTACCGAAGTTTTCACGAACATTGATGTTTCCAACAAGCTCTGCATTATTAGAAATAACCAGATCCAACAGAGCTTCACCTCTAGTCGGGTCTTCCACAAACTGCCCCACAAAATTTTCCCTCAACAGGTTGAGGAAATGTCTCCCCTTTGTAGTTGAAGCCGTACCATGACACCAATTAATATCCCGGTAATTAAAATCTTCCATTATCACTACTGTACCCGCATGTGTAGCCTCCTTCGTTTGTTTATATAGCTGAACTTCCATCTCCTTAGTTATATTGGGGAGTCTATAGATTATACCAAAAGTTATTTTTTCAGTGTTTACCTCCCTTTGTAATTCCACCCACAAGGTTTCAACCTCCTCACAATCTTCACCCTCTCATTCACACTCGCCTTCATATCACTTCTCACATACAGACATACACTACCGCCTTCATATCACTTCTCACATACAGACATACACCACCACCTATCCTATTCGCCCTGTCTTTCCGAAACAGTGTAAAACCCTGTAGATTTACAGCCCAGTCATGTGAAGGTTGGTCCGAGCTCCCTTTATACACATGTTAAATATAATGCTCGCCAATATAATTCTACATTTCTTAATTTGTGATAAAAAATGTGCAAGACTGAGCAAGAGAAAAAATATGTTGAGTCCTCAATTTATGATAAAAGTAAAAGTCGTATTTAATGCTCACATGAAAAATACAAGACAGTAAAACTGCCAAAAAAATTTAAGACAAATGATTTGAAGAAAATGTACATGTTAATTGATCTTTAATTTCTTATTATTTTACAAATCTCCTTGATTATGATTCAAAACATACATTTTTCAATCATAATCTTCCTCTCCTATTTCATTCACTCTAAGGCTGGGTTCACACGTGGCGGAATTTCACTTAAATTCCGCTGCGGACACTCCGCAGCGTTAATCCGCAGCGGTGCCGTTTGTCCATTGACTTACACTTTAATTTAGCAGTGTTCGTTTAGACGAGGCGTAAAATTCCGCTGCGGAGCATAGGCTGCGGAGCGGAATTTGGTGTCCGCAGCATGCTCTGTCTGTTGCGGAGCAGTGGCGGACTCATGGCGGAATTTCTCCATTGACTTCAATGGAGAGTCAAAATTCCGCAATGAAGTCCGCAGATCTTATGTGTGCTGCGGAGCGTATTGGTTTTACTACCATGACATTTCTTCATTCTGGCTGGACCTATGTATTTCTAGGTCTACAGCCAGACTGAGGAAGTCAATGGGGCTCCCGTAATGACGGGAGCATTGCTAGGAGACGTCTGTAAATAGTCACTGTCCAGGGTGCTGAAAGAGTTAAGCGATCGGCAGTAACTGTTTCTGCACTCGGGACAGTGACTACCGATCTCAATATACATGTATCTGTTAAAAAATATATAAGTTCATACTTACCGAGAACTCCCTGCGTCTGTCTCCAGTCCGGCCTCCCAGGATGACGTTTCAGTCTAAGTGACGGCTGCAGCCAATCACAGGCCAAGCACAGGCTGCAGCGGTCACATGGACTGGCGCGTCATCCAGGGAGGTCGGGCTGGATGCCGAAAGAGGGACGCGTCACCAAGACAACGGCCGGTAAGTATGAAAATCGTTTACTTTCACTAGGGAAAGTGCTGTCCCTTCTCTCTATCCTGCACTGATAGGGAGAAGGGAAGCACTTTTCCCGCAGTCCGCAGCAGCTAGTCCGCATCAATGTACTGCACATTTTGTGCAGATCCGCAGCAGAATCTGCAACGTGTGGTCATGCCCTAATACTAAGTCCAGGACGGGAAGGCCGTGCGAGCTGGAGTCTCTGATGAGGGAGACGCTGGCAGGCGGCCAGGAGACTATGGCTGTCCGACGATGCGGAGCGGTGGCGATCCGCGGCCGCAGTCGTTAAACATTCGTATCACATTCACTCACTTTTCTGTAGGGACATGAGCTAATACCTTGTCAGCATGTTCCAGTCCCGATTCAGTATCTACTACAGAATTAGAATGTTTAATTTTCCTTTTTAACATTTCCTTTTAGATAATGTCTCATTTATTAATTTCTTCTTTTACTTAGCTATATATTTTTCTTATCTTACACATTATAAAAACCTGATATATAATACACAATAATGAATATTATAATAACAGTATTAGATTAATATTTTCAGTTGCTGTTTTTGCAGATGTTGAAATAGCTCTGAGATTTCCTTCAATACAATACAATCCTCCTATTCATTTTTCAACATGTACACAAGCATTTGACCAAAAAGAATATCATAATCGAGTGTCTATAGATAACATAATATCCTCAATCACGACACCCACTTGTGATCTATATTATTAGCTAGAGGCAGATATAACCTGCCCTTTCTCCCTTTTTTCATTGATTCTTCGGACACCTAGTCACATGTGACTTATCATCACTTAGTGATGGCGTCCTTGACAACTGAATTGATTTCGTCCCGAGTTGTTTGTGTATATAGTTACAATTGTGCCATGTGGATCGATGGATTCTCGCCATGGGTGTCGTGATTGAGGATATTATGTTATCTATAGACACTCGATTATGATATTCTTTTTGGTCAAATGCTTGTTTTCATTGTGCCGCAGAGACGACTGATTGCGGAGCATGCGCAGTAGCGTTCTAGGATCGTAACTGGAACCTGGAGTGTGGTGAAATTCCCTCCTTCGTTGTCCACTATAAGATTAACGATTGATGTATTGATATTAAGGATGGATTGAAGATGTATTGTATGTTGCATTTTTACACTTTTGGAGTATTATATAACAAGTTGAAGATTGTCATTAAGACTAATGTATGTTTCACCTGGGAGACCGGGTTCACGATTCTCACTGGCTATAACGGACCATGTGATTACTTGTATTCACCTATTTAACCCCTTAATGACCGCCGATACGTCTTTTTACGGCGGTCATTAGTGGGCTTTATTCTACAGCGCCGCTATTCTACGTCGCTGCTGTAGAATAAAGTAAACAGAGCAGGGAGCCGTGAAATCTCCCTGCTCTCAGCTGCCAGAGGCAGCTGAGGGCTGGGGGCGTCCCTGCTCTGCCGGGTGAGATCGATATTAGTATCGATCTCACCCGTTTAACCCTTCAGATGCGGTGCGCAATAGCGAGCACCGCATCTGAGTGGTTTTGGAGAGAGGGAGGGAGCTCCCTCTCATCTCACTGACATCCGGCGATAAAATCGCCGAGTGTCTGTGTCTTCTATGGCAGCCGGGGGTCTAATAAAGACCCCCAGGTCTGCCTGGAGCGAATGCCTGCTAGATCATGCCGCAGGCATGACCTAGCAGATGCCTGTCCGTTTTAAACGGACAGGCAGTAATACACTGCAATACAAAAGTATTGCAGTGTATTATAATAGCGATCGGAGGATAGTGAAGTCCCCTAGTGGGACTAGTAAAAAAGTTAAAAAGTTTAATAAAGTTAATAAAAAAAAAAAGTGAAACAAAAAAAATGAAAAACCCAGCTTTTCCCCTTACAAAATGCTTTACTATTAAAAAAAACTACAATAAAGCAAAATAGTTACACATATTTGGTATCGCCGCGTCCGTAACGACCCCAACTATAAAGCTGTTACATTATTTAACCCGCACTCTGAACGCCGTAAAAAATAAAATAAAAAACAATGGAAAAATTGCTGTTTTCTGTTAATCCTGACTTAAAAAAAATGTGATAAAAAGTGATCAAAAAGTCGCATCTACTCTCAAATGGTACCAATAAAAACTGCAAGTCGTCCCGCAAAAAACAAGACCTTATACAGCTATGCCGACGCAAAAATAAAAAAGTTACAGCTCTTCGAATGTGACAATGGAAAAATGTAAAAAATGGCTTGGACATTAGGGCCCAGAATGCAAGCAGGGGGAAGGGGTTAAAACGATGTTTTTAGACATAATGTTAGGCTTGACAAAGACCCCTCACTCACTAAGGGTCGAAACGTTGCCTGTCGTTTGTGGATGTCTTGACAATAAAAACCACTTTGAAGATTTGGAGACGTGTGCTGTTGTCCTACTATTTCTTTTGGAATATCCTGTGGATTTGTCATAAATGTACAGTACCTCGTGGGAAAACCCCTTTAAGTTTCAATCCTGCTTCATGCAACAATAGAAACAATTCTCCTAAAAGACACAAGTGAAAATATCTATCTCCCGTAGCCAAAACTATATCATACACATATTGCAATAGACCATAAGAGTTAGAAAACTTGATTAAAAATGGTAGGTAATAAATGTGCACCTCGTGGTAACCTATAGAATGCATATTGCTCAACCAAAAATGTAAAAGCAAACTTGTTTTGACAACTCTTTAATACCTGATACCTGTCAGGCCGAAAGCTGTGAAATGTCTCCGATAGGGCACATTTAGCTTAGCTAAGAAGAGTTCCTGTGGCTAAGATATACGATAAGCCAAGTAGGAATTAAATATACAATTTTGTTATTCGTAGCCAGATGCGTAATTCATTGGGCCATTGGCCTTTCTCAGCAGGATAGGCCATTCAAAGCGCATACTTTCTTCTCAGGATGTTTTCTCTTCTGCGATTATAGCTTTTTTTTCAAAGCGTTGTCCATTTTGTAGGCCCTTTGGCCCCCTGGAGGTGGAGACTTGAGCTTTTCCCTGGTAAACTTCCTGGTCCCTTGGCCACGGTAAAGAATATTGTCCAACTTTTTCCTCACCTTCCACAGAGAACTCTCCATTAGAATGATATATTGACTGGTGCTGTTGCCCATGACAACCCCTAGACTTTGCTGATAGAAGCGAGGCTGATTCTTTCATCTCAGAATGTATTTTTGGTCCTTAAATCATATCAGCTCACCTTGCAGAGATAGTTCGCCAGCAAGGTCACGAGGGCGACAATTTTGGCACCTAGAAGTTTATAGCTAACAGGCAGGGGGATATCACAATCTCTGCACCTACACTGCTTTCAATTGGAGGTTGCTTTTATTTTTTTTTAAAGACCACAGCTGGGGGTGTACATGGACCCTTGTTAAACAGCAGACATGCTCCAATATGTCTTGAGTATATTGCGCCTTCCCTTGCAGGCGGCTACTTCTGCGGCGGCTTAGATGTCTTCTCCGGAACCTGCTGAAGAAATCTAAGAAATTAATTAATTAGAAATTTATACCAAGAAAGAAAAAGGGAATACTGACTTTCATCTCAGCATGGATTTTTTGACAGAGTCCTTAACTCATATGAGCTCATCTTGCAGAGATGGGTCATCAGCAAGGACACGAGGCCGACAATCTTGGCACCTAGGAATTCATAGCTTACAAATATTAATTTTCTCAGGAATACTTTTATCTGAGAAACATTAAAAACTCAGAGCAACTCCGCCCCAACACGTGGAACGTCCCAAGGATTTCCTTGAGGGAGGAAAGGTTAATGTGCATTAGTGAAACACCAAGAAAAAAAAAATCGCAGGTGCATGCAGCAGCTTCAAAGACGGCATAGGGTTAAAGAACACACTTGTACACCTCACAGTTTAATCTAGGAAGTCTAGATTAAGGAGAACCTTTCACCTCCCCATACATGTGCAGCTGAGTGCAGCCTGTAATGGGGAGGTCTGCACAAACCCTGGGGCACTTTAAAAATAATTTCTACCTCCCTTCGATATTTAAATATTGGTGCCGCTATATTTGGCGCCCGATATTTAAATAATCCCCTCAATAGTCAACGGGGCATGTATTGTCAGGGGGCGTGTTACTATGGCCAGAGGCGTAGCTAGGTTCTCCAGCACCCGGGGCAAAGATTCAGTTTGGCGCCCTCCCCCCAACATCTCCTTCCCCCTCGCCGTGTTTGTTTTCTCTACCAAATCGACGTGTCATTTCTTTTTATGTAACGCGAGCATAAAATTATTTGTACATTTCACAAGCAATATGGTTCTATACACAACACCAGAACCAAGCTCACTACATATATACAACACCAGCACAAATACAGCTCAATTTAGTGCAACCCCTGCCGTATAGGTGTGTTCGGCGTAAAACTACAGCTCCCAGCATGGCCCGAACAATGGTAAGGATATGCTGGGAGATGCCGTTTCACAAAAAATAAATCCTATCATAATCATCTCGCTGCAGATCATACAGTGACTACAATACTGATTGGAGGCAGAATGAACATTTACATTAGGTGACTCACTGGTGACATCTCAGATTCTAGTTCTTTCTCTCCATCCGGTCCAGACCTCTATGACGACTTCACCCGGTCACAGCCCATTTCTGCAGTTTGCCGCTCAGATGTCTTCAGCTTCTCACTTTTCCAACATTTATGCACCTATAAATAAATATAAAGTTCTCATTATACCACACACTACGTCCCTAAATATAATAGCGCCAAACACTGCACCTCTAATTATAATAGCACCATACACCCTGTCCCACACACACACTGTGCCCCCTGTAGATAGTGCCTGCCATAGAGCCCCTGTAGATAGTGCCCCCATATAGACCACCCCTGTATATAGTGTCCCACAAATAACTCCCCCTATAGTGCTCTACAGATAGCCCACCCTGTATATAGCCCCCTGTAGATATAGCCCACCCCTGTATATAGAGCTCTACAGATAGCCCAACCATGTATGTAGCCCCCCTGTAGATATAGCCCACCCCTGTATATAGTGCTCCACATATAGTCCACCCCTGTATATAGTGTTTCACAGATAGCCCACCCCTGTATATAGCCCCCCCTTGTACATATAGTCCACCCCTGTATATAGTGCTCCACTAGATAGTCCACGCCTGTATATAGTGCCCCACAGATAGCCCACCCCTGTATATACTATATACAAGGGTGGGCTATCTGTGGAGCACTATATACAGGGGTGGACTATATGTACAAGGGGGCTATATACAGGGGTGGGCTTTCTGTGGAGCACTATATACAGGGGTGGGCTATCTGTGGAGCACTATATACAGGGGTGGGCTATCTGTGGAGCACTATATACAGGGGTGGACTATATGTACAAGGGGGCTATATACAGGGGTGGACTATATGTACAAGGGGGCTATATACAGGGTTGGGCTATATCTACAGTGGGACTATAGCTACAGGGGGACTATATACAGGGGTGGGCTATCTACAGGGGGACCATTTCTGCAGGGGGACCATATCTACAGGGGGACCATATCTACAGGGGGACCATACACAGGGCTGGGATATACACAGGGCTGGGATATACACAGGGCTGGGATATACACAGGGCTGGGATAAACACAGGGCTGGGATATACACAGGGCTAAGATATACACAGGGCTTGGATATATCTGCAGGGGTGGGCTATACACAGGGGGGCTATATCTACAGAGGGAGGCTATATACAGGGGTGGGCTATACACAGGGGGGCTATATCTACAGGGGTGGGCTATACACAGGGGGGGCAATATACTGGGGTGGGCTATCTATGGAGCACCATATACAGGGGTGGGTTATATCTACAGGGGGCTATATACTATATAGCCCACCCCTGTATATGGTGCTCTATAGACAGCCCACTCCAGTATTCAGCCCAGCCCTGTAGATATAGTCCCCCTGTATATAGCCCAGCCCTGTAGATCTAGTCCCCCTGTATATAGCCCAGCCCTGTAGATATAGTCCCCCTGTATATAGCCCAGCCCTGTAGATATAGTCCCCCTGTATATAGCCCAGCCCTGTAGATATAGTCCCCCTGTATATAGCCCAGCCCTGTAGATATAGTCCCCCTGTATATAGCCCAGCCCTGTAGATATAGTCCCTCTGTATATAGCCCAGCCCAGTAGATATAGTCCCCCTGTATATAGCCCAGCCCTGTAGATATAGTCCCCCTGTATATAGCCCAGCCCTGTAGATTATAGTCCCCCTGTAGATAAAGTCCCCCTGTATATAGCCCAGTCCTGTAGATATAGTCCCCCCGTAGATAAAGTCCCCCTGTATATAGCCCAGCCCTGTAGATATAGTCCCCCTGTAGATATAGTCCCCCTGTATATAGCCCAGCCCTGTAGATATAGTCCCCCCATAGATAAAGTCCCCCTGTATATAGCCCAGCCCTGTAGATATAGTCCCCCTGTATATAGCCCAGCCCTGTAGATATAGTCCCCCTGTAGATAGAGACCCCCGTAGATAAAGTCCCCCTGTATATAGCCCAGCCCTGTAGATATAGTCCCCCTGTAGATAAAGTCCCCCTGTATATAGCCCAGCCCTGTAGATATAGTCCCCCCGTAGATAAAGTCCCCCTGTATATAGCCCAGCCCTGTAGATATAGTCCCCCTGTAGATATAGTCCCCCTGTATATAGCCCAGCCCTGTAGATATAGTCCCCCCATAGATAAAGTCCCCCTGTATATAGCCCAGCCCTGTAGATATAGTCCCCCTGTATATAGCCCAGCCCTGTAGATATAGTCCCCCTGTAGATAGAGACCCCCGTAGATAAAGTCCCCCTGTATATAGCCCAGCCCTGTAGATATAGTCCCCCTGTAGATAAAGTCCCCCTGTATATAGCCCAGCCCTGTAGATATAGTCCCCCCGTAGATAAAGTCCCCCTGTATATAGCCCAGCCCTGTAGATATAGTCCCCCTGTAGATATAGTCCCCCTGTATATAGCCCAGCCCTGTAGATATAGTCCCCCCATAGATAAAGTCCCCCTGTATATAGCCCAGCCCTGTAGATATAGTCCCCCTGTATATAGCCCAGCCCTGTAGATATAGTCCCCCTGTAGATAGAGACCCCCATAGATAAAGTCCCCCTGTATATAGCCCAGCCCTGTAGATATAGTCCCCCCATAGATAAAGTCCCCCTGTATATAGCCCAGCCCTGTAGATATAGTCCCTCTGTATATAGCCCAGCCCAGTAGATATAGTCCCCCTGTATATAGCCCAGCCCTGTAGATATAGTCCCCCTGTATATAGCCCAGCCCTGTAGATATAGTCCCCCTGTATATAGCCCAGCCCTGTAGATATAGTCCCCCTGTAGATAGACACCCCCGTAGATAAAGTCCCCCTGTATATAGCCCAGGCCTGTAGATATAGTCCCCCTGTATATAGCCCAGCCCTGTAGATATAGTCCCCCTGTAGATAAAGTCCCCCTGTATATAGCCCAGCCCTGTAGATATAGTCCCCCTGTAGATATAGTCCCCCTGTATATAGCCCAGCCCTGTAGATATAGTCCCCCCATAGATAAAGTCCCCCTGTATATAGCCCAGCCCTGTAGATATAGTCCCCCTGTATATAGCCCAGCCCTGTAGATATAGTCCCCCTGTAGATAGAGACCCCCGTAGATAAAGTCCCCCGTGTAGACAAAGTCCCCCCCGCAGATACAGCCACACACTTCTATTACAATTTTAAAAAATAAATAAATTTAAACTCACCTTATTCCCGCTCCCACGCCGTCCGGCAGCCATGGAGACCTGCTCTCTTCTGCGCAGGTTTCCAGGGGGTTGAACGCGGCGTCTATGAAAGGAGCTGATTGGCTGGGCAGGATGACTTTCCCTGTCAGTCAGTCAGCCCCTTTCATCGACGGAAGCGTCACTGGTACAGAAGGTACCAGTCGCTTCATTCGTGGAAAGGCGCTGAATGGCCGGGCACGGAACGTGCCCGGTCATTCATTGCTTCTAATTGTACCTGTGTCCTTGCGACACAGGTACAATTATAGTGCAGGAGCAGGTGGCGCTTGCGCCCCCCTCTGAACTGCGCCCGGGGCACGTGCCCCGCCTGCCCCCCCCCCCCTAGCTACGCCCCTGACTATGGCTGTGACACTGTCCCATCAGATATGGAAAGTGTTACAGAAAAAGAGAGGAGAGAGAGTGTGCGCGCGCGCATGCTCTCTCACTCTTCAGCTTTGAAGATCAGTCTTCTGCCGAACTGGCAAGCGGCGTGTCACTGCTACGGACAGTGTAAGAGCTGGGTTCAAATGGAGCTACAGAATATTATGGTGCAGTCACACGTGGTGTACTTGCTTTGTAACTCTTTAAACTATATAATGTAAGCCTATGGAAAAAATATTCTGCAATACAAGAACTAGAGAAAACTCTCTGTTTCAGAATAGTTTTTCATATGCATATATTGTAGTTTTCCGCAGCATATGTTTATGAAGTGGAAATACAAGACAAGTATGTCACGTGTAACTGCAGTCTTAATCTAGCTTCAGTAAGCTTAAGGCTGGGTTCACATTGTGCGTGTTTTGTTGTGTTTTTTTATAAATGCTGAAAAGAAAAATGCATTTGAAAAATACATGTGTTTTTTAAATACCAATTCAATTTTACAAAGTATTTCAGCTTTCAGTTTTTAATGTATTATTCACAGGCTTACAGATAAAACAGATTATACGGATAGACATATATATATATATATATATATATATATATATATATATATATATATATATATATATATATATATATATATATATATATATATGTGTGTATATATATATATATATATATATATATATATAAAATGAAACAACGCATGCATTTTCACTTTACTTTTTCTTTCCTGCATAACAAACATGCACAAGAGAATCCAGCCTCAACTAATGGCACCGGAAGTAGCTATGGCAATTTTTGGAAGCCTCCAATTTATACACATTTATTAAATTAATACAGCAACAATGCGCGGCCATAAACAGGCAATATCACAGCTGCGTCAAACATGGTGCCAGCGCAGCGCAGCTGCTGGCTGCTTTCCTGCCGGGTGCCGCACCATGTGACCTGTCTTTTTTTTTTCAGAGGGGGGGCAATCTATCAAATTTGAAAAGGGCATCTGCATTATATTTTTTTAATAATATTAACTTAAATTGCTTTGAGGACATTCAAGTATGACAATAATAATAAAGAAAAACTGAGAAAAATGGACACAAAAATAAGAAAAATTAACACAAAGTGATAAGTGATGTATCAGTAATGTACACATACAGTATCTAAAATAAATTTGTTTAAATAGATACGTGTACACTATGTTAGTTAATTTTTTTCTACAACAGTTAAGGAAAATTAATTTGTGTTCTCTCTTCTCCCTATGCTGAACATCAAAACTATATATGTTCTATTAATGCACAATAATGGAGCACAATATTTTCTGGAAATAAAACAAGATTTAATATATTAGAGTACAGCAACAATATAAATGTTAGTGATAATAATAAAGTAAATAATAAATATAAATAAGACAGTAAACAGCGAATAAAGAAGATAGTAAAAAAATGTGAAATAAAAGGTTAATGTAGGGATAAAACTATCAATGGAATTTTATTATTTCATTTAATATTATTTATTTTTTTCTAAATCAATTTAGTTTTTTGAATATTTATTATAGTAGAGGTGATAAAACATCATGATATATATCCTTCTCCAGTCAGTATTGGGAACCTAGGAGGAGTCTCTTATGCAAAAAACAAACAAAAAAACGTATCTGAGTGAGTATATAAACGTTGAAGGTTTTTTTCTTCTTATGTTCAGCTTCTAAAGTATTCCAGTTACAATGGAACTTCTTTTACTTCTCGTATTTATTTCCCCAATATGTAAGACATAAAATAGATACTGTAATCCTAACAATGATGATGACAGGCTACTATGAGCCATGTTGCTTAATATATTCTCTGTATTACAGGTGTCTTCTCTCAGACAATCCGGGAGTCAGGTCCAGGACTTGTGAGACCTTCACAGCAGATGAAACTGACCTGTACGGTCTCTGGGTTTGAGTTAACCAGCTATGATATGAACTGGATCAGACAAGCTCCTGGGAAAGGATTGGAATGGATTGGAGTAATATGGGCTGGTGGTAGCGCTTATTATACTGATTCACTGAAGAGCAGAACCACTATCACAAAAGACAACTCCAAGAAGGAGGTCTATCTCCAGATGAATAACATGGAGACTGCAGACACTGGAATGTATTACTGTGCAAGACACACATAGATATAAAGTAATGAGGAGATCATACAAAATGTGGAATAGACAACCACAATCGAGAGAAAGTTACTGAACTGGAAAAAGGAAGTAATACAATGTGTAACTAGGATCACAAGAGGGACACCGACTGCTGTGTACATGAACAATAAAATAATCGTTTTGTATTGTACATGGAACAAAGTGGCGGACTCATTAAGATTTGACCAGTAGAAGATGAAGAACTCCCTACAAGATGAAGTAATGGCTGATTTAATTCCGTTTCTGCTCCCAATATAATATCTGTAACAGTTTTTGGTCACATGGTTTTTCAGAGTATTTTACATGTGATAGTTGGACTGGGTAAAGGAGGTTGGTTCTATTTCAGGCAGCTGTATCAAGCCTTTATGTCAGAAGATCATGGAGCAATGAGGATTGTGGAAGTTCCAGAATTTGTTAAATTAATGATGAATTCACTTTCTAAGAAGGGGCTGTCGTTTAAATTATATAAATCCTATATGAGGCAGAGGTTGGTAAGGAATCCAGGTAAATCCAGGAAGTACTGGGAAGAGATTCTAGGTACTAGAGATGGTAGAGAATTGCCTCTGCTATTAAGGGGTCTCAAAAAAGTGTCAACCAGCCTGGCCCATAGGATATCACAATTTTTTATTGTTCACAATCTACATTTTTCCCCAGCCAAGAAAGCCAAATTCTATGGGCATCAGGAAGCCAGGTGCCCTAAATGTCATAGTCTAGAAGCTGATAACCTGCATCTACTATGGATGTTCTCAAAAATAAATATGTTCTGGGAAGAGATCTGTAATGATATTTCTGGCATTTTTCAAGTAAGAATTTTTCTAGACCTTTGGATTTGTTTATTGGGAGCTCTGGAGGTGGAAGAGGGGTCAGCAGGGAGAACTATGGCAGTGGGAAAATTACTTTATTATGCTAGGAAGTGTATTTTATTGAATTGGAAGAGTAAAAGCCCTCCATCGGTAGATAAATGGGTTAAATACACCAATAGAATTATAATCTTGGAAAATAATGATTTTAGAAAGAAAGGGAAAATCTCTTTTTTCTTCTCAGATTGGGCCCCTTGGATTCAGTGTCGGTTTGAGGCCCTGGAAAGGGAAGTGTTGGAGGCGATGTAGCGGAGGGGGAAGAGAAAGTGGTTTGGAGATATTATTATTTTATTATTTATTATTTAAATTATTATTATTTTTTTTTTTTTTTTGGGATGGGGGTATATAATGTTTGTCATAACTGCTATGAGGTTTTGTGAAGAAACTAAGCAGCTGTACATTGTTGGTTCATATTTTTTTGTGCTGAGTTAAAACTATCTAGTGATATGCTCTGTTTTTTATAGGGGTTATAGAGTATATGTACTCAGTAAAGTCGAGGTAAGAAAGTGGAACTATTATATATTGGCGATTTATTTCTATGGTACTAGTGCATAGAGATGAGCACAATGAATGTAGGTTGTTGGTTTCGGGTCATGTTGTTAATATTTATTGTTGTATACAGGGTATATGCAATATGTACAGTTGTTTTTTTTGTATTTGAAATTTGTCTTAAAAATAAAACACTTGGGAAAAAATGGTGGGGATTGAAGCTGACTTCGGTCCCCGCAATTACAGCAGGATGTCAGTTGTAAGATACAGCTGACATCCGTGAATGATGGCACCGACTCAGCTTCTGAGCCGGTGCCATGTATTTGTCGTAGGTATACGACATTTTGCGGGAAGCACTGGCTTTCCATTACGTATACTTACGACAAATGTCAGGAAGGGGTTAAGAAAGTTGAAAAAAGCATAGGTAGCTACTATAAAATATAACCTTTAATAATTACCCCTAAAATCAGGTATATAAACACACAGGACAAACAGAAAAAATAAATGGTATGTGGAGACCTCCAGTGTACGATAACTGGAGGAGCCCCTAAAATATGCACCTACTATAAAACAGTAGTATGTGCAGCAATGAGATCAGATGCATATGAAATCTACCAAAATCAGCACACTATGAGTTAATGTTTATTGAAAAAATGGGTGGATCTTACCAGAATCAATTTTGACGGTCTGTGCTCAAAACATATAGATGGAGAAAACTCAGACGCTAGGAGATAGGGATTTTATAATCTGGTGACAGAGCCTCTTTAATTAGACGTGGGACGTTTTATTTTCAAAATGGATTTTAATAATTTTTGTACAGTCTTAACATAATTTTAACATTGTTTTATAGTATATATATGTACTGTATTCTATTTTATTATTTATTCACTATTGTAAAACTTTCAACAAATACTGGCAGAGGAACGGGAACGCACCACTCCCACTATGAACTATCACCTGTACCTTTGACCCAAATGTGGTTGTCGGTCAAGTGAGCGTTTAAAGAACGCACTCTGCTGAGTTTTCATAAGCCTGATGAAGACCTAAGTCCTAGGTCGAAATGCGCAGATTCCAGAACCATATACAGAGACATATGCTGTTATCTTACACATGTCTTTTTAATGAAACAAAGGCGGTTTATACTTTACCCACTGAGAGGCCTTTCCGTTACTGGGGGAAGTGGCTGACTTCTAACGTGAGTGCAGGAGCACCTTTAGCAAGGAGTGAACATTTTCAAGTTTCTTTAGACCTATTCCCCACATCGGATCCCGCTGAGTATACAGCCACCGATGTCCACGCCGAGGGCCAGCAGACTGCCTAAGTATGGAACACAATGGCTCCACATGCTAGATGATCGAGTTGTGCTGACCTTCCAGCAAAACTATAGAAGGTTAGTGCACTTCTTATAAACACACTTTTGCTAGTACCATCCACCTCTGAATCAACGGTATTACTTTAGAGGAGCGCTTTGTGTCTGTATTTTTTTTCCCCATGTACGTGTCAGGTTACAAATGAGGGAACTTTGGGAGGGACATTAGGCAGTAGCCTTAACAAGACAATGTCATGGAGGATTCTGATGTACGGATCTACTGATGACAAGGCTTGAATCTCCTCTATTCTATTGATAAATGTTATGCCAGGAGGAATAACCTTTTAGGATAGGCAATTATGTGGGATCTCTTCCAGAGGTTCAGAGGTGGATGAGCATAAACTTCTTAGGACTGAAGCAGAGACCCATTTTGCCACAGGTCTGAGGTTGGTAGGTCTCATTCTAGAAGACCCTCTCAGGAACCTTGTCAGCAAGGGTTTTCGTGACAATGATCTTACCCAAAAATGGCGACAGGACTTAAGTCTTTTTTCAATTCCTTCCTGCAGGAAGTCTAGGATGTTGTTAATCCGTGGGTTGAAACTATCCACTCCTTGAGTGGAATACCAAGCTGAAATATTTAGACCTGGGTTGTGAACAGGTTTTCATAAATACAATGGAGAGCCCTTTAGATAATTTAATAGGGGCTGGTCAACCTACAAGCTGTCAGTTGAATCTCTTCAGGTGCTGGCAGAGTTTGGCACCCTGAGCCACTAAGTTCTGCACTGGTTAAACTGGTCAGTTACACCCTCGACTCATCTAATTCGTTTTGAATACCATAATCTCTGTGGCAAGAACGGTATAATAGCTTTTACTGTGGTCCAGTCTTGCCTGATTTTCATCGATATTCTGGGTAACATGGAAACCAGTGGGAAAACGTAGGCCAGCCTGGACCTCCTAGAGATGTACAGGGCATCCACCGCCAAGGGATTTTCCCCCTGATAAATGTCGAAAAATGTTACTAACTTGGCGCTCAACCTGTTTGCCATTAGATCAATATCTGAACTCCCCATATACTGGTGATCTGCTTGAAGATCTCTATATTCAGGGATAATTCTCCAAGGATTGTTTTGTTTTTGTTTTTTTTTAACTTGGTAACAGCACTCCACATATTTGGTTCAGGTGATTTTAATTAGGGAATTACCTTATAAGTGTTTCTGCTCCTGCCTGTGCTCTAAGCTGGCCACTAGGAGCGCATGAAAAGGTGAGCTTTTTCAATCCATTCACATGTTGTGGTACTGTGTGGTTGTGTCTGTTGCTGTGGTACTGCACTTGTGGGGGGATTTGGCTCAGAGCCAAGAAGGCATGGCGTGGCCTGACAGCATGGGTGCTTTTGGGCCTCTGATCTGCTCCCTCTGCAAGAGTGGTATTGCGGTGAGAGAGACCGCTATGCGGTGCTGCAACCAGTAGAGCAGGGACCCACTTTTTGAGAGGTTGCCGTGAAGTGGCAAGTGGGCTTATACAATTTGATCAAAATTAATTTAACAAAGAACCTCGTACATGTTTATAAATTTTTGCCTAGCAGCTATAGATCAATGCATTACAAGTGGATGTGCGGTCCATGTCTAGTCTCACATACTGAAATTCTCCCGGGATTGCTTGATCTTGACTCAGTGAGTCGGCAATAATGTCGAGGGAGCGTGAAATATATACAACAGACAGGGTAGGTTCAACTCTGTCCATGTCAAGATCTTTCCCACTTCCTTATGGGGTTCTAATCAGGTGCCACCCTGCCTGATGTTATGTTGTCTGACCTTAAACGGACTGCTTTCCCCTGGATTTGCAGAGCAATGTAAGAGAGAACATATGATATGGCTTTGAGTTCCTTTAGGATCAAGCACATAGACCTCTAGAGGGGACTTGTTGCATCCCGGACTGTATAATCCTCCAGGTTAGCACCCAGCCTGGTTGAGAAGCATCTGTAGTCAACAAGATCCAGAGAGATGCTGGGTCAAGGACCTCCCATTTCTGAGATGTTTCCACATCTGACAGATTCAAGAGATTGAAATGACAAGGTACACCTACTGTTCAACCACTCCAGGCCGCGTTACCTTAGGTTCTGAATCTCTCTCCGTAGTTGTAATAAGTGCCCTAAGGCCCAAAGAACTGCCTCTTCAGCTGCTCATATGAAACGTAAGACCCTCTGCTGTTAATATTCTTTCTCATTAAGTGGGAGGAATGGAGAATATCTCTTCTGAATTTATAACAAAGCAGTGTTCTTGATAGGGGAATTTCCGACTTTTCCCAATTTATTATCCAGCAGCATTGGACAGTAGTTTTAAATGGAGCATCTGATGAATTGTCGAGGTATGGATCCACAGATACCCCCTTTGTTCTTACAGCAACTATAGCAGACACCACATTAGACAAGGTGTGAGGAGCCGAAGAGATCCTGAACAGAAGAGATGTGAATTGCAGGGTGCTTGTCACTGCCTTTTAGCTACACAGCTATTCTTAGATATTTTCTGAAAGGCAGGAAAATACGAATGTAAAAGATATACATACTCTAAGACCTGAGAGGCCATAAAATCTCCTTTTCATGGATCTAAATCAAGGGTCTCGAACTCGGCCGGGTAAGTGGGCCGCATATAGAAAAAATGGGAAGTTGACGGGCCGCATTACTTTCAAATTTGATACAATACAAAAATGATTGTTAATCAATTAGCTTTTTGAACTACTATAACACTCTATACCATAGTGCCCTCCGTGGATGCTGCCACAGTGCCCTCCACGGATGCTGCCACAGAGCCCTCCGCGGATGCTGCCACAGAGCCCTCTGCGGATGCTGCCACAGTGGTGTCAGGGGCTTGCCCAGAGCTGGAGTCCCGGAGCAGAGCCGCTTCTAACACTCTGCCCGGGATTCCAGCTCTGCTCCCGACATCACTGTCCATATATGGACAGAGATGTCAGTTGCAACCCCAGAGCTGGAGTACCGGGCAGAGCGCTAGTAGGCTCTTCCTGGGACTCCAGCTGTGCTCCTGACATCGCTGGGACTCCTGCTCTGGGGAATTGTCGATGTATGAACAGCGATGTCAGAGGCTTCCCCAGAGTCCCAGAGCAGAGCCTAAACTAGCGCTCTGCCCGGGACTCCAGCTCTGGGGATGCCCCAGACATCGTGTGTCCAAACCTGGACACCGATGTCAGGGAATTCCACGGAGTCCTGGAGCAGAGCCGATACTAGCGCTCTGCCCGGGTCTCCGCTCTGAAGAAGACCCTGACACACTGTCCATATATGGACACCGATGTCAGGGAATTCCACAGAGTTCAGGAGCAGAGCTGATACTAGCGCTCTGCCCGGGACTCCGCTCTGGGGAAGACCCTGACACACTGTCCATATATGGACAGCGATGTCAGGGAATTCCACAGAGTCCCGGAGCAGAGCCGATACTAGCGCTCTGCCCGGGACTCTGCTATGGGGAAGACCCTGACACACTGTCCATATATGGACAGTGATGTCAGGGAATTCCACAGAGTCCCGAAGCAGAGCCTATACTAGCGCTCTGCACTAGACTCCGGCTCTGGGGAAGCCCCAGACATCGTGTGTCAATTTATGGACAGCGATGTCAGGGAATTCCACAGAGTCCCGGAGCAGAGCCTGTACTAGCGCACTGCACGGGACTCCGGCTCTGGGGAAGCCCCAGACATCGCTGTTCATATGTGGACAGCGATGTCAGGGAATTCCAGAGTCTCGGAGCAGACCCTATACTAGCGTCTCTGTGTCCCGCGGGCTACAGATGAGAGCCCCAGGGGCCTCATGCGGCCCGCGGGCCGTGTGCTTGAGATCCCTGATCTAAATGTATCCTATATGGATTACTTCTTGCTGAAGAATCTGAGGTCGATACCTTTCCTTCATTTGCCTGAAGGATTAGGAGCTAGAATTACAGGGGAATAAACTCCAGTTCGTCTCCCAGAAGTAGGGACCTACTCTATAATCTTTCTTTCTAGGAATTGTAGAAGGTAAACTTCCAGTATGACCTGATCTAAAGGAGAAGTACGAGAAATCTTCCTGGAGGAAGCAAATAGCCAGACTCCATGATCTTCAACCCCAGGAAAAGATTATATTTCCCAGCTTCAGAAGAATATAGAAGAGGCTGGACGCAGCCGCAGGCTTAAGGGAAGCCGGCATGACCGCCCTGGTAGGGAAAGGGTTAATGAGGTGAGGGAGAGTTGAAAGAAGCTAAGGAGGGACGGGGAGGAGTTAAGGGGGACGGGGGGCCGTTCTGCGCTTCCCGCTGTTTCTCGGCATTGAGCCGGAAGCAGCGGGAGGAGTAACATAGCACAAGCAAGCTCCCCGTTGCCCGTGCTTTTAGTGATGGCAGAAGCCCTCATGTTAGAGCGGCTGCGTGCCGCTGCTGTGCACCACTGTCCCGGATGGCTAGAGGAGACCGTGGCTGCCATAACGAGGATCCCGGACGCCGTTTCGCCACGCCGGGCACGGCGTTCGGGGTCTGTTGAAAAGGACAGGCTCCCCTCCCCCGGCCCCCGGCCCCCTTACAAGCATGGCTATGGCGGCGGGGGGGGAGTCGGCAACAACCGCTCCTGCGCTGGGCAGGCAGAGAGCGGTGCCAGGGGTGACGGCGACGCAGGCTGGGTCGACCCGTCCCTCTCGGCGGTCCCGACCTCCAGAGCGCCTCAGTCCGGAGGTAGTCCCGCGGACACGGCGTCGCAGAGGGAGCCCGATCCCGGACGCTGCAGGCCAGGCAGCTGGGAGGACCGCCCCTTCCCAGGCCCTGCGTCCTGGCAGGAATCCCAGGCCGCGACGGGGTCCGGCGGTAAGCAGGGAGTCGCAGGCTGGGCTCCCTGTCACCCCTCCCCCATCAGATGGAAGATTTGGAGGACAAGGTACGGCCGCCCCGCATGGTGATGTTCCGGCCAGGGGGCAGGCTTCGTCAGGATCGGCTAGACGGACGCCTAGAGCTGCAGCGACGTCGAGGCAACAGGTCAGGTCGGAAGTCTGGGTCCCGGCGGTCGGGCGGCAGGTTGCCGGCCCATCGGTCAGCGCGTCCTCATCCCCGTTCCGAAGATGTCGTTGGGAGGGACAGTCGTCGGCGAGAGAAGAACTGGAGGAAGGTGAACTGGACGTGTATCGTCGTGGTCAGGATGGTCCGGCTGACGGGAACACAGCGCCTGTGCAGCCCGGTGAGTGTATAACTCCATCATTGTCTTATCCAGCGATTTTTATGTCGGGTGTCGGCGGGGGGGCTGCTAGCATTGCATCGGGGGCCGGTAGTGGCGCGGGCGGACGCGACGGAGCGGGTTTGGCAGATTTAGTGGGTTGCTTACGGGAGCTGGTGGGGCGCCTGGATAGGGCCGCGGCGCCGGTAGTAACGGAAGTGTCTCCTGCGATAGTTTGGGAAGGCCCCAGGGACGTGGGATCGTTACAGGCGCGTCCTGCGGTGGCGGTTAGAGAGGCGGTCGCGGTGTCGGTACAGACCGAGGCACAGAAGGACGGCGATCGAGTGCGTATGGACGATCGTGCTCGGGGGGAGGTGTATGTTTGTTTTGAGGGTCCGTTGGGGGCGCATTTAAAGCAGGAGGTGCGTGATCGGATCTGGAAAGACGAATACGTTGAAATTTTTTCTCTCTTGCCACTGGCTAAATTTAATTTGGATAAGAGCAAGCGGGATGAGAGTAAAAAGGACGGTATAGGCTGTATGCGGCGGTATAGGCTGATCCCGCAGACGTTCGTTAATTGGTCGCAGGCGTTCGCCATATTGGCTAGTGTGATAGGGGAAAAGGCGCCGGAAAATTGTTCGGCGCTGTTTTGTTATTTTGATGCCATTGGGGAGGCTCATAGGGCGTATGGGGGTCAGGCGTGGCTGCGATATGATGAGCAATTCCGTCAGCGGAAGGCGGTTCGGCCGGCGATTCGGTGGGACCAGAAGGATATTGCTCTCTGGTTACGGGTTACGGCTCCGGTTAGGCAGCCCTTTCCCGGGAGCGGTGGCCAGGGAGGCCAGTCTAGTCAGAGTGGACAAAGCGGCGGGGGAAAGGCGGGGTTTTGCTGGCAATTCAATGAAGGCCAGTGCAAGTTCGGGGCCACGTGCAAGTTCAAGCACGTGTGCTCCGAGTGTAATGGTGCATCACACGGGGCGGCAAAATGTCTGCGAAAAAAGAGGTCAGGGAACCAGCATGGGGCTGGTCAAGGGGGTGTCGCCGGTGAGGGTGGAAAGGATGGCCCCTTATCTAAGTGAGTATCCGGATAGGGCGGCAGCTAAGTTGCTTTATGAAGGGTTTAGTGTTGGTTTTGTTATTCCTCCGCCTCCTTATGAGGTTCCGGTTACGCGGAGAAATTTAAAATCGGCTTACTTGCATGCGGAAGTCGTGTCGGAAAAGTTGTTAAAAGAAGTTTCGTTGGGGCGCATGTCGGGGCCATTTGTGGAGTCGCCGGTGAAAGATTTAGTTGTATCCCCTTTGGGTATTGTCCCTAAACGCGAGCCCGGAAAGTTTCGTTTGATTCAACATTTATCGTATCCCAAAGGTTCGTCGGTAAATGACGGGATTGATCACGAGTTGTGTTCCGTAGTTTATACCTCATTCGATAAGGCGGTGGGGTTAGTGCGGGCTGCGGGTCCGGGGGCGCTGCTAGCAAAAACCGACATCGAGGCGGCGTTCAGGTTGTTGCCGGTCCATCCAGAAAGCCAACGGCTGTTGGGTTGTTTTTGGAATGGGGCCTTTTACGTGGATCGGTGCCTTCCGATGGGGTGTTCTCTTTCTTGTGCATACTTCGAGGCGTTTAGTAGCTTCGTGGAGTGGGTAACGAGGGGTGTATCCGGGGTCGATTCGTTGATCCATTACTTAGATGATTTTTTGTGTGTTGGCCCGGGGGGTTCGCCGGTTTGCGGTAATTTGCTTCATGCCCTTCAGAAGGTGGCGAGGGATTTTGGGATCCCTTTGGCGCCGGAAAAAACGGAGGGCCCGGTAGCGACGATTTGTTTCTTGGGAATCGAAATTGACTCGGTGGCAATGGAGTGTCGGCTCCCGGCGGATAAGTTGGGTGCTTTGAGGCTGGAGGTGCGACGGGCTTGTAGAAGGAAGAAAATGTCGCTGAGGGAGCTTCAGTCGCTGCTGGGGAAGTTGAATTTCGCCTGCCGGATTATGCCGATGGGGAGGGTGTTTGGTAGAAGGTTGGCGGCGGCAACGGCGGGAGTGCGGGCGCCGCATCATTTTGTGCGGCTCAAGGAGGAGCACCGAGCTGATCTTCAGGTTTGGGATGACTTCTTGGGCCAGTACAATGGTCGCTCGCTATGGATGGCCCCAGCGCAGGATACGAGTGATCTGAATATTTTCACGGATGCGGCTGGGGCGGGTGGCTTTGGAGCTTACGGGGGAGGTCCGTGGTGCGCAGGTCAATGGCCGGCTAGCTGGGTGTCCAGTGGACTCACGCGGAATCTGGCCCTGCTCGAGCTGTTTCCCATCGTGGTGGCGGCTACCATTTGGGGGGACAGGCTCAGGGATAAGAAGGTCCGTTTTTACTGCGACAACATGGGGGTGGTGCTTGCCATTAATAACATCACGGCGTCCTCTCCTCCGGTAGTTCAATTGTTGCGACATTTAGTGTTGGTGTGTTTGTCATTGAACGCGTGGGTGGTGGCGGTGCATGTCCCGGGTGTAAGGAATTGTATTGCTGATGCTCTTTCTCGCTCGCAGTGGGACCGGTTTCGGCAATTGGCCCCGGGAGCGGAACGTCTCGGTTTGGCTTGTCCGGAGCATCTTTGGGATCTGGTATCGGTCCCGTAGAGCAGCTGTTACAAAGGTCTTTGGCGCGCACGACGTGGAGTGCTTATGCTGCTTGTTGGAGGCAGTGGGAGGAGTGGGTAAGAGAGTTGGGTGATGTCAATACGGATAGAGACAGGTTGGTGGCACTTTTGTATTGGTTAGGGGATGCCTGGGAGGCGGGGTTTTCAGTAGCGAAGGTGAACCGGTTCATATCCGCGGTGGCGTTTGGGCTTAAGTTGCGGGGCTTGCGGGATGTATCGAAGGAATTTCTGGTATCGCAGGCTTTGAAGGGGTTGCGCAGAGGTAGGTTGGAGGCGGATAGTAGAAGGCCGGTGTCGTTTGCTTTGCTTGGCTTGTTGGGCGGTTCATTAGCATCGGTATGTCGTTCTTCAGATGAAATGGATTTGTTTCGGTTGGCTTTTTCGTTAGCGTTCTTCGGAGCATTTAGAATAGGTGAGTTGGTGTCACCAAGTACTAAACAGGCAGGGGGGCTGAGATCTGGGGAGGTGAGCCTTTTTGCAGATCGGCTGGAGGTATGGTTGCGTAGATCAAAGACTGACCAAGTAGGGAAGGGTAAACTGATAGTTTTGTTCGCTCTCCCGGGGTCGGTCATGTGCCCAGTAGAGTGCATGAGGGGTTTTACGAAAAACAGGGGGTCTCCAGATTTGCCTTTGCTACGTCATGTGGACGGGTCGTTTTTGTCCAGGTTTCAGTTTGGAGCTGTATTTAAAAAATGTTTGACGGCGGTTGGGGTTGCGGCAGGCTCATATTCATCTCATTCCTTCCGGATTGGCGCAGCAACGGAAGCGGGGCGCTGGGGGTTGGATGATGAGGGGGTGAGGCGTATTGGTCGTTGGGAGTCTAAAAGGTTTAAGTCCTATGTCCGCCCCCATATGTTGTAATTTCGTTGTTTATGCTTGCAAATGTTATATGGTGGTGCCTAACTGTGTTTTCCGTTTCAGATTCGCCTCCTTGTCTGGTGTGGTTGATGGGTCATTCGTACGTGCACTGGGGGGCTTTGAGGGCGGACGTCCGCCCGGATGGTCGCCAGTTGCGCATTCCGCGACAGGATGCGGTTGTGCATTGGCTGGGTTTTAGAGGTATGTCGTGGAACAGGGTGTTGGCGGAATTCCAGACATATGTGCGGCTTGATAGGGTTCCGGAGGTTTTAGTGTTGCACGTGGGTGGGAATGACTTAGGAGTTCGCCCTTTTCGTGAGTTGGTGCGGGATATCAAACATGATTTGTTGTGTTTGTGGGTATCTTATCCCAAGTTGGTGGTAGTGTGGTCGGACATAGTCCCAAGAAAGCATTGGCGGTTAGCTAGATCGGTGGAGAGAGTCAATAAGGCTCGCATAAAAGTTAACCGGGCGGTGTCCCGTTTTGTGGCAAAGAACGGGGGCATTTGCGTGAGGCATAGGGATTTGGAGTCAGGAGTGGGGAATTTCTGGAGAAGTGACGGGGTTCATCTGACCGAGGTTGGCATTGATCTGTGGAGCTTGGCGATAGCAGAAGGCATAGAAAGGGCGGTGGTGGTGTGGAGGAACTCACAGGCTTAAGGTGGTCAAGGCCTGTTTCGCGGTGGCGGGGGGAGTCCTTGAGGCCAGTCAGTACAAAATGGTGGGGGGGTCGCATCGGGGGTATGCGTCCCCCAAAAAAGGTACATGGTTGAAGACTTCATCGGGTGTTATCCCTTTGAAGTGGTCTTCTGGTAGAAGGTATATCACTTGAAGGCTTCATCGGGTGTTATCCCCTTGAAGTGGACTTCTAGTGGTTGGAGCCATCTGCAGAGGTGAACGGTGCTTCCGAGCTGGTTTACGGCTGGAGGTAATTGGTGGTTTGCAGATGGCTAATTCGGTGTGTTCTTGAAAGGAACATCTGAAGGGGCTTCAAGGACTTCCTCTGCTCGGGTTAATGTTAACGTTTAATTGTTATTTATGATTCTGACCCATGTTGGGTCATGTGAATTATTAGGAGGAATTCTCTGGTGGATTCCTAACTAGTTATCCGAATGTTTCGGATTTAAATTGTTTTTATAAAACTGTGAAATTAATAAACGGCTGCTGTGGCCATTTCACATCCAACCTCGGTGTCATGTGTCTTTACTAAATGGGGGTGGGGGGGATAGTATGGTCTAAGGTTAACACACGACTCTACATAGGCAGGTCAAGAAGAGGCTGGACGCAGCCGCAGGCTTAAGGGAAGCCGGCATGACCGCCCTGGTAGGGAAAGGGTTAATGAGGTGAGGGAGAGTTGAAAGAAGCTAAGGAGGGACGGGGAGGAGTTAAGGGGGACGGGGGGCCGTTCTGCGCTTCCCGCTGTTTCTCGGCATTGAGCCGGAAGCAGCGGGAGGAGTAACATAGCACAAGCAAGCTCCCACCCTCCCACCCTTGGTTTGTTACTCCTTAGGTCTTATGTACGTCCGTCTATGAGCGTTGTGTTTTATTTTGTGTGCTTATTTAACATGTTTTTCTTTTTTCCGGAGTAGGTTCTGTTGTCATGGCAGCTGGCGGGGGGAGTCCTTGAGGCCAGTCAGTACAAAATGGTGGGGGGGTCGCATCGGGGGTATGCGTCCCCCAAAAAAGGTACATGGTTGAAGACTTCATCGGGTGTTATCCCTTTGAAGTGGTCTTCTGGTAGAAGGTATATCACTTGAAGGCTTCATCGGGTGTTATCCCGTTGAAGTGGACTTCTAGTGGTCGGTATATCACTTGAGGGCTTCATCGGGTGTTATCCCCTTGAAGTGGACTTCTAGTGGTTGGAGCCATCTGCAGAGGTGAACGGTGCTTCCGAGCTGGTTTACGGCTGGAGGTAATTGGTGGTTTGCAGATGGCTAATTCGGTGTGTTCTTGAAAGGAACATCTGAAGGGGCTTCAAGGACTTCCTCTGCTCGGGTTAATGTTAACGTTTAATTGTTATTTATGATTCTGACCCATGTTGGGTCATGTGAATTATTAGGAGGAATTCTCTGGTGGATTCCTAACTAGTTATCCGAATGTTTCGGATTTAAATTGTTTTTATAAAACTGTGAAATTAATAAACGGCTGCTGTGGCCATTTCACATCCAACCTCGGTGTCATGTGTCTTTACTAAATGGGGGTGGGGGGGATAGTATGGTCTAAGGTTAACACACGACTCTACATAGGCAGGTCATGGAGGCACCACCGAAAAGGAAGGAATCTGGCATAAGAGTTTGGGCTTACTGGAAATGGAATCTGAATCACCGCCTCTAGGTGGACTGCAGAACTCTAGACTGTTCGGCCATCCTGATTGACATTGTTAAGGGCTATGGAGCCTCTTTATCCCGCTCTGTGGAACCTTTGTCTTCCTCGGTATTGACTTCTGGGGCATCAGAGGAAGTTTTTCCACATTTGAAGGGTATATGTCTACCTCACAGGACTGCGGTAATGATTACTCCTTTTTGACAAAGAAACTCCCCATGATTTTAATCAGCTCGGAGCCAAAGAGTCTTCTTGACTCATACTTTAATCGACATAGGTTGTACTTGGAAGCGGGCGTGGGCCGCTCCATACATCATCTCCCGCATCACGACGTGCTATTACATTGTGGTGCAAGAATGGGTTAACTGTAATTGCATACAGTACAAAGTAAAAACCTTTACATTTCATGTTCTTCTGATACAGAGTTCCAAATTCCATTTCCCCTCACATAACCATAGAGTCAGATAACAGAAATCCTGGTGCAGCCGCCACTAGGGGGAGCTTAGAAGCTTACAGAAAATTGATTGGGTTGAATTGAAGCTACAGAAGATTATGGTGCAACCACAAGTGGCGTATTTGCTTTGTAACTCTGTAAACTATACAATGTAAACCTATGGGAAAAATATTCTGCAGAACTGTCTGTTTCAGAATATTTTTTCCATATGCATATATTGTCGTTTTCCGCACCATATGTTTATGCTGCGGAAATACAAAGCAAGAACGTAATTTGTGACTGCAGCCTTAATCTATGTTTAGTAACATTGTGCGTTTTTGTTGTGTTTTTGCTGGAAAGAAAAACTCATCTGAAAAACGCATGCGTTTTTAAATACAACTGCAATTTTACAAAGTGTTTTAGCTTTGGGTTTTCAATTTACCATTCACAGGCTTACAGATAAAACATTTAGGGCATGTTCAGACGTGATGGAATTGCTGTGGAATTCCACTGCAGACAGTCCGCAGTGGAGTTCTCCAGCGGCCGTTTTTTTCCTTTTTTTTTGGTGCAGATTCGTTGTGTAATTGCCCCAAATCTGCACCAACAGTTGCAGCGGAAAAATTCATGTCTGAACGTGCCCTTAATATGGATATATATGGAGAACTAAAAAAATTGTTGCGTTTTTCAGTTTCGTTTTTTTTCCAGCATAACAAAAACACAACAAAAAGGCACAAATGAATCCAGCCTTAACTAATGGCACAGGAAAAAGCTATGGCAATTTTTGGAGGCCTCCAAGTTATAAAAATTTGGTAAGTCAATACAGCAACAACATTCGGCCATAAACAAGCAATTTGACAGCCTCGGCGAACATGGTGCCAGCGCGCCTGTTGGCCGCATCACGGCATTGTGCCACTCCGTGTCACCATACCCTAAAGGAAAAGAGAATCTGCATTAGATTTTTTTAATAATATTAACTTAAATTCCTTTGATGACATTTATGTACTGACAATAATAAAGAAAAAAGGAGAAAAACAGACACAAAAATTACGTAGACGAAAAATTTGCAGGAGCAAAGTGATAAGTAACGTAACAGTAAAGTACACATACATTATCTAACATAAATAGTTCTAAAAAGATACTTGTACATTATATGGTTGGTTTATTTTTCCTACAATAATTAGGGAAAATAAAAATCTGTTCTCTTTTCACCTTTTTTCCTTTAAATGATGAACATCAAAACTATATATGTTCTATTACTGCACAATAATGGAGCACAATATTTTCTGGAAACAAAACAAGATTTAATATATTAGAGTAGAGCAAATATATAAATGTTAGTGATAATAATACAAAATTTAGAAAAATATAATAATGACAGTAAATAGTAAATAACGAAGTTAGTAAATAGATGAGAAATACACAGTTAACTTATGTATAAATCTATCAATTTAATTTTATTATTTAATTTAAATCAATTTATTTTTTGAACATTTATTATAGTAGAGGTGATAAAACATCATGATATATATCCTTCCCCAGTCAGTATTGGGAACCTAGGAGGAGCCTCTTATGCAAAAAACAAACAAAAAAAACGTATCTGACTGAGTATATAAAGGATGAAGGTTTTTTCTAGTTATGTTCGGCTTGTAAATGATTCCAGTTACAATGGAACTTCTTTTACTTCTCTTATTTATTTCCCCAATATGTAAGACATAAGTAGATGCTGTAATCCTAACAATGATGATAATAGGCTACTATGAGCCATGTTGCTTAATATATTCTCTGTATTACAGGTGTCTTCTCTCAGACAATCCAGGAGTCAGGTCCAGGACTTGTGGGACCTTCACAGCAGATGAAACTGACCTGTACGGTCTCCGGGTTTGAGTTAAGCAGCTATCATATGCAATGGATCAGACAAGCTCCTGGGAAAGGACTGGAATGGATTGGACAGATAAGTGCTGGTGGTAGCACTTATTATACTGATTCACTGAAGAGCAGAACCACAATCACCAAAGACAACTCCAAGAAGGAGGTCTATCTCCAGATGAATAACATGGAGACTGCAGACACTGGACTGTATTATTGTGCGAGAGACACATAGATATAAAGTAATGAGGAGATCATACAAAATGTGGAATAGACAACCACAATCGAGAGAAAGTTACTGAACTGGAAAAAGGAAGTAATACAATGTGTAAATAGTATCACAAGAGGAACACCGACTGCTGTAAATGAACAATAACAGAATAATTTTGTATTGTACATGGAACAAAGTGACGGACACATTAAGATTTGACTAGTAGAAGATGATGAAGTTGTTTTATTCAGAACTCCAGACGAAGAAGAAATAATATCTACAAGAAAGAGAGAAAAAACAAAGAACGGCGCACATCGTGCATCATGTCTTGTTTGTTGCTCCAAAGGGTCAGCGGTAAGCGGTTATGCTTACCTAATGGTATTGTGCTAGGAGCACAACACCCTGATGTGCCTGTAAAATGTTAAGGGTCTGCAGCTGGTAAATCCATGCAGAAGCCGTCAGGACTCCCTCAATAATGTAGAAATAGGTGAAGAAAAAAGGATTATATTCTCCAGCGCTATTAAAAAGCAGAAATAAAGTGTTCCTTGAATCCGGCTTTCCACTCCATTCTTGTGTCACATGCATAGTGTGGAAAGCCTGATTCTAGGAACACTTTACTTATGCTTTATAATAGCGCTGCAGAATATAATCCTTTTTTCTTCACCTATTTCTGAAGGAGAAATAATGTCTCATTTTATTCTGTTCCAGGTGTTACCTTGATCTGCGACAATATAATTTCTGTTAGTCTTTGGTCACATGTTTTCTTAGTGTATTTTATATGTGATGGGAATGTTCAGTAACCCTCACACCTCTGGAGACCTTTGTGCAACCCCTCGGAGGTTGCTCCGAGCTCCCTTTATACACATGTTAAATATAATGCTCGCCAATATAATTCTACAATTCTTAATTTGTGATAAGAAATGTGCAAGACTGAGCAAGAGAAAAAATATGTAGAGTCCTCAATTTATGATAAATGTAAAAGTCGTATTTAATGCTCACATGAAAAATACAAGACAGTAAAACTGGCAAAAAAATTTAAGACAAATGATTTGAAGAAAATGTACATGTTAATTAATCTTTAATTTCTTATTATTTTACAAATCTCCTTGATTATGATTCAAACCATACATTTTTCAATCATAATCTTCCTCTCCTATTTCATTCAGTCTAATACTAAGTCCAGGACGGGAAGGCAATGCGAGCTGGAGTCTCTGATGAGGGAGACGCTGGCAGGCGGCCAGGAGACTGTGACTGTCCGATGATGGGGAGCGGTGGCGGTCCGCAGCCGCAGTCGTTAAACATTTGTATCAGATTCACTGACTTTTCTGCAGGGACAAGAGCTAACACCTTGTCAGCATGTTCCAGTCCCGATTCAGTATCTACTACAGAATTAGAATGTATCATTTTCCTTTTTAACATTTCCTTTAAGATAATGTCTCCTTTACTAATTTCATCCTTTACTATATATTTTTTTTATCTTACATATTAATAAACCTGATATATAATACACAATAATGAATATAATAATAACAGTATTAGATTCATATTTTCAGTTGCTGTTTTTGCAGATGTTGAAATAGCTCTGAGATTTCCTTCATACAATACAATCCTCCTATTCATTTTTCAACATGTACACATGATGGAAAGATTTCTTCAGACATGACTTGTAGACAAACTTTATCTTGTCTAACTGAAGTTACTAAATCGTGTATCGTGTGCAAATTTTCAATCCGAGCATGACATGAAGTTTGATTTAGAAAACAAGAGTGATAAATAACTTTGTCTTGCCCCGGTAAACATATTACCTTGAAAACAAAATGTAGACATGATGAGAGGTCTCATTGCTCACTGGATGTTATTAAATGCAATAACTGTATGTTGTAACTGATAATAAATCCATTGTGTATCACTAACAGGAACCCCCAAAGTAGTTACTGGAGCTAAAATTAGTTGGAATTAGTGATGTACCAATACATTTCTTTACATCCTAACCATTTATTTACCCAGAAATCCGTATGTCTTAAGCTAAAATTATACTTTATAGGTACATTTTTCCATATTTCAAGAGGAGTAACTCCACTTTGTAAAGCCTGAGCTATTATTTTAAAGTTTGTAGAATATTGGATTTGTATTTTTAAACCATTGTAGATGGTCTGTCCGGATAAAATATAATTTTGTTATTAAACCATTAAACACTCCCATGTTGACCTCTATGTATCACATTAGTTGGCCCCTCTGAATAGATTCCCAAAAATGTTCTCTCTTTAGTCCAAGTCAACAAGGATTCAGGTGGTAACTCCAACCTTGTACTGCATTTCAAATATAATGGAGCTCTACCTCCTTCAATATTTACTTTCTGTGGAGCATCTGTTATTTCAGGGACAAAAGTATTAGTTACTATGAGAACAATGGTTACTCTTACCTGAACTGGTTTCCTTGTTATCTGGAAATTCCAAGTTTTTACCAATGCTCCTCATCCTCTCATGTAATGGAAAGATATGAAGGGTCTAAAATCTTTCCGCCATTCTATGTGGTAAAACAGATTTCACTTTTAGATCTATCAATTTTTCCTAAAGCTAACGTATCATTTGTAATGCTACCTGACCATTCAGCAGGTTCATCACCTTTTATCAGAATGTTCCATGATAACAGATCTGTCGGTGTGCATTCCCATGCACCTGTGTTGTTATGTATATACGTATATTTATTGTAGTTGTGTGAGCTCGGTCTTAGGCCCTGTTTTAGCATGCAATTCAATAACTGTACTGTGTATGAAATGTATTTCTATGCAACATTTTGCACCATAAACCATACACAGATTTCCAGTGATATCCCTTGAATTGTCCATTATCTGCATATTCAGCAAGTCATCCATGTTAGATCCTCTTGTACGGGGGGAAATATGTCTCTTTAACTTGGTCACTTATCTTTCTGTTAGCTGCTTCATCGTGACTAAAGAATGATGAATAAATAGCAACTGAACTAATCATTAAAAGAAGTGAAGTTCCCATGATGTAGAAATTTGTTCTGTAAAACTGCTTTAGACTTGAATGGATCTCCGGAACGTTTCGTTCATCATGGACACGATGTGGTCTGTCATTTTTCTTATAGAGATTAATTTAACAATGTAAAGGATCTGCCAGACACAGCTTCTGTGTCGACGCCCGTGGGTAATCAGTCTGCACCTGCTCCTAAGTCTGAGAGAGTGATACGATCTTCTACCAGTCAGGCTGGGAGGCTGAGGAGTGGGAGAGCCTATCACAGCCTTGCCAGACAGAGCTAGCTCCCGCCCTCTGTCTATTTATACCTGCATTTCCTGCTCCTCCTTTGCCTGTGACTCTTTTCTGTTTCCTGGCTCTGCTGCTCCTGCTATGATTATTGACCTTGCTTCATTTTTGACCCTGGCTTTACAGACTACGCTCCTGCTCTGCGATTTGTACCTCGTGCACTCCTGGTTTGACTCGGCTCGTTCACTACTCTTGTTGCTCACTGTGTTGTCGTGGGCAACTGCCCCATTTCCCTTAGCTTCTGTGTACCCTTGTCTGTCGTGCTCTTATTGAGCATAGGGACCGTCGCCCAGTTGTACGCCGTCGCCTAGGACGGGCCGTTGCAAGTAGGCAGGGACTGAGTGGCGGGTAGATTAGGGCTTACCTGTCTGTCTCCCTACCCCGTCATTACATAATCACAGGCGCATATACCTTTTCTACCCTGGTCCCTGACACAACTATGGACCCCCTTGAGACCCTGGCTCAGCAAATGCAGGGTCTCTCCCTACAGGTCCAATCCCTGGCTCAGAAGGGCAACCAGCATGATGCTACCCTGGTAGTGCCCCCCACCTCACCTCTTGAACCCCACCTCAAGTTGTCTGACCGGTGTTCAGGGGACCGGAAGACTTTTTTCTCCTTTCGGGAGAGTTGTAGACTCTATTTCCGTTTAAAGCCCCACTCCTCAGGTTCTGAGAGCCAGCGAGTGGGTATAATTATGTCCCGGCTCCAGGACGGGCCCCAAGAATGGGCCTTCTCCTTGGCTCCTAACGCCTCTGAACTTTCCTCTGTTGATCTTTTTTTTTCCGCTCTCGGGCTCATACATGACGAGACTGACAAGACTGCCTTTGCCGAGAGTCAGCTGGTGACCTTACGTCAGGGTAAGAGACCCGTTGAGGAGTATTGTTTTGACTTTAGGAAGTGGTGTGTAGATTCTCGGTGGAATGACCCTGCCTTGAGGTGCCAGTTTAGATTGGGTCATTCGAACGCCCTGAAAGACCTGTTAGTTAGCTATCCCTCTTCTGACTCCCTAGATCAGGTTATGGCTTTAGCGGTACGTCTTGACCGACGTCTCAGGGAACGACGACTGGAACGTTTTTGTGCCTTCCCCTGTGACCCCCCCATGATGGCTCCCGAGGCTCCGTTGCTTCATTCTTCCACGGAAAACTCGGATGAACCTATGCAACTCGGGGCCTCCGTCTCTCCCCAACAACGTAGAGAGTTCCGCAGGAAGAATGGTCTCTGCTTCTACTGTGGGGATGACAAGCATCAAGTGAACAACTGTCCTAGGTGTAAGAATAAGCAGCCGGAAGAACTTCCGCGCCTAAGTGACCATCGGGGAGGTCATTTGGGCACACAGGTATTTCCCGTATATATGAAACCTAATAAGATCTTGCTTCCCTTTCAGGTCTCTTTTGAGGGTAGGTCTGCCACCGGCAGTGCCTTCGTGGATTCAGGGTCTTCTGCTAATATTATGTCTGTGGAATTTGCTATGTCTCTAGCTATGCCATTGATTGACTTGCCTAAACCTGTCCCGGTAGTGGGTATCGACTCCACTCCTCATGCTAATGGTTATTTTACACAGCATCCCCCTGTTTTTGAACTCCTTGTTGGCTCCATGCATTTGGAGCAGTGCTCTGTACTGGTGATGCAGGGATTATCGTCCGATTTGGTTTTAGGCCTTCCCTGGTTGCAGATGCATAATCCCATGTTTAACTGGAATACTGGGGATCTTACCAAATGGGGTAATGAATGCATGACATCATGTTTTTCTGTTAATTTTATCTCTCTCCCTGAGGAGGTGAACACTCTAACTGAGTTTATTCAGGACTTCGCTGATGTTTTTTCTAAAAAGGCCTCCGAAGTGTTACCTCCTCATAGAAAATTTGATTGCGCAATCGATTTGGTACCAGGAGCTAAGCTCCCTAAGGGTAGGATATTTAATCTCTCTTGTCCCGAACGTGAAGCCATTAGAGAGTATATCCAGGAATGCCTGGCCAAGGGTTACATTCGCCCCTCTACTTCTCCGGTAGGTGCTGGCTTCTTCTTCGTAGGGAAGAAGGATGGTGGTTTTAGGCCATGCATTGACTACCGAAACTTGAATAAGGTCACTGTAAGGAACCAGTATCCCCTTCCTTTGATTCCTGATCTCTTCAATCAGGTTCAGGGGGCCCAATGGTTCTCTAAGTTTGATCTACGGGGGGCGTATAACCTTATCCGCATCAAAGAGGGGGATGAGTGGAAGACTGCGTTTAACACGCCCGAAGGTCATTTTGAATACCTCGTCATGCCCTTTGGGTTCTGTAACGCTCCCGCGGTCTTCCAGAATTTCATAAATGAGATTTTAAGAGACTACCTGGGGGTATTTCTTGTAGTGTACCTTGATGACATACTTGTGTTTTCCAAGGACTGGTCCTCCCACATTGAGCATGTCAGGCAGGTGCTCCAGGCCCTTCGGGAAAACAAACTGTTTGCTAAAACCGAAAAATGTGTGTTTGGGGTGCAGGAGATACCATTTTTGGGTCAAATCCTCACTCCTCATGAATTCCGCATGGACCCTGCCAAGGTTCAGGCTGTGGCTGAATGGGTCCAACCTGCCTCCCTGAAGGCGTTACAGTGCTCCCTGGGGTTTGCTAATTATTACAGGAGATTTATTGCTAACTTCTCGGTCATCGCTAAGCCTCTTACGTATCTTACTCGCAAAGATGCTGACCTCCTCCACTGGCCTCCAGAGGCGGTCCAGGCTTTTGAGGTCCTTAAGAAGTGCTTTATCTCGGCCCCTGTGCTGATTCAGCCTAACCAAATGGAACCATTCATCGTGGAGGTTGACGCCTCCGAGGTGGGAGTGGGGGCTGTCTTGTCCCAGGGTACCAGGTCCCTCACCCATCTCCGTCCCTGTGCCTACTTCTCCAGGAAGTTCTCGCACACTGAGAGTAACTATGATATTGGCAACCGCGAACTCTTAGCCATTAAATGGGCATTTGAAGAATGGCGCCACTTCCTGCAGGGGGCTAGGCACCAGGTAACGGTCCTTACCGACCACAAGAATCTGGTTTTCTTAGAATCTGCCCGTAGGCTAAACCCGAGACAAGCTCGATGGGCGTTATTTTTTACTAGATTCAACTTTTTGGTCACCTATAGGGCTGGGTCTAAAAATATTAAGGCTGATGCACTGTCGCGTAGCTTCATGGCCAGTCCTCCTTCGGAGGAAGATCCTGCATGTGTTTTGCCTCCAGGTATAATCATTTCCTCTGTTCATTCTGACTTAGTCTCCGAAATTGCGGCTGATGAAGGTTCAGCTCCCGGGAACCTTCCTGAGAACAAGCTGTTTGTTCCCCTGCAATTCCGGCTAAGGGTACTCAGGGAAAATCATGACTCTGCACTATCTGGCCATCCAGGCATCCTGGGTACCAAGCATCTCATTGCCAGAAACTATTGGTGGCCTAGGTTGCTTAAAGACGTTAAGGCCTACGTCGCCGCTTGTGCAATTTGTGCTAGGCCCAAGACTCCCAGGTCCCGACCAGCGAGCTTACTATGTTCTTTGCCCATTCCCCAGAGACCTTGGACCCATATCTCCATGGATTTTATCACCGATTTGCCTCCATCTCAAGGCAAGTCGGTGGTGTGGGTTGTAGTAGACCATTTCAGTAAGATGTGCCACTTTGTGCCCCTCAAGAAACTACCCAACGCTGACGTTAGCTACCTTGTTTGTCAAACACATCCTGTGTCTCCATGGGGTTCCTGTTAATATTGTTTCTGACAGAGGGGTACAATTTGTTTCATTGTTTTGGAGAGCCTTCTGTAAAAAGTTGGAGATTGATCTGTCCTTCTCCTCGGCCTTCCATCCTGAAACTAATGGCCAAACTGAGAGGACTAATCAGTCTCTAGAACAATATTTAAGGTGTTTTTTCTCTGACTGTCAATATGATTGGGTCTCCTTCATTCCCCTCGCCGAATTTTCCCTTAATAACCGGGTCAGTAACTCGCATGGGGTCTCCCCCTTTTTCTGTAATTTTGGGTTTAATCCACGGTTCTCCTCCGTTTCACCTGGTAGTTCCAACAATCCCGAGGTAGATGTCGTTCATCAGGAACTGTGCACAGTCTGGGCCCAGGTTCAGAAGAACCTAGAGGCGTCCCAGAGCATACAAAAGACTCAGGCAGATCTTCTAAAAATTTGTGCCTTAAAGTCCCGTCCAAAAAATTTGCTCCCCGATATATAGGGCCATACAAGGTCATTGAAGTCCTTAACACTGTCTCCTTCCGACTGGAGTTACACCCGTCTTTTCGAGTACACAACGTGTTTCATGCTCCCTCCTTAAACGCTGCTCCCCGTCCTTGGCTCCCTCGAGGAAACCTCCGGTCCCTGTTCTCACCCCTGAAGGGGTAGAATTTGAGGTGGCCAAGATTGTGGACAGCAGGATGGTCCAAGGCTCCCTCCAGTACCTGGTCCATTGGAGAGGATACGGGCCTGAGGAGAGGACTTGGGTACCCGCCCGGGATTTTCACGCTGGGGTATTGCTCAGGAGGTTCCATCTTCGCTTCCCCAATAAGCCAGGTCCACCTAGAAAGGGTCCATTGGCCCTTCTTAAAAGGGGGGGTACTGTAAAGGATCTGCCAGACACAGCTTCTGTGTCGACACCCGTGGGTAATCAGTCTGCACCTGCTCCTAAGTCTGAGAGAATGACACGATCTTCTACCAGTCAGGCTGGGAGGCTGAGGAGTGGGAGAGCCTATCACAGCCTGGCCAGACGGAGCTAGCTCCCGCCCTCTGTCTATTTATACCTGAATTTCCTGCTCCTCCTTTGCCTGTGACTCTTTTCTGTTTCCTGGCTCTGCTGCTCCTGCTATGATTATTGACCTTGCTTCATTTTTGACCCTGGCTTTACTGACTACGCTCCTGCTCTGCGATTTGTACCTCGTGCACTCCTGGTTTGACTCGGCTCGTTCACTACTCTTGTTGCTCACTGTGTTGCTGTGGGCAACTGTCCCATTTCCCTTAGCTTCTGTGTACCCTTGTCTGTTTGTCTGTCGTGCACTTATTGAGCGTAGGGACCGTCGCCCAGTTGTACGCCGTCGCCTAAGACGGGCCGTTGTAAGTAGGCAGGGACTGAGTGGCGGGTAGATTAGGGCTCACCTGTCTGTCTCCCTACCCCGTCATTACAAACAAGTTTTAAAAGAACTTAATAAGATAGTTCAGTAACATAGCAGAGTACAGAGATGAGTGAACGGTGAAGGATCAAGAATTTCCTTGGTTAATTGTGCCTACGCGTTTCTGACATGTCTCATGTCCTTATTCATGGCATGCACCCTTCACTCATCTCTGTACTCTGCTATGTTACTGAACTATCTTATTAAGTTATTTTAAAACTTGTTATATCAATAAAATTGGAACAGGAGTTCCTTTTTACTTACGTTCAGCGCTGGATCTTGGTTCTGCTTTTTCTCCTGTTGTTTGCTGCTGGCCGTGCGGGAATCCGGGCGCTGTCTGTCCACAGACACATCTAATGGTGAGCTGGAGAATTTCCTCCCGCCTCTTCCCTACCTACAATTTTAGAGATTAATTTACTAGAAAATTAAATATGCAGTATCCTTATTTTGAAAAAAATCGTTTGCATTACTCAACATGTACCCACAACTTCTGTTGTCTGCGGGTATTTTTTTACTGCATGGGGTGCTCTTTGTACCATAATCATTACTTGTCCCATTGTATCAATTATTTCAAAATGACCTTCCCAATTCAGGGGCGGACATACCGCATGTGCAGCCGGTGCAGCTGCACAAGGGCCCCGCGTGGGAAGGGGGCCCGTTCCTCTGCTGGCCGACTCAGTTCTCAGCTGCGCGATGCTGAGGACTGAGACAGAGGCCCGTGGACAGTAGCTGCGAGCCCATCAGCGGGCCCCCCGTGGACAGTAGCTGGGCCTATCACTGAGTCGGAGGCCCGTGGACAGAAGCTACGGGCCCATCAGCACCCCCCCCCCCCCCCCCGTGGCGCAGCGTGTATTACATAGCTGTTCGGGGGGGGGGAGTTTTGCGACAGTTCAGTCCCCCGTGGCATATTAGTTGCCAGAGCGAGCAGCGTGTCTTCATGCAACAGTGAAAAAATTTAAAGCAATCCTTCCCAGCTCACTTTTGTCAGCAACTGATGAGGAACTTCAGAATGACGGAGAGAATCTTGTGAAGCATTTCAAAAATGACTTTTCACCAGCTCTCCCTGTACAACTCATTTCTTTCAGAACGTGCTTAAAATCACAAATTGCACAACTGACCACTGTAGAAGAAATAGCCAAGCTATTAATTGTTGAAAACAGTGTGTTATCTACAAGTTTTCCAGAAGTGTGCACAGCATATATTTTGTTCTTGACATTGCCAGTAACAGTGGCTAGTGCTGAACGCTCGTTCTCAAAACTAAAACTAATCAAGAACTACTTGCGGTCTACCATGGGACAAGAAAGGTTAAGCGGATTGGCTATGTTGTCCATAGAAAATGAACGTGCTAGAATGATTGACTTGAATAAGATCATTGATGAATTTGCAGAAAGGAAGGCAAGAAGGAGGAGTTTTAAGTGAATCAATC
The DNA here is from genome assembly GCF_050947455.1 of Rhinoderma darwinii. NCBI lineage: Eukaryota > Metazoa > Chordata > Amphibia > Anura > Rhinodermatidae > Rhinoderma > Rhinoderma darwinii. The sequence continues at coordinate 409,987,122 of NC_134687.1, read as the reverse complement.
AACTCTCAGACAGACCAGTAAATGACAGGATCAAATATTCCCAGTTATCTGCCTAAACAGATTGAGTTTTGCTCTTTTGCATACGTTTTTCTATGCCTACATTGTATGGTTGACTACTTTTCAGTTGCCTTGATTCGGCTTTGTTGTGTAAGTTTAAGTACACAGTATTGTTTATTAGCTTTGTATAGTAAGTATTATTTATTTAAAAATGTTTTGCTTTTTTTTCATTGATTCCTCATGGCAATACTTTTACATTCCGTATGTGACATATTGAGATTCAGTCCTGCTTGATAGGTAACAGTGCAGTAAGCTAAGCATGATAAGATCATCTAAATTATTGCATCTCAGTTGCATGAGTGCTTTGTGTTATATTCAATGATTCAATTTAACCTAAGTCTCTAAATGTGGGCAAAGAAAATAAAAAAACTATACTCACCTCCTCCCTCGCCTCCGTTCACCCGCCGCAGCCCCCATCCTCCTGTCTCGGTCTGTGTTACAAGTGTACAAGGCTGCACTGGTGACGCGCTGCCGATGGCACGTGACCGCTGCTGCCAATAACTCCTCATTGGTGTGCTGCTGAGGACAGTAGTTCCACAGCAAATCGCTGTTGAGGGCATTGATTGGCTGCAGCGGTCATGTGCCATCGACCGCGCGTCACCACAGCAGCTTTGTAAACACAGAAAGGGATAGGGGCTGCGGAGGGGGAACGGAGGCGCCGGAGGAGGTGAGTATAGGTTTTTCATTTTCTTTGCCCACATTTAGGGACTTAGTTTAGATAAGAATTTAACCCGGAAAAAAATGTGTTACTTGTGTTCTAAACTGGTAATAAAATGTACAATATAAATCTTCCTTCATAATTTTTATTAGTAAGGTTTATTTTTATATGCATATATATGTTTAGGTAACTTTGTCGGTATTGGGGGGGGGGGCGGGGGGGCCCTGGCACATTATCTGCACAGGGGCCTTTTGCAGTCTGTGTCCGCCACTGTCCCAATTGCTTTCCCAAGGTCCACTCTTCCTGAAAGATTTAATCATTACTGATGCTCCTTTCACACTCTTGGAAGAGTGAGGTGATATCATATGTTACATTCTTGATGCTGCATGTGGAAGACTTGTCATTAAGTTCTCCTGCAATAACTGTAACTCCCTGGTCCTTGCTATTGCATCTTATTGTGGAGTAGAAAAAAATGGTTCATGTGGGAAAATCAAAGGCATCTTTCTTCCTGTCATTAATTCAAATGGTGTGTATTGTGTTGTAGGGAAAACTGTTCCTCTAATGCTCATAAGTACAAAAGGTATTGCATCAACCCAAGTATTTCCTTTGTCAAGTAGCATTTTTGCCATTCTGCATTTAATTATTATATTCATCCTTTCCACAATCTTTGTTGACCCAAGTGACCTAAGCTTTCATGATTATATCTGGTGAACTGAATCTGTAAGTGCTTTGGTACAACAGGACGCAATATTCCATTAGAGTCATGACACACAACCCCGTTTTCACTAATAAAGGGAGGTTTTGGATCAACCTGAGAACCTTCAAAAGTTAAATTTCAGTTGCCTTTTCTCCTGTCAGGGATGCTTCCATAGCTAAGGAATCTACTGTTGAATTTCCAATAGCTAACCCATGTTTCTCTTTCCTATGGGCAGGTACTTGGACAATAGCATAGCCAGTAGGATTATTAGAATCTAGTTAAAAAAAACTGTCTTCAGTGTGTCACTGTGGACCAACACTTTGTTAGAAGAGTCCACAAAATCTCTTCTTTCACCCACTGGTAAACAATCTGTCAGTGATCGTACAACGTATGAACTATCACTGTAGTTTACCAGTGGACTTCTGTTTACTTTCACATCAATTGTTAATACTGTTATGATTAATGTCTAATTCTGCAGTCTGAGCTGAATTATGTCCTGGCAGTTTATGCTAAGCTGCATATCCTCTTTCAGGATTCCCGATAGCATATCCTAAAAAATACTGTCCCCTGAACAAAATCTGGAACCATCGACAAACACTGCCTGGTCTGTGTTTTCTGCTTCTCCCCTAAAGAGAGATGGGTACGGTTCCTCAAATATATTTAAACATTCATGTGTATGTCCCTTATATTGCATGAATTGGGGTAGCATATACCTCGCTTTGTGATCTATCTCAATTTGTTTTGGTGATAAAGAAAATAACCAATTTGTAAATCTCTGATGTAACAGACGTGGGTTATTTTTCTCAAGGAGACGTTTTAGTGTGAAATGAAGAGTTTGCAATATTACTTTGTTGAACCCAACAATGTGTTCAGTCGCCTTGACAGCAAAATATACACTCACCAAATGTCTTGTACATGTCTCAAAGCCTTTTACAATAACCAAGAATTCTCCACCTTGTAGATGTAAGAGCACTCCTGGCACTGTTGTCGCTGATGTATGTACTTGCAGAGCAAATGGAGCAGAAGGGTTTACTGTAGATAATGCTGGAGCCATTTGCAAATCTCCTTTCAATTGCTCAAATGCTTTCTGTTGTACTTCTTCCCAAGGACCAAAAGAGTGATCATCATTACTTTTCAAGAGATCATAGGCTTTTTCTGCAAAACCCTCTATGAATTCTATGGAAAAATTCACAAGACCCAAGAAATGTCTTAAGAACTTATGTGACACTGGAACTGGTAAAGAAGCAACAGCTGAAATCCTGTCCAGCAGAGGCTGCCTTTTTCCTGGGCCAATCATGGCTCCAAGAAACCTGACCTCCTTCTGTAATAGCTTGATTGTATTAAAGAGGTTTTCCCATCAGGGACATTTATGACATATCCACAGGATATGTCATAAATGGTTTATAGACTCCCAACTCTTGGACCCGCACCTATCTTTAGAACGGGGCCCCCTAAACCCCGTTCCTCCTTTGTCTGCTATCACTGACCCCTGGCCACTTCCTGACTTTATGGTCGGGAGTTACGAAAACAGCGTAGCTCGCTAAACTATGCTGTTTCCTTAACTCCCATAGTAGTGAATAGCAGTTACGGAAGCGAGCTACACTGTTTCCGTAACTGCCATTCAGTTCTATGTGGCTTACGAAACAGCGTAGCTCAGAGAGCTACGCTGTTTTCACCTTCATGGTCGGAAATCAGCTGACACACAAAGAGGTAGAACGGAGATTATGGACCCCTTTCTATAGATAGGTGCGGGTCACAGAGGTAGGACCCGCATCTATCTGACATTTATGACATATCCTGTGGATATGTCATAAATGTCCCTCGTGGGAAAACCCCTTTAAGTTTCAATCCTGCTTCATGCAACAATAGAAACAATTCTCCTAAAAGACACAAGTGAAAATCTCTATCTCCCGTAGCCAAAACTATATCATCCACATTTTGCAATAGAAAATAAGGCCTAGAAAACTTGATGAAAAATGCTAGGTGATGAATGTGCGCCTCATGGTAACCTATAGAATGCATATTGCTCATCCAAAAATGTAAAAGCAAACTTGTTTTGACAACTCTTCAATACCTGATACCTGTCAGGCCCAAAGCTGTGAAATGTCTGCGATCAGGCACATTTAGTTTAGCTAAGAAGAGATGGCTAAGATATAGGATAATCCAAGTAGGAGCCAAACATACAATTTTGTTATTCGTAGCCAGACGCGTAATTCATTGGGCCATTGGCCTTGCTCAGCAGAGTAGGCCATTTAAAGCGCACACTTTCTACTCAGGATGTTTTCTCTTCTGCCATCATAGCTTTTTTTTCAAAGCTTTGTTCACTTAGTAGGCACTAGGCCCCCTAGAGGTGGAGACTTGAGCTTTCCCCTGGTAAACGTCCTGGTCCCTTGACCACGGTAAAGAATATTGTCCAACTTTTCCCCCACCTTCCACAGAGAATTCTCCATTAGAATAATATATTGACTGGTGGCGTTGCCCATGGCAACCCCTAGACTTTCCTGATAGAAGCGAGGCTGATTATTTCATCTCAGCATGGACTCCTGGTCCTTAACCCCTTAACGCTGAGCGACGTACTATTCCATCATGGAAACCATCCCGTTCGCGCTCCATGACAGAATAGTACGTCGCGGGAGTAACGGCCATTTCAGCCGTCTTCCCGACACATGTAGGAGCTTTGACAGCTGCTGTCTTGTACAGCGGTTGCCGTAGCTCCTATAGCGGGGACTGATCGCTGTGTCCCCGCTTATTAACCCCTTTAAACTCGCGTTCAATAGCGATCTCAGCTTTTTAGGGGTTAAGCTACCATCGCCGGCCTGCTACATGATAGCGGCCGGCGATGGTGACTATGGCAACCGGACACCTAACAATGGCGTCTGGCTATGCCATCGATGGAAGCCTAGTGGGTCCTGACAAAGTCAGGACCCACTATGCTAACTGTCAGTGAGTAGCTGACAGCTCTAATACACTGCACTACGGATGTAGTGCAGTGTATTAGAATTGCGATCAGGGCCTCCTGCCCTCAAGTCCCCTAGTGGGACAAAGTAATAAAGTAAAAAAAAGTAAAAAAAAAGATGTGTAAAAATAAGAAAATAAAAGTTTTAAAAGTAATAAAAGTAAAAATCCCACTTTTTCCCTTATCGGTCCTTTATTATTATTAAAAATATATAAACAAACAAATAAACTATACATAATTGGTATCGCCGCGTCCGTAACGGCCTGCACTAGAAAATTATTTCATTATTTATCCCATACGGTGAATGCCGTAAAAGAAAATAATAATAAACCGTACCAGAATCTCAATTGTTTGGTCACTACAACTCCCAAAAAATAGAAAAAAAAGAGATCAAAAAGTCGCATGTACCTAAAAATGTTACTGATCGAAACTACAGTTCGTTACACAAAAAACAAGTCCTCGCACGGCATTCTTGATGGAAAAATAAAAAAGTTATGGCTCTTAGAATTAAGTAACATAAAAAGTAATGACTTTTTACAAAAAGTACTTTATTGTGCAAACGCCATAAGACATAAAAAAAAATATAAACATATGGTTTCACCGTAATCATATCGCCCCGCAGAATAAAGTGCATATGTCATTTATAGCGCACGGTGAACGCTGTAAAACAATTTGTATAAAAATCAATAGTAGAATTGCTGTTTTTTAGTCACCACGCCACTTAAAAATAGAATAAAAACTGATCAAAAAGCCGCATGCACCCCATGAAAACTACAATGAATTCCTCAAGGTATCTAGTTTACAAAATAGTGTCACTTCTGGGGGGTTTCCACTGTTTTGGCACCACAAGTCCTCTTCAAACTGGACATTGTGTGTAATAAAAAGGCGGCCTCAAAGGCGTGAAGATGTATAAGCTGTGTGAGAGTGCATCAGGGTATACCTACAAATTTAGTATATATGAAGGAAAGGACACCAGTATTCAGCCCCAAGAATGCCCCCCCTTACTGGTAGCTAACCCCTTAAGGACGCAGGCTTGTTTTGGCCTTAAGGCTCAGAGCCCATTTTTCAAATCTGACATATTTCACTTTATGTGGTAATAACGTCGAAATGCTTAAACCTATCCAAGCGATTCTGAGATTGTTTTCTCGTGACACATTGGGCTTCATGTTCGTGGTAAAATTTGGTCGATAAATTCAGTGTTTATTGGTGAAAAATTGCAACATTTAGAGAACATTTTGAAAAAATAGCAATTTTCAGAATTTAAATGCATCTGCTTGTAAAACAGACGGTTATACCACCCAAAATAGTTACTAGTTCACATTTCCCATAAGTCTACTTTAGATTGGCATTGTTTTTTGAGCATTCTTTTATTTTTCTTGGACGTTACAAGGCTTAGAACATAAACAGCAATTTCTCCTATTTTTAAGAAAATTTTAAGCCTTTTTTTTAACCTACCTGTTCAGTTCTGAAGTGGCTTTGAGGGGCCAATGTATTAGAAACCCTGATAAAACACCCCATTTTGAAAACTAGACCCCTCAAAGTATTCAAAACAGCATTTATAAAGTTTTTTAACCCTTCAGGCATTTCACAAGAATTAAAGCAAAGTGGAGGTGACATTTGCTAATTTCATTTTTCTTGCTGAATTTCAATTTTATTACATTTTTCTTCTGTAACACAGAAGGTTTTACAAGAGAAATACTACTAAATATGTATTGTCCAGATTCTGCAGTTTTTAGAAATGTCCCACATGTGGCTCTAGTGTGCTCGTGGACTAAAACACAAGCCTCAGAAGCAAAGAAGGACCTAGTTCATTTTGAGGCCTCTTTTTTTTATTAGAATATATTTAAGGCAGCATGCCAGATTTGAAGAGGTGTTGAAATGCCAAAACAGTAGGAATCCCCCAATAGTGACCCCATTTTGGAAATTGCACCCCTCAAGGAATTCATTTATGGTTGTTGTTACCATTTTGACTGCACAGTTTTTTCACAGCATCTATTTGAATTGGGCTGTGAAATAAAAAAAATGACATTTTTTCCAATAAGATGTCATTTGTGATCAAAATTTCTAGTTTCACAGGGAAAAAAATACCCCATTTTGTTGCCCAATTTCTACTTAGTGCAGCAATACCCCATTTGTGGCGATAAACTGCCGTTTGGGCCCATGGGAGGCCTCAGAAGGGAAGGAGCGCTGTGTGTTCTTTGGAGTGCAGATTTTGCTTGTTTGGTTTTCGGGTGCCTTGTCACATTTGCAGAGTCCCAGAGGTATCAAAGCAATGGAAACCCACCAGAAGTGACCCCATTTTGGAAACTACACCACTCAAGGAATTTATTTATGGGTAATATGACCATTTAGACACCATAGTTTCTTCACAGAACTTATTTGAATTGGGCTGGGAATTAAAAAAAATATATTTTTTCCAATAATATGTCGTTTTAGCTCAAAAATTCTTATTTTCACAAGAAATAAAATACTACATTTTGTTGCCCAATTTTTCCTGAGTGCGATAATACCCCATTTGTGGTAATAAACTGCCGTTTGGGCCCATGGGAAGGCTCAGAAGGAAAGAAGCGCTATTTGTTCTTTGGAGTCCAGATTTTGCTGGATTGGTTTTCGTGTACCATGTCGCATTTGCAGAGCCCCAGAGGTATCAAAGCAATGGAAACCCACCACAAGTGACCCCATTTTGGAAACTACACCCCTCAAGGAATTCATTTATGGGTGTTGTGACAATTTTGACCTCATAGTTTTTTCACAGAACTTATTTGAATTGGGCTGGGCATTAAAACAAAATACATTTTTTCCAATAATATGTAGTTTTGGCTGAAAATTGTTAATTTTCACAAGAAATAAAATACCCCATTCTGTTGCGCAATTTGTCCAGAGTGCAGCAATGCCCCATTTGTGGTGATAAACTGCCGTTTGGGCCCATGGGAGGGCTCAGAACGAAAGGACCACCATGCGGTGTGGTATAAGAAGCTGGCCGGGCACATCATACAGATGGCATTGTACAATGCGTACGTGCTACGTCGATGTGCAGGCCAGACGGGAACTTTCCTGGAATTTCAAGAGGTGATTATCAAGAACCTAATCTTTAGGGACCAAGAAGGGGGGGCACCCAGTACTTCTGGAAGCGAGGCCACACGCATCGTACCAGGGCGGCAACACTTTCCAGGAGAAGTTCCCCAAACTGGCAAGAAGGGAAAAAGTCAAAAGAGGTGCAAAGTCTGCTATAAGAGGGCGATAAGGGATGACAAAATATATCAATGTGACACGTATCCCGAATAACCAGAGCTCTGTATGAAAGAGTGTTTTAAAATTTATTATACATCCCTTGGTTTATAATTCACCCCAATTTTACTTACCCTGATGCACTCCGCACAGCTTATCCCCCCTCGTCTTTCCCCTCTGAGCCCTGCTGTGTGCCCAAGCAGCTGATAACAGCCACGTGTAGGGTATTGCCATACCCGGGAGAACCCACATTACAGTTTATGGGGTGTAGGTCTCCGGTCAAAATGCTCACTACACCTCTAGATGAATGCCTTAAGGGTGTAGTTTTTAAAACGGGGTCACTTCTTGCGGGTTTCAACTGTACTGGTACCTCAGGTGCTTCTGCATACATGACTACGCACTAGAAAATCCCCAGTAGGCCAAATGGTGATCCTTTCCTTCTGAGCCCTCCCATGGGCCCAAACGGCAGTTTATCACCACAAATGGGGTATTGCGGCACTCAGAACAAATTGCGCAACAGAATGGGGTATTTTGTTTCTTGTGAAAATAAGAAATTTTCAGCCAAAACTACATATTATTTGAAAAAAATAATTTTGTTTTCATTCCCAGCCCAATTCAAATAAGTTCTGTGAAGAAACTATGGGGTCTAAATGGTCACATTACCCATAAATGAATTCCTTGAGGGGTGTAGTTTCCAAAATGGGGTCACTTCTGGTGGGTTTCCATTGCCTTGATGCCTCTGGGGCTCTGCAAATGCGACACGGCACCCGAAAACCAAACCAGCAAAATCTGTACTCCAAAGAACACACAGCACTCCTTCCCTTCTGAGGCCTCCTATGTGCCCAAACGGCTGTTTATCGCCACAAATGGGGTATTGCTGCACTCAGGAGAAATTGGGCAACATAATGGAGTATTTTGTTCCCTGTGAAAATAAGAAATTTTGATAAAAAATTACATCTTATTGGAAAAAATGTCATTTTTTTTATGTCACAGCCCAATTGAAATAGGTGCTGTGAAAAAACTGTGTGGTCAAAATGCTAACAACAACCATAAATGAATTCCTTGAGGGGTGTCGTTTCCAAAATGGGGTCACTTCTGGTGGGTTTCCATTGCTTTGATACCTCTGAGGCTCTGCAAATGCGACATGGCACCCGAAAACCAATCCAGCAAAATCTGGACTCCAACAAACACATAGCGCTCCTTTCTTTTTGAGCCCTCCCATGGGCCCAAACGGCAGTTTATCACCAAAAATATGCTATTGTCACACTAAGGACAAATTGTGCAACAAAATGGGGTATTTTGTTCCCTGTGAAAATAAGAAATTTTGATCACAAATGAAATTTTATTGGAAAAATGACATTTTTTTTTCATTTCACAGCCCAATTCAAATACGTGCTGTGAAAAAACTGTGCGGTCAAAATGGTAACAACAACCATAAATGAATTCCTTGAGGGGTGTAGTTTCCAAAATGGGGTCACTATTGGGGGATTCCTACTGTTTTGGCACCTCAACACCTCTTCAAACCTGGCATGCTGCCTAAAATATATTCTAATAAAAAAGAGGACTCAAAATGCACTAGGTGCTTCTTTGCTTCTAGGGCTTGTGTTTTAGTCCACGAGCGCAGTAGAGCCACATGTGGGACATTTCTAAAAACTGCAGAATCTGGACAATACATATTTAGTAGTGTTTCTCTGGTAAAACCTTCTGTGTTACAGAAAACAAAATTGAATAAAATTGAAATTCAGCAAGAAAAATGAAATTTGCAAATTTCACCTCCACTTTGCTTTAATTCCTGTGAAATTCCTGAAGGGTTAAAAAACTTTCTAAAAGCTGTTTTGAATACTTTGAGGGGTCTAGATTTTAAAATTGGGTGTTTTATCAAGGTTTCTAATACATAGGCCCCTCAAAGCCACTTCAGAACTCAAGAGGCACCTTAAAAAAAAGGCTTTTGAAATTTTCTTAAAAATATAAGAAATTGCTGTTTATGTTCTAAGCCTTGTAACGTCCAAGAAAATAAAAGAATGTTCAAAAAACGATGCCAATCTAAAGTAGACATATGGGAAATGTGAACTAGTAACTATTTTGGGTGGTATAACCGTCTGTTTTACAAGCAGATGCATTTAAATTCTGAAAAATGCTATTTTTTCAAAATGTTCTCTACATTTTGCAATTTTTTCACCAACAAACACTGAATATATCGACCAAATTTTACCACAAACATGAAGCCCAATGTGTCACGAGAAAACAGTCTCAGAATCGCTTGGGTAGGTTTAAGCATTCCGACGTTATTACCACAAAGTGAAATATGTCAGATTTGAAAAATGGGCTCTGAGCCTTAAGGCCAAAACTAGGCTGCGTCCTTAAGGGGTTAAGGCCCAAACTAGGGTGCGTCCTTAAGGGGTTAAATCATATCAGCTCATCTTGCAGAGATGGTTCGCCAGCAAGGTCACAAGGTCGGCAATTTTGGCACCTAGAAGTTTATAGATAACAGGCAGGGGGATATCACAATCTCTGCACCTATATTGCTTTCAATTGGAGGTTGCTTTTATTTTCTTTAAAGACCACAGCTGGGGGTGTACATAGACCCTTGTTAAACAGCAGACATGCTCCAATATGTCTTGAGTATATTGCTCCTTCCCTTGCAGGCGGCTACTTCTGCGGCGGCTTAGATGTCTTCTCCAGAACCTGCTGAAGAAATCTAAGAAATTCATTAACTAGAAATTTAAAATTTATATTCTTTAGAAAGAAGCCTTTATGTACTTTTTTTCTCATACAGAGTTCCGAATTCCATTTCCCCTCACACAACCATAGAGTGAGATGATAGAAATCCAGCTGCAGCCGCCACTAGGGGGAGCTTAGAAGCTTACACAAAATTGATTGGGTTCAAACGGAGCTACAGCATATTAGTGCGCAGTCACACGTGGCGTACTTGCTGTGTAACTCAGTAAACTATACGATGTAAGCCTATGGGAAAATATTCTGTAATGCAAGAACTAGAGAAAACGGTTTGTTTTAGAATATTTTTTCCATATGCATATATTGTAATTTTCCGCACCATATGTTTACGATGCGGAAATACAAAGCAAGTATGTCACGTGTAACTGCAGTCTTAATCTAGCTTCAGTAAAACGGAAGGTGTCATGAATTTTTTTTTTATCATGTTGCTTTTAACCCCTAGGCGCACGAGGACGCAACTGTACGTCCCAGCGGCCAGTGACAGTTACTGAGTGGTTCCCGGTGGACACTGTCGGTCGCAGTGTGCACCGGGAATGGGGAGGACAGCTGTCCCCAACAGCTGACACTCCCCAGTTACCGGCATTGGACCCGTAAAAGCGGTCCAATGTCGGCGATCGATGTAATCAGTGGATCTGTACAGATCCACTGATTACATCATTTCTGCAGATAAAGTTTAAAAAAACATTCCGGGACATGTAATAAGTCCCGAAACGGTTACTATAGACACTCCCCCTCCCTACACGATGCCCCATGTCACCGGCAATAGACCAATAGCAGTGGCCATTGCCGGCGATTGCATTGATAGGTGGGTCTGCACAGACCCACCTATCATAGTTCATTCTCAGCCGGGGGCAGGTAAAGGGGCGGGTAAAACCCCCTCCCCTGACAACTAACACTCCCCAGTTACCGGCATTGGACCCGTAAAAGCGGTCCAATGCCGGCGATCGATGTAATCGGCGGATCTGACAGATCCACCGATTACATCGCTTCTGCAAATAAAGTTTTCAAAACTGTTTCTGGACTTGAAATTAGTCCGGAAACAGTTACTATGGGACCCCCCCCTGTCCCATGCCCCATGTGACCAGCAGTGAACCAATAGAAGAGGTGATTGGTGAGTCTGTTCAGACCCACCAATCACAGTGTGTTTTTCACCCAGGGTGGGTGAAAAATACCGGACACAGGCTCTGATCTCTTAGTAGGTGAAGAGAAGTTGGAGAGATCAGAGCCTGTGTCGTGCTGTGTGCCCCACACAAAGTGAAAAAAAGAATCAACCCCTAATTTCCATCTTCCCTGTTCCTAGTGTGTGACCCCACACACCTCCCAGTGTATAAGGGAGATTTTCTTTTTTTCATCCAATTTGTTAGCGTCAATCTGTAGCGCTATAGCGTTAGTTGTCAGTTGGCGTCAATCCGTAGCGTCAGTTTGCATCAATCCGTAGCGTCAGTTTGGCAGTTAGTGTCAATCCGTCACTGTTAGTCGCGTCACTTGTCAGCGTCAATCCGTCACTGTTAGTTGCGTCACTTGTCAGCGTCAATCCATCACTGTTAGTCGCGTCACTTGTCAGTTAGTGTCAATCCGTCACTGTTAGTAGCGTCACTTGTCAGTTAGTGTCAATCCGTCACTGTTAGTAGCGTCACTTGTCAGCGTCAATCCATCACTGTTAGTCGCGTCACTTGTCAGTTAGTGTCAATCCGTCACTGTTAGTAGCATCACTTGTCAGCGTCAATCCGTCACTGTTAGTCGCGTCACTTGTCAGTTAGTGTCAATCCGTCACTGTTAGTCGCGTCACTTGTCAGTTAGTGTCAATCCGTCACTGTCAGTCTCGTCACTTGTCAGTCAGTGTTCGTGTCAGTTAGTAAGTGGTACTAAGTGTTATAAAAAAAAGGAAAAAAAATCTAAAAAAACTAGTAGTGTTTTAGTGTGAAAAAACGAAAAACAATATTTGTTATACAACGTAACGTTGTTACAGCTACGTGTGTATAAACTACATATACACACACACACAAATTAATAAAATGGCTGCGAAGCGTTACACCGCTGAAGAGGCGTATGCTATGATCGCATCCGATTTGGACTAAGCGAGTGGTGAGGAACCAGAGTTCTTTCTCTCGTCCTCCTCCTCTAGTGACAACGAGGAACCTCCTCGTAGTCGCAGGAGGGTTAGTGCCCAAGTTCTGCCTGACCCTGAAACTGCCGTTCTGCCTGACCCTGATGCTGCCAGCAGTGATTGGTCACCCCCAACCAATTACACACCCCAAATCCCCGAATTTACTGCTGCAGCAGGAATTAATGTGCAGACGGAAGGACTGCCTGTAATTGAATATTTCAAATTGTTCTTTACCGACCATTTGATAGAGCTTATGGTGGACCAAACCAACATCTACGCCCACCAATTTATACCCGAACACCCAAACTCATTTTATGCCCAGCCCAATCATTGGCAACCAACTAATTGTGCAGAAATGCAAAAATATTGGGGGTTAGTTCTCAACATGGGTCTCACTAAAAAGCCCAAAGTGAGATCCTACTGGTCCACGGACATTCTTTATCATTGTCCATTGTACCGCAATACAATGACCAGACCCCGCTATGAGGCCCTCCAAAAATTTCTGCACTTTAGTGACAACTCCCTATGCCCCCCCACCCCCCAGGATGACCCCAATTCCGACAGACTTTTTAAAATTAGGCCCCTCATAAACTTTTTTTCCCAAGTTTCCTGAAATCTACACCCCCAACAAAGAGATTTCAGTTGATGAATCCCTGGTGCACTTTAAGGGTAGGCTGAAGTTTCGCCAATATTTGCCCAATAAGCGTGCCAGGTACGGGATCAAGGTCTACAAGCTGTGTGAGTCTGAGACCGGATACAGACATGCTTTCCGTATCTATGAGGGGAAGGACAGGACAATACAGCCCCCAAATTGTCCCCCCGTACTGTCCACAACAGGGAAGGTAGTGTGGGATCTCCTACACCCACTGTTAGATCAGGGGTACAATTTGTACTTGGTCAACTGGTACATAAGTGTACCCCTGTTCAAATGTCTAAAAGACAAAAAAACAGTGGCATGTGGGACGGTCCGAAAAAAACAGCAGCACCTTCCCAAGACCCTCATCGGCCAATCCCTGCAAATTGGAGAAAGCAGGGCATTGCTGCATGATGGGATCCTGTGTTTGAAATACCGGGATAAAAAAGATGTATGCATGCTGACATCTATGCATGATGCCAGCTGCACCCCTGTCCCCACACGTGGATTCACAACGTCCACAATGAAGCCTGTGTGCATTCAGGCATATAATAAATTCATGGGGGGGGGGTTGACCTGAATGACCAGGTGTTAAAACCGTATAGTGCCATGCGGAAAAGCAAAATTTGGTGCAAAAAATTGTCCGTGTACCTTGTACAGATTGCACTGTACAATTCACTTTTAATTTTCCGTAAAGCTGGCCACCCTGGTACCTACTTGGAGTACCAAGAAAAAATTATTACATTTCTATTGCTTGGAGACGAGGTGGGGGAAACATCTACTGCTTCAAGTAGTTCTTGCCGTATCGTTCCTTGGCAGCACTTTCCAAGTGAAGTGCCTGTAACTCTAAAAAAATGGCGGGCACAAAAAAGGTGCCGTGTCTGTGCAAAAAAGGGTATCCGTAAGGATACCATATATCAGTGCGACACCTGTCCATCAAAACCTGGACTCTGCATGAAGAACTGCTTCCGCATCTTCCACACCTCCCTGGATTAAAAAAAATTATACTTTTGAAACCCCCACCCCTCCCTTTATCATTCTGGTCTTTTACCCATTTATAAAATTGGACACTATAAAAAAAAATGTGTAACAAAACGAAAAACCCTCATTATACCCCTAGATGAATAGCTAATACTATAACATATGTGTATGATCTGCACGATTTTTTAGGCCTATGCTTGTGGCTAAAAATCATCCAAGTAAAAATAAGGCCTCAAAATCCTTGTGGCGCTTCTTTACTTCCAGGCACTGCTATGTGTCCAGACAACATATTTAGACCACTTTGGGGGTATTTATAAAGTCAGAAGAAATACCCCAATAAATATTGAGGCACTTTACTTCACTTATATGTTTTGTCTGAAAAATCTGCCCAAAAAATTGGCGCATTTGTAAAAAATGTAACATTTTATTTTGCAAGCCAGAAAAACTATGGGGGTCATAAAAGTGATCACACCCCTACATAAATTCTTTGAGGGGTGCAGTTTCCAAAATGGGGTCACTTCACTGTACTGGAGCTCTGCAAACGCAACATGGCACCTGAAGACCATTCCAGAAAAATCTGTGCTACAAATTACGCTCCTTCGTTTCTGAGCCCTGCCGTGGGTCCAAACAGTAGTTTATAATCACATATGGGGCATTACCGTAATCGGAAGAAATTGCTGTACAAATGTTGTGGTGCTTTTTCTCCGTCATTCCTTGAAAAAATAAAAACATTCTGTTTTTTCATAAAAAAAAGTAGATTTTCATCTTCACAGTCTATTTCCACTAAATTTTGCAAAAAAACTGTGGGGTCAAAATGCTAACTATACCACTAGAAAAATTCCTTGAGGGGTGTAGTTTCCAAAATGGGGTCACTTTTTGGGGGTTTCCACTGTTTTCATCCCTCAAGGGCGTTGCAAACACGACATGGCACCGTCAAACATTCCAGCAAAATCTACGCCCAAAAATCTAAATATTGCTCCCTCGTTTCTGAGCCATGCTGTGGGTCTAAACAGCGGTTTATTACCACATATGGGGTATTGCCATAATCGGAAGAAATTGCTGTACAAATGTTGTGGTGTTTTTTCTCCGTCATTCCTTGTAAAAATTAAAAAATTCTGTTTTTTCATAAAAAAAAGTAGATATTCATCTTCACAGTCTATTTCCACTAAATTCTGCAAAAAAACTGTGGGGTTAAAATGCTAACTATACCACTAGAAAAATTCCTTGAGGGGTGTAGTTTACAAAATGGGGTCACTTTTCCCCCAAAAGTTTCCACTGCTTTGGCACCACAAGATCTCTTCAAACCTGACATGGTGCCTAAATATAATTTAAAAAAAGGAGGCCGTAAAATCCACTAGGTGCTCATTTGCTTCTGAGGCCTGTGCTTCAGTCTGTTAGCCCACTAGGGCCATATGTGGGATATTTCTAAAAATGGCAGAATCTGGGCAATAAATATTGAGATGCGTTTCTCTGGTTAAACCTTCTGTTTTACAGAAAAAGATGTATTACAAATGAATTTCAGCCAAAAAAAATGAAATTCTAAAATTTCACCTCTACATTGATTTAATTCCTGTGAAACGCCTAAAGTGTTGAGAGACTTTGAGAATGCTGTTTTGAATACTCTGAGGGGTGAAGTTTTTAAAATTAGGTGATTTATGGTGACTTTCTAACATATAAGGCCCTCAAAGTAACTTCAGAACTGAACTAGTCCCTGAAAAAATAGCATTTTGTAATTTTCTTGAAAATGTGAGAAATTGCAGCTGAAGTTCTAATCGTTGTAGCTAGAGATGAGCGAACCGGGACAACCGAACCCGGTTTCGGTCCGAACTTCCAGAAAATTTCAGTTCGCAGCGAATCCGAACTTCACCGGGTTCGGCCGAACCCGGTCAAAAATATTATACAAATCGGCAGCCACATGTCTCTATCAATCACTGATAGAGAAAAGAGGCTGCTGATTAAAAATAAAATAAAAAGCATTTCATACGTACCTGGTCGTTGTCTTGGTGACGAGTCCCTCTTCTTCCTCCAGTCCGACCTTCTTTTCTGACGCGGCAGCCTGTGATTGGCTGCAGAGGCCTCTGCAGCCTGTGATTGGCTGCAGAGGCCTCTGCAGCCTGTGATTGGCTGCAGCGCTCACATGGGCTGCATCGTCATCAAGGAATGTCGGGCCGGATGTCGAGAGGGACGCGTCACCAAGGCAACGGCCAGGAGACCGGACTGGAGGAAGCAGGGAGTTCCCGGTAAGTATGAACGTCTTTTTTTTTACAGGTTACTCTATATTGTAATCGGTAGTCACTGTCCAGGGTGCTGAAACAGTTACTGCCGATCAGTTAACTCTTTCAGCACCCTGGACAGTGACTATTTACTGACGTCGCCTAGCAACGCTGCCGTAATGACGGGTGCACACATGTAGCTACCCGTCATTACGGGGCCTCATGCACACGACCGTAAAAACACACGTTATTACGGGTCGTAATTACGACCCGAAATAGCGGGCCCGTAGACTTCTGTTAGCCACGGGTACCTTCCCGTTATCTCACGGGAAGGTGCCCGTGCCGTTAAAAAGATAGAACATGTTCTATTTTTTTATTTTACGGGCCGTGCTCGTAATTACGACTCGTAATTACGAGCCCGGCCGGGCACGGCCGGCCACGGGCAGCCGGCCGCTTTTGCGAACCGTGCTGTCATTATAATTATAGCAGCACGGCTCGTAAAATAGAAAAATAGAACATGTTCTATTTTTTTAATGGCAAGGGCACCTTCCCGTGAGAAAACGGGAAGGTACCCGTGGGTAACAGAAGTCTATGAGCCCGTTATTGCGGGTCATAATTAGGACCAGCAATAACGGGTGTTTTTACGGTTGTGTGCATAATGGAAGCACGGCTCGGAAAAACGAACGGCTGCCCGTGGCCGGCCGTGCTCATCTCCTGAAATACTCTGTGCTGCCTTAAACTCTGTGGACAGGTCAGGATCCTGTTTCTTTTAAATGCTGCTAGGGAACCCGCTCGATCCACTATATAAGGCTGCGCTACAGTGCAGCATTTAAAAGAAACAGGATCCTGACCTGTCTACAGAGTTTAAGGCAGCACAGAGTATTTCAGGAGATGAGCGTGCAGATTCAGTGCTGCTGTGAACTCTGCTCTTACCATTACGTAGCTCTCAGTCTGTTACCTCTCCTCCACTACTGTCCTCAATAACACCTTCATGATTGGCAAGTCACCACGTAACGGTAAGAGCAGAGTTCACAGCAGCACAAAGTATTTCAGGAGATGAGCGTGCGGATCTTGTGCGCGGTGGTGACTTGCCAATCATGTGATGGTGTTCTTGAGGACAGGAGTGGAGGAGAGGTAACAGACTGAGCTACGTAATGGTAAGAGCAGAGTTCACAGCAGCACAGAGTTTTTCAGGAGAGGAGCGTGCAGATTCTGTGCTGCTGTGAACTCTGCTCTTACCATTACGTAGCTCTCAGTCTGTTACCTCTCCTCCACTCCTGTCCTCAATAACACCTTCACATGATTGGCAAGTCACCACGTAATGGTAAGAGCAGAGTTCACAGCAGCACAGAGTATTTCAGGAGATGAGCGTGCGGATCTTGTGCGGGGTGGTGACTTGCCAATCATGTGAAGGTGTTATTGAGGACAGGAGTGGAGGAGAGGTAACAGACTGAGAGCTACGTAATGGTAAGAGCAGAGTTCACAGCAGCACTGAATCTGCATGCTCCTCTCCTGAAATACTCTGTGCTGCTGTGAACTCTGTTCTTACCATTACGTAGCTCAGTCTGTTACCTCTCCTCCACTCCTGTCCTCAATAACACCTTCACATGATTGGCAAGTCACCACCCCGCACAAGATCCGCACGCTCATCTCCTGAAATACTCTGTGCTGCTGTGAACTCTGCTCTTACCATTACGTGGTGACTTGCCAATCATGTGAAGGTGTTCTTGAGGACAGGAGTGGAGGAGAGGCAACAGACTGAGAGCTACGTAATAGTAAGAGCAGAGTTCACAGCAGCACTGAATCTGCACGCTCATCTCCTGAAATACTCTGTGCTGCCTTAAACTCTATGGACAGGTCAGGATCCTGTTTCTTTTAAATGCTGCACTGTAGCGCAGCCTTATATAGTGGATCGAGCGGGTTCCCCAGCAGCATTTAAAAGAAACCGTGTGTGTGTTTGTGTATGTGTGTGTTTGTGTATATATGTGTGTTTGGGTATGTGTCTTTGTCTGTTTTTGTTTTTATATGTGTGTTTGTTTATATGTGTGTGTGTGTGTTTATGTGTGTTTGTGTATATATGGGTGTGTTTGTGTATATGTGTTTTTGTATATGTTTGTGTATATGTGTGTGTATATATGGGTGTATTTGTGTATATGTTTGTGTGTGTGTTTTTGTATATGTGTGTGTTTGTGTATATGGGTGTGTGTTTATGTGTGTGTGTTTGTGTATATACGAGTGTGTTTGTGTATATGTGTTTGTGTATATGTGTGTATTTGTGTATATGTGTGTGTTTGTGTATATGCGTGTATTTGGGTTATACAGCTGGCACCCTCCTGTAACTGCCAGGACCGGAGCAATTCTCCGATCCGGCAGATTAACCCCTCAGATGCTGCGCTCAATATTTTCACACGACCGGCAACCCAGTGACGCAATCGCTGGGTTGCTGTGGCAATCGGACGCCAGAAAATGGTGTCCGAGTCTGCCTTGTACGGGAGCCGATGAGGACCCGCCTGCGGCGCATCCTCATAGGCTTGCTGTCAGTGAATAGCTGACAGCGCTAATACACTGCACTACGTATGTAGTGCAGTGTATTAGAGTAGCGATCGGGGCATCAGGCCCTCATGGCCCCTAGTGGGATAAGTCAGAAAAGTAAAAAAAAGATAATAAAAATGTGGTAAAACAATAAAAACACACACATTTCAAATAAAAATAAAGCTGAACTGACTTTTTTCCCATAGTAAGGCCTCATTTACACGAGCGTAATATACGCGCGTGCGACGCGCGTGCTTTTCACGCGTGTCGTACGCACCTATATTAGTCTATGGGGCAGTGTAGACGATGCGTGAATTTTGCGCAGCGCGAGTGCGTTGCGTAAAACTCGCTACATGTTCTATAATCGTGCGTTTTTCGCGCATCACGCACCCATTGAAGTCAATGGGTGCGTGAAAACCATGCATGCCGCACAGAAGCACTCCCGTGCGAACTGCGTGATTCGCGCAAGAGCTGTCAAAAGGATGAATGTAAACAGAAAAGCACCACGTGCTTTTCTGTTTACAAACATCCAAAAGGAGTGTCAAATTAGAGATGAGCGCACCGAACTTCACCGGGTTCGGCCGAACTCGTTTTGACCGAACCCGGCAAAAAATATTCGGGTACGCGACGGCAGGAGACAGTCACTGTCCACTGTGCTGAAAGAGTTAAACTGGTTCAGCACCATGGACAGTGACTTCCGATCACAATATACATACACGTGTAAAAAAAACAAGAGGTTCTGACTTACCGATAACTCCCGGCTTCTTCCTCCAGTCCGACCTCCCGGAATGACAATTCAGTCCAAGTGACAGCTGCAGCCAATCACAGGCCAAGCACAGCCTGCAGCCAATCACAGGCTGCAGCGGTCTCATGGACTGCCGCGTCATCCTGGGAGATGGGGCAGGATGACAAGAGAGGGACGCGTTACCAAGGCAACGGCCGGGAGACCGGACTGGAGGAAGCAGGAAGTTCATGGTAAGTATGAACATCTTTTTTTGATTCACAGGTTGGTGTATATTGTGGTCGGAACTCACTGTCGAGGGTGCTGAAAGAGTTACTGCCGATCAGTTAACTCTTTCAGCACCTTGGACAGTGACGGGCGTCGACTAGCCTCATCTCTATGCATCATACACGGATGACACACGGAGCTGTCAAATGCCTTTTGTGCGCGCAACACGCAGCGTTTTTTGCACGCGCAAAATGCACACGCTCGTGTAAATCAGGCCTAAGTCTTTTATTATGGGAAAAACCGTAAAAATTAAAAAAAACTATACATAATTGGTATCGCCGCGTCCGTAACGACCCAAACTACAAAACTATTATGTAATTTATCCCGCACGGGGAACGCGGTAAAAAAAAAACATGAAAAACAACGCCAGAATCTTTGTTCTCATCTTCCAAAAAATGCTAGAAAAAGTGATCAAAAAGTCACATTTACTCCAAAATAGTACTAATAAAAACAGCAATCCGTCCCGCAAAAAATAATCCCTAATCCCTGACACCGCTTTGTGCACGCAAAAATAAAAAAGTTATGGGTCTTAGAATATGGCGACACAGAAAACAAATGATTTTATAAAAAAAGTGATTTTATTGTGCAAAAGCTGCAATACATAAAAAAAACGATATCGGTAATCGTATCGACCCGCAGAATAAAGCTAACATGTAATTTAGGGCGCACTGTGGATGCCGAAAAAAAAACCAATAAAAAACTATTCTAGAATTGCTTGTTTTTGGTAATTTCCTTTATCAAAAAATGAAATAAAAAGTGATCAAAAAGTCGTATGTGTTCTAAAATGGTACCAATAAAATCTACAGCCCGTCTCGCAAAAAACAAGCCCGCACACCGCTCAATCAACTGAAAAATAAAAAAGTTATGGCACTAGTAATGCGGTGATAAAAAACATCTCAATGCGCAGGCCGGAGGGGAACATTCCTTCATATTCAGAGCCCTAGTATTTAGGAACTAGGAAAGGGAAGGGACATAGCACATCTGCTGGAAGCGAGGGCGCCCGTATTATACCAGCGCAAAACTTTCCCAGCAATATTTCCCAAACTACGAAGGAGAAAAAGTCCCCAAAAGGTGCAGAGCGTTACACAAGAGGGATAATAAAGAAAACCGTTTATCACCGGCCTGTGCATAACAGATTGCTGCACAGCGTAACACACATCTATGGATATTTATATTATTTACCCCATTATTATACCCTCTTATTATGCCATGATGTACTCAGCACAGATTACATATGCCCCCACATTATAAACTGAAATACCAGCAAAACCCCAAACAGAACTATTACCAAGCAAAATCCATGGTCAAAATGGTGGTCTTTCCCTTCTTAGCCCTACAGTGTGCCCAAACAGCAATTTATGGCCACAAGTAAGGCATTACCATACCCGGGAGAACCCGCTTAACAATTTATGGGGTAAGATTCTCTAGGGGCACAACATATTGTGCGGTGAATGGGCAGATCAGTGGAAAAATTGAAATTTTCACTTTGTATCATCCACGGCGTATTAATTTCTGAAAAACACCTGTGGAGTCTAAATTCTCACTACACCCCTTGATAAATGCCTTTAGGGGTGTAGTTTCTAAAACGGGGTCACTTTTGTTTGGTACATCAGTGGTTTTGCAAATGCAACATGCTGTCTGCAAACCATTCCAGCAAAATCTACGCTCCAAAAGATAAATACCGCTCCTTTTCTTCTGAATGCTCCCATATATGTAAACAGCCGATTATAAAAACATATGGGGTGTTACCGTACTCGGGAGAAATTTCTTTACAAATGTTGGGGTGCTTTTTCTTCTTTATTCCTTGTAAAAATGAAAAATGTTGATCTAAAACTACATCTTGTTGGAAAAAAAAATTATTTTTCATTTTCATGGCTTAATTCTAATTAATACAGCAAAAAACCTTTCGGATCAAAATTTTCACTATACCCCTAGATGATTCCTCAGGGGGTGCAGTTTCCCAAATGGAGTCACTTTTGGGGTGTTTCCACTGTACTAGTACTACAGGGGCTCAGCAAATGTGACATGGCGCCAAGAAACCATTCCAATATCCAAATGGTGCTCCTTCCATTCTGAGCCCTACCGTGTGTCCAAACAGATGTTTGTGACCACATGTGGGGTATTGTTTTACTCGGAAGAAATTGCATTACAAATATTGCAGTGCTTTTTCTCCTTTAGTCCTTGTGGAAATGAAAAAAAATTAGCTAAACCTACATTTTATTTGAAAAAAATTTAGATTTTCATTTTCACAGCCTACTTCCAAAAATTTCTGCAAAAAACCTGTGGGGTCAAAATGCTCACTATACCCCTAGATAATTTTCTCAAGGGGTATAGTTTCCAAAATGGGGTCACTTGTTGGGGGTTTCCACTGTATTGTCCCCTCAGGGGCTTTGCAAATGTGACATGGCCTCTGCAAACCATTCCTGCTAAATTTGAGCTCCAAGAGCCAAATGGTGCTCTTTCCCTTTGAAGCCTCGCCGTGTGTCCAAACAACCGTTTATTATCACATGTGGGATACTGTTTTACTCGGGAGAAATTGCTCTACAAATTCTGTGGTGCTTTCTCTACTTTAGTTCTTTTGGAAATGAAAAAAAGTTAGCTAAACCTACATTTTATTTGAAAAAATGTAGATTTTCATTTTCATGGCCTAGTTCCAAAAATTTTTGCAAAAAAACTGGAGGGTCAAAATGCTTGCTACACCCCTAAATAAATTCCTCGAGGGGTGTAGTTTCCCAAATGGGGTCACTTTTGGGGGGTTTCCACTGTTTTAGTTCTACAAGACCTCTTCATAGCTGACATGGTGCCTAAAATATATTCTAATAAAAAGGAGGCCCAAAATCCACTAGGTGCTACTTTTGCTTCTGAGGCTGGTGCTTCAGTCCAGTAGCAAGCTAGAGCCACATGTGGGATATTTCCTAAAACTGCAGAATCTGGGCAATAAATATTGAGTTGCGTTTCTCTGGTAAAATCTTCTGTGGTACAAAAAAAATGGATTCAAATTGAACTTCTGGAAAAGAATAATGAGCTTTGTAAATTTCACCTCTACTTTGCCTTAATTCCTGCGCAATGTCTAAAGGGTTAATAAACTTTCTAAATGCTGTTTTGAATACTTTGAGGGGTGCAGTTTTTAAAATGGGGTGACTTATTGGGGGTTTCTAATATCTAAGGACCTCAAAGCCACTTCACAACTGAACTGGTCCCTGTAAAAATAGCAATTTGAAATTTTCTTGAAAATGTGAGAAATTGCTGCTAAAGTTCTAAGCGTTGTAACGTCCTAGAAAAATAAAATGATGTTCGAAAAACGATGCTAAACTAAAGTAGACATATGGGTGATGTTAATTAGCAACAATTGTGTGTGGTATAACTGCCTGTCTTACAAGCAGATACATTTAAATTGAGAAAAAATTCTAATTTTTGCAATTTTTCGCTAAATGTTGGTGTTTTTCACAATTAAATACTGAATGTGTCGGGCAAATTTTGCCAGTAACATAAAGTCCAGCATGTCACGAGAAAACAGTCTCAGAATCGCTTGGATAGGTAAAAGTATTCCAGAGTTATTACCACATAAAGTGAAACATGTCAGATTTGAAAAATGAGGCTCTGTCAGGAAGGTCAAAAGTGGCCAAAGAGGGAAGGAGTTAAATAATAATTTAACTAAAAAAAATAAAAAAATTCTAGCGACACATTCCCTTTAAGGCTGGGTTCACATTCTGCGTTTTTTTATGTGTTTTTTAAATGCTGAAAAGAAAAATGCACCTGAAAAACACATGCGTTTTTTAAACACCAATTAAATTTTACAAAGTATTTCAGCTTTCAGTTTTTAATGTATTATTCACAGGCTTACAGCTAAAACACTTTATATGGATATATATATATATATATATATATATATATATATATATATATATATATATATATATATATATATAAAATTAAAAAATGCATGCATTTTTCAGTTTACTTTTTCTTTCCAACAAACATGAACAAAAGAATCCAGCCTTAACTAATGGCACCGGAAGTAGCTAGGGCAATTTTTGGAAGCCTCCAAGTTATACACATTTAGTAAGTTAATACGGCAACAATGCGCAGCCATAAACTGGCAATTTGACAGCTGCACCAAACATGGTGCCAGCGCGGCTGTTGGTTGCTTCACCACCGGGTGCCGCGCCATGTGACCTTACCCTTAAGGAAGAATCTGTATTTTTTTTTCAGAGGGGAGGGCGATCTATAAAATTGGAAAAAGGCATCTGCATCATATTTTTTTTAAATAATATTAACTTAACCCCTTAGTGACCAAGCTTGTTTGGACCTTAATGACCAAGCCAAATTTGTCAAATCTGGTATGTGTGAATTTATCAGAGAATAACTCTGTGAAAGTTTTGAATATCCAAGTAATTCTGACATTGTTTTTTCGTCACATGTTGTACTTTATTTTAGTGGTAAAAGTAGACTGATACGATTTGCGGAAATCACTTAAAAAATTGAAGAAATTTTGTAAAAATTATCATTTTTCCCTATTTTTAACTGCAATATGTCACATATGTACACACATACTGTACAATTTTTTTTATGAAATATATATTTCCATCTCTTTACTCTATTTTGGCAGCACTTTTGAAAAAAAAAATAATTTTTCAGCAATTTAGAAGACTTACAAGTTAAGTAATAATTTTATAAATTTTGTAGTACATTTTGTTTTCCTGCACCAAACCAGGTTTTCATAGGCTCATAGGTGTCAGAATGGTGGAAACCCCCACAAGTGACCCCATTTTGAAAACTAGACCCCTTAAGGTATTTATTAAGGGGTGTTGTAAGTATTTTGACCCCACAGTTTTTTTGTAAGAATTCATGCAAAGCAGGCATAAAAAAATATAAATTTAACTTTTTTCATAAAAGTATCACTTTGAATATATTTTGCTTGAAAATGTTTTAGGCCCCACTGTATATTTGGAGAGGTTTTGAACTACCAGAACGATAGAAACTCCCCATAAACGACCCCATTTAGAAAACTAGATCCCTTAAGGTATTTATCTAGGCGTGTAGTGAGTATTTTGACCCCACAGTTTTTTGCTAAATTTAATGCATAGCAGGTGAAAAAAAAAAAAAAAATCACTTTTTTCATAAAAGTATCACTTTGAAGACCGATTTCTGTGTAAAGCGACCATAAGAATAAAGAAACACACCCCAAAATCTATCACCCTGTTTCTCCTGTTTTCAAAAATGCCTCCATTGTGACCCTAATGTGTTGCGTGGACACACAGCAGGGCCCGAAAGAAAGGGAGCACCCGGAGGCTTTCAGGACTCCTATTTTGCTTGAAAATGTTTTAGGCCCCACTGTATATTTGGAGAGGTTTTGAGCTACCAGAACGATAGAAACTCCCCATAAACGACCCCATTTAGAAAACTAGACCCCTTAAGGTATTTATCTAGGGGTGTAGTGAGTATTTTGAACCCACTGTTTTTTGCTAAATTTAATGCATAGCTGGTGAAATTAAACAAAAAAATCACTTTTTATATAAAAGTATCACTTTGAAGACCGATTTCTTTGTAAAGCGAACATGAAAATGAAGAAACACACCCCAAAATCTATCACCCCATTTCTCCTGTTTTCAAAAATACTCTCATTGTTGCCCCAATCTGCTTATTAGACGTGTGGCTGGGCCAAAAAGAGAGGGAGCACCCTTTGGCTTTCAGGGCACAATTGAATAAATTCTAGGCCACAATATCATACATTTAGAGGCATTGAGCTGCCTGAACAAAAAAAAAAAACACGCAGAAATGACCCCATTTTAAAAACTAAACCCCTAAAGGTATTCATCTAGTGGTGTAGTGGGCATGCGGACCAAACATTTTTTAAAGGAGGAAATAATGGGTATCATTTCAGACACTATGGGTATATAATGTTTTCTTCAAACTCTTATTACGTTTCCACATGAAATAGAGGAGACGTGGTAGAAGGTTATTTTGTTAGAAATATGCCACATTAATAAATTTGTGCGGCACAGAATAGAAGTGAAGCCGTGTATTCATAACGGATACATGTTGCTATAGACGTATTTGCCTGTACTTATGACTATGTCTTGCTGAAGAAGCAGTTGGTGCCATTATGATGTCATTGTGGACAGAATTCTGTCCTAATATAAAATCAGTCAGAGAGGAAAAAATAAACTGTACTGGAGTGACGGGCAATATCTTCAAACAAATGGAGGAAAATGTATCCAACTATGTTGCAAACTCGAGTCTGTTCACTAGATAGAAGAACACCTGCAGGGCTGTCAAGACAAGGTTTTTTTTTTTCAGTGACTGGTTGTACAACATCTCTTTAGCTCCATCAATCCTTATGAGGGACGAATGTGCCAAGTGACGCGGTACACCCTAACAGGCCCCTGCCCGGCAAGGTAGGAACCGCTATGTGTACAAAACAACCAATCACCTACAGAATATATAAAAGGACAGTGTCCAAACCCATCTATAGGAACAGTAAAGGATCACTAATCCCCAAAATGATGTCGGTATTTCCAGAAGAACCGTAACAAAGCCCATGGTGTATTGATAAGGAACAGCTCAATTATTAGAGATCCTCCAAATAAAAAAAAAGATCATGCCCGTATCACGGTACAGAATTAGGAATGTAACAGCTGTATGTGGCAGGACATAGTCATAAGAACAGTCAAAATAAAAAAAATTGTGGATGTGGGATTTTGTACTGGACAATTAATTCCAGCACTTGATCACCCACAAATAAATAAAAAAAATCATAAGGGGTAAAATTTGTTTCACGGTCTGAAAAAAATGTGCTCTACAACCTCTCCCACAAGAAATAATCCCTACTTGGAAAGCCCACGAACTAAAAAGAAAATATAAAGAAATTGACTCCCTAAAAAGGCCCCCAACCCATTTTTTTTGTGTTAAATTCTAGTAATTTGCAACCGTGTGAAAGGTTTCGAAACAGGGGTAGTTACAAAGGGCTGGTTTTGATGGACACATGGGGCAATAAAAGCGGGTATCCCTCCTCCTGCCATGCTTGCTACATACCCGACACCTTCTTTGGGGATATTTTTGGGTCTCAGTGGAAGGAATAGGGTGTAAAAAGTGGCGCTCTGAAAGCCTGCGCACATCCTCAGATTCGCAGGATTGTGCCGGTATAGTGGACTCAAAAAGGAGATGCTCAATGACCTTCTCCTGAAATTGAAGGAAAGTGAGCGTTCCTTGGGCTTTTTTGAAAATAACAAAACTGTTATAGGTAGCAACCTGGATGAGGTAGATTGCTACCTTTTTGTACCAGGCCTTATTTTTGCGCTTCACCAGGTAAGGCTGAAGCACCTGGTCGGAAAGGTCTACACCCCCCATAAATTTGCTGTAGTCTGTTACACAGACAGGTTTCTGCTTTGCAGTGGTAGCCCCCCTCTCCGTAATTGCCACAGTGGTGTCCGTGTGTACGGTGGACAGCATGTAGACATCCTTCTTGTCGGCCCACTTCACTGCAAGCAATTCCTGACTTGCAAGGGCCATGGAAGTTCCTTTTCCCAAACGCCTGGACACCAACTGTTGTGGGAGTCCCACTCTGTTCTTCCGTACTGTCCCACAGGCCCCTGTATTTGCAGCATGGAGGGCTTTATAAAGGGCCAACGCTGGTATAAAAATTGTCTGTATAGACGTGGTACCCCTTGTGCAGAAATGGCTCCATTAGGTTCCACACAATTTTGCCAGAGGTGCCAATAGTTTCTGGGCAGCCTGGGGTATAAATTTGGCAGTCCCTGCCTTCATAGATTTTGAAACCGCAGGTGTAACCCGTTGTGCTCTCGCACACTTTGTACAATTTCACCCCATATCTGGCTCGTTTGGAAGGGATGAATTGACGAAAGGAAAGACGCCCTTTGAAGCTCATGAGCGATTCATCTACTGACAAATTTTTGTCAGGGGTGTACAACTTTAGAAATAAATCACTTAGAAGGGTGATTAATGGCCTTAATTTATTAAGCCGATCATAGGCTGGGTCACTTCTTGGGGGGACTTGGGAATTATCAGTAAAATGCATGAATCGCATTAGGGCCTCATAGCGGTTTCTGGACATCACTGCTGAAAATACAGGGGTAGCGTGGACAGCACTACAAGTCCAGTAGGACCGGACAGAGGGTTTTTTAACCAAACCCATATTGAGGGTAATGCCTAAATTTTTTTTTATTTCTGGGACGCTCTACATTCTGGAGTACATAGACGCAGGCTTTTGTAGAACAAACTGCCTAGCATACAGATTAGTCTGCTGGACTATCAAGTCTAGGACCGTATCACATATAAATAAATTAAA
Organism: Rhinoderma darwinii; assembly: GCF_050947455.1. Lineage (NCBI taxonomy): Eukaryota > Metazoa > Chordata > Amphibia > Anura > Rhinodermatidae > Rhinoderma > Rhinoderma darwinii. Next base: position 409,959,006 of record NC_134687.1, on the reverse strand, counting down.
AAAATTATAGGGGGTAAAATTTTGGACGTCGACACTAATTCCTGGGGTCGCTTCAAATTGGGGTACTTGGGGGGAAAATGATAGTGCAGGATCCCACATCACGGGAGGGACTGCAACACTCGGCCCTGCACTTGACACCTCTACAGCGACTGACGTATCCACCACCACCATAGGACTATGGGGTTCAGCGGTGGAATTAGAATCGTCACTGTCACTGTCTGGAACAAATTCTGAAGCGGTGTCTGTTTCGCTTTCAGAAGTGTCGGAACATAGCAAGGCGTAGGCTTGCTCCGCGCTGTACATACGCTGAGACATATTTATAGATGTGTATGTATATATATATATATATATATATATATATATATATATATATATGCCCTATAAGTCCTAACCCTAAAGTAAACCTAAAATCCTAAAAACGACACAAATTATTTTTTATTTTTTTTATATATATATTTTTTTTAATATTTTTTATTTTTTTAATATAACAGACGTAAAATTAATTCTAAACGGCCCTAAACACGAACGCTAAACTAGCCCTAACCCTAAAGTAACGCTAAACTAACGCTAAACTAGCACTAACGCTAAACTAGAACTAACGCTAAACTAGCACTAACGCTAAACTAGCGCTGACGCTAATATAGATTTGATATATTATATATATATGTATGTATAAGAACGATGATTTTTTTATCACTTTTTTTCTTTCTTCACAGCACAGGACTTAGACTGATTTCTCTCTCCTCTCAGAACAACTACAATGGGAGGAGAGAGAAACACAGCCCATGTCCTGGCTGTGTTTTGAAAATAACTGTCAGTGATCTCTGTGATAGGTTTTATCACAGAGATCACCTGATCAGGGACCAGTCACAACGGTCCCTGATTGTTGCTGTGCCAGATGACGACACAGGTAAGACACGCAAAGCGCACTCGGGCGCCATTTGGGGGGGGGAATCGGACCGTGGGGGGGGGATCGGACCGGGGGGGGGGGGGAATCGGACATGAAGGGGAATCGGACGGGGGGAGATCGGACGTGGGAGGGGGGGGGACGCACTATTTACCCGTTCTCTCTCCTCTCTAAGGAGTTATTCCATGAGAGGAGAGAGAAATGGCGATTATCTGCCGCTTTACCGTGAACGCTGTGAAATAGCGATTCACGGCGATCACGTGACCTGAGACCACTCCGGTAGCTGAGAGAACCGAGCTCTGATCTTTAATTTCGGCGCTACTTTAGGCTAATGCGATCACGTTAAAAGGCGTCGCATTAGCCTAAAGCCCATTAGTGAGGAACGTAAAAAGGCGTACTGTTGGTCACTAAGGGGTTAAATTGCTTTGAGGACATTCATGTATGACAATAATAATAATAAAGAAAAATGAACACAAAGTGATAAGTGATATATCAGTAATGTACACATACAGTATCTAAAATCAATTGGTTTAAATAGATACATGTACATTGTTAGTTAATTTTTTTCTACAATAATTTAGGAAAATTTAATTGTGTTCTCTCTTCACCCTATGCTGAACATCAAAACTATATATGTTCTATTAATGCACAATAATGGAGCACAATATTTTCTGGAAATAAAACGAGATTTAATATATTAGAGTACAGCAAAAATATAAATGTTAGGGATAATAATAAAGAATATAAATAATACAGTAAATAGCGAATAAAGAAGATAGTAAAAAAAAAAAAGGAAATAAAAGGTTAATATATGCATAAATCTATCAATGTAATTGTATTATTTCATTTAATATTATTTGATTTTTTAAATCGATTTATTTTTTGTACATTTATTATAGTAGAGGTGATAAAACATCATGATATATATCCTTCTCCTGTCAGTATTGGGAACCTAGGAGGAGTCTCTTATGCAAAAAACAAACAAAAAAAACGTATCCGACTGAGTATATAAAGGTTGAAGGTTTTTTCTTGTTATGTTCGGCTTGTAAATGATTCCAGTTACAATGGAACTTCTTTTACTTCTCTTATTTATTTCCCCAATATGTAAGACATAAATAGATACTGTAATCCTAACAATGATGATGATAGGCTACTATGAGCCATGTTGCTTAATATATTCCCTGTATTACAGGTGTCTTCTCTCAGACAATCCAGGAGTCAGGTCCAGGACTTTTGACACCTTCACAGCAGATGAAACTGACCTGTACGGTCTCTGGGTTCGAGATAACCAGCTATGGTATGCACTGGATCAGACAAGCTCCTGGGAAAGGACCAGAATGGATTGGAATGATATATGGTGGTAGCACTTATTATACTGATTCACTGAAGAGCAGAACCACAATCACAAAAGACAACTCCAAGAAGGTCTATCTCCAGATGAATAACATGGAGACTGCAGACACTGGAATGTATTATTGTACAAGAGACACACATAGATATAAATTAATGAGGAGATCATACAAAATGTGGAATAGACAACCACAATCGAGAGAGAGTTACTGAACTGGAAAAAGGAAGTAATACAATGTGTAAATAGGATCACAAGAGGGACACCGACTGCTGTACATGAACAATAACAGAATCATTTTGAATTGTACATGGAACAAAGTGGCGGACACATTAAGATTTGACTAGTAGAAGATGATGAAGAACTCCCTACACGATGAAGTAATGGCTGATTTTATTCCGTTCCAGATCTTACTTTCATCTACTAGAATTTCTGTAACAGTTTTTGGTCACATGGTTTTCCGAGTATTTTACATGTGATAAGTGCAGAAATCGAAGGAAAAAGGCGTCACTCCAAATAAATATAAAGGTGTTTTATTTACCCAGTATGTAGGCAACGTTTCACCTTCCCATTGAAGGCATTTTCTACCAATAAATGAGTGTGTACACAGCTTATATATAGTGTTTCAGCAATACAATCATGTAATTAAGATAATCAAATATGATTAATATAAAGAGATACAGAACATATTACAATGTGACATAAATGTAAGTTACAAAATCCATACAAGTTATGTGACAGCGATATCGCATAATATACATAAATACAAACTGCCAAATGTACAAACGTTATACAAAAAGTGCTAAAAAGTATTAATTCCAATTACTGTGTCATAAGTATTATCTGGCACTCACCTCCGAGCTGGCACCTCACCTCCGATGCACATGTCTTACAAGCAGGATTTATGAGTAAGTAACATAGCATACCGGTATCTCAGCATTGCATGAAACCCATTGCGCATGCTCCAAAAACCATCAGAATAAGTGGCATCTATTCCCATAGCAGAAGAGAAGCTCACCTGATCAAGAGCTCGTCATGTGTGTCTAGCATATAAGACGCTACCGCCCCATCTTTGTAAAGGGTATTGCAGGCAGCCAGCAGTTCCCTATGTCTAGCCAGATATGGCTTACGCCACATGTGCACCACAGAGTATGCCAGAATACGAACGGGGCAGAAGAAAAGTCACTAAAAAATTGTCATATAAAGAAAAAACAAAGATAAAGAATAAGCACCACAGAAGGTTCTAAATAGACCCTAAGGGAGAATCCAACCCGTGCTTCCAGGGACCAGATACCACCTTAGATCACCACAATTTTATAGAGAAGTGTATATATCACTCCCCCAGCTATTAGTGGGATCAAAACTGGGCTCTCATGACCGATATGTGTGCTGTAAGAGTAATTCTAGGAGTAAGAGTACCATAAGATCCCAATCCATCTTAGATTTTGTAGAGGAGACCCTACAGGAGCACAAGGAGGGGAGGACGCAGATCCAACAGTCCGCATAAGAACCAGAAGTGGGAAAAACTGGAGAACACAAGGGGGACCCAAGAGTCCAATTTACAACAATTAATGGTAAATATATCCATACGTTAACTGCTACTGAACTTTCTGTATTAACCTCTTCCCGCTACAGCCACTTCCTGACAGAGCCTTATTTTTCAAATCTGACGTGTGTCACTTTATGTGGTAATAACGTTGGAATGCTTTTACCAATCCAATCGATTCTGAGATTATTTTCTCATGACACATTGGACTTTAAGTTAGTGGTAACATTTGGTCGATACATTCAGTATTAAATTGTGAAAAACACTAAAATTTTGTGAAAAATTGCAAAAATTAGCATTTTTCGAAATTTAAATATATCTGCTTGTAAGACAGATAGTAATACCACACAAAATAAATGTTAATTAACATTTCCCATATGTCTGCTTTAGATTGGCATTGTTTTTTGAACATCCTTTTATTATTCTAGGACGTTACAAGGCTTAGAACTTTAGCAGAAATTTCTCACATTTTAAAAAAAATGTCAAAAGACTATTTTTACAGGGACCAGTTCAGTTGTGAAGTGGATTTGAGTGGCCTATACAACACAAACCAACATAAGTCACCCCATTTTAAAAACTGCACCCCTCAAAGTATTCAAAACAGCATTTGGAAATATCACGGTTCTCACCTGGTTCGTTTGTGGATCCTCTGTGTTGACCGGGAGATGGTGCTACTAACCCAGGGCAACGCTTGGCACAGCAGGTTTAGAGGCAGTCGGATGTATAGGCCAGAAGTCAGGACAGGCAGCAGACGTCGTTACGGGTAGCGATAGCAATAGGTCAAGGCAGGCGGCAGGCAAGGATAGTCAAGTTCAGGCAGAGGTCAAAAACTGGAAATCCAGACAAAGGCAGAAGGCAAGAAAACAGGGAACCAGGATACAGGGAAACTCACGGGGAACTTGGTTGGACTAGCAAGTATTGTGTAAAGGATTTACCAGACACAGCTTCTGTGTCGACGCCCGTGATTAATCAGTCTGCATCTGCTCCTAGGTCTGATAGAGTGACTCGATCTGCTACCAATTAGGCTGGTAGGCTGAGGAGTGGGAGAACCTATCACAGCCTGGCCAGACAGAGCTAGCTCCCGTCCTCGGACTATTTATACCTTAATTTCCTGCTTTTCCTTTGCCTGTGATTCTGTCCTGTTTCCTGGCTCTGCTGTTCCTGCTTGTACTATTGACCTCTGCTTCAATTTGACCCTGGCTTTACTGACTACTCTCCTGCTCTGCGTTTGGTACCTCGTACACTCCTGGTTTGACTCGGCTAGTTCACTACTCTTGTTGCTCACAGTGTTGCCGTGGGCAACTGCCCCATTTCCCTTAGCTTCTGTGTACCCTCGTTTATTTGTCTGTCGTCCTCTTATTGAGCGTAGGGACCATCGCGAAGTTGTACGCCGTCGCCTAGGACAGGCCATGCAAGTAGGCAGGGACTGAGTGACGGGTAGATTAGGGCTCACCTGTCTGTCTCCCTACCCCGACATTACAGATTGAGAGGAAGGAGGATCCTTAAATAGGAAGTCTAGGAATTTGGCTCGCGCTGGCCCTTTAAGAAGGAAAGAGTCAGCGTGCGCACCCTCCAGTGGCTGCAGCCGCACATCGTGGATGACGGCCGTGGAGGGAGGTGAGGTATGCAGTTACCTGACGATGCCCAGAGTCTGCAGAGCGTCCAGAGGTACCACAATCTCCCCCCGTGTTCTTTTGACATCTAGGATCGCTTTGATCTCAAACTTGGGATCAGCCGCAGGAGCAGGATGGACAGGAATTTTTGGGGGAAAATCGGTTGAATATAGTAGGCTTTAGCAGAGAAATGTGGAAGGAATTAGAGCTTTTCAGAGATTGGCGAAGGCGAAGTCTGAAAGTTATTGGATTGATTTGTTCCATTATTTAGCAAGGACCCAGAAAACGAGGAGCCAGCTTGTAACAAGGGGTCTTCAGATATATGTACAGGGTGGACAGCCAGACTTTATCTCCAGGAAAGAGCTGCGGCGGAATCCTGCGTTTTTTATCCGCGTTACTTTTGAACCTGGATACGGCTTTGTGGATGGAGTCCTTGGCCTCCTGCCATATACGTACAAAGTCACAGTGGACCATGTTAGCAGCTGGAACCTCAGAAGGCACAGAGACTTGTAGAGGAATTCCTGGGTGCTGGCCATACACCAAGAAGAAAGGAGAAGAGCGGGTAAATTCCCCCGTATGGTTGTTGTAGGCAAATTCGGCCCATGGAAGTAGACTTGCCCAGTTGTCTTGTCGTGGAGACACAACATTTCTGAGGAAACTTTCAAGTATTTTATTAATCCGCTCTACTTGACCATTGGATTGAGGATGGTATGCGGAAGAGAAGTCAAGTTTGACCTCCAGCAGTTTGCACAAGGCTCTCCAGAACTTGGATGTGAACTCTACTCCTCTGTCAGAGACAATATGTTTAGGAAGACCATGAAAGCGAAAGATGTGCTTGATAAACAGTGTAGCCAGTCGGGAAGACGATGGAAGGCCTGGAAGGGGTACAAAATGCGCCATTTTTGAAAAGCGATCCACGACTACCCAGATCACGGTATACCCCGCAGAACTTGTCAGATCGGTAATGAAGTCCATGGCAATGTGCGACTTGGGAGAGTCAGGCACAGGTAGAGGATGTAAAAGACTAGTAGGTCTTAAATGGGAGACTTTATTCTAAGAGCGGGTGGATCAGGCTGAAACAAAGTCTTTAGTATCTTGGGACATGGAAGGCCACCAATACTGACGGCCAATCAAATTGAGAGTCCTTTTGATGCCAGGGTGCCCAGAAACCCTGGAGGCATGAGCCCAGCGAAGAACACAATCCCTTTGTTTAGGGGGTACGCAGGTCCTTCCTCGAGGGAATGTGTACCACTTCAACTAGGGCAGGGATCATAATACACTACCGTTCAAAAGTTTGGGGTGACCCAGACAATTTTGTGTTTTCCATGAAAACTCACACTTATATTTATCAAATGAGTTGCAAAATGACTAGAAAATATAGTCAAGACATTGACAAGGTTAGAAATAATGATTTTTATTTCAAATAATAATTTTCTCCTTCAAACTTTGCTTTCGTCAAAGAATGCTCCATTTGCAGCAATTACAGCATTGCAGACCTTTGGCATTCTAGCTGTTAATTTGCTGAGGTAATCGGGAGAAATTTCACCCCATGCTTCCAGAAGCCACTCCCACAAGTTGGATTGGCTTGATGGGCACTTCTTGCGTACCATACGGTCAAGCTGCTCCCACAACAGCTCTATGGGGTTGAGATGGTGACTGCACTGGCCACTCCATTACAGATAGAATACCAGCTGCCTGCTTCTTCCCTAAATAGTTCTTGCATAATTTGGAGGTGTGCTTTGGGTCATTGTCCAGTTGTAGGATGAAATTGGCTCCAATCAAGCGCTGTCCACAGGGTATGGCATGGCGTTGCAAAATGGAGTAATAGCCTTCCTTATTCAAAATCCCTTTTACCTTGTACAAATCTCCCACTTTACCAGCACCAAAGCAACCCCAGACCATCACATTACCTCCAGCATGCTTGACAGATGGCGTCAGGCACTCTTCCAGCATATTTTCAGTTATACACATCAAACTTCAATCCAATCTTCCTCTATCCAATGTCTGCGTGCTTTTGCCCATAATAATCTTTTCCTTTTATTAGCCAGTCTCAGATATGGCTTTTTTTTTGCCACTCTGCCCTGAAGGCCAGCATCCCGATGTCGCCTCTTCACTGTAGACGTTGACACTGGCGTTTTGCGGGTACTATTTAATGAAGCTGCCAGTTGAGGACCTGTGAGGCGTCTATTTCTCAAACTAGAGACTCTAATGTACTTGTCTTGTTGCTCAATTGTGCAGCGGGGCCTCCCACTTCTCTTTCTACTCTGGTTAGAGCCTGTTTGTGCTGTCCTCTGAAGGGAGTAGTACACACCGTTGTAGGAAATCTTCAGTTTCTTGGCAATTTCTCGCATGGAATAGCCTTCATTTCTAAGAACAAGAATAGACTGTTGAGTTTCACATGAAAGCTCTCTTTTTTTCACTATTTTGAGAGTTTAATCGAACCCACAAATGTAATGCTGCAGATTCTCAACTAGCTCAAAGGAAGGTCAGTTTTATAGCTCCTCTAAACAGCAAAACTGTTTACAGCAGTGCTAACATAATTGCACAAGGGTTTTCAAGTGATTTCTAATCATCCATTAGCCTTCTAACACGGTTAGAAAACACAATGTACCATTAGAACACTGGAGTGGTGGTTGCTGGAAATGGGCCTCTATACATCTATGTAGATATTGCATTAAAAACCAGACGTTTGCAGCTAGAATAGTAATTTAGCACATTAACAATGTATAGAGTGTATTTCTGATTAATTTAATGTTATCTTCATTGAAAAAAAACTGTGCTTTTCTTTAAAAAATAAGGAAATTTCTAAGTGACCCTAAACTTTTGAACAGTTGTGTGTATATATATATATATATATATATATATATATATATATATATATATACACACTACCGTTCAAAAGTTTGGGGTCACTTAGAAATTTCCTTATTTTTGAAAGAAAAGCACAGTTTTTTTCAAAGAAGATAACATTAAATTAATCAGAAATACACTCTATACATTGTTAATGTGCTAAATGACTATTCTAGCTGCAAACGTCTGTTTTTTAATGCAATATCTACATAGGTGTATAGAGGCCCATTTCCAGCAACCATCACTCCAGTGTTCTAATGGTACATTGTGTTTGCTAACTGTGTTAGAAGGCTAATGGATGATTAGAAAATACTTGAAAACCCTTGTGCAATTATGTTAGCACCGCTGTAAACAGTTTTGCTGTTTAGAGGAGCTATAAAACTGACCTTCCTTTGAGCTAGTTGAGAATCTGGAGCATTACATTTGTGGGTTTGATTAAACTCTCCAAATGGCTAGAAAAAGAGAGCTTTCATGTGAAACTCGACAGTCTATTCTTGTTAGAGGAAATGAAGGCTATTCCATGCGAGAAATTGCCAAGAAACTGAAGATTTCCTACAACGGTGTGTACTACTCCCTTCAGAGGACAGCACACACAGGCTCTAACCAGAGTAGAAAGAGAAGTGGGAGGCCCCGCTGCACAACTGAGCAACAAGACAAGTACATTAGAGTCTCTAGTTTGAGAAATAGACGCCTCACAGGTCCTCAACTGGCAGCTTCATTAAATAGTACCCGCAAAACGCCAGTGTCAACGTCTACAGTGAAGAGGCGACTCCGGGATGCTGGCCTTCAGGGCAGAGTGGCAAAGAAAAAGCCATATCTGAGACTGGCTAATAAAAGGAAAAGATTAATATGGGCAAAAGCACACAGACATTGGACAGAGGAAGATTGGAAAAAAGTGTTATGGACAGACGAATCGAAGTTTGAGGTGTTTGGATCACACAGAAGAACATTTGTGAGACGCAGAACAACTGAAAAGATGCTGGAAGAGTGCCGGGCGCCATCTGTCAAGCATGGTGGAGGTAATGTGATGGTCTGGGGTTGCTTTGGTGCTGGTAAAGTGGGAGATTTGTACAAGGTAAAAGGGATTTTGAATAAGGAAGGCTATCACTCCATTTTGCAACGCCATGCCATACCCTGTGGACAGCGCTTGATTGGAGCCAATTTCATCCTACAACAGGACAATGACCCAAAGCACACCTCCAAATTATGCAAGAACTATTTAGGGAAGAAGCCGGCAGCTGGTATTCTATCTGTAATGGAGTGGCCAGCGCAGTCACCAGATCTCAACCCCATAGAGGTGTTGTGGGAGCAGCTTGACCGTATGGTACGCAAGAAGTGCCCATCAAGACAATCCAACTTGTGGGGGGGGGGCTTCTGGAAGCATGGGGTGAAATTTATCCCGATTACCTCAGCAAATTAACAGCCAGAATGCCAAAGGTCTGCAATGCTGTAATCGCGGCAAATGGAGCATTCTTTGACGAAAGCAAAGTTTGAAGGAGAAAATTATTATTTGAACTAAAAATCATTATTTCTAACCTTGTCAATGTCTTGACTATATTTTCTAGTCATTTTGCAACTCATTTGATAAATATAAGTGTGAGTTTTCATGGAAAACACAAAATTGTCTGGGTGACCCCAAACTTTTGAACGGTAGTGTATATATATATATATATATATATATATATATATAAATATATATATATATATAAAAAAATAGAAGTCTTGCAGCAATCCAAAATGTGAAAAATAAGTGGTTTATTCAGCCAACAAACAGCGACGTTTCTGTCCTACAATAGGACCTTTATCAAGCATGGTGACATACTGAGTGATAATGGTTTATAAAGAGCAAAAGAGCATTTACATAATTAATCTCATTAAAATACAAATAAAGTGCAAAGTGCCAAAATTACAAAGCATTGTGTGTATGAATGGTATCAAATACAATCAAGACATTGATACATAAAGTGCTAGTGCAAATATATATATATAATAAACAACAATATTGCATAATAAACATGCAACAATACGTGATTACAACATAATCATATATACAACAGTTGTGTCAGAACTAATCACGTTGGTTCCCCTCAACAATCAGAGCTTCAGGACCTTCATCATCCAAATCGCGTACAGGCTATAAATATAGCAGCACTCAATACACAGAGCGTGGTATTGTAAGATATATGGGTGTGTGTATATGTTGCCGACATCCGGTTGAAAGACCGGAAGTTTTACATCGCTATGCAACAGGATGCTTCAGGAGCGCAGTGATGACAACGCATTCTCCGCCCCGAGCACCTCCCTCGCAAAGCGTCCACCGTTGTCAATCACGAAGTACTGTGTGATTAAAAAGGTACATGTTGTAACACACCTACTGCTGGTATCGTATATAGTCCCAACCAGGGAAAAGATCAAAACTTGATCTAAAATAGGCTCGTGGAGATAGTCAGTGCTGTTATAGCAATATCTCTAGCGATTCACATATGTTGACGGATAAAGTGCACCCAAAGGTCCACACGCGGGTATACCAGATCCCTGGCCACACTTCCGTGGTCAAAAGGGAACTAGTCCCCAGGAACTATAGGATCCATCCAAACACACTGTAATGTATATGGGGAATCCAAACAGATCACAAACGTGTAACGGACCTATATTCATCGATGCAATACCAAATCCGCAAAAGCGATATTTATATCAAAAAAGTTTATACCTGGGTAATCAACCCAATATTATCTACTGACTATCACCATAAGAGACAAGAAATAAGCAATGTATATTAAGAATTATCTTTATTGTATAGGCTGGGACTAAACCTAACGCCAGCAACCACTGAAATTGGGTAAGTTTCCCTGCTATCATTGTGTAAATTGTACATATATGTGTAGAGGTAATGTTTTTATACACCCTCAAACTGGGAGAAACTATAATAATCAGACACACACTTACCTGTGACTCTGATTGTGTTGTCTATGTGCTATGGTGCCCTTGTCAATTAGTATACGTAGGTGAAACTACCTGCACGTTTAAAACTCGCCTAAATAATCACAGATTTTCAATTAGGAAGAAAAAACTAGATTTACCTGTTGCAAAACATTTTGCTGAGAAAGGACACACTGAGAGAGATCTAAAATTTATGATCCTTGACCATATTCCACCATTACACAATGGTGATGATAGACATATGGCTTTGCATAAGAGGGAACTAAAATGGATATTCTTACTGAATACATTGAGACCTAACGGACTCAATGTAGAATTTAATGTGGATAGGATTACTGTGTAACGTCTGGTCTCCCCCTCTCCCTCATGTATTCTCGTATATGATCCTCATTGGTCATCTTTTTTTGGTGACATATTTTATTATATTATGCTTTATTAGTAATCTTCCTTGTTATTAATATATTTGTTTTGTATAATTTTAGATCCCAACAGAACTTCGGGACCATTCTCTCATCATCATTGGTCCATATGTATTTGTAAAAATTGATTGCTGGCGTTAGGTTTAGTTCCAGCCTATACAATAAAGATAATTCTTAATATACATTGCTTATTTCTTGTCTCTTATGGTGATAGTCAGTAGATAATATTGGGCTGATTACCCAGGTATAAACTTTTTTGATATAAATATCGCTTTTGCGGATTTGGTATTGCATCGATGAATATAGGTCCGTTACACGTTTGTGATCTGTTTGGATTCCCCATATACATTACAGTGTGTTTGGATGGATCCTATAGTTCCTGGGGACTAGTTCCCTTTTGACCACGGAAGTGTGGCCAGGGATCTGGTATACCCGCGTGTGGACCTTTGGGTGCACTTTATCCGTCAACATATGTGAATCGCTAGAGATATTGCTATAACAGCACTGACTATCTCCACGAGCCTATTTTAGATCAAGTTTTGATCTTTTCCCTGGTTGGGACTATACACGATACCAGCAGTAGGTGTGTTACAACATGTACCTTTTTAATCACACAGTACAATGTCTTCATTGTATTTGATACCATTCATACACACAATGCTTTGTAATTTTGGCACTTTGCACTTTATTTGTATTTTAATGAGATTAATTATGTAAATGCTCTTTTGCTCTTTATAAACTGTTATCACTCAGTATGTCACCATGCTTGATAAAGGTCCAATTGTAGGACAGAAACGTCGCTGTTTGTTGGCTGAATAAACCACTTATTTTTCACATTTTGGAGTGCTGCAAGATTTCTATTTTTATATACTGCTTTGTCCTTGGATCTGGACGACTTGCTTGGCACCTACACATTTGTTTCTAGTGAGTGCTGCTGCTTTCTATTGCTATATATATATATATATATATATATATATATATATATATATGTATGTATATATATATATATATATATATATATATATATAATCTGTCCATGAATATAGTACAAAAAATAAGATAAGGAACAACTAGCTAAACAAGTAGCATAAGCACTGTGGATTCTCTGCAACGAATTTCATTGTGGAAAATCTACAGCATAATAGAGTAGCAGAAAAGTGGATGAGATATGAACAAATCTCATCCTCACACTGCGTAAAAATTCAGCTGAAAAACGGTTCATAAATTTACCAGCGGTGCTGTTTTTTTTAATCCGCAGCATGTAAATTTATGCTTTAGAATCGCTGCTTTTCTGTTGCAGGTTTTCCACATTGAATTAAATGAAGAGGCAAAACCCGCAACAAATAGCAAATGTTGTAATTTTTGCAGCAGAAAAGCTGCAATTCCGCGGCAAAAATTGAGACTCAGAAAAAAACATTTTTTTTTGGTTTAAAATAAATAAAAAAGTTTATACTTACTACACGGGCGTGGTCATAGCAACGCTTTTTTCCCCGGCCGTTAAAACGACGGCCGTCAAACGGATGCATGTGTTTCAATGGAGCCGTTCACACGGCCGTTGTTTTAATGGACCGTGTGAATGGTCTGTAGAAAAATAGAACATGTCCTATTTTCTTCCGTTTTCACGGATCCCTCGATCAAGGCCGGCCTCCTGGGATGATGTTTCATCCAATGTGACTGCTGCAGCCAATCACAGGCTTCAGCGGTCCCATGGGCTGTAGTATCATCCTAGGAGAACGGGATAGGATAAACTTTTTTTTTCCTACCATTGTTTTCGGCAGCCGACATTCTGCTAGAAAAACTGCACCACAATTTGGTGCTGTTTTTCGGGCGAAATTCTTTGTGGGTTCCAGGATGCATACATTCTGTACTTTTAGGGTATGTTCACACGAACAACGAAAAACGGCCCAAAAATCGGAAGCAGAACGCCTCCAAACATCTGCCAATTGATTTCAATGGAAAAACGGCGTTCTGTTCCGACGGAGCATTTTTCACGGCGTTTTTTTACACGTGAAAAAACGGCCGCCAAAAAGAAGTGCTTCTTGGGATGTTTTTATAGCCGTTTTCCATAGACTATTGAAAAAAGTTCCAAAACGGCCGTAAAAAACGCAGCGCAAAAATCGCGAGTGGCACAAAAAATGTCTGAAAATCAGGAGCTGTTTTCTCTTGAAAACAGCTCCGTATTTTGAGACGTTTTTGACTCTGCGTATAAACATACCCTTACACAGCGTATCCACTCTGTGGAAACATGGCCTTAGGGTGAATTGACACATTGAGTATTTGCTGTGTAATTTAACAAACACTTACCCCATTCACTTGCAGAATAAAAAAAATCTGCAGCGGATTGCAGACATGGTGCAGATTTTAAACTTAAGAAGCATGCCCTATCTTTTGCACAAATATCGCTGATATTTTTCTTTTATTTCTAACTTTTAGTTATAGAGAAAAGCTTCCTCTCATTCAGATTTATTAGCTCTTCTTTAGTCCTGATGTACACCACCAATAGTAAATTACATATTATAGGAAAAGGGATAAGGAAGGGAAAAGAGGGCAAAATGTAATATTCAAACTGAAAATACTGGCCAAAGTGGGCATGTACTGCCTATTGGAAAGGTATAGGGTGTGTAATCCCTTTGTTTTAAATCTCCCTATTGTTTAACAAAGTTTGACATTTATCAAATCCCATTTATATTTTATTATTATCGCTCTTAACTGCTCACCTTTAGGGTATGTTTACACAAAGTGTTTTCAGCCATTTTTCAGGCTGTAAACTTCCTGAAAAACCGCTGAAAAATCGGCAGCAGAACGCCTCCAAACATCTGCCCATTATTTTCAATGGAAAAAACGGCGTTCTGTTGTGGCGTTTTTTACGCTGCCGTTTTTCAAAACGGCCGTGTACAAAAACCGCCACGTAAAAGAAGTGCATGTCACTTCTTCAGCCGTTTTTGGAGCCGTTTTTCATAGTCTCTATAGAAAAATAGCTCCAAAAACGGCCGTTAAAAACGCTGTGAAAAACTTTGATTAAAAAACTTCTGAAAACAGCTATTTTGAGACGTTTTCTATTTTGTGCATGCACATACCCTTAGTGTCAGAAGCAGCAGAAAATAAATGGGAATGGAGAGGGAAAGTTTAGATCCAATGTGTAATAACCATACATTCAGGTGTCCATATAATATAGATAAACAGGAGACTTGCGCACACACAGCATCCTGTTTATTTCTCTCTATGTTTCAATGGCATGATGCACTTTCTTATTATATTGAAATAGCAACTATTTAATGAAATACAATTTGTTTCACGTATGTTGTTATTGAGGGAGTGCACCAATAACATATAACAGATATACACACACACTTGTTACTGTCGGGAAGAGCGTGCAATCCACATAGTATCAGTGTCTTGACTCGCAGCTAACTACAGCACAGATAAAAAAAATAAATCTAAATTTTGACGTGTCAATTTATGTGGTAATAACTTTGGAATGCTTTTACCTATCCTAGCAATTCTGAAAATGTTTTCTCGTGACGCATTGTACTTTATGTCAGCGGTAAAATGTAGTCGATGCATTCAGTGTTTATTTGTGAATAACACCATTTTCATTTTTCTAAATTTAAATGTTTCTGCTTGTAAGACAGATGGTAATACCACATAAAACAGTTACTAGTTCACATTTCTCATATGTCTACTTTATATTGGCATAGTTTTTTTTAACATATTTTTATTTTTCAAGGACCTAACAAGGCTTAGAACTTTAGCAGAAATTTCTAAAATTTTCAAGTAGATTTCCAAAACCTTTTTTTAGGGACCAGTTCAGCTCTGAAGTGGCTTTGAGGGGGCTATGTAGTAAAAACCCCCAAAAAATTACCCCATTCAAAAAAACTGCATAAATCAAAGTGTTCAAAACAGTATTTAGAAAGTTTATTAACACTTTGGGCGTTTAAAAGAATTTAAAGTAAAGTGAAGTTAAAACGTACAAATTTAAATTTTTCTGCAGAAATCTCACTTTTTTTGTAACACAGAAGGTTTAACCAGAGAAACATAACTCAATACTTATTACCCAGATTCTGACATTTTTATAAATATCCCACATGTGGCTCTAGTGTGATACTTGATTCAAACACAGGCCTCAGAAATGGAGGAGCACCTAGTTGATTTTAGGGCCCACTTTTATAAGAATATATTTTAGGAACCATGTCAGGTTTGAAGAGGTCTTGTAATGCCAAAACGTAGGAAACACCATCAACAAGACACCATTTTGGAAAAACTACACCGCCCTCCCCCCCCCCCCAAGGAATTTAGCTAGGGGTAAAGATTTTTTTGCAAATTTTTTTGGCATTAGGCCGTGAAAATCAAAATTTACATTTTTTTCTCATAAAATTAAGTTTTAGCTCAGATGATATCATTTTCTTAACCTCTTCACGCGCTGCTCCGCTACTGTACGTCCTGCATTGGGCTTGCTTCCCGCATCAGGACGTACAGTTGCGGAGTAGTTCCCGGCGCACACTGTCCTAACAGACAGTGTCCGGGAACTGGGAGGTCAGCTGTCCTCGACAGCTGACACTCCAGTCTTGCCGGTCAGCGGACCATCGCCACTGATTTTGGCAATTAACCCCATAAATGCGGCGACAGATTGCGTTCACCACATTTAAGAGGTTTGAAGCACATCAGCAGCCCCCACAAAGTGATTGTGGGAGCTGCCGATGCTTGTCGTGGCAATCGGAGGCCAGACTATGACCTCCGGGTTGCCATGTACGGAAGCCTCGGAGGAACACTACGGCCGGTCCTCCTCGGCTTCCTGTCAGTGTGACAGTTACATCACAATGACAGTTTGTAGTGTAATTTACTCTAGCAGCGATCAAAGCTGCAAGTCTAAGTGTCCCCTAGTGGAACAAGTGAAAAAAGTAAAAAAAAGTAATTAAGATGTTTTAAAAAAAGTGTTAAAATATAAGTTATATAAACAAACACTGCATTTTGTTTCCTATAATAAGTCTTTCATTATAGGAAAAAAATTAACACTTTAAAAAAAGTACACATATTTGGTATCACCACGTTCGTAACGACCCCAACTATAAAACTATAATGTTATTTTTCCCGCACGATGAACACCCCAAAAAAATCAATAAAAAACTACACCAGAATCGCTATTTTTTGGTCACCACCCCTCCCAAAATAGAGAATAAAAAGTGATCAAAAGTTTGCATGCACCCGAAAATAGTACCAATAAAAACTACAACCCGTCCCTCAAAAAACAAGCCCTTACACAGCTATTTTGACTAAACAAATAAATAATTTTTATGAAAAAAGTGATTTTATTGCGCAAACGCTGCAAAACATTAAAAAAAACTATATACATATGGTATCGCCGTAATCGTACCGATCTGCAGAATAAAGTAAAATTGTCATTTATAGCACACGGTGAACGCTGCAAAAAATAAACGAAAAAAACATTGTCAGAATTGCTTGTTTATGGTCACCCGGCTTGAAATTTTTTTTAATAAAAAGTGATCAAAAAAATCGCATGTACCCCAAAATGGTACCAATGAAAACTACAGATTGTCCCGCAACAAATAAGCCCTTACACGGCTCCGGTGGTGAAAAAAATAAAAAAATTCTGGCTCTCAGAATATGGCGATGCAAAATGTGCAGTGTTCCAAAATCAGATAAGATCGGGCGCCATTTATCAGTGCGACACCGGCCACACATCTATCAATTATTATTTATTTACCCCATTATTATACCCTCTTATTATGCCCTGATGTTCTCCGCACAGCTTACATATGCCCCCACATTATAAACTGAAATACCAGCAAAACCCCAAACAGAACAACACAACGGCCAAGCAAAATCTGTGCTCGAAAAGCAAAATGGTGTTCCTCCCTTCTCAGCCCTGCAGCATGCCCAAACAGCAGTTTGCACCCACATATATGGCATCACCATACCCAAGAGAACCCGCTTAACGCTTATGAGGTATTTGTCCTCAGTGGCTCAAACTGGGCACGACATATTATGCACTAAAATGGCATATCAACGGAAAATTGCAATATTCATACCATCCGCTGTGCATTAACCCCTTTGCGCACTATGACTTAATAGCACGTCATGGTGCGGGGGTTGATGTATGGAGCGGGCTCACATGCTGAGCCCGCTCCATACGCTGCGGGTATCAGCTGTGTATTACAGCTGACACCCGGGACTAAAGTACAGGAACAGCGATCATGCGGTTACAGAAGCCTGTAAAAATAACAATATACTGCAATACATTAGTATTGCAGTATATTGTACCAGCGATCCAATGATCGCTGGTACAAGTCCCCTAAGGGGACTAATAAAATGTGTAGAAGAATTAAAGTTATTAGTAGTCAAAAAGAAAAAAGTTCAAAGTTTAAAAACAACATATTCCCATTTTTCTTCTAAAGTAATGTAAAAAAATAAACAAAATTGGTATCGCTACGTCCGTAAAAGGCCGAACTATTACAATACACCCTTGCACGGTGAACACCGTAAAAACGTAACTAATTTAAGCCACCAAAATCGCTGTCGTTTTTGTTTTTACCGCACGGCGAAAGCTGTAAAAACAAAACCCCAAAAAATGTAATCAGATTTTTTTCCTATATTCCTATATTTCCCTATTTTTTTCAGTTTCCCAGTACATTCTACAATTCCTCCCGCAAAAAATAAGCCCTCATATCACTCTACTGACTGAAAAAGAAAAAAGTTATGGTTCTTGGAAGGCGGGGAGTGAAAAAAGAAATTGCTTTACAAAAATTGGTTGTTTTTTTCTCCTTTATCCCTTGTGAAAATTAGAAAATTCAACATTTTAGTGGAAAAAATTTGTCATATTCATTTTCATGCCCTAATTCTAATAAATTCTGCAAAAGACCCGTGGGGTCTAAATGCTCACTATACCCCTAGAATAATTCTTTGAGCGGTGTTTCCAAAATGGGGTAACTTGGGGGGTTTCCACTGTTTTGGTCCCTCCAGGGTGTTGCAAACGCGACATGGCACCGAAAACCAATCCAGCAAAATCCGTGCTCCAAAATCCAAATGGCGCTCCTTCCCTTCTGAGCCCTGCTGTGGGTCCAATCAGCAGTTTATTATCACATATGGGGTATTGCCGTAATCAGGAGACATTGCTTTACAAATGTTGGGGAGCATTTTCTTTATTATTTCTTGTAAATATAAAAAATGTCTATGTTTTTTCAGAAAAAAAGTAGATTTTCATTTTTACAGACTAATTCTAATAAAGTTAGCGAAAAACCTGTGTGGTCAAAATACTAACTATACACCTAGATAAATTCCTTGAGGGGGTTAGTTTCCAAAATGGGGTAACTTTTGGGGTGTTTCCACTGTTTTGGCACCACAAGACCTCTTCAAACCTGACAAGGTGCCTAAAATATATTCTAAAAAAAAGGAGGCCCAAAATCCAATGGGTGCTCCTTTGCTTCTGAGGCCGGTGCTTCAGTCCATTACCACACTAGGGCCACATGTGGGATATTTCTAAAAACTGCAGAATCTGGGCAATAAATATTGAGTTGCAATTCTCTGGTAAAATGTTATGTGTTACAAAAAAAATGGATTAGAAATGAATTTCGGCAAAAAAATAATAATTTGTAAATTTCACTTCTACTCTGCTTTAATTCCTGTGAAACGCCTAAAGGGTTAAAACACTTTGTGAATGCTGATTCGAATACCTTGAGGGGTGCAGTGTTCAAAATGCAGTGACTTCTGTGGATTTTCTAATATATAAGGCCCTCAAAGCCACCTCAGAACTGAACTGGTCCCTGAAAAAATAGCCTTTTGACATTTTCTTTCAAATATGAGAAATTGCTGCTAAAGTTCTAAGCCTTGTAACGTCCTAGAAAAATAACAGGACATTCAAAAAATGATGCAAACATAAAGTAGATATATGGGAAATGTTAACTAGTAACTATTTTGTGTGGTATTGCTATCTGTTTTACAAGCAGATATGTTTCAATTTAGAAAAATGCTCATTTTTGCACATTTTTCTAAATTGTGGTGTTTTTCAGAAATAAATACCAAAATTATCGACAACATTTTTTCACTATCATAAAGTACAACATGTCACGAGAAAACAATCTCAGAATCAATTGGATAGGTTAAAGCATTCCAACATTATTACCACATAAAATAACACGTCAGATTTGAAAAAATCGGCTGGGTCCTGAAGGCCAAAACAGGCTGGGTCCTGAAGGGGTTAACATCCATCATGGGGGAAAATGTTTGAGGGACTATTGAGGGAGTATATACAGGATTATGTGACAAAAAATAGTATTATAAGCGACAGCCAGCACAGTGTTACTAAGGACAGAAGCTGTCAAACCAACCTGATTTGTTTTTATGAAGAGGTGAGCAGAAGCCTAGATAGAGGGGCCGCTGTGGATATAGTGTTTTTGGACTTTGCAAAGGCATCTGACACTGCCCCTCATAGACGTCTAACGGGTACATTAAGGACTATTGGTTTAGAAAGTATAGTTTGTAATTGGATTGAGAATTGGCTCAAGGACCGTATCCAGAGAGTTGTGGTCAATGATTCCTACTCTGAATGGTCCAAGGTTATAAGTGGTGTACCACAGGGTTCAGTGCTGGGACCACTATTATTCAACTTATTTATTAATGATATAGAGGATGGGATTAATAGCACTATTTCTATTTTTGCAGATGACACCAAGCTATGTAGTAATGCTCAGTCTATGGAAGATGTTCGTAAATTGCAAGTTGTGTTGAACACACTAAGTGTTTGGGCATCCACTTGGCATATTAATTTTAACCCGATAGTGACCACCCCATAGTGTTTTTACGTCAGTCACTAATGGGCTTTATTCTGATGGACAGTGATGTCAGAGGTTATCCAAGAGCCGGAGTCCCAGGGCAGAGCTGAAAATAGGGCTACAATACGTCGGCAAACATCCGCCCATTCATTTGAATGGGTTTGCCGACGTATTGTGCAGACGACCTGTAATTTACGCGTCGTCGTTTGACACCTGTCAAACGACGACGCGTAAATTGACTGCCTCGGTATAGAAGTGCAGGGCACTTCTTTGCAACGTATTTTGAGCCGCTCTTCATTGAACTCAATGAAGAGCAGCTCAAGATTTACGAGCGTCACGGACGCCTCATATATTGCGAGGAGGAGCATTTACGGCTGAAACAACGCAGCTGTTTTCTTCTGAAAACAGTCTGTCATTTCAGCTGTAAATGCCTGCTATCGTGTGAACATACCCTCAATCGACATCGATCTGGGACTCCATGCAAAATTTCACCTCGTGGAGTATCCTTGATCCTGAGGAGGGTGAGAGCTCAGCCGAAAGCTACACGGGGGGAACTTGTTAATGATCTCAAGGCAGCTGAGACCACAGTCACCAAGAAAACCATTGGCTAACACATTACGCCGTAATGGATTAAAATCCTGCAGTGCCGGCAAGGTCCCCCTGCTCAAGAAGGCACATGTACAGGCCCTTCTGTAGTTTGCAAATGAACATCTGGATGATTCTGAGAGTGATTGGGAGAAGGTGCTGTGGTCAGATAAGACTAAAATTGAGCTCTTTGGCATTAACTCAACTCGCCGTGTTTGGAGGAAGAGAAATGCTGCCTATGACCCAAAGAACACCGTCCCCACTGTCAAGCATGGAGGTGGAAACATTATGTTTTGGGGGTGTTTCTCTGCTAAGGGCACAGGACTACTTCACCGCATCAATGGGAGAATGGATGGAGCCATGTACCGTCAAATCCTGAGTGACAACCTCCTTCCCTCCACCAGGACATTAAAAATGGCTCGTGGCTGGGTCTTCCAGCAAGGCAATGACCCGAAACATACAGCCAAGGCAACAAAGGAGTGGCTCAAAAAAAAGCACATTAAGGTCATGGAGTGGCCTAGCCAGTCTCCAGACCTTAATCCCATCGAAAACTTATGGAGGGAGCTGAAGATCCGAGTTGCCAAGCGACAGTCTCGAAATCTTAATGATTTACAGATGATCTGCAAAGAGGAGTGGGTCAAAATTCCATCTAACATGTGTGCAAACCTCATCATCAACTACAAAAAACATCTGACTGCTGTGCTTGCCTACAAGGGATTTGCCACCAAGTATTAAGTCTTGTTTCTCCAAAGGGATCAAATACTTATTTCTCTGTGCACAATGCAAATAAATATATATAATTTTGACAATGTGATTTTCTGTTTGTTTTTTAAATATAATCTATCTCTCACTGGTAAAATTAACCTAGCCTAAAAATGCTAGACTGTTCATGTCTTTGACAGTGGGCAAACTTACAAAATCAGCAAGGGATCAAATACTTATTTCCTTCACTGTATATGGACAGGGATGTCAGGGGCTTCCCCAGAGCCAGAGTTCCGGAGCAAAGCCGCTATTAGCGCTTTGCCTGGGACTCCTGCTCTGCTCCTGACATCACTGTCCATATATGGTCAGTGACGCCAGGAGCTTACCCAGGGCCGGATATGGACATATGGACAATGATGTCGGGAGCTTCCAGAGGTATAGGTTTAACGTATACTTGTGATGGATGCCATACAGTGGCATCTGTCACCCATAGGTTCCCATGTTAATAAAACGTATATATAATTTTTTTGATGGGATCCCTCAGGATGGATTAGCATAGTTTACTATGCTATTCCATCTTTCTTTATTACAAATATTTTTTGTGTTTTTTTACAGGTTCGGTTGCTGGACTACATCGAATTCGATGGCGGCTTTTTTTTTTTTTTTAAATAAAATGGTTAACGAAAGTTGAGTGGAGGGGTTTTATTTCAATAAAATATTTTTTCTATGTGTCTGTGTTTTTTTTTTTTTACATTAGCAGTGGCCGCTGTCTGATTGACAGCTTCCATTACTAATGCGGGGCTTCGTGTTAGCCGGTGAAAAGGCTAACACTAACCCCCCATTATTACCCCAGTACCCACCACCAATACTTGGTCAGGGCTCCTTTTGCATGAATTACTGCATCAATGCGGCATGGCATGGAGGCGATCAGCCTGTGGCAGTGCTGAGGTGTTATGGAAGCCCAGGTTGCTTTGATAGCGGCCTTCAGCTCGTCTGCATTGTTGGGTCTGGTGTCTCTCATCTTCCTCTTGACAATACCCCATAGATTCTCTATGGGGTTTAGGTCAGGCGAGTTTGCTGGCTAATCAAGCACAGTGATACTGTGGTTATTAAACCAGGTATTGGTACATTTGGCAGTGTGGGCAGGTGCCAATTCCTGCTGGAAAATAAAATCATCATATCCATAAAGCTTTTCAGCAGAGGGAAGCATGAAGTGCTCGAAAATTTCCTGGTAGACGGCTGCGCTGACTCTGGACTTGATATAACACCGTGGACCAACACCAGCAGATGACGTGGCTCCCCAAACCATCACTCACTGTGGAAACTTCACACTGGACCGCAAGCAACTTGGATTGAGTGCCTCTCCACTCTTCTTCCAGACTCTGGGACCTTGATTTCCCAATGAAATGCAAAATTGACTTTAATCTGAAAACAGGACTTTGGACCACTGAGCAACAGACCAGTCCTTTTAAAGGCTTAGGAAACCTTTGCAGGTGTTTTGTGTTGATTAGCTGATTAGAGTGTGACACCATGAGACGACAATCTTGAACTTTTACAAAATATTCTAATTTTCTCAGTGACTAAATTTTGGGTTTTCATTAACTGTTAGCCATAATCTTCAACATTAAAAGAATAAAATGCTGGAAATATATCATACTGTGTGTAATGAATCTATATAATAAATGAATTTTCCCTTTTTGAATTTAATTACTGAAATAAATTAACTTTTTGATGATATTCTAATTCATTGGGAAGGACTAGTGTATCTGTCCGTGGCCAAAGCCCCAGATTCCTCACGACGCAGATACAAATGAATACTATGGCAGAGAAGGAAACTATCCGCTTTCTGCTCTGCAATTTACTAGGCTGCAACTAGGCCTGCAACCTATAAGACACTGGGACAGAATCCATGCGCATTGTGGGGCTGTGACATCACTGGATCATGCCGGCCAAGTATCCCCTATTGGCATCTCATAGGCTGCAGGACTGATGAGGCTGTCGAGCTCCATTCATTGCAAGAACGGTGCTAGGTGAGTATAAGGTTTTTAATAATTTGTTTGGGGGCACCCAGGCAGTATACACGAGGGAGCTGTGTGGCACTATCTACAAGGGAGTGGTGTGTGTGTGTGGTACTATCTACAAGGGGGGGGGGTTTGTGGCACAATATTTACAAGGAGGTGTAGCAGTATCTACAAGTGGGGCTGTTTGGCACTATCTACAAGTAGTGTGTGTGTGTCACTATCTACAGGGGGGGTGTGGCACTATCTACAAGGGGGTGCGGCACTATTTACAAAGGAGATGTGTGGAACTATGTACAAGTGGTGTGTGTGGCACTATCTACAGGGAGCTGTATGGCAGTGTCTGCAAGGGGTGTTATGTGGCACTATCTACAGGGGGACTATGTGTGGAACCATACAGAGAGGTTGTGACAGTATATACAGGGAGCACTGTGTGGGGCACTCTCTACAGGTGTCTTTGATTAGAGCCCCCAGACAATTTTGCTTGGGTCCACAGAAATGCCAAATTTCCCCTTGAGGGTAAGTACAAGGATACTTACTGCTTGGACCCTGTATCTAAGCTTATCATGCATGATACTGACTGCTGGGAACCTGCATCCAAGCATATCATGTCTAATACTGTCTGCTGAGACAATTTATCCAATTCTATCCAGTGGTGTAGCTATAGGGGCCGTAATATTATAGAGATGCTGTTTCTAAGATATATATATATATAAATATAAAATTTGGGTATGTGTGGGGGTAAACACATGACTTGGGGCTTGTGCTCCTGCACATTTAACACCCTAGCAACGCCCCTGGTATGTGTGTGTATATATATATATATATATATATATATATATATATATATATATACAGTGAAGGAAATAAGTATTGGATCCCTTGTTGATTTTGTAGCTTTGCCCACTGTCAAAGACATGAACAGTCTATAATTTTTAGGCTAGGTTAATTTTACCAGTGAGAGATAGATTATATTTAAAAAAAAAAAGAAAATCACATTGTCAAAATTATATATATTTATTTGCATTGTGCACAGAGAAATAAGTATTTGATCCCCTACCAACCATTAAGAGTTCAGCCTCCTCCAGAGCAGTTACACGCTCCAAATCAACTTGGTGTCTGCATTAAAGGCAGCTGTCTTACATGGTCACCTGCATAAAAGACTCCTGTCCACAGACTCAATGAATCAGTCTGACTCTAACCTCTACAACATGGGCAAGACCAAAGAGCTTTCTAAGGATGTCAGGGACAAGATCATAGACCTGCACAAGGCTGGAATGGGCTACAAAACCATAAGTAAGATGCTGGGTGAGAAGGAGACAACTGTTGGTGCAATAGTAAGAAAATGGAAGACATACAAAATGACTGTCAATCGACATCGATCTGGGGCTCCATGCAAAATCTCACCTCGTGGGGTATCCTTGATCCTGAGGAAGGTGAGAGCTCAGCCGAAAACTACACGGGGGGAACTTGTTAATGATCTCAAGGCAGCTGGGACCACAGTCACCAAGAAAACCATTGGTAACACAATACGCCGTAATGGATTAAAATCCTGCAGTGCCGCAAGGTCCCCCTGCTCAAGAAGGCACATGTACAGGCCCTTCTGTAGTTTGCAAATGAACATCTGGATGATTCTGAGAGTGATTGGGAGAAGGTGCTGTGGTCAAATTAGACTAAAATGTAGCTCTTTGGCATTAACTCAACTCGCCGTGTTTGGAGGAAAAGAAATGCTGCCTATGACCCAAAGAACACCGTCCCCACTGTCAAGCATGGAGGTGGAAACATCATGTTTTGGGGGTGTTTCTCTGCTAAGGGCACAGGACTACTTCACCGCATCAATGGGAGAATGGATGGAGCCATATACCGTCAAATCCTGAGTGACAACCTCCTTCCCTCCACCAGGACATTAAAAATGGCTCGTGGCTGGGTCTTCCAGCACGACAATGACCCGAAACATACAGCCAAGGCAACAAAGGAGTGGCTCAAAAAGAAGCACATTAAGGTCATGTAGTGGCCTAGCCAGTCTCCAGGCCTTAATCCCATCGAAAACTTATGGAGGGAGTTGAAGATCCGAGTTGCCAAGCGACAGCCTCGAAATCTTAATGATTTACAGATGATCTGCAAAGAGGAGTGGGACAAAATTCCATCTAACATGTGTGCAAACCTCATTATCAACTACAAAAAACTTCTGACTGCTGTGCTTGCCAACAAAGGTTTTGCCACCAAGTATTAAGTCTTGTTTGCCAAAGGGATCAAATACTTATTTCTCTGTCCACAATGCAAATAAATATATATAATTTTGACTATGTGATTTTCTGTTTGTTTTTTTTAATATAATCTATCTCTCACTGGTAAAGTTAACCTAGCCTAAAAATGCTAGACTGTTCATGTCTTTGACAGTGGGCAAACTTACAAAATCAGCAAGGGATCAAATACTTATTTCCTTCACTGTATATATATATATCCCCTTCCCTACATCTGCCACATATATGGGGGGAACGTGGTATGGGGTAACATGGAGCGGGCTCACAGGCTGTGCCCACTCCATAGAACAACAGTGCCGACACTTCAGGGTAATGAGCTAATCCCGCTCGAGTGTGATTCCATTCTTTTAACCTGTTAAATGCCACGGTCAATAGCGACCGTAGCATTCAATTGCGTAGAAACAAGGGGGGACGGCCCCTTGAACTTCCCAACGGCCCTGCCGCGACGTTGGGAGGTTTTTACGGCTTTCACCGTGCGGTAAAAATGGCAACTTAACTTTATTCTGTGGCTCAATGCAATTACTGTGATATAGGTTTTTTATATTTGACAACTTTTTTTTATAAAAAAATTGTTGTGTTTCCCCACATTCTGAGAGCTATAACTTTTTTATTTTTCGGTGGCTTGAGCGGTGTGAGGGCTTATTTTTTGCAGGACGAGCTGTAGTTTTTATTTGTATCATTTTTTGGTACATACAACTTTTTGATCACTTTTTATAAAAAAAATTTGAGAGATAGGTTGACCAAACAACAGCGATTTTGGTGTTTTCAATATTTTATTTTTACGGCGTTCACCATGAGCATTAAATAACACTACATTGTAATAGTTCAGACTTTTATGGATGCAGCAATACCAATTTTGTTAACTTTTTTTATTTTTTACATTACTTTAGAGGAAAATCGGGAAAAGGAGGGTTTTTTGAAGTTTTAATATTTTATTAAAAAAAATTCACTACTAAAAACTTTATTTCACACATTCCAGTTGTCCCCCTAGGGGACTTGAACCAGCGATCATTAGGGCTTAACAGAGGCAGAGTGAAGGCAGTCCTGGGGGCCTTCATCAGGACCCTGCGCCTGCATGACAATCATCGGCACCCCACGATCGCGCTGTGGGGGCACCGATGAGCTGTCAGAGGTTGCGATTGACCGCAGCATTTGAGGGTTTAAACGACCAGGAACAAGGCGATCGCTGTTCCTGGCCGTTAGTCCCGGGTGTCAGCTATAAAACAAAGCTGACACCCGCAGCGTATGGAGAGCGCTCAGCCCGTGAGCACATTCCATACTTCTCCCCCTGTACTAGGACATACTGCCACGTCCTGGTCCGTGATTGTGTTAATTATATGGTTCAGTAGGATTATGGCGATACCACATATGTATAGTTTTCTTTTTATGTTTTACTATTTTTGCACAATAAAAACTTTGGCACTAAAATTATTTGTTTTTGCATCGCCACATTCAAAGAGCCATAACTTTTTATTTTTTGCCGATGTCGCCATATGTGGCCTTGTTTTTGTGGGACTAGATGTCGTTTTTATTGGTACCATTGTAGGGTACATGGGAATTGATTACGTTTTATTATTTTGGTGGGGAATGGATAAAACAGGAATTCTGCAGTTGTTTTTTTGGCGTTTTTTATGCCTTTCACCCTGCGGTGTAAAAAAACATGTTAACTTTATCGTTTGGATGATTACGATCACGGAGATACCGTATATGTTTATATTATTACGTATATTTGTATTTATTTATAACACTTTTGCTAAATAAAACCACTTTTTATGGGGAAAAATTGTTTTCTTTTTTTTTCTGTGCACCTTTATTAATAGTTTTTATTTCACATTAAATTATTATATCTTTAGTCCCACTAGTGGACTTCACTATGCGATCTTCTGATCGCTTATATAATGCTTTGGTATACTTAGTATACCAAAACATTATTTCCCGTCAATGTAAAACCGCATCTATTAAGCCCTGCCTCTGGCAAGGCCTAATAGGCATATAGCCAGGGCAGGCCTAGGGCCCTTTTTTAGACCCCCGGCTGCCATTGCAAAGCATCAGCAACCCGTGATCGCATCCCTCTGTAAACCAATTAGATGCCACGGTTGCTATTGACCATCTATCTATCTATCTATCTATCTATCTATCTATCTATCTATCTATCTATCTATCTATCTATCTATCTATCTATCTATCATCTATCTATTCCAAATCTCTCTCGCTCTTCCACATTCAGGCTAGCAAACCACCAACTCAACAGAGCGTCTCTAGTGTCTGAATAGCACAAGTTTGCTGGCAGAGGCGTAACTACCACTGTAGCAGCCGTAGAGGTTGATACGGGGTCCGCAGTATGAGGGGGACCGTGCCGCCCGCTGCTATGGCTGCTACAGCGCAATGCCACTAAAGGGGTTGTTCCTACAAAAGACATGCATCCCCTATCCACAGGATAGGGGATACATGTGGGATCGCTGAGACGCCCAGCGATAAGGAGAACGGGGGACCGAAAGTCCCCCGAAGTTCTCCATGACAAAGCTCGGACTTCCGGGGCCTGTCGGCAGCTCCATAGAAATGAATTGTGCACCGGTCGCGCTTGTGCGCATGCGTGACCAGCGCTCCTTTCATTTTTATTGAACTGCGCATACCCCGGCAGTCAGAGGTTTCTCATGGAGAACTTCGGGGGACTTTCGGTCCCCCATTCTCCTTATCGCAGCCAGCGATCACACATGTATCCCCTATCCTGTGGATAGGGGATACATCACTTTTGTAGGACAAACTATAGGCAGTTTTTTTTTTGGAGGGGTTGGGGCTGTATGCCGTTACTTACAGGGGGGTTTAGGGCTGTATGGCGTTATCTGCAGGGGGGGTTTTGCGCTGTATGGCGTTACCTACAGGGGGGGCTGTATGGCGTTATCTACAGGGGTCTGTATGGTGTTATCTACAGGGGGGGCTGTATGGCGTTATCTACAGGGGGGGCTGTATGGCGTTATCTACAGGGGGGGCTGTATGGTCTTATCTACAGGGGGGCTGTATTGCGTTATCTACAGGGGAGGGCTGTATGGCGTTATCTACAGGGTGCTGTGTATGGCACTATCTACAGGGGGGCTGTATGGCGCTATCTATAGGGGGCGCTGTGTGATGCAATCTATAGAGAGGCACTATCTACAAGAGGGGGTTGTGTGATACCCAGGGGAGGGGGGTCCCAGTCAAAAGTTTGCTATGGGGCCCAGTCTTTCCTAGTTACGCCCCTGATTGATGGGTTCTCTCTTTGGCTGGGCCTCTCCACAGATGCACCTCCACAGTTTCTCCTTCAACTGCTCATAATGAACCCGCTGTTCCCCTGTCCCTCTTACCTTCTCCTCCACAGCTTTAACTGATACCACAACTTGCACAGACTTAGTTAGTGGGCAGACACCTCGAACACCATATACAATGGACAGGCAGCCAGCTAGAGAATTCCTCTGTGAAATGTTAGCAGGCAGAAATAGTGGTAAGACATGAGGCCCTTTATTAGGCCCCGGTCTGCCAGTATATGATCAAAAATGGAAAACGGAATGCCGGGGAAGCAATCAATATTTAAAGGAAGCACTTTCCAATACCCCTTACTGATCACAAAGCTCTAGCTCTGCTCTGTTTTGGCCTTCAGGACACAGACGATTTTTACAAATCTGACATGGGTCACTTTATGTGGTAATAACTTGGGAATGCTTTCACCTAGCCAAGCGATTCTGAGATTGTTTTCTTGTGACATATTGTACTTGATGTTAGTAAAAAAATGTGGTCGATAAATTCAGTATTTATTTGTGAAAAACACCAAAATTTAGAGAAAATTTTTAAAAATTAGCATTTTTCTAAATTTAAATGTATTTGCTTATAAAAAAGGTAGTAGTACCACACAAAATAGTTACTAGTTAACATCCCCCATAGGTATATTTTATGTTTGCATCGTTTTTTTTTCACGTCCTTTTATTTTTCTAGGACGTTACAAGGCTTAGAACTTTAGCAGCAATTTCTCATATTTTCAAGAAAATGTCAATAGGCCATTTTTTCAGGGACCAGTTCAGTTCTGAAGTGGCTTTGAGGGCCTTCTATATTAGAAAGTCCCCATAAATCACCCCATTTTGAAACCTGCCCCCCTCAAGGTATTCAAAACCACATTCAGAAAGTATTTTAACCCTTTAGTCGTTTCACAGGAATTAAGGCAAAGTAGAGGTGAAATTTACAACTTTCATTTTTTTTTGCCGAAATTCATTGGTAATAAAAAAAAATCTGTAACACAGAAGGTTTTACCAGAGAAATGCAACTCAATATTTATTGCCAAGAATCTGCAGTTTTTAGAAATATCCAACATGTGGCCCAAGTGTCCTAATGGACTGAAACACAGGCCTCAGAAGCAAAGGAGCACCTAGTGGATTTTGGTCCTAGTTTTTTTGGAATATATTTTAGGCACCATGTCAGGTTTGAAGAGGTCTTGTCAGTGGCGTAACTACCGCTATAGCAGACAGAGCAGCTGCTACGGGGCCCGCAGCATGAGGCGGCCCGTGCCACCCGCTGCACGGGCACCCCCCCCCCATGGCCGGAGGCTCCGCTAGCAGCCGCTATGGCTGCTACAGCGCGACGCCACTGAAGGGGTTGTTCCTACAATAGACATGCATCCCCTATCCACAGGATAGGGGATACATGTGGGATCGCTGGGACGCCCAGCGATAAGGAGAACGGGGGACCTAAAGTCCCCTGAAGTTCTCCACGACAAACCTCAGACTTCCGGGGTCTGTCGGCAGCTCCATATAAATTACTTGTGCACCGGTTGCACTTGTGCGCATGCGTGACCAGCGCTCCTTTCATTTTTTATTGAACTGCGCAGACCCTGGAAGTCTGAGGTTTGTCGTGGAGAACATTGGGTGACTTTCGGTCCACCTTTCTCCTTATAGCTGCCAGCGATCACACATGTATCCCCTATCCTGTGGATAGGTGATACATCTCTTTTGTAGGACAAACTATAGGCCATTTTTTTTGGGGGGGGGGCCGTATGGCGTTATCTACAGGGGGTCTGTATGGCGTTATCTACAGGGGGGTCTGTATGGTGTAATCTACAGGGGGGTCTGTATGGCGTAATCTACAGGGGGGTCTGTATGGCGTCATCTACAGGGGGGCTGTAAGGCGTAATCTACAGGGGGCTGTGTATGGCGCTATCTACAGGGGGCTATATGGTGCTATCTATGGGGGTGCGCTGTGTGGCATATTCTATAGGGAGGCACTATCTACAAAGGGGGGTTGTGTGATACCAAGGGGAGGGGGGGGCCCAGTCAAAAGTTTGCTATGGGGCCCAGCCTTTCCTAGTTACGCCCCTGGGTCTTGTGGTGCCAAAACAGTCAAAACCCCCCAAAAGTGACCCCATTTTGGAAACTACTCCCCTCAAGGAATTTTTCTAGGGGTATATAGAGCATTTTTACCCCACAGGATCTTTTTTAGAGCTAAGGTGACCAAAAAACAGCGATTTTGGCGCTTTCAATTCTTTATTTCTTACAGCTTTCACCGTGCGCAATAATCGGGTCGGTACGATTACGGTGATACCATATGTGTATAGTTTTTTTAATGTTTTGCAGCGTTTGCACAATAAAATTAAGTTTCTATAAAATAATTTATTTTCTGAGACACTCTATTCTGAGCCGTAACTTTTTTTATTTTTTAGTCATAAAAGCTGTGGGAGGTCTTGTTTTTTTGCGGGACGGGTTGTAATTTTTATTGGTGCTATTTTGGGGTAAATGCGACTTGTTGATCACTTTTTATTCTGTATCTTGGGAGGGGTGGTGACCAAAAAATAGCAATGCTGACATAGTTTTCCGTTTATTTTGTTTGCGGCGTTCACCGTGCAGAAAAAATAACATTATAGTTTCATAGTTACGAACATGGAGATACCAAATATGCATACTTTTTTTAACGTTTTCATTTTTTTCCTATAATAAATGACTTATTATAGGAAACCAAAATCTTTTATTTTTGCCCTTTTATAAAACATTTTTATTAACTTTTTTTTACTTTTTACACTTTCTTTTTTTACCTGCAGCTCTGATTGCTGCTAGAAGACATTACACTACCTAGATAGTGTAATGTATTCCAACTGTCAGTGTGACGTCACAGTCACTCTGACAGTAAGTCTACGAGGTCCAGCCAGAGGCTAGTCCTCATAGGCTTCTATACATGGCTGACCCAGAGGCTGTTGCCTGGCCTCCGGATGCCATCACAAGCATCAGCAACCCCCACAATAGCATGGGGGCTGCTGATGTGCTACAAACCCCCTAAATGTGACGATAGCAATTGAGCACCACATTTAACGGGTTAATTGCCGGGACAGCTGATCTCCCAGTTCCCGATGCACACCTTGTCGCCGACAGTGTGCATCGGGAACGACACACTGACTTCCTGTCACTCTGAAAGGAAGCCTATCAGGACCAGCCGAAGATTGGTCCTGATGGGCTTCGGTCCATGGTAGACACGGCAAACCCCGCGATTTTGGACCGGGGTCTGCCGATATGCTAGAAACCCCTAAAATTCGTCGATTGCAACCAATTGACGAATTTAAGGGGTTAATTCGCCAAAATCAGCGGCAAAGTACCAATGGCCGGCAAGAGTGGAGTGTCAGCTGTCGGCGACAGCTGACCTCGCAGTTCCCGGTGCACACTGTCGCCGACAGTGTGCACCAGAAACAACTCAGTAACTATACGTCCTTGTGCGGGAAGTAACCTCCCGCAACGACGTATAGTTACTTACTCGTGCGGGTAGGGGTTAACAGACGCTAGCACCTGCTGACACATGCTGGAGGAGGAAACTGGAACCGGTGCTTGGAGTTAAGAGCCTGTTGTGTGTCAGATGTGCCAGAGTGATAAACTGCTTAAAACTATATCAATACGTCGGCTGACTTGCAGCTGAGAAAGCAGAGAAAAACTTAAAAGAGCTGCCCTGGATGAGGGGAGGCTAAAGTGGAGGATTACAGAAACACAGGATCATAGTGTTGTTCACAGTGTTGTTCATAGTGCTAGATGTGCTAATAGCACCTGGTAACAGGGCTCAGGTGCAGGATCAGAACTGGGGTCTGTTAAATAAGTAACTGAGTAAACTCAAGAATTCAGAGTCAATTCTCAGACCCGGCTGGATATTGACATATTGATATTAAATACTGGATCCTGGTACAGCACTATATACCCTTATATGCCTCTATACTATATGCCTCTATATGACATAGGTGTCCCAACGCCCCCGTACTTAGCGCTCCATGTTTATTTAGCTGTAAGTAGCTTGAAAGCAGCCTGGGTGTCGGGTAGACTGGAAAAGCCCGGAAATTCTGACAATCAGAAACGGATGGAGCAGTAAGTATTTAGCACCATACTGCGGTGGTGAGTGAGCAACGGATTATGCTATTACTCACATTATTTATATAAGTGTTATCTGACCTGTTTACCGGAGAAAAAAGGATTTTTATTTTTTTTCTCCCTTGCCTGGATGCCTGGATACTTGGCATTCTGACTATTATTATTGAATAGTGGACAATATAACATCTAATATTTACACCTGCCACGCTGGGCCCATGGATCGTAGGTTCTTCAGTTAGCCTCAGTACATATATTAATCGGAATAATAAATAAATCCCTGTATAGCTGCATGACAGTCTAATTGAATATTATTGAATAACCGTCTACAAAAGCAAAAGCTCAGATAAGGTACTATATATCTGGACTTTAGAGACATCGGTCATATATGACACTGGGCTATTGAGCCTCACACTGAATATTGGTTATTGAATGTTATTTATATCTGTCTTTATCAACATTAAGATATGTAACAACTTGGACATACAGTTGTCAAACAGCATACCGGCATACCAGGCATTGCAACAGCAATAGCGTCCATATGTCTAACTTAAGGGGTAGAAGTGGAAAGAAATCGAGCTCTCTTCAAAAACCATAACTCTCTTCAAAAGATACATAACAGAATATAGCATGAACCGAGATGCGTTGACTGCACCAATGCCAAATGACATTGAAAAAGCGATGGAAAGCTTGGTGCAGAAAGCTATATATCCAGAGCGCTATAACTCAGCCACTTTTGTTAATATAGAAACTAGGCTTCAGGGGGCCAGGGATATACAGACACAGCCCACAGAGACACAGAGGGACAATACTTTAATTGTGAAAGATGTAGAAGCACCTCTTATGAATAGGGGTGATGACTTAAGTGAACTAAGTCAGCAATTGGCCATGATGCCAACTAAGCGAGATATGGAAAAATATATAGAACGCCTGGAAAATATGTATAAAACAGAAATCCAAGCATTAAATGCAAATTTGACACAACTTTCTGAACGAGTTGACAAAGTAGAAGAAGTAGTGGTAATGGTAAAGAGTGATCAAAAGGCCCAAGATCAAAATATGGGTTTACATACTCAGCAGATCCATACCCTATTTAACCTGGTAGAAGATCAGGAAAATAGGAGTCGTCACAATAACATCCGAATACAGGGCATGCCTGAAAACATAGATGGGAAAGACCTTATTTAAAAATTAAAAGAATTGTTTAACAAAATACTAGATAAACCTAAGGAAGCAGAACTCGAAATCGATATTGCCCATCGAACCCCGAATGTTCGCAATCCGATTATAGACCGGCCAAGAGATGTCTTGTGTAGAATACGCTTCGCGGGTGTAAAGGAGGCAATTATGCGGAAAGCAAGAGAAAAGGGGGAGTTGGACTTTGATGGCACATATATTTAACTTCTGGCAGACCTGTCCAGAATGACCCTTTTAAAGAGAAAAGCACTAAAACCTTTGTTAGATGAATTACGTGGAAAGAACATTTTATATTCTTGGGGACACCCGTTCCAACTACAAGTGAGACGAGAGGGGACATTGCATGTAATTAGAACATCTGAGCACATTGAGACCTTCTGTAAAGTCATGGATATTCCGAAAATTTGCATCCAGGAATGGCCTCACACATGGCAACCAATATCAAAGATAGTACCAAAAGAAGGTCGAAAGGCCACAATCTGATACGAGACATGGAAACAAAGAGAAAAAGATAAAGGAGAAAAAAAAATATATATATATAAAAATAATATTATGAAAACAAGCATTGTAAAAAGGGACAAATTGAAGGGAAAAGTAGATTCTCGTACTACATTGGTTAAACGGAGAACATTGAGACCCCTACTTCTAGCACTGAGGGAAAGATATTCCTTACTTATGGGGATACCTGTTTCAATGGCAAGCTAGATGAGGCTCCTCCACCTACTCCATCTACTCTCTAGAAGATAAACCGGACTTTTCTGCTGCCTTGGATTTACCATCTATATCCATCTTAGATTGGTCGTTCTTCTTGCCACTACTGCAAAGGATGTTTCGAAGGAACCAGCGAAATGGTGCTCCCCCGATCCTCCCTGGACGTAGGTGACCTCAGATCCATATAGTTGTAGATCCTAAATCTTTGGAACCGTAAACGTGCATGATTGCTGACTTCACTCTGCTACATGAGCAAGGGGGCTTCACTTTCCTGGAAGATCTTTCTTTTGCCTATGGTTAAAGGAGCTATTGCAGTGTACTCCATATTGGCTGCCCATATGTGAGTCATTGTCAAACAACATACCATCTGACTTTATATTCCACTGCAGGTTGCTCTTTTTTAACTACTTAGTCATATTGCTGAATGTATATAGTGTCTATTTTCTTGCTTAACGTATTTTACAACAACAGGGCAGTAGAAATATGGAGATACATGTATGAGAAGTTATGTGTATGTGGAGAGGGTTGCCAATTTTTCTCTCTCCCTTCAAACATTCACAATAGGGGCCTAAGATGTGTTTTATATGTGTAATTTACATGTTATATTC
Organism: Rhinoderma darwinii; assembly: GCF_050947455.1. Lineage (NCBI taxonomy): Eukaryota > Metazoa > Chordata > Amphibia > Anura > Rhinodermatidae > Rhinoderma > Rhinoderma darwinii. Next base: position 409,923,157 of record NC_134687.1, on the reverse strand, counting down.
CTACGTTCCCCTTTTTTAGGGTATGCAAAGTGACCTTATTCTATAGGGATTAAGACACATCCCTCGGAATTGTTATATGCAACTATTAACATGATGGCCTTAATAATTATTATTATTATGGGAACTGGTCATACCATCTCTCAACAGGTGTTAACGTTTAAATCAACGAGAACGGAGACTCATGTGCTTTATCTCCCCCCCTATATAGTGCCAACCAAGTATACTTAGTGACATGTATACCTTGATATGCTATATATGAGATCTATCTCTAAGGTGCACATAATGCTTGACATTCTGCTAAAGTGCAGGTCCTTGTCATGTCCATCCACTATGCGGAGTTACGTATTTTCACATAAAAAAAAACTATATATACATATTTGAGTGGAAGATAGCACAGTAAGATTAATCCCCCTTTGTTAAAAGTTTACCAAGCAGTCTATTTTTGCCGTGTGGCTTATAGAAAGACTGATCCTGCCTTGTTCTCCTCCTCTTAACCCATATCATGGGGAAGTACGTGGATTGATAGCTCTTTTGGGGAGGAGGTCATGGGCTGTGTATGTTCGCTCTTCTAAATGTTTGAAATGGATATATTGCATGCCTTACTTTTTAATACTTTCATAATTCAGATATTGAATGTCGTAGCTCCTAATTATTTTGGGGACAAGACCTCCTTTTGATATTCGTTGAATTTCATGCGATTTGTGTTACTCTTAAATTGCTTTTGAGCATTAGTAAGTAGGCAGGGGCGTAACTAGGAAAGACTGGGCCCCATAGCAAACTTTTGACTGGGGGCCCCCCCTCCTCTGGGTATCACACACCCCCCTTGCAGATAGTGCCTCCCTATAGATTCCACCACACAGCGCCCACCTATAGAAAGCGCCATACACAGCCCCCTGTAGATAGCGCCATACACAGCCCCCTGTAGATAACGCCTTACAGCCCCACTGTAGGTAACGTCTTACAGCCCCAAATCCCCCCTGTAGATAACGCCATACAGAGTCCCCCCTGTGGATAACGCCATACAGAGTCCCCCCTGTAGATAACGCCATACAGAGTCCCTCCTGTAGATAACGCCATACAGAGTCCCCCCTGTAGATAACGCCATACAGAGTCCCCCCTGTAGATAACGACATACAGAGTCCTCTCTGTGGATAACGCCATACAGAGTCCCCCCTGTAGATAACGCCATACAGAGTCCCCCCCTGTAAATAACGACATATAGCCCCCCCCCCCAAAAAAAAAAACGGCCTATAGTTTGTCCTACAAAAGACATTTTCACAGGATAGGGGATACATGTGTGATCGCTGGCAGCGATAAGGAGAACGGGAACGACACACTGACTTCCTGTCACTCTGAAAGGAAGCCTATCAGGACCAGCCGAAGATTGGTCCTGATGGGCTTCGGTCCATGGTAGACACGGCAAACCCCGCGATTTTGGACCGGGGTCTGCCGATATGCTAGAAACCCCTAAAATTCGGCGATTGCAACCAATTGACGAATTTAAGGGGTTAATTCGCCAAAATCAGCGGCAAAGTACCAATGGCCGGCAAGAGTGGAGTGTCAGCTGTCGGCGACAGCTGACCTCGCAGTTCCCGGTGCACACTGTCGCCGACAGTGTGCACCAGAAACAACTCAGTAACTATACGTCCTTGTGCGGGAAGTAACCTCCCGCAACGACGTATAGTTACTTACTCGTGCGGGTAGGGGTTAACAGACGCTAGCACCTGCTGACACATGCTGGAGGAGGAAACTGGAACCGGTGCTTGGAGTTAAGAGCCTGTTGTGTGTCAGATGTGCCAGAGTGATAAACTGCTTAAAACTATATCAATACGTCGGCTGACTTGCAGCTGAGAAAGCAGAGAAAAACTTAAAAGAGCTGCCCTGGATGAGGGGAGGCTAAAGTGGAGGATTACAGAAACACAGGATCATAGTGTTGTTCACAGTGTTGTTCATAGTGCTAGATGTGCTAATAGCACCTGGTAACAGGGCTCAGGTGCAGGATCAGAACTGGGGTCTGTTAAAGAGGCTCTGTCACCAGATTTTGCAGCCCCTATCTGCTATTGCAGCAGATAGGCGCTGCAATGTAGATTACAGTAACGTTTTTATTTTAAAAAAACGAGCATTTTTGGCCAAGTTATGACCATTTTTGTAATTATGCTAATGAGGCTTGCAAAAGTCCAAGTGGGTGTGTTTAAAAGTAAAAGTCCAAGTGGGCGTGTATTAGGTGCGTACATCGGGGCGTTTTTAATACTTTTACTAGCTGGGCGCTGTGAAGAGAAGTAACATCCTCTTCTCTTCAGAACGCCCAGCTTGTGACAGTGCAGATCTGTGACGTCACTCACAGGTCCTGCATCGTGACGGCCACATCGGCAGCAGAGGCTACAGTTGATTCTGCAGCAGCATCAGCGTTTGCAGGTAAGATCGACTTACCTGCAAACGCTGATGCTGCTGCAGAATCAACTGTAGCCTCTGCTGCCGATGTGGCCGTCACGATGCAGGACCTGTGAGTGACGTCACAGATCTGCACTGTCACAAGCTGGGCGTTCTGAAGAGAAGAGGATGTTACTTCTCATCAGAGCGCCCAGCTAGTGAAAGTATTAAAAACGCCCCGATGTACGCACATAATACACGCCCACTTGGACTTTTACTTTTAAACACACCCACTTGGACTTTTGCAAGCCTCATTTGCATAACTACAAAAATGGTCATAACTTGGCCAAAAATGCTCGTTTTTTTAAAATAAAAACGTTACTGTAATCTACATTGCAGCGCCGATCTGCTGCAATAGCAGATAGGGGTTGCAAAATCTGGTGACAGAGCCTCTTTAAATAAGTAACTGAGTAAACTCAAGAATTCAGAGTCAATTCTCAGACCCGGCTGGATATTGACATATTGATATTAAATACTGGATCCTGGTACAGCACTATATACCCTTATATGCCTCTATACTATATGCCTCTATATGACATAGGTGTCCCAACGCCCCCGTACTTAGCGCTCCATGTTTATTTAGCTGTAAGTAGCTTGAAAGCAGCCTGGGTGTCGGGTAGACTGGAAAAGCCCGGAAATTCTGACAATCAGAAACGGATGGAGCAGTAAGTATTTAGCACCATACTGCGGTGGTGAGTGAGCAACGGATTATGCTATTACTCACATTATTTATATAAGTGTTATCTGACCTGTTTACCGGAGAAAAAAGGATTTTTATTTTTTTTCTCCCTTGCCTGGATGCCTGGATACTTGGCATTCTGACTATTATTATTGAATAGTGGACAATATAACATCTAATATTTACACCTGCCACGCTGGGCCCATGGATCGTAGGTTCTTCAGTTAGCCTCAGTACATATATTAATCGGAATAATAAATAAATCCCTGTATAGCTGCATGACAGTCTAATTGAATATTATTGAATAACCGTCTACAAAAGCAAAAGCTCAGATAAGGTACTATATATCTGGACTTTAGAGACATCGGTCATATATGACACTGGGCTATTGAGCCTCACACTGAATATTGGTTATTGAATGTTATTTATATCTGTCTTTATCAACATTAAGATATGTAACAACTTGGACATACAGTTGTCAAACAGCATACCGGCATACCAGGCATTGCAACAGCAATAGCGTCCATATGTCTAACTTAAGGGGTAGAAGTGGAAAGAAATCGAGCTCTCTTCAAAAACCATAACTCTCTTCAAAAGATACATAACAGAATATAGCATGAACCGAGATGCGTTGACTGAACCAATGCCAAATGACATTGAAAAAGCGATGGAAAGCTTGGTGCAGAAAGCTATATATCCAGAGCGCTATAACTCAGCCACTTTTGTTAATATAGAAACTAGGCTTCAGGGGGCCAGGGATATACAGACACAGCCCACAGAGACACAGAGGGACAATACTTTAATTGTGAAAGATGTAGAAGCACCTCTTATGAATAGGGGTGATGACTTAAGTGAACTAAGTCAGCAATTGGCCATGATGCCAACTAAGCGAGATATGGAAAAATATATAGAACGCCTGGAAAATATGTATAAAACAGAAATCCAAGCATTAAATGCAAATTTGACACAACTTTCTGAACGAGTTGACAAAGTAGAAGAAGTAGTGGTAATGGTAAAGAGTGATCAAAAGGCCCAAGATCAAAATATGGGTTTACATACTCAGCAGATCCATACCCTATTTAACCTGGTAGAAGATCAGGAAAATAGGAGTCGTCACAATAACATCCGAATACAGGGCATGCCTGAAAACATAGATGGGAAAGACCTTATTTAAAAATTAAAAGAATTGTTTAACAAAATACTAGATAAACCTAAGGAAGCAGAACTCGAAATCGATATTGCCCATCGAACCCCGAATGTTCGCAATCCGATTATAGACCGGCCAAGAGATGTCTTGTGTAGAATACGCTTCGCGGGTGTAAAGGAGGCAATTATGCGGAAAGCAAGAGAAAAGGGGGAGTTGGACTTTGATGGCACATATATTTAACTTCTGGCAGACCTGTCCAGAATGACCCTTTTAAAGAGAAAAGCACTAAAACCTTTGTTAGATGAATTACGTGGAAAGAACATTTTATATTCTTGGGGACACCCGTTCCAACTACAAGTGAGACGAGAGGGGACATTGCATGTAATTAGAACATCTGAGCACATTGAGACCTTCTGTAAAGTCATGGATATTCCGAAAATTTGCATCCAGGAATGGCCTCACACATGGCAACCAATATCAAAGATAGTACCAAAAGAAGGTCGAAAGGCCACAATCTGATACGAGACATGGAAACAAAGAGAAAAAGATAAAGGAGAAAAAAAAATATATATATATAAAAATAATATTATGAAAACAAGCATTGTAAAAAGGGACAAATTGAAGGGAAAAGTAGATTCTCGTACTACATTGGTTAAACGGAGAACATTGAGACCCCTACTTCTAGCACTGAGGGAAAGATATTCCTTACTTATGGGGATACCTGTTTCAATGGCAAGCTAGATGAGGCTCCTCCACCTACTCCATCTACTCTCTAGAAGATAAACCGGACTTTTCTGCTGCCTTGGATTTACCATCTATATCCATCTTAGATTGGTCGTTCTTCTTGCCACTACTGCAAAGGATGTTTCGAAGGAACCAGCGAAATGGTGCTCCCCCGATCCTCCCTGGACGTAGGTGACCTCAGATCCATATAGTTGTAGATCCTAAATCTTTGGAACCGTAAACGTGCATGATTGCTGACTTCACTCTGCTACATGAGCAAGGGGGCTTCACTTTCCTGGAAGATCTTTCTTTTGCCTATGGTTAAAGGAGCTATTGCAGTGTACTCCATATTGGCTGCCCATATGTGAGTCATTGTCAAACAACATACCATCTGACTTTATATTCCACTGCAGGTTGCTCTTTTTTAACTACTTAGTCATATTGCTGAATGTATATAGTGTCTATTTTCTTGCTTAACGTATTTTACAACAACAGGGCAGTAGAAATATGGAGATACATGTATGAGAAGTTATGTGTATGTGGAGAGGGTTGCCAATTTTTCTCTCTCCCTTCAAACATTCACAATAGGGGCCTAAGATGTGTTTTATATGTGTAATTTACATGTTATATTCCTACGTTCCCCTTTTTTAGGGTATGCAAAGTGACCTTATTCTATAGGGATTAAGACACATCCCTCGGAATTGTTATATGCAACTATTAACATGATGGCCTTAATAATTATTATTATTATGGGAACTGGTCATACCATCTCTCAACAGGTGTTAACGTTTAAATCAACGAGAACGGAGACTCATGTGCTTTATCTCCCCCCCTATATAGTGCCAACCAAGTATACTTAGTGACATGTATACCTTGATATGCTATATATGAGATCTATCTCTAAGGTGCACATAATGCTTGACATTCTGCTAAAGTGCAGGTCCTTGTCATGTCCATCCACTATGCGGAGTTACGTATTTTCACATAAAAAAAAACTATATATACATATTTGAGTGGAAGATAGCACAGTAAGATTAATCCCCCTTTGTTAAAAGTTTACCAAGCAGTCTATTTTTGCCGTGTGGCTTATAGAAAGACCGATCCTGCCTTGTTCTCCTCCTCTTAACCCATATCATGGGGAAGTATGTGGATTGATAGCTCTTTTGGGGAGGAGGTCATGGGCTGTGTATGTTCGCTCTTCTAAATGTTTGAAATGGATATATTGCATGCCTTACTTTTTAATACTTTCATAATTCAGATATTGAATGTCGTAGCTCCTAATTATTTTGGGGACAAGACCTCCTTTTGATATTCGTTGAATTTCATGCGATTTGTGTTACTCTTAAATTGCTTTTGAGCATTAGTAAGTAGGCAGGGGCGTAACTAGGAAAGACTGGGCCCCATAGCAAACTTTTGACTGGGGGCCCCCCCTCCTCTGGGTATCACACACCCCCCTTGCAGATAGTGCCTCCCTATAGATTCCACCACACAGCGCCCACCTATAGAAAGCGCCATACACAGCCCCCTGTAGATAGCGCCATACACAGCCCCCTGTAGATAACGCCTTACAGCCCCACTGTAGGTAACGTCTTACAGCCCCAAATCCCCCCTGTAGATAACGCCATACAGAGTCCCCCCTGTGGATAACGCCATACAGAGTCCCCCCTGTAGATAACGCCATACAGAGTCCCTCCTGTAGATAACGCCATACAGAGTCCCCCCTGTAGATAACGCCATACAGAGTCCCCCCTGTAGATAACGCCATACAGAGTCCCCCCTGTAGATAACGACATACAGAGTCCTCTCTGTGGATAACGCCATACAGAGTCCCCCCTGTAGATAACGCCATACAGAGTCCCCCCCTGTAAATAACGACATATAGCCCCCCCCCCCCAAAAAAAAAAAACGGCCTATAGTTTGTCCTACAAAAGACATTTTCACAGGATAGGGGATACATGTGTGATCGCTGGCAGCGATAAGGAGAACGGGGGACCGAAAGTCCCCGGAGTTCTCCATGACAAACCTCGGACATCCGGCGTCTGCGCAGTTCAATAAAAATTAAAGTAGCGCTGGTCACGCATGCAAACAAGCGCGACCGGTGCGCAAGTCATTTCTATGCCCCTCATGCTTCGGGCCCCTTAGCAGCCGCTGCGGCTGCTATAGCGGTAGTTACGCCACTGGAAGTAGGTTAGGATTATCCTTCTTCCATTGTCCAGTCGACTCCACATTTAGGACGTGTTCATACGAACACTAGACATCGTTTTTTCTTTTTCCCCTGAACTTAGTAGTCGCGCCGGAACGCCATCTTTGGTGATTCCATTCTATTTCTAGTCTCTTTCTTTTTCCTATTTCCCTCCCTCCCTTCCCTTTCTCAGATGGCGCCCTTGAAACTTTGTTCATTGAACGTGCGTGGTTTTAATACACCGGAGAAACGCTCTCAGGTTCTGTACCATATGCATAAGCAGCGTGTTCACATTCTACTTCTACAGGAGACCCATTTCAGGGCAGACCATGTTCTGGCCATGAAGCATAGATATGTTACACAGTGGTTTCATAGTACTAACCCAGATTCAAAGTCTAGAGGTGTGGGCATTGCAATCAGTGGTGGATTAAGTAGACTATAGGCCCTGTGCTGTCACCCAAACTTGGGCCCCCCCCCCCCCCTCCGCACTGCCGCCCTGCCTCTGTGTAACTATTTTTAACAATAAATTTTTGGGCAAGCATTAACAAATGGGTGTTACGATTCCCCTTGTCACAGGGCTGTGTCCCTACATACTGACAGGATCACACTGTGCAGGGACACATCCACCTGACAAGGGGAATTGTCTATCAGTCCTGGACTGCAGAAAGACTTTTTGTGAAATACAAGGATTTCCTATAATAAACATGTCAGGAGAGGTGACAGATTCTCTATAAATCTAGTGACTCACAGGTGACGATGTCTCCGATTCTAGTAGGTTTTTTTCCTCTTTTCTTCTCCATCCAGTCTAGAGCTCATGACGACTTCTCTCGGCCATGACCTATTTCTGCAGAATTTGCAGAATGTCAGATGTCTTTGGCTCCTCACTTTTCCAACATTTCCACACCTATAAACGAAAATAAAATTATCATGGTGCCACCTACTGTGCCCCTAAATATAATAGCACCAAACACTGCGCGCCTGAATATAATAATACCATACACTGTAAAACACCACATACACACAGCCCCCTGTACATAGTGCCACACACAGCCCCCTGTATATATCACACATCCCCCCTATAGCTAGCACCAGACACATCCCCACCGTAGAGAGCGTTACACACAGCCCCTATAGATAGCGCCATACAGCCCTCCCCCTCTTGTAAATATCGCCACAGACGCAAAATTAACCTTATTGCTCCTCCGACACGTACGGCGACATTATAGATGTGACTTACATCTGATATTGAGATGCCTTCCCCCATTTTGGTTCCCTTCTCCTTTTTTATTACCCCTTCTTTCTCTCTTTCATTCTTAATTTCTTTCTAACTTATGTTTTTTTATTATTTGGGAATTCTTACCTCATTCTTTTCTACTTACTTCTGATAATTTATATTAAATTTTCTAATGCTGAGTACCAAGATGACAACTTAATTTATTTAGGAAATAGGGAGAAAGGGAAAGAGTTGTGGTTCCTTTATTAGATTGAGAAAAGTAAAAAAATAAACTTTATTAATTAATTTATTTTAAAATGATTAAAATTGTCGTCCAATGTAGGTCAGAATAGATTAGGTGCAGATGACCCCTTATCCTACACTATAAGAGCAAAATTTGCCTACTAATAATTGACTATCCAATGTTATTGTCTTACAAAGATATATTCAGACTTTATATTTAACTGAAATTGATAAATTTATAATTTTAAATTGTGCTTTATTCTCTACTCTGAGATGGGCTGAGTAGACATCTGATAGCAGTAGTATAATGATCTTTAATCCAAGTGTGCTATATTGCATGCACTAAATAAGTCAATATTGGCTGTTAGTTAATGGACACTGTATCAGTTTCTAAAGATTCTCTCCTGTGCACCGAATGTATCAATAAATGTTGTCAGTTAGTAAATATTGTATCAATTTCTTGAGATTCTCTTAAATGCACTGAGTGTATCAGCATTAGTTATTAGTTAGTAGACATTGTATCCATTTATTAAGGTTTTCTATGTACTGAGTACATCAGCATTAATTGTAAGTCAATAAACACTATTGTAGCGTCTTAAAATTGTTTGGTATAAATACCAGATATAGTAGGCAAAAGCACAATAGAATATTGTGCTAAAATTTGAGCATTTAAATTGTAGTTGCTGAGCTGTGATGCGGTAGCCTGTGTGAACAAGCACCACAAAAAGTGTCCCAAATTTTTAAGTGCTTGCTGTCAGTTTTACACCATATATTCGTGGGGATTCGTATGCAGCAGCACATCAAGGTATTTTGGCTAGATAGCCTGTGTGTTCCACCTTTTCAGATGGAGCACACCTATATTCCTCACTATTAGGGTCAGCAGCTTTGTAATTATCGTGCTGGAATTTTTGACAGCAATGTATTGTGAATGAGCATTACTGAAAGCACTATTAAAGCACTATTTTCTAGGTGCTTGCTGTCAGTTCTCACTGTAGTACGTGGGAGACTGTCAGCAACAGCAGTGTGAATGGTATGCAGCGCTGATCCTCGCAAGTATTTCTTAGGTGCTTAATGTCAGTTCTCACCACAGTACGTGGGAGACTGTCAGTAGCAGATTAGTTAAAGAGGCTCTGTCACCAGATTTTGCAGCCCCTATCTGCTATTGCAGCAGATAGGCGCTGCAATGTAGATTACAGTAACGTTTTTATTTTTTAAAAACGAGCATTTTTGGCCAAGTTATGACCATTTTTGTAATTATGCAAATGAGGCTTGCAAAAGTCCAAGTGGGTGTGTTTAAAAGTAAAAGTCCAAGTGGGCGTGTATTATGTGCGTACATCGGGGCGTTTTTAATACTTTCACTAGCTGGGCGCTCTGAAGAGAAGTAACATCCTCTTCTCTTCAGAACGCCCAGCTTGTGACAGTGCAGATCTGTGACGTCACTCACAGGTCCTGCATCGTGACGGCCACATCGGCACCAGAGGCTACAGTTGATTCTGCAGCAGCATCAGCGTTTGCAGGTAAGATCGACTTTAAGTGCTTGCTGTCCGTTCTCCCCATCGTCACGGAGGAAACAGTGAACAGCAGCACGATGTAATGGAGTGACTGAACAGCCTATGTATATCGATTTGCTAGTTCAGTAGACGCGGTCAGGGATTCAACCCAGCAGCGTGTGGCGAATTTTAGGTGCCGCTCTCTTTCAGGGAGCAGTGCTTGCACATGTAAGTCGTTGCCTACTATTGAATAGTGTAATAGTTATCATTGGATAGAGTTAGGACCTAAGCATTGGTTTCTTTATTTGGACTAACCACCCGACGCGCGTTTCGCCGGCATTCCGGCTTCCTCTTGGGGTGTAACCCGCCGGTTATGACGCCCTTATATATGGTAAGTGCTGATTGACAGCTAAGGGGGCCAATGAGATTGTTTTAATTATAACAGTGTGTAGATGACAGGTGGATTAATTTCCAAGTGTCTGTCAAAAGGCTCGGTATTATTTATTTGCAGAAAAATCAATTCCCAGAAGAGTTATTTATTAGATATTGAGTATTGCTCATAGTTTCTTATATTTGTTTTAATTGATAAGTTGCTTAAATATATATGAATCTCTGGAATATTAAATTTTTACATTTTTGTTTTTGCAACATGCCTAATCAAATGAAATGAAAATAAAAGAGTTTTTATATTATTATTAAATATTACTTATATAAGTAATAGATTGATCATACTTTCTCCACTTTAAATTATTTTTCAAATTATAGACTGTCTGTTGTTTTAGGTTATTATTTTTTTATATATATTTTTAAAAGGAGTGACATTCATAAGCAGTATTCAAAAAATAGAAATAACCTGAAGGAAAGAGGATTAGGGACTAATTATTTATCATGGTAAATTATTACGTTTTTTATTATTTTGATTTTTGTTTTTTATTTTCATTTATTTCTCTTGTGTTTGTATTCAAATATCAGATATAATCAATTATTCTAGGTTATGGGACACAAAGATTTTAATTTTAATTTTAAATTTATAGGGATTAGTGTTTCTCCTTTGATGTGAAGTGTGTGTTCACAGAAAGCAACCAAAATTAAAACTTTCATTTAGGCCATTTGGACTAACTGAGTTCATTTGGAATATCCACTGACTTTCCCTTTTTTAATAGGGCTTCATCTAGGTTGCCTCCTCTTATACCCATTTTGAGTTGGCACATTGCCCATCCTTTGAGATTTGTCCAATCTAGATTGTGATGTTGCTTGTAATGTCTGGCGATTGGGGTCGGGGTAAAGGGTTTATTATGTATTTGACCGTCTAGTTTGTTTTTCTCGTAGTTTATGATGGAGCCAATATGTTCTCTAATTCTGACCCTCAACTCTCTTTTTGTTTTGCCTACATATCTGAGGCCACAAGGGCACTCGAGGCAGTAAATAACGCCTATTGATGAACATTTGATGTGATCCCTTATGGTGTAGATTTTTCCTGACCCATCTAAAAAAGTCTTAGTGCTTTTTAGAATTTTACATGCCTTGCATAGCTTGCAAGGGTGGAATCCTGGTGCAAGGATTTTTTGTTTATTGTTGGTTCGAGAGAAGTGACTCGAAACCAGCATATCTGAGATGCTTTTACCCTTACGATAACCTGTGGGAATTTTTTCCCCTAAAATTTGGCCTAGATCTATGTCAGTTTTTAAAACATGCCAGTGTTTGTTTAAAATATCAAGCATTATGTTCCAGTCTTCATGATAGTCGGTAATGAATCTAGGTTGGCGTGGGAATTCAAGGTCTTTTTTCTTTGGAGTTAGGAGATCAGTCCTGTTAGTTCGTAATGCTATATTATAGCCTTCTTTTATGCTTCTATTAGAGTAATTTCTCATTTGTAGTCTTAATTTTAATTCTGCAGCTCTCTCTTTGAAAATTTCAAAGGTTGAACAATTGCGTCTTAGGCGCAGAAATTCACCTCTGGGGATTCCCCTAATGGTGCTATGAGAATGTGCACTCAATCAGCATCTAACAGCATCTAACAGACTGTTGGTGGCAGTTTCTTTTCTATATAGATCCGTGTTTAATTCTCCATTGTCATCTTTATATATTTTGATGTCCAAGAATGGTATGGAGCTATAGCTAAAATCCAGTGTCAATTTGAGATTGTAATTATTATCATTGAGTCGAGATATAAATTCTTGAAGGTTGGAGACAGTGTCACTCCAGACCACCAGAATATCATCTATAAAACGCCGCCATAAACTGACATGATTAAAGTACCTCATGCTGTCATCAAAGACGACCATTTCTTCCCACCAACCCACATAGATGTTAGCGAAGGTGGGAGCAACTGCCGCTCCCATTGCCGTTCCTCGGATTTGTAAATAAAAACGACCATCGAATAAAAAATAATTCCGGGTAAGAATAAATTTAAGGGCACGAAGGACAAAGTTTTTCCGTATAGGGTTATAATTGGTATCCTTAGATAGAAAGAATTCCACTGCTCTACATCCTTTGGAATGGTCAATACTTGTGTAAAGACTTTCCACATCGCAAGTCACCAGGATCTCATCTGGGTTTAGGTTTATTCCTTCTATTTCTTTCAAAATCTGCATGGTGTCTCTGGTGTAGGAAGGCAACTGGTAGACAATATCTCTAAGTTCATGGTCCAACCAAATGCTGCATTTTTCAGTTAAATTTCCCACACCAGAGACAATAGGTCTTCCCGGAGGGTTATCCTTGTTTTTATGTATTTTAGGAAGTAGATATAAAGTGGCTACTTTTGGATCTTTTACCATTAAATACTTTTTTTCATTGAGGGATATAGCTCCCAGACTAAAACCTTCTTCTATCATGATTTTGTATTCTTCTACAAATTGCAATGTGGGGTCTTATGTGCTGATTTGTGTGCTGCATTGTTTATACTCTTCTTTTGAATAATCGTAGTAGTTCAAAACTGAAATTACTTAGTATATATTGATTTGTATGTATCTGTTCTTTTCTTTTGTACTTGAAAATCTGTAAATAAAAATCTGATTATGAAAAAAAAAATCTAAATCCCACCTCTGTTCAGTAATAAGCTCTGCTACGTTAAAGGGGTTGCGTAGAAAATCATGGCTGCATACTTCCAAAAACAGTGCAACACCTGTGTACGTTATGTGTCATTCTACAGCTCAGCCTAATTTATTTCACTTCAACACCAGACACAACAAATTAACAGATATGATGAACAGATATGATGAAGTGTCTATAAAAAAAGCTGTCATACTTTACTTATCCCGTACAACCTCTTTAATACTTAACCTGTTAGTGACCGCCAATACGCTTTTCACGTCGGCCACTAACGGGCTTTACTCTGATGCATAAGCCTTTTCACGGTGACCACTAAGGGGCGTATTTATCTGATGCATACGTCTTTTCATGCCGCTGCATCTGAATAAATCTGCGGCTCCGGGAGCAGTTAAAACTCCCTGTTCTCAGTTACCAGAGGTAACTGAGAACGTGGGGCATCGCTGCTCGAGCGGGCAGCTCGAAATCCACTCGTTTAACCCCTTAGATGCGGCGCTCAATAGCGAGCACCGCATCTAAGTGGTTTTGAAAAGAGGAAGGAAGCTCTCTCTCTCACCCCACTGGCCCCCTTCTATGAGATCGCAGGGTGCCAGTGTCTTCTATGGCAGCCAGGGGCCTAATGAAGGCCCCCAGGTCTGCCACTAGTTATGCCTGCTAGATCATGCCTCTGGCATGGCCTAGCAGATACCTGTCCGTTTTACACGGACATGCAATAATACACTGCAATACAGAAGTATTGCAGTGTATTATAAAAGCGATTGGATGATTGCATAGTGAAGTCCTCTAGTGGGACTAGTAAGAAAGCAAAAAAAAAAAAAGTTATAGATTTATTAATAAATAAGTGAAAGAAAATGAAAAATCCACTTTATCCCCTTAGAAAATGCTTTATTATGAAAAAAAAAGTAAAAAAGTTACACATATTTTGTATCACCGCTTCCTTAACAACCCCAACTATAAAGCTATTATGTTATTTACCCACTCGGCGAAAGCTGTAACAAATAAAAGAAAAAAACAATTGAATTGTTGTTTTCTGTTGATCCTGCCTTAAAAAAAATGTGATCAAAAAGTCGTATGTACTCCAAAATGGTACCGATAGAAACTAAAAGACGTCCCGCAAAAAAAAAAAAGCTGATACAGCTGCATCAGCGGAAAAATAAAAAAGTTATGGCTCTTCAAATATGGAGACACAAAAAAGTGCTTTCACTGTGTAAAAGTAGTAAAACATAAGAAAACGATATACATTTGGTATCGTCGCAATCACAACGACCCACTGAATAAGGTTATTCTGTTAATTATACCACAGGGTAAACGCCGTTAAAGACGCAAAAAAAATGGCGACATTTGTTTTTTTTCCTTTACGACCCCAAAAAAGTTATAAAATAAATTCTATGCACCGCAAAATGGTGCTATTAAAAAATACAACTTGTCCCGCAAAAAACAAGTCCTTATACAGTTGTGTCGACGCAAAAATAAAAAAGTTATAGCTCTTGGAATGGTCGACGATGGAAAACCATAAAAAATAGCTTGGTCATCAAGGTTTAAAATAGGCTGGTCACTAAGGGGTTAATCTTGCAATTAATGTTTTCTGTAGAATATGCTTGAAACTTCATTCTATGTTGTTATATGCCCACAGGATCATAAAATGATTATTTGTCTTATTGATATATATATATTTATTTATTTTTAAACTTCCTTGAACTATTTTGGTCAGACATATGTCATTGGTAAAACAACCCAAAAACATAGGCTATGCATTTTAAACTAGTCAGCCTCCTGACGAAGCCAGTCCCATGCGAAACGCGCGTCGAGGTGCTCTCTTTTCTGTGCCACATCTAGGCTGATGTCCATTTCCTCCCACCATGTCTATAGGTATGGTTTATTTTTTGTAGTGATATGCCTTTCTCCCACTAGATTGTACTCTATTTAGGGTTATACATATATGGCTATTCACCATTCATATTCACCTATAGTTCAACAATTTTTGTTTGGGCTGTGTATTTTTGCTGTCCTTCACAGCTACACATGTCCTTTATATTTCATGGGGTTAGTATGATTTGGCATTTTTGTCTCTAGATGGGTTGTTCTGTATATCCTCAGGTATAATTACATCTATACCACTCTGATGTTGTTCTTGGAATCTGACTTATTTTTATTATTGTCATTTCTGATATCACGTATTGTTATTCATTATGTACTAATAAAGATTATAATATTTTATGAAGATACGTGTCAGTTATACATTCATAGGTATAATAGGGGGTACTATGTCCCCTATGTTTTTTGGTTGTTCTGCATATTGTGGGGACTCCCTGTTTCTTCTGTTTTGAGGTTGTTTTTTAGGTTTATTAATAATATGTCATTGGTAAATCTATAATTTAATTTTATTAAATCTTATTAGGTCCAGACTGTTTTTTTTTTAATAGGGGTTTAAGATCTGTTTTCCTGATGCAAAGCTCCGAATTCACTGCTTTTCTTCACACAGCCAAAATAATGATACAGTTTTATCTTCCTACAGTACAACTAGAGGAGTTCACTGCACAGGGATTTATACAGCTTCCATTGAACTCACTAAAAAAAATTAATATGCAATAAGCTCCTACTAAGGGCTCATGCTCATGTTTTTGTCAGTGTTCTATCCGTTTTTATAACGTATAGCACACTGACCCCTTCATTTATATGGGCCCATGCACACGACTGTAGTTTTCGCGGATCCGTGTGGGGGCCATGTGACCGAGCCGCAAAACTCAGAGCAAGTTCTTTTCCTGTCCATGTTTGCGACTCAGTCTTAACTATTCAAGTGAATGGTGATGTGAAAGCCAAGAAAACCAAGATGCCATCCGTGTGCTGTCCCTTTTTTATTACATTTGTTTTTTTTACGGACTGCAAAATACAAACGGTCGTGTACATGAGCCCTAAGGGTGACAATATTTTTTTTTGCATTTTGCCCAATCTTTTCCCCTGAACTGCTCAGATGGATATGCCTTGTACTAGGCCTTTTCCTCCCCTCAAATGCACCCCGGTATGCATATGTGAGTTCTGTATTTATATTACCATACCCCATGATGGAGCCCTGTATGCAAATAACAGATTACACTACATCAGTATAAAAGGACATAGAGAATATTTCTACACATTAGTCTGTCTCATTACTGATCATACAGACATGACTGTTCTTATACTCTTCTTATTATTATCTCCAATATGTAAGATATAAAGTTATAAACACACATTTATATCATTATTACATGTATATGAACATTCCAGTCTAATATATTCTCTGCATTACAGGTGTCCTCTCTCAGACAATCCAGGAGTCAGGTCCAGGACTTGTGGGACCTTCACAGCAGATGAAACTGACCTGTACGGCCTCTGGGTTTGAGTTAACCAGCTATGGTATGGACTGGATCAGACAAGATCCTGGGAAAGGACTGGAATGGATTGGAAGAATGTGGCCTGATGGTGGTATTACTTATACTGATTCAATGAAGAGCAGAACTACAATCACAAAAGACACCTCCAAGAAGGAGGTCTATCTCCAGATGAATAACTTGGAGACTGCAGACACTGGAATGTATTACTGTGCAAGAAACACATAAATATATAGTAATGAGGAGATCATACAAAATCCAAATGTCTGTATAAAAGGAAATAGAAAACCACAAGAGGAAGGGTGTTACTAAATATATAATAAAAAGTACAATTGTGACGATATATTCACTGTGGACTTTATCAGTTGAGTCTCCTGTCATTTAATGAACCAGTATTTATTCCATTAAATGATAACAATTTAAAGGGTAACTTAACTTTTATCAAACTTCTGACATGTCATAGTGACATATCAGAAGTTTTGATCAGTGGTGGTCTGAGCACTGAGACCCCCACTGATCGCTAAAATGAAGTGGCAGAAGCTCTCGTGTGAGCGCGGAGCCGCTTAGTTTTCTATTCGGCTTTTCTCGGAAAGTGTTGCACGTTCTCAATAGAAAGTCTATGGGCCCATGCACCGCTACATCGGCTTTCTGAAAAAAGCCAATCAGAAACTAAGCGGCTCAGTGCTCACCCGAGCGTTTCTGCCGCTTTGTTTTAGTGATCGGTGGGGATCTCAGTGCTCGGACCCCCACCGAGCAAAACTTCTGACATGAACGTTTAGTTACCGTTTAAGTAAAAAATCGTAGAAATCTTCTACTTATGAGAACTAACAATACAGCCGTAAGAAAATTACATTTTACTCCATATCTACTGGCATATAACATATGGCTATACACCTGCAGATGTGGTGACATAGTAGTCCACGAAGGTCTGAAAAAAATATTTCTAATATCTTAAAATAAGTAATATTTATTATAGTAGGTTATTTGCAACCAGAGGAATCAATTGCGGCAACTACTGCAGCTACAGTTACAATCAAAATTATTCAACCCCCATTGCAAATTAGGTTTATTAGCAAAATTGACAAACTTTTCTGCTGTTTGCAAAAAAACAAACAAACAGGAACAATTTATCCTGTTCCCGACCGCCCACTGTCTTTAGGCGACGGGCGATGTACAGTGAAGGAAATAAGTATTTGATCCCTAGCTGATTTTGTAAGTTTGCCCACTGTCAAAGACATGAACAGTCTAGATTTTTAGGCTAGGTTAATTTTACCAGTGAGAGATAGATTATATTTTAAAAAAAAACAGAAAATCACATAGTCAAAATTATATATATTTATTTACATTGTGCACAGAGAAATAAGTATTTGATCCCCTACCAACCATTAAGAGTTCAGCCTCCTCCAGACCAGTTACACGCTCCAAATCAACTTGGTGCCTGCATTAAAGACAGCTGTCTTAAATAGTCACCTATATAAAAGACTCCTGTCCACAGACTTCCATTAATCAGTCTGACTCTAACCTCTACAACATGGGCAAGACCAAAGAGCTTTCTAAGGATGTCAGGGACAAGATCATAGACCTGCACAAGGCTGGAATGGGCTACAAAACCATAAGTAAGACGCTGCATGAGAAGGAGACAACTGTTGGTGCAATAGTAAGAAAATGGAAGAAATACAAAATGACTGTCAATCGACATCGATCTGGGGCTCCATGCAAAATCTCACCTCGTGGGGTATCCTTGATCCTGAGGAAGGTGAGAGCTCAGCCGAAAACTACACGGGGGGAACTTGTTAATGATCTCATGGCAGGTGGGACCACAGTCACCAAGAAAAACATTGGTAACACATTACGCCGTAATGGATTAAAATCCTGCAGTGCCCGCAAGGTCCCCCTGCTCAAGAAGGCACATGTACAGGCCCGTCTGAAGTTTGCAAATGAACATCTGGATGATTCTGAGAGTGATTGGGAGAAGGTGCTGTGGTCAAATGAGACTAAAATGTAGCTCTTTGGCATTAACTCAACTCGCCGTGTTTGGAGGAAGAGAAATGCTGCCTATGACCCAAAGAACACTGTCCCCACTGTCAAGCATGGAGGTGGAAACATTATGTTTTGGTGGTGTTTCTCTGCTAAGGGCACAGGACTACTTCACCGCATCAATGGGAGAATGGATGGAGCCATGTACCGTCAAATCCTGAGTGACAACCTCCTTCCCTCCACCAGGACATTAAAAATGGCTCATGGCTGGGTCTTCCAGCACGACAATGACCCGAAACATACAGACAAGGCAACAAAGGAGTGGCTCAAAAAGAAGAACATTAAGGTCATGGAGTCGCCTAGCCAGTCTCCAGACCTTAATCCCATCGAAAACTTATGGAGGGAGCTGAAGATCCGAGTTGCCAAGCGACAGCCTCGAAATCTTTATGATTTACAGATGATCAGCAAAGAGGAGTGGGCCAAAATTCCATCTAACATATGTGCAAACCTCATCAACGACAAAAAACGTCTGACTGCTGTGCTTGCCAACAAGGGTTTTGCCACCAAGTATTAAGTCTTGTTTGCCAATGGGATCAAATACTTATTTCTCTGTGCAAAATGCAAATAAATATATATAATTTTGACAATGTGATTTTCTTTTTTTTTTTTTTATATAATCTATCTCTCACTGGTAAAATTAACCTAGCCTAAAAATTCTAGACTGTTCATGTCTTTGACAGTGGGCAAACTTACAAAATCAGCAAGGGATCAAATACTTATTTCCTTTAATGTAGGTTACTGCTACTAACAGCTCCTGTTCTTAGAGAATACATGTGGGATTAAAGGAAACTCCGACCAAAGCTGTGTAACCTTTTGATTGCCTTGGTCTGTGGCTGTGGCAGTATCCGGAACTGACATTGTCTGTCAGAATATTAGAGTCAATTTGGATAAAGTGCTTCACCCTTTTGTGACTTCATGTGAAAAGGGCATGTGGCTAGGCAGTATTGATCTAGAAGCCTTAGACTCCTCTATCCTGCACGAGATGGGTCTATGAGCCGTAGAATATTTCCTGGTGACAAGGGGAGTGCAGTACCATGCCCACAGTAACCTCTTGGTGAAACTCTTGAGGTTCCTACTGACAAGGTACTACTTTCTATTCAATGGTAGATCCACCACCAGCTTAGGGCCATTGCGATGGGGAGCCCATGTGCCCTCACCTGTACTAACTTGCCCATGAACTGGTGGGAGGAAAGTATGGTCTTTGGTGATGAGGCAATACCATTGATTGATAAGGTGGAACTGTTGACACGGTACATTGATGACATTTTTGTTATCTGGTGGGGCACTAGGGAGGAGTTTGTGGAGTTCGCAGGTAGGCTCAACATGAATGAAATAGGTCTCAAGTTCACTTTTGAAATTAATGCACACACTCTGCCATTTTTGGATGTATTGATTGGTGCCTCAAATTGAGAACTACCCACAGAGGCATACAGAAAACATGCAGCTATGAATTCCCTCCTAAGATGGGATAGTAATCACCCACTTCCTCTAAGACGGGGCATCCCTAGGGACCAATACCTTAGTCTTCGCAGAAATTGTTCATCTAGCCTTGAGTTCATATGTCAAGCAGGGGATCTTCGATCTCATTTTAGGTATAGGGGATATCCTGATGGTGCTTTCTAAAAAACATAACAAACTGCTCATTCATAAGACCAACATTAATGAGGGTTGTGACATGATTCGGTTGATCACGACATTTGACAATGGAGCAAATGCAGCGAAACAGATTTTCAGAGAATACTGGAACATTATTAAAATGGATAGAGACCTCAGAGGTGTATTGGACACATCCCCTTAGATAACATACAGGGAGGGTCGATCCCTAAGAGACAAATTGGTCCATAGCCATTTTTACCCTGAAGCCAAGAAAGGGACATGGTTGAGAGAAAAATACAGGCTGTTTTAAATGCAGTGGTTGAATAGCATGCAAATTTATCCAATGTGGCAAAAGCTTTTTAAGCTCAGTTAACAACAAGACATTCAGGATCAATGACTTCATAAACTGTATGAGTTATCTATAAGGCAAAATGGTGTGTAAGGTGTGTAAAATGGAATATCTGGGCAAGACAATCCGTGCGTTCCGGAGGAGAATTCGGGACCACATTGGTGATATCAATCATGGGAGGGATACCCCCATTTCCAGACACATTAAGGCTGGGTTGACACGAGCATGTTAAGTCCGTAAAGGATGGAACGTATTTCGGCCGCAAGTCCCGAACCGAACACACTGCAGGGAGCCGGGCTCCTAGCATCATAGTTATGTACGATGCTAGGAGTCCCTGCCTCTCCGTGGAACTACTTTCCCATACTGAAAACATGATTACAGTACGGGACAGTTGTCCTACAGCGAGGCAGGAACTCCTAGCGTCGTACATAACCATGATGCTAGGAGCCCGGCTCCCTGCAGTGTGTTCGGTCCGGGACTTGCGGCCGAAATACGTTCCGGCCTTTACGGACGTAACATGCTGGTGTGAACCCAGCCTAACACTGTACACAATGGTGACCTTGAAGACCTCAGATTTATGGGAATTGACCTAGTTGCTCCATCTGAGAGAGGGGGAACTGGAATAAAAAAGGACTTCAGAGGGAAACAGACTGGATCTTTATAAATAAATGATTTAAATAGATTTTTTCTGGATTGGTTTCTGGGCGCCATGTCGCATTTGCAGAACTTCTGGGGTACCAGTACAGAGGAAATGTGACACCATTTTGGAAACTAGACCCCCCTGAGGAATTCATTGTAGTTTTCATGGGATGCATGCAACTTTTTCATCCGTTTTTATTTAAAAAAATTAAGAGGCGTGGTTACTAAAAAAATAGCAATTCTACTATTGTTTTTTATTCCTTTTTTTTTACAGCATTCACCGTGCACTATAAATGACATATTCACTTTATTCTGCGAGTCAATATGGTTACGGCGACACCATATGTTTATAGTTTTTTTTAATGTCTTTTGGCGTTTGCACAATAAAAATCTTTTTATAAAAAATCGTTTACTTTTTGTGTTGCCATATTCTAAGACCCATAACTTTTTTATTTTTCCATCAAGAATACTGTGTGAGGGCTTGTTTTTGGAATAACGAACGGTAGTTTCGATCAGTACCATTTTTGGGTACATGCAACATTTTGATCTCTTTTTATTCCATTTTTTGGGAGGTGAAGTGACCAAAAAATTGTGATTTTGATATGGTCTATTATTATTTTATTTTACAGTATTCACCGTGCGGGATAAATAACTAAATACTTTTGTAGTTCAGGCTGTTATGGACACGGCAATACCAATTCTGTATAGTTTATTTATTTAATTATTGTTTTTTAATAATAAAGGTCTTATAAGGGAAAAAGGGGGATTTTTACTTTATTACTTATAAACTTTTATTTTAACTTTTTTTTTTGTCCCACTAGGGGACTGGAAGGCAGGATGCCCTGATCGCAATTCTAATACACTTCACTACATGCGTAGTGCAGTGTATCAGATCTGTCAAGCATAGTCAGGACCCACTAGGCTTTCGTAGATGGCATAACCGGAGGCCATTGTTAGCACTCCGGTTGCCATAGCAACCATCAACGCCAGCGATCATACTACGGGACGTCGATGGTGTTTTAACCCCTAAGAAGCTATTGAACGCGGCTTCTAAGGGGTTAATCAGCGGGGAACACCGCGATTGCTCCCTGCTGAAGGAGCTGCAGCAATTGCTGTACAAGACAGCAGTTGCAACAGCTCCAATATGTGCCCTGAGATTATAGGAATGGCCGTTAGACCCGTAACGTACTATTAGGTCATGGAGCGCGAACAATACGCTCATCATGACCTAATAGTATGTCCAGGAGCGGGAAGGGGTTAACCGTGACAGGACTTGGCGAACATGCTTCCGATGCGTCGTCAGATCTGGTGAATAGATCAGGATGTCATACAAATATACCACCCCACAGACATACAGAAGATCCTGGAAAATGTCATTCACAAATTCCTGAAATACCATTGGAGCATTACACAGACCAAAGGGCATCTCGAGATACTCATAGTGACCGTCTCTGGTGTTGAATGTGGTCTTCCATTCGTCACCTTGACGGATCTGGATCAAGTTATAAGCCCCTCGTAGATCCAGGTTTGTAAGAATCTTGGCTCCATGAATTTGATCAAAGAGCTCTGAGATTAGCGGCAAGGGATACTTGTTTTTGACCATGATTTGATTCAAGCCACGGTAATCGATACATGGTCAAAGAAGATTCCAGCTCTGGCCGGAGAAGATGATTTCTGAATAAACCCCCAGTAAAGGTTTTCCTTGACATAAGCTGACATGGCCTGGGTCTCTGGCAAGGAGAGAGGAGATACCCATCCATGAGGGGGAGAGACATCAAGGAGCAGTTCAATAGGACAATCGTAGGAACAATGGTAAGGAAGAACCTCTGCCTCCTTTTTACTAAAGACGTCTGCAGAGATGGCATATTGTGTGTGTAGTCTTGAGAGTGACTGAGTCAATGGAGGAAGAACAGGATGAACCTGTGGCAAGCAGCGATGAATACACTTGGATGCCCATTGGAGGATCTCTCCGGAACTCCAGTCGAGAACCAGAGCATGTAGATGAAGCCAAGGCAGGCCCAGCAGAATAGGGTTGATAGATTTTGGTTAGACAAAGAAGGCAATCTGTTCTGAGTGGAGGATTACAATTTGTAATCTCAAAGGTTCCGTGATGAACAGAATAGGATCGGACAGAGGTTGCCCATTCACAGAGGCAACTGCCAGGGGGTCACGTCAGAGGAACCATGGCCAGATGGAGACGATCTACTAGGTCCTCCTGAACAAAATTTCGCAGCCGCTCTGGAGTTCAGATATGCAGAAACGGTGTGTGATTTGTCACCAGAGACAATTGTTACGGGGAAGGACAATTTGGGAGAGGATTTAGCATTGGCGTCGTTCAACCAACCAACCCTAGGTGCTGGAGTTTGCTGGCTTTTGTGGACATTGACACAAAATGGCCTTTGTGGCCACAATACAGACACAGTGTCTGCGCTGTTTATCCTGATCGGACAATCGAGGTCTGTCCACCTGCATTGGCTCTTCTAGTGGAGTAACTGGAGAAGGCAGTAGTGGTACGTGGGTGCCAATCTATAGGACCGTCTCTCCCGGAGAACCTCCTGTTCACGTTCCTGGATCCTCATGTCGATCCGGGTCACCAACAGGATAAGGGCATCCAGGGTGGAAGGAAGGTCATGAACAGCAAGCTCATCCTTGATGTGTGAAGACAGTCCCTGCCATAAATTCGCCACCAAGGCCTCATTATTTCACGCCAGCTCCGCCGCCAGTGTACGGAAGGAGATGGCGTACTCCTCTACAGTTGATTCCCCTTTTTGAGGGTCAGTAGTGAGGCAGCGGCAGGAGATGTTCGACCCGGTTCCACGAACACCGTATGAAAAGTTTCCAGAAATAGCGACAGATCACAAAACTCCGGGCCCTCTCGTTCCAAGATGGAATTTTACCATGCCGGGGCTTTGCCAGAGAGGAGAGAAATAATAAAAGCAACTTTGGCCTCATCAGAGGGGAAGAGGTGAGCAGGTAACCGGAAATGGATAGTACACTGATTGATAAACCCTCTGCAGGTCTTGGGATCCCTGTCATAGCGAGGAGGTAGAGGTAACAAAATAGCAGGTCCAAGATAGGCAGGAGGGATAGCAGGTGGTGGAGCAGCGGGAACAGCCAGAATAGGTGCAGGAGGATGATTCAAACGACATGATGGAGTTCATCGCCAGTAGTAGTTGATCCTGACGTAAGGCAACTAGTGGAAGACCACCTATCTCACAATGTTGTAAACAGATCACATTGGTGTGCACCACCTGTAGTAACTATGTATTTAGGGAAGGAAGAAGAAGAAGTATGTGATCTGAAATTAATATGTAACTTTAATTAATATGCATTAAATGAAAATAAACAGTAAAATATCCGATGGTGTAAAAGGTATGTGTGAGTGACCCCCAAACTCACATACCTAGGCCATATATATTGAAGATGTCATGGTTTGTGATTCATGACAAAGTGTTCAAAAAAGAACACGTGTGACTATGCTTCCAAACCAGCAATTATATTCTCAGGTCTGCGGTAGTGCAATGATGAGGCAGGGTAGCTAGTGTCACCACCATGCAGCTGCGCTACAGCAAAGTGTGAACATGGGTCTAGAGACTAACCCTCTCATAGGTATATTGTGTGCCAGACCAGGAGCACAAACAGCCACCCAGGCTGTGCTGCTGTGATATGCAAAGACCTTGTGTGTGTCCTTGTTATATAAGAAACCGTGTGGTAAATTAATTATTTATTATAAACTAAATTAGTCGGTTTCAGTAGGGATGCCGGCAACCTTATGACCACATTGCCCCCTTTATCAGAGTTTTTAAATCATTTCTTCTATTGCAACGAGATTCTCTCTGGTAGAGATTTTTTCTGGCCCCCTTAAATCTATATTACTCCTATTTGGAGAATTGACATTGATACTATTGTCTGAGAATTGTGAGCGTTTATAATCCACTGCTCCTTATTTAAGTGGTTATTTAGTTAACCTCACTATTGCATTCTTTCCCAGGCTCAGGATTGGCTGGCCTGGATGTCAATCAATTTCTGTCCTATTAATAGGACGGTTTAATGGCGGTCCCCCACCCCTAGAAGAAGCCAGAATGCTGGTGAAACGCGCGTCAGGTGCTCAATCCTTTTAATCCTTCCCTGGTGTAACACATGGCCATATATGCCTGACAGGCCAATGAATTATTAATGCTTCCTACCTGGGTGACAGCAGTTTATTCAGCCGACAGTTAACAGTGCGGCTGTGCCATTCAGCCTAGCGTATCCTGCTGTCACATACGAGCGGCTGGTTGTACGCTTCTTCCAGCCGCCGTTCTAATCTGACCGCCGGTGCAATTGCCGTGCGGCTCCCTCATCACTGCTTACCCCGGTCACCCACGGGGACAGGGCTGCACACATAGCTCAGGTCCACTTACAGTGGATCTGCGCTTTGGCATATTATCTGTGCCGCGTCTGAGCTCACACTGGGCGCGAGCACAGCAAGGGAGATACAGCTGGTCTCCACGCTACTGCTCTGATTCACAGAGCGGCGGCGTGAGAGTGCAGCTGCTTGCTCATTACTCACACCTTCTGCGGCAATTGTGCTTGTAGGTACGGCAGGATTTCACCGTGTCCTACAGCAACATCACGGGCATGAGTGGTTTTCACTACTCTGACCCGTGTGCTTCAGTGACAGTGCTGCTCAGCACAGCGCAATCTGCTGTCACACATGAGCGGCTGGCTATACGCGTCTTAGTTCGGCACAGCAGGGGATATAGAGCTTATCTCCAGGCTACTGCTCTGGCACACAGAGCGACGGCATGACAGCGCAGCTGTCTGCTTACTATTCACACCCTCTGCGGCAATTGTGTGTATGGGTGCAGCAGGACATTCATCCTGAACCAGGAACATCACGGGCATGAGTGGCTCCCACTACTCTGACCCGTTTGCTTCAATTCTAATAAGGTTGCCGGCATCCCTACTGAAACCGACTAATTTAGTTTATAATAAATAATTAATTTACCACACGGTTTCTTATATAACAAGGACACACACAAGGTCTTTGCATATCACAGCAGCACAGCCTGGGTGGCTGTTTGTGCTCCTGGTCTGGCACACAATATACCTATGAGAGGGTTAGTCTCTAGACCCATGTTCACACTTTGCTGTAGCGCAGCTGCATGGTGGTGACACTAGCTACCCTGCCTCATCATTGCACTACCGCAGACCTGAGAATATAATTGCTGGTTTGGAAGCATAGTCACACGTGTTCTTTTTTGAACACTTTGTCATGAATCACAAACCATGACGACATCTTCAATATATATGGCCTAGGTATGTGAGTTTGGGGGTCACTCACACATACCTTTTACACCATCGGATATTTTACAGTTTATTTTCATTTAATGCATATTAATAAAAGTTACATATTAATTTCAGATCACATACTTCTTCTTCTTCCTTCCCTAAATACGTTGATCCTGACGTGCCCGGAGGACAGGCATGTCTATTTGCATAATTTGAAAGCGGACTTGGGTTGGCCAGCGGGTTCCATGACCTGAGCATACTGTCACAATTCTGGGGTATGTGGACCAACTAGGCGGCTTCGCCGTAGCTGGTCAAACAACAGTCAATGAAAAGTCTTAGCACAAGAGTACCTGTATGAGAGTCCAGACAGATACGAGATGTAGCAGACACTTTGGCACAGATAATTCATGGCACAGATGATGCTTGGCATGAAAGATGACGCTTGGCATAGCAGATGGCACTGGACGTGGCAGATGACACTTAGCGTGGCAGAGGACACTGAACATGGCAGATGGAACAAACATGACTCCAACACTGGAATTTAGTTCAGGAAATGAGAAGCAGGATACAACTAAGGGACCATTTGCTTAAACTAACATAGGAAGACAACAACGCTCAGGCACAGGAAGGAGGGCAGGACAGATTTATATAGGACAAGGTTCACAGGGATAGGCTGGGGAAGATTCTAATGTTGCGTGCGCTGTCCCTTAAAGAGGACACCAGGGCGCGCGTGCACCCTACCGGAGCAAGCAGTGGACGAGAGCAGTACATGCTGGTGTCCTCGAGGAGGTGGAGGAGGACGCCGGCGCATAGGTAACAGATGCTGGTGGCCGCTAGGGGAAGCTGGATAGCGGTGAACGGTGACCGCCAGCGCTACAGGTTTCACGCTGCCTGTCACTATTGGAGCATAAGCTCACCTTATGGACCATAGCTTTCTGTGACCCTAGTCAGCTTTGCATGTCTTTGGACTTGTGGTTCCACTGAATCTTGGCCCTTATTGATTCACCACCATGGTAAAGTAATACCTCTATTGGACCATGTGGTAACAGTGTTTTTATGCACTTTACCTACTTGTTGACCCTAACCTCTGCATTATCAGATGTGAGCATGTATACCCACCTATTTTCTCCTTTCTAACAATATTGACCCGTGGTGCATTCTGAAATTATACGAATGTGGGATGATGGCTGGTATATTTAGGGATGATGGGGGTAATATACTGTGATGATGGGGGTTATATACAGGGATGATGGCTGGTATATAATTAGAATGCGCCTCTTCAGTTGTAAACATGTGTTACACCCCTCTGTCTTTGCATTACTTCTGCGACACACTATCAGTGGGTAGGATTGGTTTTCTTGCAGGTTGTTGTAATGATAGACAACCCATATTTTTGTTATTTGTTTGTCCTGTCAGTCTATTTATACCTTTTTAATGGTAATGATTAAATGTACATTTTTAAGTAGCTACATCTGCTAAAGAGATGTTCTTTTTTAGGCACAACTTGAGCTGGTTCCGATGCAGAACTTGGGATTCCCATCCCTCTCTCACAATGCGGCATATTTCAGACCCAGGTACGAGATGGTCTGAATAATGTCTCTTTCTGGTGCAATGGTTGTTCTTAAGCCTCACTCTATCCCCAACTCGAAATCGCTCAGCTGTCACATTCTGGTCATGATCCATCTGCTGCTTCTTGCGGGCTTCCTCCATGCTCAGCCAAGCGTCTCTGGTGGTCACTGACCTAATCAGTCTTAAATAGAGGAGTGACGTCATCTAGTACAGACACATCGAGAGCCAAGTCAGCAGGTAGTTTGACCTGTTGCCTGAACATGAGATAGTAGAGAGTGTAGCTAGTAGAGCAATGCATGTGGTTATTGTCCTGGTGGATTAACAATGGCAGCAGGGTTGGCCAATCAGCTCTCTTGTGCGTTAAAATAGTCTTCAGCAGGTGGATGATGGTCTGGTTCATTTTCTCACACAAGCTATTACACTGTGGATAGTAGGCAATTGTTCAGATTTTCTGGCAATTATACAATGCACACAGTTCATTGAAAAGTTGGGACCCAAAAGCAGAACCTCTGTCTGTCAAAATCTTTCTAGACATCCATATGACAACCGGAAACTCTTCCAGAATGCAGCCGCAGTTGTTTGGGCAGTTAAGTCTTTAACAGGCACAGCGACTACGAATTTGGTACAGTGGGCAATCATGGTCATCACGTATGTGTAGCCACATCTGCTGGGCTCCAATTTGAAGTGGTTGATAGTCACAATCTCCAGCGATCTGTGACTCACTATAGGATCTAGAGGAGGCTTCTAGTCAGCCTTCCCTCTTCTTCCCAGTAAGCTTTGTTATAGAAAAAAAGAGAAGATGCACGGCGCCACCATAGTGCAGATAAAAATGATAACCAGATTAAAAAGTGGATGAGGTATATGCTCACCTTGACAGGTTGTGCTTGGTCAGGTACAACACTGATGTGTGCAGTGGTTTTAGGAGATAAGCTGCTGCCGAGGTCGGATCCGGCAAAAAAGAAAATGTTACCGCCAAGAAATTGTGGAAAAGACCAAAACATTACCTATAACCGGCGCTGCTATAATGAAATTGGAGAGGTTGATGATTGTAGATAATAGTTTAATAGGCTACGAGTTACGACATCGAACCGATGTCTTCATCAGGCCATGTAAAAAACATACATTACTACAGCTTATATACATACATACAATTAGGAGGGAGCAAAAAAAAACAACAAATCTGTACGGGTCAAAGATCAGCGGTGACGTCACACATTGTTACAAAAAACACAAGGTGGAAAACCACAGAGAAAAAAAATAAAATTCAAATACAATTTTAGCCATATAAAATATTATAAGAAGATGCTAACAATTATTAGAAGGGGAAAAGTTATAAAAAAATAAGAAATAAAAAATTGAAGATCAATAAAATAAAAAACAATAGATAATTTGATGCATTAATACCTGGAGGGGAATGTATACAATATAAATATATAATTGCTACTCACAAAAAGGGTCTCTGTGATAGAGCAAGAGACGAGCAATGTATGTAGAAAACCACTAATTAAAGAGCTATTGCGGAGTTAATTTGACAGGAGCGTCCGTGTTGTCAAGGGAACAGGCAACTACAGTGGTTGACAGGGAGGAGAAGAAGGAGCTGATGGAGAGGGCTTGCGGCACTCCAGGACTACGGGAAAGGTAACTGAAGGTAAAAATGTCATGGATTAAAACTATTTAGGTACATATATTGAAGAATCGAGAGATCTGACAGAGTGATGTAGGCTGTTAATAGGGTATAAAGGAAGCGGAATGTACATATAATTGTGACTTTTTGTAAAGTGACACGAACCTTAATACAGATTTAATGCAATATTTTTGAAAACAAGAAATGTAAAATGGTAATCAATATAACTTATGAATGCTCACAAAATAGTATAAGAGAAACATTAGTACATTTAATTTAGGCAGTTGCGTACATCGGTAAAGAAAAACAAAAAACAATAATAATAGGCATAATGGATATAGTGGATAACAGTGTGGAAAGAAAACAAAAAGAGGGTGTAATTATATATAATTACTGAATGCTAGTGATATATATATATATATATATATGTTAGAAAAGTTTTATTTAAAATGTATTCTTACTTCGTGTTTCTCAGAAAATGCTTTCGTTGGCAAAGAGTTAAATCATGGAGACTCTTTAAGTGTGTGAGGCAGTTGGACTTCTTAATAAAGATTACAATCTCCAGAGGAAGTCCAACCGTGGCCTAATCTCATTCTGAAGTAAAACATTTCATGTGACAGGAAAGCCACAAACGGTTTTCAGTCGGTCTGTATTGCAATATGCATTGATATGTGTATATAAACCTGTGCTTATGTAATGAAGGCAGACATTCAGTCTCCTCCCCGGTGAGAATAAAACTCTTATTGGGATGAAAACTTGAATCATTATTGATAAAGTATGGAAAATTCTTCTAACATCTTGGTCCTTCGCTGCCGGAAACCAATATCTCCAGACCCTCGTCCACCCGAGGACTGTACACCGTGCACGGGGTGAGTCATCAAAATACTTACTTAATTCAAAGACCTCCGCTTAAATTACCGTTAAAAAGAGGCCAGTCAAAAGGAGGGACGAGGTGGAGTGACGGTTTTTAAAAGAACATAGTAAGGAGAATTGAGGATTCGAGTTTTCATCTGAATAACAGTAATATAATTTTGTATATATACTGTATGTTTTTATTATTTTTCATATTTAGATGTATAAGGTTATGTGATAAAAACCTAAGTTGGATCTTAGGTACTAAGACTGGGTCTTAGTTATATTAAGCACAGGCCTTAATATAAAAACCTGGGAATAACGGTTCTCGAGGTTAGTAGTCCATAGCCTATGTGAGATGGCTACAGGTAATAAATAACTCCGTGCAGCACGTAAAAGATAAAGTACTTGGAGATTTGGAGGATCTCCTATAGAGTATTAGGATTATTTGTTATAGAGTATTAGGTTTATTTGTTATAGAGTATTTGGATTATTTGTTTTATAAAGTTTAAGATTGTGATTAAAAGTATTGAATGATTGAGATAAACTAAATCCAAAGTTAAAGAAAGATAAAGACTTTCAAACTGTGGTGTAAAGACACATCCAGAACATCTGCTGCTGGATAGACCAGCCTCTTATTGTCTCTGGACGCACCTGACACCAGAAGTTTTAAGGTAATCAAGTATTTCTTTGGTGAAGTTGAAAGAAATGGTTGTTATAGATGAAACATATATGAGACTCCTTGACTGTGCAGATTGAATGTATGAGGGTTAAATAAATAAAACCCTGTGTGTATAAGGGAGTCCAAGTAGGAATGGTCCTTTGTAAAATTGTTACAAGGACATATCAGTAGGAAAAATACTGTAAAACACCCAGGAACTTTAAGTATATGACTGATCAGCATTATACTTGTAAATATTGTTGTGTTTTGTGTGTGTACTGTGAAACTTTGGTGAAAATACCTTGTGGTCAAGATATATGAGGTATACAGAAATATAGAATATGATAGTAGGTTTTGTTATTCATATCAAATTTGTTTGTTTGTTAATCGTTAATCATGTGTCTTGTCTAAATGTGGTAAAAGTGAGAGTTGAGACAGTCTTTCACACTTCCGCGTCGTGGTCACCTTGGGTGAGCGACATTACTGTCTTGGGACTGTGTTTTGGTAAGCAGCTCTAGGCGTCTAGAGTGCAGTGAGTACTACAGTCCAGGGAGAATAACGTTTTGGTAAGTGGCCTTATTTATAAGGTGCAGGGAACACTGTTATTCAACATTCCCAACTGACCATCAAAATTCTACAAGACTCTTTGAATGAGATCAAATTAGAGTCAGATCATAGAACCAAGACCAAATAATAGAATAAAGGGATAAATGAATATTAGTAAGTCAAATTGTCATGTAGCAAAAAAAATGGATTAACATCTATTGTCCCCGAAGGCTTCTCATTAAGTTTGGTTGGTCTTTTATTATTTACTATATTTGTGATGACTATGATATTTAAAAAATATTAGAAAAGGACAAAGGCCCACTAGATTGTTTTAAATCTCTTGTGCGGAGTGTATGTTTGGATTAATGTTGGCTATTTCCACTGAAGGTTGGAGAATAGTCAAAATAATTGATAAAGGATACAAAGTTAATCAAATCTTTTCATATTAAAAATGTTTAAATTAAATATACATAAGACTCCTATTCTAAAAAAAAAATAATAATATCATATTATTAACGGACCTAGAAGGAGGCAAACTGTATATATCCATAGAAGACGCCTCATTTAGGTGTTCATTAGATAGAGAGAGACATATACTGAAATTGCTAAATTAGACTTCCTTTCAAAAGGACACTCCTTGGAACATGGGTATCGTATCAGGAAAAGCTTCAACATGTTGTTGTTTGTGTTAAAAAGTATTAAAATATTCCTTTGGAAGGGGATGTTAAGTATATGCACAAATTAGATGTGGTGAATGTAAAATGATGATGATGATGATGATGATGATGATGATGATGATAAGGGTGGGACAAATTTGGATTTAAAAGGAATTTGAGGGTAA
Organism: Rhinoderma darwinii; assembly: GCF_050947455.1. NCBI lineage: Eukaryota > Metazoa > Chordata > Amphibia > Anura > Rhinodermatidae > Rhinoderma > Rhinoderma darwinii. The sequence continues at coordinate 409,890,646 of NC_134687.1, read as the reverse complement.
TTGAATGTTATAATTTAGTGAAGGGAAAAGAGAAGTGTGGTTTTGATTGTGTAAGACGACGGTTGGAAGGATCTCACACAGGGGAACAAGGTAGAAGGTTGACAGAATGTTAAAATGATCAGGAAGGTTAAAAGAAGGTTGTTTATATATTTGAAGATGAAAAACTTTCATAGAACGAAATGCTGGCTGGTTGAAAGACCATGAAATGATCGGAAAAGCAAAACTAAAGAAGAGTGTGTAAATAAATGTTGATATGTATAGTATGTGCATAAAATAATAACTTTCGATAACAGTGACTGTACTAGTGATAAAGAGTAACACAGATAGGTACAATGCAATGAGTAAGGTGGATGATGACGAGAAGTATGATGTAGACATGTATACAGCCTGTGTCCCCATGTATACAGGGTGTGTGTTGCAGACTAGTCTGAGGAGGAAATGAGATTGTGTACTGTTTGATGTGAGATGTTTTTCTCAATCCAGATTAAGAACTGAATTAATTGAACTTCAAATTGTTATTATATGTAAAATTAGTGTGTAAAAAGGCCTAGAACATTGAACTAAAGTACAAGATTGTGTAAATAGACTGACTTTTTAAGAAATTAAAGTTAACTATGTAAAATCATGTTTTAAAGTTATAAATACAGTTTCCTTAATGTACGAACTTGCAAATGACAATGACTTGTTTGATATAGAACATGAGTCTGATTGTCACAGTTTAATGCAACTTGATGCCCAAGGGTTACCAGGTGTCACTTATGTACCTTTGACTAACTATGATGTTCAGTATTTTGTAGATGGATCCAGATACTGGAACAAGCAGACCGGACATTTCAAGACTGGGTATGCAGTAGTCCAGGAAGGTAAGACAGTGCTGAAACAGTCACTGCCCTCCAGCAGCTCTGCCCAGGAGGCAGAACTCATGGCACTCGCAGAAGCATGTAAGTTGGGCACAGGTAAAAGGGTGAACATCTATACGGACTCAAGGTACACCTTGCCCTGATTACCCCTTCCAGAAACTGCAGGTGAACTACATTCAGCTACCCAAGGTAGGTGTATAAGAATATGTCCTTGTATGTACTGACATATTTTCAAATTGGCTCTGAGGCATGGCCAGTAACCAAAAACATAGCTAAAAACACTGCTAGAAAATACTCAGTGAAGTAGTATGCCGATATGGAGTTCCTGAAGTAATTGAGAGTGACAGAGAAACCCACTTAATAGGAGAAGTATTAGGGCATATAATAACTAGCCTCGGTAACACACAGGCATTCTATACACCATATTGCCCAAGAAGGTAAATATCTGTATGAAGGAAGAAAGTCAGCAATACTCCAAGCACCGAAACCTCTGACAAAAAGATAAATGATGTCCTTTTTGGGTATGACTAACTTCTTCAGAAGTTGATAGCCAATTACCCTGCTATTACAGGACCATTGATGTCTTTGATTTATGAAGAGGCATTTTTTTCAGATAAAACAGGTTCTTGTAAGCTCTATAGTGCTTAGACTAACTGATTATTAAAAAAAAAAAAAAAAAACAAAGGAAAAAACTTTATTCAAACTCTAGATTGTAAAAATTGATATATGACTTCAGTGCTAACACAGGAGTGTGGGGGAAAGGATAGACCTCTAGGTAACTACTCATCAAAACTTGACCCAGTAGCTAGAGCCTTACCTCCCCGTGTTCAATCAGTTGTAGCCACCGCAGAAGCTATAAGAGCTTCCGTCACATTAGTGTTATTTATGATAGAAAAATGCACCACTTTAAATTTTTCGACCTTGATGTCTACTGCGGAGAATGGTGCACCACTTGATTGCCTATCCTCCATAGCAGAAAGAGTGTTACCAAGATCAGATCTTAAAGATATTCCACTACCAAATAGTGATCTCGTACTGTTTGTAGATGGATCTTGTAAGAACAAATACATCCTACCCAGCAACTTATTCAGATATGAAGCTATATTGAGCCATCGGACAAGTCATGTCTCAACAGAGGGGATGGTACAAATCATATCTAAAGTGTTCACGGCATATGGCTTTACTAACTACTCTAAAAAATTTTGTTTAACTTGTTTAACATGCGCCAAAACATAATCCACAGGGGAATGTAAAACCAAAGAGAGGACAGTTCCCAAATCCACAATATCCATTCTAATATATTTTTATGGATTTCATTGAAGTTTGTCTTTGCTTCCGAAAGATATTAGATATATGTATAAGGGTGTTAATTTGAATCTCAGAGTAGGTAAGAAAAAATTTGGTTTGAGACACTTGTCAGATAAAATATATGGTATCTGTGAATATTTCTGTGAGTAGAAGATGTTACAGATAATCAGCTCAGATCAAGGTACAAATCCTGCTGAAAAGAGAAACAAGTGTGACGTAAAATGTACCCAGTAACTACTATTATCTACGTGCCCTGTCCAGAGGGACAGAGAAGTTTTTCTTAACCCCTTAGTGACCAAGCTTGTTTGGACCTTAATGACCAAGCCAAATTTGTCAAATCTGGTATGTGTGATTTTATCAGAGAATAACTCTGTGAAAGTTTTGAATATCCAAGTAATTCTGACATTGTTTTTTCGTCACATGTTGTAATTTATTTTAGTGGTAAAAGTAGACTGATACGATTTGCGGAAATAACTTAAAAAATAGAAAAATTGAAGAAATTTTGTAAAAATTATCATTTTTCCCTATTTTTAACTGCAATATGTCACATATGTACACACATACTGTACAATTTTTTTTATTAAATATATATTTCCATCTCTTTACTCTATTTTGGCAGCACTTTTGAAAAAAAAAAATAATTTTTGAGCAATTTAGAAGACTTACAAGTTAAGTAATAATTTTATAAATTTTGTAGTACATTTTGTTTTCCTGCACCAAGCCAGGTTTTCATAGGCTCATAGGTGTCAGAATGGTGGAAACCCCCACAAGTGACCCCATTTTGAAAACTAGACCGCTTAAGGTATTTATTAAGGGGTGTTGTAAGTATTTTGACCCCACAGTTTTTTTGTAAGAATTCATGCAAAGCAGGCATAAAAAAATATAATTTAACTTTTTTCATAAAAGTATCACTTTGAAGACCGATTTCTTTGTAAAGCGACCATGAGAATGAAGAAACACACCCAAAAATCTATCACCCTGTTTCTCCTGTTTTCAAAAATGCCCCCATTGTGACCCTAATGCGTTGCCTGGACACACGACAGGGCCCGAAAGGGAGGGAGCACACGGAGGCTTTCAGGACTCATATTTTGCTTGAAAATGTTTTAGGCCCCACTGTACATTTGGAGAGGTTTTGAACTACCAGAACGATAGAAACTCCCCATAAACGACCCCATTTAGAAAACTAGACCCCTTAAGGTATTTTTCTAGGGGTGTAGTGAGTATTTTGACCCCACAGTTTTTTGCTAAATTTAATGCATAGCAGGTGAAAAAAAATAAAAAATCACTTTTTTCATAAAAGTATCACTTTGAAGACCGATTTATGTGTAAAGCGACCATAAGAATGAAGAAACACACCCCAAAATCTATCACCCTGTTTCTCCTGTTTTCAAAAATGCCCCCATTGTGACTCTAATGCATTGCCTGGACACACAGCAGGGCTTGAAAGGAAGGGAGCACCCAGAGGCTTTCAGGACTCATATTTTGCTTGAAAATGTTTTAGGCCCCACTGTATATTTGGAGAGGTTTTGAACTACCAGAACGATAGAAACTCCCCATAAACAACCCCATTTAGAAAACTAGACCCCTTACGGTATTTATCTAGGGGTGTAGTGAGTATTTTGACCCCACAGTTTTTTGCTAAATTTAATGCATAGCAGGTGAAAAAAAATAAAAAATCACTTTTTTCATAAAAGTATCACTTTGAAGACCGATTTCTGTGTAAAGCGACCATAAGAATGAAGAAACACATGCCAAAATATATCACCCTGTTTCTCCTGTTTTCAAAAATGCCCCCATTGTGACCCTAATGTGTTGCCTGGACACACAGCAGGGCCCGAAAGAAAGGGAGCACCCAGAGGCTTTCAGGACTCATATTTTGCTTGAAAATGTTTTAGGCCCCACTGTATATTTGGAGAGGTTTTGAACTACCAGAACGATAGAAACTCCCCATAAACGACCCCATTTAGAAAACTAGACCCCTTAAGGTATTTATCTAGGGGTGTAGTGAGTATTTTGACCCCACAGTTTTTTGCTAAATTTAATGCATAGCAGGTGAAAAAAAATAAAAAAATCACTTTTTTCATAAAAGTATCACTTTGAAGACCGATTTCTGTGTAAAGCGACCATAAGAATGAAGAAACACATGCCAAAATATATCACCCTGTTTCTCCTGTTTTCAAAAATGCCCCCATTGTGACCCTAATGTGTTGCCTGGACACACAGCAGGGCCCGAAAGAAAGGGAGCACCCAGAGGCTTTCAGGACTCCTATTTTGCTTGAAAATGTTTTAGGCCCCACTGTACATTTGGAGAAGTTTTGAACTACCAGAACGATAGAAACTCCCCATAAACGACCCCATTTAGAAAACTAGACCCCTTAAGGTATTTATCTAGGGGTGTAGTGAGTATTTTGACCCCACATTTTTTTGCTAAATTTAATGCATAGCTGGTGAAATTTAAAAAAAAAAAACACTTTTTATATAAAAGTATCACTTTGAAGACCGATTTCTTTGTAAAGCGAACATGAAAATGAAGAAACACACCCCAAAATCTATCACCCCGTTTCTCCTGTTTTCAAAAATACTCTCATTGTTGCCCCAATCTGCTTATTAGACGTGTGGCTGGGCCAAAAAGAGAGGGAGCACCCTTTGGCTTTCAGGGCACAATTGAATAAATTCTAGTCCCCATATCATGCATTTAGAGGCATTGAGCTGCCTGAACAAAAAAAAAAACCACGCAGAAATGACCCCATTTTAAAAACTAAACCCCTAAAGGTATTCATGTAGTGGTGTAGTGGGCATGCAGATTTTTTAAAGGAGGAAATAATGGGTATCATTTCAGACACTATGGGTATATAATGTTTTCTTCAAGCTTTTATTACGTTTCCACATGAAATAGAGGAGACGTGGTAGAAGGTTATTTTGTTAGAAATATGCCACATTAATAAATTTGTGCGGCACAGAGTAGAAGTGAAGCCGTGTATTCATAACGGATACATGTCGCTATAGACGTATTTGCCTGTACTTATGACTATGTCTTGCTGAAGAAGCAGTTGGTGCCATTATGATGTCATTGTGGACAGAATTCTGTCCTAATATAAAATCAGTCAGAGAGGAAAAAATAAACTGTACTGGAGTGACGGGCAATATCTTCAAACAAATGGAGGAAAATGTATCCAACTATGTTGCAAACTCGAGTCTGTTCACTAGATAGAAGAACACCTGCAGGGCTGTCAAGACAAGGTTTTTTTTTTTCAGTGACTGGTTGTACAACGTCTCTTTAGCTCCATCAATCCTTATGAGGGACGAATGTGCCAAGTGACGCGGTACACCATAACAGGCCCCTGCCCGGCAAGGTAGGAACCGCTATGTGCACAAAACAACCAATCACCTACAGAATATATAAAAGGACAGTGTCCAAAACCATCTATAGGAACAGTAAAGGATCACTAATCCCCAAAATGATGTCAGTATTTCCAGAAGAACCGTAACAAAGCCCATGGTGTATTGATAAGGAACAGCTCAATTATTGGAGATCCTCCAAATAAAAAAAAAGATCATGCCCGTATCACGGTACAGAATTAGGAATGTAACAGCTGTATGTGGCAGGACATAGTCATAAGAACAGTCAAAATAAAAAAATTGTGGATGTGGGATTTTGTACTGGACAATTAATTCCAGCACTTGATCACCCACAAATAAATAAAAAAAATCATAAGGGGTAAAATTAGTTTCACGGTCTGAAAAAAATGTGCTCTACAACCTCTCCCACAAGAAATAATCCCTACTTGGAAAGCCCACGAACTAAAAAGAAAATATAAAGAAATTGACTCCCTAAAAAGGCCCCCAACCCATTTTTTTTTTTTGTGTTAAATTCTAGTAATTTGCAACCATGTGAAAGGTTTCGAAACAGGTGTAGTTACAAAGGGCTGGTTTTGATGGACACATGGGGCAATAAAAGTGGGTATCCCTCCTCCTGCCATGCTTGCTACATACCCGACACCTTTTTTGGGGATATTTTTGGGTCTCAGTGGAGGGAATAGTGTGTAAAAAGTGGCGCTCTGAAAGCCTGCGCACATCCTCAGATTCGCAGGATTGTGCCGGTATAGTGGACTCAAAAAGGAGATGCTCAATGACCTTCTCCTGAAATTGAAGGAAAGTGAGCGTTCCTTGGGCTTTTTTGAAAATAACAAAACTGTTATAGGTAGCAACCTGGATGAGGTAGATTGCTACCTTTTTGTACCAGGCCTTATTTTTGCGCTTCACCAGGTAAGGCTGAAGCACCTGGTCGGAAAGGTCTACACCCCCCATAAATTTGCTGTAGTCTGTTACACAGACAGGTTTCTGCTTTGCAGTGGTAGCCCCCCTCTCCGTAATTGCTACAGTGGTGTCCGTGTGTACGGTGGACAGCATGTAGACATCCTTCTTGTCGGCCGACTTCACTGCAAGCAATTCCTGACTTGCAAGGGCCATGGATGTTCCTTTTCCCAAACGCCTGGACACCAACTGTTGTGGGAGTCCCACTCTGTTCTTCCGTACTGTCCCACAGGCCCCTGTATTTGCAGCATGGAGGGCTTTATAAAGGGCAACGCTGGTATAAAAATTGTCTGTATAGACGTGGTACCCCTTGTGCAGAAATGGCTCCATTAGGTTCCACACAATTTTGCCAGAGGTGCCAATAGTTTCTGGGCAGCCTGGGGTATAAATTTGGCAGTCCCTGCCTTCATAGATTTTGAAACCACAGGTGTAACCCGTTGTGCTCTCGCACACTTTGTACAATTTCACCCCATATCTGGCTCGTTTGGAAGGGATGAATTGACGAAAGGAAAGACGCCCTTTGAAGCTCATGAGCGATTCATCTACTGACAAATTTTTGTCAGGGGTGTACAACTTTAGAAATAAATCACTTAGAAGGGTGATTAATGGCCTTAATTTATTAAGCCGATCATAAGCTGGGTCACTTCTTGGGGGGACTTGGGAATTATCAGTAAAATGCATGAATCGCATTAGGGCCTCATAGCGGTTTCTGGACATCACTGCTGCAAATACAGGGGTGGCGTGGACAGCATTACAAGTCCAGTAGGACCGGACAGAGGGTTTTTTAACCAAACCCATATTGAGGGTAATGCCTAAATTTTTTTTTATTTCTGGGACACTTGTGGGGCTCCACATTCTGGAGTACATAGACGCAGGCTTTTGTAGAACAAACTGCCTAGCATACAGATTAGTCTGCTGGACTATCAAGTCTAGGACCGTATCACATATAAATAAATGAAAAAAATTATAGGGGGTAAAATTTTGGACGTCGACACTAATTCCTGGGGTCGCTTCAAATTGGGGTACTTGGGGGGAAAATGATAGTGCAGGATCCCACATCACGGGAGGGACTGCAACACTCGGCCCTGCACTTGACACCTGACACCCTACAGCGACTGACGTATCCACCACCATAGGACTATGGGGTTCAGCGGTGGAATTAGAATCGTCACTGTCACTGTCTGGAACAAATTCTGAAGCGGTGTCTGTTTCGCTTTCAGAAGTGTCGGAACATAGCAAGGCGTAGGCTTGCTCCGCGCTGTACATATGCTGAGACATATTTATAGATGTGTATGTATATATATATATATATATATATATATATATATATGCCCTATAAGTCCTAACCCTAAAGTAAACCTAAAATCCTAAAAACGACACAAATTATTATATTTTTTTTTTATATATATATTTTTTTTAATTTTATATAACAGACGTAAAATTAATTCTAAACGGCCCTAAACACGAACGCTAAACTAGCCCTAACCCTAAAGTAACGCTAAACTAGCACTAACGCTAAACTAGCACTAACGCTAAACTAGCACTAACGCTAAACTAGAACTAACGCTAAATCTAGCGCTGACGCTAATATAGATTTTATATATTATATATATATATATATATATATATATATATATATATATGTATAAGAACGATGATTTTTTTTCACTTTTTTTCTTTCTTCACAGCACAGGACTTAGACTGATTTCTCTCTCCTCTCAGAACAACTACAATGGGAGGAGAGAGAAACACAGCCCATGTCCTGGCTGTGTTTTGAAAATAACTGTCAGTGATCTCTGTGATAGGTTTTATCACAGAGATCACCTGATCAGGGACCAGTCACAACGGTCCCTGATTGTTGCTGTGCCAGATGACGACACAGGTAAGACATGCAAAGCGCACTCGGGCGCCATTTTGTGGAGGGGGAATCGGACCGTGGGGGGGGGATCGGACCGGGGGGGGGGGGAATCGGACATGAAGGGGAATCGGACGGGGGGGGGATCGGACGTGGGAGGGGGACGGACGCACTATTTACACGTTCTCTCTCCTCTCTAAGGAGTTATTCCATGAGAGGAGAGAGAAATGTCGATTATCTGCCGGTTTAGCGTGAACGCCGTGAAATAGCGATTCACGGCGATCACGTGACCAGAGACCACTCGTTATGGTCTCTGGTCGTTGCCCCGAACTCTCAGCTACCTCCGGTAGCTGAGAGAACGGAGCCCCGATCTTTAATTTCGGCGCTACTTTAGGCTAATGCGATCACGTTAAAAGGCGTCGCATTAGCCTAAAGCCCATTAGTGAGGAACGTAAAAAGGCGTACTGTTGGTCACTAAGGGGTTAAGGTGTTTGTTTGTTTGTTTGTTTATTTGTTTGTTTGTTTGAATGTACAGGACTTGTCAATGAACTGATGGGACCCAGACCGGAGGGGTGATAGCATGAGATTGGTGATAGTATTATTTTATTAGCTGAGGCCCTATTGTTTATATTGTCTGAGATTTATAATTATAATGTGTGTAAACATGCCACGGTATTGTGAATAACAACTTGAGGTTTTTTATTTGGAGTTATGAGGTGAAGGTCACTGGTTGTTGTCACTCATAAGTAAGAAGTACATGGCAGCAATGAGAGCCCGGAGGTTATGTTACCTGGGTGTCTTTAGGTTTGAGAAAGATGCTGCCCACAACCTATTATATCTGCAGGGGTAAAAGTTGAATTAAGACGGTAAGTGACAGTGCCACAATTATGACCAATATGTACCGTGGGCGGAGAAGTTTGGATTATTGCCAATATTAGTAGGTTTAGCAGAAAAGAATGCTCATAATATAGAGAAAGTGGCCGACAGATTGTACACAGTTACAGATTATGTGTTTGATGTTTTGAATTCTGCCCAAGGGGGCATTTGCCAAGTAGTTGGCTCAACCTGTTGCCACTGTATAGACCTTTCTGGCATTATGCAGGACAAGTATGACTGTAGAGCAAGCTAAGAAAGTAAAGTCCGTAAGGGGGATAAGCCCTATTTTAAGTACCTGGCTTGGGTACAAAATGTCCTCAAATAAACAAAAGGTGGGAAAAATGAAAGTTATTAATTTTTTTTTTTAAATTAATTCATTTTGTGCAGCAGCCATCTTGTCTGGAGACCCCATCTAGTTCTTATGTAATGAATAAGAAAGACATTGTTCCTTTAAGACAAGTATATTAATGCTGATTTCGTATGTTATTAATAAAATTAGTTATTTTTTACCTTGCTCTTATGCGAAACTGAAAGGGAAGAAATATTGTTCAGTGATTATTGATGTATTCACCAAATGGGTAGAGCATTTGTTATACCGCAGTTACATCCATTCTCTTGGATGGATGAAGAGTTTGATTTTAGACTTGCTGAATATATGGCAAAAATGCTACCAACAGGGAAGTTTCTATCTCTAATTGTATTCCTGGTGACCCTGTACCTCAACCTGAACCTGTGAAGCCAGGAAATTGGATATTATTTTTGTTGAAAAAGATCATATCAGGCTCTGCTTACCATACCTACGCCCTTAAAGATAGCCGAACGTACCTCTTGGATACACTTATCACACTGTAATGTACTTAGGGAATTGCCACAATCCTCCTAGGCTATAAAAGACTGATTACAAAGGGTGGTCATTTGTTAGAAGTGACTGGTCTCAAACGTCAGTGAAGAAAAGATCCAGAGCCTGGGAGGAGACAGGGAAAAATGTTATTAGTTATTCTAGGTATCCTATGGGGGTCCAAGGTGTGTCAACCTAAAGTATGGGATCAGTGGGAAACAGGGTCAGAGTATGATTTCCTAAAGACTTAGCTTGGAGAGTTAAATATTTTAATTTCACTGAAGGTAAGACTGCAACATATGAAATAGATTTCTGCGCTGTGTTATAGATCAATGCAAGGATAGAAACATAGCTTATAAACTAGCATATTCAGATAAGTACATTTGTACTATCTATGTAAATACCCTAATAAAAAGGATAATGGACTATATGCTATAGGAACTGATGTTTAAGGTACTGACCTATAGGGCATTTCTTGCAACTGAAAGTTTTTTAGCCCCGAAGATAGACCTCCCCTCTATAGTCTATCTGGTCAACTTTACTTATGAAGATAAATTGGCATTAGAAACAGGTTACAGTGATAAAAAAGAATGATTAGCCTGGATGAGATACACTGCAATCCAAAATAACAGAACTAACTGTATTGCTTATGCAAAAGATAGGCCACATCTGGCTACTATACCTTTCAGGCTTTCAGATAAGGAGAACCCACAAGTTCTGCAATGCATTTTATCTTTATATAATGCATCATATAATCCAGGTGATAAATTATGTAAGACATTCTCTTTATTGTACCCACCTGTGGGGAGAGATGAAATCCCTCCCTTAGTAGTTGCTTACCCAGGCAACTACACCTGCTTTCTCAGGAACGGGCAAGGTAAGAAAGTACGGAACCTCACTGAAGAGTTTTGTGACCGATAATGGTAATTACTCCTCTAATTTGTTTAGCAACCAGACAAGGGCAAGGACTGATCTCTGATGGCTATGTGGAGACAGGAAGCCCAAGTGGCAGGTGTAACGTCTATAGCCACTGTCCATCGTTCTGCCTTAATCCCCGACGGCCGTGGCCATGGACTTCTTACCTGCTTGCAGCGTCGTCCTCCTGTGAGGCACCGGCACTCACTTGCGGACTTCGAGTGTCTCCGGCTGGCGCGTGCGCCCGCGCGTGCACGGTCTTAAAGGGCCAGTGCGCGCATTTTTGCAGGAAGTCTGCATTATAGCCCAGGATGCCCTGGGCTATAAAAAGTGCTCTGCCCTCTTGCCCCTTGCCAGAGCGTTGTTTGTTACCCAAAGTTTGTCGTGCTTATGGTCTCCCAGTGTCTTCCAGTTTCCCAGTGTACCTTGTTCCTGTATCCCGTATCCTGTTTCCGTGCTACCCTGTTCTAGTGCCATGCTATGCTGTTGCCGTGCTGTGCTACAGTCTACGCTTGATTTACTACGCCTCACCTGACGCCTTCCCGCCACCTGGTCCTGGACGTGCCTGCCTCGCTACTGCCTACGATTGCCTCAGGTATCCTCGCTGAACTATTTGAACTCTGTACTTACCTTTTTGGTCAGCTGCCATCCCGTTACGCGGTACGGCCCTGTGGGTCCACACCCTGCTTTGTGACAGCAGGGAGGCTGTAGTCTGGTTCAGCTTCTAATGCCATTACACTTATTTTTAGCCACTGAGTTTCAGAGAATGAGAAAAAGCCCTGGAGACTATCTGGATTGCTATAAGCGGTCTATTCCTGGAGGTTCCTTTGACCATAGATAATAGGAGTACACCAAGGGGTGCCAAATGAGTTTAAGGTCCAAAATCAGATTCCAATATGCTGGTGGTCTACGATAAATAAGAATGTCGACTGGATTAATTACATTTATCACAATCAACAGTGATTTGTTAATTTTACCAGAGATGCAATAAAGGGCATTGCAGATCAGTTTGGACCTATATCTTTAATGACATGGCAACATAGAATGGCCCTGGATATGTTACTAGCAGAAAAAGGGGGTGTCTGCATAATGTTTGGTATCTTCTGTTGTACTTTTATTCCCAATAATACAGCTCCTGATGGTAGTATTACTAAGGCATTGGATGGACTCAATACCCTGTCTGAAGAGCTTGCGGAAAACTCCAGAATAAATGACATCTTCACCTCATGGATTGAGGGGTAGTTTGGAAAATGGACTGGCCTGGTAACATCTGTACTCATGACCATTGCCATTGTTGCCAGTATATTGACTGTTTGTGGATGCGATACTCTGCATAAGAGGATTGATCCAAAGGTTAATTGAGACCTCAGTGGCAAAGACAATGTGGCAAGAGATTCAAAAGAAGAGAACCTGTCCTGGATAATCTTACAAAACATTTTTTGATAAATTTACAACAGGAGGGAATGTTAGAAAAGTTTTATTTAAAATGTATTGTTACTTCATGTAATAGATATTAAATGTGCATGCAGGTTTCTCAGAAAATGCTTTAGTTGACAAAGAGTTAATTGACAGAGTCTCTTTAAGTGTGTGAGGCAGTTGGACTTCTTAATAAAGATTGCAATCTCCAGAGGAAGTCCAACCATGGCCTAATCTCATTCTGAAGTAAAACATTTCATGTGACAGAAAAGTCACAAATGGTTTTCAGTTGGTCTGTATTGCAATACGCCTTGATATGTGTATATAAACCTGTGCTTATGTAATGAAGGCAGACATTCAGTCTCCTCACCGGTGAGAATAAAACTCTTATTGGGATGAAAACTTGAATCATTATTGATAAAGTATGGAAAATTCTTCTAACAAAATATGTTCTCAGTCAAAGGAGGATTCAGTTATGTTGTTCAATCCACTTGGATGTAGACAGCACAATTTAAATATCCAATACTTTTCTCGTTGTTTTAGTCTAATAAACCTATTGGATGTCTCTGGTGGAATTTGTGCAATCGGTGTAATTTTGATAGAATAAAAATTACAGTGATGTGTGTTTGTAAAGTGATGTAAAACACTTTGTTTCAAAAACCCTTTTTTAACATTAAATCGATGCTTGTTGATTCTATTGCGTAAAGACTGTGTGGTCCTTCCGATGTACTGAAGGTTGCAAGGACTTTGCAGTAGATAGATTACGAACTCACTCTTACAGTTCATCCCTATTATTATTGTTTTTTGTTTTTCTTTACCGATGTACGCAACTGCCTACATTAAATGTACTAATGTTTCTCTTATACTATTATGTGAGCATTCAAAAGTAATATTGATTACCATTTTACATCCCTTGTTTTAAAAAAATATTGCATTAAATCTGTATTAAGGCTTTACAAAAAGTCACAATTATATGTCCTTTCCGCTTCCTTTATACCCTATTAACAGCCTACATCACTCCGTCAGATCTCTCGATTCTTCAATATTTGTACCTAAATAGTTTTAATCATTGTAATTTTTTCCCTTCACTTACCTTTCCCGTAGTCCTAGAGTGCCGCAAGCCCTCTCCATCAGCTCCTTCTTCTCCTCCCCGTCAATCACTGTAGTTGCCTATTCCCTTGACAACACTGATGCTCCTGTCAGATTAACTCCGCAATAGCTCTTTAATTATTTGTTTTCTACATACATTGCTCGTCTCTTGCTCTATCACAGAGACCCTTTTTGTGAGTAGCAATTATATATTTATATTGTATACATTCCCCTCCAGGTATTAATGCATCGAATTATCGATTGTTTTTTATTTTATTAATCATCAATTTTTAATGTCTTATTTTTTTATAACTTTTCCCCTTCTAATAATTTTTAGCATCTTCTTATAATATTTTATATGGCTAAAATTGTATTTGAATTGTATTTATTTCTCTGTGGTTTTACCTTGCGTTTTTTGTAACAATGTGTGACGTCACAGCTGATCTTTGACCCGTACAGATTTTGCGGTTTTTTTGCTCCCTCCTAATTGTATGTATGTATGTATGTATATAAGCTGTAGTAATGTATGTTATTTACATGGCCTGATGAAGACATCGGTTCGATTTCGTAACGCGTAGCCTATTAAACTATTATCTACAATCATCAACCTCTCCAATTTCATTATAGCAGCGTCGTTTATAGGTAATTTTTTGGTCTTTTCCTCTTCTTCCCATGGAACATCCAGGACACTCTCTACACCATCTTTCGATGTCCCCTTGCATGCCGATCCTGATAGTGGCCTCGGTCTTATGCACACCAAAGTGACATGACTTCTCATGATAGGCCTCGAGGACTACTCTGGCATCTCATCGGGGAATCACAATTCGGTGCAGCCGGTCTCCTGTGATGGGATCCAGGGTGTTACGCAAAATCAACCCTTTTAACATGAAGAGACGTCCCTTTTGTCTACGGAACCGTATCAGTACAGGTCCAGCATGACTATGACGTATCTTCTCTGGAACTTTTCCAAAGTGAAGGAAATCTTGTAATTTCCCCATCACTTGACTTTCTGCCTGAATTTGGATCCACTTCTCTTTTTCTGGAGCTGGTTCTGGATTACATTGTGAGGAGTTAAGTGTCCCTTTCTTCCTGGCAGTAACTGTATTCTTCTGAGCAACACGGGTGTAAAAGGCAGGCATCTCCACTTCCAACCACCTGTCTTCATCTGGATCAGGGTCAACGGCAGTAGGCAGGCGGGATAAGGCAGGGAGGCTTGTATTTCATCACAAAGTTATAGTTTGCTAAATGGGAGGGCCATCTCTGCTCTAAGGCTCCCAGACGAGCAGTGTTCAGATGTGCCAGGGGATTATTGTCGGTGTAAACTTCAAACTTCGCAGCTGCTAGATAGCCCTTGAATTTTTCTGTGACAGTCCAGACTAAGGCAAGAAACTTCAGTTTGAAGAGCTGTAGTTCTTGTCATTTCGCTTTGCTCCTTCGAGAGCTCTGCTGGCAAAGGCTATCTCTTGTTCCTTCCCCTCTTCCATCGAGATGACTATTTCTTTCTTACTTGCATCCGTGTGGGGACTGAAGGGTTGACTAAAATCAGGGTAGCCTACGATGGGTGGTGCGATCAGCTTGTTTTTCAGCTGTTGGAAGTCTATCTCATGTTCGTCAGTCCAATCAATAAAGATTTTCCTTTTCATCTACTCTTTTGAATAGTTCCTCAGAAACTCTTGTAATAGTTCAGCAATTTGGGAGTACAATGGTATGAATTTGCCTATAATATCTGGCGAATCCCAGGCAGCTTCTCACTTTTTTCACTGTGGTAGGGGTAGGCCAGATCTCAACCACAGAAATCTTCTCTGATTCCGGCATCACACCTTCAGGGCTAACTATGTGCCCTAACTACGTGCTCCATGCTTGATTAGAACCTGGAAGACCTCAGCCAGATGTTGCAGGTGGAATATATGATGACGTCACCCAAGTACAGCAGGACAGTCTCAAAATTCCTGTGGCCCAGACAACGCTCCATCAGCCTCTGGGCGGTTCCAGGGGTGTTGCACAGTCCAAAAGGCATACAGTTAAATTCAAATAACCCATGGGAGTGGTAAATCCTGCATTTTCCCGGTCTTCTTCAGCCATGTGTACCTGCCAGTACGCACTTGTCAAATCTAAGGTGGAGAAATACGCTGCTGATCCAATCGCTGTTAAGGACTCCTCTATGCGTAGCAGAGGGTAGACATCATAGGTGATATTGTTGATTTACCTATAGTCCACGCAGAACCTCATGTTAGCATCCTTTTGCTTGACTAGCACCAGAGGTGCAGCCCATGGGCTGTGACTTTCTCGGATAACTTGGGCATCTTTTATCTCCTGTATCATTTTCTTGACAGGCTAATACATGGCAGGTGGTATAGGTCGGTATCTTTCCTTGACTGGAGGGTGAGAGCTGGTTGTGATGGTATGCTTGATGTTGTAGGTTTTCTCAAAATCCAAGGAACGTTTACTAAAAGTATGATGGTGTTCTTGGGCAACACTCCTGCAATCTGGGCAGCAGGTGTGGTCAAATCGCCAATATGAATTTCGTCCCAAGGCATAGCTGTAGTTTATTCTTGAATGTTCTCTTGCTGAGTGGACTGCCGAGCAGCAACAATTGGAGCGCTCACAATGTCCTCTAAAATTACCTGAGACAGTTGAGCTACTGGGTAGTACTTCTTTAATTCTACTTTGAAAATCAGGGAAAATAAGGTCCCTCAATAGCGAACACCAAAATATTAATTTCAGATCCCATTTAGTATTTCTTATTACTGTTCTTAATAGTATTTCATATTTATTATTTGTGTGGTTTTAAATTTGTCGCTCTTCACCACCTTGACTGCTACTAAAGCTTCTACTGACTAGCAATAGTAGATACGGAAACAAATAAATGTGAAAATAGTAATAAGAAATGGGATTTCTGGTGTTCGCTATTGAGGGCCGTTCACCATATTTTCCCTGATAGGCATCATTTTCTGATGCCTGTACACATTATAGAGATCTAGCGATTCATGTAACTTTTGCCCTTCTTTTCTCTTAGGGTATATGCACACACACTAATTACGTGCGTAATTGACGGACGTATTTCGGACGCAAGTCCCGGACCGAACACAGTGCAGGGAGCCGGGCTCCTAGCATCATAGTGATGTACGATGCTAGGAGTCCCTGCCTTGCTGCAGGACAACTGTCCCGTACTGTAATCATGTTTTCAGTACGGGACAGTTGTCCTGCAGCGAAGCAGGGACTCCTAGCATCGTACATAAGAATGATGCTAGGAGCCCGGCTCCCTGCACTGTGTTCGGTCCGGTACTTGCGGTCGAAATACGTCCGTCAATTACGGACGTAAATAGTGTGTGTGCACATACCCTAAGGGTATGTTCACACGAGGGCGTCCGTAACGGCTGAAATTACGGGGATGTTTCCACCTGAAAACATCCCCGTAATTTCAGCCGTAACGGCATTTGCAGGCGCTTGAACGCCGCGTCAATTACGGACGTAATTGGCGCTGCTATTCATTGGAGTCAATGAATAACGGCTCCAATTACGGCCAAAGAAGTGACAGGTCACTTCTTTGACGCGGGCGTGTATTTACGCGCCGTAATTTGACAGCGGCGCGTAAATATACGCCTCGTGTGAACAGACAAACGTCTGCCCATTGCTTTCAATGAGCAGATGTTTGTCAGCGCTATCGAGGCGCTATTTTCGGACGTAATTCGGGGCAAAAACGCCCGAATTATGTCCGTAATTAGTGCGTGTGAACATACCCTTATACCCATCCCCTTTTCATATTATTTAACCGAGTATGGCATATCTCTCCTCTGGTGTTGGTGAATCGCTGCTGCGCACACAGCACACAAATAGTCTATTGGATCACCTTCTGAACGATGTGTGAAGCTGTTGACAAGGATCATGACTTCCAGCATCTCCACATAACAATTTCTCAAGATATTCATCCCTAACACTATAGGAGGCATGTTTTCATCATGAACTTTAATCACAATCACACATTGTCTTGATAGTTTGGGTTCTCCCACTTGGATGGTAAGTTCCCAGTAACCTTCTTGGGGCATTGGTTGGCCATTGCTAGCCAGAATGTCTGGCCAGGCTTCTGGAGACTGTAATCAATAAATTATTCTCCCAGTATTTCTTAAGAAATTCTCGATAAGTTTGATGTGTCACATGACCCTCTTCCCATTGAAAAAACTAAAGTTGGATACAAAATGGCCAACTTCAAAATGGCCGCCATGGTCAACACCCAGCTTGAAAAGTTTCCCCCCTCCCATATACTAATGTGCCACAAACAGGAAGTTAATATCACCAACCATTCCCATTTTATTTAGGTGTATCCATATAAATGGCCCACCCTGTATGTATGTAGCAGTGCGAAGTGTGAGATGTATTTTCAGTGTGGACGGTGTGCAGAGCTAAGGTTGTCAGATGTAGTAGAGCTGAGTGTGTGTGTATGTATGTAGCAGTGCTGAGTGTGAGATGTATTGTGAGTGTGGACGGTGTGCGGACTGTGATCGGGTGAGGAGGTGAGGTATCCGTCAGCAGGAGGTCGGGGAGGAGACTGTCAGCAGCAGATGGTTATTCCTATCACAGAGTGGTGTGACAGTCTCCTCTACTGCGGAGGATACTGTCAGCAAGATTGTATGGGGACGATGGAGGAGACTGTCAGAAAGATTGTATGGAGATGCGTCCCTACCCAATCTTGCTGACAGTCTCCTTCATCATCACCACCCAATCTTGCTGACAGTCTCCTCCACCATCACCACCCAATCTTGCTGACAGTCTCCTCCATCATCACCACCCAATCTTGCTGACAGTCCTCCATCATCACCACCCAATCTTGCTAACAGTCTCCTCCAGCATAACCATACAATCCTGCTGACAGTTTCCTCCAGCATCACCATACAATCCTGCTGACCGTCTCCTCCAGCGTCACCATACAATCCAGCTGACAGTGATGATGGAGGAGACGGTCAGCAGGATTGCATGGTGACCCTGGAGGAGACTGTCAGCAGTATTGGGCGGTGATGCTGGAGGAGGCTGTCAGCAGGATTGTATGGTGACGCTGGAGGAGACTGTCAGCATTATTGGTTGGTGATCCTGGAGGAGACTATCAGCAGGATGGAGGGATAAAGACATTTAGCAGGAGAGGCATGTACAATGCGCAAAAAAAATGTGTCAAATACACGCCTTGTGAACCTGTCAACTGAAAAGTCATTCACTTCACTTTCATCATTCTAAGGGTATGTTCACACGCAGTGTTTTCAGCCGTTTTTCGGGCCGTAAACGTCCCGAAAAATGGCTGAAAAATTGGAAGCAGAACGCCTCCAAACATCTGCCTTTTGGTTTCAATGGGAAATACGGCGTTCTGTTCCGACGGGGCGTTTTTTTACGCGGCTATTTTCCAAAAATGGCACGTAAAAAGACGCCCGCCAAAAAGAACTGCATGTCACTTCTTGGGCCGTTTTTGGAGCCGTTTTTCATTGACTCTATAGAAAAACAGCTCCAAAAGTGGCCGTAAGAAACGCCGCCAAATATGCGAGTTTGATTAAAAAATGGCTGAAAATCAGGAGCTGTTTTCCCTTTGTTTAGTAAGCGTGTGAACATACCCTTAGCCTTTTGGTGTGTCCTATAGCTTCTGCGAGCTGCATTTCAACAATCACACCCAAAATGGCAGCCCGTCACTGCTTAGCAATTTGAATACACCTTTTCCTGGCTTGTAGGAGGGGGTGGGTTGAGATTCCCTCCCATATTTACGGCAGCTGTCAGTCAGGTTGCTTTGCCTTATTCACCTTGCTGTAATTCTGTTAAGTGCTCCCCCTGGTGGCCAACACAGGAAAAATTATTATTTAATTTTTAATACTTTCCACCATGTGGAAGAAAAAAAAAATACAGCACAAAACTTAAAAAATCTAATAGAAATAAATAACTTACTTAACTTGCAAATTTGTCAACATCTGGCTTAGCTTTCACCCCCAGAATCTTTATGGCTAGCTCTTTGAAGTTTAGAAATGATCTATCAGGATGTTGTGTAGACAGTATCTTTATCATGGATATTTTTTTAATAAACAAAATTTTATTGATCCACTATACATCCAGTCATTACATACAGCAATGAAACATTGCAAACAAAGCATTGGAATTAGGATCACATTTTTTACAAATAAACAAAAGGTAAACATACAAACAAACTAACTCCCGGTCAAGGCATGGTATTATGTCCATATATTCGAACAAGGAAATCATAAGAGTGTAGCAAAATAGTTAGAATCGGTCCACTGAGCCCATAAGGAAGTACGTTTATAGGACCCTTGAATAGAGGCTAAAGAGCGTTCCATAACACAATTATTGTTAACTAATAAAATCACTTCACTCATACTAGGCACTTTTGTAGATTTCCAGTATTTTGTAAGTAATATTTTTGAAGACAGTAATACATGAAAAATTAAGTTTCTGTCACCGGGAGAGAAATCCACCAATCCCACATGCAGTAGGGCTAAAGCAGGGGAGAGCTTATTGTCAACCCCTAGAAGAGATCGTAAAAAATCTTCTACTTGTTGCCAAAAGCTGGACAATACTTTACAATCCCAGAAAGTATGAAGTATGGTACCCTTAGAAGTAAGGCACCTCCAACACCTACAGTGGAGGAAATAAGTATTTGATCCCTTGCTGATTTTGTAAGTTTGCCCACTGTCAAAGTCGTGAACAGTCTAGAATTTTTAGGCTAGGTTAATTTTACCAGTGAGAGATAGATTATATAAAAAAAAAAAAGGAAAATCACATTGTCAAAATTATATATATTTATTTGCATTGTGCACAGAGAAATAAGTATTTGATCCCCTACCAACCATTAAGAGTTCAGCCTCCTCCAGACCAGTTACACGCTCCAAATCAACTTGGTGCCTGCATTAAAGACAGCTGTCTTACATGGTCACCTGTATAAAAGTCTCCTGTCCACAGACTCAATGAATCAGTCTGACTCTAACCTCTACAACATGGGCAAGACCAAAGAGCTTTCTAAGGATGTCAGGGACAAGATCATAGACCTGCACAAGGCAGGAATGGGCTACAAAACCATAAGTAAGACGCTGGGTGAGAAGGAGACAACTGTTGGTGCAATAGTAAGAAAATGGAAGACATAAAAAATGACTGTCAATCGACATCGATCTGGGGCTCCATGCAAAATCTCACCTCGTGGGGTATCCTTGATCCTGAGGAAGGTGAGAGCTCAGCCGAAAACTACATGGGGGAACTTGTTAATGATCTCAAGGCAGCTGGGACCACAGTCACCAAGAAAACCATTGGTAACACATTACGCCGTAATGGATTAAAATCCTGCAGTGCCTGCAAGGTCCCCCTGCTCAAGTAGTCACATGTACAGGCCCGTCTAAAGTTTGCAAATGAACATCTGGATGATTCTGAGAGTGATTGGGAGAAGGTGCTGTGGTCAGATGAGACTAATATTGAGCTCTTTGGCATTAACTCAACTCGCCGTGTTTGGAGGAAGAGAAATGCTGCCTATGACCCAAAGAACACCGTCCCCACTGTCAAGCATGGAGGTGGAAACATTATGTCTTGGGGGTGTTTCTCTGCTAAGGGCACAGGACTACTTCACCGCATCAATGGGAGAATGGATGGAGCCATGTACCGTCAAATCCTGAGTGACAACCTCCTACCCTCCACCAGGACATTAAAAATGGCTCGTGGCTGGGTCTTCCAGCACGACAATTACCCGAAACATACAGCCAAGGCAACAAAGGAGTGGCTCAAAAAGAAGCACATTAAGGTCATGGAGTGGCCTAGCCAGTCTCCAGACCTTAATCCCATCGAAAATTTATTCAGGGAGCTGAAGATCCGAGTTGCCAAGCGACAGCCTCGAAATCTTAATGATTTAGAGATGATCTGCAAAGAAGAGTGGGCCAAAACTCCATCTAACATGTGTGCAAACCTCATCATCAACTACTAAAAATGTCTGACTGCTGTGGGTGCCAACAAGGGTTTTGCCACCAAGTATTAAGTCTTGTTTGCCAAAGGGATCAAATACTTATTTCTCTGTGCACAACGCAAATAAATATATATAATTTTGACAATGTGATTTTTATTTTATTTTTTTATATAATCTATCTCTCACTGGTAAAATTAACCTAGCCTAAAAATTCTAGACTGTTCATGTCTTTGACAGTGGGCAAACTTACAAAATCAGCAAGGGATCAAATACTTATTTCCTTCACTGTATCAGATGATGTTGGATATATTCGCGACAAACGACTAGGAGTGTAATACCACCTATACATTATTTTCCTAGACGCTTCCAAATGTGTAGCACACTTAGAAAGAGAACAGGCTAGATTGAAAGTGGCTTCCCAATCCTGCATACCTATAGGGATTCCCAGATCTCTCTCCCAATGTCCCAGACAAGGAAACTCATCCCGAAGCAAACCCTCACACAATACCTTATACATTTTTAATATCCCCTTACATGTTTTATCCAGATTAGTAAATGACAATTCAAAAGGCGTTTTAGGGGATGTGGTCTGAGGAGGTAAGGTACTCAACAAGTGACATATTCTAAGGAATTTATAGAAGTCCCTGCGTGGTATGTTGTGCTTCAGACACACATCAGTAAATGCCATTAGATGAGTGCGCTCCATAATGTCAGAAATATACTCAATACCTGACGACAACCAATTTTGGATATCAACATCGGGTATCAGAAACAGAAGCAGTGGGACAATACAATATCTGTCCAATTCTGCAATTCTCTGCATTATCTGCAATGGTTCCAGGGTTGTGCTACTTCTGCCAGTAATGGGTAGTCAGGGCTAATAGTATGAAGGATGAGACTCACCAACATTTATGGTGGCGTTGTTCAACGTCCAAGTAATGGCTTCTTGTTACTCTTATTTTCTCTTATAAGAATTCCTTATCTCAAGACTGTTCTCTTGACTGGTAAGATTTAAGACTTTGTCTTGTCAACACAATCCACCTTTCTAAACTTAAACCCTTACCATCTACAAAAAATACACTCACACATAACATTTTTGTGGTTGAAAAGGCCACGACAGCCCGATTTTATTCTCTAACACCACCTACCATAATGAAATATATAAATATCACATAAATAACACTTAATACAAAAAACATTGCACATAACTTTTACAGTGCATAAAAACCATAACACCGATTCTTACAGGAAGATTCCTTGGAGGCATTCACCACCTTTTTCCAACCACCATTCTCCAATAAAGTTATTGTGCCCACATATGACCTTTTACCCTTAGCCGCTTACGCTTGAATCAAGGGCACCCCAACTTAGTCAGGGCACTTCTTAACCTCCTGATGCCCTGAACCACCACCAGGAGTCCCAACTTATAACTGTACCATCAACAGCTTTAAATCCTCTATCCTTCACATGATCCTGTGTATTTCCTTCAAATCTTTTGCCTCCAAATACCCTTTACCTGCCACAGATGAAAATGCGTGACACCTCATACATTTTCATCCATCCACACATGAAATGCAGTCTCAATACTATTCTGCAAGGATAAACACCAAAAATCGATGCCGATAGCATTAAGATGCACCCCATCAGTCCTCAAATACTCATCAATCTCCCCCTCCAAATCCTTGTGGTGCACCACAATACCTCCATTCCTCTTCACAAAGCAAGACACTTCCTTATTCACTTTCACCTGTTTCTTATTCAAGCCCACAATCGACGGTGCTTCCCTCCAAGTCTTGTGTGCCACAATATCAGACCAAACAATCAACATTCCCAGGAAAATCAGCCCACAAGCTCAACATATCCAGCTTGATGTCCCTTATCAACTCCCGAGATGGACGCACACCCAAATCATTGCCACCAGCATACACTACCAAAACATCAGGAGGTCTGTCCAATGCTGCATGAAACTGTACCTCCTGTAAGAGGTGACTCCACAGCATACCCCGCACCCAATCCATCTTATCAAAGCCAAATCCCTGCTCATACCCTATTGACGGCCATCCCGCCAACCATCAGCTCTAAGCACCCCCATAAAACATAAGAATGGCCAACGATCCAAATCAGGCAGGGCTCGCGACCTGTGAAACCGTAAGACAACACACTATCAGGAAACACATTCAACCCCAAAAAACCCAGCAGAAGTACATACACCCTTTACTCGATCATAACAAGTGAGGCCGAATATACAAACGAAACACGGCTGATAATCGTAATCTTTTCGGCACCCATACCCCAACAAGCCGCTTCAGACGCGGCACCTGTCCTAAATGAATAAGAACTAAAATCTCCCCCAGATAAACCTTTCAAAACCAAACATCTGCGAAAAACTTACATAAATTGATACGGAGACAAACAGGAACCTCTAAATGCACCAACAACGGCCCTTGGCCGAACGGAAGTACCGCCAGAAATTCCTGGACACACTTCACTGGGAATACTGAAGCACCAGGCAGCTCACCCAACTCAATCCACACTCCTCTTCCTACTTTATCTGTCTCAGACTTACGTAAGCAAGAACTTACAGAATGAGGTAACAATCACACATAACCCCTCAACAAACCACCACCCCGATATTTCGACTTAACCACCAATTCAGATATCCAGAATGCACCAAAAATGCCAAGGAAAAAGACACTCTAAAGAGCAAATCTTCATATGGTGAAACACAGACATCCGACACACAGGCGCCCAAATGTTCCAACAACTCAACTGAAACTGGTCTATGCGTATCCACTCACAAACGATCCTTCCGATAAACCATAATGGCCTGTTTTACCAAAAAATTCTTGGTGACATCCACCATGCCCCTCAGTTCAAACCAAAAAGCCACTGCCGACAGACGGCCATCCACACCCGGCACAGACACTTCCTGCTCATGCAACAGGACAACAAAATACAGCACCACAGTTACCCAATCATCCACAGTGACATATGCTCCAACCCGTACCAACAAAGACAATCATTCACACCAAACTTTCTGGTACGCACGCCAAGTAACCTCACTCAATGAACGCCTAATCAATACAGACGCTGACCCATGCCACGTTCCAGAGCTGCTTGGGACAAGGGATCCCGTATTCCTCCGCATCCGGAACCAATCGGCGAAACCTGTCCCACTGTATGCGAGAAAGAGAATCAGCCATGGAATTACACACACCCGGTATATGCACTGCTACAAATAGGGAATTAAGAGACAACCCCTGAAGCACCAAGTACCGCAATGACCGCAACACTGGAGGGGAACTAGCAGATTGGCTGTTAATCGCCTGCACAACTCCCAGATTGTCACAAGAAAAACGAATCCTGCGATTATTTAGCTGCTCACCTCAGATCACCGTAGCCACTACTATAGGAAACAATTCCAGAAGAGCCAGGTTGGAGACCAACCCCTCTGTGTTCCAAGACTCCGGCCAAGAGCCCGCACACCATTGTCCCTGAAAGAAAGCTACGTATCCACACACCCGTGACGTATCAGTAAAGAGCTCCAAAGCATCACTGCTCACCACAGGATCAATCCACACAGAACACCCGTTATAGGATTCCAGAAAGAATTGCCAAATCTCCAACTCCATCTGAACCTCACTCTACATGGGAACAAAATGGTGAGGCCACACAACCCCTGCTGTAGCCATAGCCAACTGCCTGCAGAACACCCGCCCCATTGGTAAAATGTGGCACGCAAAATTCAACTTGCCCAACAAAGACTGCACCTTACAAAGGGGGACTTTCCGTTTTTTCTGGCACCTTCTGACTGCGCATTGCAAATCCTCCAATTTGTCGGCAGGAAGCCGACATTTCATTTAATTCATATCGATAATGATACCCGAAAACTTTATCACGGAGGCAGGGCCCTCAGTCTTATCAGGAAAAAAGGGGACTCCATGGTATGTAACAAAATCAAACATATCCGAGATCGCGGGGGGCCGATAAAACACTGGGATGGACTGACTTTTCAAGAGACTGTCAAAGTTTTTTATCGGACTCTTGGAAATTGTTCTGAAGATAATTATTATATGAAGTTGAGCGGAACCGCCATGGGGTCCAATGTGGCCCCCACATATGCCAATATTGTTATGGCAAATCTTGAGGAGACGTCGATCTATGTATCCCACCACTTCAACTTTGTGTTGAAGTTGTGGAGATACATCGACAACGTCTTTCTCAGTTGGACAGGTGACTTGGGGTTTTGGATGAGTTTTCTTCTTTTTTCAACACTATTGTTCCAGATATTAAGTTCACAAGGGAATTCTCTAATCAAAAATTGAAATTTTTTAAATGTAGAATATAAAATCCTAACTAAGATACTGGCAAAACGACTGAATAAAGTTATTCTAACAATTATTCACCCTGACCAAACTGGATTCATGCCTGGTAAATCTACTACTATAATCATTAAACGTGTGCCGACAATTATTCTGATGGGTAGAATGCATAATTTTATACCTAAATGAAGAACACCACAGAAAAAATACCCCTGTTCAATTGTTGTAGTCATCGATTTGACAAAGTACATAGTGTCTATGGGGACTGAAGCATGGTAGTAACAGTGGAACCCGCTGAATAATAACAAAACCTAAAGTTCGGAGTCTGAAACACCAAAATATTAATTAAAACAAAGAAACTTTATTGAATACATCTAAAAATAAAGCATATATTAAAAACAGAGATGATTTCCACAGTGCAAAAAAGACAACCAGATAGATATACATAATATATGCAAATACATAGGTAATGGGTGACAATTTAACCACAGAGATAAATAATCAGCATATTGCAATTGTACAATGTATATTTAGAATTAAAATACATAAACCGGCAAGAGAACCTGTTCAGCAAGCAACAAGATAATTTAACATATAATAGTATTTTAAATACATGTATATAGATCAGTGCCCATCAGTAGAGCCATATGAATAAGGCAATACTACTATACAGGAGCAGGATGCATAGCTCAGTTTAGCCAAATAACGCAACACATATCATATGTCAAAATCAGGGCAGTGTCTGTAATGCCAGTCATAAGCCAAAAACTCAATAAACAATGAGTGTATAAATAGACCTTTTTGCTGAACAAATAGCATCTGCTGAAGAGGAACTCTTACCCATCTGTGACAGTCACCGTCTCTGGTGTCAACCCCGACGCGCGTTTCGGCCCGGAAGCCTTCGTCTGGGGGTGGTGTTGGGACTGAACAAACAGTCCATTTAAAGAGACCCCATGCCAATCATCATTTACATTGAAAGAATCCAGCAGCTGTAACTAATTGTGGAAGATTGTAGCAACGTCGTTGTAGGTAAACCACCTCCAATGCACTGGACCCGGAAACACTAGAGAGACGTGATCACGTGTCCAGTGTTCCGGCCCCAGGCAAGGGGTGGAACCATAGCAACAGACGCCACACATACAAAGGCAGTGTCAAGCCGATCCACGTAAGCTGCTACATGTGTATCTTAATTAGGTCAGAGGAAAGAGAAACCATACATAAACATTTTTAGACATGACCGATCAGAACACTCTCTGCAGAGGATCCATAAAAGTGCAACAGTGGTTACTCAACTATATGAAGTGGCAACAGACCGGAGAAAAGACCAAATTTATACATAACAATATATAAATATAAACAAATAGATGGGTGAATAAATAAATAATGAAAAATGTAAATAAACATGCATCTATATATATACATCGCCAACAACCATGTTAGCAATAAATAAATAAATACATAAACGTGAGATATAATTCATTATATGAGGAGGCATTCAAGCCCTTTCCCTAAACTTTCCCTATTAGTGTAAAAACAGTGAAAAAATAAATACATATATAGATCAATTTATCTTTATATAGGATTGTATAAACACATTTGAAAGCATTATACATTATATTACAACAAAACATGCATAGTACCAAAATATATATTATAATAAAAATACATACACGGGGATAAAAATAATAAAAAATAAAAAATGTTACAGAGAATTGATATTTTATAATTGTAAAAAACACAGAAAAAATTAAAAAAAAATAAAAAAAAAATTAAATAAAAAAAAATAAAAAAAATATATATATATATATATATATATATATATATATATTATGTTAAGAAATATGTTAAAAAATACAAAATAAAAAAACAAAAAAAAACAAAAAACAAAAATACTTATTTTATTTACATACAAAATTAATTTACATTTGTAAAATAATATAATATTTAAAACAAATGGTGTATAAAGTACCAATAAAGTGAGAAGAAGGAAATGCATGTGTATAGAGAAAGATGAGTGAATATACAAAAATATACAATTAATATATAAAAAAGAGTTTATATTATTAAATTAAGATGAAGATCATCTAAAAGGTTATGTATTGTGTGTATATATACACCTAGGTATGGCTCATTGTAAACCCCCATAGAGACAGGAGATCATAGGCAATAGGTGATAGATATAAATAAGTGCACACCATATGAGTGCTAAATAGAAAATAATATTACAATTATTACAAATGAAAATAAGAAAAAAAAAAGAAAAAATATGAAAAAATAAAAATAATAAATATAAAATTAAATAAGAATAATAATAAAATGAAATAAATTAAAATAAAAAAAATATATATATATAAAAAATATATATATAAAAATTATAATAATAATGAATTGATAATAAATAATAAATAAATGGTACATAAATCAATAAATAACACCACAACATACATAAATAACAAAATATATCACAAACAGTGCATTCAAAATTAGAGATGAGCGAACTTATGAAAAGTTCGGTTCGGCGAGTTCGCCGAATTTCGTGCAAAAGTTCGATTCGGACCGAACTAGTTCTGACCGAACCTGTAATACAAGAAAGCCCCTAAAAATCGTGTATAACACTGTTTTAAAGCCCTAGAAGCTCTGTATAACACTCTTAGGTCACCCATGAGTGTATCCAAGTACTTTTGAGCTGTCTTTAATGCAAAGTTAGTGTCAAAGTTACGCCAACATGTATGGCTCTAGGAAAACGGATGGGACACGGAGATAACTAACAGAAACCACTGCACTTGTGCATGTTGTATGCTTAATGCATTGTTAAAAAAGGTACAAAAATTAACCATTTTAGGCGGCTGATGCCTGCCAGGGTTCATACATATAAGGTGGTAAAAGAAGAAGCAATGGCTTTTGACAAACCCTCCAAAAATTTACCCTTTTTATTGGCAGATGCCTGCCGGGGTTCTTCCATACATGGATGTAAAAGCAACAAGCAATGGCTTTTCACAAGCCCTCCAAAAATTGACCCTTTTTATTGGCAGATGCCTGCCGGGGTTCTTCCATACATGGATGTAAAAGCAACAAGCAATGGCTTTTCACAAGCCCTCCAAAAATTGACCCTTTTTATTGGCAGATGCCTGCCGGGGTTCTTCCATACATGGATGTAAAAGCAACAAGCAATGGCTTTTCACAAGCCCTCCAAAAATTTACCCTTTTTATTGGCAGATGCCTGCCGGGGTTCTTCCATACATGGATGTAAAAGCAACAAGCAATGGCTTTTCACAAGCCCTCCAAAAATTGACCCTTTTTATTGGCAGATGCCTGCCGGGGTTCTTCCATACATGGATGTAAAAGCAACAAGCAATGGCTTTTCACAAGCCCTCCAAAAATTGACCCTTTTTATTGGCAGATGCCTGCCGGGGTTCTTCCATACATGGATGTAAAAGCAACAAGCAATGGCTTTTCACAAGCCCTCCAAAAATTGACCCTTTTTATTGGCAGATGCCTGCCGGGGTTCTTCCATACATGGATGTAAAAGCAACAAGCAATGGCTTTTCACAAGCCCTCCAAAAATTGACCCTTTTTATTGGCAGATGCCTGCCGGGGTTCTTCCATACATGGATGTAAAAGCAACAAGCAATGGCTTTTCACAAGCCCTCCAAAAATTGACCCTTTTTATTGGCAGATGCCTGCCGGGGTTCTTCCATACATGGATGTAAAAGCAACAAGCAATGGCTTTTCACAAGCCCTCCAAAAATTGACCCTTTTTATTGGCAGATGCCTGCCGGGGTTCTTCCATACATGGATGTAAAAGTGTGAAGGATGGAGTGGACAGAAGTTAATGTTTATAATAATTTTCTTTCTTTAATAAAATATAGACTATAGAGTTGTGTACATAATTGTGATGAAGCAATAGTAGGATTAGATAAGTATACGTGGCAAGATGGCCCCTGAACAGGGACTACGCACTAATAAAATAACAAGTCACTTCCTGGTATGAACGAACTATGAACTATGAAGACATATCTAAAGGACCAGATAAGGGTGAACCTATCCAAGGATGACACAAGTATCAAGAGGCTTACAGTGATACGTGCTTTTATAAAAGTGTGATAACATGTACCCACCCCCAGGAGAAAGGAGATATAGAACAAATGTGTGTAATAAAGCGGACGCCTCTCCTGATGCTGAGTGAGGAGCTTTGTACCAGACTCTGTGTGGTGTGATTCCTTTCGTACGAACTCAGCGTATTATCCCTGCCGGTTGAGACTGATTAGTACCCGAACAAAAGCAACAAGCAATGGCTTTTGACAAGCCCTCCAAAAATTTACCCTTTTTATTGGCAAGGGTGAGTAGTAGCAGCACATTAAAAGACACTGGACGACAGTCACAGGACAAAGCCCTGTGGTGGGGCAGCCCTGCTTGTAGCAGACGGGCGGTAGTGGAGGTGTATTGGTGGTAGACTGTGTTGGCTACCTCGACTACTACCAGTCTACCACCAATACACCTCCACTACCGCCCGTCTGCTACAAGCAGGGCTGCCCCACCACAGGGCTATGTCCTCCTGTGACTGTCTAGTCTTTTTTTTTAATGTGCTGCTACTACTGCTACTACTGCTTGCACCCTTGCTGTCTGTGTTGGCTACCTCGACTACTACCAGACAGCAAGGGTGCAAGCAGTAGTAGCAGTAGTAGCAGCACATTAAAAAAAAAGACTAGACAGTCACAGGAGGACATAGCCCTGTGGTGGGGCAGGCCTCAGGCCTGCTTGTAGCAGACGGCAGTGGAGGTGTATTGGTGGTAGTAGAGGTAGACTAGCCAACACAGACAGCAAGGGTGGTAGACTGGTAGTAGCAGCAGCACATTAAAAAAAAGAGACTGGACGACAGTCACAGGACAAAGCCGTGTGGTGGGGTAGGCCTGCTTGTAGCAGACGGGCGGCAGTGGAGGTGTATTGGTGGTAGAGGTAGCCAACACAGACAGCAAGGGTGGTAGTAGTAGTAGTAGTAGTAGTAGTAGCACATTAAAAAAAGAGACTGGACAGTCACAGGAGGACAAAGCCCTGTAGTGGGGCAGGCCTCAGGCCTGCTTGTAGCAGATGGCAGTGTAGGTGTATTGGTGGTAGTAGATGTAGCCAACACAGACAGCAAGGGTGCAAGCAGTAGTAGCAGTAGTAGCAGCACATTAAAAGACACTGGACGACAGTCACAGGACAAAGCCCTGTGGTGGGGCAGGCCTGCTTGTAGCAGACGGGCGGCAGTGGAGGTGTATTGGTGGTAGTAGTCGAGGTAGCCAACACAGACAGCAAGGGTGCAAGCAGTAGTAGCAGTAGTAGCAGCACATTAAAAAAAGAGACTGGACAGTCACAGGAGGACAAAGCCCTGTAGTGGGGCAGGCCTGAGGCCTGCTTGTAGCAGATGGCAGTGTAGGTGTATTGGTGGTAGTAGATGTAGATATAGGGAGAGGAGGAGGAAAGGTAGAGCATGGTGGACAATGTTGCCTTCAATTTTTTATTGATACCGACTAGTGTAGTAGGAGAAGGATTATACTATGCAATGTCCCCTTTATTGCCACATTGTGTGGTATTTTGATTAAATTATTGCACAGTGTGATTACAGCTTTAAACAAATTCCACTGGGTAGGGAGCTTGTTGGCCCTACTACTCAGGTGGAAATAAACGAGGTGGTGCTGCAAGGGTTATTTTTGTATCTGTAAGATACCTTGCATATGCACACTACAGGAGGTTGTGTTCAAACTCTATGAGCAACTGCCTGATCATTGACTACCTTTTAAGCGTTGCCGCTCCAAACTTTTGGTGAGTAGCAGCGCAAAAGGATTAAAATTTTTGTGTCAATGAACAGTTAATTAGTCTTCAGATTGTGTTGTATTTGTTCTGTTACCAGCGTTGCTGTTCCATTCCTGGCTCAAGCAGCAGCTCGGCCAGCAACGCGGACAGAAAGCAATCTATCTCAGTGAGCAGCTAGCTGGTCACCGAGTGCGTTTTGTGTTCTCAGCGTTGCCGCTGCGGTTCTTAATTATGCGGCAATGCAGAGAGACAAACTGCCTGTTGTGTTTTATTTAGTGTTCTCAGCGTTGCCGCTGCGATACACAATTCGGCGGCAATACAGAGACAGCAGCGTACGCTGTGTTTAGGCAAACAGACAGCCTGCCTGTTAGCAGTGAAAACTACTGGTTCGTGCAGTTGTAAGGATTGCTGTCTGTTTCAGAGTATTGGCTGTGAGTGCCGCGACGTCATGGGCACTCAGCAACACACTGGTCTCAAGTGTCGCCACTACGTCCGTTCCCTCCAGCTGTCTGGAGCGGACTTGAATTCGGCAGGATTAGTTAATTATTATTCATGGCTCCAATCTTGCCCTGTGTAATCTGTAATCTTTCCCTACTGTCAGGGTCGGTATGTCCCGACGTACGTTTCACTGAACTGAGTCAGCTTCTTCCGGGGGCGGGAGCATTTTGTTTCTGGTGCTTGTTATAGGCCAGAATTTGACTGACATTAATTATGGCCAATCAGCATAGGGGTGACTTGTTACACTGTTTCCTTTGTTAACAAAGCTATGATGTATGTCTTTGTTACAAGTGGCAACCTATCACCACTACATACAAAAGTATCTTCAGCAATTTTAGATGGATTGGTTGGATTCTTAACCATTTATTGGTTTATTTGAGCACACAAGGCGAATTAGACACATTTTTCATTAAGTTGATATCTATTCTTCTCCTTTATATTGATGATTTGGTCAGGAAGTTATTTGGAATTGTCAAATAAATTATAATATTTCTTATTTTTATATGGAATTATAGCTTACAGCAATGATGTTTTAATTCCATTTTAAATTTCTTAACAGTGTATGAACCACGTAATATGTGAATATATGGTTTCTGTGTAGAATTATCACAACTGGTAATCTGAATACTGTATTTAACATAAAGGGTTAATTATATGGAATGTATCAAATATATAAAATAAAAAAATAAAAAATAAAATAAAAATAATAATAAATATAAAAATCATTAAAACAACACAAAAAGAATTAATGAGAAATATAAAAACAACAAAATTTCACAAAACACAAAAAAATATAAAAATATAGTATATAACAAAATAACTAAAAATAAGAAATATTATAATTTATTTGACAATTCCATATAACTTCCTGACCAAATCATCAATATAAAGGAGAAGAATAGATATCAACTTAATGAAAAATGTGTCTAATTCGCCTTGTGTGCTCAAATAAACCAATAAATGGTTAAGAATCCAACCAATCCATCTAAAATTGCTGAAGATACTTTTGTATGTAGTGGTGATAGGTTGCCACTTGTAACAAAGACATACATCATAGCTTTGTTAACAAAGGAAACAGTGTAACAAGTCACCCCTATGCTGATTGGCCATAATTAATGTCAGTCAAATTCTGGCCTATAACAAGCACCAGAAACAAAATGCTCCCGCCCCCGGAAGAAGCTGACTCAGTTCAGTGAAACGTACGTCGGGACATACCGACCCTGACAGTAGGGAAAGATTACAGATTACACAGGGCAAGATTGGAGCCATGAATAATAATTAACTAATCCTGCCGAATTCAAGTCCGCTCCAGACAGCTGGAGGGAACGGACGTAGTGGCGACACTTGAGACCAGTGTGTTGCTGAGTGCCCATGACGTCGCGGCACTCACAGCCAATACTCTGAAACAGACAGCAATCCTTACAACTGCACGAACCAGTAGTTTTCACTGCTAACAGGCAGGCTGTCTGTTTGCCTAAACACAGCGTACGCTGCTGTCTCTGTATTGCCGCCGAATTGTGTATCGCAGCGGCAACGCTGAGAACACTAAATAAAACACAACAGGCAGTTTGTCTCTCTGCATTGCCGCATAATTAAGAACCGCAGCGGCAACGCTGAGAACACAAAACGCACTCGGTGACCAGCTAGCTGCTCACTGAGATAGATTGCTTTCTGTCCGCGTTGCTGGCCGAGCTGCTGCTTGAGCCAGGAATGGAACAGCAACGCTGGTAACAGAACAAATACAACACAATCTGAAGACTAATTAACTGTTCATTGACACAAAAATTTTAATCCTTTTGCGCTGCTACTCACCAAAAGTTTGGAGCGGCAACGCTTAAAAGGTAGTCAATGATCAGGCAGTTGCTCATAGAGTTTGAACACAACCTCCTGTAGTGTGCATATGCAAGGTATCTTACAGATACAAAAATAACCCTTGCAGCACCACCTCGTTTATTTCCACCTGAGTAGTAGGGCCAACAAGCTCCCTACCCAGTGGAATTTGTTTAAAGCTGTAATCACACTGTGCAATAATTTAATCAAAATACCACACAATGTGGCAATAAAGGGGACATTGCATAGTATAATCCTTCTCCTACTACACTAGTCGGTATCAATAAAAAATTGAAGGCAACATTGTCCACCATGCTCTACCTTTCCTCCTCTCTCCCTATACCTACACTTTTCATGATTTAATAGGTGGTGTACACCAGAGCATGGAGGGATAAATTTAACAACTTATAATATAAATTGGAGGTCTACTCTACCAATTTCATTGGTAGTAGATGTAGCCAACACAGACAGCAAGGATGCAAGCAGTAGTAGCAGTAGTAGCAGCACATTAAAAGACACTGGACGACAGTCACAGGACAAAGCCCTGTGGTGGGGCAGGCCTGCTTGTAGCAGACGGGCGGCAGTGGAGGTGTATTGGTGGTAGTAGTCGAGGTAGCCAACACAGACAGCAAGGGTGCAAGCAGTAGTAGCAGTAGTAGCAGCACATTAAAAAAAAGAGACTGGACAGTCACAGGAGGACAAAGCCCTGTAGTGGGGCAGGCCTCAGGCCTGCTTGTAGCAGACGGCAGTGGAGGTGTATTGGTGGTAGTAGAGGTTGAGGTAGCCAACACAGACAGCAAGGGTGCAAGCAGTAGTAGCAGCACATTAAAAAAAGAGACTCGAGAGTCACAGGACAAAGCCCTGTGGTGGGGCAGGCCTGCTTGTAGCAGACGGTACTGGGGTGGATTGGTGGTAGAAGTAGTAGCAGCTGCAGCACCAACAGCGGCACATTAAAAAAAGAGTGGACAGGACAGAATCCCGTAGTAGCAGGCGGCAGTAGCAGGCGGCAGCGGCAGCAGCAATGTCAGATCTAATCAGTGGCATCAGGCACAGGGGTTTTAAAATCCTCACCGATCCACGCTTGATTCATTTTCAGAAACGTGAGATTTTCCAAGCTGTCGGCGGACAATCTTGTTCGCTTAGGGGTGACGAAGCCCCCTGCTGCGCTGAATACCCTCTCTGACGCTACACTGGAGGGTGGACAAGACAGTACACCCATGGCAAACTGGGCCAGTTCTTGCCAATGATCCAATCTGCTGACCCAGAAGTCCATGGGGTCTGGGATCAGCATTTCTGACGGAGAAAGGGCACAGTCCAGGTACGAGTGAACCTGGTTGTTTAGGTGCTGCACCTGGAGATGGTGAACATCCCTTTGGTGACTACGATGTGTGTCAGGTCGGGGTATTGGATGTAAAAATGTTGTCATCATATTTTCCAAACTGAATTGGCTGCTACTGCTGCTGCTGCTGCCGCGGCTGCCGCCTATTGCAGAGGTAGCTCTGCCAGAGGCGGTGGAACGATGAGACAGTGGGGAGCGGAGAGTGGCCCCCCGGTCAGACATGCTTTCAGCGGGTGTTTGCCGTTTGAAAGCCGTGACAAGCTGGCTGCATAGCTTCTCTCTATAATAAGCCAATTTTGCCTCCCTCTCGGAAGGCGCAAAAAACTCCCCCATTCTGGCTTTATACCGAGGGTCTAAAAGTGTGGCTATCCAGTACTCATCTCTTTGCTTCATGCTAACAATACGACAGTCAGCGCGCAAGTAACGAAGCATACAGCTCGCCATCCTGGCCAGCGTTTCAGAGGGCCCGGTTGGTTCCATCTCCGCCCCATACTGCCATGGTTGTCCATCATCAAGGTCGTCGTCAGACTCGTCATCACCACCATCACTGTCATGTTGTGCGGCTGCCTCGTCCCCTATCCCTTCCTGTGATTCCATCTCCAAATCCAGCTCCTCTTCAGGTCCTGTTTCCTCATCCTCATCCTCCTCCTCCTCCTCAACATCCATAGCCAGATGTGATCCTTCCTCCATCCTTTGCTGAATCATCGCTGTGAGCGTTTGCTCCATAATGAATATCAGCGGCATAACATCATTCATTCCGCTAGCGTCACGGCTCACAAATCGTGTGGCCTCTTCAAAGGGCCTCAAAACGCGACATGCGTCTCTAACCAGCTGCCAGTGCCTGAGCTCGAAATTACACTGGCTCCAAACGCTGCCGGTCTGCTGCATCAGGAAATCATTCATGGCTTTCCGCTGTTCGTACAGACGGTCCAACATGTGCAGGGTGGAATTCCATCGTGTTGGAATGTCGCAAATCAGGCTGTGTTCTGGGAGATTGTTTTGACGCTGCAAGTCCAGGAGGGCGTGCTTAAATGCATACGAACGTCTAAAGCGAACGCAAACCCTCCTGGACATGGCCAGCACACCCTTCAAACCAACATATGACTTTTAGAAGTGTGTTATGACCAGATTGATCACATGTGCCATGCAAGGAGCGTGTGTCAGGTGACCTAGACGCATTGCAGCCACAACGTTCTTCCCGTTATCAGAGACAAAATTGCCCAGTGTGAGTTTCAGAGGAGACAGCCAGCATGCGATTTCCTCCTTGATGCACAGCAGCAGCTCCTGCCCTGTGTGGCTTTTCTCGCCCAGGCTCAGCAGGTGTAAGACAGCGTTGAGGCGCTTCACCTTGCACCTATGAAAAGAGGAGGGAGGAGGAGTGGAAGATACGCTGTGTCCTGTCGGGGACGGGAAGACCTCCAAGGAGGAAGGCAAGGAGGAGGAGTAGGAGGAGAAGGATGGTAGGCGCCTGGTGTCCGGAGTTGAACTAGAAACATACAAGCGTGGAGGTGGTAATGCCTGGCATTGCTGCGGTGGTGCATCGGACTGCAAAATATTGACCCAGTGGGCCGTGAAAGACATGTACTGTCCCTGCCCATAGTTGCTGCTCCACGTGTCGACGGTGGCATGTACCCTGCTGCACACGGATAATTGCAAGGACTGGCACACCTTTTCCTCCACGTGCTTGTGCAAGGCAGGGACAGCTGTTTTGGAGAAGTAATGTCGGCTAGGTATTCGCCACCTAGGCTGAGCGCACGCCATCAATTGCTTGAAGCCGGCGGAGTCGACCAGGTGGTACGGCAGCGACTGCACCACCAACAACTTAGCCAGGTGTGAATTAAGCCGCACGACAAGTGGATGACTGGGTATATATTGTTGCTTATTGGACAACGATTCTGTAATGGATAACTGACGGGACATAGGAGGAGCACTAGATGACAGTGATGATGATGATGACAACGACATGGTGGATAAGGCCTGGCTACTACTTAGATGACAGGGACTCGGAGCAGCAGCAG
This sequence comes from Rhinoderma darwinii, assembly GCF_050947455.1. NCBI lineage: Eukaryota > Metazoa > Chordata > Amphibia > Anura > Rhinodermatidae > Rhinoderma > Rhinoderma darwinii. The sequence continues at coordinate 409,853,442 of NC_134687.1, read as the reverse complement.
CAGCGGAAGAGGGGTCTTCATTAGATGTACATGATGGTGGGGCATGTTGATTGTCCCACATGGCCTTGTGATGCCGTTCCATGTGTTTACATAGAGCAGTAGTTCCTACATTGCTGCCCTGCCCACGCCTTACTTTCTGCTTGCAGATACGGCACTGTGCCATGTTTTCCTCCTCCGGGAAGGTACAGAAAAATTGCCACACGGCAGAATACCGTAAAGAGGTAGTACCACGTCCACCACCACCACCACCACAACAACCTGAGCTTGCCCCTTGTCTGGCAGGCTTTTTTCGGGAGCCTACACCAGCATCTGTGTCGCCGTCACCGGCTCCTGAGCTGACCCTACCGCTGCAACGTTTTTCAGATTGACTTCTGCCCCTACCTCGGCTTGGCTGTTTATCACATCCAGTGCCGCCACTACTACCCTCCTCCTCTGACGCCGTCATCACCTCGTCACCTGGTTCCCACGTCCTGTCTAAAACAACATCATCATCATAGCCTTCCTCATCATCCCCGCCACTTCTGTCACTGTGTTGTGAATGTGATGTGACATCATGGCGGGCCTCATGCCCCCCCTCATTACTGCGTCTGCCACCACGGCTACTACCACCAACACCCCCACTACCGCAGCTATGCGTCTCGGTCACCGCTTCCACCTCCACCACCGCCGCAACACACTCCGTTGGCTGACTCGCGGAAAACAAATCATCATCATCACTATGTTGTTCAGTATCTTCCTTCGCACCCGAGGAGATGTCTCTTAGGACTCTCAGGAAAGATGGCTTCCCGCTAGGAAGGGGGAGCGAAGACATAGATGATGGAATGGAAACGCTAGAAATACCTATATTACTACTGTCACCGTGCCAAGGAACTGTAGAGGATCTGGAATCCAACGAAACCTGGCTTGAAGCCAGATCGTCAGAGTCTTCCTGCTGAGATGACCGCGAGCCAGCCAACCAGTCCACAATGGCCGTATTGTCTAAAGTAACCCGCCCACAGGAGGAGATGGACAAGTCTGGCTTGCTGATACTACTACCAGCAGGCACATGGCAGCTGCTACTAGTGGAACTGGGCACATGTCTTGTGCCACAAATGCTGCTACTGGGTCTGGCACCAACAGATCCAACATTTGGACTGGAAGAGGAGACGGCATGGGTGTTTTTTCCTCTACCCTTTCACAACCTTTTTTTCCCCAGACATTTCAGAGCCCCTTCTAAAAGCGTATTCACACACTGACACTGGCTTGGCAAATGGCAATGAATGAGAATTTCAATCAGCCTCGCTGCAGTGCACTCAGGGAATGCTGGGCCTTGTAGTACTACTACTACCACTACTACAAAGGCTGCCTGTATTGCAAGTTGGATGCAATGGGGATGAGCCCCTTCTAAAAGCGTATTCACACACTGACACTGGCTTGGCAAATGGCAATGAATGAGAATTTCAATCAGCCTCGCTGCAGTGCACTCAGGGAATGCTGGGCCTTGTAGTACTACTAGGCTGCCTGTATGTCAAGTTGGATTGTTATTCCTGTTATAACGGCTAGGGATGAGCCCCTTTTAAAAGCGTATTCACACACGGACACTGGCTTGGCAAATGGCAATGAATGAGAATTTCAATCAGCCTCGCTGCAGTGCACTCAGGGAATGCTGGGCCTTGTAGTACTTCTAGGCTGCCTGTATGGCAAGTTGGATTGTTATTCATGTTAATAACGGCCAGGGATGAGCCCCTTTTAAAAGCGTATTCACACATGGACACTGGCTTGGCAAATGGCAATGAATGAGAATTTTAATCAGCCTCGCTGCAGTGCACTCAGGGAATGCTGGGCCTTGTAGTACTACTACTACCACTACTACAAAGGCTGCCTGTATTGCAAGTTGGATGCAATGGGGATGAGCCCCTTCTAAAAGCGTATTCACACACTGACACTGGCTTGGCAAATGGCAATGAATGAGAATTTCAATCAGCCTCGCTGCAGTGCACTCAGGAAATGCTGGGCCTTGTAGTACTACTAGGCTGCCTGTATGGCAAGTTGGATTGTTATTCCTGTTAATAACGGCCAGGGATGAGCCCCTTTTAAAAGCGTATTCACACACGGACACTGGCTTGGCAAATGGCAATGAATGAGAATTTCAATCAGCCTCGCTGCAGTGCACTCAGGGAATGCTGGGCCTTGTAGTACTTCTAGGCTGCCTGTATGGCAAGTTGGATTGTTATTCCTGTTAATAACGGCCAGGGATGAGCCCCTTTTAAAAGCGTATTCACACACGGACACTGGCTTGGCAAATGGCAATGAATGAGAATTTCAATCAGCCTCGCTGCAGTGCACTCAGGGAATGCTGGGCCTTGTAGTACTACTACTACCACTACTACAAAGGCTGCCTGTATTGCAAGTTGGATGCAATGGGGATGAGCCCCTTCTAAAAGCGTATTCACACACTGACACTGGCTTGGCAAATGGCAATGAATGAGAATTTCAATCAGCCTCGCTGCAGTGCCTGTATTGCAAGTTGGATGCAACGGGTATGAGCCCCTTATAAAAGCGTATTCACACACTGGCTGAGTAGTGAGTAGTGGATGAGCCCCTTCGATTTCTGAATTCCTGCCTTTTAGATTCCTAAAGCTTTCCCTTACTGCACAGAGATGCTATCCCTACAGCTCCTGTCTGTAAAATGGCCGCTGAGCTCCGTGCATAGACTTTTATTGCAGGCTTGAGCCCGCCCCTATGCTGCCTCCCGATTGGCTGGGAGAGCCGTTTGCAAGGCATTATGGGGTAGCCTGATGTCAGGTGATCTTCTGTAATCCTCCATTTTAGATGTAACATGTGGCAGGCGCCAAAATGTAGCCGGGTTCGGTCAAAACGGGTTCGGCCGAACCCGGTAAAGTTCGGATTCGCCGCGAACCGAACTTTTCGGTTGTCCCGGTTCGCTCATCTCTATTCAAAATTACAGAATATCAAATTCCTTCATAAATACATAATTAATATATCGTTTATAGTATACAGGCTATACAGATTTTTACATACCATACATAGAAGACATGATCAACACATAATTAGATCCCTACATATATGTACACACACACGTAAAATTACAATAAATGAAAAAGGCCCGTCCGAACTGTACTAATTTTAACAGCCACATCTAGTTGGATTCATAATAGACAAAAACAACACAAAAAAATTAGAGCACAAAAAACTCTCCTCCTAAAGCCCAAATAGACAAATAGGGAGGTGGACGATCACATTCTAAACGACTTGGGGAAGCCTTAGGACTTGTGGGTCATATCACATTCTCAAGAGGATGGAAGAACAATCCATACAACTAAAAATAAGAGCAGAAACACCATGGAGGATCTTGACACTCTACAGAAAAGCTGCAAAACCAAGGCTTTCATTCAAGCCCTTAGGTTGTAATGTTTTTAATTTCCAAATCCATTTGGATTCCACTCTCAACAATTTCTTCATTAGGGACCCTCCCCCCATGTCAAGTTGTACGTGATCAATACCTTTAATTTTTAGAGCTTTGGACTCACAGTTGTGATGCCGAAAGAAGTGTCGTGGAAGAGTTTTCAAAAGATCAATTTTATCCACTGCTATTCCCCTAGCTACCTCAATGCTATTAACATGTTCTCTCGTTCGAATTTTTAATTCTCTGGTCGTGAGCCCAATATAAATTTTTGGGCAGGGGCAATATGCATAGTAAATTACTCCCTTTGTGTTGCAATTAATGGGCCAAGTTATCTTAAACTTATATTGTCCTGACGAGTCAACAAAGTCATCACTACAAACAATGTTTGGACATGCAATACATCTCCCACATGGTCGGCACCCCCACTTAGGTTTAGATGCTCCAAAGATTGGTTTAGCTATCTGGGGTTGGTGATAACTATACACTAAGGCATCCCGGAGATTCCTAGCCCTTCTTGATGCAAATGCTGATTTCACAGGTAATAGTTCAGCTAGAATCCCATCAGTTTGTAAAACTGACCAATGCCTTTGCATTTCACCCCACCTATCATGATAAGTGGTGACGTACCTGATTTTAGTATCTACATTTTTCATCTTGATAGTAGGGTGAAGTAGTTGAGTCCGTGTAGCTCTGCACGCCCTATTGTACGCTCGATTAATACATCTCCTGGTATAGCCCCTATCAGAGAAACGTTGTTTAAGGATGGTCGCTTGTCTTTCAAAGTCATCATCAGATGAACATAATCTCCTTATTCTTAAAAATTGCCCGATCGGGATGGAACGAATCATATGTTTAGGGTGCGATGAAGAGGCATGCAAATAAGAATTAACCGATGTTTCCTTCCTGTATATGTCTGTCTGAACGCAGCCAATGTTGTCGCATTTAATCAGCACATCAAGGAAGTCAATAACCGTAGCATTGGTTTTCCAAGTCAATCGTATATTAACATCATTCACATTCAACTCACCCATGAAGGAATCAAATTCCCCCTGGGTGCCCTGCCAGATAATGAAAATATCGTCGATGAATCTGGTCCAAAGGACCACCTTACTCATTGACGACAGCCTATCCGACAGGAAAAGGTCTTGCTCCCACAGCCCCAGGAAAAGATTGGCATATGAGGGAGCGCAAGCTGACCCCATCGCCGTTCCCTGGAGCTGTAGGTAAAATGAGCCGTTGAAGGTGAAGAAATTGTGTGTAAGCACAAACTCCAAGAGGATAAGAACCAATTGTGCGATGGCCGGATCAATATCGGTCATCCTAAGGAAATATGCCACTGCCTGAAGACCATCCTGATGACGGATATTCGTGTACAGTGATTCAACGTCACATGTTGCCAGTAGCATATTGGGTTCAAGTTGAACACCTTCCAGTTTTTAAGGAGATCAGCCGAATCACGGAGATACGAAGGTAAAAATAAGTATTTTTGTTTTTTGTTTTTTTATTTTGTATTTTTTAACATATTTCTTAACATAATATATATATATATATATATATATATATATATATATATATTTATATTTTTTCATTTTTTCTGTGTTTTTTACAATTATAAAATATCAATTCTCTGTAACATTTTTTATTTTTATCCCCATGTATGTATTTTTATTATAATATATATTTTGGTACTATGCATGTTTTGTTGTAATATAATGTATAATGCTTTCAAATGTGTTTATGCAATCCTATATAAAGATAAATTGATCTATATATGTATTTATTTTTTCACTGTTTTTACACTAATAGGGACATTTTAGGGAAAGGGCTTGAATGCCTCCTCATATAATGAATTATATCTCACGTTTATGTATTTATTTATTTATTGCTAACATGGTTGTTGGCGATGTATATATATATAGATGCATGTTTATTTACATTTTTCATTATTTATTTATTCACCCATCTATTTATTTATATTTATATATTGTTATGTATAAATTTGGTCTTTTCTCCGGTCTGTTGCCACTTCATATAGTTGAGTAACCACTGTTGCATTTTTATGGATCCTCTGCGGAGAGTGTTCTGATCGGTCATGTCTAAAAATGTTTATGTATGGTTTCTCTTTCCTCTGATCTAATTAAGATACACATGTAGCAGCTTACGTGGATCAGCTTGACACTGCCTTTGTATGTGCGGCGTCTGTTGCTATGGTTCCACCCCTTGCCTGGGGCCGGAACACTGGACACGTGATCACGTCTCTCCAGTGTTTCCGGGTCCAGTGCATTGGAGGTGGTTTGCTACAATCTTCCACAATTAGTTACAGCTGCTGGATTCTTTCAATGTAAATGATGATTTGGCTTGGGGTCTCTTTAAATGGACTGTTTGTTCAGTCCCAACACCACCCCCAGACGAAGGCTTCCGGGCCGAAACGCGCGTCGGGGTTGACACCAGAGACGGTGACTGTCACAGATGGGTAAGAGTTCCTCTTCAGCAGATGCTATTTGTTCAGCAAAAAGGTCTATTTATACACTCATTGTTTATTGAGTTTTTGGCTTATGACTGGCATTACAGACACTGCCCTGATTTTGACATATGATATGTGTTGCGTTATTTGGCTAAACTGAGCTATGCATCCTGCTCCAGTGTAGTAGTATTGTCTTATTCATATGGCTCTACTGATGGGCACTGATCTATATACATGTATTTAAAATACTATTATATGTTAAATTATCTTGTTGCTTGCTGAACAGGTTCTCTTGCCGGTTTATGTATTTTAATTCTAAATATACATTGTACAATTGCAATATGCTGATTATTTATCTCTGTGGTTAAATTGTCACCCATTACCTATGTATTTGCATATATTATGTATATATATCTGGTTGTCTTTTTTGCACTGTGGAAATCATCTCTGTTTTTAATATATGCTTTATTTTTAGATGTATTCAATAAAGTTTCTATGTTTTAATTAATATTTTGGTGTTTCAGACTCCGAACTTTAGGTTTTGTTAGAATGCATAATTTGCCTTGGGCTGTCGCTTCATTAGATACTATGAAGGCATTCAACTCTGTTGAGTGGTCCTTCCTTTTGGCCTGCTGTCACCGCTTTGGCTTTGGTCCTAAATTTATCTCATGGATTCAACTTATCTATAATTCCCCTGTGGCTAATGTGGTGATCAGTGGTATTCCCTCTGATTCTTTTCCTCTTGCACGGGGTACGCAGTAGGGATGTCCCCTCTTGCCGGTTTTGTTTGCTCTTGCCATTGAAGCTATAGCTATTAGATTGAGATCCACCCTTATGGTAACTGATGTGCAGTGGGAGGGAGGGACTGCTGTGGTAGGCCTATACGCTGATGATATGGTCCTTTTCCTGCGCAACCCTCATGAGTCTTTTGGTCACGCTGTCCGCTTGCTAGATACCTTTTCGCAATTTTCTGGGCTGAAGGTTAATTGGCAGAAATCTGCTATAATGTATACGGCACTTAAACCCGACATTAGACCCCTTGGTTTAACAATGTAGCTTGGCCGTGGTCACCAAAGTTAGGAGTTGTTATGGTTCTTATTTTTTTTTTGCCACTAAAGTTTTTATTGAATTTTCTTTTAAAGAGAAACAGACAGAACTGGACAAGGAGAGTTCTCAACATGAGGATCTCCTTGTCGCAAATAAACATAGAATATCACTTACAAAACGTACAAAACACACCGAACATCATAGGGATTTATAGTATAATATACAGAGAATAGAAACAGGAAAAAAAAAAGCAGCGTTGATTTACATAGATTTACATGTAACCAATTATAGAGCTAAGGGATAGGGCAGTATAAAGTATACAGGCAACTGACAAAATACCTATTCTGGCTGCAGAGACAGGTAGAGAGAGGGAGGGAAGGCTCAGTCTAAGGGTAGGGCAAATTCGCTCCAAGGTTTCACATTCTTTCGAAATCGAGACGGTCTTAAAGGCCCACAACTTCTCCATATGATAAGAGAATTGAATTTGGTTAACTAACTCCGCTTTCGTCAAAGGGTCAGCCAGTTTCCATTGGCGAGCTATCATAAGTCTCGTGGCCATAATAATGTGTGATGCAACAATGCGCCCAGAGGGAGGAAGGAGGTCCACACCTAGAAAGCATAAAGCCAATCCAGGTGAAACCGTTATCTTAGATTTTACAATTTTTGAGATAAGCTGAAAATCAATCAACCATAGGGAAGTCACAATTGGACATTCCCACCACATATGCATATAAGTACCCTTTGCTCCACATCCCCTCCAACATGACTCTGAAGCGAAGCTCGACATTTTAGCGACACGTACAGGTGTAAAGTACCAACGGAAAGCAATTTTTTGGGACATTTCCCAATGTATCAAACTTTTAGAACATTTTCTCACCCAAGCCAATGCTTTAAACCAATCTTGGAAAGAGATCTCTAGCCCCAAATCCATATCCCATATGGACATGTATGAGAGTTTGACAGTAGTGGTATAGGTAGAAAATAGGCAGTAAAATAAAGAGATGCCTTTAAGCTTAGGGAGTTTATTAGCAAAAAAGAGTACAGGCTGACGTGGTAGAAGTGGGGTGACTATATTCACCGACGAAAGAGCGTGTCTGATGCATAGGTATTTATAGAAATCCTCAAACGAACGAAAGGTAGATTCTCAATAGAGAGACAAAATAGTCGTCATACCTGTGTGATACCCAGGAAAATTGCTGTTTATTTACTGTCATTGTACTGTTGCTTTAGTATGCAGGTTTTAATGTGCTTTATTCTGTAATCATGGTTGGTACTGAATTCACTTCCCTATATGACTCAGCAGAAACATAAATGGGCTGCTTCACCTTTAAGATGTATTCTCCAGAGAGAGGGGAGGGGTGTAGCTAGCTGGGGACAGAGGGACAAACCTCACCCAGTGCAGTGTGTGAAGGAGCAGAGGAGTGCAGCAGTGAGGAGAAGTGTGCAGCAGCGTGCAGGCAGAGGAGAGCAGACAAGTCAGTGTCTAAAGTTGGATTCAGGGAGATGCTGCAGCAGACATGTGGAGCTGAGAGGAATTCTATGAGAGGATCAGCTACAGCCATGTGGAAGTGAAAGGAGTGCAGGTCAGTGTGTGTTGCATGTGGCACAGAAGCCAGACAAGGAGCTTGGACACTACTGAGAGTGCTTAGAGCAAAGCAAGGAGCTTGCACACAGCCTAGAATCCCCAAGGGACACCATTCCTCTGTGATAGTGCAACTGGATTGGGACAGTCAGCAGCACACCTTCCAGCACAGGATAGAGAAGAAAGAGGAGCAGAGCTCACAGCACACTTGGAGGATTTACAGACAGAGTTAGGGAGGTGAAGCAGGTACCACCATTTGCAATACCATGTGATATGTTTATACTACTTAAAGACATTGCCTCTATAACAAAAGTAACCACCAAGCATATTGTGCCCAGTAAAACTACTGTGAAAGTTTATTGAACCCTGTCTCCTGGAACATCCTTATTTCGGGGTACACCACATAACATCCCAGGGGACAGAGAACAGTGTATCCCACAAGCACCACTTATTTCACTGGTTCTGCGGCCCGAGGCGCGGGAGAGAGAAAGTGCGCCACCGTGACCAAAGGGCACAAATACCAACTTCAGCTCAGAGAGCCCCACCCACCGCGACTCGGCGCCCGCGTTACCACAAATTGGCATCACGAACAGGATGTACCATAAGGTGTGACCTTAAACAGGTGGTCCTGCGGCAGCCATCTTGTAAAGGAAGCCGCGATTCGCTTGGAGAGCGCAGGACTGTGAGATCGCTCTGTGTGTGTGACAGTAAGTGGATGACTGCACTGTTTTCTTGCTGCGTATTGTCTGCAGGGACAGACTGTTGTTAAGTAAAGACAGCACGACCGGAAGGTCTCTGATAAGATGTCGATGGAGGGAGATCATGAACTGCCTGGCAGCAGTGGGACCCCCAGCACAGCGCACGCAATGCCAATAACGATACCGTATTATTTTGGAGTGCCCTGGCTCCCCAACTATAATGGAGATGCAAACAGCCTGAGAGACTTCAAGGAGAAGATGCAAGCCATGTTCCGGCTGTACCCGGTTACCGTGGAGCAAAAAGTGGAAATGCTGATCGGTCAGTTAGGAGGAGCAGCCTTGAGGGAGGTGAAGTCCTGGCCTCACACTGAAAAACGGACAGTGGAACGGATTTTTGAGCGGCTGAGCACTACCTTTGATACCCGGACTATCTCTGAACTAAAGATGCGGTTCTTTGGCACGAAGCAACAGCCTGGTGAGTCGTTACTTAATTTTGCCCTCAGTTTGCAGGAAGCGTTGCATGCTATTAAACAAGTGGATCTACATGAAGTGCTGAATACAGACAGAACCCTGAGGGATCAATTCGTTGAAGGAGCAAGGAAAGAAGCTACAAAGACGCAATTGAGAATCTTAGCACTGCAGAACCCTGACAGCTCGTTCCTAGACTTTAAAGAGATGGCCATCAGAGTCCTAGGGTCCGAATCAGAGTCCAACCCAGTCCAAACCCGACCTGAACAGAACCCCAGCGGTGCAGCGCCAATGCCTGACATTAACAAAATTGTCACGCAGTGCGCTCAGACACAGGTGCAGGATGTGGCAAAGTAGTTGAAAGTGCAGGTTGCAGAACTGGCTAAAGGTCTGACAGAAATGTGCCAGGAGCTGAAAGAATTTAAACAGCAAAGCCGACAAGATGAAAATCGCTGGTTTCTGAGAGGTAGGCAACATTACAGCCCCAGTGGGGACAGTTATAGAAATTTTGGGAGAAGGCCCACTGACCAGTTTGATTCCCAAGGAAGGCCCATTTGCAGGCGGTGTAGGAGAAGTGGTCACCTTGAGCGAGAATGCCAGCATTTAAATGTGAATCTCCCCCAGGCCAAGGAACAACCCTCGGGAGGAGAGCGCATAGGTCCAGATCAGTCAGGGTGGATTCCCCGATACATTGGGCACTGTCCTGTGGTCACTATCCAGATAGATGGAATCCCGTTTGCAGCATTGCTAGATACCGGTTCGCAGGTGACAACAATACAAGTGTCACATTATGAACGACATTGGAAGCTAGATCAGCTATTGAAACCTCCACAAACATGGATTAATGTTATAGCCAGTAATGGACAGATCATTCCTCATCAAGGATATTGGGAACCAACAGTCAGAGTTGGACAGACCGAACTACCACAACAAGGCCTGATAGTGGTTGACGTTCATGATGACGAATTTCCCCCAGTGGTCCTAGGCATGAATGTGCTGCAGAACTGTTTTGAAGAACTCATGGTGGCCCTGAAGAAGGATTTGGGCTTAGCCCCATCGTCAGAAGGAAGAGTAATCCAGCAAACTCTCCGCTTGTCGCATGGACACCAGAAATTTGCCAATCCAGATGGAGAAATTTGCAAGGTCCTAGTGACTGACAGACGACCAATATTGCTGCAACCAGGAACAGAGACTATGATTTATTGCAGGACACGAATGGGTCTGCGTGGTCATGCACAATTTGCCAACCAAAATGCCATGACAACAAGGAGAGGAACCCCGCCCCATCTAAACAAGTGCCTCTTAATCTACAAACAGAGAAAGTACATTGGGCTCAGGTCCAGAAAGAAAGCAGAGTCTTGGAAAGTTTAAAAACCCTTCTTGAATCTGGAAGAGTACTCAGCAGGAGTCAGCGTATCAGTGCCGATACAGAGTTGGTCAAACTGTTAAGGCAGAGAAGACGGCTATTCATAGGGAAGGGTCAGCTATACAGACGCACTCTAGATCCAATCACTTATGAACGTGTGAATCAGATTGTGGTGCCCCGGCAGGACGCCAGCATAGTCCTCGAAGCTTACCACGACCAGTCTGGTCATTTTGGGTGTCAAAAGACTGAAGCCACTATAAGAAGACGGTTCTTCTGGATTGGAATGAGAGAGGACGTTGAAAAATGGTGTCGAGAATGTACTTCATGTGCAGTGAGCCGAAGAGAGCAACCTGGCCAGAAAGCGCCACTACATCCTATTGTGAGTCATAAGCCGCTGGAATTAGTTGCACTTGACCATGTGAAGCTGGAGCCAAGCAGAACTGGGTTCACCCATGCTCTGACCATCATTGACAATTACTCAAAGTTTGTTGTAGCAATGCCCGTGAAGGATTTGACAGCCAAGACCACAGCTGAAGTCTTCTGGAAAACCTTTGTTCTACCCTATGGATATCCCAAACAGATTTTGACGGACCAAGGGTCTGCGTTTGAGTCACAATTGTTTCAAGAGTTCTGCACCCTCTATGGCTGTAAGAAGTTACGAACAACTGTGTACCATCCACAATGCAATGGACTCTGTGAAAGAATGAATAAGACATTTATAGAAATGCTGAAAACTGTGCCTACTCATCGAAGAGCAGATTGGCCCATTCTTCTTCCAGAGCTAACTTATTTGTACTAAACCGAAAAGAAAAATCTCGACATAATAATATTATATCAAAATATTTTTATTTTTACTTTATTACACATCAATAAATACAAAACATACAAAATTAACCCCCTCCCAAGTATATACTATAGACATATAAAATATAATTAAAAGAATGTGTACCAGGTTCACAAAATACAGTATCAAAAATAGTTATATATAGAGAAATAATTCCTCCCAATAGAGAATCACATCCCAGGTAAGTAATAGCTTATATCATGTGTATGAGCATCAGACTGACAGGTCCCTCCAATCAATAAAGTATAGCAACCATGCTTAAGATAATGAAGACCTAATCAGAGACAAGCTAAAGGCAGTTAGAAATAGAACACAATACCTGTTGAGGACATGATACTGGTGGGATAGGACACCTGGACACCAAGCACCTCGACGCGCGTTTCGCAACCTTCGTCAGGAGGTGTAATGACTACTCTGAAGACTCAAGTTTAAATCCGTTGTTAGAGGGAAGTCATAGACCAATAGTGTGCACCAAGCTGCTCACACCCCCTGACGTTCAATCATCAAGGTCATGGCACGCATCGCTGCGTGTCAAACCTAATAGCGATGCACGTCAAGCCAATCAGGGAGGCAACAAATCATCTAAACCTATGGTGTGTCGCAGGCCACTCACACCCCCTGACATCTGGTCTTAGAAATCATGACACGCATCGCTGCGTGTCAAGCACATTAGCGATGCGTGTCAACGGCATCAGCAAAACAAAAAAGTTTAACTGGATTGATCCCGGCCAGGGAGTAGTGGATATCACAGTGCACAAAACTTAAACCTATGATGTGTAGCAAGCCATTCACACCCCCTGACATCTAGGCACGCATCGCTGCGTGTCAGGCACATTAACAATGCGTGTCAAAGGCATCAGTAAAGCAAAAAAAAGTTTAACTGGATAACTTATTTGTACAACCATACCGTCCATTGTTCCACCGCATACACTCCATACTTCCTGATGTTTGGTCGTCAAGGCAAACTACCATCTGATATAGCTATGGAAGTTCAAGTCAGCGATACCATCAATCCACTACCACGAATAGACTGGGTAGCAGACCATCAGCGTCGCCTGAATGAAGCCAATAACATGGTTGAGAACCGGATGAAAGTCGTACGTCAGAGACAAGAAGAGGACTATAATTCCAAAGCCAATGCTGAACCTTTGAAAGTTGGGGATCAAGTCTGGTTAAAGAAGAACCACAGAACCAGCAAGCTAGATGACTATTGGGAACCAAGGCCGTACACTGTGAAAGCCATTCCTCAACCAGAAATAGATATCTACGAGATTGGAAAAGAAAACGTAGAGAGTACCAAGGTGGTACACCGTAATCAGCTGAAACTTTGCCTGTTGAAGGACTCTAGAGAGGAAACCATTCCAGATGAGACACCCTCTGAGGGAAGACTGGAGTCACCCATGGAAACTGCAGGTAATATGTTCCCGTTTGACTGGCCTTTCGGTCCTTGGATGCAACTAGGTGTTCCACAAGTTGTCCCTAGCCAAAGTGTGCCGATTGAGTCCCACCCAGAAGTTGTTCCAAGCTATTGTGAACTTATTGACTCTCAGCCCCCTACTACTTGTGAGCCTCCTAGAAGGTCGGAGAGAGCCACCAAAGGTAAAATGCCTGAACGATACTGTGACTGAATAGACATGTCTATGCTACAGACTATTTCTATGGAGCCCTATAGTTACATTTGACCCCTCAGTTGGCTCATGCAGCCTTGATTTGATTTTTGAGACCCAGAGACTGTCCTGAACTTTATTTTGAAACCAATGTTGCGCACGTTGCGCCACATCTCTATTGAGTCTATTGAAGTGCATCATAAGGATTGTCGGCTGTACCATGCGCAAATGGCGCCAGAAGATGTCTTGCCATATGGACGTTGTTGCTGGATATATTGAGAGACACTAGTTTTATAGTATTGCCTTAATATTTTTGCCTTTCAGGAATGCACTATGGACATTTGCTGTTATGATGCAAAGTTTACCTTTAATATGTGAATATGTTATATTGCATATTTTTGTCCCGTTTTTGTTGCAGGAGAGACAGTGTCGGGGACGACCCTGATTTTACCGGGGACGAATGTGATACCCAGGAAAATTGCTGTTTATTTGCTGTCATTGTGCTTTAGTATGCAGGTTTTAATGTGCTTTATTCTGTAATCATGGTTGGTACTGAATTCACTTCCCTATATGACTCAGCAGAAACATAAATGGGCTGCTTCACCTTTAAGATGTATTCTCCAGACAGTGCAGTGTGTGAAGGAGCAAAGGAGTGCAGTAGTGAGGAGAAGTGTGCAGCAGCGTGCAGGCAGAGGAGAGCAGTCAGTGTCTAAAGTTGGATTCAGGGAGATGCTGCAGCAGACATGTGGAATGGAGAGGAATTCTGTGAGAGGATCAGCTACAGCCATGTGGAAGTGAAAGGAGTGCAGGTCAGTGTGTGTTGCATGTGGCACAGAAGCCAGACAATTTATTATTTATTTATTTCAGTTACTTATATAGCGCCAACATATTACGCAGCGCTGTACAGAGGTCCACTTTTTTTACTGTCCCCATTGGGGCTCACAATCTAAATTCCCTATGGGTATGTTTTTGGGGTGTGGGAGGAAACCGGAGTACCCAGAGGAAACCCACGCAAACACGGGGAGAACATACAAACTCCATGCAGATGTTGTCCTTGGTTGGATTTGAACCCAGGACCCCAGCGCTGCAAGGCAATAGTGCTAAACACTGAGCCACCGTGCTGCCCTGTCTCAGAGTAGGGCTGACACCCGGATCACGCTGTTATCCCCTGCCTCTGATCCCGGAGATATGATTGGATACCATAAACACAACAAAAATTGAACAGCACATTCCAACTAAATGATACAAAATACGCAGGTGCAAGAACACCTGTGACTGCAGATATACAGCAGATATAAAAAAATGGCGACAGCACCCTGCAACACTAATGCCACCTAAACCACTAAATATAAATAGATATGCACTAAAGCTCAATCTACCTACAAATAGGGAGGTTCTTAGTGCACATTTTGATCAAAAAGTGTTAGCCCACCTGCCACGACAAGGCGACCTCTGTAAGGTGGGAACCTACGCTGCACTTACACCCAGAACTGGGACTAAGCCTACATATATACCTGGGGATGGTAGGATCCAGCATTGAACTGATTAAAATCACCCAGGGCAGAGTGGGAGGAGTGCAAGAACAACAAGTGGAGGCAGTCACTAACCCCACATATATGGATACCATAAACACAACAAAAATTGAACAGCACATTCCAACTAAATGATACAAAATACGCAGGTGCAAGAACACCTGTGACTGCAGATATACAGCAGATATAAAAAAATGGCGACAGCACCCTGCAACACTAATGCCACCTAAACCACTAAATATAAATAGATATGCACTAAAGCTCAATCTACCTACAAATAGGGAGGTTCTTAGTGCACATTTTGATCAAAAAGTGTTAGCCCACCTGCCACGACAAGGCGACCTCTGTAAGGTGGGAAGCTACGCTGCACTTACACCCAGAACTGGGACTAAGCCTACATATATACCTGGGGATGGTAGGATCCAGCATTGAACTGATTAAAATCACCCAGGGCAGAGTGGGAGGAGTGCAAGAACAACAAGTGGAGGCAGCCACTAACTGCTGTTCAATTTTTGTTGTGTTTATGGTATCCATATATGTGGGGTTAGTGACTGCCTCCACTTGTTGTTCTTGCACTCCTCCCACTCTGCCCTGGGTGATTTTAATCAGTTCAATGCTGTTCAATGCTGGATCCTACCATCCCTATTTGTAGGTAGATTGAGCTTTAGTGCATATCTATTTATATTTAGTGGTTTAGGTGGCATTAGTGTTGCAGGGTGCTGTCGCCATTTTTTTATATCTGGAGATATGATTGGGACCTAATTGGTTGAGGTCCCGGTCATGTGATCGCAGGGAAAGTTTGATGTAGCAACGAACTGGAAAGTTTGTTACTATAACAAACTGGAAAGTTTGTTGCTACAACAAACTTTCCCGGGGACCGATTGCGGGTGCTGCAGTCAGTTATAAGGTAAAACTGGAGGCCATACAACAGCCCCCGGATCTGCCATGCACGGCAGCCTATGAGAACCAGCCGGAGGCCGGTCCTCATAAGCTTCCTGTCAGTGTGACTCTCAGCGTAAACTGACAGTTTATAATACGTTACACTACCTAGGTAGTATAATGTATTATATCAGCGATCAGTGCTGCAGGTCTTCAAGTAAAACAAGTAAAAAGTAAAAAGAAAGTAATAAAAATGTTTTATAAAAGTGTAAAAACAAGTTATAAAAGTTACAAAAACAAAAAATGCTTTTTTTCCTATAATAAGTGTTTTATTATAGGAAAAAAATGAAAATGTTACAAAAAAGTACACATATTTGGTATAACCGCGTTCAAAACGACCCAAACTATAAAACTATAATATTATTTTTCCCGCACGGTGAACACCGCAAAAAAAACTAATTAAAAAACAAATGTCAGAATCACTATTTTTTGGTCATCAACCCTCCCAAAATATAGAATAAAAAGTGATCAAAAAGTCGCATGTACCCCAAAATAGTACAAATAAAAACTACAGCCCGTCCCACAAAAAAACAAGCCCTTACACAGCTTTTTTGACTGAAAAATAAAAAAGTTATGGCTCTCAGAATATGGTGACACAAAAAATAAATAATTTTATCGAAAAGTGATTTTATTGTGCAAACGCCACAAAACATTAAAAAACAATATACATATGGTATCGCCGTAATTGTATCGACCCGCAGAATAAAGTAAAATGTCATTTATAGTGCACGGTGAACACTGTAAAAAAAAAAGACAAAAAACATTGTCAGAAATTCTTTTTCTTTGTCACTTTGCTTGCCAAAAAAAATCTAATAAAAAGTGATAAAAAAAAAATCACATGTACCCTAAAATGGTACCAATGAAAACTACAGATTGTCCTGCAACAAATAAGCTCTCACACAGCTCTGGTGGAGAAAAAATAAAAAAAGTTCTGGCTCTCAGAATATAGCGACAGAAATTTTGCAGTGTCCAAAAGCGGATAAGATCGGGCGCCACTTATCAGTGCGACATCGGCCACATATCTGCGGATTATTATTTATTTAACCCTATTATTATACCCTCTTATTATGTCATGATGTACTCTGCCCAGTTTACACATACCCCCACATTATAAATTGAAATACCAGCAAAACCCCAAACAGAACAGTTACCAAGCAAAATCTGCGCTCCAAAAGCCAAATTGCGCTCCCTCCCTTCTGAGCCCCACAGCGTGCCCAAACACCAGTTTACGTCCACATATATGATATTTTATATCCGGGAGAACCCGCTCAACATTGTATCAGGTATTTGTCGTCAGTGGCACATACTGGGCACAACATATTGTGCATTAAATTGGCATATCAGTGGAAAATTTAAATTTTCAATTTGCACCATCCGCTGCGCATTAACGCCTTCGCGCACCACGACTTAATAGCATGTCGTGGTGCGAGGGGTTATATATGGAGCGGGCTCATGCGCTGCGCCCGCTCCATATTCTGCAGGTGTCAGCTGTGTATTACAGCTGATACCCGGGACTAACGGACAGGAACAGTGATTGCGCTGTTACAGGAGCCTGTAAAAATGATATTATACTGCAATACATTAGTATTGCAGTGTATTGTACCAGTGACCTAATGATCGCTCGTTCCAGTCCCCTAAAGGGACTTTTGGGAGGTTTCCACTGTTTTGGTACCTCAGAAGCTTTGCAAATGCGACATGACACCCGAAAACCATTCCAGCTAAATTTGAGCTCCAAAAGCCAAATATTGTTCCTTCCTTCCCTTCTGAGTCCTGCCATGGGTCCAAACAGCAGTTTATTACCACATATGGCATATTACTGCAATCAGGACAAGTTGCTTTACAAATTTTGGGGTGATTTTTCTCCTTTATTCATTGTTAAAATTAAACATTTCTATGTTTTTTCAGAAAAAAGTAGATTTTAATTTTCACGGCCTAATTCCACTAAATTCAGCAAAAAAAACTGTGGGGTCAAAACTATACCCCTAGAAAAATTCATTGAGGGATGTAGTCTTCAAAATGGGGTTACTTTTGGGGGGATACCACTGTTTTGCTCCCTCCAGGGCGTTGTAAACGCGACATGGCACTGAAAACTATTCCAGCAAAATCTGCGCTCCAAAATCCAAATGGCGCTCCTTCCCTTCTGAGCCCTGTTGTGGATCCAATCATCAGTTTATTACCACATATAGGATATTGCCGTAATCGGGAGACATTGCTTTACAAATGTTGGGGTGCATTTTCCTTATTATTTCTTGTAAATATTAAAAATTTCTATGTTTTTTCGGAAAAAAAGTAGATTTTCATTTTTACAGACTATTTCTAATAAATTTAGCAAAAAACCTGTGTGGTCAAAATGCTAACTATACACCAAGATAAATTCCTTGAGGGATGTAGTCTTCAAAATGGGGTTACTTTTGGGGAGATACCACTGTTTTGCTCCCTCCAGGGCGTTGCAAACGCGACATGGCACTGAAAACGATTCCAGCAAAATCTGCGCTCCAAAATCCAAATGGCGCTCCTTCCCTTCTGAGCTCTGCCATGGGTCCAAACTGCAATTTAGTACCACATATGGGCTATTGGCGTAATCGGGAGAAGTAGCTTTACAAGTTTTGGGGTGTTTTTTAATCTTTATTCCTTGCAGATATTCTTTTTTTTTTATTATTTGTTCAGAAAAAAAGTAGATTTTCACTTTCACAGACAAACTCCAATAAATATAGCAAAATACATGTGGGGTGAAGATGCTAACTGTACCCCTAGATAAATTCCTTGAGGTGTGTAGTTTCCAAAACCGTGTCACATTTGGGGGATTTCCACTGTTTTGGCACTACAAGACCTCTTCAAACCTGACATGGTGCCTAAAATATATTCTAAAAAAAAGGAGGCCCTAAAATCCACTAGGTGCTCCTTTGCTTCTGAGGCCGGTGTTTCAGTCCATTATCACACTAGAGCCACATGTGGGATATTTCCAAAAACTGCAGAATCTGGGCAATAAATATTGAGTTGAATTTCTCTGGTAAAACCTTCTGTGTTACAGAAAAAAATGTATTACAAATGAATTTCAGCAAAAAAAATAAAAATTTGTACATTTCACCTCTAATTTGCTTTGATTCCTGTGAAGCACCTATAGGGTTAAGAAACTTTCTGAATGCTTTTTTGAATACTTTGAGGCGTGCAGTTTTTAATATGGGGTGATTTATGGGGTCTATCTATTACATAAGGCCCTCAAAGCCACTTCAGAACTGAACTGGTCCCTGTAAAAATAGCCTTTTGACATTTTCTTGAAAATGTGAGAAATTGCTGTTAAAGTTCTAAGCCTTGTTACGTCCTAGAAAAATAAAATAATGTTCAAAAAACAATGCAAATATAAAGTAGATATATGGAATATGTGAAATAGCAACTATTTTGTGTGGTATTACTATCTGTTTTACAAGCAGATACATTTAAAATTAGAAACATCATAATTTTTGCACATTTTCTCTAAATTTTGGTGTTTTTCACAAATAAGCAATGAATTTATTGACCAAATTTTTCCACTTACATAAAGTGCAATATGTCACGACAAAAACAATGTCAGAATCGCTTGGATAGGCAAAAGCATTCCAGGGTTATTACCACATAAATTGACACGTCAGATTTGAGAAAATGGGGCTGGTCCTGAAGGCCAAAATGAGCTTGGTCCTGAAAGGGTTAACACCTAGTTTCGACTGTAAAGAAGTAGATATTCCCTTATTCAAAACTTGAAATTTACTTGGGTT
The DNA here is from genome assembly GCF_050947455.1 of Rhinoderma darwinii. NCBI lineage: Eukaryota > Metazoa > Chordata > Amphibia > Anura > Rhinodermatidae > Rhinoderma > Rhinoderma darwinii. The sequence continues at coordinate 409,833,737 of NC_134687.1, read as the reverse complement.
AACTTTATAATAGGACACACGTCCAAGCTTCTCCAAAGTAGCCTGCACTGCTAGCAAGGAGGACTCAGGATGTGATAATGCTAAAAGAACATCAACAGCGTATAGACCGATTTTATGGGTCATCCCACCTATCTGTATACCTTGGATCTCCCTATTTTCTCTAATTGCAACAGCGAGAGGTTCCATCACTAAAGAAAAAATAAGTGGGGAGAGTGCGCACCCCTGACAAGTTCCATTCATAATTTGAAAAGACTCAGAGAGAAAGTCAGAAACTAACACTTTAGCTGAAGGTTTGGAGTATAACGCAAGAATGGCAGATTTTATATAACCCGAAATACCAAATTTCTCCAAGGTGTTAGAAAGATATGCCCAGCTCACTCGATTAAATGCCTTTTCTGCATCCAAAGTTAACAATAAAGACTGTATTTTGTTGTGCTCAACCCATTGAATTAAATCAATGAATCGTCTGGTACCATCCGGTGCCTGTCTCCCAGCAACAAAGCCCACTTGATCAGGGGAGATAAGGTCTGGAATGATATGGAGCAACCTTTCAGATAACACCTTAGCAAAAAATTTCAAATCTGAGTTCAACAGGGAGATAGGCCTAAAATTAGCTGGGATATCAGGAGCCTTCCCAGGTTTGGGAATAGTGACAATAATTGCAGATAGCATCTCCTCTGGGAAAAATTCATCTGCCATGGCTTTGTTAAATACAGCTGCTAAATGGGGCACTAATAGATCAATAAACTTTTTATAATACACATTTATGAATCCATCAGGTCCGGGAGCTTTGAATGGCTTGAGTGAAAAAAACGCCTTAGAAACCTCTACCATGGTGATAGGATCGGATAACAATCTCAGGGACTCAGTCAATTGAGGGCAACTGTACGCTGTCTGAAAATGAGGAAATCTCTTGTTGTGAAGGGTGATATGTAGAGGGGTCTGAAGACAGATTATATAGCCCCTCACAATATGAACGAAATTGTTCCGCTATTAACCTCGGGTCTGTCACTTTCCCACCTCCTATTCCTATTAGATGAGCAATTTTGGACCTCCTGACAGAATGTTTAACCTTCCGAGCTAAGTGAGCCCCAGCTCTGTTATTATGTAGATAAGAGCTCAGTTGGAGTTTCCTCAGGGTGTAATCGTATCTAGACTGTAGCACAGTTTGTAAATGCATCCTCAGATTACGTAAAGTATGCATATAGGATATCGAGGGGGATGTTTTATTAAGTCTCTCTATATGGGAGATATTAGTTACCGTCTGTCACTTCTTCCTCCCTCATACGTTTAGCCTTAGCGGAAGCCTGAATGAAGATACCCCTCATATAAGCCTTATGCGCATTCCACAGAGAATAAGGATTAGTAACAGATGTCACATCGATTTCTAAGTAGGGGGTGAGGGCATCCTTAATCCTAGTCTGGTGATACGGATGAGATAAGATGTAATCATTGAGTTTCCACTGGGAAGGAGGGGGGAGAAGTAAATCTTTCCTCAACAATTATTGAAACTGGAGCGTGATCAGACCAAGTGATCAGGGCCGCCATCAGGAATTTCAGGGCCCCCTACAGCTAAATTTTCTGGGCCCCCCTACCGTGGCACCGCCTGTTAACGGTACTCCGTCCAGCACTATATCATGGTACCCAGGGCCGCCATCAGGGGGGGTATTATGGGTACTGATGTGAGAGGCCTGGCCAAACCTAATTGAAAGGGGGGCCCGGCAACTGCCGCGACTTGCCTTTGGTAGAAAAAAAACAGGCCCCTGCAATGGGGCCCGTTTTTTTCACCAAAAGAATGTCGTGAGCTGCGGGCCCCCCTTTCAATTAGGTTTGGCTGGGCCTCTCACATCAGTACCCATAATACCCCCCCTGATGGCAGCCCTGGGTAGCATGGGGGTCGTCATGGGGGCCGTCAAACACTGCCGCCCGTGCGACCGATCGCGCGCACCCGCAAACTCCCGCGCATGCGCACCCGCGACCGCCTGGAACCGCGCACCGAATTTTGAGGCAGATTTTGACCTGCCCACACTATCTTGGCCGCCATCAGGGGGGGTATTAGGGGTACTACTGTAGGGGGCCCGGCCAAACTTAATTGAAAGGGGGGCCCGGCAACTGCCGCGACTTGCCTTTGTTAGAAAAAAACAGGCCCCTGCAATGGGGCCTGTTTTTTTCACCAAAACAATGTCGTGAGCTGCGGGCCCCCCTCTCGTGAAACACCGCCGTGAGCTGCGGGCCCCCCTCTCATCACCGCCGCGAAACACCGCCCGCTTGCGCGTGTACGACCGCAGGCGCACGCACCCACGACCAGGCGCGCCGCCGAGAGGGAGGCGGTGCGCCCGCAACACAAGATCTAGGGGGAAGGACAGCCACACAGGGACAGCGGCGCAGTCTACTTACCTGCTGGCCCGCCTCCGACTCGTCCTCCTCGTCCGACTCTGCCTCTGACTCCGCGTCCTCCTCGTCCGACTCCGCCTCCTCCTCCTTCTTCTCCAGAGCGTAGCTGCGTAAGGAGAGGGGGAGTAGTCTAGTTGTTGCGCGGCGGCAGTTCTACGATCCCCGCCATTTTCTGGAGCCTGGAGGTGAAGGACTGGACGTGTGGACCGAAGACATCGCCTGAAGAGGACTGGAGTGGGAGCAGCTCTTCTGACACGGTGAGTAAAGTGTCTCAAAGTGCTGATCATGTATGGCCCTGTTCACACAGAGTATTTTGCAGGCCGAAAAAATCTGCCTCAAAATTCCTTAAAGAATTTTGAGGCAGATTTTGACCTGCCCACACTATCTTGCCGCGTTTCTTGCTGCGTTTTTTGCCCGCGGCGATTGAGGACAGCAGACAAAAAACGCAGCGAAAAATGCATTTTCTGCCTCCCATTGATTTCGATGGGAGGTCAGAGGCGGAACCGCGGCAAGAAAGGACGTGCTGCTTTTCCTTTTTTCCGCGACTGGCTCCCATTGATTTCAGATTAAATCAATGGGAGGCGGTTTTGGAAGTTTTTTGGTGCTGATTCTGACGCAGTGTCCGAGTCAATATCAAGGCCCAAAAACTCTGTGAACTGGGCCTTATTGTTAGGGCTTATTCAGACGAACGTGTAATACGTCCGTGCAACGCGCGTGCTTTTCACGCACCTCGCACGGACCTATGTTACTCTATGGGGCCGTGCAGACTGTCAGTGATTTTCACGCAGCGTGTGTCCGTGTGTCCGCTGTGTAAAACTCACGACATGTCCGATATTTGTGCATTGTTCGCGCATCACGCACCCATTGAAGTCAATGGGTGCGTGAAAATCATGCCCAGCACTTCCGCTGCAGTATAAACTATGAATGAAAACAGAAAAGCACCACGTGCTACAAACAGAGTGTCATAATGATGGCGGCTGCGCGAAAATCACGCAGCCGCGCATCATACGCTGCTGCCACACGGAGCTGTTATGGACCTTTTGCATGCGCAAAACGCCACGTTTTTGCGCACACAAAAAGCACACGCTCGTGTAAATCCGGCCTTAGGGTAGGAACACACTAGGCATGAACACTGCGGATTTTATGCAACACATTTTATTGTGGAAAATCCGCAGCGTATCACAGTCGCAGCAGAGTGGATGAGATTTAAACAAATCTCATCCGCACGGTGCAAAAATAATGGACCTGCAGTGTGGCTTTTTAAGCCGCAGCATGTCAATGTATTCTGTGGAATCGCTGCTCCTCTGTTGCGGAAATGCTGCGGTTCTGCCGCAAAAAGCACAGGAGAAAAAAAAAAAGGCACTTTTTAAAATTTATAAAAAAGTTTAGACTTGCCCCGGCCGTAGTCCTGGTGACGCGATCTTCTATTCTTAGCGCAGCCCGGCCTCCTGTCATGACGTTTCATACCATGTGACTGCTGCAGCGGTCACATGGTCTACAGCGTCATCCCAGGAGGCGGGGCTACGTTCAGAAGAGAGAGATGCGTCACCTAAACTACGGCCGGGGCAAGTCTAAACTTTTTTTTCCTGCAGGATTCCCGCAGTGGACATGCCTCACCAAACCTGCGCCACTATTTGGTGCAGTTTTGCTGGCGGAATTCCCTGCGGCTACCGGGGGCGGATAAGCTGTGTAGTTTTACTCAGCATATCCGCCTAGTGTGTCCCTTATGATGTCGCTCCTGGAGCTGCTGCCTGTCTCTAAATAGGCAATTGGTCCAGTAGAATTTGGAATTATTTTTTTTTGTGAACCAGCTTAAAAAAAATACAAAAAAACTTTTGTGTTAGGGCCTGTTCACATCACCGTTCGCTTCCAATCCGGGGTTCCGTCTGAGGTTTCCGTCGGGTGAACCCCGCAACGGAAAGTGACAGCACAGCTTCCGTTTCCATCACCATTAGCGCAGTCGACTACGCTATCCGTCCGAAAACCTGCCGGAATGGTGACGAACGGAGACCATTAGCGATGTTTCCGTCACCATTGAGATCAATGGTGACTGAAACGGAAGCTGTGCTGTCACTTTCACTTTCCGTTGCGGGGTTCACCCGACAGAAACCTCAGACGGAACCCCGGAGCGGAAGCGAACGGTGATGTGAACAGGCCCTAACACAAAAGTTTTGTGTTTTTTAAGCTGGTTCACAAAAAAAAAATTATTCCAAATTCTACTGGACCAACTGCCTATTTAGAGACCGGCAGCAGCTCCAGGAGCGACATCATAAGGGTAGGAACACACTAGGCGGATATGCTGAGTTAAACTACACAGCTTATCCGCCCCGGTAGCCGCAGGGAATTCTGCCAGCAAAACCGCACCAAATAGTGGTGCAGGTTTCGTGAGGCATGTCCGCTGCGGGAATCCTGCAGGGAAAAAAAAGTTTAGACTTGCCCCGGCCGTAGTTTAGATGACGCGTCTCTCTCTTCTGAACGTAGCCCCGCCTCCTGGGATGACGCTGTAGACCATGTGACCGCTGCAGCAGTCACATGGGATGAAACGTCATGACAGGAGGCCGGGCTGCGCTAAGAATAGAGGATCGCGTCACCAGGACTACGGCCGGGGAAGTCTAAACTTTTTTATAAATGTAAAAAAGTACCTTTTTTTTTTCTCATGTGTGATTTTTGCAGCAGAACCGCAGCATTTCTGCAACAGAGGAGCAGCGATTCTGCAGCATAAATTGACATGCTGCGGCTTAAAAAGCCACACTGCAGGTCTATTTTTTTTGCAGCGTGTGAATGAGATTTGTTTAAACCTCATCCACTCGGCTGTGACTGTAATACGCTGCGGATTTTCCACAATAAAATGTGTTGCATAAAATCTGCAGTGTTCATGCCTAGTGTATTCCTACCCTAAGGCCGGATTTACACGAGCGTGTGCTTTTTGCGTGCGCAAAAACGTGGCGTTTAGCGCATGCAAAAGGTACATAACAGCTCCGTGTGGCAGCAGCGTATGATGCGTGGCTGCGTGATTTTCGAACAGCCGCCAGTTTCGGGGATTGCGGGACTGGTTTCTAGACGTGCCTTCCTTGGACTCGACTCGCATGATGGCTTCTCTGGTGACTGGTAATAGTCTAATCAGCTACCTAGAATACCCTCAATTTACTCGGTCGACTGAGGTACTTCCTCTGCATAAGGTAGCATTAATGTTATGGCAAGCTTTTAAGACTGTACTGCATTAAAGAGATACTCTTACATCTGGATTTTAATATTACATATCTGCACGTACACCCTTAGTCAATAAGATACAGAAACTTTGTCAAAATAGTAGGTCCAGCATGTTGTCACTAAATCGATCCCACTGGAATGATGTAAGTTGCATATGATATTGAGCAGACCCAAGGCCTGAAGGAACGATATCGTAAAGCCAATGCTCAATCTGAACTGCATTTGCCAGAATGGTTATCCTGGTTAAAACCTCTCAACTGGTTTCAAGGGATAGGGGGTTGGATAGCTGGCGTTTTCCATGTATTGTTGCAAATTGTTATAGTTATTCTGATTCTTGTAATAATAATCAAAGTTCTACTCATTGTTTTCAGAAGAATCTTAAAATCTAAATGCAATAGTACACAACAAAAAGCTTCTCCTGAACAAAGTGCCGATGCCCAAGTGATGATTGTAATTACTCCTACCAGACACAAGTGCTTAATATGCAAAAAAGATTCGCTTGATGACATCAAGGACTGCATTTATTGTGGAAGCAAACTGATTTGACAGATATGGATGGACAAGTTACTGTTGTTGATATATGAAAAGGATATGACAAATATATGTTTATATAAATTTTTATATCAACTCTCATATCTCCTTTATATAAGATAGGAATAGCTAGAGGGGATTGGTAACAGGAGAAATCCAATTTGTAGGATCGTCTGGATGGATTCTGGCCATCCCACAATTTATAGAGATTAGTATCTCTATACCTTGTGTAGGTAGGTTCGAGTCTTCAAGATTTCTCAACATAAAGGGAGAATAGTTAGGGTTTTTGCAAAATGATAAAATGAGGGGAGTAATGTTAAAGTAATTGTCACTTTAAAAGTTAATCTGGACATCTGGATTTTGATATCACTTGAGGAAGGGGGGAGTTGGGAGTTGGTTATCATTTTGCATGAATTTGTTGGATTAGAACATGGATGTAGAGGGGTGGACGGGAAAAGGAAGAAATGTTTTGTTCTTAAAATTCTCAGAATTGGACTAAATGTGAAAGATTGATTATTGCCAAGATATGTCATGTTACTGCATATAGGCCAAAGTACTGTCTTATATTATTTATTGTCTTATTGCATGGATACAGAATAAGTATAAAATAAACGATAGGGGCTGGGTTTAGCTCAGACCTCTACAGTTAACAGATAACTGTTAACTGTAGAGGTCTGAGCTAGACCCAGCCCCTATCGTTTATTCGATACTTATTCTGTATCCATGCAATAAGACAATAAATAATATAACATTTTTCATTAACCTCTCCCTGCACCTAATATAATAATAGTATGTCAAGGGCCCTAGGTAGTTGAAGGATTTTTCCCACAAGGGACATTTATGACATATCTACAGGATATGTCATAAATGTCAGATAGATGAAAGGGTCCCTGCTCTGGGACTCGCACCTATCTCTAGAACGGGGCCCCTAAACCCCGTTCTACCTCTTTGTGTTGCGGCTGATTTCCATCCATGAAGGAGAAAACAGCGTAGCTCGCTGAGCTATGCTTTTTCCGTAAGCCCCATAGAATGAAATGTTAGTTACGGAAACAGCGTAGCTCGCATGCTATGCTACTTCCTTAACTGACATTCACTACTATGGGAGTTACGGAAACAGCGTAGCTCAGCGAGTTACTCTGTTTCAGTAACTCCCGACCATGTATTCGGGAAGTGGCCGGGAGTCAGCGTGAGCACAAAATGATAGAACGGGGTTAGGGGGCTCCGCATCTATCTTACATTTATGACAAATCCTGTGGATATGTCATAAATGTCCCTCGTTGGAAAACCCCCTAAGGTTAGATCACACGGGCACTACCGCTGTGCTCAGACGATCAACAACAGGGAGTGGCTGCTATACACAATCACACTACAATTGCAACTGCTAAAAAATTGGCGAAAACTCAAATAACCTGTTTTTTGCCATGATCAAATTGGCATTACTATGGAGACAGCCAAAGAACAGACAGAGGTCTCCAGAGCTATCTCTTGTAAAGACCTGCTAGGGTATACTAGTGGTATTCTCTAAGAGGTGCCTATGCGTATTTCTGTGCATAAAAGTTATTTGTAGTAATGATCGCTCGTCACTATACAGTTCCTTGTGAAAGGAGCAAACGAGCACCAATCAATGAGCTGCCTCATTGATCAGTGCTCATTTTTATGGCCAATTGTGGCCGGTGTAATATGACCCCTTAGAGCTCATTCAGACGAGCGTATAAGACGTCCGTGTGATTGCAGTTAAGACAACAGTCGTCACACAGACATGTATTTCAATGGGGCCGTTCACACGACCGTCGTTTCAACGGAGTGTGTGAGGGGTCTGGGAAAAAATAGGACTTTTAATATTTTCTTGCGTTTCACGCATCCCTCCATAGACTCTAGTCTACGGGGGACCCGTGATAACGCGTCCCGCACGGGTGCATCACAGATGTAAAAAAATTAAGTTTTTCACGTCCGAGGTTGCCCATGCTCGTCTCAATGTAGCCTAAGGGTCTGTTCACACGCAGAAGTAAAAATGGCTCAAAATTACAGAGCTGTTTTCAGAGAAAACAGCCTCTGATTTTCTGCCATTTTTTAAGCTGAAAAGTTTGTTGAAGCGGTATTTGGAGCCGTTTTTGGAGCTGTTTTTCCATCGACACAATGAAAAGCAGCTCCAAAAATGGCTCAAGTAGTGATATGCTCCTTCTTTTAACCGGCGTTTTTTTACGCGCCTTTTTAAAAAAGACAATGTCGAAAAATTCTCCGTCTGAACGAAACGCAGTTTTTCCTATTGCATTCAATGGGCAGATGTTTGTAGGTGTTCAGCTACCGTATTTTCAGGCGTATTTTGGGGCGTTTACACAAATAACAAATTTAATTTAAAGGCTTTTTAACAAGTTCCCATCTTATTTTCTCACCTCTAAAATCAGCAAGATACTGTGCAGTACATATGTACAGATGTAGCCGTCTTTACCTTGACTTTTAACGCATTAAATAAATAATGGCTAAATCTCCTATCTTGACTTTTTCAATGAATTTTCAATGGCTTTTGTTGTATGATATCACGCTGTAGCAAGTTATCAGAATCAAGTTAAAGATGGCTACATCTGTACACAATAACTGTGCATTCACCAACCTCATCAGTTTACTCCCATCCCAATTTGGCACCCCTGTGGATCCGGTAATACTGGCCAATTAAGAAGACCCTTTGGGAGTTCATGCAGTGGGGAACACGTGGCATGCGCTGATGTAGTGAATACTAAATTTACAATGATCACCTTGTGTGTGCTGAGCTGACCTGTGCATACTCGCCCTTAAGGGTATGTGCACACGATAACTGCATTTATGTCTGAAATTACGGAGCTGTTTTCAGGAGAAAACAGCTCCTGCATTTCAGACGTAATTGCTCGTACTCACCTTTTGCGAGGCGTCAATTACGGCCGTAATTTGGAGCTGTTCTTCATTGGAATCAATGAAAAATGGCTCAAATTACGTCTCAAGAAGTGTCCTGCACTTCTTTTGACGAGCCGTCTTTTTTACGCGTCGTCGTTTGACAGCGACTCGTAAATGACAGGTCGTCGGCACAGTACGTCGGCAAACCCATTGAAATGAATGGGCAAATGTTTGCCGACGTATTTGAGCCGTATTTTCAGACGTAATTCGAGGCATAAAACGCCTCATTTACGTCTGAAAATAGGCCATGTGAACCCAGCCTAACAGTGAGAACGTCAAGAACGCACAGGTGCCGTCTCACTGAATAGAGAGAAGAAGACAGCGGCAATCTGCACAGAGCGGAAACAAGTAGGGACCATCTTTGCATGCTTGTCCTAGAAGAGATAGAACTATAGGGAGATGTTGCCAAGGACAACAGTAAATAAACAAAGCCTGAGGATGGCATGCTGGTGGGGGTGAGAACGTTTTACTGCTACTTTTTAGTAAATTCATTGTATTTGCAAATATTATTTATTTTTTATATGAGATGCAAGGGGGAAACAATTTAATCTTGAGATAACCCCTTTAAGCAGGACAGACTGGGACTGAAATTCAGCCTTGGCATTTGTAAGTGTTGTGCCCGCGGTCACTGACCTCCAGGACACAATACTCACCGGCAGCCGTTACTGTAGGACACTGAGAGCTTGCCGGCGTTTCCCTACTTGGAGACGCCAGCACAAGCGGCTGCACTGCTCCTCTGTCTCCACTAGTGTGCACATGCCCGCTCATCCCCGGCCTTAAAGGGCCAGTGCGCACATGTGAAATGTTTCCTACCCAATCCCTTTTCACCATGGACTATAAGGGTATGTTCACACGCAGTGTTTTCAGGCATATTTTGGGGCATTTACGCCTAGAAAAACGCCTGAAAAAATGGAAGCTGAACGCCTACAAACATCTGCCCATTGAAATCAATGGGAAAAATAGCATTTAGTTCATACGGGGCGTTTTTTTACGCCGCTGTTTTAAAAAACGGAGCGTAAAAAGAAGCATTTTTTGGAGCTGATTTTCCATTGAACACTATGAAAAACGCCTCAAAAACCGCCTGAAAAGCAGCCTTAAAAGAAGCATCAAATGAAGCTCCAAATTAAGGCCCCATGCCCACTTCAGTTTTTTCCTTCAGGTAGCTAGCTGTTTTTCTAACGGCTAGCACCCTGACCCATTCATTTCAATGGGGCCATGTACACTTCAGTTTTTTTGACGGTCCCGTTGCTCCGTTCCGATCCAAAGTAGAGCATGTCCTACTTTGGTCCGAGATTCCGTGACCGTGAGGCCCATGCAAGTTAATGGGACCGTCAAAAAAAACTGAAGGCACACGGAAGGCATCTGTGTGCCGTCCGTGTGTGACGGAGCCATTGCTTAGCAACGGCCGGGCGGGCAGAAATACATTATAAAAATATTACACTAATCGGCAGCCACTTGTCTCTATTAATCACTGATAGAGAAAAGAGATTGCTGATTTAAAATACAATAAAAAGCAGTTCATACGTACTCGGTCGTTATCTTGGTGACGAGTCCCTCTTCTTCCTCCAGTCCGACCTTCCTTTCTGACGCGGCAGCCTGTGATTGGCTGCAGAGGCGGTCACATGGGATGAAGCGTCATCCCTGGAGGCCGGCCTTCTGACGTCATCCTGACGTGCGTGACCGCCACTACAGCCTGTGATTGGCTGCAGCGGCGACATGGATGAAACGTCATTGCTGGAGGCCGGACAGGAGGAAAAGTAAGTATGAACTTTTTTTTTTTTTTATTACATTCAAATTGTATTTTCCGAGCACCGAGCATGGTACTGTCCGGGGTGCTGAAAGAGTTACCGCCGATCAGTGCAGCCCATTAACTCTTTCAGCACCCTGGACAGTACCATACTCGACACTCGGAAACGGAAACACGGAGTGCACACGGCCGCTAAACCGGGCACACGGATCCGTCAAAAAAGATGTCCGAAGTGTGCACGAGGCCTTAAAGAAACTTCATTTTCAGCTTCAAAAACACCTGAAAATCAGAGGCTGTTTTCTCTGAAAACAGCTCCGTATTTTCAGACATTTTTTGTTAAGCATTTGAACATACCCGAAAAAGGGCTCGGCCCTTCCTCTCCTTGCCTGAGCATTGTTGTTGTCTTCCCATGTTAGTTTAGCAAATGGTCCCTTAGTTGTATCCTGTTCCCAGTGTTCACGTATCCTGCTTCCTGTATCCTGTAACTGTGTTTGTTCCTGGGCTGAAGTCTAGTGTTGGAGTCGTGTTTGTTCCATATGCCACTTTCCATTGACTGTTGTTTGGCCAGCTGCCACTCTGCTTTGGTAGAGCAACCTAGTGGGTCCACATCCGAGAATCTTGACACTAAGCGCACAAACCCGCTTGCTGTAGGGTGAATGTGAAATGTTTCTAACCTCTCTCGAATAATAGCCAATAGTTCTTTGGATAATTTTGGCCACAGCAGCCATTTTATTAACATACATAATAGATAACATACACATAAATGCAAAATATGTAAAACATTCTTTTAACTGTAAACCATCACGGAGGACGTCCTTAGAGCTACAAAAATCTGGCACCAGTTATTGACTCAAATTCCGTATTTACCCCTAGTCGTTCAACACCGGCTCAGGACCCCCATGACCAATTAGAGATGTAATAGGAGCCTGATCCACCCTTCTCCTCCCTCCTCCCTAAATTAAAATTGATCGGTATCTTGCTGCATGGATGGGAAAAGTGAGTCCCCTGCACAGTTCACTGCAGAGTGAATCTGACCCTTGCACAGACCCAGACAATTTTGCTTCTAATAATATATCATACGGTTACCAAATAACACCACTATACAAGGATCAAATATTATCACCATACTAATTACCAGCATATTGTTACTGAACAAAATCCAGTATACCAAAACCAACGTTACCAATGATACCACTATACAAAGAAAAAATAATACCGCTACATCAGGAACATATATTACCATAATGACCTAATAATACCATACTGTTACTGAATAATACCTCATATCATGACCACATACTACCATTACATAGTGACTGAATAATACCACCATAAGTTTACTGAATAATACCCCCACACCATGACCACATATTATTACTACATAGTGAATAAATAATACCACCATACTGTTACTGAATAATACCTCCACACCAAAACCACATAGTGACTGATTAATACCCCCATACTGTTACTGAATAATACCTCACATCATGACCACATATTACCACTACACAGTGACTGAATAATACGACCATACTTTTACTTTTACTTAATAATACCTCCACAAAATGACCACATATTACTACTACATAGTGACTAAATAATACTCCCATACTACCATACTGTAATGACAAGGTAGGGAGACAGACAGGTGAGCCCTAATCTACCCGCCACTCAGTCCCTGCCTACTTGCAATGACCCGTCTTAAGCGACGGGGTACAACTGGGCGACGGTCCCTACGCTCAGTAAGTGCAAGACAGACAAAACAGACAGGGGTACACAGAACAGAAGTAACAGAGGAGGTTAAGTCCAGCGCATGAGTAGAGGTAAAATAGAAAAAAATTTTCCAAGTTTAATTAGATTGCATTAAAAAGTCCATTGTAGTATGGTCCTAGTGTGTGGATAGAGGGAAAGAATAATCCTGTGAGCCTACGCGTTTCGGACGAGGCAACGTCCTTAGACTTGGCTATAGTGGACTTAACCTCCTCTGTTACTTCTGTTCCTGCATCGTGTGCCGACACGAATAAGATCCTGGCGCTGACAGGTGAGCTGGAGGACTTCTCCCCTTGTTTCCTACAGGGGTACACAGAAGCTAGGGAAACGGGGCAGCTGCCCACGGAGACACCGTGAGCAACAAGAGTGGTGAACGAGCCGAGTCAAACCAGGAGTGAGCGAGGTACAAAACGCTGAGCAGGAGAGTGGTCAGAAAGCCAAGGTCAATAACAAGCAGAGGATCAGTAGTACAAGCAGCAGCAGCAAGCCAGGAAACAAGCATAGAAGAATCACAGGCAAAGGAGGAACAGGAAAGGCAGGTATAAATAGACAGTGGGTGGGAACTAGCTCCGTCTGGCCAGGCTGTGATAGGCTCTCCCACTCCTAAGCCTGCCATCCTGAGTGGTGGAAGATGGAGTCAGTCTCACAGACATAGGAGCAGGTGAAGACTGATTGCCCACGGGCGTCGACACAGAACCTGTGTCTGGCAAATGCTTTACAGTACCCCCCCTTTTATGAGGGGCCACCGGACCCTTTCTAGGTGGACCTGGTTTATTGGGGAAACGAAGGTGGAACCTCCTGAGCAATACCCCAGCGTGAACATCCTGGGCGGGTACCCACATCCTCTCCTCATGCCCGTATCCTCTCCAATGGACCAGGTACTGGAGGGAGCCTTGGACCATCCTGCTGTCCACAATCTTGGCCACCTCGAATTCTACCCCCTCAGGGGTGAGAACAGGGACCGGAGGTTTCCTCGAGGGAGCCAAGGACGGGGAGCAGCGTTTAAGGAGGGAGGCATGAAAGACGTCGTGCACTCGAAAAGACGAGGGCAACTCCAGTCGGAAGGAGACAGGGTTAAGGACTTCAATGACCTTGTACGGCCCTATAAACCGCCACTCAGTCCCTGCCTACTTGCAACGACCCGTCCTAAGCGACGGGGTACAACTGGGCGACGGTCCCTACGCTCAATAAGTGCAAGACAGACAAAACAGACAGGGGTACACAGAAGCTAGGGAAACGGGGCAGCTGCCCACGGAGACACCGTGAGCAACAAGAGTGGTGAACGAGCCGAGTCAAACCAGGAGTGTACGAGGTACCAAACGCAGAGCAGGAGAGTAGTCAGTAAGCCAGGGTCAATATGAAGCAGGGTCAAATAGTTCAAGAAGCTGCAGCAGGACCAGACAACCAAACGAGAAGAATCACAAGCAAGGAGGAACAGGAAAGGCAGGTATAAATAGACAGAGGGCGGGAGCTAGCTCCGTCTGGCCAGGCTGTGATAGGCTCTCCCACTCCTAACCCTGCCATCCTGAGTGGTGGAAGATGGAGTAAGTCTCACAGACATAGAAGCAGGTGCAGACTGATTACCTATGGGCGTTGACACAGAAGCTGTGCCTGGCAGATCCTTTACATAAGTTATGAACTTAGACGTGATCGGTAACAGGTGGATCCTGTGTGTCAGAGACACACAGGACCCGCTGACACTGAACCCGTCAGTCCTTCTTACCTTACTAATACAGGTCTCAAGATACAGCTGCTCTGTATACAGAATACAAAGCAGTTGTATACCAAATTTTTTTTTCCACTCCTCTTGCTAATGGTTATTTTACACAGCATACCCCTGTTTTTGAACTCCTTGTTGGCTCCATGCATTTGGAGCAGTGCTCTGTGCTGTTGATGCAGGGATTATCGTCCGATTTGGTTTTAGGCCTTCCCTGCTTGCAGTTGCATAATCCCACGTTTGACTGGAATACTGGGGATCTTACCAAATGGGGTAATGAATGTTTGACGTCATGTTTTTCTGTTAATTCTATTTCTCCCCCTGAGGAGGTGAACACGCTACCTGAGTTTGTTCAGGACTTCGCTGATGTTTTCTCTAAGGAGGCCTCCGAAGTGTTACCTCCTCATAGAGAATACGATTGAGCGATCGATTTGGTACCAGGAGCTAAGCTCCCTAAGGGTAGGATATTTAATCTATCTTGTCCCGAACGTGAAGCCATGAGAGAGTATATCCAGGAATGCCTGGCCAAGGGTTACATTCGCCCCTCTACTTCTCCGGTAGGTGCTGGCTTCTTCTTAGTAGGGAAGAAGGATGGTGGTCTTAGGCCATGCATTGACTACCGTAACTTGAATAAGGTCACTGTAAGGAACCAGTATCCCATTCCTTTGATTCCTGATCTCTTCAATCAGGTTCAGGGGGCCCAATGGTTCTCTAAGTTTGATCTACGGGGGGCGTATAACCTTATCCGCATCAAAGAGTGGGATGAGTGGAAGACTGCGTTTAACATGCCCGAAGGTCATTTCGAATACCTCGTCATGCCCTTTGGGTTGTGTAATGCTCCCGCGGTCTTCCAGAATTTCATAAATGAGATTTTAAGAGATTACCTGGGGGTATTTCTTGTAGTGTACCTTGATGACATACTTGTGTTTTCCAAGGACTGGTCCTCCCACATTGAGCATGTCAGGAAGGTGCTCCAGGTCCTTCGGAAAAACAAACTGTTTGCGAAGACCGAAAAATGTGTGTTTGGGGTGCAGGAGATACCATTTTTGGGTCAAATCCTCACTCCTCATGAATTCCGCATGGGCCCGCCAAGGTCCAGGCTGTGGCGGAATGTGTCCAACCTGCCTCCCTGAAGGCGTTACAGTGCTTCCTGGGGTTCGCTAATTGTTACAGGATATTTATTGCTAACTTCTCGGTCATCGCTAAGCCTCTTACGGATCTCACTCGAAAAGGTGCTGATCTCCTCCACTGGCCTCCTGAGGCTGTCCAGGCTTTTGAGGTCCTTAAGAAGTGCTTTATCTCGGCCCCGGTGCTGCTTCAGCCCAACCAAATGGAGCCATTTATCGTGGAGGTTGACGCGTCCGAGGTGGGAGTGGGGGCTGTCTTGTCCCAGGGTACCAGGTCCCTCACCCATCTCCGTCCCTGTGCCTACTTCTCCAGGAAGTTTTCGCCCACTGAGAGTAACTATGATATTGGCAACCGCAAACTCTTAGCCATTAAATGGGCATTTGAAGAGTGGCGCCACTTCCTGGAGGGGGCTAGGCACCAGGTAACGGTCCTTACCGACCACAAGAATCAAGTTTTTGGTTACCTATAGGGCTGGGTCTAAAAATATTAAGGCTGATGCACTGTCGCGTAGCTTCATGGCCAGCCCTCCTTCGGAGGAAAATCCTGCTTGTATTTTGCCTCCAGGTATAATCATTTCCTCTATTGATTCTGATTTAGTCTCTGAAATTGCGGCTGATCAAGGTTCAGCTCCCGGGAACCTTCCTGAGAACAAGCTGTTTGTTCCCCTGCAATTCCGGCTAAGGGTACTTAGGGAAAATCATGACTCCGCACTATCTGGTCATCCAGGCATCCTGGGTACCAAGCACCTCATTGCCAGAAACTATTGGTGGCCTGGGTTGCCTAAAGACGTTAAGGCCTACGTCGCCGCTTGTGAGGTTTGTGCTAGGTCCAAGACTCTCAGGTCCTGACCAGCGGGCTTACTACGTTCTTTGCCCATTCCCCAGAGACCTTGGACCCATATCTCCATGGATTTTATCACCAATTTGCCTCCATCTCAAGGCAAGTCGGTGGTGTGGATTGTAGTAGACCGCTTCAGTAAGATGTGCCACTTTGTGCCCCTCAAGAAACTACCCAATACTAAGACGTTAGCTACCTTGTTTGTCAAACACATCCTGCGTCTCCATGGGGTCCCTGTCAATATTTTTTTCTGACATAGGGGTACAGTTTGTTTCATTGTTTTGGAGAGCCTTCTATAAAAAGTTGGAGATTGATCTGTCCTTTTCCTCTGCCTTCCATCCTGAAACTAATGGCCAAACTGAGAGGACTAATCAGTCTCTAGAACAATTTTTAAGGTGTTTTATCTCTGACTGTCAATATGATTGGGTCTCATTCATCCCCCTCGCCGAATTTTCCCTTAATAACCAGGTCAGTAACTAGTCAGTGGTCTCCCTCTTTTTCTGTAATTTTGGGTTTAATCCACGGTTCTCCTCCGTTTCACCTGGTAGTTCCAACAATCCCGAGGTAGAGGTCGTTCATCGGGAACTGTGCACAGTCTGGGCCCAGGTTCAGAAGAACCTAGAGGTGTCCCAGAGCGTACAAAAAACTCAGGCAGATAGAAGACGTTCTGCTAAACCCTTGTTTATGGTCGGGGATCTGGTGTGGCTATCGTCAAAGAACTTGCGCCTTAAAGTCCCGTCCAAGAAGTTTGCTCCCCGGTTTATAGGGCCGTACAAGGTCATTGAAGTCCTCAATCCTGTCTCCTTCCGACTGGAGTTGCCCCCATCTTTTCGAGTACATGACGTGTTTCATGCCTCCCTCCTTAAACGCTGCTCCCCGTCCTTGGCCCCCTCGAGGAAACCTCCTGTCCCCGTTCTCACCCCTGAGGGGGTAGAATTCGAGGTGGCCAAGATTGTGGACAGCAAGATGTTCCAAGGCTCCCTCCAGTACCTGGTTCATTGGAGAGGATATATACTTCCTCCAATGTTCCCCATTCGTTTCACATGTATATTTATATACTTATTGCTATCACTTACATTTGCCTTCGGTCTGTATTTTCCTTCAGTGGCACAGGGCGAGAGCGGTGTGCGCTGGCTAGGGGTGGGGAAGTGGCTCACGCACTCTCGGCCGAGTCTCCAATCGTAGCTGGACGTGGGCGGCGCTGTCAGACACCGCTGGCTCACGTCCGCTCCGATGACGCGGTTCCGGAAGTGGGGCAGTAGCCATCTTGCTACCCCCGGCTTGTCGCCAGCAAACCTCTTGCACTGCTTACACTGACATGAATTACATCTAATTATGCCAGTATATAAGGGAGGGTCCCGCTGGGAAGAGGCCACCCCCGGACGAAGGCATTCGCCGAAACGCGCGTCGGGTCTGGCGTCTCCCCCATGCGGTAACATGAATCTGGGTACGTACTATCATCTTTATATTAGACTCTTGTGGCTGCTTGGTTATCAGATCTAGGCTGTACTTTGCATACATCAGTTTTTTCGTACTGTCTTGCTTTGTAATTTACCTTTACTGGTCATATTTTCTGATACCAGTAAATGGTGTTTTCCATACCGAAAGCACATTATCCTTACACACTAGCACTTTTACAAATATACTGTTTCTTACATGTTATATATATTCAGCTTATTACTGATATCAGCTCTAACCCTGGGTCTCTATTACATATGCTTATGTCCCAATACCATTTCATGTATCCTGTATGGGCTGACGCCTTTTTTACATTGTATGACTCATTTTTAATTGTTTGTGTCTCTATTTGTTAATAAAGAAGTTTTTCTACTATACATTATGTGAGTGTACTTGTAAGACAGATAGGAATACCACACAAAATTGTTGTCAATTAACATCCCCTATATGTCTACATTAGATTGGCATTGTTTTTTGAACATCCTTTTATTTTTCTAGGACGTTACACAGCTTAGAACTTTAGCAGCAATTTCTCACATTCTCAAGAAAATTTCAAAAGGCTATTTTTACAGGGGCCAGTTCAGTTGTGAAGCGGATTTTAGGGCCTTATATATTAGAAACCCCCAATAAGTCACCCCATATTAAAAACGTCACCCCTCAAATTATTCAAAACAGCATTTAGAAAGTTTATTAACCCTTTAGAAGTTTCAGAGGAATTAAGGCAAAGTAGAGGTGACATTTTCAAATTTCCTTTTTTTTTTTTTGCAGAAATTCATTTTCATCTATTTTTTTGTAACACAGAAATTTACCAGAGAAATGCAATTCTATATCTATTGCCCAGATTCTGCAGTTTTTAGAAATACCCCACATGTGGTCCTAGTGCACTTATGTACTCCTTTTTATTAGAAAATATTTTAGGCACCATGTCAGGTTTGAAACGCTCTTGCAGTGCCAAAACAGTGGAAATCCCCCAAAAGTGACCCCATTTTGGAAACTACACCCCTTGAGGAAATTATCTAGGAGTATAATGAGCATTTTGACACCACAGTTTTTTTTGCAGAAATTATTGGAAGTAGGCCGTGAAAATTAAAATCTACATTCTTTCAAAGAAAATGTAGGTTTAGCTAATTTTTTCTAATTTCCACAAGGACTAAAGGAGAAAAAGCACCACTACATTTGTGAAGCAATTTCTCCTGAGTGAAACAATACCCCACATGTGGTCATAAACGGCTGTTTGGTCACAGGGCAGGGGTTAGAAGGGAAAGAGCACCATTTGGCTATTGGAGCTCAAATTTAGCAGGAATGGTTTGCGGAGACCACGTCGCATTTGCAAAGCCCCTGAGGGACCAAAACAGTGAAAACGCCAAAAAAGTGACTCCATTTAGGAAACTGCACCCCTTGAGGAATTCATATAGGGGTGTAGTGACCATTTTGACCCCACAGGGGTGTCATAGATTTTATTAGAATTGGGCAGTGAAGATAAAAAAAATCCTTTTTTTACAATAAGACGTAGGTTTAGCTCAAAATTTTTCATTTTTTCAACAAATAAAGGAATAAAAGAAACCCCAACATTTGTAAAGCAACTTCTCTGGAGTACGGAAATACCCCATTTGTGGTCATAAACTGCTGTTTGGGCACACGGCAAGGATCAGAAGGGAAGGAGCGCCATTTGGCTTTTGGAGTACAGATTTTGCTGGATTGGTTTCTTGACACCATGTCCCATTTGCAAAGCTCCTAAGGTACCAGTACAGTGGAAACTCCCCAAAAGTGACTTGATTCACGAAACTACACCCCTTGAGGAATTCATCTAGGGGTGTAGTGAGCATTTTGACCCCACAGGTGTTTCATAGATTTTATTAGAATTGGGCAGTGAAAATAAAAAAAATCCTTTTTCTTCAATAAGACGTAGTTTTAGCTGAAATTTTTTTCTCAACAAATAAATGAAAAAAAAGCACCACAACACTTGTAAAGCAACTTCTACTGTGTACGACAATATATACAATATATGACAATATATGACAATATATGTGGTCATAAACTGCTGTTTGGGTACAGAGTAGGGCTCTAGGAGCGCCATTTGCTATTGGAGTACAGATTTTGCTGGATTGGTTTCTGGGCGCTATGTCGTATTTGCAAAGTCCCTGTGGGACCAAAACAGTGGATCCCCCCCAGAAGTGACCTCATTTTGGAAACTACACCCCTCAAGGTATTCACTTAGGGGTGTAGTGAGCATATTAACACCGCAGGGGGTTGGCAGAAATTGGTGTGCACTCGATGTTGCAGAGTGAAAATGGGATTTTTTCCATAGATATGCCAATATGTGGTGCCTAGCTTGTGCCACCATAACAAGACCTCTCTCTTATTATTATGCTGTGTTTCCCGGTTTTAGAAACACCCTGCGTGTAGCCCTAATCTTTTGCCTGGACATTCGACCAGGCTCAGGAGTGAAAAAGTACCATGTAAAATGAAAGCCTAATTTGGCAATTTACAAAGTATTGGATCACAATTGCAGAGGCTCTGATGTGAAATAATAAAAGAAACTGCTGAGAAATGACCCCATTTTGGAAACTGCACCCCTCAAGGCACTTATTAAGGGGTGTAGTGAGCATTTTCACCCCACAGGCCTTTTCCATAAATGATTCCGCTGCGAAAGGTGCAAAGTAAAAATTGAAATTTTTCCCTAGATATGCCATTACAGTGGATAATATGTCGTGCCCAGCTTATGACACTGGAGACACACACCCCAAAAATTGTTAAAAGGGTTCTCCCGGGTATGGCGATGCCATATATGTGAAAGGAAACTGCTGTTTGGGCACGCTGTAGGGTTCAGAAGGGAGGTAGCACTATTTGGCTTTTGTAGCATGGATTTGGCTTGGTAGTAGTTTTGTTTGGAGTCTTACTGGTGTTTCCATTTATAATGTGGGGGTACATGTAAGCCGGGCAGAGTACATCAGGGGCATAGTCAGGTGGTATAATAATGGGGTAAAAAAACCAATAAAATAATCCATAGATATTTGTTACGCTGTGCTCAATCCTTTCTGCACAGGCCGGTGTCTCACTAATAAATGGTCCTTACTTATTCCTCTTTTGGTCCACACTCGGCATCTTTGCAGTTTGGGGAGTTTTGCTGGGAAGTGTTGTCCTGGTATAATACGGGCGCCCTCGCTTCCAGCAGATATGTTTGGGCCCTCCCCTTCATGGTTCCCTAATTTTAAAGGGGTTTTCCGGAAGAAAAAAATTACATTAATTTAAATGAAACAATGAAAAATATATAACTTTACAATGTACTTACGTTTCATCAGATGGCTGTAGCGTCATATATCCTCTTCCGTCACCGCCCCCTTAGTAAAGCAAAATCTGCACTTCCTGTGCAGACCCGTCCATTTGGTCTGCTACCTTACTTCCGGTTTCCGGCTTTCACATTGTACGGTTACGTCACAAATGACGTAACCGTACCACGTGCTTCTTTATCTGATTAGAGCATGCGCGGTTAACACACTCCACCGCGCATGCTCTGTGAAATTAGCAATGGAATATGAAGCTGCGGGAATAACGGCCGTTTCGGCCGTCTTCCCGACAGATGCAGGAGCTGTGACAGCTGCTGTCTCGTACAGCAGCTGCCGCAGCTCCTACAGCGGGGACCGATCGCTGTGTCCCCGCTGTTTAACCCCTTAAAAGCCGCGTTAAATAGAGATCGCGGCTTTTTAGGAGTTAAGTTACCATCGCCGGCCTGCTACACGATAGCGGCCGGCGATGGTTACTATGGCAACCGGACACCAAACAATGGCGTCCGGCTATGCCATAGACGGAAGCCTAGTGGGTCCTGACAACGTCAGGACCCACTATGCTTGCTGTCAGTGAGTAGCTGACAGTTCTAATACACTGCACTACGCATGTAGTGCAGTGTACTAGAATAGCGATCAGGGCCTCCTGCCCTCAAGTCCCCTAGTGGGACAAAGTAAAAAAAAAGTAAAAAAAAGGTGTAAAAATAAGAAAATAAAAAAGTTTTAAAAGTGAAAAAATCCCCTTTTTTTTCCCTTATCAGTCCTTTATTATTAATAAAAATATATAAATAAATAAACGATACATTATTGGTATCACCGCGTCCGTAACGGCCTGAACTACAAAATTGTTTCGTTACTTATCCAGCGCGGTGAACGCCGTAAAAGAAAATAATAATAAACCGTACAAAAATCACAATTGTTTGGTCACTTCACCTCCCCAAATATTTATTAAAAATAGATCTATGCAAAATATAAGTCCTCGCACGGCTTTATTGATGGAAAAATAATAAAGTTCTGGCTCTTAGAATAAGGTAACATAAAAAGTAAATTATTTTTTACGAAACTTATTTTATTGTGCAAACGCCATAAGACATTAAAAAAAACCTATAAACATCTGGTGTCACCGTAAGGCCGGGTTTACACAAGCATGTGCGTTTTGCGCAAGCAAAAAACGCGGCGTTTTGCGTGCGCAAAAGGCACTTAACAGCTCCGTTTGTCAGCCCTTTATGATGCGCGGCTGCGTGGTTTTCGCGCAGCCGCCATCATTATGACACTCCGTTTGGATGTTTGTAAACAGAAAAGAACGTGGTGCTTTTCCGTTTTCATTCATAATTTACAGTGCTGTTGCGCGAACCACGCTTGTCCCACGGAATTGCTTCCGTGCGACATGCGTGGTTTTCACACACCCATTGACTTCAATGGGTGCGTGATGCGCGAACAGCGCACAAATATAGGACGTCGTGCGTTTCACGGAGCAGACATACGCTGCGTGAAAATCACGCACCTGTCTGCACGGCCCCATAGACTAACATAGGTCCCTGCGATGCGCGTTGCACGGACGTATAACACGCTCGTGTAAATGAGCCCTAATCGTATCGCCCCGCAGAATAAAGTGAATATGTCATTTATAGCGCACGGTGAACGCTGTAACAAAAATAGAATAAAAAAACAATAGTAGAATTGCTGTTTTTTAGTCACCTCGCCACCTAAAAATAGAATAAAAACTGATCAAAAAGCCGCATGCACCCCAAGAAAACTACAATGGATTCCTCAAGGGGTCTAGTTTCCAAAATGGGGTCACCTTTTGGGGGTTTCCACTGTTTTGGTACCACAAGACCTCTTCAAACCGTTTAACCCCTTAATGACCGGGCCATTTTGCACGTTAATGACCAAGGATTATTTTTTGTTTTTTCGCGGTCGCATTCCAAGAGTCGTAACTTTTTTTTTATTCCGTCGACATAGCCGTATAAGGGCTTGTTTTTTGCGGGACGAGTTGTATTTTGTAATTGTACCATTTTTAGATGCTTATAATATATTGATTAACTTTTATTAACTTTATTTTCGGAGAGTATTGAAAATAAGCAGCTATTCCAGCATTGATTTTCACGTTATAAGTTTACGCCGTTTACTATGCAGCGTAAATAACATGTTCACTTTATTCTATGGGTCGGCACGATTACGGGGATACCAAATATGTAAAGGTTTTATATGTTTTCCTACGTTTGCACATTAATAAGCCTTTTAGAAAAAAATTACTTGTTTTTGCATCGCCGCATTCCAAGAGCCGTAACGTTTTTATTTTTCCATCGATGTGGCCGTATGTGGGCTTGATTTTTGCGGGCCAATGTGTAGTTTTCATTAGTACTATTTTGGGGTACATAGGACTTATAGATTAATTTTTATTTACTTTTTTTATGGGGGGAATGGGAGAAAAGAGCGAATTTTGCCGTTGTTTTTTTGCGTTTTTTTTGGACGCCGTTCATTCGGCGGTTTAATTAATGTGTTAATTTTATTGTTCAAGTTGTTACGATCGTGGGGATACCATATATGTGTATGTGTGATTTGTTTTTACACTTTTACTAAATAAAACCACTTTTTGGCCAATTTTTTTTATTTTTTTTCACCAACTTTATTTAAAGAGGCTCTGTCACCAGATTTTGCAACCCCTATCTGCTATTGCAGCAGATCGGCGCTGCAATGTAGATTACAGTAACGTTTTTATTTTTAAAAAACGAGCATTTTTGGCCAAGTTATGACCATTTTTGTAGTTATGCAAATGAGGCTTGCAAAAGTCCAAGTGGGTGTGTTTAAAAGTCCAAGTGGGCGTGTATTATGTGCGTACATCGGGGCGTTTTTAATACTTTCACTAGCTGGGCGCTCTGAAGAGAAGTAACATCCTCTTCTCTTCAGAACGCCCAGCTTCTGACAGTGCAGATCTGTGACGTCACTCACAGGTCCTGCATCGTGACGGCCACATCGGCACCAGAGGCTACAGTTGATTCTGCAGCAGCATCAGCGTTTGCAGGTAAGTCTTACATTTTTTTTTTAGTCCCACCAGGGGACTTCACTATGCGATCTGCTGATCGCATATATAATGCTTTGGTATACTTCGTATACCGAAGCATTATTGCCTGTCAGTGTAAAACTGACAGGTCATGCCTCCGGCATCGCCTAACAGGCAGATGGTGAAGACAGACCTGGGGGTCTTTGTTAGACCCCCGCTGCCATGGAAACCCGACGGCGACCCGCGATTTCTTTGCGGGGGCGCCGATGGGGTGACAGAGGGAGCTCCCTCCCTCTGTCAAACACATTAGATGCCGCTGTCACTATTGACAGCGGCATTTAATGGGTTAAACTGCCGGAATCGGAGCGCGCTTTTTTCATGGACGTAGTGGTAGGAGGGCTGTTTTTTTGTGGGACGAGCTGTAGTTATTATTGGTACCATTATGGGGTACATGTGACTTTTTGATCACTTGTTATCCTTTTTTTTTTTTTGAGAGGCTAGGTAACCAAAAAAACAGCAGTTCTGGCATATTTTTTTAGTTATTTTTATACAACGTTCACCACCGATCATAAATTACATGTTACCTTTATTCTGCGGGTCCGTACGATTCCGGCGATACCTCATTTATAGCACTTTTTTATGCTTTACAACTTTTTGCACAATAAAATAACTTTTGTAAAGCGAATGTATTTTTTCTGTCGCCATGTTGTGAGAGCCATACCGTTTACATTTTTTCGCTGAAGGAGCTGTATGAGGGCTTGTTTTTTGCGAGACGAGTTATAGTTTTTATAGGTACCATTTTTGGGTACATGCGACTTTTTAATCACTTTTTATTTACATTTTTGGAAGACAAAGTGACCAAAAAATAGCAATTATGTCAGTATTTTTTAGGGTTGTTTTTTTACGGCGTTCAATGTGCGGAATAAATAACTTTTTTATAGTTCAGGTCGTTACGGACGCGGCAATATCAAAAATGTATGGTTTATTTATTTTTTTCAATAATAAATTACTTGGTAAGGGAAAAAGGGCGATTGTGTTTTATGTTATTACTTGAAACATTTATTGTATTTTTTAAAACTTTTGTTTTCACTTTTTTTATACTTTTTTTTACCCTTTTCTTTAGTCCCACTAGGGTACTTGAAGGTCCAACTGTTTGTTTGATGTTCAAATACATTGCACTACCTATGTAGTGCAATGTATTAGAACTGTCAGTTGTTCACTGACGGCAACCCGATCAGGCTCCGCCTCCGGACGGGGCCTAATCGGCTTCCGTAATGGCAGATAGGAAGCCATTGTTAGGCCTCCTGTTGCCATAGTAGCAGTCACCAGCCTTGCTATCTCATGGCAGTCTGCCGATTTGATACAAACCACTTTGATGCAGCGATCGCATTGGATCGCTGCATTGAAGGGGTTAATGGCAAGAATTGGAGCTAGCTCCGGTTCCTGCCTTACAGTGGGATGTCCGCTGTAACATACAGCGGACATCCCACTGCTGATGATGCCGGCGCAGCTTCTGAGCCGGAAGCTGAGCCAGCGCCATCTTGCCGATGGTACCGGAAGCCTTTTGGGCCCCGCCAACAGCGAGACATAGGAAGATTTCGTTGCTGGCAGACCGGAAGGTAAGTAATAGGCCTCCGATCGCCTTTGCAGCCACCGGCAACCTAGCGATCACGTTGCTGGGGTGTCGGTGGCTATAAACTCCTCACATGCTGCAATCTCTATTGAACGCAGCATGTGAGGGATTAATCGGCCGGATCGGAGGCTAGCTTCGGTCCTGCCCGATACCTCAGGGTGCCAGCTGTAACATACAGCTGTCACCCAGCGGTGATGTCGCTTGCTCAGCTCCTGAGCCAACTCCATCTACTTCACGTACAGTTACGTGGAATTGCGTTAAAACACCAGTTCCCATCACGTAACTGTACGTGAAATTGCGGGAAGGGGTTGAAGGGTGTATGTGGGGACCAACCATTATTAGCAGTCTACTCACTGCAGTATGTGAGTACACTCGCTAATTTACATTCCGATCCCCCGTCGTGCGGATTCTGAGATTTTCATTGATATTTATAGCTCTGACAGGGAACCGAAAGTCTAGTTGCACAGCCTTCTTTGATGACCATACGACTCTTCCGTCACGTGATCGACCCCGTAGTACTCCACACACTCACTGTCCTACTGCTCCTGCTTGTACATGGAGTACAGCGGGGTTGGTCACATTGCACACAGTGTATCTGCACTGGTGGTCGCAGGAAATTACAGCCGAAAAACCACACCAAATTGTGGTACAGTTTTTTCGTCCAGAATGTCCGCTGTAGAAAACTGCACGTAAAAACAAAACACATACCTACCCTCTGACGTCCTGCAGATCGGCCCCCTGGGATTAAGTTTTATCCTATATAACGCTGCAGCCTGTGATTAGCTACAGCGGTCACATGGGATGAAATGTTATTCCAGGAGGCCAGCATGGACAAAGAAGCACAAAATTCTGAGTATAAGATTTTTTTTCTGAGTTGCGTTTTTTTGTGGCGGAATAGCAGCTTTTCCACTGCCAAAAACTGAATTTGGAAAAAAAAATTCTTATGCTTACCCAGAATTCGGTGCTTCTTTGTCCAGGCAGGCCTCCTGGAATGACATTTCATCGCATGTGATCGCTGCAGCCAATCACATCTGCTCTTTGTTGCGGGTTTTCCTTTCCTTTGAATTCAATGGGGAAAACCCACAACGCAAAAGCAGCTATTACGCAAATACAATTGACATGCTGCGGATTAAAAATATGTGCATTTAAAAATTTCTGAGCATTTGATCCGCTTATCAATTAGGCATGATTTGTTCAAATCTCAACCACTTTGCTGCTACTATATTAGGCCGTATTCACACGAACGTGTTAAATGTCTGTGTGACGGCCGTTGAAACTTCACACGTGTGAAGGGTCCGTGAGATAATAGGACATATCCTATTTTTTCACGCTTCACGCATCCCTCCATAGACTCTAGTCACATGGTCGTTGTTTCAGTGAAAAATAGAACATGTCCTATTTTGTTCCGTTTTCACGGATCCCTGTATAGACTCAAGTCTATAGGGAACTGTGAAAACGGAACCCGCATGGGGGCACCTCGGACGTGAAAAACTTCAAGTTTTTCATGTCCGAGTTTCCCCATGTTCGTGTGAATCTGGCCCAAGGGTGACAAAAGTCATTTTCGCATTTTGTCCGATATTTTCTCCTGAACTGCTCAGAGAGATATTCCTTGTACTAGGAACCCCTCCTTCAAATGCCCCCCGGTATCCATATGTGAGTTAGTTCAGCCTTTATATTACCATACTCCATGATGGAGCCCTGTATGCAAATAACAGATTACACTACATCAGTATAAAAGGACATGGAGAATATTTCTACACAATAATCTGTCTCATTGCTGATCTTACAGACATGACTGTTCTTATACTCTTCTTATTATTATCTCCAATATGTAAGATATAAAGTTATAAACACACATTTCTATAATTATTACATGTATATGACCATTCTAGTCTAATATGTTCTCTGTATTACAGGTGTCTTTTCTCAAACAATCCAGGAGTCAGGTCCAGGACTTGTGGGACCTTCACAGCAGATGAAACTGACCTGTACGGTCTCTGGGTTTGAGTTAACCAGCTATAGTATGGACTGGATCAGACAAGCTCCTGGGAAAGGACTGGAATGGATGAATATGGTCTAGTGGTGGTGGCACTGCTTATACTGGTTCACTGAAGAGCAGAACCACAATCACAAAAGACAACTCCAAGAAGGAGGTCTATCTCCAGATGAATAACATGGAGACTGCAGACACTGGAATGTATTATTGTGCGAGAGACACATAGATATAAAGTAATGAGGAGATCCTACAAAATCCAGCTGTCTGTATAAAAGGGAAATAGAAAACCACAAGAGGAAGAGTGTTAGTAAATAAATAAAAGTTAAAGGGGTTTTCCAATCCTTTTTTTTTTTTTTTAAATCAATGCTATGTTCCTCTATTAATATATTAGTGCACTCTGACTAGCTTTTTCTTGATAATAAATGGTTTTAGTAACATTACTCCCTATTGTTTACCTTTAGAGGTTTGTTTTGCTCAGTAAGTTCAGTCCTCTTCTCTTCCTGTGTTTCTCCTCCCTGCATGCACTGCTCTAGTCCCACCATGCAATGTGCATGCAGCAGTGCACTTGCTCCGCCTACTACACCCAGCTCTACTAACTTCTGCAATCTCAGTCTTCATTTTGGTGCTCTCATTCTATTACTGATAGCACAAGCTGAAATCACTGGATATCTGCGTTTTTAACCTCTTAACGCCGAAGGGCGGATATATCAGTCCTCTGCAGCTGCTAGTTCGCGCAGGAGGAGGGATATATCCGTCCTGTGATGGCGCGGGTACTGCCAGTGTACCCACACGATCAGCGGCAGGAGCACGGCTGTTATACACAGCCTGGCTCCTGCTGCAACTGCCGGAATCGAAGCGCGCTCCGATTCTGGCAGTTTAACCCATTAAATGCCGCTGTCAATAGTGACAGCGGCATCTAATGTGTTTGACAGAGGGAGGGAGCTCCCTCTGTTTTATACTGACAGGCAATAATGCTTTGGTATACGAAGTATACCAAAGCATTATATATGCGATCGGCACATCGCATAGTGAAGTCCCATGGTGGGACTAAAAAAAAAATGTCAATCCGTTAAATAAAGTTGGTTAAAAAAAAATAAAAAAATTACAGTGAAAATCAAATAAAACTACTTTTTTTGCCCAAAAAGTGGTTTTTTTAAAGTAAAAGTGTCAAAACAAATCACACATACACATATATGGTATCCCCGCGATCGTAACCACTTGAACAATAAAATTAACACATTAATTAAACCACTGGATGAACGGCGTCCAAAAAAACAACTGCAAAATTCGCTCTTTTCTCCCATTCCCACCATAAAAAATTAAATAAAAATTAATCTAAGTCCTATGTACCCCAAAATAGTACTAATGAAAACTACACATTGTCCCGCAAAAATCAAGCCCACGTACGGCCACATAGACGGAAAAATAAAACCGTTACGGCTCTTGGAATGCGGCGATGCAAAAACAAGTAATTTTTTTCTAAAAGGGTTTTTATTGTGCAAACGTAGAAAAACATATAAAACCCTTATATATTTGGTATCCCCGTAACCGTGCCGAGCCATAGAATAAAGTTAACATGTTATGTACGCTGCATAGTAAACGGCGTAAATTTATAACGTGAAAATCAATGCTGGAATAGCTGCTTATTTTCAATTCTCTCCTAAAATAAAGTTAATAAAAGTTAATCAATATATTAAAAGCATCTAAAAATGGTGGAATTACAAAATAAAACTCGTCCCGCAAAAAACAAGCCCTTATACGGCTATGTCGACGGAATAAAAAAAAAGTTACGACTCTTGGAATGTGACCGTGAAAAAAACAAAAATAATCCTTGGTCATTAACGTGCAAAATGGCCCGGTCATTAAGGGGTTAAACGGTTTGAAGAGGTCTTCTGGTACCAAAACAGTGGAAACCCCCAAAAGGTGCCCCCATTTTGGAAACTAGACCCCTTGAGGAATTCATTGTAGTTTTCTTGGGGTGCATGCGGCTTTTTGATCAGTTTTTATTCTATTTTTAAGTGGCGTGGTGACTAAAAAACAGCAATTGTACGATTGTTTTTTTATTCTATTTTTGTTACAGCGTTCACCGTGCGCTATAAATGACATATTCACTTTATTCTGCGGGGCGATACGATTAGGGCTCATTTACACGAGCGTGTTATACATCCGTGCAACGCGCGTCGCAGGGACCTATGTTAGTCTATGGGGCCGTGCAGCCAGGTGGGCGTGATTTTCACGCAGCGTATGTCCGCTGCGTGAAACGCACGACGTCCTATATTTGTGCGCTGTTCGCACATCACGCACCCATTGAAGTCAATGGGTGTGTGAAAACCACGCATGTCGCACGGAAGCAATTCCGTGGGACGCGCGTGATTCGCGCAACAGCACTGTAAAGGATGAATGAAAACAGAAAAGCACCACGTTCTTTTCTGTTTACAAACATCCAAACGGAGTGTC
The DNA here is from genome assembly GCF_050947455.1 of Rhinoderma darwinii. Lineage (NCBI taxonomy): Eukaryota > Metazoa > Chordata > Amphibia > Anura > Rhinodermatidae > Rhinoderma > Rhinoderma darwinii. The sequence continues at coordinate 409,803,640 of NC_134687.1, read as the reverse complement.
ATAATGATGGCGGCTGCGCGAAAACCAGGCAGCCGCGCATCATAAAGGGCTGACACACGGAGCTGTTAATTGCCTTTTGCGCACGCAAAACGCAGCGCTTTTTGCTTGCACAAAATGCACACGCTCGTGTAAACTCGGCCTTACGGTGATACCAGATGTTTATAGTTCTTTTATGTCTTATGGCGTTTGCACAATAAAATACGTTTTGTAAAAAATCATTCACTTTTTATGTTACCTTATTCTAAGAGCAAGAACTTTATTATTTTTCCATCAATAAAGCAGTGCGAGGACTTATTTTTTGCGTAACGAACTGTAGTTTCGATCAGGACCATTTTTCGGTACATGCGACTTTTTGATCCCTTTTTATTCCATTTTTTGGGAGGTGAAGTGACCAAACAATTGTGATTCTGGTACGGTTTATTATTATTTTCTTTTACGGCGTTCACCGTGTGGGATAAATAACAAAATAATTTTGTAGTTCAGGCCGTTACGGACGCGGCGATACCAATTATGTATATTTTATTTATTTATATATTTTTATTAATAAAAAAGGACTGATAAGGGAAAAAAAGGGGATTTTTTTTAACTTTTATTTTCTTATTTTTACACATATTTTTTTTACTTTATTACTTTGTCCCACAAGGAGACTTGAGGGCAGGAGGCCCTGATCGCTATTCTAATACTCTGCACTACATGCGTAGTGCAGTGTATTAGAACTGTCAGCTATTCACTGACAGCAAGCATAGTGGGTCCTGACTTTGTCAGGACCCATTAGGCTTCCGTCGATGGCATTGCCGGACACAATTGTTTGGTGTCAGGTTGCCATAGTAACCATCGCCGGCCGCTATCGTGTAGCAGGCCGGCGATGGTAACTTAACCCCTAAAAAGCCGCAATCTCTATTGAACGCGGCTTTTAAGGGGTTAGACAGCGGGGACACAGCGATCGGTCCCCGCTGTAGGAGCTGCGGCAGCTGCTGTACGAGACAGCAGCTGTCACAGCTCCTGCACCTGTCGGGAAGACGGCCGAAACGGCCGTTATTCCCGCAGCTTCGTATTCCGTCGGTAATTTATAAGGGGTTATAATTTCACAGAGCATGCGCGGTGGAGTGTGTTAACCACGCATGCTCTGAGATAAAGAAGCACGTGGTACGGTTACGTCATTTGTGACGTAACCGTACAGTGTGAAAGCCGGAAACCGGAAGCAAGGCAGAAGACTAAATGGACGGGTCTGCACAGGAAGTGCAGATTTTGCTTCACTAAGGGGGCGGTGACGGAGGAGGATATACGACGCTACAGCCATCTGATGAAACGTAAGTACATTGTAAAGTTATATCATTTTCATTGTTTTATTTAAATAAATGTAATTTTTTAGTTCCGGAATACCCCTTTAAAGTGTGACAAAGCATTCAATGTGGACTTTCATTTGAGATTCCTGTCATATAATGAACCAGTATTTATTCTATTCATACATAACAACTGAAGTAAAAAATCTCAAATATCTTACACTGATAAGGGCTTACAATACAGCGGTCGTAACAAATAAATATACTCCATAGCTACTACAATATTGCATTGGGTAACAGGCTTCAGTATCAATGTGGCAAATAAGGTTTAACCAGGGAACGAATACGGACAGCAAAGGGGTCCCTGTGCAAGAAGTGTGTCTTGGCCCCGTGCCATCAATGGCAAAAAAGCTAGAGAAAGATACATATAAACATACACATACTGTACATGCTGTACACTAGCCACACACATCGGAACATGCTGAAGTGAAGCCACTTACACATTGCACACGTGCCACACATAACCCACTCACGTTTAGGACACATGGCACACATACACCAATCATACATGGGACACATGATGCACACTAACCAATCACACATAGGACACATGCTGCGCACACACATAGGATACATGCCCCTGCTAAGATTACATATAACGCCTGTAAGTTTAATGGGTACTGTAGGGAGAGAAGACTTTATTTCCTAAAAAGGCTCTATAAAGATTGCCCCCTCCCTCACACATGATCTATTAAAAAGCCCCCCACACATGTTATTTCTATAGAAGCACCCTCCCCCACAAAATAAACTATAAAGAAGCCACACACATGCCATTTATGTTGAGTCCCCCTGACCCCCCAAAAAACTTTTCCTTATAGAAATCATTTACAGCAAGGTCCCCTTGCCCACACACTTGATTTATAAATAAGCCCCTCTACCCCACAAAATAAACTAAGAAGGAGTCCCACTCAAAACTTTACAGTTCCTTCCCACAGCACATAAACATAAATTAAATCAGCTGTTCTTACTGCTGAGGAGTCTTCATTGGGACAGCACCAGGAGAGCCGTGTGTTAATTGAAAGTTCCTCCCCTCCAGTCTTTTCTGCTTCCTACCTGCAGGCTTGGTTGTCGGGCCACAGCTCCTGTGATGTTTCAATAACAGCAAGAGGCAGCATCACTGTGTGATGGACCCATCAACTAGACAAAATAATTGTCTCCCCAAAACATAGCCCAATTAGCCCCACTTTTCTTCGGGCCCATGTGCAGCTGAACCAGCTTCACAGGTGTTGTGTCCGCCCCTGGGTTTAACACTGATAACACCAAGGTTATCCACATGGGAAGGGAAACTACATGCTGAGATTACGTGCTAAATTGGAAAACACTGGGTATAACTGACATGTTGAAGGACTTAGGAATTTTAGTTAACAGTAAATTTAACTGTAGAAACCAGTGCCAGGCAGCTACTGGGGTGCATCATGGGGTGCATTAAAAGGGCCATAGACAGTGGCGGATTAAGTAGACCATAGGCCATGGGCTGTTCCACAAGCTTGGGCCCCCCCCCTCTCTACCACCAACCCGGCCGCGCCGTGTCTATAGTGAACACCACCTTTCTGTGTGAGCATTGACAAATGAGTGTTACGATTCCCCTTATCAAAGGGCTGTGTTCTACATACTGACAATCTCCAACCATCGTTGACTGTATCACAATGTGTATCACACATCCTCTTGACAATGGGAATGGTAACACGCATTTGTCTATTATTCCTGGGTACACAAAGACTTTTCATAGAATACAATATAGACTTAAACTATGTTCACTATACACACACCACACACTATATAAACTTACATTATACACACCACACACTATATAGACTTACATTATACACACTGTATACACACCACACACTATATAGACTTACATTATGCTCACACCCCTCACTATATAGACTTACATTATGTTCACTAGACACACACTATATAGACTTATATTATACACACAATAAACACACCACACACTTTATAGACTTACATTATACACACTATATAGACTTACATTATACACACTATAAACACTATACACACCACACTATATAGACTTACATTATACACACAGCACACACTATATAGACTTACACTATATACACTATACACACTGTGATAACCCAGTCTTTGGGGGATGTAATATTCTTAATTTTCAGGTTGTGAATCAATATCCCATGCCATCTATAAAAGGGAGAGGTGTCATGAGTTATGTTTTAAAACCCAAGCTTCAGTTAAATCTCCCTGACTGTGGGGGATAATCAGGATGTCCCTTCCCAGAGACATAATCAAATTTGTTTGCATGTCAGACCACAGAAGATGCGACCACATTGCAGTTCTGTCCACCTTCAAGCTGTTCTCCTCAGCGGGATCTCTAACCTATCAAATACTTAAGAGGTCTGTTATTCTTTTCTTTATTTACTTTTATTTTGTAACTGCTTTGCTTATATGTATGTCGTTTTTATTACATCACCTTTGTAACCTTTTTTGCAAGCACTGTACTTTCGTACATTAAACCTTAAAATTAATAATTTTGTTCCTTGCTGCTCTAAACCTACTCACAACCTCGAAGAGGAAAAGCATAACCTGTTGAATGCTATCTAGATTGTGTGTGCCTATGTGAACATGTGCGTTACCAGGAGGAGGCTCTTGTCGGTCCTGCTCTCTCTCCTTTATATATTATGTATATGTGAGTTCTCTCATTATATATCCATACCCCATGATATAGCCCTGTATGCAAATAACAGATTACACTACATCAGTATAAAAGGACATGGAGAATATTACGACACAATAATCTGACTCATTACTGATCTTACAGACATGACTGTTCTTATACTCTTCTTATTATCTCCAATATGTAAGATATAAAGTTAGAAACACACATTTCTATAATTATTACATGTATATGACCATTCTAGTCTAATATGTTCTCTGTATTACAGGTGTCTTCTCTCAGACAATCCGGGAGTCAGGTCCAGGACTTGTGACACCTTCACAGCAGATGAAACTGACCTGTACGGTCTCTGGGTTTGAGTTCCTGGGAAAGGACTGGAATGGATTGCAGCAATATGGAGTGGTGGTAGCACTTATTATACTGATTCACTGAAGAGCAGAACCACAATCACAAAAGACACCTCCAAGAAGGAGGTCTATCTCCAGATGAATAACATGGAGACTGCAGACACTGGAATGTATTACTGTACAAGACACACACATAGATATAAAGTAATGAGGAGATCATACAAAATCCAGCTGTGAGGAAGAGTGTTACTAAATAAATAATGAAAAGTAAAAAGGTGACATATTATTCACAATCGACTTTATCAGCTGAGTTTCCTGTCATATAATGAGGATAAGCAGTAATATTATAGTAGGTTTGGTTAATAGGAACAAAAAGCCTTTGAATAAAAAAAACTGAATTGTAAAATGTCCTACTCATCTCTGTCGTGTTTTTTATTTTATTTTAACATCTCAAAGTTAAAAACTCAATAGCCATATTTTCAGTGGACTTTTAAGTGAAGTAATGCTTCCTTGAAATTGAATCTTTTGTCATAAAATTGTCTTTTGCCTAAATTAAATTTTATGTTACACATATTGTTTGTTTATCCCTTTAAAACGTACCTAACTTTTCAGGTGACTTTCAGAATAAGCTGTATAGAGAATATACGGCTCTCAGAACTATGTAGGATTCCACTCCGTAATAATGTAAATCACGCCACTCAAGAGCGTCAAGTTTTACATTTACATTTTTTTAACCCCTTAGTGACCAGCCCATTTTAGGCCCTAATGACCAAGCTATTTTATTCGTTTTTCTATAGTCGCATTCAAAGAGCTATAACGCTTTTATTTTTTCATCTACATAGCTGTATGAGGACTTGTTTTTTGCGGGATTAGTTGTGCTTTTTAATAGCACCATTTTTGGGTACATATAATTTTTATATTAACTTTTCTTAACCCTTTTGGGGGGGATTATAAAAAAAAACTGAAATTCCGCCATTGTTCTATGCGTTTTTAAATTGACGCCGTTCACTATGCGACGTAAATAACATGTTACCTTTATTCTATGGGTCGGTACGATTACGGCGATACCACATATGTAGAGTTTTTTTTATGTTTTACGACTTTTGCACAATAAAAACACTTTTGAACTAAAATTATTTGTTTTTGCATCGTCGCTTTCCAAGAGCCGTAATTTTTTTATTTTTCCATCAATGTAGTGATTTTTTGGGCTTGTTTTCTGCGGGACAAGACGTAGTTTTGAATGGTACTGTTTTGTGGTGCATGGGACTTATTGATTCATTTTTATTATGACTTTCTTGGGGGGCAATGGAAAAAAATTGCAATTTCGCCATGGTTTTTTGCGTTTTTTTTTTACGGTGTTCACTTTGCGGTTTAAATTACATATTAACTTTATTAATGGAGTCATTACGGTCGCGGCGATACCACATATGTGTACATTTTTTTTTTTTTTTACACTTTTACTAAATAAAACCACTTTTTATGGAAAAAAATGGATTTATTTTTTTATTGTACTTTTTATTAATAATCTTTATTTCACATTTATTATTTATTTCACTAGTCCCACTAGGGGACTTTACTGTGCGATGTTCCGATCGCGGCTATAATGCTCTGGTATACCAGAGCATTATTGCCTGTCAGTGTAAATCTGACAGGCAATCTGTTAGGACGTGCCTCCGGCGCGTCCTAACAGGAATATGTCCAGGGCAGACCTGGGGGCTTTTATCAAGCCCCCGGCTGCCATGACACCCCATCGGAGACCCGCAATTTCATTCGCGGGCCGCCGATGGGTGACAGAGGGAGCGCACTCCCTCTGTAAACAAAGTTAAATGCCGCGGCCGCTATTGACGGCGGCATTTAACGGGTCATCAGACAGCAGAGCCCCGGCTCCTGCCTGCACGGGAGACCCGTGCAGGACCTAGACTAGGCTGACGTGAAAAGGCGTCAGCCTAGCCTAAAGCCCATTAGTGACCGACGTAAAAAGGCGTATTAGTGGTCACTAAGGGGTTAAAATAAGCTGTCATATGTGTGTGTGTGTGTGTAATGAGAAATAACACTATTTCTGGCCATTATATGACATCTCTGCAGGCTCTATCTCTAATTCACAGTTGTCTCTGAGCTAGTGGTAGAGCTTAACTGTTATCATGTGTCCCATACTCAGCACACATAGAGATAGGAGAGCAGGATTAATCTATTCTAACTATCAGATATACAGAAGCTGCAGCAGCATGGAGGAGATTGTACAGCAGTAATGAGCAGTGTAGCTGAGAATCCAGCACTGGGATGAGATAGAAATCAATCCAGCAGTCCACATCTCCTCTCTCTCTCTCTGGTCCCTCATACTGCTCCTCCACCCCTCTTTATAGACTTATATGGGCAGCGGGTCTGTTTCTCTCTCTTCCTGCTTCTTCCATCTGCTACCCTTTCCACTCTCCATAGACTTCTATGGGCAGCATGTCTGTCTGTCTCTCTGCTCCTTGTCCCGCCTCCTGCTCACCCCTCTACTTTTCATAGACATTTTTGGTCAGCATCTGTGTCTCTCTCTCTCACTATTCTTGCTTTCGCCTCCCCTCTTTATAGACTTCTATGGACAATGTATTTGTGTCTTTTTCTCAGTTTCTACTCCTGTTCTCCAATCCCCTCTCCATAGACATCTATGGGTAGAATGTAAAGAAACACACCTACTTCCGGCAGTCTATCTCTTTTGCTCTGTAACTAGAGACGGATTCTGCTTGACAACAAGTGGAAACAAGGGTAGACAGCAGATTACAAAAAAGGAGACACCTAGTGGCAGTAACTTCACACATAATTTGCATGGATTAAACAAAATTTATAAAAAAAACACTTGTTTTTTATTGGATTTAAAAAAGTTATGCCTACAACCTTAATGAAATAGTTGCATAGTGATTGACCCAACATTAAGGAAGTATGCAAAGCAGAAGTAACAAATAACAAACCATGGTGACATCGTAACAAAAATTAAGTGCAACTGAATGCTAAATTACATGAATTCCGTTTGAAGAACAAAGGTATTGTTAGGTTATTCAACAACATTTACTGTATATTAACAATTGTTCTGAACAGAGGCTTTATTTTATTTACAATGTAACCAAATATCCCAGTTTTGGAGAAATTGTGGAATTCTGTCTAGACCAAGAGCAATAGTCTTTTCAGAGGTGCAATTGACATGAATTAAATTAAGCTAATAATTTCAGCCAATGTGGGAGCATCTGGGTTTTTTCCTGAATTTTGCTATTTTTAAATCTGGTGGCTGTTTGCGTATGGAAGTTAAGTGTTCTAAAGTGATGAGGAAATTACTCGAAGTCAATAGATAACAGACATTGCAAAAGGGACAAAGTAATATTGGTTCCACAAATGATCGATAATAAGCATCCAACAGCTTTCCTCAATCAGTTCGCATCATCACATTCCCACCATATGGGATTCATACCTACTCCGTCTCTCGAACATCTCCAAAATTTGGTCCAAGCAAATGTTATGTCTTAGTCCTTATTGAGGGGAGGACTGAAATGTTCTTTGGTGATCCAATATTATAATGCTTATATTTTTGATCAAATAAGGCAGTTGTAGTCAGATGACTCCACAAAAATTTGGGTTAATAAAGGAAAACTCATTCACAATGTCAGGCATTTCGAAAGCAATTTTATAGTTACAAATCTACTCAAATTATCCACACCCATGGTCTCATGATTATATATATATATATATATATATATATATATATATATATATATATATAAAGACAAAAAATAGGCAGCACTTCTGCCTGTTTACACTGTTTATGGGACAATAAAAGTACCCTCTTTTTAAAATGAAAAAAATAAATAAAAAAAGGGAGTGCTGCCTATTTTTTGTCTTATATACCATTGGGATTGTGGTCTTATCCCGTTGGCTTGCACCCACAGCATACCGGTGCGGCTAGATCCATTTGTTTTTCTGTATGTATATATATATATACACACACACACACACACACACACACATATATATATATTATATATATATATATATATATATATATATTGTGACATCTTGGGGACCACTTAGCTCACAGGATCGCCATCTCCAGGGTGAGATGGTTGGCACACATATAAAGTTCATTCCAACTCATTGAATAAAAATGTAACCCCTTAACGCTCAGCGACGTAATATTCCGTCGCACTGACCATCCCGTTCGCCCTCAGCGACGGAATATTACGTTGTGGGAGTAACGGCCATTTTGGCTGTCTTCCCAACACATGCAGGAGCTGTGACAGCTGCTGTCTCGTACAGCAGTTGCCGCAGCTCCTATAGCGGGGACCGATCGCTGTGCCCCGCTGATTAACCCCTTAAAAGCCGCGTTCAATACAGAACTCAGCATTTTAGGGCTTAAGCTACCATCGCCGGCCTGCTACACGATAGGTGTCCGGTTGCCATAGTCACCATCGCCGGCCGCTAACAATGGCGTCCGGCTATGCCATCGATGGAAGCCTAGTGGGTCCTAGGACCCACTATGCTTGCTGTCAGTGAATAGCTGACAGCTCTAATACACTGCACTACGCATGTAGTGCAGTGTATTAGAATAGTGATCAGGGCCTCCTGTCTTCAAGTCCCCTAGTGGGACAAAGTAATAAAGTAAGAAAAAAGATGTGTAAAAATAAGAAAATATTTTTTTTTAAAAGTAATAAAAGTAAAAATCCCCCTTTTTCCCTGATCAGTCCTTTATTATTAATAAAAATATATAAAACAAACAAATAAACTTTACATAATTAGTATTGGCGCGTCCGTAACGGCCTGAACTACAAAATTATTTTATTATTTATCCCGCGCGGTGAACGCCGTAAAAGAAAATAATAAACCGTACCAGAATAACAATTGTTTGGTCACTTCACCTCCCAAAAAATGGTCTAAAAAGAGATCAAAAAGTCGCATGTACCTAAAAATGGTCCTGATCGAAATTACAGTTCGTTACGCAAAAAATAAGTCCTCGCACGGCTTTATTGATGAAAAAATAAAAAAAGTTATGGCTCTTAGAATAAGGTAACACAAAAAGTAAATGATTTTTTACAAAAAGTATTTTATTGTGCAAACGCCATAAGACATAAAAAAACTATAAACATCTGGTATCGCCGTAATCGTATCGCCCCGCAGAATAAAGTGAATGTGTCATTTATACCGCACGGTGAACGCTGTAAAAAAAATAGAATAAAAAACAATAGTAGAATTGCTGTTTTTTAGTCACCACGCCTCTTAAAAATAGAATAAAAACTGATCAAAAAGTCGCATGCACCCCATGAAAACTACTCAAGGGGTGTAGTTTCCAAAATGGGGTCACTTTTGGGGGGTTTCCACTGTTTTGGCACCATAAGACCTCTTCAAACCGGACATGGTGCCTAATAAAAGGAGGCCTCAAAATCCAATAGGTGCTCCTTTGCTTCGGAGGCCGGTGCTTCAGTCCATTACCGCACTAGGGCCACATGTGGGATATTTCTCAAAACTGCAGAATCTGGGCAATAAATATTAAGTTGCATTTCTCTGGTAAAACCTTCTGTGTTATAGGAAAAAAATTGTATAAAAAGGATTTTCTGACAAAAAAAATATGTAAATTTCACCTCTACTTTGCTCTAAATTCCAGTGAAACACCTAAAGGGTTCATAAACTTTCTAAATGCTATTGTGAATACTTTGAGGGGTCTAGTTTCTAAAATTCAGTTTTTGATAGGGGTTTCTAATATATAGGCCCCTCAAAGCAGCTTCAGAACTGAACAGGAACCTAAAAAAATAAATAAATTAGGCAATACTTCGCTTCTTACATTATACTGATAATGAGCCGTGCCCACCCTGAGATGACCCCAGTTTTGATCATTTGTATAAGCAGAGACCCCTATTAGACAGTTTCAGTGCCCGGTTTTCACAAGCATTCACCCCCGAGAATTGTGTTTCTATTGATGAGTCCTTGGTACATTTTAAAGGGATGCTTCAATTCCGCCAGTACCTGCCGGGCAAGCTATGGTGTGAAGATGTATAAGCTGTGTGAGAGTGCATCAGGGTATACCTACAAATTTAGGATATATGAAGGAAAGGACACCAGTATTAAGCCCCCAGAATGCCCCCCCTTACTGGGAGTTAATGCAAAAATTGTTTGGGATTTGGTGCACCCACTGCTGGACCTGGGTTACCACCTCTACCTGGATAATTTTTAAACCAGCTTCCCACTCTTCAAGTGCCTCGCTTCCAGAAGTACTGCGGCATGCGGCACTGCTAGAAGAAATCTGAGAGGCCTCCCTAAGACTCTGCTTGGGCAAACCCAGAAGGGGTGAGAGCAGGGCACAATCCAGCAGCAACATATTGTGTGTCAAGTACAAGACAAGAGAGATATCCTTGTATTGACAACAATACATGCCGACACCAGTACCCATGTACCTTTACGAGGTACCAGTACAGAGACCCCCAAACCAGACTGCATCCTGGACTACAATAGGTACATGTGAGGGGTGGACTTTTTCAGATCAAGCCCTGAAGCCCTACAGCGCCATGCGGTGTGGCATAAGAAGCTGGCCGTGCACATCATACAGATGGCATTATACAATGCGTACGTGCTACGTCGATGTACATGCCAGAGGGGAACTTTCCTGGAATTTCATGAAGTGGTTATCAAGAAACTAATTTTTAGGGACCAGGAAGGGGGGGGGGCTCCCAGTACTTCTGGAAGCGAGGCCACACGCATTGCACCAGGGCAACACTTTCCAGGAGAAGTTCCCCAAACTGGCAGAAGAGAAAAAGTCAAAAGAGGTGCCTGTGATTATGTAATGTCAGGATAGAGAGACAGACAGGTGAGCCCTAATCTACCCGCCACTCAGTCCCTGCCTACTTGCACAGCCCGTCCTAGGCGACAGCGTACAACTGGGCGACGGTCTCTACGCTCAATATGTGCATGACAGACAAACAAGACAAGGGAACACAAAAGCAAAGGAATGTGGGGCAGTTGCCCACGGCAACACCGTGAGCAACAGAGTAGTGGACGAGCCGAGTCAAACCAGGAGTGTACGTGGTAACAAATGCAGAGCAGGAGAATAGTCAGTCAAGCCAGGGTCAATATGAATCAGAAATTAATAGAAACAGCAGGAACAACAGAGCCAAGAAACGGAAGAATCACAGGCAAAGGACAAGCAGCAAATTAAGGTATAAGTGGACCAAGGGCGGGAGCTAGAACCGTCTGGCCATGCTGCTCATAGGCTCTCCCACTCCTCAGCCTACCAGCCTGAGTGGTAGCAGATAGAGTCACTCTAGCAGACCTAGGAACAGATGCAGGCTGATTAACCACGGGCGTCGACACAGAAGCTGTGTCAGGCAAATCCTTCACACAAAGTCTGCTATAAGAGGGGATAAGGGAGGACACAATATATCAATGTGACACGTGTCCCGAAAAACTAAGGCTCTGTATGAAAGAGTGTTTTAAAATGTATCATACATCCCTTGATTTTTAATCTACCCCAGTTTTACTTACCCTGATGCACTCCGTACAGCTTATCCCCCTCATCTTTACCTTCTGAGCCCTGCTGTGTGCCCAGGTAGCTGATAACAGCCACATGTAGGGTATTGCCATACCCGTGAGAACCCGAGTTACAGTTTATGGGGAGTATGTCTCCGGTCAAAATGCTCACTACACCTCTAGATGAATGCCATAAGGGGTGTCGTTTTAAAACAGGGTCACTTCTCGGGGGTTTCAACTGTACTGGTACCTCAGGGGCTTCTGCATACATGACTTCGCACCAGAAAATCCCCAGTAGGCCAAATGGTGGTCCTTTCCTTCTGAGCCCTCCCATGGGCCCAAATGGCAGTTTATCACCACAAATGGGGTAATGCTGCACTCAGGACAAATTGGGCAACAAAATGGGGTATTTTGTTCCCTGTGAAAATAAGACATTTTGATCAAAAATGACATCTTATTGGAAAAAATTAAATTTTTTTAAATTTCACAGCCCAATTCAAATACGTGCTGTGAAAAAACTGTGGCGTCACAATGGTAACAACAACCATAAATCAATTCCTTGAGGGGTGTAGTTTCCAAAATGGGGTCACTTCTAGTGGGTTTCCATTGCTTTGATACCTCTGGGGCTCTGCAAATGCGACATGGCACCCGAAAACCAATCCAGCAAAATCTGAACTCCAAAAAACAAATAGCGCTCCTTTCCTTCTGAGCCCTCCTATGGGCCCAAACTGCAGTTTATCACCACAAATGGGATATTGCTGCACTCAGGACAAATTGGGCAACAAAATGGAGTATTTTATTTCTTGTGAAAATAGGAAATTTTGAGCTAAAACTACATATTATTGGAACAAATTATTATTTTTTTTAATTCCCAGCCCAATTCAAATACGTTCTGTGAAGAAACTATGGGATCTAAATGGTCACATTACCCATAAATGAATTCCTTGAGGGGTGTAGTTTCCAAAATGGGGTCATTTATGGTGGGTCTCCATTGCTTTGATACCTCTGGGGCTCTGCAAATGCGACATGGCACCCGAAAACCAATCCAGCAAAATCTTCACTCCAAAGAACACACAGTGCTCCTTCCCTTCTGCGGCCTCCCATGGGCCTAAACAGCAGTTTATTGCCACAAATGGGGTATTGCTGCTCTCAAAAGAAATTGGGCAACAAAATGGGGTATTTTGTTCCCTAAGAAAATAAGAATTTTTGATGAAAAATTACATTTTACTGGAAAAAATTACATTTTTTAAATTTCACAGCCCAATTCAAATACGTGCCGTGTAAAAACTATGGGGTCAAAATGGTAAAAACAACCATAAATTAATTCCTTGAGGGGTGTAGTTTCCAAAATGAGGTCACTTTTGGGGGATTTCTATGGTTTTGTCCCCTCAACACCTCTTCAAACCTGGCATGCTGCCTAAAATATATTCTAATAAAAAAAAAGAGGCCTCAAAATGCACTAGGTGCTTCTTTGCTTCTGGGGCTTGTGTTTTAGTCCACGAGCGGACTAGAAACACATGTAGGACATTTCTAAAAACGGAAGAATCTGGACAATACATATTTAGTAGTGTTTCTCTGGTAAAACCTTCTTTGTTACAGAAAAAAATTAATACAATTGAAATTTAGCAAGAAAAATTAAATTTGCAAATTTCACCTCCACTTTGCTTTAATTCCTGTGAAATGCCTAAACGGTTAAATAAACTTTATAAATGCTGTTTTGAATACTTTGAGGGGTCTAGTTTTCAAAATGGGGTGTTTTATGGTGGTTTCTAATACATAGGCCCCTCAAAGCCACTTCGGAACCGAACAGGTACCTTAAAAAAAAGGCTTTTTAAATTTTCTTAAAAATATGAGAAATTGCTGCTTATGTTCTAAGCCTTGTAACGTCCAAGAAAAATAAAAAAATGTTCAAAAAACGATGCCAGTCTAAAGTAGACATATGGGCAATGTGAACTAGTAACTATTTTGGGTGGTATATCCATCTGTTTTACAAGCAGATGCATTTAAATTCTGAAAAATGCTATTTTTTATACATTTTCTCTAAATTTTGCAATATTTCACCAATAAACACTGAATATATCATCCAAATTTCACCACTAACATAAACCCCAATGTCTCACGAGAAAAGATTCTCAGAATCGCTTGGATAGGTTTAAGCATTCCGACGTTATTACCACATAAAGTGAAATATGTCAGATTTGAAAAATGGGCTCTGAGCCTTAAGGCCCGAACTAGGCTGCGTCCTTAAGGGGTTAAACCAGGCGCAGCTAGCTTTATTGTCGTCACCACAGCAAGCAGTGTTACAACAAAAAAACATACAAAATAAACCCTAGGCCATCCAGCCTCTAACTAATACATTCAGTGTCCCTCACTACGAGACACTGAGCCTTGTGCCCAGCACCTCAAAACATTCACAGCTTTACCTTACACGGTGGTGACTCTCACAGGTTAGGATGCCTGTCTTCCCCAGACTGAGAGCCCTGTGTGAACAGCACAGACCTCAATTAAAGAGCTGCCTCAGGTGAAGCCTAACTAGGCTCATCAGACAGCCCAAGACACGGACTGTCTGTATGGAGAGGAAGCCCACCCTTCTCCTTCACACTCCAGCAAACCAGGCCCTATTCCGGGCTTTACGCCCAAGCAACAGCAGAGAAAACCCTCCCTGCTGTACATGTTCCCTGGCTGCTTAAAACCGGACAGTTTCTGCACTGTCCAGTAGCTGCACTGCTACAATATATATATATATATATATATATATACACATACATACATATACAGTGAAGGAAATAAGTATTTGATCCCTTGCTGATCTTGTAAGTTTGCCCACTGTCAAAGTCATGAACAGTCTAGAATTTTTAGGCTAGGTTAATTTTACCAGTGAGAGATAGATTATAGAAAGAAAAAAAAAAGAAAATCACATAGTCAAAATTATATATATTTATTTGTATCGTGCACAGAGGAATAAGTATTTGATCCCCTACCAACCATTAAGAGTTCAGCCTCCTCCAGACCAGTTACACGCTCCAAATCAACTTGGTGCCTGCATTAAAGACAGCTGTCTTAAATGGTCACCTGTATAAAAGACTCCTGTCCACAGACTCAATTAATCAGTCTGACTCTAACCTCTACAACATGGGCAAGACCAAAGAGCTTTCTAAGGATGTCAGGGACAAGATCATAGACCTGCACAAGGCTGGAATGGGCTAAAAAACCATAAGTAAGATGCTGGGTGAGAAGGAGACAACTGTTGGTGCAATAGTAAGAAAATGGAAGACATACAAAATGACTCTCAATCGACATCGATCTGGGGCTCCATGAAAAATCTCACCTCGTGGGGTATCCTTGATCCTGAGGAAGGTGAGAGCTCAGCCGAAAACTACACGGGGGGAACTTGTTAATGATCTCAAGGCAGCTGGGACCACAGTCACCAAGAAAACCATTGGTAACACATTACGCCGTAATGGATTAAAATCCTGCAGTGCCCGCAAGGTCCCCCTGCTCAAGAAGGCACATGTACAGGCCCATCTGAAGTTTGCAAATGAACATCTGGATGATTCTGAGAGTAATTGGGAGAAGGTGCTGTGGTCAGATGAGACCAAAATTTAGCTCTTTGGCATTAACTCAACTCGCCGTGTTTGGAGGAAGAGAAATGCTGCCTATGACCCAAACAACACCGTCCCCACTGTCAAGCATGGAGGTGGAAACATTATGTTTTGGGGGTGTTTCTCTGCTAAGGGCACAGGACTACTTCACCGCGTCAATGGGAGAATGGATGGAGCCATGTACCGTCAAATCCTGAGTGACAACCTCCTTCCCTCCACCAGGACATTAAAAATGGCTAGTGGCTGGGTCTTCCAGCACAACAATGTCAAGGCAACAAAGGAGTGGCTCAAAAAGAAGCACATTAAGGTCATGGAGTGGCCTAGACAGTCTCCAGACTTTAATCCCATCGAAAACTTATGGAGGGAGCTGAAGATCCGAGTTGCCAAGCGACAGCCTCAAAATCTTAATGATTTACAGATGATCTGCAAGGAGGAGTGGGCCAAAATTCCATCTAACATGTGTGCAAACCTCATCATTAACTACAAAAAACGTCTGACTGCTGTGCTTGCCAACAAGGGTTTTGCCACCAAGTATTAAGTCTTGTTTGCCAAAGGGATCAAATACTTATTTCTCTGTGCACAATGCAAATAAATATATATAATTTTGACAATGTGATTTTCAGTTTTTTTTTTTTATATAATCTATCTCTCACTGGTAAAATTAACCTAGCCTAAAAATTCTAGACTGTTCATGTCTTTGACAGTGGGCAAACGTACAAAATCAGCAAAGGATCAAATACTTATTTCCTTCACTGTATATATATATATATATATATATATATACAGTGTATATATATATATATATATTGTGACAACTTGGGGACCACTTAGCTCATGGGATCGCCATCTCCCGGGTGAGATGGTTGACACACATAGAAAGTTCGCTCCAAAAAGGTTTAAACCAGCCGCAGCTAGCTTTATTGTCTTCACAACAGCAGTCAGTGGTACAACAATAAACATACAAAGTAAACCCTAGGCCGTCCAGCCTCTAACTAACACATTCAGTGTCCCTCACTATGTGACACTGAGCCTTGTGCCCAGCACCTCAAAACCTTCAGTTTTACCTCACACGGTGGTGACTCTCACAGGCTAGCATGCCTGTCTTCCCCAGACTGAGAGCCCTGTGTGGACAGCACACACCTGATATAAAGAGCCGTCTCAGGTGGAGAATAACTAGGCTCATCAGACAGCCTAAGCACCAGCAGAGAAAACCCTCTCTGCTGTACATGCTCCCTGGTTGCTTAAAACCTGAGTTTGTGCCCTGTCCAGTAGCTGCACTGCTACATATCCCCCCCCCTTTGATAAAGGGCGTAAGACTGATCACATTTCAACCTCCCTCCAGGGTCAAAGCTCCTATGTTGGGACATAATAACCCTTAGGGTCACCCCTACAGTAACAGACATTTGATAATCACCCCTGGGTGTATTAGACATGTGCTTCTGCAACTCGTCTATGTTGGTATGCCTAGCATCCTCATCCCTTGTAGGCACTACTAGCTTTTGCTGATCACAGCCGTATTTACCTGTGTTGTGCCCTACATTCATGGACCTTTCCGCATCCATGAAGTGGCTTTGTGTGTCACCCCTTGGTTTAGACACTGGCTCATAGTGTTCAGTAACACTCATCTCGTGAGTTTTGGTATACACCGTACTATCCAGCAAACCACTTTCAGACGCTATACTCCCCTCCATCTTGGAGTTTTTCATCTCAGCATTTAAATGCTCAGAATGTCCGTCCAGAGACAATTTTTCACCACACTCACCAGACATCTCTGGGTTACTATTAGTAACAGTACACACATCACATGTGACACTCTCGACTTTCTCAACTACGGCCTCAAGGGGCACACTTGAACTAATCCCCTTTTCTGTCTCGGCTGCTATTTCTTTAACAGCCTGTTCACACAATGCATTAACCTGCTCAGGCTGGGTGACATACTCACGGGTTAAAGACACGTTAGGCACAATTTTGGACATTTCACTAGTGTCATCACATAAACGCTGTGCATCAAATACATGTGCGTAATTTTTAGCAGGCATTTCCTGAATCACATTATCACTTGATATCATTACAACTGGGGCATTTTCCATTTTTGGCAGTGGAGCAGCACACCCTGCAGAAGACTTTTCCCTGTAAGGCTTATCGGAGATATTGCCTTTCTCCCACAACTGCCAAAAATGAGGGAAGTTCCTTCCCAGCACAAACTCCTCATCAAGTTCCTGACATTTTATAAGTCTGTGCTGCACAGTCCCAAAATCAGTATCAAAGTCAATCAGAACGGTCTCACCCATCTCAGGATCCTTCTTTACGAACAGCAAAATGTCCGGATGCACCCTCGAGACCTCTTGGCGAAGATCCAGACTGACCCGTAGCGGAATCCCACCAACCAACACTTCACGTGTTTTTTCTTGCGCTCTCTCTGGCCTCCTGACCAGAGAACAATCAGGTGCACATCCATCCGCTTGATGGCATCTCCAACAGCGCTCCTTCTGCTGAACAACAGCCACATGCTTTTGGGGTTGGTTGCTCCTAGCAACGGTCCTCACAGCTTGTATCACAGGTACGCACGCTCCGTGCTCTTCTCTGCAAACGCTCTGTAACACCTCCAGAGTACCCAGCATAAATGCAGCGGACGTTGAAAAGAATCCACTTGGCTTGGAAGGCTGTGCATCCTCGGACAGCACCTGTGCCCTTAGAGCCTCTCTATCTGCTTCCAACTGTGCCAGGTATCTTTGGTTATCCTCCCTCTGTTTGGTATTTGTTTCCTGCAGCTCTACATTCAACTGCACCATTTGTTCGAGGAGTTCCTCCATAAGACCAATTGCAATGGAAAAAGAGTCTCTTTAATTGGGCTTCTAGCCCTTTAAATTTCACTGCATACTTCTTGTGCCATTTTATTGCCCAAAGCAATTCTCCGCCATATGTGACAACTTGGGGACCACTTAGCTCATGGGATCGCCATCTCCAGGGTGAGATGGTTGACACACATAGAAAGTTCACTCCAAAAAGGTTTAAACCAGCCGCAGCTAGCTTTATTGTCTTCACAACAGCAGTCAGTGGTACAACAATAAACATACAAAATAAACCCTAGGCCGTCCAGCCTCTAACTAACACATTCAGTGTCCCTCACTATGTGACACTGAGCCTTGTGCCCAGCACCTCAAAACCTTCAGTTTTACCTCACACGGTGGTGACTCTCACAGGCTAGCATGCCTGTCTTCCCCAGACTGAGTGCCCTGTGTGGACAGCACACACCTGATATAAAGAGCCGTCTCAGGTGGAGAATAACTAGGCTCATCAGACAGCCCAAGCACCAGCAGAGAAAACCCTCTCTGCTGTACATGCTCCCTGGTTGCTTAACAGGTTCCCGACCGCAGGCCGTAAATATACGGCCAGCGGTCAGGGTCTCTAAAGTCCGGCGTATAGTATATATACGGCCGCACTTCAGAGACTGTGCACGCGCGATCGCGTGCACACAGCTCTATGCCCTGGCTGTTGCTAACAGCCATGGGCACTGGGCAGAATGTCAGGGGTCAATCTTTTGGCCCCTGAACATGTGATCGCTGTGACAACCAATCACAGCGATCACATGCATTTCTGCATAGAAAACAGTGTGCACGCGATCGCGTGCACACAGCCCTGTGCCCTCGCTATTACCAACAGCTCTGGGCACTGGGCAGAGTATCAGGGACCAATCTGATGGTCCCTGAACATGTGGTCGCTGTGACAACCAATCACAGCGATCACATGCATTCCTGCTTATAAAACAGTGTGCACGCGATCGCGTGCACACAGCCCTGTGCCCACGCTGTTACCAACAGCTCTGGGCACTGGGCAGAGTATCAGGGACCAATCTGATGGTCCCTGATCATGTGGTCGCTGTGAAAACCTATCACAGCGACCACATTTGTTTTATTTTGACTTTTCTGGCAGTAAATCTCCTGCCTCTTTTCTTCTCCTCAAACATTGTTTCAGTTTGAGGAGAAGAAGAGACTCGGGAGAATTGCTGCCAGAAGATTACAGTTACAGTTACAAAAAAATACAGTTACACTCATAAAACATTCTCTGTATAGATAGATTTCTATCTATCTATACAATCTATCTATCCATCTATCTTTTTTTCTATCTATCTACCTTTCTTTCTTTTATTCTATTAGAATAGGCAGGTAGGGAGTATATAATTATATATATATCCACATATATATAATATATATAGCAATAGCGGTTTATTTTTTTATTAGCGGTAGTGTAGATATATATAGCAGTTAGTTTGTGTGTTTTATAAAAAAAAAAAAAAAAAAAATTTGTTTAGTTAGTGTTAGTGTTAGTTACGTTATGGCGAGGAAGTTGTTTAGCGCCGAGGAGGCATACGCCATGCTGTGGTCTGAGTCGGAGACCGCATCAGAGATGGCGTCCGAGATGGAACCTGTTTTAGGTAGTGACGATGACAGCGTCACTTCAGGTTCATCTTCAGGGGACGTTGTCCCTGATGCAGTCGAAACTGCAGAACATGAAAGCGCAGGGCCAAGTAGCGCTGTAGCACGGGACAGCCTGGTCCCTCCAGTCCAGGCTCTTGTATGGGCACCTGCCCCATCTTTTGGGCCTAGAATCCACGGATTTACGGCCACTCCTGGCATAACCGTGGACAATACAAATTTTGTCCAAATGGATTACTTCCATTTATTTATAACGGACGACATCCTAAATCAGATTGTCCACGAAACAAATTTATATGCCACGCAATATATAAGGCAGAAACCTTCATCCACCCATGCCAGAGATTGGACGCCCACCAATTTGCAGGAATTAAAAAAAAATTTGGGGCTCACCCTAAATATGGGTATTGTCAAAAAGCCCTCCATTAGGTCTTACTGGTCAACAAGACCCGCCCAAGCCACCCCAGTATATTCTGCAGTAATGCCCAGGTCTCGTTATGAGACAATAATGAGGTTCCTCCACTTCAATGACAACGCACAGGCCCCCCCAAGTACCGATGCAAACCGGGATCGGTTGTTCAAAATAAGACCGCTAATAAATTCCCTGAATAATTTATTTCTGCAACTCTACACCCCTGAGCAGAATGTAAGTGTGGACGAATCCCTCCTCAACTTTCATGGCAAACTTAGCTTTCGCCAATATCTACCTTCCAAAAGGGCAAGATATGGCGTTAAGCTCTACAAATTGTGTGAAAGCGGGTCAGGATATACCACCGCCTTCAGAATTTATGAAGGGCGGGACCGCACAATAAATGTTCCTGGATGCCCCCCTGATCTTTCCACCAGCAGTAAGATCGTGTGGGAGATAATGCAGCCTCTACTTCACAAGGGGTACCACCTGTACTGTGATAATTTTTATTCGAGTGTGCCCCTGTTTAGGCATTTGCATGCTGCAAGGACTGGGGCATGTGGTACCATGCGCAAAAACCGAATTGGTTTTCCACAGCAATTAGTGGGGAAGCGCATGGTAAAGGGGGACTCCTGTGCTTATGCATCTGAAGAATTGCTGGCGGTCAAGTTCAGGGATCGCAAAGACGTGTATGTGCTAAGCACGATTCATACCGCAGGAACAGTGGCAGTGAGGGAAAGAGGGGCAACATCGGACAAGCACAAACCAGTGAGCGTGTCCGAATATAACAAGTACATGGGGGGGGTGGATTTAAGCGACCAGGTTTTACAGCCCTATTTAGTAAAACGCAAAACTAAAACCTGGTACAAAAAGGTGGCCATTTATTTGTTACAGGTGGCAATCCACAACTCATTTGTGCTCTATAAAAAAAACAGAGGCAGAGACACATACCTGGATTTCCAGGAAAAAATTATTGAAGGCCTCATTTTTGATGTTCAGGACACCCGAGAATGCCCCCAGTCTGAGGATGTCACGCGACTGACTGAAAGACACTTCATCAGTCGGATTCCCCCAACAGCAACCAGAAGCAACCCCCAGAAAAAGTGCCGCGTCTGCAGAAAAGACGGGCACCGCAAAGATTCCCGATATTTCTGTCCCTCATGTCCCTCGCAACCAGGCCTGTGCATTGAGCCATGTTTTAAAAAATACCACACTGTTCTGAATTATTAGATTTTAGTTAATTTGTTGAAAATATATTTGCCCTACATTACGTTTTTATTTTTCCCCTGATTTTACTCCAAGGGTGGGGGAGGGAATGGGTGGGGGGTGGATGTCATGTTTGATGTTTTCTAAAGTTCATCTGCTGGAGAGCTCCATTTGCATTAACCTGAAATTTCTTATTTTAGAAAACCCCAAAAACTAAATTCCCATTATACCCCTAGATGAATATTTTGGGATTTCTGCTTCAAGAGCAGATATTTTGGACGTGTTATAGAAACTCTGTTGAGTTTTGTAAAACCAGCTTTGAAAAAAAGCGATTTGTGAAATAATCTTCTTCTATCCTCCGCCCTCCTACATCTCTATGTGATAAATAAGGCCACATATTTGGTATCCCCGTGCACGGGAGAAGTGGCAGAATGTGAACGGAGATTAATTTTGACCGTGGTCTATGCTGTGTGTGAAAAATGCTGGTATAAACTGACGCATTTGCTAAAAAATTGCTAATTTTATTTTGATCCATCTTATTCAAGAAACTTTCAGAAGAAAACTGGACTGTCTAAAAATATGATAAACCCCTTGAAGGAAACCTTGTGGGGTCTACTTGTGTGAATGAAGTCATTTATGGGGTGTTTCTAATCTTTCAGCAGCATTAGGCCCCCCAGAAAACAGTATGCGGCTATAAAATCAAGTGCAGAATTCCTGGACCGAAAAGGCCAAAAAGCCTCCTTTTATGCCAAGCCCTGGCACATGCCCGTGAATAAAGCACACATATTTGGTATCCCCATGCACGGGAGAAGTGGAAGAATGTGAAATGCGATGAATTTTGTCCGTGGTCCATTTTGTGTGTGAAAAAGCTAGCATAAACTGACGCATTTGTTAAAAAAAAAAGGTAATTTTATTTTGTTCCATCTTATTCAAGAAACTTTCAGAAGAAAACTGGACTGTCTAAAAATATGATAAACCCCTTGAAGGAAACCTTGTGGGGTCTACATGTGTGAATGAAGTCATTTATGGGGTGATTCTAATGTTTCAGCAGCATTAGGCCCCCCAGAAAACAGTATGCGGCTATAAAATCAAATGCAAAATTCCTGGACCGAAAAGGCCAAAAAGCCTCCTTTTATGCCAAGCCCTGGCACATGCCCGCACAGCGAATAAGGCACACATATTTGGTATCCCCATGCACGGGAGAAGTGGAAGAACGTGAAAGGAGATGAATTTTGGCCGTGGTCTATACCGTGTGTGAAAAATACTAGCCTAAACTGACGCATTTGCTAAAAAAGTGCTGATTTTATTTTGTTCCATCTTATTCAAGAAACTTTCAGAAGAAAACTGGACTTGCTAAAAATATGATAAACCCCTTGAAGGAAACCTTGTGGGGTCTACTTGTGTGAATGAAGTCATTTATGGGGTGTTTCTAATGTTTCAGCAGCATTAGGCCCCCAGAAAACAGTATGCGGCTCTAAAATCAAATGCAAAATTCCTGGACCGAAAAGGCCAAAAAGCCTCCTTTTATGCCAAGCCCTGGCACATGCCCGCACAACGAATAAGGCACACATATTTGGTATCCCCATGCACGGGAGAAGTGGAAGAACGTGAAAGGAGATGAATTTTGGCCGTGGTCTATACCGTGTGTGAAAAATACTAGCCTAAACTGACGCATTTGCTAAAAAAGTGCTGATTTTATTTTGTTCCATCTTATTCAAGAAACTTTCAGAAGAAAACTGGACTTGCTAAAAATATGATAAACCCCTTGAAGGAAACCTTGTGGGGTCTACTTGTGTGAATGAAGTAATTTATGGGGTAATTCTAATGTTTCAGCAGCATTACGACCCCCAGAAAACAGTATGCGGCTCTAAAATCAAATGCAAAATTCCTGGACCGAAAAGGCCAAAAAGCCTCCTTTTATGCCAAGCCCTGGCACATGCCCGCACAGCGAATAAGGCACACATATTTGGTATCCCCATGCACGGGAGAAGTGGAAGAACGTGAAAGGAGATGAATTTTGTCCGTGGTCTATACCGTGTGTGAAAAATACTAGCCTAAACTGACGCATTTGCTAAAAAAGTGCTGATTTTATTTTGTTCCATTTTATTCAAGAAACTTTCAGAAGAAAACTGGACTTGCTAAAAATATGATAAACCCCTTGAAGGAAACCTTGTGGGGTCTACTTGTGTGAATGAAGTCACTTATGGGGTGTTTCTAATGTTTCAGCAGCATTGCGCCCCCCAGAAAACAGTATACGGCTATAAAATCAAATGCAAAATTCCTGGACCGAAAAGGCCAAAAAGCCTCCTTTTATGCCAAGCCCTGGCACATGCCCGCACAGTGAATAAGGCTCACATATTTGGTATCCCCATGCACGGGAGAAGTGGAAGAATGTGAAAGGAGATTAATTTTGGCCGTGGTTCATACCGTGTGTGAAAAATGCTAGCATAAACCGACGCAATTGTTAAATTCTTGCATTTTTTTCCAATTTTGCCCACTTTAGAGAAAAAAAAAAAATGATATATACTGACAAATGGCACTAAAACAAAGCCCAATCTGTCCTTTAAAAAGAGTGTAAAATTCAAAGATGAACTTTATTCACCTGCAGCGTTATAGTCATCTAAAGAAGCGCATAGCAAAATTGTGAACTTTGCTCTGGTCATTTAGCTGTAAAACAGCCTAGTCCTTAACCGGTTAAAACCTGAATTTCTGCCCTGTCCAGTAGCTGCACTGCTACAATATATATATATATATGAATATTTGGAGTTGTTTATACACCTAGTAGCGTCTTGTTAAACTCTCGATTTCTTGCATCCCTATACAAATACTGGAATATAACTCATGCGAAAACCTACTTGGATAACTGGTTAAGACATGGTATTACATATACCGGAATTACCATTAGCTCTGAAGGTTTACTGACCTTTGTTCAACTGATTGTAACATTTAAAATACCAAGCGACTTACACAAGATCTTACAACTACACAACATCTTAACTAATAAAAACATCCCTTATGGTGGGATACAATACCTGACCAGTCTCCTATACAAATTACGGTGGAATTAGTTACCGTTTTCCACCGTAGAAAACTGATTTTAATACTACTGTAACTAATGAACAGTGGACTAAGTCATTTTCTCTATCCTCCAAGTTATCCAAATCCATCAACCCCCGTGAAAATTCTCTACAGATTGTATTATACCCGTCAAAAATTTAAAAACTACAGTAAAACAACAAAATTGTAACTTGTAAGTGGCTTACAAAGTTGATAAATAAACATATATATATATGTATATATAAAAATTCAAATGAAGAGACAGCACTCCAAGGAAATTGGTGAAAAAAGATGATGTATTTTATTCACTCCCACAGGCAGGCAACGTTTCGTTCCCTCTCAATGGGATCTTTGTGAAGCTATATATATATATATATCAGGTATACTATTAGATTAGCATAAGTTGTTTAAACATTAGTGTCTATTCAAGGATGTGGCCTAATTTGGCCATCAGGTCTTTCCTTCCCCGCCTCATTTTTGTGCGTGAAGAACTGTTGCTGCTCACTTTGAATTCACATATACAGTATGCTGTTATATTCCTCGACATTAAAAAAAACTAATAGGAACAATCATCAGTAGTAGACACTGATAGACAGGTAAACTCTACCTGCCATATTTTTGTTCATGTGATATGCATACATACAGCTGACCAAAATGATGAATCACAGGCAAATTGACTGGTCTGTAGGAGCCACTGGCACTTGGCTTCTTAATTCCATACTATATCTTTGTAGGGGGTTTCAGTTTTCTGTTATGGCGATCCAAATCACCTGCTTTCCTTTCCATAGCAATAAATTATAAAATTATGCCTGTATGCAGATACCACTAGGGGGAGCTTTGGAGCATACAGTGTAATTTATAAATAGAATTATTATCCTATCTTACAACTACTTTTTGTTAAGACTCCTCTCCCCCATTTATTTTAGCAGGACCAGGTTATAATTGGAGGTGAAGAAGTTCCAGCTTCAGTTTATTTTAATCTTCAGAAGCAGCAATTTTTTTAAGGGAATATATAAATATCGTCTGTCATAATACTTATATCATGAGGAAAGATGTGGATAGCTAGGCGGCTGTTGTATTACATGTCAGTAGCAGCATACAGTGTACTGAAGCGCGCTTGAGCATTATTGGTGCATACTATAGAAAAGGTCCCGTGCCCCCGTCGTAATGGTTCCGGCCATACAGTAAAAATTATCACTGTCGCCCAAAAGAGTCAGGTAACAAAGAGAGGGCTAAGGGAATGCCCCAGGGAGTAGGCTGGTCCAGAGGACTGCCACAGTGCACAAGCGGTGGCCTGGTTTGGGGGAGGGGTGGTGTTAACTAACACTCACCCAACTCTCCATCTCCCAGATGTACTAAATCGCAGGAGCACCCCCTTAGTGTTACCGCCTATACCAAGGGGACGCTGCTGGGAGAGGTATTTGATCTATTGAGCAGTGAGGGCCTGAAAGGTGTCGAGAGGCACCTAGAGGATGCAAATGAAAGGAGACACTGACTAAAAGTCGGGAAGCAGAGGAAAAGCGGAGAGCTGTGTAAAAGTAACACAGCCTTAATGTGGTCTCAGAAAGACAGAGACCTGTGGTAGGAAATAGTTGGTAAAAATATTTAATCTGATTGACTATTTCGTAACCTTTAAGAGATAGTACCATTTTAAGTGTTGTAACCATTAGGCTGGGTTCACACAGAATTTTGCAGGAGGAAATTCTGCCTCAAAATTCAGTTTGGAATATTGAGGCAGATTTTCCTCTGCCTGTACGCCGATTTTCGCAGCGTTTTTTGACCGCGGCCATTGAGCGCCGTGGGCATTAAACGCTGCGAAATACGCTTTCTCTGCCTCCCATTGATGTCAATGGGAGGTCAGAGGCATAAACGCCCGAATATAGGGCATGTCCCTACTTTTTCCCACGGGCCGGTTTTTCTGCTCGTGGGAAAAAAAAACGCCCCCGCCTCCCATTGAAATCAATTGAAGCCATTTTCGGCCATTTTTTGGCGCATTTTGCGGTGCGGTTTCCGCGTCAAAAAACGTGCCCTAAAAACTCAGTGTGAACTCCCCCTTATGCTTGTTGTGCTCCATAAAGAGGAAATATTTGTTCTGTGCCACTGTAATCACACGAGATCTTCATTCTTTCAGTTAGAACATTGTCTTTTACCGTCGCTATATAGATGACTTGTTTTTTATTTGGAAGGGCGATGCAATCAATGCTTCTGCTTTTATCAGTTTTTTAAATCAGAATGATTTTGGTCTCACGTTTACACATAATTTTTCTACCACCTCAATAGACTTTTTGGACCTCACGATCAATAAAGACAACAAAGGTATTTTTAACACGCAGACACATTTTAGGACTGTGGACGTGAATAGTTATCTTGATTTTAAAAGTGCACATCACCCATCATGGCTCAAAAACATGCCGTTTGGGCAATTCAGACGCATCAGGAAAAACTGTTCAAACAACGAGCAATTCCAATCGGAATGCAATGTTCTAAAGAAACGTTTCAAAGCTAAGCACTATCCTACAAGTCTCATCCAAGGAGCCATATCTATGGCCACCCTGTTGACACAAGACGTCTGCATCTCATCCAACGATAGTAAGACGGTACCTGCTTCTGACAGTAATTTTAACCACAACTTCATTACCACATTTAATTGTGGCAGCAATGCATGCACGAAACTTTTAAATAAACATTGGCACATACTGAAGAGTGACCCTTATCTTAAAGAGGCTCTGTCACCAGATTTTGCAACCCCTATCTGCTATTGCAGCAGATAGGCGCTGCAATGTAGATTACAGTAACGTTTTTATTTTTAAAAAACGAGCATTTTTGGCCAAGTTATGACCATTTTTGTAATTATGCAAATGAGGCTTGCAAAAGTCCAAGTGGGTGTGTTTAAAAGTAAAAGTCCAAGTGGGCGTGTATTAGGTGCGTACATCGGGGCGTTTTTAATACTTTTACTAGCTGGGCGCTGTGAAGAGAAGTAACATCCTCTTCTCTTCAGAACGCCCAGCTTCTTACCTGCGACTTACCTGCAAACGCTGTTGCTGCTGCAGAATCAACTGTAGCCTCTGGTGCCGATGTGGCCGTCACGATGCAGGAACTGTGAGTGACGTCACAGATCTGCACTGTCACAAGCTGGGCGTTCTGAAGAGAAGAGGATGTTACTTCTCATCAGAGCGCCCAGCTAGTGAAAGTATTAAAAACGCCCCGATGTACGCACATAATACACACCCACTTGGACTTTTACTTTTAAACACACCCACTTGTACTTTTGCAAGCCTCATTTGCATAACTACAAAAATGGTCATAACTTGGCCAAAAATGCTCGTTTTTTTAAAATAAAAACGTTACTGTAATCTACATTGCAGCGCCTATCTGCTGCAATAGCAGATAGTGGTTGCAAAATCTGGTGACAGAGCCTCTTTAAAGAAATCCTACCAGAAAAACCTAAAATAACCTATAGGAGATCTGAGACCATACGTAACATGGTAGCACCAAGTAGATTGAAACCCGTGAAGATAAAAAAGCATAACACTTTACCATCCGTTATTGGTTCCTATAGATGTGGCCATCAGAGATGCTTGTGCTGTAGTAGCATTACCCATGGCTGCACTTCTTTTACTTCAACCGTCACAAATGAATCTTTCCCTATTAAAACGTTCATGAATTGCACCAATAGCTACGTTATTTACCTACTTAAATGCTCCTGCAACCTACAATATGTGGGGAGAACGACCCAACATCTACGGTGCGGGATTAACAAGCACAGGTTTAATGTGAAAACCGTTTTTTTAAAACATAGTGTCTCACGACACTTTTCAACTGTCCATAATAACGATTTTAGTAATATCCGTGTGACTCCCATTGAATCCATCTCAGCTACTGATAATGACAGGTTCAATAGGCTCAAACAAAGGGAGAACTTTTGGATCTTTAAACTGTCCTGTCTGCAACCTGGCGGTCTTAATGACATTACTGAATCTGCACTAGATTGATTAATATTAACTTGTCCAAATCATATGACTTTTTCTCCTGTCATGCTATACATGTATTAACCCCTTAGTGACCAACAATACGCCTTTTCACATTCGTCACTAAGGGGCCTTAGGCTAGGCTGACACCTTTTCACGTGAGCCTAGTCTAAGTCCTGCATGGGTCTCCCGTGCAGGCTGGAGCCGGGGCTCTGCTGTCTGATGACAGCTGAGCTCCTGCTCCAATGCCCGCGATCGAAGTTTACTTTGATCGCGGCCGTTTAACCCGTTAAATGCCGCCATCAATAGCGACCTCGGCATTTAACTTGTTTACAGAGGGAGTGAGCTCCCTCTGTCACCCATTGGCGGCCCGCAAATGCAATTGCGGGTCTCCGATGGGTTGTCATGGCAGCCGGGGGCTTGATAAAAGCCCCCAGGTCTGCCCTGGACATATGCCTGTTAGGACGCGCCTGTCAGATTTACGAAGTATACCAAAGCATTATAGCAGCGATCTGAAGATCGCACAGTAAAGTCCCCTAGTGGGACTAATGAAATAAATAATAAATGTGAAATAAAGATTATTAATAAAAATTACAGTAAAAAAATAAATAAAACCATTTTTTTTCCATAAAAAGTGGTTTTATTTAGTAAAAGTGTAAAAAATAAATAAAAGTACACATATATGGTATCGCCGCAACCGTAATGACTCCATTAATAAAGTTAATATGTAATTTAGACCACAAGGTGAACACCGTAAAGAAAAACGCAAAAAACCATGGCGAAATTGCATTTTTTTTCCATTGCCCCCCAAAAAAGTCATAATAAAAATGAATCAATAAGTCCCATGCACCCCAAAACAGTACCAATCAAAACTACGTCTCGTCCCGCAGAAAACAAGCCCAAAAAATCAATACATAGATGGAAAAATAAAAACGTTACGGCTCTTGGAAAGCGACGAGGCAAAAACAAATAATTTTTGTTCAAAAGTGTTTTTATTGTGCAAAAGTCGTAAAACATAAAAAAAACTCTACACATGGGGTATCGTCGTAATCGTACCGACCCATAGAATAAAGGTAACATGTTATTTATGCCGCACAGTGAACGGCGTCAATTTAAAAATGCATAGAACAATGGTGGAATTTCAGGTTTTTTTTATAATCAAGTTAATAAAAGTTAATAAAAAAATTATATGTACCCTAAAATGGTGCTATTAAAAAGTACAACTAATCCCTCAAAAAACCAGTCCTCATACAGCTATGTAGACGAAAAAAAAAAAAAAAAGTTATAGCTCTTTGAATGCGACTATAGAAAAACAAATAAAATTGCTTGGTCATTAGGGCCTAAAATGGGCTGGTCACTGAGGGGTTAATATAAATTTTCGCTGTGTCTAAACTCATATGTTTACATACATCTTTTGTTCCTTATACCATTCTGAAGTTTTGACCGTATTCTTCTATTTTTACATCTCCCTTCTTCCAACATATCCATATCTCTTCTTCTCTGACCAACATTATATAATTTTTCACACTCCCTTACTTCCTGCTGATTTATATTCTCTTCAAGTATTTTACCAAAAGAAACCAGTTACTTTACTTACATTTTCTATCTCCTCGTACATATGCTTCTCCCGTCCCGGGCATCCCTTTGCTTTTGCCATCTTTTTTTCCCCCTTTCGGCCACCGTAGCTACTGTGGTTACCTGGACTACGCTGACGCCGGCGTGTGTTTTCTTATTTTCACTGTGCTCCAGCCTTCTCTGCTGTCCGTGCCGTACCTACTGTCTTCGCTACCTGCATCCTTACCCGTCTGAATATCGGTAAGCTCTCCCCTATCATGTTTGATTTCATGTTTTTAATACGTAAGGTCACTCCGTTTACGCTCTGGTTTGCATATGTTTGCAACATTTGTTTTTTACCACTCCTTTCTGCATTTTATGACTGTGCGCTACTCTGTATTCCTGTATTCAGTGTCTGATATCTCTTTATGTACCTCATGGTTTTTAAAACTGTGACTGTTTACTTGATGACGTCAGTCACATCTGGTTTTATCTATGTACTTGATTGTTTCATGTTTGGCGTTTTTTTTACCTCTTATCCCCTCCCTCTCATCCACATGTGTATTTAAGCTATATGTTTTGCTTTCTTTATACCTAATTTTGGCCTGACGAAGACGCATGTTCTGCGTTGAAACGCGTTGCCCATCCTTTGTTGTACAATAAACCTGCTTACCAGCACCTCTTTGCTTATTCTTTATATTGAGGAGCGCTTTCCAAAATATCCAGTTTTTTAAAACATATATTTTTTCAAAAAATATATAATCTCTTAATACTGATGGGCTATCTTCTAGGGAGAAAATGGAATTATATTAGGGTGTATTCTCACATAAAAAACAACATCATAATTGAGCCGTGTGACCAAAAAACATGCAGTAAAAAACAAATGTTTAGATTAATTTTTTTGTCTGCGCAGTGATTACGGTAAAACACACGGTTTTAACGTATTTAACCTCTAATTACCTTGTAAACATTAACTGCATAAAAAAACTGTGGCAATTCATACTAAAAGGGCATGTGGTTTTCCAGCACAGCACATTATGGGCACATTCACACGTGGCGGAATTGCTGTTGAATTCCGCTGCGGACAGTCCACAGTGGAATTCGGCAGCAGCCGCTTTTTACATTTGTTCCTATAAATTTTTAGGAAAGTTAGTTCAGACGTTGCAGAAAATAACTGTGTGGAAATCAGGCTGCGGTGCCGAATATTCCTTCTGCAGCATGCACTGTCTGTTGCGGAGAAGAAGCGGAATTTCACTTCGGATTTCAGCCTCTGCAATGCAAAAACTGAAATCTGTGGCAAGTCCGCTGTGATTTCTGCAACGTCTGAATTACCTGTCAAATATGCAAATATTGCTGCAGATTCGTGGCGTAATTGGCCCAAATCTGCACCAAAATTTGCCGCGGAAAAATTCTGCCACGTCTGAAAATGCCCTATTAGTGCCACCCTCAGACAGACCCTTTTAAATATAGATGCAATATACATGCAATACTAATGGCATACCGATGCAATATGGATGTCATACAAATAACATAGACATATACTTTTTTTTTTCTTGTCTCAAAACGTTTTAAAATGAAAAAAAAACAAACAAAAAAACCCCTGAGAATATTGGCATATAATAGAAAACCCACAAAAACAAAAAACAAAAAAAAAATGCTAATCTCTCTCTACTTCTTTTCAGATGTATTCATAATTTGATCACTTTTAAAAGACTTCTATAGGTGTGCTCTTTTTTTAAATTATTTATTCCATTATTATAAACTTTCTAAAAGAATTACAAAGCACAACAGAGGTACAAAAACATCAAAACACACCGAGACCCTAAGGGTATGTTCACACGCAAACTCAAAAACGTCTGAAAATACGGAGCTGTTTTCAAGGAAAACAGCTCCTGATTTTCAGACGTTTTTTAAGCCACTCGCGATTTTCGCTGCGTTTTTCGCTGCGTTTATCACGCTCGTTTTTGGAGCTGTTTTCTATAGAGCCAATGAAAAACAGCTCCAAATACTTCTCAAGAAGTGACCTGCACTTCTTTTTTGCGGCCGTTTTTTTACATGGCCGTTTTTCATAACGGCTGCGTAAAAAACGGCCCATCGGAAGAGAACGCCGTTTTTCCCATTGAAATCAATGGGCGGATGTTTGGAGGCGTTCTGCTTATGATTTTTCTGCCATTTTTCGGGCATTTATGGCCCGAAAAACGGCAGAAAATAGGCCGTGTGAGCATACCCTAATGCATCAATAAAAAACAAAAAAACTGTTTTACAATCTGTGCCATCAGCTTTTAGAGATCTGTATTCAGACCCCTCTGCAAAAATCTATACTAATGGGGTTTTGTCCCAAGACTTTAAAATTACCAATGGGCACTAGACAAGGGTGCACTCTGTCGCCCCTCTTATTCGTTCTCTCTATGGAACCGTTAGCTCAACTTCTCAGATTACACCAGGAAGTCCAAGGTATTAAAATAGGATCACAAACTCACACCATATCACTCTATGCAGATGATGTAATTCTATCATTATCTAACCCAGAGACCTCCTTAGAAGCGGTGATGGATAGCTTACAACACTTCAGCAGGGTCTCTTTGTACAAACGTAATACTTCAAAATCTCAGATCCTCCCCTTGAATATCTCTTCGTCTTCCCTGCACTTTCTGAAGTCCAGATATAATTTTGTATGGAACATGAAGGAGATAACATATTTGGGTCTGCGTTTGACCAAACATCATAAAGATTTATTTGAAGCAAATTATATACCTATTAACAAGGTGATCCAGGCGGATATTGATAGAATGCTGAAGGTGGAGGTCTCTTGGTTGGGTAGAATAGCGGCTTTTAAGATGATGGTTCTACCAAAACTTTTGTACCTTTTCAGGACTCTACCCATTGCGATCCCTGCCTTATACTTTAAATGCACCCAACGCCTATCAATGTCCTTTATTTGGGAGAAGAAGAGACCGAGAATTGCCACGCAAGTCATGTATAAAACGCAGGCCTCGGGGGGTTTGGGCGTTCCTCACTTATATAGCTATTATGTGACAACATTAACCACACAAGCCATACACTGGTGGAGAGAAGACCTTTCGAAGCACTGGGTGCAGATTGAAGCGTCATATATAGGCTCAAAACACCTGAAGGCCTTATTGTACTTACCACTAGCAGGTTTACCACTTCCAGGGGGAATGTCCCCTCTCACCAAAGCAACTGTGAACTGTTGGGCGCATATTCACACGAAAGCTTCTGACATATTAGACATACCTAGATCACATATTCCGATAGATTTTCTAGAATTAGCAAATGTCGATTTAGGTAAATGGAAAGTACATGGCATCAAGACGTGTGAACAATTATTTCATGAGGAAACATTTATGAGCTTTGTTGACCTGACCAAGTCCTCTTCTCTCCCACAAAATGAAATATTCAGGTATATCACGGTTAAACATTTCATCCAGAGTCATGTAGGCCTCCTGTTCCAGGGGAACTTATCACTAGTGAACAGCTTCAATAAAGGTACGAGGGGCATAAAACATTTATACTGCTCAATGTCTTCCCACTCGGTCTTTGAAAAAACTAACCCGATAGTTGCTTGGGAAAGGGAGTTGGAGACCTCTTTCACACAAGTCCAGTGGTCTCGGGCTCTGACTTGGATACATAAGTCGCTCAAGTGTGTTTCTCATTTGGAAGCTGCAAATAAAACTAGGTGGTATTACACCCCGGACCGCTTACATAAAATGTACCCCGCTTCTAGCGCATTATGTTGGCGGAACTGTGGTCACAGGGGTTCACTTACCCATATATTGTGGGCCTGTCCCATTATTCAACAATATTGGGTGGGAGTGTACAAACTAATGGAAGATGTATTCTCCATGAGCTTACCTCGCTCGCCACATATGTCCTTGCTATTCCTAGACTTAGATAATATTTCCTGAAAAAACAGGAGACTTACCTGCAAAATCCTAGTAATGGCTAAATTAGTGATAACAAGATACTGGAAAAAACCTGAGGTCCCTCCTGTACCAGAACTCATTGCATTGATCAATACCACTTTTATGTATGAAAGAGCAATAGCGTTTGGTAATTTCTCAATCCTCTCTTTTAACGTTTATTGGGCTGCGTGGGTCGGATCATCTTTCTGTACATGTCCCTCATAAACGAAACATAATTTAGACAATCTGTTCAGGGTAAATCGACTAGTAAATCGACTAGTTTTTCCTTGGTTATTTATTGTTTTCTTTTCTCTGTTTCTGTTATTGTTACTACTGCTGTGGCCATATTCTGCTCGGATCTGTCGTTATTGAGATCTGAAGGGGTTTTGGGGTTGATTGGTTCACTGTGATACGTCTAGTTCATATGCTTATGGGTCGTGTTGCAGGGGACCTATATTATTCTCATATTCTGCATTGAATTATTGTATGTTATACAAGATTATACTCTGAACCCCTGTTCAACTATATTTGTGACTTGACAAGACAGACTGGCAGTGATGGCTTGTTGTACTGTTATATTGTTTTATATGTCTGAAAAAACTTCAATAAAAAATTATTTGAATTAAAAAGTCGCATGCACCCCAAAATGGTACCAATAATAACTACAGCTTGTCCCGCAAAAAAAAACAGCTCCCATGCCACTACATCTATGAAAAAATAAAGTTACGTTAAATTAGTTAAGCCTTCAATAAGGCCTCATGCACACGGCCGATTGCGGGCACGCCCGGCGGCCAACGAACGCATTTTCAGGCCATGCTCCCATACAAAGTATGGGAGCACGGCCCGTAAAATATGAAAAGTAGGACATGCTCCTAAATTCTCGGCACGGTTCTAAGGCACAGACACCTATCCGTAGCGTGTGTATGGGACTATACTAACAAAGTATGGGAGCACGGCCCGTAAAATACGAAAAGTAGGACATGCTCCATAATTCTTGGCACGGTTCTACGGCACGGACACCTATCCGTAGCGTTACGGAAAGGTGTTCGCAGGCAATAAAACGGGGCGGGTCCGAAATTACGGAGATTTTTTACGCTCGTGTACATGGGGCCTAAGTCAGGAAATGAAAATATGCAGTTGTGCCGGCCTGAGGGGAACATTTCTTCTCTTTCAAGAGGCGATGTACCAAGGCCCTAAAATTTCTGAACCAGGAAGGATAGGGCCCAAACATATCTGCTGGAAGCGAGGGCGCCCGTATTATACCAGGACAACACTTTCCCAGCAAAATTCCCCAAACTGCAAAGGTGCGGAGTGTGTACTAAAAGGGGGATAAGTAAGGACCATTTATCAGTGGGATACTGGCCTGTGCAGAAAGGATTGCCTCACAGCGTAACACACATCTAAGGATTATTTTATAGTTTTTTTTTACCCCATTAATATAAAAAAAAGGGGATGTAGGAACAGAGAAAAGATGGCAAGAAGTTGAGATATTATTACATTCTCACAAGTGTGCGTGTTTACTCTGCGCTCACAGTGTGTCTTTTGTGAAAGTCTGAATTGATATATTCTGGCTTTTAGGTTACTCAATATTTAAAACCTGTTTGTTAACTGGTTCCCGACCGCTGACTGTATTTTTACGGCCAGCGGTCAGGGTCCTTAAAACCCGAGCCATAGACTTTTTACGGCTCGGGTTTTAACTTGCTGCCCGCACGATCGGGCTGCTGAATGTCGGGTCTCCGGCTGTTAGTGACTGCCGGGGACCCTAGGGAGAGGATAGACGCATCTTTCGCTGCTTGTGTCTTCTCCGATGTCTTTTTACACAGCGCTCAATGAACGCTGTGTATAGGAATAGAGACAGCAGCAGCGGCTGGTCACATGATCGCCGGGTGCCGTTACTGACAGACTGCTGCTGGGTCTTACTAGACCCAGCACAGCCCAGTTAGTGACAATCGTCACTATGAGAGGGCTGATTTCCCCTGTAACTGGGGCTGCTGTTCAGCCCCAGTTACAGTGGAAAAACATGGTGTAAAAGCAAGAAAAAAAATATATAACGTTCCCCAAAGGTCTTTTTTGACCTTTGAGGGACAGACCATAGTAATAAAAAAATAGTAAAGTAAAGTGCAAAAAAAAATGAAATAATAAATACACATAAAATACCCACTCCAAAAAAAAACTTTCCCACCCGCCAATCATTGTTGTAACGCTAGCGCTGACCCAATTACCCTAATATAGACATGTAATATATTAAAATTTACGGTAGACAATGACGATCACAAATAAAAGGTCTATTTTAGGGTATGTTATTACCAAAAACAAATAGCTGAAACGTAAAAAAGCTTATTTTTTTACTATTATTTTCAAACTTTATGAATAAAAATTCTAAAATAGCAAAAAAGGTGTGTATAAAAACGATAAAAAAAGAAACCTGCATTGTCTATGGAAAAAAATGTCGCAAAAATCACGTCGTTAGCCCAACAAATAAAAAAGTTATAGCCATTTAACTAACACGTGCTAAAAATGGCTAAACGGTGTCTGGCCCTGAAGGTGCAAAATAGCCCTGTTCTGAACTGGTTAACCCCTTAAGGTCTAAACCTCTTTTGGCCTTGTGGACACAGACGATTTTTGCACATCTGGCATGTGTTACTTTATGTGGTAATAACTGCAGAATGCTTTTGCCTATCCAAGCGATTCTGAGATTGTTTTCTCGTGACATGTACTTTATGATACTGAAAAATGTTGTCGTTAAATTCAATATTTATTTGTAAAAAACAACAAAATTTAGAGAAAATTTGCAAAAATCTGCATTTTTCTAAATTGTAATGTATCTGCTTGTAAAACAGATTGTAATACCACACAAAATATTTACTAGTTAACATTCCCTTTATGTCTACTTTATGTTTGCATCGTTTTTTGAACGTGCTTTTATTTTTCTAGGACGTTACAAGACTTAGAACTTTAGCTGCAATTTCTCGCATTTTCAAGAAAATTTCAAAAGGCTATTTTTTCAGGGACCAGTTCAGTTCTGAAGTGGCTTTGAGGGCTTTATATATTAGAAACCCCCTATAAAACACCCCATTTTAAAAACTGCACACCTCAAAGTATTCAAAACAGCATTCAGAAATTATTTTAACCCTTTAGGCATTTCACAGGAAATAAAGCAAAGTAGAGGTGAAATTTACAAATTTCAATTTTTTTTTACGAAATTCATTTGTAATACAGTTTTTTCTGTACCACAGAAGGTTTTACGAGAGAAACGCAACTCAATATTTATTGCCCAGGTTCCGCAGTTTTTAGAAATAACCCACATGTGGCCCTACTGTGGTAATGGACTGAAATACCGACCTCAGAAGCAAAGGAGCACCTGGTGGATTTTGGGGCCTCTATTTTATTAGACTATATTTTAGGCGCCATGTCAGGTTT
Organism: Rhinoderma darwinii; assembly: GCF_050947455.1. Lineage (NCBI taxonomy): Eukaryota > Metazoa > Chordata > Amphibia > Anura > Rhinodermatidae > Rhinoderma > Rhinoderma darwinii. The sequence goes on along the minus strand of NC_134687.1, from coordinate 409,766,228 downwards.
GAAGAAGTCTTGTGGTGCCAAAACAGTGGAAACCCCCAAAAAGTGACCCCATTTTGGAAACTACACCCCTCAAGGAATTTTTTAAGAGGTATAGTCAGCATTTTTAGCGCACAGGTTTTTTGCTAAAATTATTGGAACTTGTCTGTGAAAATAAAAATCTACTTTTTTTCTGAAAAAACATACAATGTTTTAGTTTTTACAAGGAATAAAGGAGAAAAAGCACCCCAACATTTGTAAAGCAATGTCTCCCGATTACGGCAATACCCGATATGTGGTAATAAACTGCTGTTTGGACCTACGGCAGGGCTCAGAAGGGAACGAGGGCCATTTGGATTTTGGAGCACAGATTTTGCTGGAATGGTTTTCGGTGCCATGTCGTGTTTGCAAAGCCCTGGAGGGACCATAACAGTGGAAACTCCCCAAAAGTGACCCCATTTTGGAAACTACACCCCTCAAGGAATTTTTCTAGGGGTATAGTTAGCATTTTGACCATACACGGTTTTTGCTGAATTTATGGGAATTATGCTGTGAAATTGAAAATCGTAATTTTTTCTAATAAAATTTCGTTTTAGCTCAGATTTTTTCATTTTTACAACAGATAAAGGAGAAAAAACACCCCAATATTTGTAAAGCAAACTCTTCTGAGCACAGCAATACCCCATGGTAATAAACTGCTGTTTGGACACATGGCGGAAGTTAGAAAGGACGGAGCGCCATTTGACTTTTTGAGCTCAAGTTTTGCTGGAATGGTTTGCGGCCCCATGTGACATTTGCAAAGCCACTGAGGGGCCAAAATAGTGCAAACCCGGCAAAAGTGACCCCATTTGGGAAACTATACCCCTCGTGGAATATATCTAGCGGTATAGTGAGCATTTTGACCCCACAGTTTTTTTGCTGAATTATTGGGATTATGCAGTGAAAATGAAAAGCTACATTCTTTCCACTAAAATGTTGAATTGTTTTCATTTTCACAAGGAATAAAGGAGAAAAAGCGCCCCAACAATAGTAAAGCAATTTCTCCCGAGTACGGCAATACCCCATATGTGGTTATAAACTGCTGCTTGGATACACCGCAGGGCTCAGAATGGCAGGAGTGCTACTTAGCATGTAGATTTTGGTTGATAGTTTTTTGGGCTCCATGTCGCATTTGCATAGCCCCTGAGGTACCCGTACAGTAGAAACCCCTGAGAAGTGACTCCATTTTGGAAACTTTACCCCTCAGGGTAATCATCTAGGGGTGTACTTAGCATTTTGATCCCACAGGTGTTTCATAGTTTGTATTAGAATGAGGCAGTGAAAATGAAAAAAAAAAAAATTCCCAAAAATATGTCGTTTTGCACCCATTTTTTTTCCCCACAAGGGGTAATAGGAGAAAAAACAACACATAATTTGTTACCCAATTTCTCCCGAGTATGGCAATACCCCATGTGTGGCCCTAAACTGCTGTTTGGGCACATGGCAGAGCTCAAAATGGAAGGAGTTCCATGTGGCTTTTAGAGCACAGATTTTGCTGGACTGGTGTAGGGGCGCCATGTCGCATTTGCAGAGTGCTCTTAGGTACCAGAATGAGTGTAAAAGCATGAGAAGTGACCCCATTTTATAAACTACACCCCTCAAGGCATTTATCATTTGCCTGGACATATGACAGGGCTTAGGAGTGAAAGGCGCATGTGAGACCTATTTTGGTGATTTTCGCAGCATTAGCCCACAACGGCAGGGCTCTGAGGTCAAATAGTAAAACAAACCTCCAAGTAGTGACCCCCATTTTGGAAACTGCACCCCTCAAGGCATTTTGACCACACAGGTTTTTTTTCTATTAGAAATGAATGCTCAGTGGATGGTGCAAAGTGAAAATTGCAAATTTCCACAGGTATGTGCCATTTTAGTGCACAATATTTTGTGCCCAGTTCATGCCACTGAAGACAAATACCTCAAACTGTTAAGTGGGTTCTCCCGGGTATGGCGATGCTGCTTGGGCACGCTGCAGGGTGCGACATTTGGCTTTTGGAGCGTGGATTTTGCTCGCTAGTTGTTTTGTTTGGGGTTTTGCTGGTATTTCAGTTATGATGTGGGGGTATACGTAAGCTGTGCGGAGAACATCAGGGGTATAATAAGAGAGTATAATAATGGGGTAAATAAATAATTATCCACAGATATGTGGCCAGTGTCGCACTGATAAATGGCGCCCGATCTTATCCGCTTTTGGACACTTTGCACATTTTGCATCGCCATATTCTGAGAGCCAAAATGTCTTTATTTTTTCTCCACCGGAGCTGGGTGAGGGCTTATTTGTTGCGGGACGATCTGTAGATTTCATTGGTACCATTTTGGGGTACATGTGATTTTTTGATCACTTTGTATTTCATTTTTTTGTCAAGCAAGGTGACCAAAAACCTGCAACTCTGATGTTTTTTATTTTTTATTTTTTTACGGCGTTCGCCATGCGCTATGAATGACAATTTTACGTTATTCTGCGGGTCGGTACGATTACGGCGATACCAGATGTATATAGTTTCTCTTATGCTTTGCAGCGTCTGCACGATAAAATCACTTTTGTTTCAAATAATTTATGTGCCCCATTTCCCTTAGCTTCTGTGTACCCTTGTCTGTTTGTCTGTCGTGCACGTATTAAGCGTAGGGACCGTCGCCCAGTTGTACGCTGTCGCCTAGGATGGGTGCAAGTAGGCAGGGACTGAGTGGCGGGTAGATCAGGTTATGGCTTTAGCGGTACGTCTCGACCGACGTCTCAGGGAACGATGACTTGAACGTTTTTGTGCCTTCTCCTCTGGCTCCCCCATGATGGCTCCCGAGGTTCCGTTACTTCGTTCTTCCACGGAAACACGGATGAACCAATGCAACTCGGGGCCCCCGTGTCTCCCCAACAACGTAGAGAGCTCCGCGGGAAGAATGGTCTCTGCTTCTGCTGTGGGGATGACAAACATCAAGTGAACTTCCGTGCCTAAGTGACCATCGGGGAGGTCGCTTCGTCGCACAGGTATTTCCCGTAAATATGAAATCTAATAAGATCTTGCTTCCCTTTAAGGTCTCTTTTGAGGGTAGGTCTGCCGCCGGCAGTGCCTTCGTGGATTCAGGGTCTTCTGCTAATATTATGTCTGTGGAATTTGCTATGTCTCTAGCTATGCCACTGATTGATTTGCCTAAACCTGTCCCGGTAGTGGGTATCGATTCCACCCCACTTGCTAATGGTTATTTTTACGCAGCATACCCCTGTTTTTGAACTCATTGTTGGCTCCATTCATTTGGAGCAGTGTTCTGTACTGGTGATGCAGGGATTATTGTCCGATTTGGTTTTAGGCCTTCCCTGGTTGCAGATGCATAATCCCACGCTTAACTGGAGTACTGGGGATCTTACTAAATGGGGTAATGAATGCATGACGTCCTGTTTTTCTGTTAATTTTATTTCTCTCCCTGAGGAGGTGAACACTCTACCTGAGTTTATTCAGGACTTCGCTGATGTTTTTTCTAAAAAGGCCTCCGAAGTATTACCTCCTCATAGAGAATACTATTGCGCAATCGATTTGATACAAGGAGCTAAGCTCCCTAAGGGTAGGATATTTAATCTCTCTTGTCTTGTGTAGCACCCATGGCCGCGGGACGTCGGGTTCACTCACCTCCCGACGCCCGCAGCCATGGATCTGTGAGCGCTGGCCTCCGTCTCACTTCTAGGAGATGCCAGCGCTCACTTCCGCTCCGTCCGACCGGGTCCCGTAGGGTGCGCGCGCACGCTCGCGCCTGCTCTTAAAGGGCCAGCGCGCGCACATGAAAACAATGTTCATTAACCCACATATTTTCCTGCCCTATAAGAATGCCCCAGCCCTTCTGATCCTTGCCTGAGCGTTGTTAGTCTTTCCCTGTCTGTCTCGCAAATGGTCCCTTAGTGTCTCCCGTTCCAGCTGTTACCCGTGCCCTGATACCGTTCCTGTATTCCGCATTGTTCCTGTGCCTACCCGTGTTCAAGTGTCATCTGCCACGTCAAGTGCCACCTGCCACGTCAAGTGCCACCTGCCACGTCAAGTGTCATCTGCCACGTCAAGTGCCATCTGCCACGTCAAGTGTCATCTGCCACGTCAAGTGCCATCTGCTCATCGGATACTGCCCGCCACGTCTGGCGCCACTTTCCGCACCTGCCTCCATCCGTGCTGAAGCCACAGTCACCGTCCGGACTATTTCAGGTACCTAAGCATTACTGTCTGCTATCTTGCTTTCACATAGACTGTGACCTGGTCAGCTGCCCCCCCGCTACGGCGGAGCGGCCTAGTGGGTCCACAAACCCAGTGTCCGTGACAGTACGCTCAGGCCATGGAACCCGCTGGCCAGCCCAAGACCCTAGTACAGAAGATTCAGACAGAGATGCATGACCTACGCACTCGTCAGGATCAACTCCTTGAGGCGGTGAATTCTATTCTGGTCCGCCTGGATCTACTCGCTGTTCCACCCCCGGTTCTTCCTCCAGAAGCTGTTGCCGTGCCACTGCCTGTTGCTCCCCCTGTTTGTTCCGGATCCTCAGTTCCTCTGCCTCTTCCTCCTCGCTATGACGGTGACCCCAGAGCATGCAGAGGATTTCTCAATCAATGCACGGTGCATTTTAGGCTACGGCCTCATCTCTTCCCCTCCGAGGAGGCTAAAGTAGCGTTCATTATCTCCCTCCTCGCTGGCAAGGCCCTCGCATGGGCAAACCCTATCTTGGAGCAACAAGGACCTGTATCCGCGGACCTAGCCTTGTTCCTGCGGTCCTTTCGTGCCGTGTTCGAGGAGCCGGGTCGAACATCCTCTGCCGCAGCCACTCTGTTGACCCTCAAGCAAGAAGGCTCCACAGTAGGGGAGTATTCGATCTCCTTCCGTACCCTAGCAGCCGAGCTGGCATGGAACAATGAAGCACTGGTGGCGACCTTCTGGCAGGGACTGTCCTCTCACATCAAGGACGAACTGGCAGCCCGCGACCTTCCTTCTACCTTGGATGCCCTCATCCTGTTAGCCACCCGGGTTGATATGAGAATCCGGGAGCGCTCTCAAGAGGTTCGTCAGGAGAGCCGGGCCCACAGACCAGCACCCCCTGCCCAGAGACCACAATTGTCCACCCCTAGTGCGCTACCTGAGGAACCCATGCAGGTAGACAGAGTCCGGTTATCTGAACAGGAGAAGCAGCGCAGACGCTCCTCTGGACTTTGCATGTATTGCGGCCTCAAGGGTCATTTTGTGTGTCAATGCCCACAGAAACCGGGAAATTCCAGTACCTAGGGTTGGTTGGAGAGGCAACTCTAGGTGGAACGTCTCCAAACGTTAAAACCTCTTCAAAATTATCGATACCTGTGGCCATCGTCACCGGACAGGCATCACATCCTTCCTCCGCCTATCTTGACTCTGGAGCGGCTGCTAATTTTATCCACCAAGATCTAGTGGATCGGTTTCAACTACCCACAGTCCGTCTGGAGAGACCCCTGGCTGTTTCCTCTGTGAATGGTCTACCGCTGCCTGATCCAATCATGCTCATCACTGAGCCGGTGACATTACGGGTCGGAGCTCTTTACTCAGAACAGATCTCCTTCCTGGTACTACCCAAGGCTATCAATCCTATCCTGCTGGGTCTGCCATGGCTCCGTCTACACGCCCCGACACTCGACTGGAGTTCTGGAGAAGTTCTTCAATGGGGTTCCAGATGCCATAGCCATTGCCTGTCACAAGTCCGTCCTGTTGTGCCCCCTCTGCCGCAGTAACTCTCCAATCTACCTTCTCAGTATGCCAGTTTTGCGGATGTCTTCTGCAAACGAGAGGCTGAGACGTTGCCTCCACATCGGAATTATGACTGTCCCATTGAACTGGTTCCCAATGCTTCTCTTCCCCGTGGACGAGTATATCCTCTCTCCTTGCCAGAGACTTTATCGATGTCAGCCTATATCAAGGAGAACTTGGAGAGGGGTTTTATTCGAAAATCTTCCTCCCCGGACGGGGCAGGATTCTTCTTCGTTAAAAAGAAAGATGGATCTCTCCGACCCTGCATTGATTACCGTGGTCTCAATCAGATCACGGTCAGGAACAAATACCCGTTGCCACTCATTTCCGAGCTGTTTGATCGCATACGAGGAGCCAAAAATGTTTCCAAGCTAGATCTGCGAGGGGCCTATAATCTAATCTGGATTCGCCGGGGTGACGAATGGAAGACGGCATTTAACACCCGCGATGGGCACTACGAATACCGAGTGATGCCCTTCGGACTGTGTAACGCTCCCGCAGTATTTCAGAAGTTCGATAATGACATCTTCCGAGATCTCCTCTATACATGTGTTGTAGTTTATCTTGATGATATTCTAATCTTCTCCCCAGATCTGATGACCCATCGGAGGCACGTTCGTCAAGTTCTTCTGCGACTAAGAGAGAATCGCTTGTATGCCAAGTTAGAGAAATGCACCTTTGAAAAGAGGTCTCTGCCCTTCCTGGGCTATGTCATCTCTGATCAAGGCCTTAAGATGGACCCTGAGAAGTTAAAGTCTGTCCTGGAATGGCCACGTCCTCAAGGCCTAAGGGCCATACAGCGGTTCCTTGGTTTTGCTAATTTCTACCGGCAGTTTATTCCGAACTTTTCTTCTCTGATGGCCCCCATCTCTACCCTTACCAAGAAGGGTGTGAACGCCAAGGTGTGGACTCCGGAGGCAGAGTCCGCATTCATTAGCCTCAAGAAAGCCTTCACTTCAGCTTCCATCCTCCATCACCCTGACATATCTCGGCAGTTCTCACTGGAAGTGGACGCTTCCTCTGTTGGTGCAGGCGCACTTCTGTTCCAGAGGAGCTCCAAAGGAAAGGCAGTAGTATGTGGCTACTACTCAAGACTGTTTTCCTCTGCTGAGCGCAATTATTCCATTGGAGATCGGGAGCTACTGGCTATCAAATTGGCCCTGGAGGAGTGGAGACATCTTCTGGAGGGCGCTGCTCACCCCATTCTGATCTTCACCGACCACAAGAATCTCACTTACCTTCAGTCCGCTCAAAGACTGAATCCTCGTCAAGCCAGGTGGTCACTGTTCTTCACCCGTTTCCAATTTCTGCTCCACTACCGTCCCGCTGACAAGAACGTGAGGGCCGATGCCCTGTCCAGATCATTCGAAACGGAAGACACGGTGGAGTCCCTTCAGACGATCATAGACCCATCCTGCGTTGTCACCGCCAATCCTCTGCAGCTTAGAAATATCCCTCCAGGGAGAACTTTTGTTCGGTTGGCAGACAGAAAAAGAATTCTCCGCTGGGGAAACAGTTCTAAACTAGCTGGGCACGCCGGTGTCCGTAAGACCCAAGACCTGATCGCTCGTCACTTCTGGTGGCCCACGCTACCTAAGGATGTTCTGGACTTTGTCTCTGCTTGCACGGTGTGTGCCTCTAACAAGGTGGCTCACAGCAAGCCTGCCGGCCTGCTTCAACCCCTGCCTGTACCCAGTGCCCCCTGGCAGCACATCGCTATGGACTTCGTCACGGACCTTCCTCTCTCGGCAGGATGCAACACCATCTGCGTGGGGGTGGACCGGTTCTCTAAGATGGCACATTTTATCCCGCTGACCGGCCTACCCTCTGCTTCTCGACTGGCAAGCTTCTTCATTCAGCACATCTTCCGCTTGCATGGCTTGCCTCTTCACATTGTGTCCGACCGGGGGGTTCAGTTTACCTCCAAGTTCTGGAGAGCCCTCTGTAAACTCCTGGATGTGAGTTTGGACTTTTCCTCTGCCTATCACCCCCAGTCCAATGGGCAAGTTGAGAGGATCAACCAGATCATGGAAAATTATCTCCGCCACTTCATCTCTTCACAGCACGATAACTGGGTACAGCTTCTACCATGGGCGGAGTTTTCTTATAATAACCACACAAGTGAGTCCAACACCTCCACTCCGTTTCACATCGTGTACAGTCAACATCCCAGAGTTCCTCTTCCAGTGTCGACTTCATCTCAGGTACCCGCTGCTGACTCTGCATATGGGGACTTCCTGCAAATCTGGCAACAGACCCGGTCCTCTATTTTGCAGGCGGTAGATCGCATGAAGCGTAAGGCAGATACCAAAAGAAGAGAGCCGCCTCAGTATCTTCCTGGGACTAAAGTCTGGCTGTCCTCTCGAAACATTCGCTTGAGGGTGCCTTCATACAAGTTTTCTCCCAGGTTCCTTGGTCCCTTCGAGATCCTGCAACAAATTAACCCTGTTTCCTATAAGCTGCGGCTGCCCCCTACCCTCAGAATCCCTAACTCCTTCCATGTGTCCCTCCTGAAACCAGTGGTCCTGAACCGCTACAGCAAGACCTCTAGTTCCACAGTTGCTTCCAGCGGTCCTTCTGATGTATTCGAGGTAAAGGAGATCCTGGACCGCAAGAGAGTTGGAGGAAGGACTTTCTATCTGGTGGACTGGAGAGGGTTTGGTCCTGAGGAGAGATCCTGGGAGCCAGAAGAGAACCTCAGCGCCCCTACTCTTATTAAAAAGTTCCTCTCTCACTCTGGTCGCAAGAAGAGGGGGCGTAAGAGGGGGGATACTGTAGCGGCCATGGCCGCGGGACGTCGGGTTCACTCACCTCCCGACACCCGCAGCCATGGATCTGTGAGCGCTGGCCTCCGTCTCCCTTCTAGGAGATGCCAGCGCTCACTTCCGCTCTGTCCGGCCGGGTCCCACGTCAAGTGCCACCTGCCACGTCAAGTGCCACCTGCCACGTCAAGTGTCATCTGCCACGTCAAGTGCCATCTGCCATGTCAAGTGCCATCTGCCACGTCAAGTGTCATCTGCAACGTCAAGTGCCATCTGCCACGTCAAGTGCCATCTGCCACGTCAAGTGCCATCTGCTCATCGGATACTGCCCGCCACGTCTGGCGCCACTTTCCGCACCTGCCTCCATCCGTGCTGAAGCCACAGTCACCGTCCGGACTATTTCAGGTACCTAAGCATTACTGTCTGCTATTTTGCTTTCACATAGACTGTGACCTGGTCAGCTGCCTCCCCGCTACGGCGGAGCGGCCTAGTGGGTCCACAAATCCAGTGTCCGTGACATCCTGAACATGAGGCCATGAGAGAATATATCCAGGAAAGCCTCTCCAAGGGTTACATTCGCCCCTATACTTCTCCGGTAGGTGTTGGCTTCTTCTTCGTAGGGAAGAAGGATGGTGGTCTTAGGCCGTGCATCGATTACCGAAACTTGAATAAGGTCACTGTAAGGAACCAGTATCCCCTTCCTTTGATTGCTGATCTCTTCAATCAGGTTCAGGGGGCCCAATGGTTCTCTAAGTTTGATCTTCGGGGGGCTTATAACCTTATCCGAGTCAGAGAAGGGTATGAGTGGAAGACTGCCTTTAACACGCCCGAAGGTCATTTCGAATATCTCGTCATGCCCTTTGGGTTGTGTAATGCTCCCGCAGTCTTCCAGAATTTCATAAATGAGATTTTAAGAGACTACCTGGGGGTATTTCTTGTAGTGTACCTTGATGACATACTTGTGTTTTCCAAGAACTGGTCCTCCCACATTTAGCATGTCAGGAAGGTGCTCCAGGCCCTTCGGGAAAACAAACTCTTTGCTAAACCCGAAAATGTGTGTTTGGGGTGCAAGAGATACCATTTTTGGGTCAAATCCTCACTCCTAATGAATTCCGCATGAACCCTGCCAAGGTTCAGGCTGTGGCTGAATGGGTCCAACCTGCCTCCCTGAAGGCGTTACAGTGCTTCCTGGGGTTTGCTAATTATTACAGGAGATTTATTGCTAACTTCTCGGTCATCACTAAGCCTCTTACGGATCTTACTCGCAAAGGTGCTGATCTCCTCCACTGGCCTCCGGAGGCGGTCCAGGCTTTTGAGATCTTTAAGAAGTGCTTTATCTCGGCCCCAGTGCTGATTCAGCCTAACCAAATGGAGCCATCCATCGTGGAGGTTGACGCATCCGAGGTGGGAGTGGGTGCTGTCTTGTCCCAGGGTACCAGGTCCCTCACCCATCTTCTTCCCTGTGCCTACTTCTCCAGGAAGTTCTCGCCCACTGAGAGTAATTATTACGTGGGCAACCGCAAACTCTTAGCCATTAAATGGGCATTTGAAGAGTGGCGCCACTTCTTGTAGGGGGCTAGGCACCAGGTAACGGTCCTTACCGACAACAAGAATATGGTCTTCCTAGAATCTGCCCGGAGGCTAAACCTGAGACAAGCTCGATGGGCATTGTTTTTACTAGATTCAACTTTGTGGTCACCTATAGGGCTGGGTCTATAAATATTAAAGCTGATGCACTGTCGCGTCTAGGCACCAGGTAACGGTCCTTACCGACCACAAGAATATGGTCTTCCTAGAATCTGCACAGAGGCTAAACCCGAGACAAGCTCGATGGGCGTTGTTTTTACTAGATTCAACTTTGTGGTCACCTATAGGGCTGGGTCTATAAATATTAAAGCTGATGCACTGTCGCGTAGCTTCATGGCCAGCCCTCCTTTGGAGGAAGATCCTGCTTGTATTTTTGCCCCAGGTACAATAATATCCTCTGTTGATTCTGACTTAGTCTCCGAAATTGCGGCTGATCAAGGTTCAGCTCCTGGGAACCTTCCTGAGAATAAGCTGTTTGTTCCCCTGCAATTCCGGCTAAGGGTACTCAGGGAAAATCATGACTCTGCACTATCTGGCCATCCAGGCATCCTGGGTACCAAGCACCTCATTTCTAGAAACTATTGGTGGCCTGGCTTGCCTAAAGACGTTAAGGCCTACGTCGCCGCTTGTGGAATTTGTGCTAGGTCCAAGACTCCCAGGTCCCGACCAGTGGGCTTACTATGTTCTTTGCCCATTCCCCAGAGACCTTGGACCCATATCTTCATGGATTTTATCACCGATCTGCCTCCATCTCAAGGCAAGTCGGTGGTGTGGGTTGTAGTAGACCGCTTTAGTAAGATGTGCCACTTTGAGCCCCTCAAGTAACTACCCAATGCCAAGACGTTAGCTACCTTGTTTGTCAAACACATCCTGCGTCTCCATGGGGTTCCTGTCAATATTGTTTCTGACAGAGGGGTACAATTTGTTTCATTGTTTTGGAGAGTGTTCTGTAAAAAGTTGGCGATTGATCTGTCCTTCTCCTCGGCCTTCCATCCTGAAACTAATGGACAAACCGAGAGGACTAATCAGTCCCTAGAACAATATTTAAGGTGTTTTATTTCTGACTGTCAATATGATTGGGTCTCCTACATTCCCCTTGCCGAATTTTCCCTTAATAACCAGGTCAGTAACTCGTCAGGCGTCTCCCCCTTTTTCTGTAATTTTGGGTTTAATCCACGGTTCTCCTCCGTTTAACCTGGTGGTTCCAACAATCCCGAGTTAGATCTCGTTCATCTAGGAACTGTGCACAGTCTGGGCCCACGTTCAGAAGAACCTAGAGGCATCCCAGAGCATACAAAAGACTCAGGCAGATAGAAGACGTTCTGCTAACCCCTTGTTTGTGGTCGGGGATCTGGTGTGGCTGTCTTCAAAAAATTTGTGCCTTAAGGTTCCGTTCAAAAAATTTGCTCCCCGGTTTATAGGGCCGTACAAGGTCATTGAGGTCCTTAACCCTGTCTCCTTCCGTCAGGAGTTACCCCCGTCTTTTCAAATACACGACATGTTTCATGCCTCCCTCCTGAAACGCTGCTCCCCGTGCTTGGTTACCTTGAGGAAACCTCCGGTCCCTGTTCTCACCCCTGAAGGGGTAGAATTCGAGGTGGCCAAGATTGTGGACAGCAGGATGGTCCAAGGCTCCCTCCAGTCTCTGGTCCATTGGAGAGGATACGGGCCTGAGGAGAGGACTTGGGTACCCGCCCGGGATGTTCATGCTGGGGTATTGCTCAGGAGGTTCCATCTTCGGTTCCCCAATAAGCCAGGTCCACCTAGGAAGGGTCCGGTGGCCCCTCATAAAAGGCGGGGTACTGTAAAGGATCTGCCAGACACAGCTTCTGTGTCGACGCCTGTGGTTAATCAGCCTGTACCTACTCCTAGGTCTGATAGAGTGACTCGATCTGCTACCACTCAGGCTGGTAAGCTGAGGAGTGGGAGAACCTATCACAGCCTGGCCAGTCGGAGATATCTCCCGCCCTCGGTCTATTTATACTTAATTTCCTGTTCTCCTTTGCCTGTGATTCTATCTTGTTTCCTGGCTCTGCTGCTCCAGCTAATACTACTGACCTCTGCTTCATATTGACCCTGGCTTTACTGACTACGCTCCTGCTCTGCGTTTGGTACCTCGTACACTCCTGGTTTGACTCGGCTCGTTCACTACTCTTGTTGCCCTCTGGAGCCATATTCCCTGCGGAACTGATCCCTCGTGCTACGCCACCGAGTGTTGACATCATCTACTGTAGAATGAACCCAAAAACAAATGGTTACTCATTATGTTACTACACACACAGGCACAGTTCAAACTATTGGAATTGACCTACACACAAACATACATTACACAAGTTGTTAATGCTGCAACAGAACCGAAACGCTGGCCATGTGGGGAAATGTTAGCACAGGGCCACACTAGTGAATATGGATGACATTACATATATATAAAGACATGTACTCACCAATACACTTACGGTCGCGTGTGCTGCTTTTGGCCCAATCCTGCGTTAAAATCGACTCCGCTATCTGGTCCCATGCCACTTCTTTCGCTGTTCTGTCATGGTATGCCTCCGCACGGGTGTCCCATACCTCTGGCCTCTCCTGCACAAGACAGATCAACTGTTCGACATCCATATGTCTTGGCATGTCTGCAGTTCTGGGTCTGTAGTCAGTTATGTGGGCTAAACCAGGTCTATAAACCACTTCCTGGTTTGTTCTTGTTTGGACAAGTTTGCCAAAACTCATTTCCATACAGTAAACAAGTGTTGCGTGAAAATCGTGCGAAATATAGGACCTGTTGTGAGTTTTACGCAGCGGACTCACGCTGTGCAAAACTCACGGACAGTCTGCACTGCCCTATAGACTAGCATAGGTCCGTGCGACGCGTGTGAAAAACACGCGGGTTGCATCTACGCATTACATGTTCGTGTAAATCCGCCCTTATACTGATTCACTGAAGAGCAGAACCACTATCACAATAGACACCTCCAAGAAGCAGGTCTATCTCCAGATGAATAACATGGAGACTGCAGACACTGGAATGTATTATTGTGCAAGACAAATAAACATAAAGTAATGAGCAGATCATACAAAATCCAGCTGTGTCTAACTGGATTTAGGAAACCACAAGAGGAAGAGTGTTACTACATAAATAATGAAAAGTAAAAGTGTTAGAAATTATATAATGTAGACTTTATCCGTTGAGATTCTTGTCTTATAATGAACTAGTATTTATTCCATTCATGTGCAACATCTTTCATGCAATCCCATATCCCGCATTTCAAGTGATGTCCTGCTGTCCCGGGAGGCCTGTGGCATTTACCGGTTTAAACTGTATTTGCTTCCTCAGTTGAGTATAAAGAAGAGGCCACCCAAAGGGAGATAAGGGGAGACCTCCATGACATGCATAGGAGGAAGTAAGGGAAAGTGAAAATGAGGGTTTTCATTGAATAGTCCAGGCTGCGAGGCAGAGGAAAAGAGAGGGGTTTGGAGGAGCTTAACGGGAGGAGTAAATGCAGCCAGAACTTCCCGCTGGTTTCTTAGTGCTCGGGAAGCCGCGGGAAGGTGAACACCCGAGAATCGTGTCTGCTTCCTCACCTGCACATTATGGCGTCGTTTGACTGGCTTGTTTAATAGCTCCGAGTCGCTGCTGTTGAGAGAAATCCAGGCTGATTGGAGGAGCAGGTAACGCAGCTCTTGGGGTTTCCTGCGACTTCGGTTGTAGGGCCCAGGCGCTCCCAAAGCGCAATGTCGAGTGCCGGGTGTGGTGCGCCTTCCCCTCCTATGACCCCCCTTGCCTTCTTGGACTTGGTGGTGGTCAGCCCCTTGTTGTTTAGTCCCTCTGTCCTGCACAGCGGGGAGACAGCCGCCGGGTCCAGAGTTCCTGCTGCTATGTCGCCCCGCCGGCCTAGGCGTACTCGCCCGCCGGCAAGGCATAGCCCTGGTGAGGTCCCGCGGGTTCGACGCCACAGTGGAAGCCCCTCCATGGACGCTGAAGGCCGATCTGCCGGGAGAGCTGCATCCCCCGGTGGCCCAGGCCTGGCAGGAATCACCAGCTGCTGCGGTTCCTAGCGGTTGGGGGGCTTAAACACGTGACTTCTCGGCCACCCCCTCCTTCTGGCGCCTTCCATGGAGATGTGACGTCGGCAGCCCTGCCTGGTGATATACCGACTGGGGATGGTTACTTCCCAGACGGGTGTCCAACGACGTGGAAGAGGACACGTCAGCCGCGGTGTGCAGTCGAGGTGTGGATACCTCCTTATGGACGGCAGGCTGCCAGCCCCTTTTCCAGCACTGGTCCTCATAGGCTTCCATACATGGTTGACCCGGAGGCCGTTGCCTGGCCTCCGGATGCCATCACAAGCATCAACAACCCCCACAATTGCATGGGGGCTGCTGATGTCCTACAAACCCCCTAAATGCGGCAATCGAGCGCCGTATTTAACGGGTTAATTGCCAAAATCAGCGGCGATGAGCCTCTGATCGACAACACTGGAGTGTCAGCTGTCGGGGACAGCTGACCTCCCAGTTCCCGATGCACACGTTGTCGCCGACAGTGTGCATCGGGAATGACACAGTGACTTCCTGTCACTCTGACAGGAAGCCTATCAGGACCATCCGGAGGTTGGTCCTGATGGGCTTCCGTCCATGGAAGACACGGAGGCCATTGTTTGGCTTCCGTTTGCCATGCTAACTATTGTCAAACCCTGTGATTTCGGACCGGGGTCTGCCGATATGCTAGAAACCCATAAAATTTGTCGATTGCAACAAATCGCCGCATTTAAGGGGTTAATTTGCCGAAATCAGCGGCAAAGGACCGCTGACCGGCAAGACTGGAGTGTCGGCGACAGCTGACCTCCCGGTCTCTGGTGCACACTGTCGCCGACATTGTGCACCGGAAACAACTCAGTAACTATACGTCCTCGTGCGGGAAGTAACCTCCTACGACGACGTATAGTTACTTACTCGTGCGGATAGGGGTTAAGCAGGAGGTTCGTGAGCGTTTATGGAAGGATGAGTACATAGAAATATATTTTTTCTCCTGCTGCTTGCAAAGTTTAATTTGGATAAGGGCAAGCGGAATGAGAGTAAGAAGAAGGAAGAGGAACATCAGCGTTATCGACTTATACCGCAGACTTTTGTAAACTGGCTACAGGCTTTCTCTATATTGGCTAGTGTGATAGGGGAGAAAGCGCCGGAGAACTGTTCCGCCCTTTTCTGTTTCACTCTATTGGAGAAGCACATAGAGTTTATGGGGGGCAGGCGTGGATACGTTACATCGAACAGTTTCATCAGCGCACGGCGATTCGGCCAAGCATTAGGTGAGACCAGAAGGACATTGCCTTATGGTTGAGGGTAACCGCTCCGGTCAAGCCTGGTCAGTCCTTACCAGGAAATATGTGGGGCAGGTCGGCCAATGAAAGGTTCTTGCTCAAAACTCGGTTTTATGTTGGCAGGTCAATGAGGGATAATATAAATTTGGAGCCAAGTGCAAATTCAAACACGTTTGCTCAAATTGCAACGGGCCTTCCCAAGGGGCTTCCAAGCGCTTGTGAAAAGGCAGGCGAGCGGGAGGTCAGTCGGGCTCTGCTAGTCAAGGGGGTGACACCGGTGAGATTGGAAAGGATGGCCCCCTTTCTAAGTAGTTATCCGGATAGGGCAGGTGTGAAGTTAATTTATGAGGGTTTTTGTTTTGGCTTTCTTATCCCCCCTCCCCCATACGCGGTTCCTGTCACTCGTCGTAATCTTCGGTCTGCTTACTAGCCTTCTAAAGTGGTGTCTGTTAAACTTTGTAAGGAACTGTACTTGGGTCGCATGGCAGGTCCTTTCTCCGACCCGCCTGTGGCAGATCGCGTGCTTTCCCCATTGGATGTTGTGCCTAAGCGCGAGCCCAACAAGTTTTGTTTGATCCATCATCTATCTTTTCCCAGGGGGTCGTCAGTTAACAATGGTATAGATCCCGATTTGTGTTCGGTGGTGTACGCGTCTTTTGATAAGGCAGTGGGGTTAATTAGGGCAGCGGGGGAAGGAGCCCTTTTAGCAAAAACCGACATCGAGGCGGCGTTCCACTTGCTACCGGTTCATCCTGACAGCCAACGGCTGTTGGGTTGTTTCTGGGAGAAGGAGTTTTACGTCGATCGTTGCCTGCCCATGGGATGCTCTCTTTCTTGCGCATATTTTGAGACATTTAGCTCGTTTTTGGAATTGGTGACTTGTGAGGTGGCGGGGGTTAATTCCTTAATTCACTACCTCAACAATTTTTTTATGCATTGGTCCTGGTAGTTCCTCCAGTGCGCCAACCTCCTTTATGCCTTGCAAAGGGTCATGAGGGACATTGGGGTCCCTTTGGCTCCTGATGAAACTGATGGTCCGGTTACCGTTATTAGTTTTTTGGGGATAGAAAAAGACTCTCTCATGATGGAATGCAGACTCCCCGAGGATAAACTGGGGACTCTTTGTTTAGAGGTGAAGCGGACATGTAATCTAAAAAAAAATCACTTTGCACAGCTTGCAGTCATTTTTGGGGAAGCTTGTCGCATCATGCCCATGGGTAGGGTGTTTTGTAGGCGGTTGGCGGCTACCTGGTGTGCAAGCGCCTCATCACCATGCGTTTAAGTGCTGAGCATCGGGCGGATTGGAAAGTTTGGGACAGCTTTCCTGGGCGGTACAATGTTCGGTCTCTACGGATGTCTGGGGTCCTCAAATCAGGGGACCTGGACCTCTTCATGGATGCAGCTGGTGGGGTTGGTTTTTGGCTCGTATTGCGGGGGTCAGTGGTGTGCCGGGGGTTGGCCGTCTGGTTGGGTGCAATGTGGTCTTTCTAAGAACCTGGCCCTGCTCAAGCTGTTCCCCATCATGGTTGCCGTGACCATTTGGAGGGACAGGCTCAGGAACAAGTAGGTTTGTTTTCATTGTGACAACCTTAGGGTGGCGTTGGCCATTAATAATATATCCGCATCCATCCTCCTGTTGTGCAGTTGGTACGGCATTTAGTTCTAGTCTGTTTGTCCTTGTATGCTTGGGTGGTAGCGGTGCATGTGCCTGGTGTTTGACAATTGTATTGCTGACGCTCTTTATCTCTCGCAGTGGGATCATCTATGGGAGCTGGTTTCACTGCAGCGGCAGCATTAATTGAGCAGTCATTGGCCAGGTCGACGTGGGTTGCTTATGCTACTGGCTGGCGTCAGTGGGAGGTTTGGGTAAGATCACTGGGTGATGTCCGGTCTGACCGGAACAGGTTGGTGTTTTTTTTGTATTGGCTTGGGGACGCTTATGAATCGGGTTTTACTGTGTTAAAGGTGAATAGATTTGTGTCTGCTTTAGCCTTTGGTTTTAAACTACGGGCATTAAAGGATGTTACAAAAGATTTTTTGGCATGCCAGGCTTTAAAGGGTTTGCATAAGGGGTAAATCAGCGTTTGATCGTCGGCGGCCCATTTCATTCCGGCTTCTCTGCTTCTTGGGAACGGCAGTAAATGAGGTATGTTGCTCGTCATTTGAAGTTCGTTTGTTTCTCCTGGCTTTTTCGTTGGCATTTTTTGTGCTCTCAGACTGGGCAAATTAGTTTCACCGAGCGCATCGCGTGCGGGTGGCCTCATGCAGGATGACGTGGATCTGTTTGGCGATAGGGTTCATTTCGTGTTATGTTGGTCGAAAACAGATCAAACGGGTCGGGGTTAGCGGATCGTGTTGTTTGCTTTCCCTGGTTTGGCGATGTGTCCGGTTCGTTGCATGAGCGATTTTGGTTTACAGGTCGGCTTATCTGGCTTTCCTTTGCTTGGTACTTTTCTATCTAGGTAACCCTGTGATTTCGGACCGGGGTCTGCCGATATGCTAGAAACCCATAAAATTTGTCGATTGCAACAAATCGCCGCATTTAAGGGGTTAATTTGCCGAAATCAGCGGCAAAGGACCGCTGACCGGCAAGACTGGAGTGTCGGCGACAGCTGACCTCCCGGTCTCTGGTGCACACTGTCGCCGACATTGTGCACCGGAAACAACTCAGTAACTATACGTCCTCGTGCGGGAAGTGACCTCCTACGACGACGTATAGTTACTTACTCGTGCGGATAGGGGTTAAGCAGGAGGTTCGTGAGCGTTTATGGAAGGATGAGTACGTAGAAATATATTTTTTCTCCTGCTGCTTGCAAAGTTTAATTTGGATAAGGGCAAGCGGAATGAGAGTAAGAAGAAGGAAGAGGAACATCAGCGTTATCGACTTATACCGCAGACTTTTGTAAACTGGCTACAGGCTTTCTCTATATTGGCTAGTGTGATAGGGGAGAAAGCGCCGGAGAACTGTTCCGCCCTTTTCTGTTTCACTCTATTGGAGAAGCACATAGAGTTTATGGGGGGCAGGCGTGGATACGTTACATCGAACAGTTTCATCAGCGCACGGCGATTCGGCCAAGCATTAGGTGAGACCAGAAGGACATTGCCTTATGGTTGAGGGTAACCGCTCCGGTCAAGCCTGGTCAGTCCTTACCAGGAAATATGTGGGGCAGGTCGGCCAATGAAAGGTTCTTGCTCAAAACTCGGTTTTATGTTGGCAGGTCAATGAGGGATAATATAAATTTGGAGCCAAGTGCAAATTCAAACACGTTTGCTCAAATTGCAACGGGCCTTCCCACGGGGCTTCCAAGCGCTTGTGAAAAGGCAGGCGAGCGGGAGGTCAGTCGGGCTCTGCTAGTCAAGGGGGTGACACCGGTGAGATTGGAAAGGATAGCCCCCTTTCTAAGTAGTTATCCGGATAGGGCAGGTGTGAAGTTAATTTATGAGGGTTTTTGTTTTGGCTTTCTTATCCCCCCTCCCCCATACGCGGTTCCTGTCACTCGTCGTAATCTTCGGTCTGCTTACTAGCCTTCTAAAGTGGTGTCTGTTAAACTTTGTAAGGAACTGTACTTGGGTCGCATGGCAGGTCCTTTCTCCGACCCGCCTGTGGCAGATCGCGTGCTTTCCCCATTGGATGTTGTGCCTAAGCGCGAGCCCAACAAGTTTTGTTTGATCCATCAGCTATCTTTTCCCAGGGGGTCGTCAGTTAACAATGGTATAGATCCCGATTTGTGTTCGGTGGTGTACGCGTCTTTTGATAAGGCAGTGGGGTTAATTAGGGCAGCGGGGGAAGGAGCCCTTTTAGCAAAAACCGACATCGAGGCGGCGTTCCACTTGCTACCGGTTCATCCTGACAGCCAACGGCTGTTGGGTTGTTTCTGGGAGAAGGAGTTTTACGTCGATCGTTGCCTGCCCATGGGATGCTCTCTTTCTTGTGCATATTTTGAGACATTTAGCTCGTTTTTGGAATTGGTGACTTGTGAGGTGGCGGGGGTTAATTCCTTAATTCACTACCTCAACAATTTTTTTATGCATTGGTCCTGGTAGTTCCTCCAGTGCGCCAACCTCCTTTATGCCTTGCAAAGGGTCATGAGGGACATTGGGGTCCCTTTGGCTCCTGATGAAACTGATGGTCCGGTTACCGTTATTAGTTTTTTGGGGATAGAAAAAGACTCTCTCATGATGGAATGCAGACTCCCCGAGGATAAACTGGGGACTCTTTGTTTAGAGGTGAAGCGGACATGTAATCTAAAAAAAAATCACTTTGCACAGCTTGCAGTCATTTTTGGGGAAGCTTGTCGCATCATGCCCATGGGTAGGGTGTTTTGTAGGCGGTTGGCGGCTACCTGGTGTGCAAGCGCCTCATCACCATGCGTTTAAGTGCTGGGCATCGGGCGGATTGGAAAGTTTGGGACAGCTTTCCTGGGCGGTACAATGTTCGGTCTCTACGGATGTCTGGGGTCCTCAAATCAGGGGACCTGGACCTCTTCATGGATGCAGCTGGTGGGGTTGGTTTTTGGCTCGTATTGCGGGGGTCAGTGGTGTGCCGGGGGTTGGCCGTCTGGTTGGGTGCAATGTGGTCTTTCTAAGAACCTGGCCCTGCTCAAGCTGTTCCCCATCATGGTTGCCATGACCATTTGGAGGGACAGGCTCAGGAACAAGTAGGTTTGTTTTCATTGTGACAACCTTAGGGTGGCGTTGGCCATTAATAATATATCCGCATCCATCCTCCTGTTGTGCAGTTGGTACGGCATTTAGTTCTAGTCTGTTTGTCCTTGTATGCTTGGGTGGTGGCGGTGCATGTGCCTGGTGTTTGACAATTGTATTGCTGACGCTCTTTATCTCTCGCAGTGGGATCGTTTCCGACAGCTGGCACCAGGAGCGGATCGGATCGGCACGGCTTGTACAGATCATCTATGGGAGCTGGTTTCACTGCAGCGGCAGCATTAATTGAGCAGTCATTGGCCAGGTCGACGTGGGTTGCTTATGCTACTGGCTGGCGTCAGTGGGAGGTTTGGGTAAGATCACTGGGTGATGTCCGGTCTGACCGGAACAGGTTGGTGTTTTTTTTGTATTGGCTTGGGGACGCTTATGAATCGGGTTTTACTGTGTTAAAGATGAATAGATTTGTGTCTGCTTTAGCCTTTGGTTTTAAACTACGGGCATTAAAGGATGTTACAAAAGATTTTTTGGCATGCCAGGCTTTAAAGGGTTTGCATAAGGGGTAAATCAGCGTTTGATCGTCGGCGGCCCATTTCATTCCGGCTTCTCTGCTTCTTGGGAACGGCAGTAAATGAGGTATGTTGCTCGTCATTTGAAGTTCGTTTGTTTCTCCTGGCTTTTTCGTTGGCATTTTTTGTGCTCTCAGACTGGGCAAATTAGTTTCACCGAGCGCATCGCGTGCGGGTGGCCTCATGCAGGATGACGTGGATCTGTTTGGCGATAGGGTTCATTTCGTGTTATGTTGGTCGAAAACAGATCAAACGGGTCGGGGTTAGCGGATCGTGTTGTTTGCTTTCCCTGGTTTGGCGATGTGTCCGGTTCGTTGCATGAGCGATTTTGGTTTACAGGTCGGCTTATCTGGCTTTCCTTTGCTTGGTACTTTTCTATCTAGGTATTAGTTTTGCACAATATTTAAAAGATGCTTGTCGGCAGTCGGGGTCTGTCCGGACGACTATTCATCGTACTCTTTCCGCATTGGCGCGGAAACGGAGGCTGTTCATCCCCTAATGGGCTGTTCATCCAGTTGGACAATGCTGGGGTGAGGCGTATTGGGAGATGGGAGTCTAACAGGTTCCATACTTATGTTCACACGCATCTGATCTAATGCTATTCGTCATGCCTGGTTGTTGCTGGGGATGTTTGGTGTTTTGGGTGATGCTGTTTTGTGTGTGATCCTTGTGTGGCTTATGAGTGTGTGTGTATTTTTCTTTCGTTTCAGGTTCACGCCATTGTCTTGTGTGGATATTTTGGCATTCATATGTGCATTGGTGCGTCCTGAGGGCTGATGTCCGCCCAGACGGTCGTCAACTTTGGATCCTGCGGGACGACGCTGTCTTGCATTGGCTGGGATTCAGAACAAGTATGGTTTGGAACAGGGTTTTACCCGAATTCCAGACGTATGCACAGCTGGACCCGGTTCTTGAGATCCTGGTGCTGCATGTCAGTGGGAACGATTTGGGTGAATTGGTGAGAGACATTAATCCCTTCAGGACTGTTTTGACCTTGTGGACACAGATGAGTTTTCAAATCTGACATGTGTCGCTTTAAGTGGTAATAACTTTGTAATGCTTTAACCTTTTCAAGCGATTCTGACATGGTTTTCTTGTGACATATTGTAATTTATGTTAGTGGAAAAATTTGGTTGATAAATTAAAAACTTATTTGTGAAAAACTTCAAATCTTAGCGAAAATTTGCAACTTTAGCAGCAATTTCTCATATTTTCAAGAAAGTTTCAAAAGGCTATTTTTTCAGGGACCAGTTCAGTTCTGAAGTGGCTTTGAGGGCCTTATATATTAAAAAGTCCCCATAAATCACCCAAGTTTGAAAACTGAACCCCTCAAAGTATTCAAAACAGCATTCAGAAAGTATTTTAATCATTTAGGCATTTCACTTGAATTAAGTAGAGGTGAAATTTACAAATTATTTTTTTTTTGCTGAAATTCATTTGTAATACATTTCTTTTCCTGTAACACATAAGATTTTACCTGAGAAACACAGCTCAATATTTATTTCCCAGATTCTGCAGTTTTTAGAAATTTCCCACATGTGGCCCTAGTCTCCTAATGGCCTGAAGCACTAGCCTAAGAAGCATAGGAGCACCTAGTGGATTTTGGGGCCTCCTTTTTTTAGGAATATATTTTCGGCACCATGTCAGGTTTGAAGAGGTCTTGTGGTGTCTAAACAGTCGAAACCCCCCAAAAGTGACCCCATTTTGGAAACTACACCCCTCAATGAGTTTTTCTAGGGGTATAGTTAGCATTTTGACCCCACAGCTTTTTTGCAGAATTTAGTGGAATTAGTCTGTGAAGATGAAAATCACCTTTTTTTTCTGCGAAAACATAGAATTTTTTAATTTTTACAAGAAATAAAGGAAAAAAAGCACCACAACATTTGTAAAGCAATTTCTCCCGATTACAGCAATACCCCATATGTGTCATAAACTGATGTTTAGACTAACATTCTTGCTCAGAAGAGAAGGAGCTCCTTTTGGATTTTGGAGCGCAGATTTTGCTGGATTGGTTTTCAGTGCCATGTCGCGTTTGCAATGCCCTTGAAGGACCAAAAAGTGGAAACCCCGCAAAAGTAACCCCATTTTGGAAACAACACCCCTCAAGGAATTTTTCTAGGGGTATAGTTAGCATTTTGATCCCACAGGCTTCTTGTAGAATTTAGTGGAATTAGGCTGTGAAAATGAATATCAACATTTTGGTGGTTTAAATTCTTTATTTCTTACGCCGTTCACCTTGCGAAATAAATTACGTTTTACTTTATTCTGCGGGTCGGTACGATTACGGTGATACCATATGTATACAGTTTTTGTATGATTTGCAGCGTTTGCACAATAAAATTACTTTTCTATAAAATAATTTATTTTCTGTCACCATATTTTGAGAGCCATAACATTTTTATTTTTTGTCAAAAAAGCTATGGGAGGTCTTGCTTTTTTCGGGACGGGTTGTAGTTTTTATTGGCACTATTTTGGGGTACAAGCGACTTTTTGACCACTTTTTATTCTATATCTTGGGAAGGGTGGTGACCAAAAAATAGCAATGTTGGCATAGTTATTAATTTATTTTGTTTGTGGTGTTCACCGTGTGGGAAAAATAACACTACAGTTTTATAGTTTGGGTCGTTACGAACGCGGTGATACCAAATATGTGTACTTTTTTTTAACATTTTCATTTTTTTCCTATAATAAATGACTTATTATAGGAAAAAAAATAAAATTTATTTTTACACTTTTATAAAACATTTTTATTAATTTTTTTACAATTTTCTTTACTTTTTACACTTTATTTTTTGACCTGCAGCACTGACACCATGTAGTGTAAGGTATTCCAACTGTCAGTGTGACGTCACTGTCACTCTGACAGCAACTCTACGAGGACCTGACAGAGGCTGGTCCTCATAGGCTTCCATACATAACAGAACAACCTACAAAACCTCTAACCAAAACAATGGCATAGAAAGGGGTCCCTTAATACAAGTAGACAACCTAAAGCGAACAAAAAAGGGACATGACCCTAAGAATAATAATGAACTATATAGTATACAAAATCTTTATTAGATATGATATAACAGATAACACGGAATATAAAAACGAATGAACCACATATGGAGATAAAGACAGTTCGGTCAGATGTGAAAGACCATGAACATACAGAGTCAGCCAACCAAGGGTAACCGGGAACCGTTCATGTAACCCAGAGGGAAAGGGAAGATAAAACGTGCATATAGAATGACTATGCCCAAATGTAAAGGGAAGTGCTGCCTGTCCACATATACAGTATGTATGAACAGGCTAGGAAAATCCCAACAAAGTACCTGGGCAAAAATAGTCAGGCAAGGTAAGACTGTAATAATAGATAGGAAAACAGTAAATACGTCATACAGAAAACCAATGCCAGCACGTACTCTGAGACATAATGGAGAGCGGAACCAGCAACCCAGAATGGAGGGATGAATGACGCCTCTACGCGCGTTTCGCCAAGCAGACCGGCTTGTCCCTTTTTGTTCGCTTTAGGTTGTTTCCATACATAACAGACCCGAAAGCTATTGCCTGGCCCCTGGATGCCATCACAAGCATCAGCAACCCCCACATTTGCATGGGGGCTGCCGATGTGCTACAAAACCCCTAAATGCGGTGATCGAAATGACGAACAAGCCATTGTTTGGCCTCCTTTTGCCATGCTAACTATCAGCAAACCCTGCGATTTCAGACCGGGGTCTGATGATATGCTAGAAACCCCTAAAATGCAAACGATCGCCGCATTTAAGGGGTTAATTCGCTGAAATCAGTGGCAAAGGACCGCTGGCCGGCAAGAGTGGAGTGTTAGCTGTCGGCGACAGCTGACCTCCCGGTTTCTGGTGCACACTGTCGCCGACAGTGTGCACCGGAAACAACTCAGTAACTATACGTCCTTGTGCGGGAAGTGACTCATGCGGGTAGGGCTTAAGCATGATGTCACAAAGCGGGTTAGGGGACCCACTAGGCCGTACCGCCGTAGGAGGCAGCTGGCCAAACAACAGGAAACCCCTGAAATACTATTTCCCGCACAAGGGTACCTGGATAGTCCAGACGGTGGCCGCAGCTCTTGCACAGATGGAGATGGGTGCAGCAAATAACGCCAAACGTGGCGGATGATACAGGTTGTTCCAGACGTGGCGGATTCCTCCGGACGTGGCAGATGACACAGGATGTGGCGGATTCCTCTGGACGTGGCAGATGACACAGGATGTGGCGTATTCCTCCGGACGTGGCAGATGACACAGGATGTGGCGGATTCCTCCCGACGTGGCAGATGACAGGATGTGGCGGATTCCTCCGGACGTGGCAGATGACATAGGATGTTTCACGACCAGATACTAAAGGCACAGCACGGGAAACAGGAACGGGGAACAAGGCACGGGTAACAACTGGAACGGGAAACACTAAGGGGCCATTTGCAAGACAGACAGGGAAAACTAACAACGCTCAGGCAAGGATTAGAAGGCCTGGGGCCTTCTTATAGACCAGGAAATCGTGGCAGTTGATGATGATGACGACTTCCTATTTGCGCGGCACGAGCGTGCGCGCGCACCCTACGGGACACAGCAGAACGGAGCGGAAGTGAGTGCTGGCGTCTCCTAGGAAGGAGATGGGGACCAGCGCTCACGGATCCATGGCTCCGGGCGTCAGGAGGTGAGTAAACCCGACGGTCCGCGGCCATGGACGCTACACATGACTTGTTGTGCTTGTGGGCTTTACACCCGGACTTAGTCATAGTGTGGTCCGACATTGTGCCTAGAAAAACATGGCGTTATGCACGATCACAGGAGAGGATTAATAAGGTCCACATAAAAGCTAACAAGGCGATTTCCAGATTTGTCGCAAGGAACGGGGGTATTTTTGTTAGATACAGGGATCTGGAGTCTGGGGAGGGTTGTTTTTGGATGGAGTGCATCTGAATGAGGTTGGGATGGACTTATGGATGGACTTATGGAGCTTGGCCCTGGCAGAGGGGATTGAAAGAGTGGTGTTGGTGTGGAGGAGCTCACAGGCTTAATGTAGTCAAGGCCTGTTTCGCAGTAGCGGGGGAGTCCTTGAGGTTGGTCAGTACAAACTGGTGGGGGGATCGTATCAGGGGTATGCGTTCCCCAAAATATTTTGAAGTCTTCTTAGGGTATTATCCCTTTGAAGTGCTTTATGGGCAAAGCCATCTGCAGAGGTGAGCGGTGCCTCCGAGCTGGGTTATGGCTGGAGGTAAACAATATAGCAGATGGCTATTCTAAATTCAAAAACTTCAAGGACTTCCCCTAGTCATAGTGTGGTCCGACATTGTGCCTAGAAAAACATGGCGTTATGCACGATCACTGGAGAGGATTAATAAGGTCCACATAAAAGCTAACACGGCGATTTCCAGATTTGTAGCAAGGAACGGGGGCATTTTTGTTAGACACAGGGATCTGGAGTCCGGGGAGGGTTGTTTTTGGATGGAGTACATCTGAATGAGATTGGGATGGACTTGTGGATGGACTTATGGAGCTTGGCCCTGGCAGAGGGGATTGAAAGAGTGGTGTTGGTGTGGAGGAGCTCACAGTATGCGTTACCCAAAATATTTGGAAGGCTTCTTAGGGTGTTATCCCTTTGAAGTGCTTTATGGGCAAAGCCATCTGCAGAGCTGAGCGGTGCCTCCGAGCTGGGTTATAGGTAAACAATATAGCAGATGGCTATTCTAAATTGAAAAACTTCAAGGACTTCCCCTAGTTATTTTTATGTTCGTCAGTTTTGAGTATTTATGTTTATTATTGATCGTTATTGAGATAGTTTTATATATTGACACTGATATGGTCATTTTTCTGTGAATATGGAATTCCATTTTGCGGAATTCTATGTTTTATATGAAGTTTTGATTATGGAATTTTTACTTTCTGTAAATCTATAATAAGCGGCTGTTTTGGCTATTAAAATCCAACCTCTGTTTTCATGTGTTGTTTTCTTTCATAAGCAGGGTTAGAGATGGGGTTAAGGTAAGGACTACATCACCCGACTCTACTTATCCAAGTCAAGAAGAGGCCATACTGCCGCCCAAAGGGAGATAAGGGGAGGCCTCCATGACATGCCGAGGAGGGAGTAAGGGAAAGGGTTAATGAGGGTTTTTATTGAATAGTCTAGGCTGGGAGAGAGAGGGAAAGAAAGAGGGGTTTGGAGGAGCTTAAGGGGAGGAGTAAATGCAGGCAGATCTTCCCACTGTTTTCTTAGTGCATGGGAAGCAGCGGGAAGGTGAACACCCGAAAATCGTGTCCTGTCCACCCGCCCGTAATTTTCATGTGGTTCTTGATGGGTTTAGGGGTTAATTTTCTTGTGGCTGGTGTATTGACTGCTTTGGTGTGTCTTCTGTTTGTGGTGTATTAGGCTGTTTAACTGGGGGATGTATTCCTTTTTGTTGTCATGGCAGCTAGCAAGGAGAGTCATTGAGTTTGGTAAATACAAACTGGTGGGGGGGGGGGGTCGCATCAGTGGTATGCGTCCCCCAAAATATTTGCAAGGCTTCTTAGGGTGTTATCCCTTTGAAGTGGCTTATGGGCAAAGCCATCTGCAGAGGTGAGCGGTGGCTCCGAGCTGGGTTACGGTTGGAGGTAAACAAGTGGTGAAGGCAGATGGCTATTCTAAATTCAATAACTTCAAGGACTTCCCCTGGTTATTTTTATGTTCGTCAATTTTAAGTATTTCTGTTTAATATTGATCGTTATTGAGATGGTTTTATATATTGACCATGATAGGGTCAGTTTTCGGTGAATATGGAAGAATTCCATTTTGGGGAATTCTTTGTTTTATATGATGTTTTGATTATGGAATTTTTACTTTCTGTAAATCAATAATAAATGGCTGCTGTGGCCATTAAAATCCAACCTCTGTTTTTATGTGTTGTTTTCTTTCATAAGTAGGGTTAGAGATGGGGTTAAGGTAAGGACTACATCACACGACTCTACTTATCCAAGTCATGATGAGGCAGGGAGTCACACACAGCACAGACCGAAGGAGACTGGCAGAAGGATCTCCCCCATTCGTTGTGGGAATGGGACTAGGTTAACGTTAATTTTATTATTTTTAAGAGGCGCTATAGGGACATTATACTGTGCTGGAAGGCACTATGGCAGAATTCTTACTGTATGAGGAGGCACTATGGGGGGTAATATACTGCATAGGGGGACTGTTGGGGCATTATATTTTGTGTGAGGAGGCTCATGTGGGGCATTATACTGTGTGAGGTACTAGGTGGACAATATATTGTGTGGGGGCACTATGGGGGCATGATGTTTTTAATGATACTATGGGGGCATGATACTGTGTGGAGCAACTACAGAGCCATGAGTGGGGGGTCAAGATGAAGTGCGGGGGCACAACTGTGCATGATACATTGTGGGGGCACTTTGGGCAAATGTTACTGTGTAGGGAACAAAGGGAACTGGTGTGTATGGACAGGCATTGGGCAGAATTAGAGGTGTGGCTTAATGTTAATAACATTTTCTGCAGTGCGTATCGTGCCCTCCATGAGTTGTCACTTTTTCCATCATTGAAAGTTTTAGGTAAGCAAATTCTGCTATATAAATATGATAGCTGGTGATGCTGTAGAATAGAATAAAATGAGCGCAAGACAGATAGAATAGAATAATCATTTAAACACTTTGCTTTTATATAAGATCACAATATGATATACTGTGTATAATACATAGCAAGTGACTATTATAATATGCTGTGACCCTCCTGAAATTCTTTACCTTACATTTTTCTCGCAATCATATGTTCCTTTGCTTGTTAATATAATCTCACCATTAGTCCTTCCTGAGTTTTAATCCATTTATCCTTGGTCTCATATGTGGGATACCTTATGAGGGTATGTTCACACGGCCTATTTACGGACGTAAATCGGGCGTTTTTGCCCAGAATTACGCCCGAAAATAGCGCCTCAATAGCGCTGACAAACATCTGCCCATTGAAAGCAATGGGCAGACGTTTGTCTGTTCACACGAGGCGTATATTTACGCGCCGCTGTCAAATGACGGCGCGTAAATAGACGCCCGCGTCAAAGAAGTGACCTGTCACTTCTTTGGCCGTAATTGGAGCCGTTATTCATTGACTCCAATGAATAGCAGCGCCAATTACGGCCGTAATTGACGCGGCGTTCAAGCGCCTGCACATGCCGGTACGTCGAAATTACGGGGATGTTTTCAGGCAGAAACATCCCCGTAATTTCAGCCGTTACGGACCCCCGCCGTGTGAACATACCCTTAAGTTCTCCTCCAAACATCTTACTTCATTTTCACATTCTTAATCTTTTTATTTGACTTTTTAAAAATGTAGACTTTTTTTTAATCAAAATGCCCCTTAAATAAGTCTTAAAGGGACAGTGTCAAGATTTTTTACAAAATTAATTTATGTGTTTTTATTAAATAAAATATTATATAGGCTTTATTTAATTTTTCACACACAAAGTTTTTTTTCATTAACACTTTCTTACTGTACTGGGGGCTGCCATGTTTTATTTTATCTGTGTATGTGTCTCTTAACGACACATACACAGATGGAATACGGCAGCACAGTGCATAGGACATAATGAACGGGAGCCGTTCATTGCGTCTGTCATCTGGCTCTGTACTGCGCAGGCGCAGTTCAGAGCCACCGATCAAAGAAGCTGGTTTGTAGGGAGAAAGCAGGCGCCATTATGAAGACTGGCTGCACTGTGTCACGATGCGGGGTGTGGACCCACTGGGCCATACCGCGGAGCGGGATGGCAGCTGGCCAACAGGAGTAGTACAGAGTCTATACTACAGAAAGGGTACCTGAGGCAATGTAGACAGTAGCAAGGCATGCTCGGCTGGGACCAGGCAACAGGCAGCCATCAAGCATGGAGTAGTGGAACAGGCGTGAAATACAGCACAACACGTCAACAGCTCAGCACGGCACTAGATGAGGATAACACGGGAAACAGGATACAGTAACAGGGAACACTTGGGAACTGGAAGACACTGGGAGACCATTTGCAAGACAGACTTTGGGTAACGAACAACAACGCTCAGGCAAGGATCAGAAGGGCGGTGGCCTTTTTATAGTCCAGGAAATCATGTGAGTAGATGATGATGATTGTTTTCATGTGCACGCTGGCCTTTTAAGAGCGGGTACGAGTGCGCGCACGCGCGCACTCTCCGGGAGAAAGTCTCGATACCCGGAAGTGAGTGGCGGCGCCTCACAGGGGGACGACGCAGTACAGCAGCAAGATGTCCATGGCCGCGGTCGTCGAGGGGTAAGTTAGAACGACGGACCGCGGCCATAGATGTTACAGTATCCCCCCTCTTACGCCCCCTCTTCTTGGGACTAGAGCGGGAAAGAAAGAAACTTCCTCATGAGGACAGGAGCATCGATGTTCTCCTCTGGCTCCTAAGACCTCTCTTCTGGACCGAATCCCCTCCAATCCACCAAATAAAACGTTCTTCCTCCCACCTTCTTGGTGGCCAGAATCTCCCTTACCTCGAAAGTCCCTGACGAGCCGCCAGGAGCCACTGCGGAACTAGGAGTCCTAGAGTAGTGGTTCAGGACCACGGGACTTCAGCAGGAGACATGGAAGGAGTTAGGGATCTTGAGGGTAAGAGGCAACCGCAGTTTGTAAGACGCCGGGTTAATTTGTAGCAGGATCTCGAAGGGTCCGAGGAACCTGGGAGCAAATTTGCAGGACGTCACCCTCAGCCGGATATTCTTTGAGGACAACCAGACCTTCGTACCTGGAAGAAACTGAGGAGGATCCCGTCTTCTAGTATCTGCTTTTCTCTTCATGCGGTCCACCGCCAGCAGAATAGAAGATCAGGTCTGTTGCCATATTTGCAGAAAGTCCCTGAAGGTCTAGTCAGCTGCAGGCAGAAGGGACATAGTAGGGACAGGAAGAGGTATTCGAGGATGTTGGCCATAGACCATGAAGAACGGACTGGAGGTGGTGGACTCACTAGTATGGTTATTATAGGAGAATTCTGCCCATGGGAGCAGCTGCACCCAGTCATCATGTCGTCTGGAAACAAAGTGACGTAGATCGTTCTCCATAATTTGGTTAATCCTCTCAACTTGCCCATTGGACTGGGGATGATAGGCCGAAGAGAAGTCCAACTTTACACCAAAGAGGCCGCAGAGTGCTCTCCAAAACTTCGAGGGGAACTGGAACCCTCGATCCGAGACAATATGTAGAGGCAAGCCGTGCAGACGGAAGATGTGTTGTATGAAGAGGTCGGCCAGTCGAGCAACAGAAGGCAGGCCAGTCAGAGGAACAAAATGAGCCATTTTAGAGAATCAATCCACCACCACCGAGATCACACTGCAACCTGCAGAGGGAGGCAGATCCGTGACAAAGTCCATTGCAACATGATGCCAGGGGGCAACCGGCACAGGTGGTTGGAGCAGACCAGCTGGTCTGGAGTGGGCAACCTTATTTGCTGCGCATACCGTACATGAGGAGACAAAGTCTATGACGTCTTTGGGCGGCATGGGCCACCAAAACTGATGGGCGATTAGGTCTTGGGTCTTACGAGCACCCGCTTGACCTGCCGGCTTGGAACTGTGACCCCAGCAAAGGATTCTTCCTCTGTCTGCCAGACATACAAAAGTTCTTCCCGGAGGAATGTCTCTAACCGGCAGAGTCTTCACAGAGAAGATGCAGGAAGGATCAATAATATTCTGTGGGGCTCCATAGTGTCCTCTGTCTCAAATAACCTAGTCAAGGCATCGGCCCTCACAGTCTTGTCGGCAGGTCGGTAGTGGAGTTCGAACCGGAACCGAGCAAAGAACCACGACCACCTGGCTTGATGAGGATTCAACCGCTGGGCCGTCTGTAGGTAGGTCAGGTTCTTGTGATCCGTGAAAACCAGGATAGGATGGACTGCGCCTTCCAGTAGGTGTCTCCACTCCTGCAGAGTCAGCTTGATGTCCAGTAACTCCCGATCCCCAATCGAGAAGTTGCGCTCTGCGGAAGAAAACAGCTTAGAATAGTAGCCACACACCAGTCTTGCCCTTCAAACCTTTCTGGAACAACAGTGCACCAGCACCGACAGAGGAAGTATCCACCTCTAACGAAAACTGTAGGGACACATCAGGGTGGTGAAGTATAGAGGCTGACGTGAAGGCTTTTTTAAGTATTCAAATGAGGCTTCTGCCTCCAGAGTCCACGCTTTGGCGTTCATACCCTTTTTAGTGAGGGTAGAGATGGGAGCTGTCAAAGATGAGAGGTTTGGAATGAACAGCAGGTAGAAGTTGGCGAATACCAGGAAGCGTTGTATGGCCTTTAAGCTTTGAGGGCGTGGCCACTCCAGGACAGCCTTTACCTTCTCAGGGTCCATCTTGAGACCCTGATCGGAGATGATATAGCCCAGGAAGGAAAAATATTTTTTTTCAAACACCCACTCCTCCAGCTTGGCATAAAGATGATTCTCTCTTAAACAAAGCAACACTTGGCGGACATGACTCTAATTAGTTACTGGATCTGGGGAGAAATCAAAATGTCATAGAGATACACCACAACACAAACATAAAGAAGATCACGAAAAATGTCATTGACAAATTATTGAAACACAGCGGGGGCGTTACACAGGTCGAAGGGCATAACTAGGTATTCATAGTCCCCATCACGAGTATTAAAAGCAGTCTTCCACTCGTTACCTTGACGAATCGGGATCAGATTGTAGGCCCCCCCCAGTTTTGAAAAAAATCCCCCCCCCCCGTATGCGATCAAACAGTTCCGAAATTAAAGGCAGTGGGTACCTGTTCTTCACCGTTATCTGGTTGAGGCCTCGGTAGTCAATGCAGGGTCAGAGGGATACATCCTTCTTCTTGACAAAGAAAAACCCGGCTCCAGCCGGGGATGAGGATTTACGAATGAAGCCCCTCTCCAAATTCTCTTTAATGTAGGCAGACATAGACTAGGTCTAGGGCAAGGAGAGAGGGTACACTCTACCGCGAGGAGGGGACGACTCAGGAATCAAGTCGATCGGACAATCATATGCTCGATGTGGCGGCAAGGTCCCAGCTTCCTTCTTATCGAAGACATCAGAGAACATAGAGTAACAAGAAGGCAATCCTGCCAATAACTGAAGCGGAGGAGGCTGTGGTGGCTGGCTAAGACCCAGACAGCTGTCAAGACACGTGGGGCCCCACTGGAGAACCTGTCCAGAGTTCCAGTCCAGGACTGGGGCATGTAGACGGAGGCAAGGCAAACCCAGCAGCACAGGGTTTGACGGCCTTGGACAGGACAAACAGGGAGATGAGCTCCGAATAAAGAGCTCCCACTTGAAGTCTTAATGGCTTGGTGTCACGAAGCGGGTTAGTGGACCCATTAGGCCGTACCGCGGTAGCGGGGAGGCAGCTGGCCAAAAAACAGGAAACCCCAACAATACAATGTCCCGCACAAGGGTACCTGGATAGTCCAGACAGTGGCCGCAGCTCTGGAACTGATGGAGATGGGTGCAGCAGATAACGCCAAATGTGGCGGATGACACAGGTGCCACAGGTTGCGCCAGACGTGGCGGAATTCTCCGGTCGTGGCAGATGACACAGAACGTGGCAGATTCCTCCGGACGTGGCAGATGACACAGGACGTGGCACGACTCGATACTATAGGCACAGCATGGGAAACAGGAACAGGTAACAAGGCACGGGTAACAACTGGAACGGGAAACACTAAGGGACCATTTGCAAGACAGACTGGGAAAACTAACAACGCTCAGGCAAGGATCAGAAGGCCTGGGGCCTTCTTATAGACCAGGAAATCGTGGCAGTTGATGATGATGACGACTTCCTATTTGCGCGGCACGAGCGTGCGCGCGCACCCTACGGGACACAGCAGAACGGAGCGGAAGTGAGTGCTGGCGTCTCCTAGGAAGGAGATGGGGACCAGCGCTCACGGATCCATGGCTACGGGCGTCAGGAGGTGAGTAAACCCGACGGTCCGCGGCCATGGACGCTACACATGACTTTTTGTGCTTGTGGGCTTTACACCCGGACTTAGTCATAGTGTGGTCCGACATTGTGCCTAGAAAAACATGGCGTTATGCACGATCACAGGAGAGGATTAATAAGGTCCACATAAAAGCTAACAAGGCGATTTCCAGATTTGTCGCAAGGAACGGGGGTATTTTTGTTAGATACAGGGATCTGGAGTCTGGGGAGGGTTGTTTTTGGATGGAGTGCATCTGAATGAGGTTGGGATGGACTTATGGATGGACTTATGGAGCTTGGCCCTGGCAGAGGGGATTGAAAGAGTGGTGTTGGTGTGGAGGAGCTCACAGGCTTAATGTAGTCAAGGCCTGTTTCGCAGTAGCGGGGGAGTCCTTGAGGTTGGTCAGTACAAACTGGTGGGGGGATCGTATCAGGGGTATGCGTTCCCCAAAATATTTTGAAGGCTTCTTAGGGTATTATCCCTTTGAAGTGCTTTATGGGCAAAGCCATCTGCAGAGGTGAGCGGTGCCTCCGAGCTGGGTTATGGCTGGAGGTAAACAATATAGCAGATGGCTATTCTAAATTCAAAAACTTCAAGGACTTCCCCTAGTCATAGTGTTGACACAGGATGTGGCGGATTCCTCCGGACGTGGCAGTTGACACAGGACCTGGCGGATTCCTCCAGACGTGGCAGATGACACAGGACGTGGCACGACTCGATACTATAGGCACAGCATGGGAAACAGGAACAGGTAACAAGGCACGGGTAACAACTGGAACGGGAAACACTAAGGGACCATTTGCAAGACAGACTGGGAAAACTAACAACGCTCAGGCAAGGATCAGAAGGCCTGGAGCCTTCTTATAGACCAGGAAATCATGGCAGCTGATGATGATGATTTCCTTTAAGGCCGGCACGAGCGTGCAAGCACACCCTACGGGACACAGCAGACCGGAGCGGAAGTGAGCGCTGGCATCTCCTAGGAAGGAGATGGGGACCAGCTCTCACGGATCCATGGCTGCGGGCGTCGGGAGGTCAGTAAACCCGCTACACAGACAAAACTGGGGCAGGCAATGTAAGTCCATCTACCGAGGCAACGATCAATGGTGTTTCCTGCAGGACAGTGGGCAACTGAAGAAGATCCACAAGGTCTTAGCAGATGAAATTGGCTGCAGAGCCAGAGTCCAGGTAGGCAGAGACCGGATGGTGCCTCTCGCCAGCAATGATGGTCACGGGAATGAACAGTTGGGAGGAGAGTTCTCGACTAAATGCAGTAGCGCCCAGGGTTGTCTCTCCAACCAAACCTAGGCGCTGGTGTTTTTTGGATTCTGAGGACACAGACGCACAACATGGCCAGCAAGGCCGCAATATAAACAGAGTCCTGAGGTGCGCCTGCGCTGTTTCTCCTGGACGGACAATTTTAGACAATCCACTTGCATCGGAACCTCGGGCAAAGCAGTGGATGGAGGCAAGAAGGGTTGCTGGAAGTTGGGTGCCAGTCTAGGAAGCCGTCTCTCCTGATGAACCTCATGAGAGCTCTCCCTCCGCCTTATGTCCACCCGAGTGACAAGCAGAATCAGGTTATCCAAGGCAGGTGGCAGATCTCGAGCAGCAAGTTCATCCTTGATCTCAGGTGATAGACCATGCCAAAAGTATGCCACCAAGTCCTCATTGTTCCAGTACAGTTCTCCTGCCAGGGTTCAGAACTGGATGGTGTATTCGCCCACGGAGGTGTCCTCCTGGCGAAGGTTAAAGATAGCAGTGGCTGCCGATGAGACTTCTCCTGGCTCCTTTAAAACAGTCCTGAATAACCGGACGGACCCCTGGAAGTCTTGGGTCTCGGGTCCCTGACGTTCCCAGATAGGGTTTGCCCATGCCAGGGCCTTGCCGGCAAGTAGAGACATGATGAAGGCGATCTTGGTTCCGTCTGACGGAAATGCTCAGGAGTGCAGGGTAAAATGGATATAGCATTGGTTCAGAAACCCCCGGCACGTACTTGCATCTCCATAGAACCGAGAAGGTAATGGCATAGAGAAACAAGGATCCAAACCGAAACTGCCAGGAGATATAGCAGGAGGGTCGATCTGAGGAGCTTGCATAGAGGCAGGAAGGGAAGCAGCTAGCATCCCTAGCTGCTGCGCCATGGAGTCCACTGCCACAAGGAGTTGATCCTGTCTTGCTCGGAGATCCTGCAGGTCCGCCTGCATGGCTTGGGAGGGTGGCATGCCCTTGAATTGACCAGCAAGAGTCCATGGCCTGAGCGTACTGTCACGGCGCGGGGTGTGGACCCACTGGGCCGTAATGTGTAGCGGAGTAGCAGCTGGCCAACAAGGTACAAAACAATGTCTAGAGTTCAGAACGGGTACCTGAGGCAATGTATACAGTAGCAAGGCAGGCTCGGCTGGGACCAGGTAGCAGGCAGACGTCAGGCGTGGAGTAGCGGAACAGGCGTAAAATACAGCACAACACGACTACAGCTCAACACGGCACTTGACCTGGATAGCACGGGAAACAGGATACAGGAACAGGGAACACTTGGGAACTGGGAGACACTAGGAGACCATTTGCAAGACAGACTTTGGGTAACGAACAACAACAACGCTCAGACAAGGATCAGAAGGGCAGTGGCCTTCTTATAGTCCAGGAAATCATGTGAGTAGATGATGATGATTTTTTTCATGTGCGCGCTGGCTCTTTAAGAGCGGGCACGAGCACACGCGTGCACCCTCCAGGAGACCGTCTCGATGCCCAGAAGTGAGTTCCGGTGCCTCACAGGGGGACGTCGCAGCACAGCAGCAAGATGTCCATGGCCGCGATCGTCGAGGGGTAAGTCAGAACGAGGGACCACGGCTATAGATGTTACACACTGCAGGTAAGGTGTGTGTGTCTCTGTCTGTCCCTCTCTCTCTCTCACAGACCCGCCCCTTCACGACCCCTGCCCCTGTGTGTGTGTGTGTGTGTCTGTGTATAACAGTGCTGTGTGTGTCTGTGTGTAGCAGAGCTGAGCGTGTGTCTGTGTGTAGCAGAATTGTGTATGTTTGTGTGTAGTAGGGCTGAGTGTGTGTGTCTCTGTGTATGAGTGCTTTATGTGTGTGTGTGTGTGTCTTTGTGTAGCAGAGCTGAGTGTGTGTGTCTGTGTAGGAGTGCTGTGTGTGCGTATGTGTGCAGCAGAGCTGAGTGTGTGTGTCTGTGTGTAGCAGAGTTGTGTATGTGTGTCTGTGTGTACTAGAGCTGAGTGTGTGTGGAAAGGAATTTACTCAACTTTTCTTTATTTACACAGTGCGGGTTTTTAAAAACACGTGTGTAAAAAAGCACGTTGTATGTACTAACAGCGCACTTTACCAATTATGTAAATAAAAAAACGTAATCAAGCGTTTTTTTATGAGGTTTTTTTGAACGTAAAATGCGCCAAAAAACATGTAAAATACACGCCATGTGAACCTGTCAACTCAAAATTCATTCACTTCACTTTCATCATTCTAAGGGTATGTTTAAACGCATTGTTTTCCGCCGTTTTTCAGGCCGTAAATGGCTGAAAAATCGGAAGCAGAATGCCTACAAACATCTGGCCATTGGTTTCAATCGGAAATACGTCATTCTATTCCGACGGGGCGTTTTTTACACGGCCGTTTTCCAAAAACGGCACGTAAAAAGACGCCCGCCAAAAAGAAGTGCATGTCACTTCTTGGGATGTTTTTGTAGCCGTTTTTCATTGACTCTATAGAAAAACAGCGGCCAAAAACGCGAGTTTGATTAAAAAATGGCTGAAAATCAGGAGCTGTTTTCCCTTTGTTTAGTGTGTGAACATACCCTTAGCCTTTTGGTGTGTCCTATAGCATCTGCCAGCTGCTATTTGTACAATCACTCCCAAAATGGCAGCCGGACACTGTATAGCAATTTGAAGACACCTTTTCTTGGCTTGTAGGAGGGAGGGTGAGATACCCTCTCACATTTACGGCAGCTGTGAGTCAGGTTGCTTTGCCTTATTCACCTTGTTGTAATTCTGGGAAGTGCTCCCTCTGGTGGCCAACATAGGAAAACATGTCAAATTATTATTTAATTTTCAATACTTTCCACCATGTGGAAGAAATAAAAATACAGCAAAAAACGTAAAAATATAATAGAAATAAGTGACTTACTTAAAAAAAAAAAGTTTAATTCGAGACACATTCCCTTTAAAGGTGTCACATATCACCCCATTGTTCGCTTTACCTTTGTTACACTCCAATAAGAAATCTATATCTGCGGTAGTTTGATCTTCCATTACCTCATAACAATACTTAGATTTGTAGAAATGCAGACCCACTGATTTTCCTGTAATAATTTCTACCACTATTAGAACACGGTCTGAAAGGCCACACGGGCTAGATTCTACCTTGTAAACCAAATATGAAGCCAAGTCATCACAAATAAGTAAATCAATCCTGGACATTATTTATAGAGTAAAAGAGTATGCATTATTATATGGGTGCAATACTCGCCACATTTCTCTCCAGATCAGTTCCCTTATAAATCTAGTGAATGTAGTAGGTTCTTTAACCCTTTACCGCGATTGGGCGTAACTGTACGTCCGAAATCAAAGTGATTTCCCGCAGACGGGCGTACACTTACGCCCTGCAGATAAAGCGAGCACAGGAGCTGTGCGCGCTTTATCTTCAGCGGCTGTCAGCTTTTATACACAGCTGACATGCCGCTGCAATGGCTGTTACCGCCGATCGCAGCCATTTAACCCCTTCAATGCGGCTGTCAATGACGTCCGCCGCATTGAAGTGGTTTACAGAGGGAGGGAGCTCCCTCTGTAACCCCCGGCCCCCCCCCCGCGGTGGATCGCGGGTGGCGATTGTTGCTATGGCAACCAGGAAGCCATTACTAGGCTTCCTGGTTGCCCAGGTACGGTAGCCTATTAGGTCCTGCCCGAGGCAGGACCTAATCGGCTAACTGTCAAATGAAAAATGACAGTTACGATGCACTACACTACATAAGTAGTGCAGTGCATCGTAGCGGGGATCAGAAGACCAGATCTTCAAGTCCCCAGGTCAGTGTAAAAGAAAAAGTGAAAAATGTAAAAAAAAATGTGAAAGAAAAATAAATAAATAAAAGTTAATAAACAATAAATAAATAATAAAAACAACACTTGTCCTGTTTCCTGATCAACTCCTTTATTATTAACCCCTTAGTGACCACTAATACGCCTTTTCACGTGAGTCACTAATGGGCTTTAGGCTAGGCTGACGCCTTTTCACGTCAGCCTAGTCTAAGTCCTGCACGGGTCTCCCGTGCAGGCAGGAGCCGGGGCTCTGCTGTCTGATGACAGCTGAGCTCCTGCTCCAACGCCCGCGATCGAAGTTTACTTCGATCGCGGCCGTTTAAGCCGTTAAATGCCGCCGTCAATAGCGACCGCGGCATTTAACTTTGTTTACAAAGGGAGTGAGCTCCCTCTGTCACCCATCGGCGGCGGCCCGCGAATGCAATCGCGGGTCTCCGATGGGGTGTCATGGCAGCCGGGGGCCTGATAAAAGCCGGAGGCACGTCCTAACAGATTGCCTGTCAGATTTACACTGACAGGCAATAATGCTCTGGTATACGAAGTATACCAGAGCATTATAGCAGCGATCGGAATATCACACAGTAAAGTCCCCTAGTGGGACTAATAAAATAAGTCATCAAAGTGAAATAAAGATTATTAATAAAAAGTACAGTAAAAAAATAAATAAAACTATTTTTTTCCATAAAAAGTGCTTTTATTTAGTAAAAGTGTAAAAAAAAAAAAAAGTACACATATGTGGTATCGCCGTGACCGTAATGACTCCATTAATAAAGTTAATATGTAATTTAAACCGCAAAGTGAACACCGTAAAAAAAAAACGCAAAAACCCATGGCGAAATTGCAATTTTTTTCCATTGCTCCCCAAAAAAGTCATAATAAAAATGAATTAATAAGTCCCATGTACCCCAAAACAGTACCATTCAAAACTACGTCTTGTCCCGCAGAAAACAAGCCCAAAAAATCACTACATTGATGGAAGAATAAAAAAATTACAGCTCTTGGAAAGCGACGATGAAAAAACAAATAATTTTAGTTCAAAAGTGTTTTTATTGTGCAAAAGTCGTAAAACATAAAAAACCCTCTAAATATGTGGTATCGCCGTAATCGTACCGACCCATAGAATAAAGGTAACATATTATTTACGTCGCACAGTGAACGGCGTCAATTTAAAAACGCATAGAACAATGGCGGAATTTCAGGTTTTTTTTATAATCCCCCCCAAAAAGGTTAATAAAAGTTAATATAAAAATTATATGTACCCAAAAATGGTGCTATTAAAAAGCACAACTAATCCCGCAAAAAACAAGTCCTCATACAGCTATGTAGACGAAAAAAAAAAAAAGTTATAGCTCTTTGAATGCGACTATAGAAAAACGAATAAAATAGCTTGGTCATTAGGGCCTAAAATGGGCTGGTCACTAAGGGGTTAAAAAAACATGAAAATATGAAAAAAAAACTATACATAATAGGTATCGCCGCGTTCGGAACGGCCTGATCTATAAAAATATCACATTATTTTTACCGCACGGTGAACACCGTAATTTTTTTTAATAAAAAACAATGACCGCATTTTATTTTTTGGTCATCTTGTCTCAAAAAAACAAGCTCTCCCGCAGGGATATCAACGAAAAAATAAAAAAGTTACGGCTCTCAGAAAATGGCGACACTAAAACATGATTTTTTTAGAAAAGAGTATTTTTATTGTGGGAACGTAGTGAAACGTAAAAAAACGATATAAATTTGGTGTCGCTGTAATCGTCTCGCCCCGCAAAGTTAACATGTTGTTTATACTGCACGGTGAACACTGTAAAAAAAAACAAAAAAGAAACGTGCTGGAATGGCTGTTTTTTGGTTTCCTCATCTCCCAAACAATGTAATAAATAGTGATAAAAAAAACGCATGTCCCCCAAAATGGAACCAATAAAAATGACAGCTCGTTCCACATAAAAGGCGCCCTCACACACGCCCTAACGGTAAAAATAACACGTTATGACTCTCAAAACGCAATGATGCAAAATGATGCTAAATGACGGCTCAGACTCATTTTAAGGTCCAGTAGAATTTCACTAAATACCCCACATCGTCATTTGCTGGACCCCACAGGAGGACCCCATAGACGCAGCAGAGATGAGGAAACTTTAGGGCCTTGTGCGGCTTATAGGGCTAGTGAAGAAGTCAAATATAAGGCAACACTGGAGTGCAGATATTTTGTATAATACCCAATAAACCCGGCCTGTGTATAAAGGATTGGTTCCAAGCGACCACACCAATCCATGGATTATTCATTCACCCTATTATTACATCATCCTATTATGACCTGTTGCACTCCGCCCAGCTTACATATGCCCTGATGTACTCCGACCAGCTTACATACACCCTGATGCACTCCGCCCAGCTTGCATATACCCTGATGTACTCCTCACATCTTCCATATACCCTGATGTTCTCCGCACAGATTACATACACCCTGATGCACTCCGCCCAGTTTACATACACCCTGATGCACTCCGCCCAGCTTACATACACCCATATGTACTCCGCCCAGCTTACATATACCCTGATGTACTCCGCCCAGCTTACATATACCCTGATGTACTCCGCCCAGCTTACATATACCCTGATGTACTCCTCACATATTACATATACCCTGAGGTACTCCTCACATATTACATATACCCTGATGTACTCCTCACATATTACATATACCCTGATGTACTCCTCACAGATTACATATACCCTGATGTACTCCTCACATATTACATGTATCCTGATGTACTCCGCACATATTACATATACCCTGATGTACTCCGCACATATTACATATACCCTGATGTACTCCTCACATATTACATATACCCTGATGTACTCCGCCCAGCTTACATATACCCTGATGTACCCGCACATATTACATATAATTGTGAATGGGAGAAAAGGTAGATCCAGCGCTGATTGTATTTAAAAAGAAACTCTTTCCAAGTTTTATTTCTATCTATTTAAAATTTGGATCGATGACAAAAATAGGTGATGGTGTCCTGTATTGCCAAGAGAATAGGTTATTTGGTAGATAGCCTATCTACCAAATAACCTATTCTCTTGGCAATACAGGACACCATCACCTATTTTTTTCATCGATCCAAATTTTAAATAGATAGAAATAAAACTTGGAAAGAGTTTCTTTTTAAATACAATCAGCGCTGGATCTACCTTTTCTCCCATTCACAATCAACTGATCGTGTGCCGTCACGAAGACCCGTGCGCAAGGACTCAAACAAAAGTCCATATAATAAGGTGAGCTGGAGGCATCTCTATTTTCTTTTGTTATTCATATGACATATACCCTGATGAACTCCGCACAGCTTACATATATCCTGATGTACTCCTCACAGATTACATATACCCTGATGTACTCCACAGTTTACATATACCCTGATGTACTCCACAGATTACATATATCCTGATGTACTCCGCGCATATTACATATACCGTGATGTACTCCACACAGCTTATATATACCCTGATGTACTCTGCCCAGCTTACATATACCCTGATGTACTCCCCACATATTACATATACCCTGATGTACTCAGCCCAGTTTACATATATCCTGATGTACTCCTCACATATTACATATACCCTGATGTACTCCGCCCAGCTTACATATACCCTGATGTACTCCGCCCAGCTCACATATGCCACCACATTATAAGCTGAAATACCACTAATACACCAAGCAAAATCTGCGCTTCAAAAGCCAAATGGTGGTCCAACTGAGCCTGGCAGTGTACCCAAACGGCAATTTATGACAACATATGGGGTATTCTGGAGAACCCGCTTAACAATTTATGGCATGTGTGTCTACGGTGGTGCAAGCTGGGCACAACACATTGGGCACTGAAATGGAATATTTGTGGAAAACAGCAATTTTCAATCTGCAACATCTATTGTTTACTCATTTTTGCAAAACACTTGTGCGGTCAAAATGCTCACTACACCCCTAGATCAATTCTTTGAGGGATCTAGTTTCCAAAAAGGGGTAATTTTTCGGGGGGTACCACTGTACTGGTACTATAGCTCAATGCAACATGGTGTCAAAAAACGAATCTTATAAAATCTCCACTCCAAATACTAAATGGCGCTCCTTCCCTTTAGAGCCTTGCTGTGTGTCCAAATAGCAGTTTATGACCACGTGTGGGGTATGTCCGTGCTCTGAAGATGTTGCTTTACAAATATTACGGTGCTTTTTCTCCTTTATTTGTTGAGAAAATGAATTTTTTTTAACTAATACTGCGTCTTATTGGAAAATAATGTAATTTTTCATATTCACTACCCATTTCTAATAAAATATATGACACACCTGTGGGGTCAAAATGCTCACTACACCCCTAGATGAATTCCTCAATGGGTGTAGTTTGCCAAATGGAGTCAGTTTTGGGGAGTGTCCACTGTACTGGTACCTAAGGGGCTTTGCAAAAGCGACATGGCACAGAAAAACCAATCCAGCAAAATCTGCTCTCCAAAAGACAAATGGCGCTCCTTCCCTTCTGAGCCCGGATGTGTATTCATACAGTGCTTTATTACCACATATGGGGTATTTCCGTACTCTGGAGAAGTTGCTTTACAAATGTTACGGTGATTTTTCTCCTTTATTTGATGAGAAAATGAAACATTTTTACCTAAAGCTACGTCTTAGTGGAAAAAAATGAATTTTTTCATGTTTACTGCCCAATTCGAATGAAATCTATGAAACACCTAGGGGGTCAAAATGCTCACTACACCCCTAGATTAAATCCTCTAGTGGTGTAGTTTCCCAAATGGAGTCACTTTTTGGGGGTTTCCACTGTACTGGTACCTTAGGAGCTTTACAAATGCGACATGGTGCCGAGAAATCAAACCAGCAAAATCTGTACTTCAAAAGCTAAATGGCGTGCCTTCCCTTCTGAGTCCTGCTGCTTCCCCAAACAGCCGTTCATGACCATATGTTGGGTATTTCT
Organism: Rhinoderma darwinii; assembly: GCF_050947455.1. Classification (NCBI taxonomy): domain Eukaryota; kingdom Metazoa; phylum Chordata; class Amphibia; order Anura; family Rhinodermatidae; genus Rhinoderma; species Rhinoderma darwinii. Next base: position 409,722,601 of record NC_134687.1, on the reverse strand, counting down.
GTACTCTGGAGAAGTTGCTTTACAAATGTTGGGGTGCTTTTCATCATTTATTTCTTGAAAAAAAAAATTTTTTTTGAGGTAAAGCTACATCTTATTGGAAAATAATGTAATTTTTCATTTTCACTGCCCAATTCTAATGAAATCTATGAAACACCTGTGGGGTCAAAATGCTCACTACACCCCTAGATGAATTCCTCAAGGGGTGTAGTTTCCTAAATGGAGTCACTTTTGTGGGGTTTTCACTGTACTGGTACCTCAGGGGCTTTACAAATGCGACATGGTGCAGAGAAATGAATCCAGCAAAATCAGCGCTCCAAAAGCTAAATGGCGTGCCTTCCCTTCCGAGTCCTGCTGCTTGCCCAAACAACAGTTTATGACCACATGTTTGGTATTTCCGTACTCTGGAGAAGTTGCTTTACAAATGTTGGGGTGCTTTTCCTCATTTATTTGTTGAAAAAATTAAAAATTTTGAGGTCAAAATACATGGTATTGGAAAATAATGTCATTTTTCATTTTCACTGCCCAATTCTAATGAAATCTATGAAACACCTGTGAGCTCAAAATGCTCACTACACCCCTAGATGAATTCCTCAAGGAGTTTAGTTTCCAAAATGGGGTATTTTTTGGGGTGTTTCCTTTGTTTCGGCACCACAAGACCTCTTCTAACCTGACATGGTGCATGAAATATAATCTAAGAAAAGGAAGGCCTTAAAAGGCTCTAGGTGCTCCTTTGCTTCTGAGGCCGGTATTTCAGTCCAGTAGCGCACTAGGGCCGCATGTGGGATATTTCTAAAAACTGCAGAATCAGGGCAATAAAAATTCAGTTGTGCTTCTCTGGTAAAAACCTTCAGTATTACAGGAAAAATGGATTAAAATGGAATATCTGCCAAAAAAATGAAATTTGTAGATTTCCCCGCTACATTGCTTTCATTCTTGTGAAACGCCTAAAGGGTTAAAAAACTTTCTGAATGCTGTTTTGAATACTTTGAGGGGTGAAGTTTTTAAAGTAGGGTGATTTGTGGGGGTTTCTAATATATAAGGCCCTCAAAGCCACTTAACAACTGAACTGTTCCCTAAAAAAATGGGCTTTTGAAATTTTCTTGCAAATGTGAGAAATTGCTGCTAAATTTATAAGCCTTGTAATGTCCTAGAAAAATAAAAGGATATTCAAAAAATGATGCCAACATAAAGTAGACATATGGGAAATGTTAGCTAGTAACTATTTTGTGTGGTATTACTATCTGTCTTACAAGCAGATACATTTGAATTTAGAAAATGCAAATTTTTTGCACATTTTCTCTAAATTTTGGTATTTTTCACACAAAAATATTGAATATATCGACCAAATTTTTTCACTAACTTAAAGTACAATATGTCACGAGAAAAAAATCTCAGAATCGCTTGGATAGGTTAAAGCATTCCCGAGTTATTACCACATAAAGTAACACACGTCAGATTTAAAAAATGAGGCTCTGTCATTTGGTCCAAAAGTGGCTCAGTCCTGAAGGGGTTAAGCAACTTTATTTCCGATTTAGACCGTCTGTCCAATAACTCATTGCACGTTTTATACAAGTCCCTATTATGAATAGAAGACAGTGGGGATTCTTTTCCATAATATAAAAAAAGCTTATTAAAGGTTGTATAGAAGATGCAGAGGAAATATACACTGCTGGAAGCACGAATCTTAAATTATCTACAGATGTAGCCAAGTTTATCTTGACTCTGATAACTTGTTTGCTGTAATATTACACAACAAAAGCCATTTAAAAGTCATAAAAAAAAGTAAAGGTAAAGTTTCTTACCACTGAGTATTTAATGTGAAAATATAAATTTCCCTCTGCATCCTCCAATTTTTTCTATTTCCCTCAATGCGGTACGAGTACTTCTTTGTACTTATATAGTCAGCACATAGGAAAACGAGGAGAAATAGAAATGTTAGCTCTGTCCCACCCAATTCTTTATTATAGTAGCCTGATTCTCCTTTATTATCTGTAATTCCTATAAACATATGATTGCAGGAAGAAAGATTTTACATAAACCAAGCATAGCGGCTCTTTTAACCGGCCACCTAATTCCCTTACATTCAGTGAAAATCAACAATCCATCACTTACGCTTAGCTAATCCAATAGCATAATGATAATGAGAATAATAATAAGCACCCTTTTTGCTCCCCCAACTACCAACCACTGAATTCTTATGTTGAGATTCAGTAAGTAGGATCTGACTTGTTATAGAGTGGGTCGTTGATGCGCCACGCTTACATAGACTCCGTGCACCTGGCCGCCGCACATCTAATTATCCTGGAGCGGCAAGCAGCTTCTACCAGTGTGGTACTGTGCAGTCTGCTAGGAACACTAGATCCGGAATGCTTGAGGACATCTTACGCTGCGTTCCTGCTGGCATTATAATTTAATTTTGTTTACTAAAATTTGTTGTCAAGGCAGATTTGTCCGGTCTGCTGCAACCACTGGCTCTTGGCTTCTTAATTCCATAATATATCTTTATAAAGGTTAGAGGTCCGATTTTCTGTTATGGCGATCCAAATCAACTGCTTCCCTTTACATAGCTATAGAGATAAATTATAAAATTGTGGCTGTATGCAGACACCACAAGGGGGAGCTTTAGAGTATACAGTATTTTTTATACATAGAATCATCATCCTAAACTTCTTACTTCTACTTTTCTTTAAAGCGACCCTCCACGCAATAGTAAAAATGTTACTATACATTGCAAGTGTATAGTCAACATACCTACCTGGCGGCCACATCCAGAATCATCCTGCGTCTGTTCCTGCGCTCTGATCCCCTGATCTTATCTTTCCAAAATGGCCCAAAAAGTCACATCTTAGAAAGTGTGAGATATGCCCCCCTTCCTTTACCCTGCGATGTACCAACAGCGATGACTCGTACCACAGATGATGTAATCGGCACTGGTCCATTGGAGGACAATAGAGTGGGGGTCTCAGTCTTCCTAAGAATGCTCTGGATAGAGAAGTCTGAGACTGTAGTGGGCATTTAAAAAAAATTAAAGTGAGGGATCGTAACGCAGGAACAGCAGCAGGATCGTTTAGAAGGAGGGCATCAGGTATGTACTATATATTTGCAATCTTTAGTTATTTTATTTTACTTTATTAAGACTCCTTTGCCTATTTATCTTAGCAGCACCAGATTATATAACTGAAGAAGTTCCAGCTTTAGGTCGTTTTTATCTGTGGAAGCAGCAATTTTTTAAAGTAATTTATAATTGTTGTCTGTCATAATACTTATATCATAAGGAGAGTGGTAGATAGCTTGGCGGCTGCTGTATTACATATCAGTAGCAGCACACAGTGTTCTGATCTCATGAGCGTTGGACTGACATGTAATTCAGCAGACATCCAGTGGTTCTGATCTCTCTCCTCTATATATTATGTGTATGTGAGTTGTGTCTTTATATTACCATACTCCATGATGTAGCCCTGTATGCAAATAACAGATTACACTACATCAGTATAAAAGGACATGGAGAATATTACTACACAATAATCTGTCTCATTACTGATCTTACAGACATGACTGTTCTTATAATCTTCTTATTATTATCTCCAATATGTAAGATATAAACACATTTCTATCATTATTACATGTATATGAACATTCCAGTCTAATATATTCTCTGTATTACAGGTGTCCTCTCTCAGGCAATCCAGGAGTCAGGTCCAGGCCGTGTGACACCTTCACAGCAGATGAAACTGACCTGTACGGTCTCTGGGTTTGAGTTAACCAGCCATAATATGAACTGGATCAGACAAGCTCCTGGGAAAGGACTGGAATGGATTGGACGGATTATTTATAGTGGTGGCACTGCTTATACTGATTCACTGAAGAGCAGAACCACAATCACAAGAGACACCTCCAAGAAGGAGGTCTATCTCCAGATGAATAACATGGAGACTGCAGACACTGGAATGTATTATTGTGCGAGAGACACATAGATATAAAGTAATGAGGAGATCCTACAAAATCCAGCTGTGTCTAACTGGATATAGAAAACCACAAGAGGAAGAAGGTTACTGAAGTGTGAAAAGTAAAATGTGACATATTATTCACAGTCGATTTTATCAGCTGAGTTTCCTGTCATATAATGAGGATAAGCAGTAATATTATAGTAGGTTTGGTAATAGGAACAAAAAGAACTTGAATAAAAAAAACTGAATTGTAAAATGTCCTACTCATCTGTCATCTTTCTTTTCATTTTTTTTTTATTTTAACATCTCAAAGTTAAAAACCTAATAGCCATATTTTCAGTGGACTTTCAGTGAGGTAATGCTTCCTTGTAATTTAATCTTTTGTCATAAAATCGTTTTTTGCCTAAATTAAATATTACGTTAAACATATTGTTTTTTTTATTGATTTTCGTGACACCATTTAAAGAGGATCTGTCACTAGTTTAGTAATGCCCAATCTCCCATCTAATCTAATAGGTGCTGTCACACTGATAATGATAGTGAAAATTGTGTCCCAAAACATTTATTATTTTAAAAGTTATGAGCTTTTTTCTAAATATGCAAATAAGCCTAAACTAGACAAGTGGGTGTCAACAGCAGCGATTCCCCTGAGGTGGAGCTACCTCACATCTGCTGACGCTGTTCTATCAGCATGAAGCTGCTTCACACAGTGTGAGAGACTGAGGCCGGAGGGAAAGGGGATCACTTCAAACAGCCATATCTCCGGCTGTGGACCACCTGGAACAGTATGAGTTTTAACATTTTGAGAAAATGGGATTCAAAATAATATGGATAATAAAAGAAAGGTAAATAAAATAAGTGTTGTGAAGAACATATACAGGTCATCATAAAGAAAACATAAAATGTATAAAACAGACAACGTATGAGCTCCCACTAGAAAGGGAGTGGTACGGCATATACAGAGTTCTTCCAACACATCCAATCTTTACAGAACCGGTCATATCTTTGTATGCTACAGGCATAAATATATTCATATTGATAGTTTGTATTGACTTTTTTAATGATGTCTGTGATGGTCGGGATGTTACATGTTTTCCATCTGAACGCTACAGCTGATGTGGCAGATATTAAAATATGACATATTACAATTTGGAATTGTTTGGGAATAACATCAATTCCAAGCCGTAGTAACCCAAGTTCTGGTGTGAGGTTAATATTTTGAGTTGTAATCTCATTTAGTAGTGCGCTAATTGATTGCCAAAAGGTTAATAATAAAGGACATTCCCAAAATATGTGAAGTATGGATCCCAAATGGTTACAACTTCTCCAACATTGGGGGGATGCATCACTATATATTCTGGAAAGTTTATATGGAGTGAAATGCCATCTATAGAATATTTTATAATATAATTCTTAATGATTAGTACAGGAAGAGGACTTAAGAGAGATAGATAATGCTCTTAACCACTGGTCACTTGAAAATTGTCCGTTCAGATCTCTATGCCATTTAGATATATGTGTTTGATTTTCAAAAGTAAGTGATTGGGAACCAATCTGATAAAACGTGTTATTACCTTTAATTGTTTTTAATTGGTTATTTAAGTATGTAGAAGCCGGCATAGGTAGGGAGAGTAATGGATATGGAATTTCTCTCTTAATAGTTCTTATCTGCAGAAATTTGTAGAATAGGACAGGCCGGACATAGGCCAAAGGACTTAAGGGAGGCCAGCATGACCAGGGGAGTAGGTAGGGAAGGGGTTAAGAAAATAAGGGAAGAAGAGAAGAGGAGGGGTGTGTTGGAGGGGTTGGATATGGGCGTGGAAAGGGTGGATTATAAGGGGAGGCAGGGAGAGGCAGCACCATTAACAGCTGAAACGGTGTAGGAAGTTGCCGCAGCCGACTTACCCGATGGATGCTTTGCTGGTGCAGCTGCGGGCCGCAGTTGCGGAACGAGGGATGGCGTGGTTAGCGGAGGGCTTGGGACTGTTCAGCCCTGCGGAGATGGGATCGGCGGCGACTGCAGGAGTGAGCGGTGAGCGGTCAGGAATAGTAGGACCAGCAGGCGACATAGCTCCTGTCACTTCTGGGGCTCCAGCAGTGACGGCATCCCCTGTGAGGCGGCGCTCCCGGCGGACGCAGCCTCCAGAAAGACTGAGCCCCGAAGACCTGCCGAGAGTCAGGCGTCGGGTACGGAGCCCCTCTAGGGACCCTCCAGGGCAGAGTCCCCGCCCTACTGCCAGAGGTCGGCGGGCTTCCTCTGTGAGGAATCCGAGATGCCGGCCTGACTCTGCGGAGATGGGGGGAGGGGATCCCTTGCCTCTGGGACCACCTCTCGTCTCCTGTATGACTGTGCGTGGAGCTGCGGCGGGCTGTCTTGGCGATGCTCCGGTCGAGCAGCCCGCCAGACGTCATGAGGTTGGTGAGCCTGGTCGCAGGCGCGTGTCGCGCTCGGCGGTGACGCAGAGGACTTCGGGTGGGTAGTGCCCCGCTAGTGGTGCGGAGATGGAGGTCCAGGACTATCGGGCAGAGAGGCCCAGGTCGTCACAAGTGGCCCAAGCGGTGTCCGGGGCGGGTCACAGCTGCAGATCGTGTGGTGCCGGTCCAGGTCAGGATCTGGCAGGCCAGGGGGATTTCGAGGAGACCGACAGACGTCCGGATAATTCCTTCGCCCCGGCTGGTGGGGACACAGCACCTGCGCAGCCCGGTGAGTCGCTTTCACCTACATTTTCGTAGCCTGCGATTTTTAGGTCCCCAGGGGCGACGGGTGGTTCCTAAGGGGAGGCTGGTTTAGGTCTGGGGGGTAGTGGGAGTGAGGTTCAGGAGTTGCTGGGTTGCGTCCGGGAGCTTCTGGCGCGCTGTGGGGGGGGGAATCGGCGGTCTCCCCGTCGCCGCTTCCCACGTGGATTCCGGCGCCCCAGGGGCCGGTGGTGGCTAGTAGCTCTGGGTTGGGTTCTAAGGAAGGGGGAGTGACGTCTCGGTACAAACGGAGAAGGACAAGGAAGTGGACTGGGTGCGCCTGGACGATAAGGCAAAAGGGGAAGTGTACGTCTGTTTTGAAGGGGTGTTGCGTGCGCACTTGAAAGCGGAGGTTAGGGAATAAATTTGGAGGGACGAATATGTGGAGATATTCTCGCTACTTCCGCTTGAAAAATTTAACTTAGATAAGGGAAAGCGTTTTGAGAGCAAGAAAGAGGAAGAGAAGCGGCGGTATCGGTTGATTCCTCAGGCATTTGCCAATTGGCTACAAGCGTTTGCCATTCTGGCAAGTATCATTGGTGAGAAGGTGCCGGAGCATTGTTCCGCCCTCTTCGGGTATATGGACGCAATTGAGGAGGCTCATAGGGTTTACGGCAGCCAGACGTGGCTGCGGTATGACGAGCAATTCCGGCAGCGTAAAGCGGTGCGTCCTAATATTAGGTGGGACAACAAGGACATAGGATTATGGTTGCGTGTAATGGCGCCGGTTCGTTATGGTCAGTCCTTTCAGGGTGGGGCCAGCACTGCCGGCCCCGCGACAATCCCCGGGCAAAGTGGAGGGGGGGGTGTCAGGCAGTAAGCCAGGTTTCTGTTGGCAATTTAATGAGGGGCAATGTAAATATGGCCCGGGTTGTAAGTTCAAGCATAGTTGCTCCTCCTGTTGCGGGACTTCACACGGGTCCGCCAAATGTTTCCGCAAAGGGAAAGGAAAGGGAGCATTGGGACCTAGTCATGGGCCTGACTCCAGTGAGGTGGGAAAGGATGGAGCCATACTTAAATAGGTTTCCTGATAGGTCGCGGGCGCTGTTATTGCTTGATGGTTTTCGTTTCGTTTTCATATTCCTTCCCCCCTCCATGAGGTCCCCTTTTCGTTGCGGAATTTACGTTCGGCCCTGCTGTATCCAGATGTGGTTAGGGATAAGTTGAGCAAGGAAGTGTCGCTGGGGCGGATGGCAGGCCCCTTTGGGGAGGTTCCTATTCCTGGCTTGGTTGTCTCCCCGCTCGGGGTGGTTCCTAAGAAGGAGCGGAATAAGTTTAGGTTGATCCATCACCTTTCCCACCCACGGGGGTTGTCGGTCAATGATGGTATTGCGTCGGAAATCTGTTCGGTGGTATATACGTCTTTTGACGCGGCGGTGGACTGGGTGCGGCGGTATGGGAGGGGTTCTCTCATGGCAAAAACCGATATTGAGTCGGCTTTCCGGCTCCTCCCGGTGCATCCTGAAAGCCAGCGGTTGCTGGGGTGCTATTGGGAGGGGGCTTATTTCATAGATAGATGTCTCCCAATGGGGTGCTCCATTTCCTGTGCTTATTTTGAAGCTTTCAGCTCCTTCCTTGAATGGGTAATTTGTGAGGTGGCAGGGGCCTCGTCTGTTATCCATTATCTGGATGATTTTCTCTGTGTTGGGCCAGGGGGTTCCCCGTTATTTGCTACGTTGCTGCGGACGGTGGAATGGGTGGTGAAGCAGTTTGGGGTCCCGTTGGCCCCTGACAAGACGGAAGGTCCGTGCTCATGTCTCATTTTTCTGGGAATCACCATTGATTCCGTTAAAATGGAGTGCCGTCTTCCTGCAGACAAGCTGGAGTCGTTGCGGGGGAGGTTTGCCGGGCGCGCCATTTACGAAAAATCCCACTGAGAGAGTTGCAGTCGTTACTGGGCAAACTTAACTTTGCCTGTCGGATTATGACCATGGGGCGGGTTTTCTGCAGGCGGTTGGCAGGGGCAAGGGCCCCTCATCATTTTGTCCGGCTGACAGGAGAACATAGGGCGGACTTGGGAGTTTGGGCACAGTTTTTACGGTTGTATAATGGGCGGTCGCTGATCATGTCCCCGGTGGTGGATAGTTTTGATTGGGAATTATTTACGGATGCGGCCGGGGGAGGGGGGTTCGGGGCTTTCTGCAAAGGCCAATGGTGTGCCTCGCGGTGGCCCTCGGCTTGGGTCGAGCTGGGGTTGGTAAAAAATCTTGCGCTCCTGGAGTTGTTTCCTATTCTGGTGGCGGTGGAGATTTTGAGTGAGAGGTTTCGGGATAGCAAGGTCCGTTTTCATTGCGACAACATGGGAGTGGTATTGGCTATTAACAATGTGACGGCTTCTTCTCCCCCGGTGGTAAGGCGTCTACGGCATTTGGTGTTGCGTTGTTTGTCGCTGAATGCGTGGATAGTGGCGGTGCACGTTCCTGGAGTACAGAATGATATAACGGATGCTCTTTCTCGCTCACAGTGGGATCGTTTTCGTTTCCTGGCTCCAGAGGCGGACGTGGAGAGGACAGCTTTCCCGGCGTGGCTATGGGAGTTGCCTTACGAGCTTCAGGACATTTGATTCAGTCGGCGCTGGTGCCTGGTACGCGGTCGGCTTATGACGCAGCTTGGAGAGACTGGGAGGTGTGGTTAGCTGGTATGCCGGGGGTTGAGGGCGAGGAAGGCAGGGTGGTGGCGTTGTTGGGGTTTTTGGGACAGGCTTCGATTGTGGGCTGGTCGGTTTCCCGGGTAGATCGCTTTGTGGCGTTTGCTTTTAATCTCCGGGGGTGCAGGGATGTCACGAAGGATTTTCTGGTGGGCCAGGCCCTGAGGGGTTATCGTAGGGGTAGAGTCCAACCTGATGGTCGGCGCCCCATTTCTTTTGCATTGCTTGAGCGTCTGTGGGGAGTATTGGATGGTGTTTGTTTGTCACTGTTTGAAGCGGTGTTGTACCGTTTGGCTTTTTCGTAGGCATTTTTTGGGGCCCTTAGGATCGGGGAGTTAGTCGCGCCTAGAACCAGGAAGGCTGGGGGGCTGCGAGTTGAAGATGTGTTGGTGTCGGGCCGGAAGGTGGAGTTTTGGATTAGAAGATCGAAGACTGACCAAGGGGGTCGTGGTAGGAGAGTGGTGCTATGGGAGGCGACTGGGGCTCATATGTGTCCGGTTAAATGTTTGGTACGCTACCAGGAGGTTTATCGGAGCGTTCGGGGGCAGTTGCTGTGTCATGCGGACGGCTCTTACTTGTCGCGGTATCAGTTCACATGGGGGTTGCGCCGCTGTTTGGGGGTGTTGGGGCTCGAGGGGGCCCGGTTCGCACCTAATTCATTCCGGATAGGGGCAGCAACGGAGGCGGGGGCTTGTGGATTGGGACCCGACGTGGTCAGGCGCATAGGTAGGTGGGAGTCCGGTAGAGATTCCAGCCATATGTTCGTCCTCAATTTTTATAAGGTCAGGGGAATAGTGTTAGGTGGACCTGTGATATGCGTGTAGTCTTTTATGGTCACTCACCTTCACCCCCCTCCCCTCTTTTTTCTTGTTTTAGGTTCAGCTCGGTGTCTGTTGTGGATACTCGGCCATTCTTATGTGCATTGGGGGGCGGTTAGGGCCGACGTCCGCCCCAACGGGCGACAGTTGGGGTTTCCACGGTCTGAGGTCTTTGTCCGCTGGCTCGGGCGCAGAGGTATGGTTTGGAGTCGGGTTCTGCCAGATTCCCATCGATTCGCGGAACTGGAGAGTGCCCCGGACGTTTTGGTACTGCATATTGGCGGAAATGATCTGGGGGTGCGCCCGTTTAGAGAGTTGATTAGGGATATTAAATTTGACCTTTTACGATTGTGGGCTGTCTTTCCAGGGGTAGTGGTTGTATGGTCTGAAATTGTCCCACGGAAGTCTTGGCGGCATGCACGGTCTTTCCAGGGGTAGTGGTTGTATGGTCTGAAATTGTCCCACGGAAGTCTTGGCGGCATGCACGTTCGGTGCCGCGTATCAACAAAGCGCGTGTTAAGGTGAATCGGCCGTGTCAGCTTTCGTGGTAAGGCATGGGGGAGTTTTTGTTCGGCACTATGACTTCGAGGATGGTCAGGGATGTTATTGGTTGGGTGATGGAGTTCACCTGAACGCAGTGGGTATTGATCTTTGGACACTTCGGATTCAGGAGGGGGTGGAGTGGGCTCTGTCGCTGGGTGGGGGCTTGCATACTTGAAGGTTTTTCGAAGTATGTTCGTGTGGCGGATTGGGGGTCTTTGGAATTGGTGGTAAATTGTGTGGGGGGGGGATTATATGCTGATATGGTTATTGTTATTTATGTTTGTTAATAAAATGGCTGCTGTGGCCAAGATTTATCCAAACCAAAGTTGTCTGTGTTTTTTGGGAGGGGTAAACGCAGGGTTGGGTATTAGTGACCATAAAGGAGGGAGGAAAAGTTTAAGAGGAGTGGATAAAAGGGGGGGGCTTAGTCTTTAACTGAACGATCTCTACAATCCCAGGGTCAAGGACAGGCCGGACATAGGCCAAAGGACTTAAGGGAGGCCAGCATGACCAGGGGTGTAGGTAGGGAAGGGGTTAAGAAAATAAGGGAAGAAGAGAAGAGGAGGGGTGTGTTGGAGGGGTTGGATATGGGCGTGGAAAGGGTGGATTATAAGGGGAGGCAGGGAGAGGCAGCGCCATTAACGGCTGAGACGGTGTAGGAAGTTCCCACCCGCCCTCCCTTTTTTGGTGTTTTTTGGGGAAGTGTTGTTTAGTTGTTTTGTTGAATTCATTGTTCCGTTTCTGTTGCTGTGTTGTTCGTTTTTTCTTTTCTTTCTTCACAGAGGCCGAGACGCTGAAGGGACGCTGGAGCGGAGTCATGGCAGATGTTGGCGGATTGGGGGTCTTTGGAGTTGGTAGTAAATTGTGTGGGGGGGGGATTCATCGTGGGTATGGTCCCTCCCGAATTATAAAATTGGTCTGGCTCAATTTGGGCTCCTGCTGGGTGGTGTCCCGGGGAGTGGTGGAATTTAAGGACAGCCAACTGCAGTTATAAGAGTGCCCCTGAGCTGGTGGGAGACGGCTGGGGACAAAAAATATGCAGATGGGAAAATGGTTGTGGGCCAGATTTTTGTAGCTCCAAAGACCTCCTTTCCATGTTCAATTTATATGCTGATATGGTTATTGTTATTTATGTTTGTTAATAAAATGGCTGCTGTGGCCAAGATTTATCCAAACCAAAGTTGTCTGTGTTTTATGGGAGGGGTAAATTCAGGGTTGGGTATTAGTGGCCATAAAGGAGGGAGGAAAAGTTTAAGAGGAGTGGATAAAAGGGTGAGGGCTTAGTCTTTAACTGAACGATCTCTACAATCCCAGGGTCATGAGTTTTATCTAGTTTGTATCTGAATGATAAGTCAGAGAAGCAACAGAGATTATTTTCCACATATAGATCATCTATATATGTTAAGCCTGCATTTATCCAGCTGTTTATGTCTAGCTCTGGAAGAAAGTCATTCAAGATTTGAAATGGGATTTTCTCTATTTTGGTAGGCATATCAAGATGTTTATATTTAGTAAAATTGTTCCGAATATGTAAAGTAGCATGTACTGTAGATGTGGAGCCGTGTTCTGGCCTATATTTAATGGCTTTTGAGTACAATATATTTTTTAAGTTATCTACTCCTAGGGAAGCTTTTTCTATGTCTACCCATTTCTTATCAGAATGAGGTAGCCAAAATTCTTTGAGTTGGTCTAGTATGGCAGCATTGTGATATAACTTCAGATTAGGAACACTAAAACCTCCAAGATTCTAATCTTTCATAATGCACTAGGCTCACAGTTTTTTACGGTGTCCATCAGGTGGTAAACAGTAAATGTTCACTTTATTCTATCGGTTGATACGATTACGGCAATACCAAATTTTATGTTTTTTTTTTTATAGATTTTACCACTTTTATAAAAAAAAACTATAGAAAAAAAATGTTTGTGTCACCATATTCTGAGAGCTATAACTTGTTATTTTTCAGTCGATTGAGCGATGTGATGGCTTATTTTTGCAGTGCAAGCTGTAGTTTTTATTTTGGGGTACATGCGACTTTTGATAATTTTTTATTGCATTTTTTGGGGGAAATAAGGTGACCAAAAAACAGTAATTTAAGTGTTATACATTTTTTTTACAACATATACCAAGCGGGTTATATTGCAATGGTTTGGACTTTTATGGATGCGGCGATACCAGTTATAAATTTTTTTAATTATTTTTTTAACATTACTTTTGGGAAAAAATGTATATTTTTTTACTTTTAATACTTTCATTTGAACCAGCAATCAATGGATTGCTTTCATGATATACTGCAATACTAATGTATTGCAGTATATTGCTATACTGACAGTCACCTTTGAAGCCCTGTCAGACGTAGGGTTTCATAGAAGTTCAAAGATGGCAGCCCGAGGCTGCCATGACGACCATCTGCACTCACAGAGGGGCGGGGGGACGATGGCACATCGGAGCGGGCCGCCCCCTGATTCTAACGCTTTAGAAGCCACAGTCGGAATTAACTGTGGGATCTAAGGGGTTAAACAGGCGGAATCATAGTGATCTTTGATTGCACCCATTGCAATGAGGTATCGGCTACATACTTCCCCTTGATGGCAGCTACACACATGTACATGTCAGGGGCATAGCTAGGGGGGGGGCAGGCGGGGCATGTGCCCCAGGCGCAACTTAGATGGGGGCGCCAGCGCCACCCCCTCCTGCACTACAATTGTACTTGCGTCTGTAGGACACAGGTACAATTAGAACCAATGAATGGCCGGGTGCGTTCCAATTCCATTCCAGTGGCGGATTATCATATTATCATGGCCGCCCAAAGTGCATTGTAGTTTTGTCGCGATTTTGCCGCGAATCACATGACCTCATCTCTGAAGTTCTCACTATTGCTTAGAGACCTGCTGGTCACAAGACCGCAGGCCCTCGAACAGCAGCAGCAGCAGTAGCAAGACTCCACAGAGAAGACTGACTATGTAAGTATAAGGGGATTGATTTGTTTAATGGGTCTGTATTTAGAGGGACTGTATTTAGGGGGTCTGGTGTGGGGGTCTGTATTTAGGGGGCCTGGTTTAGGGACTGTATTTAGAAGGTTTGGTGTGTATTAGTTTAAGGGATCTGTATTTAGGGGGTCTGGTCTGTGTCTGTATCAGTTTAAGGGGTTTAGGGTCTGTATATTTAGGGGTCTGTGTTATTTTAAGGGGTCTGGGGTCGGTATTTAGGTGGTCTGTTTTAGTTTGAGGTCTGGGGTCTGTATTTAGGGGGTATGGTCTGGGGTCTGTATTAGTTTATAGGGTCTATTTAGGGGGCCTGTTCTAGGGTCTGTATTAGTTTAGGAATCTTTATTTAGGGGTCTGTAATTAGGGGGTCTTAGCTGGGGTCTGTATTAGTTTATAGGGTCTATTTAGGGGGCCTGTTCTAGGGTCTGTATTAGGTTAGGGGTCTGTATTTAGGGGTCTGGTCTGGGGTCTCTGTTAGAATAGGGGGTCTTGTCTGGGGTCTGTATTACTTAACGGAGTCAGGTCTTTTGGTCATTATCAGTGTAGGGGTCAGGTCTGGGGTCTGTATTTAGGGGGTCTGTATTAGTTTGAGGTCTGGTGTCTGTATTTAGGGGGTTTGGTCTGGGGGTTTGTATTTAGGAGTGTGGTCTGGGGTCTGTATTCGTTTATGGGGTCTGTATTTAGGGGTCTGTATTAGTTTAGGGGGTCAGGTCTGAGGTCCGTATTAAGGGAGTCAGGTCTGGGGTCATTATTAGTGTAGGGGGGTCAGGTCTGGGGTCTATATTTAGGGGTCCGGTATGAGGTCTGTATTTATTCAGGGTGCTTGTTCTGGGGTCTGTATTTGTTTAGGGGGAGTCTGGTCTGGGGACTGCAATAGTTTAGAATGTCTGGGGTCTGTATGTATTCTATGATCTAGTCTGTGGTCCAAATTTATTAGTCTGAGTAAAAGGGGTTATCCAGGTAAATCGATAGGTCATCAGTATAAAAATCAATCTGTGCCCGCACCACCCCTTTAATGTATGGTCCTGGGCCTTTGTGTCTAAATTTGTATGTTTCTATAGGGGCTAGAAATGGCTGCAGAAGTGATGGGCAAAGATGTCTCATCAGGAGAAGTCGCCATAACGGTCTGCGTCAGATGGAGAAGAAAATAAAACGGCTCCGATTAGAGAAGACGTCACTGGATCTATAGGGGATCTCCTCTCCTGACATGTCTGTTGCAGGTAATCCTTGTATTCTACATATCTCTGTGTACCCAGAGCTAATAGACAAATGCGTGTTACCATTCCCATTGTCAGAAGGATGTGTCCCTACACAGTGTGATACTGTCAGCGATGGTTGGAGACTGTCAGTATGTAGGGATACAGCCCTTTGACAAGGGCAATCGTAACAACCATTTGTCAATGCTCACACAAAAATGTGGTGTTCACTATAGACACGGCAGAGTGGTGGTGGGGAAGGGGGGCCCAAGTTTGTGGAACAGCCCAGGGCCTATGGTCTACTTAATCCTTCACTGCCGGCCATTCAGCACCTTTCTACAAGTGAAGCGGCGTGATACTTTGCGTCGTTTGCGTCGCTGAAAGGCGCTGATTGACAGGGGAGCGTTCAACCCCAGGTGACCTGCGCAGAAGAGAGCAGGTCTCCATTGCTGCTGGACGGTGTGGGAACGGGATTAAAGTGAGTTTGAATAGTTTGTTATTTTATCGTAATAAAAAAGTGTGTGGCATTATTTACGGAGGTGGCTTTATCTACAGGGGGGTTTATCTATGGGGGGGCTTTACCTACCAGGGGGGGTTCTACGGTGGGGGCTCTATCTACAGGGGGGCCATATACTGGGGTGGGCTATATGTGGAGCACTATATACAGGGGTGGGCTATATCTACACGGGGGCTATATACAGGTGTGGGCTATCTGTGGAGCACTATATACAGGGGTGGGCTATATCTACAGGGGGACTATATACAGGGGTGGGCTATCTGTGGAGCACTATATACAGGGGTGGGCTATATTTACAGGGGGGCTATATACAGGGTTGGGCTGTACGTGGAGCACTATATTCAGCGTTTGCGTCGCTGAAAGGCGCTGATTGACAGGGGAGCGTTCAATCCCAGGTGACCTGCGCAGAAGAGAGCAGGTCTCCATTGCTGCTGGACGGTGTGGGAACGGGATTAAAGTGAGTTTGAATAGTTTGTTATTTTATCGTAATAAAAAAGTGTGTGGCATTATTTACGGAGGTGGCTTTATCTACAGGGGGGTTTATCTATGGGGGGCTTTATCTACCAGGGGGGGTTCTACGGTGGGGGCTCTATCTACAGGGGGGCTATATACTGGGGTGGGCTATATGTGGAGAACTATATACAGGGGTGGGCTATATCTACAGGGGGGCTATATACTGGGGTGGGCTATCTGTGGCGCACTATATACAGGGGTGGGCTATATCTACAGGGGGCTATATACAGGGTTGGGCTATACGTGGAGCACTATATACAGGGTGGGCTATATCTACAGGGGGCTATATACAGGGGTGGGCTATCTGTGGAGCACTATAGGAGGAGCTATATGTGGGACACTATACAGGGGTGGACTATATGGGGGCACTATCTACAGGGGGCTCTATGGGGAGCACTATCTACAGGGGGCACAGTGTGTGTGTGTGGGACACGGTGTATGGTGCTCTTATAATTAGAGGTGCAGTGTATGGTGCAATTATATTTAGTGGCGTAGTGTGTGGTATAATGATAACTTTATATTTATTTATAGGTGTAGAAATGTTGGAAAAGTGAGAAGCTGAAGACATCTGAGCAGCAAACTGCAGAAATGGGCTGTGATTAAGTCATCATAGAGGTCTGGACCGGATGGAGAAAAATAACTAGAATCTGAGACGTCACCGGTGAGTCACTTAATGTAAACGTTTATTCTGCCTCTCTTCAGTACTGTAAAACAGCTTGGCGCTTCTTGATGATGAAGTGTTTGCATCATGGCTATGGAGCGCCGCCTATACGTGCACTCCACAGGTGCCACCAATGAATCCGTTTTTCACTTACTCTAGTATAAAAACCCCCGGTCTTTTAAATATGATTAGCCTCCTGACGAAGCCGGTCGCAGGCGAAACGCGCGTCGAGGCGTTTCTGTGCCATCTCTCCACGTCCCCTGCTTTCATCATGTCTACAGGTATCTGAATTTCTTACTCTTTCTATCTGGCATTCATTTGTTTATGTTGGTCTGCATACACGTTACTCATCCTTAGCATATCTGTGCTATGTACTTCCTGTAACGGGCAGTATTTTTCCAACAGATATAGCCATACATACACCTTTTGTCTTATTGACATTTCATTTTACTTGTATCCATGGCATGTTAGTACTGGGACGTTGTTTTGAGGTTGGTTGTTTCTTGTGATCCCTATGGTATGTTGTCATCTTTACCAGATCGCTACTCCTTTTGATATATGATCCGCCATATTTTTCATTATATCTAATATCGTTATACCATGTATTGTTATGTACTAATAAAGTTATATATTTTTTTACTATCCATGGTAGTTACTTTCACACTTTATTGGGATGTCATGTCCCTTGCGCTTGTGCGCTTGTAGGTTGTTTTCTAGTTCGATTGGGGATCTCCCCTTGTCTCGTCGTACCTTGTTTTGAGGTTTGTTGTAGGTTTACTATTCAATTGTGTCTGTGTTCACAGATATTACCTCTGGATATATGGATTTTAGAAAATGTGATAAAGACTGGATTACACGTCTTGGATCTATATTTGGAGAGCGAGTAGTAGGGAACACTGAGAATAGTGATATTAAGGAATTGAAGCTTAAAATCCGAGTACTTCTTGAAAAACGCACTAAGGTGTGGTGGAACAAGGTTGCCCTCGAGAATTATCTACAGAAGGATATTTTACCCAGAGGTTTACGGTTGCAGGTCTTTCCCACTTTGGAAGATGATGATTCTAGCTTCATCTCCAAATGGGAAGAGACACTCACTAAATGTTCACGTACGCTATTAGAACTACTTATCGGAGCAGATCGGAGAAAGTTGGAGTCATTAGAAAAGGAGATTGATCTCCTTAAAGACAAAATCCAACAAACCCTTACTAGGGACGATCTTGCTATCTTTGATAAATCATTGGAGGAAGATCTTGTTAAGTGGGAGAAAAACATCCTGGATATCAAGACCAAGAAATTCCAGCTTGACCTGGGGGACTTTCAATCCAATAGAGTGTATCGTTGGAATAATAACAAAAGAGATAGAGTTAGATCAGTCTCACGTTCTTCATCTCTGACATCTCTGATCTCTGAGGAAGAATGTGGTTTTTTAGACAGACCTCGGCCTCCTGGGGACGGAGACCCTACTTACAATTAAGAACACCTTCGGTAAAAAGAAAAACAGTAGTGATTTTCAACAAGGACAAGAAAAACAGGAGATTTTGAAGGTGATTAATTTATCCTCTCATGTTCTTACTCCCCCTCAGATTCAAGTGTTACGAAAGGGGTTATCATTCTCACCCACAGGCAAATTTGATCTATTTACCGCTATTAAAGATCTTGTATTGTTTTCTCGTAAATTACTCTTTAAAAAGAATTTCAGTAGGCGTGAATGTGGCGATTTAGCATATTCACCTGCTGAAAGGCAGGCGTTTGATGCCCTTGTATCACTTCTGAATGAACAAGATATCGTTACTGACCCTTTATTGCCATTGCATTTGTGCCGCCGCTCACAACATTTCCCCCCTCTTTCCATATGTCCTCCGGTAGACATATTCTTCAAGTTAGTCAAACGAGATCTCAAATCTATTTCTGATTCTGATCGTTCTTACAATCTTAGTTTTGCTCAGAGAGAAGCTATTCAACAGCTTCATGATCTTAAAGACATTGTTATTAAGCCTGCCAACAATGTTGTGATCTGGCCTGCACAGATGTACGAAGGTGAGGTTTTTCGTCAGCTTAAAGTGGTTACCTGCTATCATCGCCTTTCTGGGGACCATAACCATTCCCTTTAAGAGAGAATTAGATGGTATATTAAAAAAAGCTGTGGAAGATTGCATTATCAGTCCTAAACTTAAGGAGGGTTTGGTGGTAGATTTTCCGATTATACCGACCTTATACTTACTACCCAAAATCCACAAGGACTCCACCAATCCCCCGGGTCGTCCAATTGTGTCGGGCATAGGTGGTCTTTGTGAAAATGTCTGTAGATTTATTGATTTCTTTCTACAAAGATGTGTGGAGACTTTACCATCATTTATCAAAGATACCACCGATGTCCTTCGCCATTTGGATGGCTTACATTTAGATGATGACATGATTCTAGTTACATGTGACGTGGAGTCCTTGTATACGTCGATCTGCCATGACCAGGGGCTACGTGCGTCCAAATTTTTCCTGAGTATGACTAATTAGGATTCTGATATCATCGAACTTGTAATAACTCTATTGGAGTTCTCACTTACTCATAATTTTTTTACTTTTAAGGACCGTTCCTTCCTACAGCTCCAGGGCACGGCAATGGGGGCAACTGGTGCTCCCTCATAGGCTAATCTGTTCCTGGGGCTGTGGGAAAGAGAGATTGTCCTCAATACTCCTGGACATGACGCCGTACTCCTGTGGTCCAGATACATACACTACCGTTCAAAAGTTTAGGGTCACTTAGAAATTTCCTTATTTTTGAAAGAAAAGCACAGTTTTTTTCAATGAAGATAACATTAAATTAATCAGAAATACACTCTATACATTGTTAATGTGCTAAATGACTATTCTAGCTGCAAACGTCTGGTTTTTAATGCAATATCTACATAGGTGTATAGAGGCCCATTTCCAGCAACCATCACTCCAGTGTTCTAATGGTACATTGTGTTTGCCAACTGTGTTAGAAGGCTAATGGATGATTATAAAACACTTGAAAACCCTTGTGCAATTATGTTAGCACCGCTGTAAACAGTTTTGCTGTTTAGAGGAGCTATAAAACTGACCTTCCTTTGAGCTAGTTGAGAATCTGGAGCATTACATTTGTGGGTTCGATTAAACTCTCCAAATGGCTAGAAAAAGAGAGCTTTCATGTGAAACTTGACAGTCTATTCTTGTTCTTAGAAATGAAGGCTATTCCATGCAAGAAATTGCCAAGAAACTGAAGATTTCCTACAACGGTGTGTACTACTCCCTTCAGAGGACAGCACAAACAGGCTCTAACCAGAGTAGAAAGAGAAGTGGGAGGCCCCGCTGCACAACTGAGCAACAAGACAAGTACATTAGAGTCTCTAGTTTGAGAAATAGATGCCTCACAGGTCCTCAACTGGCAGCTTCATTAAATAGTACCCGCAAAACGCCAGTGTCAACGTCTACAGTGAAGAGGCGACTCCGGGATGCTGGCCTTCAGGGCAGAGTGGCAAAGAAAAAGCCATATCTGAGACTGGCTAATAAAAGGGAAAGGTTAATATGGGCAAAACCACACAGACATTGGACAGAGGAAGATTGGAAAAAAGTGTTATGGACAGACGAATCGAAGTTTGAGGTGTTTGGATCACACAGAAGAACATTTGTGAGATGCAGAACAACTGAAAAGATGCTGGAAGAGTGCCTGACGCCATCTGTCAAGCATGGTGGAGGTAATGTGATGGTCTGGGGTTGCTTTGGTGCTGGTAAAGTGGGAGATTTGTACAAGGTAAAAGGGATTTTGAATAAGGAAGGCTATCACTCCGTTTTGCAACGCCATGCCATACCCTGTGGACAGCGCTTAATTTGAGCCAATTTCATCCTACAACAGGACAATGACCCAAAGCACACCTCCAAATTATGCAAGAACTATTTAGGGAAGAAGCAGGCAGCTGGTATTCTATCTGTAATGGAGTGGCCAGCGCAGTCACCAGATCTCAACCCCATAGAGCTGTTGTGGGAGCAGCTTGACCGTATGGTACGTAAGAAGTGCCCATCAAGCCAATCCAACTTGTGGGAGAGGCTTCTGGAAGCATGGGGTGAAATTTCTCCCGATTACCTCAGCAAATTAACAGCTAGAATGCCAAAGGTCTGCAATGCTGTAATTGCTGCAAATGGAGCATTCTTTGACGAAAGCAAAGTTTGAAGGAGAAAATTATTATTTCAAATAAAAATCATTATTTGTAACCTTGTCAATGTCTTGACTATATTTTCTAGTCATTTTGCAACTCATTTGATAAATATAAGTGTGAGTTTTCATGGAAAACACAAAATTGTCTGGGTGACCCCAAACTTTTGAACGGTAGTGTAGATGCTATTCTGTTTATCTGGCAAGGCTCCACTGATCATCTAGAATCTTTTCATTCTTCTCTAAATGTAAATGATTTAAATATCAGGCTTACATGGAAGTTTAGTATGTCATCTGTGGAGTTTCTTGATGTCTTGATATCACAGGATGCTGATAAAACTGTCTCTACAGACATTTTTAGGAAGGAGACCGCGACTAATACATTTCTCCATGCCACCTCCTCCCATTATCCAAAGGTCAAGAGTGCCATTCCAACAGGCCAATTTTTAAGAGCTTGGCGTATTTGTTCTAACATGAGTAAATTTGAATATCAAGCTTCAGATATGTCAGTACGTTTTCGCGACCGTGGATACAATCGGAGGGATATAAGACGTGGGTATCTAAGAGCTAAACATACACCACGCGAGGCATTATTGGTGAGTAAATCCAAGTCCAAAGAGATGTTTGACCCTAACGTTAGGTTCATTACAACTTTCAATTCCCAATGGGTTCAAATTCGTAATATCATGCAGAAGCATTGGAATGTGCTTCTTACGGATTTAGATCTATCTACCTGTCTGTCGAAGTACCCCTCCATTACTTGGAGGAGATAAAAAAATCTGCGTGATCTCTTGACATCCAGCCATTATATCTCCAAGACTCTAATGAGTCCATTTGGTAGTCGTGGCCCACCTTGGGGATCGTTTAACTGCGGCAGCTGCGCTGCCTGTAAATTCATTATACGGTCATCCTCTTTCTATGACTCCAAAAAAGTTCAGGAATACAAGATTGTGTTTAATATTTTCTTGTAGAACGGAGGCTGTGATTTATTTTGCAACATGCCCTTGTGATTTGATCTATATAGGCATGACTAGCAGGTCTTTTAAGACACGTGTACTTGAACACGTTAGTAAGATCCGTACGGCATGTAATACCAAAGATGATGACCAATTACAGCCGATCGCCAGACATTTCCACCAACATCATTCCTGTGACCCTAGTGGCATAAGATTTCGGGGCATTGATAGGGTTAAATTGGGTTGTCGAGGTGGAGATATACGTAAAGCCCTCCTAAAAAAAGAAATGAAGTGGATTACTCTGTTAAACACCACTACACCTTTTGGCCTCAATGAGGCCACTAGCTTCAAACCTTTTTTATAAATTATTATAAGCAGCGCGAATTTTAGTTTTGGGGGATTGTTTTTGGATTGTTAACATAAAATGACTCTAATTTTAGTTTTGCTATATTCTAGTGTTGCTGGTGTCACTGATGTCATTAATTATCCTGTGAGAGATACACCTTCCATCGCGAGGACTATGACTGACCACTTCTTGGACATGCTGTCTAATTTTATGGCCTTTTGTTTCATTATAATTATTATTTTTGTGTGTTTTCCTTTTGTTTTTTTGTTTTTTTGTTTTTTTTTTGTTTTTTGTTTTTTTTGTTTGTTGTTCGTTTTCTGCTGTTTTTTGTTTTTTGCTCTTTGTTTTGTGTTCTATATTATTATTTTGTATTATTATTTTTTCATACTTTTTATTTATCCATTTTTTAAAGAATTGTTTTGTATTTGTACTGTACTATACATTCGTATTTGTATTCTATATTTATGTATGCATTGCACACTGTTCTATTTATTTTTTGTTTTTCACTTATTAACGCCTTCTTTTTTATGCGTTATCATATTGTGCATATTTATGTATATTTATTTCAACTTTATTATTTAATTGTTTCCTATTTTTCACTGTTCACTTTCACTATTTATTCCTGTATTCTTCACTTATTAATTGTATTAATATTTGTATTAATATTTTATTCCAGTATATTTTTGCTCTCAGCTCTTTATTTTATATTCTGCCCACTATAATTTTCTTTACACTTATTTATTCAATTTGTAGCACTGTTTGCATATATTTATATATTTCTGTCCTTTTATGTATACACTGTTGATATTTTATTTTTATTATTTTTTTATTATTTTTATTTTTTAAATTTTATTTTTATCTTTATTATATCAATTTTTCTCAATATATATGTTATCATATTCTTACCGAATTATTTATATATCTATTATCTATAAATTATGAATTTTGTGTAATTATCAAAATTATCGATCATGCACTGATTAGATATATATATATTTTTATCGTATTTATTATATGTTCTATGTATTTATGTCATTATTTGTATATGTTATCCCTCGTTTGGGTCTGTTTTTTATAAGCATTTAATTTTGCGGCCAAATTATCTATGAATCATGCAGCATTGTCTTATTACGTATTTCCTGATGGTCTTTGTGTTGTATCTGCACAGACGCTCTCTGGCGCATGCGCTGTGGGCACTGCATCTCGTAGTGCCTGACATTGTTTGTTCACGTTACTATGGTCACGTGCGTCTCAGCAAGTGAGATGCATCGTCACGCCGTGGACAGCTTGGCGCTTCTTGATGATGAAGTGTTTGCATCATGGCTATGGAGCGCCGCCTATACGTGCACTCCACAGGTGCCACCAATTAATCAGTTTTTCACTTACTCTAGTATAAAAACCCCCGGTCTCTTAAATATGATTAGCCTCCTGACGAAGCCGGTCGCAGGCGAAACGCGCGTCGAGGCGTTTCTGTGCCATCTCTCCACGTCCCCTGCTTTCATCATGTCTACAGGTATCTGAATTTCTTACTCTTTCTATCTGGAATTCATTTGTTTATGTTGGTCTGCATACACGTTACTCATCCTTAGCATATCTGTGCTATGTACTTCCTGTAACGGGCAGTATTTTTCCAACAGATATAGCCATACATACACCTTTTGTCTTATTGACATTTCATTTTACTTGCATCCATGGCATGTTAGTACTGGGACGTAGTTTTGAGGTTGGTTGTTTCTTGTGTTCCCTATGGTATGTTGTCATCTTTACCAGATCGCTACTCCTTTTGATATATGATCCGCCATATTTTTCATTATATCTAATATCGTTATACCATGTATTGTTATGTACTAATAAAGTTATATATTTTTTTACTATCCATGGTAGTTACTTTCACACTTTATTGGGATGTCATGTCCCTTGCGCTTGTGCGCTTGTAGGTTGTTTCCTAGTTCGATTGGGGATCTCCCCTTGTCTTGTCGTACCTTGTTTTGAGGTTTGTTGTAGGTTTTCTATTCAGTACTGTAGTCACTGTATGATCTGAAGCGAGATGATGGGTGTAATGATTATGATATGATTATTTTTTTTTGTGAAACATCAACTCCCAGCATGTCTTTACCATTGTTCGGGCCATGCTGGGAGCTGGAAACAATTTAGTGTGAATTTATACGTCAGGGGTTGCACTAAATTGAGCTGTATTTATGCTAGTGCTGTGTATTTGTACTGAGCTTGGTTCTGGTGCTGTATTTATCTACTGAGCACTATTCTGGTGTTGTGTATAGAACTATATTGCTTGTAAAATAAACAAATGTTTTTATACTCGAGTTACATAAAAAGAAACGTGGGAAAGAAATATACACGTCATTGATTGGTAGAGAAAACAAACACGGCGAGGGGGAAGGAGATGTCGGGAAAGAGGTTGGGGGGGCAACAAACTGAATCTTTGCCCTGGGTGCTGGAGAACCTAGCTACACCTCTGGTACATGGCATGTCGTTAAGGGGTTAAAAGTTAATGAAGTTTCATGGTAACATTAACTATTCACCCTTCTAACAACCTCTGAAAGAGAAGGGGAGATGGGAAACTTACAGGACTGTGCAATAGCCAATATAGTAGCTATGAGTATGTGGTGAATAATTAGTCATGAAGCAGGAGAAAAGTCCTCTAGACATATCTAATATGAACAGGATACTTTCGGGTAGGTGTTCCAGCACTTACTAAAATCAATTGGAAGCCTCGACGTGATAAATTTACAATAGTTTGACATGACGACGCATATGTAATGGCGAGCCTATGAGCCCACAGCCTCTACAACAAGCTGTGGCACCACCGCTGGTCAATAGGTGTTTTCTGTCTACAATATGGATTAAATTATTGTATGCTGTGTTTGTAAAACACACACATATTCCACACACCCATGTGAGTAGCTCTATTGGTTAACATTTGCTCTTTTTTTAAACATTTTCTTTGTATTAAGCAACTAACACTGATTAAAAAAAAATGCTCATATAAAAGAGGCCTTAGAGCACATCCACATTAATATAATTTTGCTAAATGTTTTCTCCTAGTTGAATTTTTAGTATCCAAAACAAATAAGTCTCTATTCACACTGCATATGTAAGGTACATACAGTATTGTGTCAGGAAATACTCTCAACATAAAGCTCTGACAGAAGTCTCCAACATGGCGTACAGTAACATATGTGTCACTTATTGACTCCCATTGTAAAAAATAAAATAATATACAACACGGTACACAGTTTTTTTTGTGGGGGATTCCTTTGTATTGAATAGCATAATCAACTATGCTATTCATTACAGTTAAAATAATGCTGATGTATACCTTCCTGGCATAACCTAAAATGACATCCTTTTAGCATATGTCAGGTCAATGAGGCCCATGAAGATGTTTGACATATAAGTCAGGAGCATTACCTAGAAGAAAGATCCAATGTACACTGCAAACACGGTGAACAGAGCCTAAGTTATATGGATCTAGAAAAATAAGTTTCTTACTGAGCTGATAGATTATATATTTTTGGATAAATTTGAATCCCATAGGCAGGGTCCTGCTCTTTATGGTTTTTGTTTTGTTAATTACTGAGATTTTTTTTCATTGAAACTGAATTATTGTGTTTTGCAGACATTTATATGTGAGTTGTGTCTTTAAGTAATCCCCGATGGAGCCCTGTATGCAAATAACAGATTACACTACATCAGTATAAAAGGACATGGAGAATATTACGACACAATAATCTGACTCATTACTGATCTTACAGCCATGACTGTTCTTATACTCTTCTTCTTATTATCTCCAATATGTAAGATATAAAGTTATAAACACACATTTCTATCATTATTACATGTATATGAACATTCCAGTCTAATATATTCTCTGTATTACAGGTGTCTTCTCTCAGACAATCCAGGAGTCAGGTCCAGGACTTGTGACACCTTCACAGCAGATGAAACTGACCTGTACGGCCACTGGGTTTGAGTTAACCAGCTATCATATGCACTGGATCAGACAAGCTCCTGGGAAAGGACTGGAATGGATTGGAACAATATGGACTGGTGGTAGCACTTATTATACTGATTCACTGAAGAGCAGAACCACAATCACAAGAGACACCTCCAAGAAGGAGGTCTATCTCCAGATGAAGAACATGGAGACTGCAGACACTGGAATGTATTACTGTACAAGACACACACATAAATATAAAGTAATGAGGAGATCATACAAAATCCAGCTGTGTCTAACTGGATATAGAAAACCACAGGAGGAAGAGTATTACTACTTAAATAATGAAAAGTAAAAGTGTGACATATTATTCACAGTCGACTTTATCAGTTGAGTTTCCTGTCATAATGAGGATAAGCAGTCATATTATAGTAGGTTTGGTTAATAGGAACAAAAAGCTCTTGAATAAAAAAACTGAATTGTAAAATGGCCTTCTCATTTCTGTCATCTGTTTTTTCATGTTTTTTTAATTTAACATCTCAAAGTTTAAAACCTAATAGCCATATTTTCAGTAGACTTTTATTGAGGTAATGCTTCCTTGAAATGTAATCTTTTGTCATAAAATTGTCTTTTGCCTAAATTAAATTTTATGTTACACATACTATCTTTTTGATTTATTTTCGTGACACCATTTAACCCCTTCCCTCTTTAGCCACTTTTGACCTTCCTGACCGAGCCTCATTTTTCAAATCTGACATGTGTCACTTTATGTGGTAATAACTCCGGAATGCTTTCACCTATCCAAGCGATTCTGAGATTGTTTTCTCGTGACACATTGGACTTTAAGTTACTGGCAAAATTTGCCCGATACATTCAGTATTTAATTGTGAAAAACACCAAAATTTAGCGAAAAATTGCAAAAATTAGCATTTTTCTCAATTTAAATGTATCTGCTTGTAAGACAGGCAGTTATACCACACAAAATTGTTGCTAATTAACATCCCCCATATGTCTACTTTAGATTGGCATCGTTTTTTGAACATCCTTTTATTTTTCTATGACCTCACAAGGCTTAGAACTTTAGCAGCAATTTCTCACATTTTCAAGAAAATTTCAAAAGGCCATTTTTACAGGGGCCAGTTCAGTTGTGAAGTGGCTTTGAGGGCCTTATATATTAGAAACCCCCAAAAAGTCACCCCATTTTAAAAACTTCACCCCTCAAAGTATTCAAAACAGCATTTAGAAAATGTCTTAACCCTTTACACATGTCACAGGAATAAAAGCAAAGTAGAGGTGAAATTTACAAATTTCATATTTTTTTGCAGAAATAAATTTTTAGTACAATTTTTTTTATAACACAGAAGGTTTTACCAGAGAAATGCAACTCAATATTTGTTGCCCAGTTTCTGCAGTTTTAGGAAATATCCCACATGTGGCCGTAGCGTGCTACTGGACTGAAGCACCGGCCTCAGAAGCAAAGGAACACCTGGTGGATTTTGGGGCCTTATTTTTGTTAGAATAAATTTTAGGCACCATGTCAGGTTTGAAGGGCTCTTGCGGTGCCAAAACAGTCAAAATCCCCCAAAAGTGACCCCATCTGGGAAACTACACACCTCAAGGAAATTATCTAGGGGTACAGTGAGCATTTTGACCGCACAGCTTTTTTACAGAAATTATTAGAAGTAGGCCGTGAAAATTAAAATCAACATTTCTTCAAAGAAAATGTAGGTTTAGCGATTTTTTTTCTCATTTTTACAAGGACTAAAGGAGAAAAAGCACCGCAAAATTTGTAAAGCAATTTCTCCCGAGTAAAACAATACCCCACATGTGGTAATAAACGGTTGTTTGGAGACACGGCGAGGCTGAGAAGGGAAAGAGCACTATTTGGCTTTTGTAGCTCAAGTTTAGCAGGAATGGTTTGTGGAGGCCATGTCACATTTACAAAGCCCCTGAGGGGACAAAACAGTGGAAACCCCCCACAAGTGACCCCATTTTGGAAACTACGCCCATTGAGGAAATTATCTAGGGGTATAGTGAGCGTTTTGACCCAACAGGTTTTTTGCATAAATTATTGGAAATAGGCCCTGAAAATGACAATCTAAATTTTTTCAAAGAAAATGTAGGTTTAGCTAATTTTTTCTCATTTCCACAAGGACTGAAGGAGAAAAAGCACCGTAAAATTTGTAAACCAATCTCTCCCGAGTAAAACAATGCCCCACATGTGGTAATAAATGGTTGTTTGGAGACACGGCGAGGCTGAGAAGGGAAAGAGCGCTATTTGGCTTTTGGAGCTCAAGTTTAGCAGGAATGGTTTGCGGAGGCCATGTCACATTTACAAAGTCCCTGAGGAGACAAAACAGTGGAAACCCCCCACAAGTGACCCCATTGTGGAGACTACACCCATTGAGGAAATTATCTAGGGGTATAGTGAGCTCTTTGACCCCACAGGTTTTTTGCAGAAATTATTGGAAGTAGGCCCTGAAAATAAAAATCAAAATTTTTTCAAAGAAAATGTAGGTTTAGCTTATTTTTACTCATTTCCACAAGGACTGAAGGAGAAAAAGCACCACAAAATTTGTAAAGCAATTTCTCCCGAGTAAAACAATGCCCCACATGTGGTAATAAACGGCTGTTTGGAGACACGGCTTGGCTTAGAAGGGAAAGAGCGCTATTTGGCTTTTGGAGATCACATTGAGCAGGAATGGTTTGCGGCGGCCATGTCACATTTGCAAAGCCCCTGAGGGGAAAAAACAATGAAAACGCCCAAAAAGTGACACCATTTAGGAAACTACACCTCTTGAGGAATTCATCTAGGGGTGTAGTGAGCATTTTGACCCCACAGATGTTTCATAGAATTTATTAGAATTGGGCAGTGAAAATAAAAACAATCCTTTTTCTTCAATAAGACGTAGCTTTAGCGCAATTTTTTTCATTTTCGCAACAAATAAAGGAAAAAAAGAACCCAACATTTGTAAAGCAATTTCTGCCGAGTACGGCAATACCCCATATGTGGTCATAAACTGCTGTTTGGGCACACGGCAGGGCTCAGAAGGGAAGGACCGCCATTTGGAGTGCAGATGTTTCTGGATTGGTTTCTGGGCGCCTGTGGGCCCAAAACAGTGGAAACCCCCCAGAAGTGACCCCATTTTGGAAACTACACCCCTCAATGCATTTACCTACGGGTGTAGTGAGCATGTTAACCCTGCAGGTGTTTTGTAGAAATTAGTGTGAACTCGATGTTGCAGAGTGAAAATGGGATTTTTTTCCACAGATATGTGGACAATATGTGGTGCCCGGCTTGTGCCACCATAACGAGACAGCTCTCTAATTATTATGCTGGGTTTCCTGGTTTTAGAAACACCCTACATGTGGCCCTAATCTCTTGCCTGGACAGTCGACCAGGCTCAGGAGTGAAAGTGTACCATGTAAAATTGAGGCCTAATTTGGCGATTTACAAAGTATTGGTTCACAACTGCAGAGGCTCAGATGTGAAATAATAAAAATAAACACCTGAGAAGTGACCCCATTATGTAAACTGCACCCCTCAAGGCATTTATTAAGAGGTGTAGTGAGGATTTTCACCCCACAGGTATTTTCCATAAATGAATGCGCTGTGGATGGTGCAAATTAAAAATTTATATTTTTCCCTAGATATGCCATTCAGTGGCAAATATGTCGTGCCCAGCTTATGCCACTGGAGACACACACCCCAAAAATTGCTAAAAGGGTTCTCCCGGGTATGACGATGCCATATATGTGGAAGGAAACTGCTGTTTGGGCACGCTGTAGGGTTCAGAGCGGAGGAAATGCCATTTGGCTTTTGGAGCGTGGATTTTGCTTGGTAGTAGTTTTGTCTGGAGTCTTACTGGTGTTTCCGTTTATAATGTAGGGCATATGTAAGCCGGGCGGAGTATATAAGGGGCATAGTCAGGTGGTATAATAACGGGGTAAAAAAAAACAATAAAATAATCCATAGATGTGTGTTACGCTGTGAAGCAATCCTTTCTGCACAGGCCGGTGTCGCACTGATAAATGGCGTCCTTTCTTATCCCCCTTTTGGTCCACACTCCGCGCCTTTGTAGTTTGGGGAATTTTGCTAGGAAGTGTTGTCCTGGTATAATACGAGCACCGTCGCTTCCAGCGGATATGTTTGGGCCCTCCCTTTCCTGGTTCCCTAATTTTAGGTCCTTGAAAAATCGCCTCTTCAAACAGAAGAAATGTTCTCCTCGGGCACAACTGCATATTTTTTTATTTCCTGACTTATTGGAGCCATAACTAATTTTATTTTTCATAGACGTAGCGGTATGAGGGCTGGTTTGTTGCGGGACGAGCTGTAGTTATTATTGGTACCATTTTGGGGTACATGCGACTTTATGATAACCTTTTATCCTATTTTTTGGGAGGTCAGGTAAACAAAAAAACGCAATTCTGGCACAGCTTTTTTTGTTTTTTTTTTATACAGCGTTCACCACGCATTATAAACTACATGTTAACTTTATTCTGCGGGTCAGTACGATTCCGGCGATACCTAATTTATAGAACTTTTTCATGTTTTACAACTTTTTGCACAATAAAATTACTTTTGTAAAAAGAATGTATTTTTTCTGTCGCCAAGTTGTGAGAACCATAACATTTTAATTTTTTTGTCGACGCAGCTGTATGAGGGCTTGTTTTTTGCGGGACGAGCTATAGTTTTTATAGGTACCATTTTTGGATACGTGCGACTTTTTGATCACATTTTATTCTAATATTTGTAGGGCAAAGTGACCAAAAAACAGAAACTCTGGTAACGTTTTTTACGTTTTTTTTTACGCTGTTCACCGCGTGCAATAAATAATATAATATTTTGATACCTCAGGTCGTTACGGTCGTGGCGATACCAAATACGTATGGTTTATTATTATTTTTCAATAATAAAGGACTTGATAAGAGTAAAAGGGGGATTGTGTTTTATTTGATTACTTGAAACTTTTACTGTTTTCAAACTTTTATTTTGTGCACTTTTTTTTACACTTTTTTATACTTTTTTTACACTTTTTCTCAAGTCCCACTAGGGGACTTGAAGGTCCAACGGTCAGATTTTTTTTTTTCTAATACATTGCACTACCTATGTAGTGCAATGTATTAGATCTGTCAGTCATTCACTGACAGCAAGCCGATTAGGCTTCGCCTCCCGGCGGGGCCTAAATCGGCTTCCGTAATGGCAGAGCAGGAGACCATTGTGTCTCCTGTTGCCATAACAGCAGTCGCCAGTCCCGATTGCCTGTCAGGGCTGGCGATCTGCTAGTAACCGCTACGATGCAGCAATCGCTTTCGATTGCTGCATCGAAGGGGTTAATGGCAGGGATCGGAGCTAGCTCCGGTTCCTGCCGTTACAGGTGGATGTCAGCTGTACAGTACAGCTGACCTCCACCGCTGATGACGCCGGATCAGCTCCTGACCCGGCGCCATCTTGCCGGCAGCTACGGAAGCCGATCAGGCTCCGCCGCCGGGCGGATCTTGACCGGCTTCGGTGCTAGGCAGACCGGGAGGCCAGTATTAGGCCTCCGGTTGCCATTGCAGCCACCGGAACCCCGGCAATTTCATTACTGGGGTTCCGATGAGCTGCAAACACCTTAAGTGTAGCGATCGCGTTTGAGCGCTGCACTTAAGGGGTTAATGGCGGGGACCGAAGCTAATTTCGGTCCCCGCCGTTACAGCCGGATGTCAGCTGTAAGATACAGCTGAGATCCGGTGATGATGGCACCGGCTCAGCTTCTGAGCCGGTCCCAAACATTTGGCGTACATGTACGGCAAGATGCGGGAAGTCAGTACTTTCCATGACGTACATGTACGGCAAATGTCGGGAAGGGGTTAAAGAGGATCTGTCACTAGTTTAGTAATGCCCAATCTCCTAGCTAATCTAATAGGCGCACTTATAATGATAGTCAAAATTGCGTCCCAAAACGTTTAATATTTTAAAAGTTATGAGCTTTTTTTCTAAATATGCAAATTAGTCTAAACTAGACAAGTGGGTGTCAACAGCAGCGATTCTCCTGAGTGGAGCTACCTCACAACCTCTGATGCTGCCCTATCAGCATGAAGATGCTTCACACAGTGTGAGAGACTAAGGCTGGAGGGAAGTGTGATCACTTCAAATAGTCATATCTCCGGCTGTGGACCACCTGGAACAGTGGTTCTGGTGGCATATGAAAGATGAAATTCTAATATTTCATATGGCACCAGGAGCACAGTTTTTTTATGGTGTCCATCAGGTGGTAAACAGTACATGTTCACTTTATTCTATGGGTTGATACGATTACGGCAATATGAAATTTATATGTTTTTTTTATATGTAACGCCCCTTTGGCCCGACCTCTGTAGGCAGGGTGTATTGTAGTTCTCACCTCACTATGGTGCAGTGCCTCCACCTGAATCTTGCTAGGAGATCTATAGGAAAGCAGGAGGGTCTTCCTCTTCTGCCAGGGGTCGACTAGGTAAACCCCCGCCTGAGCTCAGTACACACTCACAAGTGGTTATGGTGAAACTACTCAAAAGTTTTATTTAGGGAAAGGTAAACAAGTATGATCTGAATAAGAATGATGCAAATAAAGAAATAAAGCACAAATTACATAACAGTTACAGTTCTGTGTGATTGACCCCTTAGTGGTTGGCATGGACTATATGCCAGGCCTGGCTGATACCACACATATCAATATTCCCTGAAATGTTGTGGGGATAACAAAGGGTTAAGATACTGTCTTCACCAAACATATACAGTATATCAGTGACCCACACAGGATAATGATCACTCACCATGGCCAGATTAAGACTGCCAACAGTATGGAGCAGTTATTTATGATGGGGCCCCCCACCCAACTAACACAGGGTTCTCCATGACAATGCTTCTAGGCATTTGAAGCTTAGTACAACCTATTATAAACTGTGCCCCACAAAATAGAAGCCAGAGTGCTTGAGATATTAAAAGTCCACTACGTTAAACATTAAAAGCAGTGACTTACATTTGATGCCCATCATTCTTCGCTCTGTACCCATAGATGGTGGGTGGCATGTACTGAGTGAAGGTTCGTCTTTGCTAAGTGATAAAAAGAAATGCAGATAACATTACATTCATTGTAGCTAGGCCGGTTGCTCTCATGAAACATAAGCATGATAAAACCAGGTGTCTTAAAAAGAACACGCTAGAGGTCAGCGAGACACCAGTGACCAAAAGTAAAAAAATAAATTATATATAAAATATGTATAATAAAAGATGTTTTCTCATCTCATACATTTATGGCATATCCACAGGATAGCACAGCGAGCTACACTGTTTTCGTAACTCAGGAGTCTTATATATTATTTCATACATTTATGGTATATCCACAGGATACCTCACTATGCTATTTGTTTAATCCAATTGACTTCTATTGGAGTTATACAAACAGCTGAAAACATCCCGCTTGGCTATTTCTGTACCTCCCATCCACTTTAGAAGACTTGACAGGTGTGTGGAGACCTGCGTTCTCGAGATGGGTGCAGGTCCAAGAAGTGGTTCCTGCATCTATCAGACATTTATAGCATATCATGGGGATATACCATGAATTTATGGGATGAGATTCAAAAACCCATTTAATTACTGCAATATTTCTTATAAGCAAATAACAGTGAGGTTCTTGGCACACAGTTAAGTAATCAAATTTGATCAAATTGTGTGAGCGCATCTGCCCCGACAAGGCAGCATCATTCAGATGGGTACAAGAAACGGCATGTGCAGCAGTGCTAGCCAGTGCTTACCTGACCAAGTGGGTGCTGAGACCGCCACCTCTGAAACGAAGGTTCAGATGTACTTAGCTGAGAGCTTTGCATCTTCGTCTGTGATCAGCCCCTCCTGTCAGGTTAAAGACAGCATACATAGAACGTGTATGAGAGACATCTTCAGCGTGACAATGAGCGCTGCTCATAGCCGAAGGTGCAAAGGCTCAGCAGAGTACTTCTGCACCTTTGTTTCAGCAACAGTGGCGGTCTCATTTACCAAATTAATGTTCTTTAGGCAGCAGATTTCTATTTTTAAAGGGGTTGTCCAGGACTCTAAAAAAGTATTGTTTTTTTAAGCAGCATCACGTCGGTCCATGGGCTGTGTCTGGTATTGCAGTTCAGCTCCATTCACTTAAATGAGGATGAACTGAAATATGAGACAGCCCATGGACAGAGGGCTGTTAGCCTATTTCCTTGAGGCTGGTGTCACAGTTTTTTGTCACCGTTTTTTGAGTCAAACACAGAAGTGGATCTTAAAAGACGGAAAAGTATAAAGAAAAAATTGATATGTTTCTCTTTTGTATACACTTCTGTGTTTGGCTAAAAAAAATGGATCAAAAACTGGCAGAAAAAAAAAGTGACATCAGCCTAACACAATATATAAATCATCCCCTTCCTATCTAGTACAGTGTTATAAATAAGCCAATTGACTTCTCGCCAGTTGTAAACTACACCAAAGGGACCAGTTGAATTTTATGCCCACTGGGCAGGCAGCACACAGGAAATATAGGTAGAAGGAGCCTGGAATCTACTCACACCACGTGGAGTTGTCAGGTTCTTCACGTCACCTAAAGAAAAAGTAAATACGTTAATACAGCTACTTTTCAACACATTAGTCAGTTCCTAACCTGCCCCACCTCATGATTTACTTACATAGCAGCATCCACTTCCATTGCATCATGCCATTTAAGTATGAGCCCATCCCCCAAAATGACTTTCCAATTGAAAAAATTTATCTTGACCTACCCTACTCTATTTAATACTACACTGTCTACACATTGGTTCGTCATCTACTCACCAGTTGTAAACTACACCAAAGGAACCAGTTACATTTTATGCCTACTGGTGACGGTGGGGCGGTGCAAGCATCAACTGGGGATGGGGCAATGTCAAATTAGCGTTTGCGGCCTGCGACGGGGCCCGGCCGGGATACTATGTATATTAACATAATATGTATCTATACCAGGGGCGATGTTAGGGTCTTATGAGATCAGGGGCACAAACCATGCAAAACCCCCAAACAAAAAAAGATATATAGATCTAAAAGACTATGAACCCTATAGCTACACCACTGAATATAATTAGATACATTGTCTCAGCAGACATTATTAGACATAATAGGTTTAGATACAAAAGTTCAGCAGTGTCACACAATACGTTTCGATACCACGGCTCAGCAAACAGTATCATGATAAGATTAGATACATCAGCTCAGAAGACAATATCACACGATAAGCTTAGATGCAACAGCGGATCAGCAGACAGTATTACACATTGCCCCCTGTAGATAGTGCCACACAGTGCCCTCTGTAGACAGTGTCCCACCTCCCTCTGTAGATAGTGCCACACACCCCCATGTAGGTAGTGCCACACACCTCCCCTGTAGGTAGTGCCACACACATCCCCTGTGGGTAGTGCCACACACCTCCCCTGTGGGCAGTGCCACACACATCCACTGTAGGTAGTGCCACACAATGCCCTACTTGTAGATAGTGCCACACCACCTGTAGATAGTGCCACCCCCCTTGTAGACAGTGACACACTGCCCCCCTTGTAGATGGTGCCACACAGCCCCCCTTGTAGATGGTGCCACACAGCCCCCCTTGTAGATGGTGCCACACAGTCCCCCCTTGTAGATAGTGCCACACATCCTCCATTGCAGATAGTGCTACACAGCCCCCCACGTAGATAGTGCCACACAGCCCCCCTTATATATCGTTCCAAACACCCCCCTTGTAGATCGTTCCATACATCCCCCCTCTTGTAGATAGTGCCATACATCCCCCCTCTTGTAGATAGTGCCAAACACCCCCCTTGTAGATCGTTCGTTACATACACCCCCTCCTTGTATATAGCGAAACACATACTTCCCTGCATATAGCGCCCCCAAGAAATAAAATAAAAAAACGATACTCACAGAGCCCGGGCTGTTCCCGCGATGAACCGGGTTCCAGCCTACTCAGCCACATTAGCGTAATCGCGCCTGCGCAGGGATTCAGTCCCTGTGTTCTATAGGTTGCAGAGGATAGCAAACAAGTTTGCTAGCTCCCTGCAGCTCCGTCATTGTATTCAAGTGTACCTGCATCCTGAGAACGCAGACACAATTGAATATGGAAGTCGCCGGTGGCCGGGGCACCCCCTGAGTGAGGGGGAATGCGGGGCCTGGAGCTGGAGCTCCAAGAGCACCAATGATAATCCAGCTCTGTCACTTACCCACACTTATACTGCTGGTAATAGCTAGCACACACTTCCTAACTGCACACAATACACAAAGTAACGTCTATGGCCGCGGCCAGTCATTCTGACTTACCCTCCGACGGCCGCGGCCATGGACACGTGAGTTGTCTGCTCGCGCGTGCACAGCCTTAAAGGGCCAGTGCGCGCACAATTGCAGGAAGTCTGCAATTAGTCCAGAATACTGCTGGACTATAAAAAGGGCTCTTCCCTCTTGATCTTTGCCTGAGCGTTGTTGTGTACCTAAAGTTTGTCTTGCAAATGGCCTCCTAGTGTTTTCCAGTTCACAGTGTCACCCGTTCCTGCTGCCTGTACCCTGGATCCCGTGCTACCGTGCCTCTGTGCCATCTAGAGTCAAAGTCGAGTTGTGTCTTCTGCTGCATCTACTGTGTCACACCCCGCCGGGTGTCCGTCTACTGCCGGAGCCTTATCTTCAGCCTGAATCACCGCTACTGTCTTCATTGCCTCAGGTACCCTTTCTGGACTATAGACATTGTACTGTACCTGTTTGGCCAGCTGCGTTCCTGCTACGCGGTATGGCCCAGTGGGTCTACACCCCGCGCCGTGACACACAATTACTAATGGCTAATGAACACAGTCCAAACAGTGGGGCCATGTTGCCGCGGACGTTGGCGCGCTTTTCAGGAACCGTTGGTGCACTTAATTACAGAAATTCCTCTCAAGAAATGTTCTCTCATTAAGTCCTCAATATCAGCACAATAAGTTCCAGCAATGTGTATTCACTACTTCTTGCAGCAAAGATGATATTCCCCCGGGATCCTGCTCAGGGCCGCAACGTTTAGATGCGTGGATGACAATGGAGTGGGGGGCAAAATCCTCCTGGGATCCCTGGAATCAGGTTGTTTTGCAGAGGTAATGCTGCTGCAGCATTTCTTCCTTTCGTACAGTGAGCTGGTGGGCTGTCCGGACTGTCTCTGGGTCTCTGTGCTGTGTGCCCCAGTGCAGGACTCTATTCTCTCTGCAATGGACTCACAGTCTCCCTATCTCCTGACCATGTGTCTCACTCATAGATGGCCACTGTCTCTCCTCCCTGCTCAGCCTCGTCCCACAATCCCATGCTCAGCCAATCAGTGCTCCCCTCGGTTGCTCCTGTACTAGGCTGCAGGGGTATAGAGAAGCAAGTACTGCTGGGACATTTAGTCCACTGCACTTCAGAAGAAGAAGTGCTAATGTCTGGTGATGTGAGTCCCTGCTTGGCATTAACTGTAGCATCCATTATACATAATGCTTTCTCTGCAGGTGTTACATATATGTTTTACCACTTTTATGAAAAAAAAATATTTGCTAGAAAAAAATAATTTTGTGTCACCATATTCTGAGAGCTATAACTTGTTTATTTTTCAGTCAATTGAGCGATGTGAGGGCTTATTTTTGCAGGGAAAGCTGTCGTTTTTATTTTGGGGTACATGCGACTTTTTGATAATTTTTTATTGCACTGTTTTGGGGAGATAAGGTGACCAAAAAACAGTAATTTAAGCGTTTTGCATTTTATTTTTCAACGTTTACCAAGCGGGTTATATTGTAATAGTTTGCACTTTTATGGATGCAGCGATACCAGTTATGATAATTTTTATTTTTAACATTACTTTAGGGAAATTTTTTTTCACTTTTAATACTTTTATATGTACCCCTAGGGGACTTGAACCAGCGATCAATGGATCGCTTGCATAATACACTACAACACTAATGTATTGCAGTATATTGCTATGCCTTTGAAACCCTGTCAGAGGCAGGAATTCATAGGAGTTCAAAGAAGGCAGCCCCCAGGCTGCCATGACGACCATCTGCAGTCGCAGGGTGGAGGGGGTGGTGGGGTTACATCGGAGCGGGTCTCCCCCTGATTCTAACGTTTTAGAAGCCACGGTCGCGATTGACATGGCATCTAAGGGGTTAAGCGGGCGGAATCAAAGGGATCTTTGATTGCACCCATTGCAATGAGGTGTCGGTTCCATACTTCCCCTTGACGGCTGCTACGTATATGTACATGTCGTTAAGGGGTTACAAGTTAATGAAGTTTCATGGTAACATTAACTATTCACCCTTCTAACAACCTCTAAAAGGGGGAGATGGTAGACTTACAGGACCATGCAACAGCCAATCTACTGTAGTAGCTATGAGTATGTGGTGAATAATTAGTCATGAAGCAGGAGAAAAGTCCTCTAGACATATCTAATATGAACAGGATACTTTCCGGTAGGTGTTCCAGCGCTTTCTAAAATCAAATCGGAATACTCGACGTGATAAGTTTACAATAGTTGGACATTGTAATTGCGAGCCTATGAGCCCACTGCCTCTACAACAAGCTGTGGCACCACTGCTGGTCAATAGGTGCTTTCTGTCTACAATATTGATTAACCCCTTAGTGACCAGCATATTTTAATCCTTAATGACCAAGCTATTTTTTAAGTTTTTCCTTCGTCGCATGCCAAGAGCTATAACTTTTATATTTTTGCGTCGACATAGCTGTATAAGGTCTTGTTTTTTGCGGGACAAGTTGTATGTTTTAATAGCACCATTGTGGGGTACATATAATTTATTGATTAACTTTTATTACCTTTTTTGGGGGGTAATGGAAAAAAATATTTTTGCGACACAATTTTGCGTATTAGATTTACACCGTTTACTGTGTGATATAAATAACATAATAACTTTATTCAGTGGGTCATTACGATTATGGTGATACCAAATTTATATAGATTTTGTATGTTTTACTACTTTTACACAGTAAAAGCACGTTTCAAAATTATTTGTTTTTGTATCGCCATGTTTTAAGAGCCATTTATTTTTCCGCCGATGCAGCTGTATGAGGGCTTGTTTTTTGCGGGACGACTTCTAGTTTTCAGTGGTACAATTTTGGAGTACATAGGATTATTTAATCACTTTTTATCAAATTTTTTGGAAGGTAGGATGAACAGAAAATAGCAATTCTGGTATTGTTTTTTAATTTATTTTTTACGGCGTTCACCTTGCGAGTTAAATAACATAATAGCTTTATATGTGAGGTAGTTATGGATGCGGTGATACCAAATATGTGTAATGGGTTTTTTTGTTTTTTTTTCATATTGAAGTATTTTTTAAGGGAAAAAGTGAGATTTTCAGTTTTTTTTATTTGTGATTTTTATTTATTTATATTAACTTTATTAAACTTTTTGCTAACTTTATTTTTAGTCCCACTAAAGGGACTTCACTATGCGATCTTCTGATCGCTGCTATAATACACTGCAATATTTCTGTATTGCAGTGTATTATTGCCTGTCAGTGTAAAACTGACTGGCACCTGCTAGGTCATGCCTCAGGCATGGCCTAACAGGCATCCACTACAGGCAGACCTGGGGGTCTTAGTTAGACCCCCAGCTGCCATAAAAGCCATTGGCTCCCTGCAATTGCAGGGTACCGATGGGGTGAGAGAGAGAGCACCCTCCCTCCAAAACCACTTGGATTCGGCGCTCGCTATTTGAGTGCCGCATCTATGGGGTTAAATCGGTGTGATCGATGCTGATATCGATCCCGCCCATTAGAGCAGGTGCCCGGCTGTCTTAAGACTGCCCGACACCCACTTTAGCCGGCCCGTGCTGGGCTTATGTAAGAGCGCCGCGAAAAGGCGGCGCTCTGGCATAAGTACCCTAACGGCCGCCGTGAAAATGCGTATTGGTGGTTGTTAAGAAGTATTGTATGCTGTGTTTGTAAAACACACATATATTCCACACACCCATGTGAGTAGCTCCATTGGTTAACATTTGCTGTTGTTTTTTTCTCTGTATTAAGCAACTAACACTGATAAAAAAAAATGCTCATATGAAAGAGGCCTTAGAGCACATCCACATTAATATAGTTTTGCTAAATGTTTTCTCCTAGTTGTATTTTTAGTATCCAAAACAAATAAGTCTCTATCCACACTGCATTTGTAGGGTACATACAGTTTTTTACGTCAGGAAATACTTTCAACATAAAGCTCTGACAGAAGTCTCCAAAATGGCGTATAGTAATATACACTACCGTTCAAAAGTTTAGGGTCACTTAGAAATGTCCTTATTTTTGCAAGAAAAGCACAGTTTTTTTCAATGAAGATAACATTAAATCAATCAGAAATACACTCTATACATTGTTAATGTGCTAAATGACTATTCTAGCTGCAAACGTCTGGTTTTTAATGCAATATCTACATAGGTGTATAGAGGCCCATTTCCTGCAACCATCACTCCAGTGTTCTAATGGTACAGTGTGTTTGCTAACTGTGTTAGAAGGCTAATGGATGATTAGAAAACACTTGAAAACCCTTGTGCAATTATGTTAGCACCGCTGTAAACAGTTTTGCTGTTTAGAGGAGCTATAAAACTGACCTTCCTTTGAGCTAGTTGAGAATCTGGAGCATTACGTTTGTGGGTTCGATTAAACTCTCAAAATGGCTAGAAAAAGAAAAAGAGAGCTTTCATGTGAAACTCGACAGTCTATTCTTGTTCTTGTTCTTAGAAATGAAGGCTATTCCATGCGAGAAATTGCCAAGAAACTGAAGATTTCCTACAACGGTGTGTACTACTCCCTTCAGAGGACAGCACAAACAGGCTCTAACCAGAGTAGAAAGAGAAGTGGGAGGCCCCGCTGCACAACTGAGCAACAAGACAAGTACATTAGAGTCTCTAGTTTGAGAAATAGACGCCTCACAGGTCCTCAACTGGCAGCTTCATTAAATAGTACCCGCAAAACGCCAGTGTCAACGTCTACAGTGAAGAGGCGACTGCGGGATGCTGGCCTTCAGGGCAGAGTGGCAAACAAAAAGCCATATCTGAGACTGGCTAATAAAAGAAAAAGATCAATATGGGCAAAAGCACACAGACATGGGACAGAGGAAGATTGTAAAAAAGTGTTATGGACAGACAAATCGAAGTTTGAGGTGTTTGGATCACACAGAAGAACATTTGTGAGATGCAGAACAACTGAAAAGATTCTGGAAGAGTGCCTGACACCATCTGTCAAGCATGGTGGAGGTAATGTGATGGTCTGGGGTTGCTTTGGTGCTGGTAAAGTGGGAGATTTGTACAAGGTAAAAGGGATTTTGAATAAGGAAGGCTATCACTCCATTTTGCAACGCCATGCCATACCCTGTGGACAGCACTTGATTTGAGCCAATTTCATCCTACAACAGGACAATGACCCAAAGCACACCTCCAAATTATGCAAGAGCTATTTAGGGAAGAAGCAGGCAGCTGGTATTCTATCTGTAATGGAGTGGCCAGCGCAGTCACCAGATCTCAACCCCATAGAGCTGTTGTGGGAGCAGCTTGACCTTATGGTACGCAAGAAGTGCCCATCAAGCCAATGCAACTTGTGGGAGGGGCTTCTGGAAGCATGGGGTGAAATTTCTCCCGATTACCTCAGCAAATTAACAGCTAGAATGCCAAAGGTCTGCAATGCTGTAATTGCTGCAAATGGAGCATTCTTTGACGAAAGCAAAGTTTGAAGGAGAAAATTATTATTTGAAATAAAAATCATTATTTATTAACCTTGTCAATGTCTTGACTATATTTTCTAGTCATTTTGCAACTCATTTGATAAATATAAGTGTGAGTTTTCATGGAAAACACAAAATTATCTGGGTGACCCCAAACTTTTGAACGGTAGTGTATGTCACTTATTGACTCCCATTGTAAAGAAAAGTAATATACTGCACTGTACTGCTTTTTGGGGGATTCCTTTGTATTGAATAGCATAATCAACTATGCTATTCAATACAGTTAAAATAATGCTGATGCATACCTTCCTGGCGTAAGCCAAAATGACATCCTTTTAGCATTTGTCGGGTCAATGAGGCACATGAAGATGTTTGACATATAAGTCAGGCGCATTACCTGAAAGAAACATCCAATGTACACTGCAAACACTGTGAACATAGCCTTAGTTTTATGGATCTAGTAAAACACTGGTTTCTTACTGAGCTGGTAGATTATATACTTTTGAATAAATTTGAATCCCATAAGCAAGGATTTTTTTTCTTTTTTGTTAATTATTGAAATTTTTTTTTCATTGAAACTAAATTATCGTGTTTTGCAGACATTTATATGTGAGTTGTGTCTTTAAGTAATCCCTGATGTAGCCCTATATGCAAATAACAGATTACACTACATCAGTATAAAAGGACATGGAGAATATTACTACACAATAATCTGACTCATTGCTGATCTTACAGACATGACTGTTCTTATACTCTTCTTATTATTTTCTCCAATATGTAAGATATAAAGTTAGAAACACACATTTCTATCATTATTACATGTATATGACCATTCTAGTCTAATATGTTCTCTGTATTACAGGTGTCCTCTCTCAGACAATCCAGGAGTCAGGTCCCGGACTTGTGACACCTTCACACCAGATGAAACTGACCTGTACGGTCTCTGGGTTTGAGTTAACCGACTATAATATGCACTGGATCAGACAAGCTCCTGGTAAAGGACTGGAATGGATTGGATGAATATAGTCTAGTGGTGGTGGCACTGCTTATACTGGTTCACTGAAAGCAGAACCACAATCACAAGAGACACCTTCAAGAAGCAGGTCTATCTTCAGATGAATAACATGGAGACTGCAGACACTGGAATGTATTATTGTGCAAGAGACACATATATATATAAGGTAATGAGGAGATCATACAAAATCCGGCTGTGTCCAGCTGGATATAGAAAACCAAGAGGAAGAGTGTTACTAAATAAATAATGAAGAGTAAAAGTGTGACAGTATATTCACTGTGGACTTTATCAGTTGAGTTTTCTGTCATATAATTGTCACGGTCTTTGGGTGTGTGGACCCACTAGGCCGCACCGCCGTAGCGGGAAGGTAGCTGGCCGAGCAACAGAGCACCCAATCCAATACATAGTCCCGCACTAGGGTACCTGAATAGTCCAGATAGTGGCTGAGGCTTTAGCACGGAGAGAGGTGGGTGCAGCAGGGACGTGGCGGATGACACTGGACGTGACTGATGACACTGGACGTGGCTGATGACACTGGACGTGGCAAATTACACTGGACGTGGCAGATTACACTGGATGTGGCAGATGAAACTGGACGTGGCAGAAGGCAGAAGGTGCAGTAGGACAAGACTCCAACACTAACAGGCTCAGGAACAAGGACACAGCACGGGATACAGGATACAAGTGGCAGGGCACGGGAAACAACGGGAACAGGATAACACTCAGGGACCGTTTGCAAGACTGACATGGGAATACTAACAACGCTCAGGGAATGAGCAAAGGGGCAGGGCCCTTCTTATAGTCCCGTGGACTCATGGGCTAATTGATGATGATGATTCCCATATGCGCGCGCTGGCCCTTTAAGGCCAGGCACGAGCGTGCGTGCGCACCCTACGGGACACAGCAGACTGGAGCAGAAGAGAGCGCTGGCGTCTCCTGAGAAGGTGATGCGAATCAGCACTCACAGATCCATGGCTGCGGCCGCCGGGAAGTGAGTAATCACAATAATAAGGATAAGCAGTAACATTATAGTAGGTTTGGCTAATAGGAAAAAAAAGCCCTTCTATAAAAATCTGAATTTTAAAATGGTCTTCTCATTTCTGTCATTTGTTTTTGAAATTTTTTTGATTTTAACATCTCAAAGTTAAAAATCCAGCGTGTTACCACAGTAAATATATATAAAAAGAAAAAGTGTCACAAATTATTCAATGTGGATTTTATCAGTTGAGATTCGTGTCATATAATGAACTAGTATTTATTTCAGTCATGTACTACATCTAAAGTACAACATTTATGCCCTACCGGATCCAGCGGTATAGTCCCGGATTCCGAGTGATGTCCTGCTGTCCCTGGGAGGCCTGCAGCATGTCTCGGTTTGAACTGTATTTGCATCCTCAATTGAATATGATGGTGCACTGGGGAGTGTGCGCCGGGCCACACACAGCACAGACCAAAGGAGACCGGCAGAAGAATCACCTACATTCGTTGTGGAAACGGGGCTAGGTTAAAATGTATTTTATTATTTTTAAGAGGCTCTGTAGGGACATTATACTGTGATGGAAGGCACTATGGGGGAATTTTTACTGTATGGAGAGACACTATGTGGCATTATACTGCGTGATGACGCACTATGGGGCCAATATACTGTATAGGGCATTATACTGTGTGTGGGAGGCTCACGTGGGGCATTGTACTGTGTGGGGTACTATGTAAGCATTATACTGTGTGGGGTCACTTTGGAGGCATGATGTTGTTTAACCCCTTACTATTACGTCACGGGCGGTGGACTGTTAACGCGAACTGACGTACTATTACTTCATGGCGTTAACA
Organism: Rhinoderma darwinii; assembly: GCF_050947455.1. Lineage (NCBI taxonomy): Eukaryota > Metazoa > Chordata > Amphibia > Anura > Rhinodermatidae > Rhinoderma > Rhinoderma darwinii. The sequence continues at coordinate 409,678,047 of NC_134687.1, read as the reverse complement.
GGGTACTGTGTCCGACAGTAGCGCTATCACTTCTTCAAGGCCAGGACCGGAGCTAGCCTCTGATCCGGCCGATTAGCCCCTTGGATCAAAAGCGAACGCTGCATCTATTGAGTTTACAAGCAGATCAGAACACTGCAATGAAATTGCAGGGTTCCGATGACTGCCCCGGCAGACCGGAGGCCTATCAATGGCCTCCTGTCTGCCTAGAACGAATGGCTGCTAGGTCCCACCCAGAGGCGGGGCCTAAAAGGCATCCGGCTGCAGTAACAAGATGGCATAGGCTCAGAAGCTGAGCCTGCGACATCAGCTGCTGGTGTCAGCTGTATGTTACAGCTGACATCGTGCTGTAATGGCAGGAAACGGAGCTAGCTCTGATCCCTGCCATTAAGCCCTTAGATTATTAGGCCCTGCCCATAGACGGGACCTAATAGGCTTGCTGTCAGTGAATGACTGACAGCTCTAATGCATTGCACTACGTGGGTATTTCAATGCTTTAGAATATAGATCAGAGGTGAAGGCCCTCAAGTCCCCTACTGGGACCAAAAAAAAGTTGATAAAGTAGAATATAAGTGTAAAAAGAAAAGTTTCACGTTAATAAAAACAAGCACTGCCTTTTTCCCTATAATAAGCCATTTATTATAGGAAAAAAATTAAAACTTGAAAAAAAGTACACATATTTGGTATCACCGCGTCCGACCCAATCTATAAAACTGTAATGTTATTTTTCCCACATGGTGAACACCGCAAAAATTTTTAATAAAAAACAATGCCATAATCGCTATTTTTTTTATCACCACACCTCACAAAACATGGAATAAAAAGTCATAAAATCCCATGTACCCCAAAATAGTACCAATAAAAACTAGAAACCATCTCGCAATAAACAAGCCCTTACACAGCTTTGACTTAAAAATAAAAAAGTTCTGTCTCAGAATATAGCGACACATAATGTGCAGAATGTCCAAAAGTGGATAAGATCGGGCACCATTTATCAGTGCGACATCGGCCGCATATCTCTGAATTATTATTTATTTACCGCATTATTATACCCCCTTATTATACCCTGATGTACTCCGCAAGGATTACATATGCCCCCACATTATAAACTGAAATACCAGTAAAACCCCAAACAGAACAACTACCAAGCTAAATCTGCGCTCCAAAAGCCAAATGGTGTTCCCTCCCTTCTGAGCCCTGCAGCGTGCCCAAAAAGCAGTTTATGTCCACATATATGGCATCACCATACCTGGGAGAACTAGCTTAGCAGTTTACGAGGTGTGTGTCTTCGGTGGCACAAACTGGACACAACATATTTTGCACTAGACTGGCATATCGGCGGAAAATTGCATTTTTCACTTCGCACCATCCGCTGCGCATTAATTATGCATTAATATGCCGTAATCAGGAGAAATTGGTTTTCAAATGTTGAGGGGCTTTTTCTCCTTTATGTTTTGTAAAAATTGAAAATTTTGACATTTTAGTAGAAAAAAGGACGATTTTCATTTTCACGGCTTCATTCCACTAAATTCAGCAAAAAACGGTGGGGTCAAAATTCCTTGAGGGGTGTTGTTTTCCAAATGGTGTCTTTTTGGGGGTGTTTTCACAGTTTTGGTATCACAAGACCTCTTCAAACTGTACATGGTGCCTAAAATATATTCGAATAAAAAGAAGACCCCAAAATGCTCTAGGTGATCCTTTGCTTCAGATGTCTGTGTTTCAGTGAATTAGCACACTAGGGCCAAATGTGGGATATTTCTAAAAAACTGCTAAAAAGGATTAAACATGAATTTCAGCAAAAAAAAATAATTTGTAAATTTCATCCCTACTTTGCTTTAATTCTTGTGAAATGCCTAAAGGGTTAATAAACTTTCTAAATGCTGTTTTGAATATTTTGAAGGGTGCAGTTTTTAAAATGGGGGCAATTTATGAGGGTTTGCATTGTATGGGCGCCTCAAAACCACTTCACAACTGAAATTTTCTTGAAAATTTGAGAAATTTCTTCTAAAGTTCTAAGCCTTGTAACGTCCTAGAAAAATAAAAGGATGTTCAAAAAATATTGCCAATCTAAAGTAGACATATGGAAAATGTTAATTAGCATCTATTTTGTGTGGTATTACTATCTGTCTTACAAGCAGATACATTTAAATTTAGAAAAATGCTAATTTTTGCAGTTTTTTCGCAAAATGTTGGTATTTTCACACTAATATACTGAATGTATCGACAAAATTGTACCACTAACTTATAGTATAATGTGTCACAAGAAAACAATCTCAGAATCGCTTGGATAGGTATAAGCATTCCAGAGTTATTACCACATAAATTTACACATGTCAAATTTGAAAAATGGGGCTGCGTCCTGAATGTGCCAACTAGTCCATGTCCTTAATTGTGTAGGGGAACTACGGAGGCATGATACTGTGTGGGGGAGCACTACGGATGGCAGGATACTGTATTAGGGGAACTATGGGGGCATGATACTGTGTGGGGCACTTTGGGGAAATGTTACTGTGTGGGGGCTCAAAGGGAACTGGTGTGTATAGACAGGGATCGGGCAGGATTAGAGGTGTGGCTTAATGTTAATAAAATTTTCTGCAGTGCGTATTGCGCACCCCATGAGTTGTCACTTTTCCCATCATTGAAAGTTGTTAGGTAAGCAAAATCTGCCATATAAATATGATAGCTGGTGATGCTGTAGAATAGAGTAAAATGAGCACAAGACAGATAGAATAGAATAATCATTTAAACACTATACTGTTATATAAGATCACAATATGATATATATATAATACATAGCAGGTGACTATTATAATATGCTGTAACGCTCCTGTAACTCTTTACCTTACATTTTCCTCGCAATCATTTGTTCCTTTGCTTGTTAATATAATCTCACCATTAGGTCTTCCTGGGCTTTTTTCCATTTATCCTTGGTCTCATATGTGGGATACCTTATGAACTTCTCCTCCAAACATCTTACTTCATTTTCACATTCTTAACCTTTTTATTTGTCTATTTAATAATTGAGACTTTTTTTAAATCAAAATACCCCTCATAAAAGCCTTTAAGGTGTCCCATATCACCCCATTGTTCGCTTTACCTTTGTTACACTCCAATAAGAAATCTATATCTGCGGTAGTTTGATCTTCCATTACCTTTTAACAATATTTACATTTGTAGAAATGCAGACCCACTGATTTTCCTGTAATAATTTCTACCACTATTAGAACACGGTCTGAAAGGCCACACGGGCTAGATTCTACCTTGTAAACCAAATATGAAGCCAAATCCTCACAAGTAAGTAAATCAATCCTGGACATTATTTATTTCTCCTTAGAGTAAAAGAGTATGCATTATTATCTGGGTGCAATACTCGCCACATTTCTCTCCAGATCAGTTCCCTTATAAATCTAGTGAATGTAGTAGGTTCTTTAAGCAACTTTATTTCCGATTTAGACCGTCTGTCCAATAACTCATTGCAGGCTTTATAAAAGTCCCTATTATGAATAGGAGACAGTGGGGATTATTTTACATAATATTATAAAAGTTTATTAAAGGTTGTATAGAAGATGCAGAGGAAATATACACTGCTGCCAGCACGAATCTTAAATTATCTACAGATGTAGCCAAGTTTATCTTGACTCTGATAATTTGCTGCAGCGTAATATCACACAACAAAAGCCATTTAAAAGTAATTTGAAAAAAAAGTTTTCGTTTATTACCACTGTGTAATTAATGTGTAAAAAGTCAAGATAAACATGGCTACATCTGCACTATACAGTGTGCAAATATAAATTTCCCTCTGCATCCTCCAATTTTTTTCTATTTCCCTCAATGCTGTACGAGTACTTCTTTGTACTTATATAGTCAGCACATAGGAAAACGAGGAGAAATAGAAATGTTAGCTCTGTCGCTCCCAATTCATTATTATAGTAGCCTGATTGTCCTTTATTATCTGTAATTCCTGTAAACATATGATTGCAGGAAGAAAGATTTTACATAAACCAAGAACAGCGGCTCTTTTAACCGGCCACCTAATTCCCTTACATTCAGTGAAAATCAACAATCCATCACTTACGCTTAGCTAATCCAATAGCATAATGATTATAAGAATAATAATAAGCACCCTTCTTGCTCCCTCAACTACCAACCACTGAACTCTTATGTTGAGATTCAGTAAGTAGGATCTGACTTGTTATAGAGCCAGTGGGCCGTTGATGCGCCACGCTTACATAGACTCTGTGCACCTGGCTGACGCACATCTAATTATCCTGGAGCGGCAAGCAGCTTCTACAAGTGTGGCACTGTACAGTCTACTAGGGACACTAGATCCGGAATGCTTGAGGATACCTTACGCTGCGTTCCTGCTGGCATTATATGTTCATATTTGTTTGCTAAGATTTGTTGTCAAGGCAGATTTGGCCGGTCTGCTGCAACCACTGGCTCTTGGCTTCTTAATTCCATAATATATCTTTATAAAGGTTAGAGGTCCGATATTCTATTATAATGGTGATCAAAATCACCTGCTTCCCTTTACATAGCTATAGAGATAAATTATAAAATTGTGGCTGTATGCAGACACCACAAGGGGGAGCTTTAGAGTACAAAGTATTTCTTTACACATAGAATTATCATCCTAATCTTCTTACTTCTACTTTTCTTTAAAGTGACCCTCTAGTCAATAGTAAACATTTTACTATACATTGCAAGTGTACAGTCAACATACCTACCCGGCGGCCACATCCAGAATCATCCTGCGTCTGTTCCTGCGCTCTGGTACCCCGAACTTATCTTTCCAAAATGGCCCAAAAAGTCTCAGAATTCCCTATGCAAAGCGTTCTTAGAAAGTGTGAGACATGCCCCCCCTCCGTTGCCCTGCTATGGACCAGCACCGATGACTCATATCACAGATGATGTAATCGGCACCGGTTCATTAGAGGACAATAGAGTGGGGGGTCTCAGTCTTCCTAAGAATGCTCTGGATAGAGAAGTCTGAGACTGCAGTGGCCATTTTGAAAAAATTTAAGTGGGGGAACGGAACACAGGAACAGCAGCAGGATCGTTCAGAAGGAGGGCACCAGGCATGTACTATATATTTTCAATCTCTAGTTATTTTCTTTTGCTTTTGACAGCAGGGTCTCTTTAAGACTCATTTGCCCCTTTATTTTAGCAGGACCAGATTATAGAGCTGAAGAAGTTCCAACTTCAGGTTGTTTTAATCCGTGGAAGCAGCAGTTTTTTTAAATTAATTAATAATTGTTGTCTGACATAATACTTATATTATAAGGAGAGAGGAAGAGAGCTAGGCGGCTGATGTATTACATGTCAGTAGCAGCACACAATGTTCTGATCTCATGAGTGTTGGACTGACATATAATTCAGCAGACATCCAGTGGTCCTGCTCTCTCTCCTTTATATATTATGTATATGTGAGTTCTCTCTTTATATTACCATACTCCATGATGTAGCCCTGTATGCAAATAACAGATTACACTACATCAGTATAAAAGGACATGGAGAATATTACTACACAATAATCTGTCTCATTGCTGATCTTACAGACATGACTGTTCTTATAATCTTCTTATTATTATCTCCAATATGTAAGATATAAAGTTAGAAACACACATTTCTATCATTATTACATGTATATGACCATTCCAGTCTAATATATTCTCTGTATTACAGGTGTCTTCTCTCAGACAATCCAGGAGTCAGGTCCAGGACTTGTGGGACCTTCACAGCAGATGAAACTGACCTGTACGGTCTCTGTGTTTGAGTTAACCAGTTATGGTATGCACTGGATCAGACAAGCTCCTGGGAAAGGACTGGAATGGATTGGAGTAATATGGACTGATGGTAGCACTGTTTATACTGATTCACTGAAGAGCAGAACCACAATCACAAAAGACAACTCCAAGAAGGAGGTCTATCTCCAGATCAATAACATGGAGACTGCAGACACTGGAATGTATTATTGTGCGAGATACACACATAAATATAAAGTAATGAGGAGATCATACAAAATCCAGCTGTCTGTATAAAGGGAAATAGAAAACCACAAGAGGAAGAGTGTTACTACATGATGAAAAGTAAAAGTGTGACACTTCACAGTCGGCTTTATCAGTTGAGTTTCCTGTCAAATAATGAGGATAAGCAGTGACATTATAGTAGATTTGATTAATAGGAACAAAAAGCCCTCGAATTAAAAAACTGAATTGTAAAATGGCCTTCTCATCTTTTTTTTATTTTTATTTCAACATCTTAACGTTAAACACCAGCAGCCTCTGGACTCTTCCTTAAAATTGAATAATTTTTCATAAAATTTCCTTTTGCCAAATTAATTTTTATGTTACTCATTTTTTTAACCCCTTAGAGATGTGGCCTGTTTTGGACTTTAGAAAAAAAATGTCATCCCGCCTAATAGCTATAACTTTTTTCATTTTTACATCAACCCAGCTGTATGAGGGCTTATTAATTTGCAAGTTAAATTTTTTGAAGCCAAAAGTTTGAATGAAATTTTGTTTTTAGGTGGGATGAAGAAAATACCAATTCCGCCATTGTTTTGTAGCTTTTCTTTTTAAGCTGTTCGCCATGTGGTATAAATTACATGTTTACTATTATATGCGGGTCAATACAATTATGGTGAAACAAAATTGACATAGGTTATTTTTTATGTTTTAACCCCTTTAGGACGCAGCCTGTTTTGGCCTTGTGGCACAGCTGATTTTTTAAATTCTGCCATGTGTCACTTTATGTGATAATAACTCCGGAATGCTTTTACCTATCCGAGCGATTCGGAGATTGTTTTCTCGTGACATATTGTACTTTATGATAGTGGAAAAATTTGGTCGATATATTCAAGATTTATTCGTGAAAAACACCAACATTTAGAGAAAATTTGCAAAAATGTGCATTTTTCTAAATTTAAATGTATCTGCTTGTAAAACAGATAGTAATACAACACAAAATATTCACTAGTTACCATTTAGCATATGTCTACTTTATAGTTGCATCGTTTTTTGAACATCCTTTTATTTTTCTAGGACGTTACAAGACTTAGAACTTTAGCAGCAATTTCTCACATTTTCAAGAAAAATTCAAAAGGGTATTTTTACAGGGACCAGTTTAGTTTTGAAGTGGTTTTGAGGGCCTTATATATTAGAATCCCCAATAAATCACCCCATTTTAAAAACTGCACCCCTCAAAGTATTCAAAACAGCGTTCAGAAAGTTTCTTAACCCTTTAGGCGTTTCACAGGAAATAAAGCAAAGTAGAGGGGAAATTTAAAAATGTATCTTTTTTTTCCGAAATTCATTTGTAATAAAAAAAATTGTGTAACACAGAAGGTTTTACCAGAGAAATACAACTCAATATTTATTGCCCAGGTCCTGCAGTTTTTAGGAATATCCCATATGTGGCCCTAGTGCCCTAATGGACCGAAACACGGGCCTCAGAAGCAAAGAAGCACCTAGTGGATTTTGGGGCCTGCTTATTTTTAGATTATATTTTAGGCACTATGTCGGGTTTGAAGAGGTCTTGTGGTGCCAAAACAGTGTAAACTCCCAAAAAGTGACCCCATTTTGGAAACTAGACCCCTCAAGGAATTTATCTAGGGGTATAGTTAGCACTTTGACCACACAGGTATTTTGCTATATTTATTGAAGTTAGTCTGTGAAAATAAAAATCTACTTTTTTTCTGAAATAACATAGAAAGTTTTAATATTTACAAGGAATAAAGAAGAAAATGCACCCCAACATTTGTAAAGCATCTTCTCCCGATTACGGAAATACCCCATATGTGGTAATAAACTGCTGTTTGGACCCACGGCAACGCTCAGAAGGGAGGGAGCGCCATTTGGATTTTGGAGCGCAAATTTTGATGGATTGGTTTTTAGTGCCATGTCGCGATTGCAACGCCCTGGAGGGAACAAAATAGTGGAAACACCCCAAAAGTTACCCCATTTGGGAAATTACACCCCTCAAGGAATTTTTCTAGGGGTATAGTAATTAATTACAAAGGTTTTTTGCAGAATTTAGTAGAATTAGGCCGTGAAAATGAATAGAAACATTTTTGTCCACTAAAATGTTGAATTTTTTCATTTTCACAAGGGATAAAAGAGAACAAGTCACCCTAAATTTGTAACGCAATCTCTCTCGAGTACGACAATACCCCACATGTGGTAATAATTAATTTTTTTAATATAAATTAATTAACCTTTGCAGGACTGATCCTTTTTTGCTTTTCCATTTTAGTTTTTCACTCCCCGCTTTCCAAACGCCATAACTTTTTTCTTTTTCCATGAATTGAGCGGTGTGAGGGCTTATTTTTGGCAAGACGAGCTGTAGTTTTTATTGGTACCATTTTTTGGTTCATGCAACTTTTTGATCACTTTTTATTACATTTTATTTAGAGCTTTGGTGACCAAAAATAGTGATTTTGGTGTTTTTAAATTCTTTATTTCTTACGGCGTTCATAATGCGCTATAAATGACAATTTTACTGTATTCTGTGGTCGGTACGATTACAGCGATACCATATGTATATAATTTTTTTTATGTTTTGCAGCGTTTGCACAATAAAATCACTTCTTTATAAAATTATTTATTTTCTGTCACCATATTCTGAGAGCCGTAACTTTTGTATTTTTCAGTCAAAAAAGCGGTGTAAGGGCTCATTTTTTGTGGGACGGACTGTAGTTTTTAATGGTACTCTTTTCGGGTACATGCGACTTTTTGATCACTTTTTATTCTATATTTTGATTCTAACATAGTTTTTAGTTGGGTTTTTTTTGCGCCGTTCACCGTGCGGTAAAAATAACATTATAGTTTTATGGATTGGGTCGTTACAAACGCGGTGATACCAAATATGTGTACTGTTTTTTAACGGTTTCATTTTTTCCCTATAATAAGAGACTTATTTGTAAAACATTTTTATTAACCTTTTTTTTATTTTTTCTTTACTTTTTACACTTTCTTTTTTTACCTGCAGCTCTGATCGCTGCTCAAAAACATTACACTACCTAGGTAGTGTAACGTATTCCAAATTTCAGTGTGACGTCGCTTGCATACATGGCAAACCCGGAGGCTGTTGTCTGGCCCCCGGGTGCCATCACAAGCATCAGCAGCCCCAACAATTGCATGGGGGCTGCTGATGTGCTACAAACCCCCTACATGTGAAGATCCTCATGTAACGGGTTAATTGCCGAAATCAGCGGCAATGAGCTGCTGATCGACAACAGTGGAGTGTCAGCTGTCAGGGACAGTTGACCTCCCGATTCCCGATGCACACTGTCGCCGACACTGTCACAAACACTGTCATCGACAGTGTGCATCGCGAACGGCAGTGACGTCCTGTCACTCTGACAGGAAGTCTATTAGGAGGCTGGTCCTGATAGGCTTCCATACATGGCAGACACTTGGCCTCCGTTCGCCATGCTAGCCATCTGCAAACTTCACAATTTTATTCTGTGTTCTACCGATGTGCTAGAAACCCATGAATGTGGTGATTGCAATTGATCACCGCAATTAAGGGGTTAATTGCTGAAATCAGCGGAAATAAGCCGCTGATCGGCATACAGTGGAGTGTCAGCTGCAGGGCCGCCATCAGGGGGGTATTAGGGGTACTACTGTAGGGGACCCGGCCAAACTTAATTGAAAGGGGGGCCCGGCAACTGCCGCGACTTGCCTTTGTTAGAAAAAAACAGGCCCCTGCAATGGGGCCTGTTCTTTTCACCAAAGCAATGTCGTGAGCTGCGGGCCCCCCTCTCATCAAACACCGCTGTGAGCTGCGGGCCCCCCTCTCATCTAACACTGCCGCGAAACACCGCGCGCGACCGCGCGCGCGAACGACCGCAAGCGCGCGCCGGCGCGCTCGTTACCGCAAACGCGCGCTCACGCGCGAACGACCTTGGGAAGGCTGGAAAGCAACCCGCTCGTGCCCGCCGCCGAGAGGGATGCGGTGCGCACGCACCAAAAGTACAGCGACCAATCAACTGGCAAGAACAGCGGCGCACAGTCTAATTACCTGCTGGCCCGCCTCCGACTCCTCGTCCTCCTCCTCCGCCTCCTCGTCCTCCTCCTCGGCCTCCTCGTCCAGCGCCTCCTCGTCCGACTCCGCCTCCGCCTCCTCCTTCTTCTCCTCCTCCAGAGCGTAGCTGCGTAAGGAGAGGGGGAGGAGTCCAGTTCTTGCGCGACGGCAGGAGTTCTTCGATCCCCGCAATTTTCTGGAGCCTGGAGGTGAAGGACGACATCTGGACCGAAGACATCGCCTGACGAGGACTGGAGAGGGAGCAGCTCTTCTGACACAGTGAGTAAAGTGTCTGAAAGTGCTGTTTATGTATGGCCCTGTTCACACAGAGTATTTTTGCAGGCCAAAAAAATCTGCCTCAAAATTCCTTAAAGAATTTTGAGGCAGATTTTGACCTGCCCACACTATCTTGCCGCGTTTTTTGCTGCGTTTTTTGCCCTCGGCGATTGAGGACAGCAGACAAAAAACGCAGCGAAAAATGCATTTTCTGCCTCCCATTGATTTCGATGGGAGGTCAGAGGCGGAACCGCGGCAAGAAAGGACGTGCTGCTTTTTCTTTTTTCCGCGACTGGCTCCCATTGATTTCAGATTAAATCAATGGGAGGCGGTTTTGGAAGTTTTTTGGTGCTGATTCTGACGCAGTGTCCGAGTCAATATCAAGGCCCAAAAACTCTGTGAACTGGGCCTTATTGTTAGGGCTTATTCAGACGAACGTGTAATACGTCCGTGCAACGTGTGTGATTTTCACGCGCCTCGCACGGACCTATGTTAGTCTATGGGGCCGTGCAGACTGTCAGTGATTTTCACGCAGCGTGTGTCCGCTGCGTAAAACTCACGACATGTCCAATATTTGTGCATTGTTCGCGTATCACGCACCCATTGAAGTCAATGGGTGCGTGAAAGTCACGCCCAGCACATGGAAGCACTCCCGCAGCCGTATAAACTATGAATGAAAACAGAAAAGCACCACGTGCTACAAACATCCAAACAGAGTGTCATAATGATGGCGGCTGCGCGAAAATCACGCAGCCACGCATCATACGCTGCTGCCACACGGAGCTGTTATGGACCTTTTGCATGCGCAAAACGCCACGTTTTTTGCGCACGCAAAAATCACACGCTCGTGTAAATCCGGCCTTAGGGTAGGAACACACTAGGCATGAACACTGCGGATTTTATGCAACACATTTTATTGTGGAAAATCCGCAGCGTATCACAGTCACAGCCGAGTGGATGAGATTTGAACAAATCTCATCCACACGCTGCAAAAAAAATTGACCTGCAGTGTGGCTTTTTAGGCCGCAGCATGTCAATTTATGCTGCAGAATCGCCACTCGTCTGGTGCGGAAATGTTGCGGTTCTGCCGCAAAAATCACAAAAGAGAAAAAAAAAAGGCACTTTTTTAAATTGATAAAAAAGTTTATACTTACCCCGGCCGTAGTCCTGGTGACGCGATCTTCTATTCTTAGCGCAGCTCCTGGAGCTGCTGCCGGTCTCTAAATAGGCAGTTGGTCCAGTAGAATTTGGAATTATTTTTTTTTGTGAACCAGCTTAAAAAAATACAAAACTTTTGTGTTAGGGCCTGTTCACATCACCGTTCGCTTCCGCTCCGGGGTTCCATCTGAGGTTTCTGTCGGGTGAACACCGCAACGGAAAGTGAAAGTGACAGCACAGCTTCCGTTTCAGTCACCATTGATCTCAATGGTGACGGAAACATCGCTAATGGTTTCCGTTCGTCACCATTCCGGCTGGTTTTCGGACGGAATCAATAGTGCAGTCGACTGCGCTAATTGTGACGGAAGCTGTGCTGTCACTTTCACTTTCCGTTGCGGGGTTCACCCGACGGAAACCTCAGATGGAACCCCGGAGCGGAAGCGAACAGTGATGTGAACAGGCCCTAACACAAAAGTTTTGTATTTTTTTAAGCTGGTTCACAAAAAAAAATAATTCCAAATTCTACTGGACCAACTGCCTATTTAGAGACCGGCAGCAGCTCCAGGAGCGACATCATAAGGGACACACTAGGCGGATATGCTGAGAAAAACTCCACAGCTTATCGCGGGAGCCGCAGGGAATTCTGCAAGCAAAACCGCACCAAGTAGTGGTGCAGGTTTCGTGAGGCGTGTCCGCTGCGGGAATCCTGCAGGGAAAAAAAAGTTTAGACTTCCCCCGGCCGTAGTCCTGGTGACGCATCTCTCTCTTCTGAACGTAGCCCCGCCTCCTGGGATGACGCTGTAGACCATGTGACCGCTGCAGCAGTCACATGGGATGAAACGTCATGACAGAAGGCTGAGCTGCGCTAAGACTAGAGGATCGCGTCACCAGGACTACGGCCGGGGCAAGTCTAAACTTTTTTATAAATTTAAAAAAGTGCCTTTTTATTTTTTCTCATGTGTGATTTTTGCGGCAGAACCGCAGCATTTCCACAACAGAGGAGCAGCGATTCCACAGAATACATTGACACGCTGCGGCTTAAAAAGCCAAAAGCTACACTGCAGGTCAATTTTTTTTGCAGAGTGTGGATGAGATTTGTTCATATCTCATCCACTCTGCTGCGACTGTGATACGCTGCGGATTTTCCACAATAAAATGTGTTGCATAAAATCTGCAGTGTTCATGCCTAGTGTGTTCCTACCCTAAGGCCGGATTCACACGAGCGCGTGCTATTTGCGCGCGCAAAAACATGGCGTTTTGCGCATGCAAAAGTTCCATAATAGCTCCGTGTGTCAGCTGCGTATGATGCGCGGCTGCGTGATTTTCGCGCCATCATTATGACACTCTGTTTGTAGCACGTGGTGCTTTTCTGTTTTCATTCATAGTTTATACGGCTGCGGAAGTGCTGGGCGTGATTTTCACCCACCCATTGACTTCAATGGGTGCGTGATGCGCGAACAATGCACAAATATAGGACATGTCGTGAGTTTTACGCAGCGGACACACGGACACACGCTGCGTGAAAATCACTGACAGTCTGCATGGCCCCATAGAGTAACATAGGTCCGTGTGAAAATCACGCGCGTTGCACGGACGTATTACACGTTCGTCTGAATAAGCCCTAACAATAAGGCCCAGTTCACAGAGTTTTTGGGCCTTGATATTGACTCGGACACTGCGTCAGAATCAGCACCAAAAAACTTCCAAAACCGCCTCCCATTGATTTAATCTGAAATCAATGGGAGCCAGTCGCGGAAAAAAGAAAAAGCAGCACGTCCTTTCTTGCCGCGGTTCTGCCTCTGACCTCCCATCGAAATCAATGGGAGGCAGAAAATGCATTTTTCCCTGCGTTTTTTGTCTGCTGTCATCAATCGCCGTGGGCAAAAAACGCGGCAAGATAGTGTGGGCAGGTCAATATCTGCCTCAAAATTCGGTGCGCGGTTCCAGGCGGTCGCGGGTGCCCATGCGCAGGAGTTTGCGGGTGCGCGCGATCGGTCGCACGGGCGGCGGTGTTTGACGGCCCCATGACGACCCCCATGCTACCCAGGGCCGCCATCAGGGGGGGTATTATGGGTGCTGATGTGAGAGGCCCGGCCAAACCTAATTGAAAGGGGGGCCCGCAGCTCACGACATTCTTTTGGTGAAAAAAACGGGCCCCATTGCAGGGGCCTGTTTTTTTTTCTACCAAAGGCAAGTCGCGGCAGTTTGCCGGGCCCCCCTTTCAATTAGGTTTGGCCGGGCCTCTCACATCAGTACCCCTAATACCCCCCCTGATGGCCGCCCTGGGTACCATGATATAGTGCTGGACGGAGTACCGTTAACAGGCGGTGCCACGGTAGGGGGGCCCAAAAAATTTAGCTGTAGGGGGCCCTGAAATTCCTGATGGCGGCCCTGGTCAGCTGTCAGGGACAGCTGGCCTCCTGGTTCCCGGTGCACACTGTCGCCAACAGTGTGCACCGGGAACCACGCAGTAACTGTACGTCCCTGTGCGCTAAGACACTGGTCACATGGAAGTACAGTTCTGTCGTGGTGCGCCTAGGGGTTAATATTTTTGCACAACTAATTTTTTTGCGGTATGAGTTGACATTCTCATTGGTACCCTTTAGATGTACATATGAATTCTTTTTTTATGGCGTTCGCCATTAGGGTTAAATAATGTGATAATATTATAGTTCAGGTTATTATGGATACGATGATATCAATTATGTGTACTGTTTTTTTATAATAAATCTTTTTTTCTCTTCAATAGTTTTTATTAAAGTTTTCAGATAAATACAAAACAAATGACTTGACTTCAAAAACTGTATCATCTCATAACATTGGTATATGATATGCACTTATAATACATCAATTATCATGACGTGTTATCTTTAATCAAAGTACAAACATACTCCTCAGGTACATCAATGTTGGTGTTGCTAGCAGATGTGAGATGACATAAACATAAATAACAAATAAACAACGCATAACAATATTTGCTAGCAGAACCGATATCACAAATACTTGCTCTATTTCTGTGTATATTTTTATTTCAGAGGGGGAGATAATAGTAACCCAATCTAATTTTCAACTCTCCTCCTGTCTGGGTTTTCTTCTTCTACTGTTTGGAACAAAAATGAGAGTTTGTCCACGCTATCCAATGTTTCTCAAAGGATGAGATTGTAAAGTTGCCATGTGCTATCGCCCTTTCATATTTATATGATGTGTTTATAGCTATGACTAGTTCAGCAATTGGGGGAATTCCTACTTGTTTCCAATACCGTGTTATGACTAATTTTGCCATAACTAAAATTTTACAAAACAACCTCCTATGTTCAACAGGGATCGTATCTAATTCCAAGAAAAGTAGGATGAGATGTGGGTTTGGCGCAACTTCCATAGAAAATATAACAGACAGTAAATTAATCACCTCTGTCCAATAATTCCTAATATTCGTACACTCCCATAATACATGTATGAGCGAACCTTCCCTCCCACAATTCCGCCAACATAGTGAGGATACATTTGAAAACATGGCGTGTAAACGGTCTGGTGTATAATACCATCGCATATATGTCTTAATTGCTGCTTCTACATGGGATACACATTTTAGAGAAGTATGTATCCACTTAAAGGCTAATATCCAATGGTGGTCTGCAAACGATTTTCCCAGGTCTTGTTCCCATCTTACAATTGGACCATTTCTTTGGAACTCTGAGTGGAATGAAATGGAGTTATATAGATATTTCAACCCCTTCTTCCCGTTATTAAAACCACTCAAGACTGTGAGGTTACCTTGGTAAACAAGGTTTGCGTGGCTATGTATAAAATGTTTTACCCTGAGGTATGTAAATAGTTCTCTCTGAGGAATATCGTTCGCAGACCGTAAATGCTCAAAGCTTATCATTTGGTTATTTTGGAACAATTGTTCACAGGAGGTCAGTCCCCTTGTTATCCATCCCTGGAGCGTCATATATGGTATAGCGAGTTCTAAAAAATCTAATTGCAGATACGACCTAGATATAGGTAGTCTCTGTGTTGCATGGGTGTGTAAGAATGTCCAGCATGTCAGAGTAGTCTTGGTAAGGGGGGAAATTTCAGTCGGTAGTGGTATGTCACATAGTGCGAGGAAGAGAAGTGATTTTAAACTACCTGACCTTAAATAAGATGCCTCCATGTCTACCCAATGTTTCGGGCTGTCTTCCTTCCACCACGCCCTTGCTTGGGCCGCTACTGTCGCGACATAATATCCAAATATGTTGGGGACTCCCAGACCCCCTGCTCCTTTATCTTTGGTAAGAATGTGAGAAGCGACCCGTGGTTTCTTTTTGTCCCAAATGAAGTCCATCATGATACGTTGGATGCGAGAGAAATAAGATACAGGAACATGTATGGGAAGAGTTCGAAATAAATATAATAATTTTGGTAGGAGAAGCATTTTAAAAGCGGCAATTCTGCCCAGCCAGGATACCTCTACTTTCATCATTCTATCTAATTCTTCCTGAAACATCTGTATCAGTGGTATGTAATTTACTCCAAATAACTTTTTGTGTGTGGCTGTCAATGTGAGGCCTAGATATGTGATTTCCATTGCGTTCCATTGAAATGGATATTTGGACTGGAGAAAGTGTAGGGTTGAGGTATTAAGATTTAGGGGGAGACTCTGCGACTTTTGTGTATTCAATTTATAAAGAGATATCTGTCGAAATTGCTTTATACAATCCATTGCAGCTTCTAGAGATGTCTCCGGCTCAGACAGGGATAAAATTATATCATCTGCATATAAGGACACTGTGTGGGTTTTCGTCCCTACTTGAATACCCTTTACGTCTTTATGTGTTCTGAGTAGTTGTGCTAGTGGTTCTATGGACAGCACGAATATGAGGGGTGATAATGGACATCCCTGTCTGGTGCCATTCGAGATATCGAATCCACCTGAGAATACTCCATTTGTGTAGACCTTAGCAGATGGTTCCGAATATAGAGCTTGGATGGCCGACAGTATACTCCCTGAGAAGCCCATGTGTTCCAATGTAGAAAAGGCGTATTTCCAGGAGACTCGATCAAATGCTTTTTCTGCATCTAACGCTAATAATACCGCCGGGATGTGTTTACTTTCAATGTGGTGTAGTAGACCTATCACCCGTCTTGTGTTGTCCGAACCTTGTCGACCTTTTATGAAGCCCATCTGATCGTCTGTTATGAGGTGTGGTAAAATGGGAGCCAATCGGTTCGCTATTAATTTGGCATATATTTTCAGGTCAATATTCAGTAACGAAATGGGCCTAAAATTTTTTGGTTGATCATTCGTTTTTCCACTTTTGGGCAGCGTAATTATGAGTGCCTCTTGATTTTCCTTAGGAAAGGATCTTGAGGATTGAGCTGCTTGGAAAAATCTGCTTAGGTATGGGGCAAGAATTTTATGGAATGTTTTATAGTAAGCGTTAGTTAGACCGTCGCAACCTGGTGCCTTATCTGGTGGTAAGGATCTAAGAATGGCAGATATTTCCGTTTCTGTAATTGGAGCATTTAAACTATTTAGTTGACTCGGTGATAGTTTTGGTAAGGGAATGTCCTTTAAAAAATTTCTGATGTCGTTTTCCCTTGGTTGTGATGTGAAGGGATCTCTGTTGATGTTGTATAATGTTTCGTAAAAATCCTTAAATTTATTGGCAATATCCACTGGATGTGTAATTTGAGCCTGCGTATTCGAGTCTATGAGGTATGGTATTCTAGATTTTTGATGATGGTGTTTTAGACGTGCTGCTAGTAATTTGCCCGCTTTGTTGTTTTGAGAATAATATCTCGTTTTAGTTTTGCGTAAGTTTTTTTCATATTCAGAGATCATAATCAATCTGAGCTCCTGGCGCAAATTATTTAAATTGGTGGCATGTATAGGGGAAGGAGCTGTTTTATTTAGTGTTTCTAGTTCGTGGATTTGTTCCGTTAATTTTGTAATGTTGCTTAGACGTACTTTCTTAGCAATATGTCCCACCCGTATTAATGATCCCCTTATGAACGCCTTATGTGCATTCCAGAGTGAGTTGATATGGATTCCACTTGTATCATTCATCTCAAAATATTCCCCCAGATCTCTAATTATATCCAGTTGAAATTTAGAGTGGGATAACAAAAACGGACTACATCTCCACATAAATGCGGGATTGGAATTGTGATATTCTTTTAAGGAAAGCGTTATAGCTGCGTGGTCGGACCATTTGATAGTTTCTATGGTAGCTTTGTCCATAAGGAGTAAGAGTTCCTTATCTATGAGGAACATGTCAATTCTGGAGTAACAATTGTGTGGATTAGAAAAAAAGGAGAAATCCTTCTCTGTACCATGCTGAATCCTCCAACTATCATATAATTCTTTGTTCCATATCAGTTTCCTCAGTGATGTTTGGTCTATTCTATTGCCAGATGTGGAGTCTAAGGCCGTGTTCATTACCATATTGAAATCTCCGCACAATAATATTTTACCTTCTTTAAATTTCTCTATAATCCTGAACATTTTATGTAGGAAATGTATTTGACGTGTATTAGGTGCATACAATGCTACTAAAGTGTATTTAACATTATTAATTGAGCACACTAACAAGATAAATCGACCATTGGGGTCTATGTGTACCTTTATCTGTTGAAATGCTACTGAGTTCCTAATGGCCAACATAACTCCCCGGGATTTGTTCTTATAGTGAGATTGATATATATGTGGGAAATTATGGCATTTGATACGATGAGCATCTTTAGATAGGACGTGAGTCTCCTGCGCACAAAAAATATCGCATGCTAGTGTTTTAGCCTCTGCCCACATAAAACTCCGTTTCTGTGGAGTGTTAAGGCCCTTGACATTTAGGGATGCAAACTTAATAGTCATGGTTTAAATCAATAAATGTGTTAACCGTTGATATTACTTCTCCTACTGCGCAGTATCTGTACAGATGGAACCCAAAATTCTCGCATTTAACTATGGGAATACAAGTAATAAATATATACATTACATGTTCATTCAATAGGGATGAACTCCAGGTGGTGTTGGTGTGTTCTGGTCTGCCAAGAAGTAGGAGCCGTATACTTCTCGAGAGAAGGTCATGTCGGATTCTGTATTTATGAATTAGTTCTGCAAAGCAAAAAACTGTAGAACAACAAACTCTGTATAACAAACAGATGTGGGGGGGAAAAGTCAGCCTAAGGTCAAATCAAGATGAATGCCTTGAGCACCCGCGAATTCCGGTCACCTCCATTCTGGAATCTTATGTCTGTCAGTGGTGTGTGGATCTATGCCTAGCTACCTTCTTCCATTCCTCCATAAGGTGTTGTGGAGGCTTACTCGTTGGATTAGTTGGGTGCTTAATCGTGATATTCCAACGGTGTAGAGTCTCTTCACCTTCCTCCAGAGTGTTGATTACATGCAGGACATTCTGGCGTTTGACCAGCAGCTTAACAGGAAATCCCCATCTGTATAGGATTTGGTGTTCTCGGAGTGCAGTCGTGATTGGGGTCAGTTGTCTGCGCAGTTGTAATGTCGCTGCTGAGAGGTCGGCAAATACAGAAATCTTTTGGAATTGTGGTGGTCTCCCTTCTTTCTTTCTAGTCGCTTCCATCAGTTTTTCCTTGATATGGAAGAAGTGTACGCGCGCTAGTACATCTCTAGGAATATCTGCATCAAGATGTTTCGGTTTAGGTATACGGTGTATACGATCTATGATCAGGTCACTCTGTGAGCAATCCGGGACCATGCTTTTGATAAAGTGTTGCGCAAATTTATTGAGGTCTTGAGGTAGTATGTCTTCAGGGATCCCCCTGAATTTGACGTTATTACGTCTCGACCTGTCCTCCAAATCAGCCATTTTGGCTTTAATTTGAGTAACTTCTTCTGCTAGGCCATAGTGAGCATCTACCACTTCATTATGAGAGGAGGTAACTTCTCCCATCTTGTTTTCTAAGTGCAGGACTCGCTGTTCCACTTCTTGCATGGAAGTAGATAGTGGATGAATAAGGCCTGCCAGGCTAGTGTGTAGAGACTGATGTAACGCTTGCAACATGTTTCTCATCATGTCTACTGTTACTGGGTCTGTGGATGCAGGTAAGTGTCCCAAAAAATCAGGTGTCTCTGTCAGAGATTTGTTAGTGGTAGTTGGAAGATTTCTTACCTCCTCTAAGCGATCGTCCGCCCTGTGTTGTTGCTGGTGTAGACGTTCTGAGCTATTACTCAGGGGAGAAGATGGCGCCGATCCGACAGCACCTCGTGGAGTGAAGCGTTGCGGTCTTCCTGTTCTGGTGATCCTATGTACCTCCGCCTCATGGCGTCGAGGGCTCCCAGCCAGAAATCCCATCCCCGGACTCCCAGACGGTTCCGAGCTGTGTCTGGTACGTATGGGGGTCTTCTGTTTCCGACTTTGAATGTATTCTGGCGGTGCCTCAGATGTCGATGAGTCCGCATCTTCTCCGTCCTTCTCCCCGGACGACCGGCGGGGGTAAAAGTCCGTCAGTTTTGCCGGTCTTGCCGCCGATTTCTTCTTCCTTGGCATCTTAGGAGTGAGAGGATCCACTGTGAGAATCTTTATAAGTGTTTGAGAGGTCTTGTTATCGTTGTTTGCCGTTAGGGTGCAGGAGCTCTCTGTTCAGACGTCCATATTCCTCAACAGCCAGGCCACGCCCCCAATAAATCTTTTTTTAACTGGTTACCGACACATGACGAGAATGCTTGTCCTGAGCGGCGAGTACTTCACTCATTAGGACGAGCATTCTCGTCCTGTGTGACAGCCGTCGATCGAGAGCGGGGCAACGGCTGTAATACACAGCCACGGCCCAGCTCTGACAGCGGAGAGGAGACGGCGTTCAACGAGAGGGGACTGCACTTTGATCGCATCACAGAAGATAACTGTGACGCGATCAAAGCCCATAACTCATATGGCCAGACAGCCCAGGGTCCATTGAAGGACCCCAGGGCTGTCTGAACATATTTCCTGTTGTTAGGGCATACTGAGGTATGCCCTAACAACTGCCTGTGTACAATCAGTACACAGGCTAATGTACTGGCATATAAATATATGCCAGTACATTACAGTTACAAAATCAAAATCAAAATGATAAATCCCTTTATGGGATTTAAAAAAAAAGTTCAATGAATGTAAAAAAAAATTAATGATAAATAAATAAATAAAAAGTAAAAAAAATACACAGAAACACACATTTTTTATAATAAATAAACTTTTTAAAATATAAATCCCAAAATATGAAATAATATAGACATATTTGGTATCGCCACGACCGTAACAACCTGTAAAACAAATGTATAACATTATTTATGATGATCGGTGTATGGTGTAAAAAAAAAAAATATTAAAACTGCTGCGGAACTGCTTTTTTTCTACATTTTCACCAAAATAAAAATGTATAGAAATTAAACGATAATGTATTTGTACCAAAAAATGGTACCTACATAAAGTACAACTCGTCCCGCAAAAAACAAAGTCTCATACAACTACATCGTACAAAAAATAAAAGAGTTATGAGCGTCAGGATGCAAAGAGGGAAATCTAAAAAAATTGCTCTGTCCTCAAGGCCAAAATTGGCCATGTCCTTAAGGGGTTAATTGTGATTTTTATTTTTAATATTTTGAAACCTCTTATTTTAACTTTGTTTGATTGCTCATCTATTACATTGCAATGCTTATGTGTTGCAGTGTATTATGCCTGTCAGCGTAAAGATAAAAGACATCCAGTTAGACTCTGCCTCTGGCAGGGCCTAAGGGTATGTTCACACGGCCTATTTACAGACGTAATTCGGGCGTTTTTGCCCCGAATTACGTCCGAAAATAGCGCCTCAATAGCGCTGACAAACATCTGCACATTGAAAGCAATGGGCAGACGTTTGTCTGTTCACACGAGGCGTAATTTACGCGCCGCTGTCAAAAGACTGCGCGTAAATAGACGCCCGCGTCAAAGAAGTGACCTGTCACTTCTTTGGGCGTAATTGGAGCCGTTATTCATTGACTCCAATCAATAGAAGCGCCAATTACGCCCGTAATTGACGCGGCGTTCAAGCGCCTGCACATGCCGTTACGGCTGAAATTACAGGGATGTTTTCAGGCTGAAACATCCCCGTAATTTCAGCCGTAACGGACGCCCTCGTGTGAACATACCCTAATTGTTGTGCCAAGATGGCAGACCTGTAGGCCTTTATAAGGACCCTGGCTGCCATGACAATCCATCGATGTGGGGATGATGGGGTAACAGAGGGTTATTATTTACCATGACATCTAAGGGGTTAAATGGCTGGGATCAAAGTTAAATTCGATCCTAGCCATTGCAGCAGAGTGTCAGCTGTAATATACAGCTGAAACCCACTGCAGATAGCGCAGGCTCAGTTTCTGAACTTGTGTTATCACCACGCCACCAAGGTGTTAATTATTGGTGTTTTATTTTTTTATGTCGCTAATGATGTGACGAACAAAATGCAGAAAAAATATTTTTTTTACACTAGTCTCTGAGCACTCACAGTAGGCTGACACTTCCTGCTGTCACGGCCGTCTCTAGCACCGGACTGGGGATGCAACTGCCCTGTGGGCCGTCGGCTGGGAAAGCTGGGGGGCGCGGAACAGCCATCACTTCCTCCTGCATCCCAATTATATCTCCGTCTATAGGATGCAACTAAAATTTAATGATTTACTAGCGCTGTCAGGGCAGGAAACATCAGTCCCTTACCCTGCCATTCAGTGCCTTTCAATGATGCAGGTGGCGCGATTACATCATCACACCCTGCATCGATGCTAAGGAGCAGGTCTTACTAGAAGAGGCTTGCATACATATACAGTGAAGGAAATAAGTATTTGATCCCTTGCTGATTTTGTAAGTTTGCCCACTGTCAAAGACATGAACAGTCTAGAATTTTTAGGCTAGGTTAATTTTACCAGTGAGAGATAGATTATATAAAAAAAATAAATGAAAATCACATAGTCAAAATTATATATATTTATTTGCATCGTGCACAGAGAAATAAGTATTTGATCCCTTTGGCAAAGAAGACTTAATACTTGGTGGCAAAACCCTTGTTGGCAAGCACGGCAGTCAAACGTTTTTTGTAGTTGATGATGAGGTTTGCACACATGTTAGATGGAATTTTGGCCCACTCCTCTTTGCAGATCATCTGTAAATCATTACGATTTTGAGGCTGTCGCTTGGCAACTCGGATCTTCAGCTCCCTCCATAAGTTTTCGATGGGATTAAGGTCTGGAGACTGGCTAGGCTACTCCATGACCTTAATGTACTTCTTTTTGAGCCACTCCTTTGTTGCCTTGGCAGTATGTTTCGGGTCATTGTCGTGCTGGAAGACCCAGCCACAAGCCACTTTTAATGTCCTGGTGGAGGGAAGGAGGTTGTCACTCAGGATTTGACGGTACATGGCTCCATCCATTCTCCCATTGATGCAGTGAAGTAGTCCTGTGCCCTTAGCAGAGAAACACCCCCAAAACATAGTGTTTCCACCTCCATGCTTGACAGTGGGGACGGTGTTCTTTGGGTCATAGGCAGCATTTCTCTTCCTCCAAACACGGCGAGTTGAGTTAATGCCAAAGAGCTCAATTTTAGTCTCATCTGACCACAGCACCTTCTCCCAATCACTCTCAGAATCATCCAGATGTTCATTTGCAAACTTCAGACGGGCCTGTACATGTGCCTTCTTGAGCAGGGGGACCTTGCGGGCACTGCAGGATTTTAATCCATTACGGCGTAATGTGTTACCAATGGTTTTCTTGGTGACTGTGGTCCCAGCTGCCTTGAGATCATTAACAAGTTCCCCCCGTGTAGTTTTCAGCTGAGCTCTCCCCTTCCTCAGGATCAAGGATACCCCACGAGGTGAGATTTTGCATGGAGCCCCAGATCGATGTCGATTGACAGTCATTTTGTATGTCTTCCATTTTCTTACTATTGCACCAACAGTTGTCTCCTTCTCACCCAGCGTCTTACTTATGGTTTTGTAGCCCATTCCAGCCTTGTGCAGGTCTATGATCTTGTCCCTGACATCCTTAGAAAGCTCTTTGGTATTGCCCATGTTGTAGAGGTTAGAGTCAGACTGATTAATTGAGTCTGTGGACAGGAGTCTTTTATACAGGTGACCATGTAAGACAGCTGTCTTTAATGCAGGCACCAAATTGATTTGGAGCGTGTGACTGGTCTGGAGGAGGCTGAACTCTTAATGGTTGGTAGGGGATCAAACACTTATTTCTCTGTGCACAATTAAAATAAATATATATAATTTTGACTATGTGATTTTCTGTTTTTTTTTTTTAAATATAATCTATGTCTCACTGGTAAAATTAACCTAGCCTAAAAATTCTAGACTGTTCATGACTTTGACAGTGGGCAAACTTACAAAATCAGCAAGGGATCAAATACTTATTTCCTTCACTGTATATATACATAGAGTGGATATGAAAGCTCTACACACCCCTGTTAAAATGCCAGGTTTTTGTCATGTTACAAAATCAGTCCAAGATGAATAATTTCAGAACTTTTTCCACCTATAACGTCACCTATAATCTGTACAATTATATTGAAAAACAAACTGAAAACTTTTAGGGTGGAAAAATAAAAAGAAACAACAAAAATAATGTGGTTGCATAAATATGCACACCCTTAAATTAATACTTTGTTGAATTACCCTTTTGACTTTATGACAGCATTCAGTCTGTTTGGGTAGAAGTCTATCAGCATGGCACATCTTGATTTGGCAATTGTTGCCCACTCTACCTTGCAAAAGCGCTCCAAATCTGTCAGATTGAAAGGGCATCTCCTGTGTACAGCCCTCTTCAGGTTACCCCACAGATTTTCATTGGGATTCAGCTCTGGGCCATTCCAAAACATTGATCTTCTTCTGGTGAAGCCCTTCTTTTATTGATTTGGAGGTATGCTTTGGGTCGTTGTCGTGCTGAAAGGTGAAATTCCTCTTGATCTTCAGCTTTTTAGCTGAGGCCTCCAGGTTTTGTGCCAATATTGACTGATGTTTGGAACTGTTCATAATTCCCAACACCTTGACTAAAGCCCCAGTTCCAGCTGCAGAAAAATAGCCCCGAAGCATAATGCTGCCTCCACCATGCTTCACTGTGGGTATGGTGTTCTTTTGGTGATGTGCAGTGTTGGCTTTGCGCCAAACATACCTTTTGGAATTATGGCCAAAAAGTTCAACCTTGGTCTCATCAGACCATAACACGTTTTCCCACATGCTTTTGGCAGACATGATGTAGGTCTTTGCAAAACAATGCCGGGCTTGGATGTTTTTCTTTGTTCGAAAAAGGCTTCCCTCTTGCCACCCTACCCCACAGCCCAGAAATATTAAGAATACGGGAGATAGTTGTCACATGCACTACACAACCAGTACCTGACAGAAAGTCCTGCAGCCCCTTTAATGTTGCTGTAGGCCTCTTGGTAGCCTCCCGGACCAATGTTCGTCTTGTCTTTTCATCAAGTTTTGAGGGACATCCAATTCTTGGTAATGTCACTGTTGTGCCAAATTTAATCCACTTCTTAAAGATCGTCTTCATGTGTTCCATGACATCTAATGCCTTGGAAATTCTTTGGTACCCTTCTCCTCACTGATGCCTTTCAACAATCAGATCCCTCTGATATGTTGTAAGCTCTTTACGGAGAATGGCATTTGCTGTCACATACAACAAAGAAAATGTCAGGAAAATCCTAATAGAATAGCTGAACTTTATATGGGGTTACTTACAATCTTTAACCCGTTAGTAACCGCCCCATAGTATTTTTACAGCGGCCACTAACGGGCTTTATTCTGATGCATAGGCCTTTTTACAGCGCTGAATCGGAATAAATAAACAGAGCAGAGACAAGTTAAACTACAAGTCGTCCCGCAAAAAAAAAGCCCTCATGCAATTGCATCGGAGAAAAAATAAAAAAGTTATGGCTCTTCAAATATGGACACACAAAAACAAATAATTTTGAAAAAAAAAAGTGTTTTTACTGCGTAAAATTAATAAAACATACACAATCTATACAAGTTTGGTATCGTTGCAATTGGAACAAACCGCTGAATAAAGTTATTGTGTTATTTATACCACACGGTAAACGGCGTAGATTTAGGACGCTAAAAAGTGTGGCAAAATTTCAGGTTTTTTTCTATTCCACCCAAAAAAGTTAATAAAACTTAATGAATAAATAATATGTACCCCAAAATGGTCCTATTGAAAAATACAACTTGTCCCACAAAATACAAGACCTCATATAGCTATGATGACGCAAAAATAAAAAAGTTATAGCTCTTGGAATGCGACGATGGAAAACTTATGTAACCACATTATTGTAGTTTTGTTATTTTTATTTTTTTCCCTCTAAATGATTTCAGTTTGTATTTCAATATAATTGTACAGATTATGGGTCACATTAAAGGTGGAAAAAGTTCTGAAATTATTAATCTTGGACTGATTTTGTAAAATGACAAAAACCTGGCATTTTAACAGGGGTGTGTAGACTTTTATACCCACTGTACACACACGCACACGCGCACACACACACACACACACACATTTATATATGTGTATATTAACTTTTATATATACCGTATATATCGGCGTACAAGACGACTTTCTACACCCTTAAAAAAAAGTCAAAAGTGTGGGGTCGTCTTATATGCCGGATATTGTCGGATATTAGGGATGCACGTTGCAGCCGCACAGCTCAGTATAGTACACATGACTATGAGAGCGGGGCTGCGGCTGTGTAATTCAGCCACAGCCCCGCTCCTGAGTCCTGACATATGCGCGCGGGGTCAGCATCATGTGATGCGGCCGGCGCTGCACTAATGATCTGCGGCACTGAAGACAGAACATGGCGGGCGCGCTACAAAGCACCCCCATGTTGTCTTCAGTGCCTGAACTGCCGCTCATTAGTGCAGCGCCGGCCGCATCTCCTCATGCTGACCGCGCGCGCACTTCCTGTCAGGAGCGGGGCAATGGCTGTATTACACAGCCGCAGCCCCGCTCTATAACGCCGGAGATCAGAGAACCTCTCATCTCCGCCGTTATTCCCGTGAATGCTGCGATCACAGCTGACTGCAGCATTCAGGGGAAAGTGAGAAGGGGGGGATGCCCCTGGATCGCGTCACAGGGAATTCCTGTGACGCGATCGAGGGCCATACCATATATGGGCAGACAGCCCAGGGTCTATTGACGGACCCCAGGGCTGTCTGACCATATCTCTTGTTGTTAGGATATACCCAAGTATGTCCTAACAACTGCCTGTGTGCTATCCGTCCACAGGCTAATGTACTGGCACATATCTGATATATGTCAGTACATTAAAGTTTAAAAATAAAGTAAAAACAAAGTATGGTTACATTTTAAAAAAAATACACCTTCACCTTTTTTACAATAAACATTAAAATAAGTCTCAATACATAAAATACACACATTCAGTAATGGCGCGGACAACAATGTTTTTGCATCATTTATGATGTGTACGCTGTAAAAAAATGAAATAAACACTGCTTTCATTCACTTATTAATGTGAGGCGCGAGGTGCGATGAATTTACCCTCCATGTTCCTCACATTAATAGTAATTAACCCCATCATGTACCTCGCCTATCTGCGCATGCGCGAGTTCAAAGAGACAGAGTCCTGGGTCCTGCCGCCGATGGCCATAGTGAAGCGCTCCTGCACGAAATGGTGAGTATATCTTAAATTCTATATTTTAAGGGTAAAAGTTGGGGGTCGTCTTATACGCCCAGTCGTCTTATACGCCGACATATACGGTATATATATATATATATATATATATATATATATATATATATATATATGTGTACATATTATTTATATCTAGAATAACATCTATAGCAGAATTTCTATACCATCTATAGTGATGAAGCTTCTATTTTAGAGAACAGGATAAAGATATGGTAAGTTTTATGCTTGTACTGCAATTTTAACTTTTTCAAGTTTGGAGCAAGACCAAGTACTACAGTTGACATGTGCAGATGTACTTTTATCATGGTTAGCACACCAGCTCTAGTATTTCATCATCCTTTACAGATCATACAGATGTAGCCAAGTTTATCTTGACTCTGACAACTTGCTGCAGCGTGATATCACACACCAAAAGTCATTGAAAAGTCATTGAAAAAGTAAAGTTAAAGTTTCTTGCCCCCGTGTATTTAATGTGTTGAGTCAAGATAAAGATGACTACATCTGTACAGCACCTCTGAGGGTGACCACATTCCATAAGTGTCTTCATACTCCACAATGGTGGAGCCTCCACAAATTACCCATCTAATGGTCAGCAAGAAAGCAATCAAAAACTGGTTTGTGTCAATGCTAGAAATAAAGGAACGTTTTCTATAATATCAGTGTCTATTGCTTTTGAAGTGTAACTCCAACTTTCAAACATTTCATGTTTAGGTTCAAAGTTCTGTGCTCATTAATTTCATAATATATTTTTATTAGGGTACGAACTTCATTCTTCCGATGCTGAGCTCTAAAATTCTTATTTCTTTTCACATAGCCATAGAGTTTACATTTTAAAATTCTAGCTGGCTGCAACCACCATCAAGGGGGAGATTAGCAACATGGATTAATTGTTGAGTTCAATAGGAGCTTAATAAATTAATGACCGCTGCATACAGAATTTTATCAGATTAAGGGGATTCTATTGACATAACATTTGTACAGTAAATAAAAAGCTGTCTGATATCCTCACCTTACCTCTTCCATCCTGTAACGGCCTCACTCTTGGTTATTAAATGCACATAGTGATATAACATCCATAGTGATGTCATGTGGCCAGAATCTTAACTAAGGCAGGCTCTAATAGGATGCCTGCTAGACTAGACCTCCTAAATAGATACAGACTCTAAAACAGACATCTACATTACCTTAGACCCCAGACCAGACCCCTTAATATAATTTTGATAACCGAACAGACCTTTAAATTACTTCAGACCAAAGACCAGATCCCTACATTACTTCAGACCCCTAAATTAATTTCAGACTCCAGTCAGACCTCCAAATTACTTCAGACACCAGCCTGCCTACATTACTTCATGTTATGCCCCCGGTCGCTGACCGGCGGCATGTTCCACTTACCGGCAGCTACGACCGCAGGACTGTATCTTCACGTTGCTGTCTCCCTCCTCAGAGACCCCGACACACATGGTTGAATTGCTTTCCTGTGTCTGGCAGGGTGCACACCTGTCTAAAGTTTTCAAATCAACCCAGTAACACCCTGGACTTTAAAAAGGGCTCTGCCATTCCTCTCCTTGCCTAACAGTTGTTAGTCTTCCTGTGTTCGTCTATGCAAATGGTCCCTTAGTTGTTTCCTGCTCCCAGTGTTCCCGTTTCCTGCTTCCCGTATTCTGTTACTGTGTTTCCTTCCTGTATTTAAGTCTATTGTTGGAGTCGTGTGTGTCTCATCTGACATGTCTGATATCATCTGCCACGTCTAGTGTCATCTGCCGCGCCAAGCCTCACCTGTGCCACGTGTCTGCTACTCCATGCATCTGCCTGCACATCCTCCCAGGTACTCTTGTCCGAGAGATTATTATTGACTATTGTTTGGCCAGCTGCAGAGCGGTCTAGTGGGTCCACATACCCCACAGCCGTGACAGTATGCTCAGAGCATGGACCCTGCTGGTCAGCCCAAGACCACGATGGCATTCAAAGCCCTGCAAGCAGACATGTGAGGTCTTCGGTCATGGCAGTATCAGCTCCTACAGGCAGTGAACTCCATCTCGCATCGATTGGATGCTCCTGCTGAAATCGCCCTGGTAGTTCCTACTGTTGCTCCTCTTGTCAGTGCTAACTCCAGAATCTCCCTGCCGCTACCACCTCACTACGACGGGGATGCGAAAACCTGCAGTGGATTTATTCATCAATGCAAGATCTACTACAGGCTGCACGCAATGTTGTTTCCCTCCGATGAGACTAAGATCACTTTTATCATCTGTCTCCTAACTGGCAAGGCCCTGGCATGGGCTAATCCTATTTGGGAACGTGAGGGTCCTGAAATCTCCAACTTGCAATTATTCCTTTAGACTTTTTGCACTGTTTTTGAGGAACCTGGTCGGTCATCTTCCGCAGCTGCATCCCGTCTTACCCTCCCTCAAGGTGAGACCACAGTTGGAGAATATGCAATCCAGTTTCACACCCTGGCAGCAGAACTGGCCTCGAACAATGAGGCCTTCGTTGCGACCTTCTGGCAAGGACTGTCTTTGCAAATAAAAGATGAGCTTGCTGCCCGTAATCTTACATCCACCCTGGATGCCCTAATTTTGTTAGCAACCCGGATCAACATGAGAATCCAGGAACAGGTCCAGGAGTTTCATAAAGACAGAAAGTATCCTAAACTGGCACCCAAGTTCCAGCGACACCTGCTACCCTCTACTGTTGTTCCACCTGAGTGGACTGACTCAAATTGTCTGTTCAGGAAAAACAGCGTAGACGCACTTTTGGACTTTGCATTACGGCCTTGGAGGCCATTTTGTGCGTCAATGTCCTCAGAAGCCGGGAAACTCCAGCGCCTACGGTTTGTCGGAGAAACAATCCTAGGTGGAACTACGCTGGTTGCGAAATCCTCTCCCAAACTGTCCATTTCTGTGACCATTGTTTGTCGTGAAAAAACGCTTAATTTCTCTGCCTACCTGAATTCCCGATCCGCGGCAAACTTCATTCAACAGGATCTAGTAGATCATCTCCAATTGCCCACGGTTCCTCTAGAGAAACCCCTGGCTGTTGCCTCTTTGAATGGGCAACCTCTGCCTGATCCTATATTGTTCAGGACTGAACCGCTAAAACTTCAAGTCGGAATCCTCCATGCGGAACATATTGTATTCTTTATCCTGCGTAAAACTGTCAATCCTATTTTGCTGGGCCTGCCATGACTGCGTTTACATGCTCCGGTTCTCGACTGGAGTTGCAGAGAGGTCCTCCAATGGGGCTCCAAGTTTCTCC
Organism: Rhinoderma darwinii; assembly: GCF_050947455.1. Classification (NCBI taxonomy): domain Eukaryota; kingdom Metazoa; phylum Chordata; class Amphibia; order Anura; family Rhinodermatidae; genus Rhinoderma; species Rhinoderma darwinii. The sequence continues at coordinate 409,647,649 of NC_134687.1, read as the reverse complement.
ACCGCTGCTTGCCACAGGTTCATCCTATCCAGCCTTCTCTGCCTCAATCACTTTCTGGACTACCTTCACATTATGCTGGATTCGTGGACATCTTCAGCAAAAAGGAAGCTGAGGTTCTTCCCCCTCACCGATCCTACGATTGCCCAAAAGAACTGCTTCCAGAAGCCTCACCTCCTCGTGGACAGGTATATCCTCTCTCCTTGCCAGAGACCCATACCATGTCGGCTTATGTCAAGGAGAACCTTCAGAGGGGGTTCATTCGGAAGTCTACTTCTCCGTCCGGAGCCGGGTTCTTTTTTGTAAAAAAAAAAAGACGTATCTCTTCGACACTATATAGATTACCGTGGTCTTAACCAGATCACGGTCAAGAACAAGTATCCCTTGCCGCTAATCGGGGTGCTCATACGTGGAGCCAAGATTTTTACTAAATACTAAACTGGACTTACGTTAGACTTACAACCTGGTCAGGATTCTTCACGGTGATGAGTAGAAGACCGCATTCAACACTCAAGACGGACACTATAATAATCTTTATTTATATAGCGCCAACATATTACGCAGCACTTTACAATTTAGAGGGAACATGAAACAAACAATATCAGACATTACATAGTGACAAAGTTCATTTACAATTCAAACCTGGGGAGTGAGGACCCTGCTCGCAAGAGCTTACAATCTATGAGGACATAAGGGAGACACAAAGTGTTAAGTACTATGAGTACCTTGTGATGCCCTTTGGTCTGTGTAATGCTCCAGCAGTATTCCAGGAACTTGATAACAATATCTTCCGGGATCTCCTCTACGTCTGCGTGGTGGTGTATTTGGACGGCATCCTGATCTACTCACCAGATCTGACAACGCATTGAAAGCATGTTCATCAAGTCCTGTATGCTAAACTAGAAAAATGCATCTTTGAGAAAAATTCTCTGCCTTTCTTGGGCTAGATTGTCTCCGATCGAGGTCTCAAAATGGATCCAGAGAAGGTGAAGTCAGTCTTAGACTGGCCACGTCCTCAGGGTATTCGGGCCATATAGTGATTTCTGGGATTCACAAACTTGTACCAGCAGTTTATTCCAAACTTCTCATCACTGAATGCTGCTATCTAGGCCCTTACTAAGGAGGGTGTGAACGCTAAAGTATGGACCCCGGAGGCAGAGTCAGCATTAACCAGCCTCAAGAGTGCCTTCCCTTAAGTCTTGATTCTCCATCATCCGGACATATCCCATCTCTTTGTAGTCTGACTCCTCCTCACTTGGTGCAGGTGCACTTCTGTTCCAAAGAAACTCCAAGAGTAAGGCAGTGGTGTGTGGCTACTACTGGAGAGTTTTTTCCGTCACAGAACGCAATTACTCCATTGGGGATCAGGAGTTACTGGTCCATCAAATTGGCCTTGGAAGAGTGGGACATTTGCTTTACCGACCAAAGGAATCTTACCTATTTCCAGTCTGCTCAACAGTTAAATCCTCATCAAGGCAGAGGGTCTCTGTTCTTCGCCCGATTTCAGTTTGTGCTCTACTTCGGTACTGCACACAAAAATGTGAGGGCCAATGCCATGTCCCGGTCGTTTGAGACGGAAGACTCTGAAGAGACCCCTCAATATATTATAGGCCCTTCCAGTGATATTTCCGTCAATCCTTTGCAAATTAGAGACATTCCTCCCGGGAAGACCTTCGTCAGTCTGGCAGATAGGAGAAAGATTCTCCGCTGGGGACACAGTCCAGGCACTCTGGCGTCCGTAAAACTCGGGACCTAATTGGACGGCAATACTGGTGGCCCACGGTGCCTAAAGATATTGTGGACTTTGTCTTCTCCTGCACTGTCTGTGCCTTTAATAAAGCCAGTGGTGGTGGACAGTTTTTCTAAGATGGCACATTTCATCCCACTAACCGGTCTTCCCTCTGCTCCTCATCTGGCAAATCTCTTCAAACAACATATCTTTTGTCTCCATGGCTTGCCTCTCCATATTGTGTCCGATCGGGGGGTTAAATTCACTTCAAAGTTCCGCAGTGCCCTCTGTAAACTCCTTGATATAAAATTGGACTTTTCCTCTGCCTATCATCCTCAGTGTAACGGCCAAGTTGAGAGAATTAACCAAATATTGGAGAATTACATTCGTCATTTTATTTCAATTCAGCATGACAACTGGGGCAGCTTCTTCCTTGGGCCGAGTTCTCCTACAACAATCACACAAGGGAATCTACTGCCTCTACTCCATTCTTCATTGTTTACAGCCAACATCCACCTCTTCCAGTTCCAGTTCTCCTACCCTCAGAATCCCCAACTCATTTCATGTATCCCACCTGAAACCGGTGTTCTAAACTGCTACAGTAAGGGTATGTTCACACGCTGAGTCAAAAATGTCTGAAAATACGGAGCTGTTTTCAAGGGAAAACAGCTCATGATTTTCAGAATTTTTTCAAGCCACTCACGATTTTTTTGCTTTTTATGGCCGTTTTTGGAGCTTTTTTCAAAAGAGTCTATGAAAAACAGCCCCAAAACGTCCCAAGAAGTGTCCTGCACTTCTTTTTCATGGCCGTTTTTTTTACGCGCCCATTTTTCAAAACGGCCACATAAAAAAACAGCCCATCGGAACAGAATGCCGTTTTTGCCATTGATTTCAATGGGCAGATGTTTGGAGGCATTCTGCTTCCGATTTTTCGACCGTTTTTCGGGCATTTACGGCCCAAAAAAATGGGCGAAAACACTCTGTGTGAACATACCCTAAGTCTCCTCGTTCTGCAGTTGCTCCCAGCGGTCCTTCTGACAAATTTTAAGTGAAAGAGATTCTGGACTACAAGAGGGTAGCAGGAAAGACATTCTATCTGGTGGACTGGAAAGGGTTCGGTCCTGATGAAAGGTCCTGGGAGCCGGAGGAGAACATCAATGCCCCAGCTCTCATCCAAAATTTCCTTCCTACGCTCTGCACCTAAGAAGAGGGTGCATAAGAGGGGGGCAGTGTTATGCCCGCGGTCGCTTACCGCCGACACATCCTACTTACCGGCAGCCGCGACCGCAGGAATGTATCTTCATGTGGGCGTCTCCCTCCTCAGCGACGCTGACACACATGGCTGCAGTGCTCACCTGTTTCCTGTAGGGTGTGCGCACACGCTCACTACGTCCTTAAAGGGCCAGCTCGCGCACCTTTCTAAAGTTTTCCAATCAACTCAGAAACAGCTTGGACTTTAAAAAGGGCTCTGCCCTTCCTCTCCTTGCCTGAGCGTTGTTAGTCTACCTGTGTTTGTCTATGCAAATGGTCCATTAGTTATTTCCTGCTCCCAGTGTTCCTGTTTCCTGCTTTCCGTATCCTGTATCCTGTTGCTGTGTTTCGTTCATGTTTCTAAGTCTATTGTTGAAGTCGTGTGTGCCTCATCTACCACATCTGCTATCATCTGCCACGTCTGGTGTCATCTGCCACGTCTGATGTCATCTGCCACGTCTGCTGTCATCTGCCACGTCTGATATCATCTGCCACTTCTGGTGTCATCTGCCACACCAAGCATCACCTGTGTCACGTTTGACCTCTAAATTACTTCAGACCGAAGACCAGACCCCTACATTACTTCAGACCACTAAATTAGTTTTAAACCTCCTACCTTACCTCTATATTACTTCAGACCACAGACCAGACTCATTTATTTTAGACCCCAGACCAAACCCCTAAATTAATTGTGATTGCCCCAATACCCCCTTAATCCACCCCTGCTGTATTTTGCCAAAGGTATCTGCAAGATGAGTTTTGAACTTCCAAACTAAAGGCAGACACAGCAGTTAGGAAAGTAAACACACACACACACACACACACACATGCATGTACATATACAGATGAATGCTCACACTTAGGCATGGTACACATCTTTGCATACACATACATGAATATACACAAACGCACATACAAACAGACAGATGTGTATGCAATGTCACTTTAAAGTTGACTAACAGCATTGATACACATCGTTTGCTTGGTGCTCATTCAGCCACACACGTTCAGAAGGAGTGATGTGTGAGCGGTAATTGATTGGCTGCGCACAGTCACTTCCTCCTGGGCAGCACAGAAGCATGTGGAGGTGAGTATGTGCAGGCACAGGAACGGCAGCGCCTCAGGCAGCATGCACAGTATTGGAGGCGCCTGTGGCAGCAACATAGCATTCGGGAAAGCATGCATTGCACTGGTATCCGCAAGCATTGCATTTGGGGCAGCAGGCTAGCACTAATAAAGGGAGCAGAAACAAGGCACTGTCAAAAGCAAAATAGGATGCAGAGTTCATATAGGCAGAGAAGAGAGATTTGCTGCAAAAGTGAGGAACAAAAGACAATTGTGCAGCAAACTAAAGAGGAGAGTCATAAGCTAGAAAAGGCCTTTATGACAGTTTGGGCCAGATAGACAAGACAGGGAAAGTGAATGGCTACAATCAGAGAGGACATTGGCCATACGTCTTTGGATTTAATTATAGCTGTGCAAACTTTAACTTGACACTTAGAACTTTCTACAGTGTGATAACTTATTACTTAACACAACAAAAGCCACTGAAAAGCCATTAAAAAGGCAAGCTAAAGTTTTTTGCAACAGTGTACTTATCACGTTGTCAGGTTAAAGATTTCTACATCGGGGGCGTGGCCTGACTGACTATGTGAGCGGCCGTGCTTTTACTGCCAATCCTGACTTTCATGTTTTCATTTTTCTGCTGCTTGACTGGAGATTGTGCCTTACTGACCTCTATACCTGCCTGCCTTCACTTAGTGACTCAGTGTGGTGAAAATCGGTCCTATTATGCCGGCAGAGGCACTGGAGAGATTCGCGCACAAACCCAGAGCAAGATAGTGCCGACTCCTTCTCTGAAGCTATGGACTCAAGGGGGCAGGCAGAACCGCTCTCACCTGCTGCGCTACCGTTGCAGACATTACCCTGCAACATTTGTCTAACACGCTATAAGACGCCATCACTTCCTGCCAAACAACACTCACTGGCAAGATTGAGGAGGTACGGGTTGATCTCGGTCTCCTCCAACACGATGCTCAGGCTCTGAGGGAGCGCACCATGGATACACGTGTCTCAAATGTGGAAGACAGGCTCTCACCGCTTACAGTGAGGGTGGATGACCAGGCGGCAGCAATCTCCTGGAAGACCAAGGCGGACAACCTTGAGAACCGCCTCCAAAGGAACAACGTGCGGGTGGTTGGGCTTCCTGAACGAATGGAGGGACCGCATCCAGAGAGATTTGCTGACCGCTAACTGCGTGAATTATTTGGGGAAGATGCACTAGGCCGCTACCTCCTGGAGCCCCCCCGCAGGCTTTTCTTATGAGGCACGTTAACTGCAAGGATCGAGACAAGATTCTGCCTATGGTGCGCAGTAAGGGTGAGATTAACATCGATAACGCACGGGTATCCTTTTTCCCTGACTTCTCAGTCAACCTAAAGAAGAAAACCTTCTTTACTGTGGTCAAGAAGAGGTTGAGAGATGCTGATCTCCAATACCTTCCCTGCCCAACTGTGTGTACAATGGAAGAGCAGGGCCCATTTCTTTGAATCTCCTAATGAAGACTCAACCTGGCTGGATGGGCTCCCGCGGGCCTCGGCTCATGCTCCCTAGGCTGTGATTCTGCTGGGCTGACAAGCACCGTGAATCGACCTCTTGAAACGCAACAATATTGTCATACTTACCCTGTAAGTTATTTTGCTGCCTTATTTTATGATCCAAAGGCCCTGAGTATCTGGGGTCATTGCCGCACCATCCGAGGTGAGACCCGACGGTTTTCTTCCTTCTATCCGAGAACTGTGAGTACCCAGTGGCGGATTAGGTGTACCATGGGCCCTGGGCTGTTGACACAACTTGGGCCCCCTCCTTCCCCCTCACACGCAATTCAACCCCCCCAATGCGCTGACACTGTACCCGTCAGTGCCACTGACCTGATGGATACAGGTTTTAGCACTAGATACAGCTGCTCTGTATTCAGGATATAAAGCAGCTGTATCTCAAAAAGTAAAAATCATTTTTAATAAGTATTTAGAAAGGTTGTACTAAACACCATACACTATTTTATTTTAAAAAAAACTTTTTAAACTTTTTTTAAAGGTTTACATAGCCTTTAACACATCAAATGAAAACAAATTGTAACACCTCTTTTTAAAGGGTAAGTACATTTTTAACAAACTTCTGACATGTCATATTGACTTGTCAGAACTTTTGATGGGTGGGGGTCCGGGTGCTGAGACCCCCACCGATCGCTAAAACTAAGAGGCAGAAGAGCCTCTTTCATTCAGTTTTATGGAACTTACGGAAACAGCGTAGCTCAGCAAGCTACGCTGTTTTCGTAACTCCCGACCATGTAATCAGGATGTGATCAGGATGTGGTCAGGAGGCAGCAAGAGCAAAAACAGGTGGATATGTCATAAATTTCCCTTATGGGAAAACTGAGGGCTGTATGGTGGGTTTATATTGCAAGGGAAGGTAAGGTTGTCTCACTGACTTCTGGGGGCTCTATAGGGAGGTCTGAGTGTCTGATTCAGACATCTCTGGGGGGGGGGGATAGCTCCCCATAGAGCCCGCCACTCAGACCTCCCTATAGAGCCCCCAGAAGTTAGTCGTTCAGACCCCCCTATAGAGCCCCCAGCAGTCAGACAATTTGACTTCCCCTTGAAATATATTAGTAACTAGTGAGGGCTCTATGGGAAGATACTGAATGGGGGGGGTCTAACCATTTAAGTGACTCCAGAGGATTCTATGAAGAGGGGAGTAATCTCCCCATCCCCCATAGAGACTTCAGTATTTCAGTATTTATTATACAGCAGGGGGGTTGAGCGTGTAACTGACTGCTGAGTGTCTATGGGGAAAAATTATAATCCCCCCATAGAGTCCTCTGCAGTGTTAGATAGAAATCTCTCTCCTGCTGTATAATAAATACTGAAATACTGAGGGCTCTATGGGGGATGGGGGGGGATTACTCCCCCCTTCATAGAGTCCTCTGCAGTGAGTTAGATGTTAACCCCCCCCCCCCCTTCCTGTATAATTAATCCCCCATAGAGTCTGCCGATTGTTGCTTGGGGCAGGAGGCGAACAGCAGACTAACCTTCTTCCTCACCGCTCGACCACCGCCCTTCTCTTCTGTTCCTCACTGGCGTTACATGCACCGTCAAAGAGGGGCGTGTTGTATCCAATAGCAGACGCACGTCTGCTAGTCCTATCCAGCCCCTGCTATTACTATCCATCCCCCTCCTCCCCATCAGCACTGCGCTGGCGGCTCTATTCAGTTCCAGTCCGCCCCTTCCTTTCCCTTTCCCAACAGTGGCCATTAGCGGCGCTAGCACGGTGTCTCAAGTGATTTTTAAAATGATGTGCAGTTTAGGTGGCCATTATATGATAATACGCCACTGTGAGTACCTTACTACGATCAAGAGATGGATATTACCTCAGCGACTTCTAGTTAGACTTCTCATGTTGACTGTTCGTGATCAAAACCTATGCAATTGGGGGCTTAGAATAAGTGGGGTGGGCGTGGGATGTTTGGGGGAACGACATTGTTTTAGGACTTTTTTCTGTACATTTCTTTCAGACGTACAGTGTATTTTTTGAGCTATAGAATTTATTTATTTATACTGCTACAATTGTGTATATTCTTAATTGTATATATTGTATGACATGGTGATGCTCCTCAGAGCTTGTCATATAGATGTGTATCAGTCCATTACCCACTATTTTGCTATATCTGCACCACCACTTAAATTTCTGATATGGAATGTCAGGGGTAGGAATAATCCTCTTAAGATAAATCTTGTGTTCTCCTTTATGCAGCCCCACTCCCCTGACATTGTGTGCCTATTAGAAACACATCTTCTGCCACAAAATATCAAAATTGAAAAAGCGTTGGGTGGGTTGGTTACACAGCTCATGCCATTAATCCTACTCTCGTGGGGTGGCAATACTTGTGCAAAATACTCTTAGTTTTGAGATTATTAATGTCGAATCTAAACCCTGAGGGGCGATATGTGTTTATAGCTTGCACGGTAGATTCATGTCGATTAGTCCTGCTGTTTGTCTACATTCCACCTTCTGCTGACCTGACCGTTTTGAACTAGGCTCTGGCCTTCTCCCTGATCTATCCGGATCTCCAGGTGATCTGTGCTGGTGACTTTAACATGGTATCTGACACACTGAAAGACCACTTTACTAGAGCGCGGGAGGAGGGGTGGCCTAGGGGGGATATCGGTGCTTGGAGGTGTGGCTAGATTCAGTGGGTTGGAGAGATACCTGGATACATCGTCATCCTCATGATTTACTGTATTCCTGTTACTCTCCCACTCATTGATCTCTCTCCCGTATTGATAATATCTTATTCACTCCTCGTACTATGCTTACAGGAAATGTGTCGCGAATTTAAAAAAATTGTTTTAGTAAGTTACTTATTTTTATTATATTTATTTCGGCTTTTTTGCCAGATTTTTTTTTTCTTCCACAAGGTGGGAAGTATTAAAAATTTAATAATAATTTGACATGTTTTCCTATGTTGGTCACCAGAGGGGGCACTTTACAGAATTACAGCAAGGTGAAGCAGGAAAGCAACCTGATTTACAGCTGCTGTAAATGTGGGAGGGAGAATCACCCCCTCCCTATTTTTGGCTACAAGCCAGGAAGAGTTGTTTTCAAATTGCCAAGTAGTGTCCAGGTCCATTTTGGGAGTGATTTTTACAAATGACAGCTGGCAGAAGCTATAGGACACACCAAAAGGCTAAGGCTAGATTCACACGAGCGTTTCCGTTTTGCGTCCGCAAATAACGGACACACGTTTTTCATGCATTGCAGTTCCGTGTGCCATCAGTGTTTTTTCTGTGTGGCATCAGTTGTTGATGTCAGTGTTGGTGCACATTATTTTTTTCCTCTGCAGTTCAAGGAACTGGTGTGTGAATCACGGAAAGCACACAGGTGTGCGTCCATGTGCTGTCCGTGATTAACGTCAATGGGTGCGTGATCCCCAAAAAACGCTGAAGAATAGGACATGCCGTAAGTTTTCACGCAACGGAAACACGCTGCGTGAAAAACACTGCATGTCTGAATGGCCCCATTGAGTTGCATTGGTCCGTGTGACGGCCATTGTTTTAACGCCCGTCACATGGACGTATTCAACGTTCGTGTGAAAAAGGCCTAAGAATGATGAAAGTCAAGAGGGAAGATCTTGTGGTGAATTACTTTTCAGTTGACAGGTTCACACCGCATGTATTTGATGTGTATTTTGGTGATTATGCTTTCTATTTGGATCAATGGGAAAGCGAGCCGTTAGTATATACAACGTACTTGTTTGCTAAAGAGTTTTTAAAAAAGCGCATTGCGTAAAAAAAGAAGTATCGAGTCTAATCTTTAACACGTAAAATGAACCAAATGTTCCCATTGTCAATGGGAGTCCTAATTATGCGACAAAAACATGCAAAAAGCGCACACAAAACGCATAAAAACACGCAAAAAAAACGTCAAGCGCTTGATTAAGCTTTCCCAATTACATCAACGGGAAGCGAGTCGTTAGTACATACGTGTTTTATTACGTAAGCATTTTAAAAAACGTGTTGAGTAAAAAAGCGTCGGGTCAATTCTTAAGTGCAAAAATGCCCCAATTGTTCCCAGGGTTAATGCGAGTCCTAATTACGCGCTAAAAAATGTGCAAAAGGCGCGCACAAAATGTGTAAAAAAGCATCAAAAACGCCTGCAATTTAACCCCTTCCCGCTTTTGGGCATGACTGTACGTCGAAATTCAAAGTGCGTTCACGCCCTGTAGATGAAGCAGGCACAGGAGCGGTGCGCGCTTCATCTTCAGCGGCTGTCAGCTGTAATACACAGCTGACATCCCGCTGCAGAGGTGGCGACAGCAGTTACCGCCGATCACAGCCATTTAACCCCTTCAATGTGGCTGTCAATGGCGTACGCCGCATTGAAGTGGTTGACAGAGGTAGGGAGCTCCCTCTGTAACCACCCGGGCCCCATCACGATGGATCGCGGGTGGCGATGGTTGCTATTGCAACCAGGAAGCCATTGCTAGGCTTCCTGGTTGCCCAGGTACGGAAGCCTATTAGGTCCTGCCCGAGGCATGACGTAATAGGCTAACTGTCAGATGAAGAATGACAGTTACAATACACTGCACTACATAAGTAGTGCAATGTATTGTACCGGGGATCAGAAGATCAGATCTTCAAGTCCTCAGGTCGGTGTAATAAAAAAAGTTAAAAAAAATGTTAAAGAAAAATAAATAAATAAAAGTTTTAACTAATAAAAAGAACAATCTCCCTGTTTCCCTGATCAACATCTTTATTATTAGAAAAAAATGAAAACATGAAAAAAAACTATACATAATAGGTATCGCCGCGTTCGGAACGGCCTGATCTATAAAAATATCATTATTTTTACCGCACGGTGAACACCGTAAAAATTTTTAAGAAGAAACAATGACAGCATTTTATTTTTTGGTCATCTTGTCTAAAAAAAAAATGTAATAAAAAGTGATCAAAAATCAAAAAGTTGCAAGTATCGCAAATTGGTACCAATGGAAACTACAGTTCGTCACGCATAAAACAAGCCTTCCCACAGCGATATCAGCTAAAAAATAAAAAAGTTATGGCTGTCAGAAAATGGCAACACTAAAACATGATTTTTTTTTAGAAAAGAGTATTTTTATTGTGGGAACGTAGTGAAACGTAAAGAAACGATATACGTTTGGTATCGCTGTAATCGTATCGACCCGCAGAATAAAGTTAACATGTTGTTTATACTGCACGGTGAACACTGTAAAAAAAAAAACGTGCTAGCATTGCTGTTTTTTGGTTTCCTCATCTCCCCAAAAATTGTATAAATAGTGATAAAAAAAAATCGCATGTGCGCCAAAATGGAACCAATAGAAATTACAGCTCGTTCCACAAAGCACAAGCCCTCACACAGCTCCGTCAACGGAAAAATATCACGTTATGACTCTCAAAACGCAATGATGCAAAATTATGCTAAATGACGGCCCAGACTAATTTTTTAGGTCCAGGTGGACCCTGTATGTGCAGTGGAGATGAGGACACTTTAGGGCCTTGTGCTACTTATAGGGCTAGTGAAGAAGTCAAAGATTAGGCAATACTGGAGCGCAGATATTTTGTATAATACCCAATAAACCCGGCCTGTGCATAAAGGAATGGTTCACAGCGTACCACACCAATCCATGGATTATTCATTCACCACATTATTACATCATTCTATTATGCCCTGATGCGCTCCGCCCAGCTTACATATACCCTGATGTACTCCGCCCAGCTTACATATGCACTGATGTACTCCGCCCAGCTTACATATCCCCTGATGTACTCCGCCCAGCTCACATATGCCCCCACATTATAAGATGAAATACCAGTAAAACACCAAGCAAAATCTGCGCTTCAAAAGCCAAATGGTGGTCCAACTGAGCCTGGCAGTGTGCCCAAACGGCAATTTATGACCACATATGGGGTATTACTGTATTCTGGAGAACCCGCTTAACAATTTATGGGATGTGTGTCTACGGTAGTACAAGCTGGGCACAACACATTGGGCACTGAAATGGCATATCTGTGGAAAACGGCAATTTTCAATCTGCAACATCTATTGTTTACTCATTTTTGCAAAACACTTGTGTGGTCAAAATGCTCACTACACCCCTAGATAAATTCTTTGAGGGATCTAGTTTCCAAAATGGGGTAATTTTTCGGGGAGTACCACTGTACTGGTACTATAGCTCAATGCAGCATGGTTTTAAAAAACGAATCTTGTAAAATCTCCACTCCAAATACTAAATGGCGCTCTTTCCCTTTAGAGCCTTGCTGTGTGTCCAAATAGCAGTTTATGACCACGTGTGGGGTATTTCCCTACTCTGAAGAAGTTGCTTTACAAATGTTACGGTGCTTTTTCTCCTTTATTTGTTGTTGAAAATTTTTTAACTAATGCTACGTCTTATTGGAAAATAATGTAATTTTTCATTTTCACTGCCCATTTCTAATAAAACCTATGAGACACCTGTGGGGTCAAAATGCTCACTACTCCACTAGATGAATTCCTCAATGGCAATTTTCAATCTGCAATATTTATGGTTTACTCATTTTTGCAAAACACTTGTGCGGTCAAAATGCTCACTACACCCCTAGATAAATACTTTGAGGGATATAGTTTCCAAAATTAGGTAATTTTCCGGGGGTTCCGCTGTACTGGTACTATAGCTCAATGCAACATGGTGTCAAAAAACGAATCTTGTAAAATCTCCACTCCAAATACTAAATGTCAATCCTTCCCTTTAGATCCTTGCTGTGTGTCCAAATCGCAGTTTATGACCACGTGTGGGGTATTTCCCTACACTGAAGAAGTTGCTTTACAAATGTTATGGTGCTTTTTCTCCTTTATTTGTTGAGAAAATGAAAAATTTTGAACTAATGCTACGTCTTATTGGAAAATAATGTAATTTTTCATTTTCAGTGCCCATTTCTAATAAAATCTATGAGACACCTGTGGGTCAAAATGCTCACTAACCCCCTAGATGAATTCCTCAATGGGTGTAGTTTGCCAAATGGAGTCAGTTTTGGGGAGTTTCCACTGTACTGGTACCTAAGGGACTTTGCAAAAGCGACATGGTGCAGTAAAACCAATCCAGCAAAATCTGTTCTCCAAAAGTCAAATGGCGCTCCTTCCCTTCTGAGCCCTGATGTGTATTCATACAGTGGTTTATTACCACATATGGGATATTTCCGTACTCTGGAAAAGTTGCTTTACAAATGTTATGGTGCTTTTTCTCCTTTATTTGTTGAGAAAATGAAAAATTTTGACCTAAAGCTACATCTTAGGGGAAACAAAATAATTTTTTCATTTTAACTGCCCAATTCTAATGAAATCTATGAATGCCTTCACTACATAATTCCTGGGGTATCCTTAGCACACCTTACAAAATCTTGAAATAATAGTTATGTTTTCTAAAGGAGACCGGATGGGGCGAATATCCTCTTTCTATACATCCTTAGTGCAAAAGACATGTTCTAAACACATTCCACCAGCTAAAGCAGGTTGGTTGGGGGTTCTACCTCTTATTTCTCACGAGGATTGGGAAAATATGTTGCCCTCGCACCTGCTGGTCTCCCCGGCAGCTAATAATAGACTCACACAGTTAAATATCACTCATCGTGCTTATCTAACGCCGACTGGTTTACATAGGATGGGAGACATCCTGTCCACCGAGTGTCCGAGATGTCACCAGGAGGCAGCTGATTTCTGGCCTATGATTTGGACATGTCCATACATTGCATCCTTTTGGAATGAGATCTCGTTATACCTTTCACAGGTAATGGGAGCCCCTGTCATTCAGGACCCATTATTTTGCGTTTTTGGTCTGACTGGCAATGACTCCTACTCACACCATCATAAAAATTTTTTATGCAAAGCCCTGCTTAAGGGCCAAAAAGTCATCTCGCTACGCTAGAGGACGACGGTGGTCCCTAGTTTGGCTCAGTAAAAATCCCTTGTAAATGGTATATTACCATACGAGAAAGTTTTGTACCAGCATCGTAAATGTCCCAAAAAATGTGACAAGATGTGGGCCACCTGGTGTGCTATCTCTGACACTTCTGAGTAAATGGCTGGGAAAATGCAAGTCGATACAAACTATTGAGGATTTTTGCTTTCTTTTTTTTTGGACACATACACTGCAAAAAGAAATATTCTGTTAGAGCTTATGCTCATTTTTATTTCTGTTATGTGATAACATGTCTGAAATGTTGTTATATATATTGCTTGTCTTGTTCATGTTGAACTGTTTGGCTACTTAGCCTTGTTGTATGAATAGGAATCTTATAAATAAACCGAATAAAAATAAATAAATTGCTACATCTATAGATTGTGCCTCTGACTGTACCTGATCAGTACTGTGTTCACTTGTTGATCAGCATCGTGGCAATGTCCTGTAAACCTCCCGAATGAAACTGTTATGTGACTACGATATGGTGTCATTATTAATCTCTGGATGATTGTATTTGTAAAGATGCTAGTTCTAAGATCCAATTGGCATGGCAAATGACAGTTCTCAATTAAAATCAAATGTAATGCAGGGTTCAGAACACAAGTAGAGAGATCTGCCATGTTCAGACGTAATGCAGGGTTCGGTACACAAGTAGAGAGAGAAGCCGTGGTCAGACGTAATGTGGGATTCGGTACACACGTAGAGAGATCAGCAAGAATAATCAGGCATAGGGATGTGGGATAATAAAGGGCAGCAAATACTGTGATTGGTAACAAGGCAAGTGCAATCCATTAAATAATCACTTAGTGCAGAAACACACAGATGGGCAAAGCTAGAACAAGCAAGCATTCTTCATAGCATAGTGGTTAAGGCTGTATGACTGGGGAGTGTAATTTCTGACATTATTACAGACCTTGCAAGTGTCAACATGACAAACCGTGCGCTACTCTATTTGGGTAAAGCATCACGCCGTTCTGTGCTATTTATGTAACGCGAAATTCTAATAGACTTAATATTAGAATGGTGCTACTGAAATAGTGTAGCATCCCGTGATGCCTGATGTAAATAGGGTTGCGCGCCGTTTGACATGTTGGGCTTGCTAAAGCTGTATTTAGTAACAATTTAATGGTAATATTGTGCTATAGTATGGAGGCAATATTTGGTTAGTATAAGGTAGCAATATTTGGTCATGTCTTCTTCTCTGATGGTTGAACAGTTGTCTCCAGAATTTAGCAGTGCCTCTGACTAACAGAGAAAACTTAAATGTGATGCTTCGATTACAATCTCAAGAATACACACTAGAGGGGGATATGATTCAGTATTAGGTTTGCTGTCACGTTATATTTCTTCATAACAAATCATTATAAATATTCATTACAAAATGTGACATTTATTTTGACAGTATTGTTATTACGAATTTTGGCAGCAATGACCTATTTTGTATCAAGTTCTTGATTCAATAGAATGAAAGTCCTCCATGGTATCTCATGCGACACCTCACTTATAACCTATAATACTAATATTTAATAGGGCTTGCCAGGATGCATGTGTTATGTTCATCTAGAGCTTGGGTGTATCCCAAATACAGAAGTTTACAGTATGTATAAATAGATAGATATGTAGGAATGCATTGCACATAAATAGATAATGCCGACCCTGTATTTTAATATACAAGCATATGCAAATTATCTACAGAATTTCCTCTTATATACAACTCGTTTTTACACGCCATTAGACAGAGAAGCATTAACAGTACAGCTACTGGACTCAATATAACACGATGCCTTCTGGACTTTTGATTTTCTGTGTGATCTCAGCTCTGCCATGTAAGTGAAAATTAATCCCTTCTCCTTCCCTGAATTAACCCTTTGACTGACAATGATTTTCCATCTTCCTAGGTGTCCTATCTCAGATATCATTGTCACTCTCAGCACCTTCTTTAGTTAAACCTTCAGAAACAATGAAGTTGACCTGTAAAGTGACTGGGGTTCCGATTACCGATGGAAGTAAAATGCATAGTGTTGACTTCTTAAGACAACATGCCGGGAAAAAAATGGAATTCCTGGCCCACCTTAATTATGCTCAAGGCACAGCTTACAACCCTTCACTAAGCAGTAGAATTTCCCTGTCAAGAGACACAAGTAAAAATGAAGTTTATCTAGAAGTAAGAGCACTGGTGAAAGAGGACACAGCAGTATATTTCTGTACTGCACAGTCCACAGTGAGCAAAAGGCATGGAAACACTGAACAGATTCTATACAGTGGCGTAGCTATAGGGGTCGCAGCGGTCGGAGTTGCGACCAGGCCCCTAAGCCTGGGGGGCCCACGGGCACCCGTTGCAATACAGCATGCTTGTTATTAAATAGTCTGTGCCGTGTAGCCGGCACTTCCTGCTTGCGGTCACATGGTACACTTAGTGTACCATGTGACCGTGTTGTCACATATAGTTACATAGTTACATAGTTACATAGTTAGTAAGGCTGAAAAAAGACACATGTCCATCAAGTTCAACCAAGGGAAGGGAAAAGGGAAGGAAAAATTTCTACACATAGGAGCTAATATTTTTTTGTTCTAGGAAATTATCTAACCCTTTTTTAAAGCCATCTACTGTCCCTGCTGTGACCAGCTCCTGCAGTAGGCTATTCCATAGATTCATAGTTCTCACTGTAAAGAAGCCTTGTCGCCTCTGCAGCTTGAACCTTTTTTTCTCCAGACGGAGGGAGTGCCCCCTTGTTTTTTGAGGGGGTTTTACAAGGAACAGGATTTCACCATATTTTTTGTATGTGCCATTAATATATTTATATAAGTTAATCATGTCCCCCCTTAGTCGTCTTTTTTCAAGGCTAAATAGGTTTAATTCTTTCAATCTTTCCTCATAACTTAAATTCTCCATGCCCCTAATTAGCTTCGTTGCTCTTTTTTGTATTTTTTCCAACTCCAGGGCATCCTTTCTATGAACTGGAGCCCAGAACTGGACTGCATATTCTAGATGAGGCCTCACTAATGCTTTGTAAAGTGGTAATATTACATCCCTGTCCCGCGAGTCCATGCCTCTTTTAATACACCACAATATCCTGCTGGCCTTTGAAGCAGCTGATTGACACTGCATGCTGTTATTGAGTTTATGATTTACAAGTACACCCAGATCCTTCTCAACAAGTGAATCCGCCAGTGTAGCTCCCCCTAGGACATATGATGCATGCAGGTTGTTGGTACCCAGATGCATAACTTTACATTTATCTACATTAAACTTCATCTGCCAAGTGGACGCCCAAACACTTAGTTTGTTTAAATCTGCCTGTAATTCATGAACATCTTCCATAGTCTGAACTATATTACATAGCTTGGTGTCATCTGCAAAAATAGAAATAGTGCTATTAATCCCTTCCTCTATATCATTAATAAATAAGTTGAATAATAGTGGTCCCAGCACTGAACCCTGGGGTACACCACTTATTACCGGGGACCATTAAGAGTAGGAATCATTGACCACAACTCTCTGGATACGGTCCTTGAGCCAATTCTCAATCCAATTACAAACTATATTTTCTAAACCTATAGTCCTTAATTTACCCATTAGGCGTCTATGGGGGACAGTGTCAAATGCCTTTGCAAAGTCCAAAAACACTAAATCCACAGCGGCCCCTCTGTCTAGACTTCTGCTCACCTCTTCATAAAAACAGATTAGGTTAGTTTGACAACTTCTGTCCTTAGTAAAACCGTGCTGGCTGTCACTTATAATGCTATTTATTGTCACATAATCCTGTATATAGTCCCTCAATAGCCCCTCAAATATTTTCCCCACGATGGATGTTAAGCTTACTGGTCTATAATTACCTGGGGAAGACCTAGAGCCCTTTTTGAAAATAGGCACCACATTTGCCCTGCGCCAGTCCCTTGGCACTATACCAGTCACTAGAGATTCTCTGAATATTATGAAAAGGGGGACAGAAATAACTGAACTAAGCTCTTTAAGAATTCTAGGGTGTAACCCATCTGGTCCCGGGGCCTTGTGCACATTTATTTTATTTAATTTAGCTTGGACCATCCCTATATTCATCCAATTCAGTATATCAACTGATATATTAACAGCACTGGCACCGGCTACATCAGCTGCTCCTTCTTCAGTTGTATATACAGAGCTAAAGAACCCATTTAGTAACTCTGCCTTCTCTTGATCCCCTGTGATCAACTCCCCATTACCACTATCTAGGGGTCCTACATGTTCAGACCTGGGCTTTTTTGCATTTATATGCTTGAAGAATTTTTTAGGATTTGTTTTACTATCCTTGGCCACCTGCCTTTCATTTTGTATTTTTGCTAATTTTATTACATTTTTACAGATTTTATTAAGCTCTTTATATTTTACAAAGGCTACAGCTGTACCCTCAGATTTGTATTTTTTAAATGCCCTTTTTTTGTCATGTATTGCCCCTTTCACATAAGGTGTAAGCCATGTGGGGTTTAATTTGAGTCGTTTATACTTGTTACCTATAGGAATACATTTTGCACTATAATAACTCAAAGTAGATTTGAAAATCTCCCATTTATCATTTGTTCCATTATTTGACATTAGTTCTTCCCAGTCTATATCCTGAATTGCCGCCCTCATCCTGGGGAAATTGGCTTACTTAAAATTAAATGTTTTTGCCCTCCCAGCCTGCGTTTGTTTTTTACAGTATAGGTAAAATGTAACTATATTATGATCACTGTTACCGAGGTTTTCACGAACATTGACATTCCCAACAAGATCTGCATTATTAGAAATGACCAGATCCAACAGAGCTTCACCTCTAGTCGGGTCTTCCACAAACTGGCCCATAAAATTTTCCTGCAACAGGTTGAGGAAATGTCTCCCCTTTGCAGTTGAAGCCGAACCATGACACCAATTAATATCCCGGAAATTAAAATCTCCCATTATCACTACAGTACCCGCCTGTGCAGCCTGCTCCATCTGTTTATATATCTGACCTTCCATCTCCTCAGTTATATTGGGGGGTCTATAGATTACACCAAAAGTAATTTTTTCAGTGTTTACCTCCCTTTCTAGTTCCACCCACAAGGTTTCAACCTCCTCACAGTATTCACCCACTATTGTCTCTTTCACACTCGCCTTCATATCACTTCTCACATAAAGACATACACCACCACCTTTCCTATTTGTCCTGTCTTTCCGAAAAAGTGTAAAACCCTGTAGATTTACAGCCCAGTCATGTGAAGAGTCCAGCCATGTTTCAGCAACACCAACTATATCTATATTTTCTTCCAGTATCAAGGCCTCCAGCTCCCCCATTTTGCTTACTAGACTTCTGGCATTTGTGAACATACACTTTAACTTGCCTGTCAGTTTTTCACTTTTATTATCAGAAATGTGATTTGACATTAATCGGGCCTTTTTATTTACACTGATGTTTTGTAACGAAAGGATCTCCTTATCTTGTTGTCTAGTCCTCTCCCCACATTCTGTTTCTCCCCCCACCAATATAGTCTGACCCCTCTCTAACCTGGCTACCCCTTTTTTTTCTACATTGACCTCCCTCCTCAGCCCTAGTTTAAATACTCTGCCACCCCAGCTAGAATTCTCTCCCCCAGCACAGCGGACCCCCTTCCATTTAGGTGCAAATCATCTGCAGAATACAGTTTGCACCCCAATGAAAAGTCAGCCCAGTGCTCTAGGAACCCAAATTCTTCTCCTCTACACCAAGACTTCAGCCATGCATTTAACTCCCTGAGCTCCCGCTGTCTTTCCTGTGATGCGCATGGCACAGGCAGTATTCCTGAGAATACAACCTTGGAGGTCCTTCCCTTCAGCTTGTAGCCTAGTTCTTTAAAATTATTCTTAAGGCTCCTCCACCTACCATTTATTCTGTCGTTGGTACCGACATGGACCACGACAGCTGGATCATCACCAGCCCCTCCCAGAAATTTGTCCACCCGTTCCACCACATGCCGAACCCTGGCACCAGGGAGACAGCAAACCATTCGGTTGAGGTGGTCTTGGCGACAAATTATTCTATCCGTCTTCCTGATTATAGAATCCCCTACGACTATCAATTGTCTTGGCTTACCTGCATTACCATCCCACCGACTAGTAGCTGGGCTGTTCTCCCGGCTGTTAGGGAGATCAGTATCCACTAGGGCTGCCATTTCTGAGACTGACACCCTCGCATCATCACCCAACTTGGCAATTTTGCCTGGAATGTCAGAAACCGGATCGGCCTTCCTTTTCTTTGACCCCTTTCTACTGCCCCTAACTACATTAACCCAGCTACTTACCTGATCCTGCTCACCCATGTCTTCACCCTCCAGTTCTAACCCACTAACTGCATGCTCTGTGAGCAGCAAGCTCCGCTCAAAATTGTCTATCCTCCTCAGTGTTGCATTCTGCTCCTCCAGATCTCTAATACGAGCTTCCAGGTGAACAACATGCTCACATCTGCCACAGAGATATTCACCCTGGAACTCCGGCTCCAGTCGTGCATACATATGGCAAACTGTGCACTGAAGAAAACCTCCAATCTTGCTATCCATTATCCAAGTTACAAAAAAAACAGCGAACAGGTGTTAATCAAAAAGAAAAAGAAGTAGAAGAAGAAGAGCACTTACTGGGGCTTTAACTCCTCTTTTGAACTCCGGTTTTTGGAACTCCACTTGATATACAAACCACTTGTTGTTTCAAGCCACAGAGCAGGCTCTACAGAGTAGTGAGGCCTGATTTATAGCACCTGGTAGCAGCTAACCCCTCCCCCTTACTCAGCTACTCAGGAAGGAAACTGCAAGGGAAAAATGGTTTTAAATAATGTCACTTTTGCAAACTTTGTAGCAAGCAAGCAATCAATACATATATCACATACAATGGCCCCCCACTTTGTCACACACAACACAGTAAATCAATCCGGTTTTTGGAACTCCACTTGATATACAAACCACTTGTTGTTTCAAGCCACAGAGCACCACGTCTTCCAGCCAGTGCCAGAGCATTATACTGACAAGCTAACCTTGTCAAGGAACCTCCACATTTGCTGCTTTGGTATGTGTAAATACCTCGCTCTGGGAGCTGTGTATTCTAACTAAGATCTATTTCTATTTTTAAAGGATTTTTTTGATCAAATTAAGTTGTCATATCTAGTATTTTTAATTATCATGATGAGACGTTGATATGGGGGAATTATACTGTATGGGGAGCTGATATGGGGGGCATTATACAGTATTGGGGCTGATATGGGGGGCATTACACAGTATGGGGGCTGATATGGGGGGCATTATACTGTATGGGGGCTGATATGGGGGGCACTGTACTGTATGGGGGCTGATATGGGGGGCACTGTACTGTATGGGGAGCTGATATGGGAGGCATTATACTGTATGGGGGCTGATATGGGGGGCACTATACTGTATGAGGAGCTGAGATAGGGGGCATTATACTGTATGGGGGGCATTAAACTGTATGGGGAGCTCATATGGGGGCATTATACTGTATGGGGAGCTCATATGGGGGCATTATACTGTATGGGGAGCTCATATGGGTGCATTATATTGTATGGGAAGCTCATATGGGGGGCATTATACTGTATGGGGGCAGCTATGTGGGGCATTATACTGTGGGGGCTGATATGGGGAGCATTATACGGTATGGGGCTGTTATGGGGGGCATTATACTGTATGGGCCATTATACTGTGTGGGGGCAGCTATGGGAGCATTATACTGTGTGGGGGCATTATACTATGGGGGCTGTTGGGAAAAGCGTCTTGGCATAGGCGCGCGCATGGGTCTGATGATGGTGGTATAGGGGGGCCCTAGCTGAATTCTTGCACCCGGGCCCATGAGCCTTTAGCTACGCCCCTGATTCTATAGCTTTAATTATTATACTAACTCTGTATTCACCGCCTGCCCCGACCACTATCACAGCATTACAGGTAGTACTTCTGTGAGGGGCACACGCAAACAAGGGGCCTAAACCTACTTGTAGGCTGTCCCCTACCCGCTACAAAGTTTAATTTATCCAGTAAATATGGGCCTTTCATTCTATTACAATGGGCAAGCCTGGTTCCCAACATGTTGCCTTACATTTCAAATAAGTGTAAAAATAAATATTTAGCAATCTTTAACTTGACACTTAACACGTTATATACACTATGGCAAGAAATGTTGCATTTTTTTCAATGGCAGATTCACACGAACGAGTGCAAACGCTTTTCATGTCTGAGTTGCACCCCTGTGGGACTTATTTTCTTGGATCCCTCATAAATATGAGTCTATTGAGGGATCCATGAAAATGGACAAAAATAGGAAATTTCCTATTTTTTCACGGGCCCTGCACATGGTCCGTTAAAACAACAGCAGTGTATACAGCCCCATTGAAATACATGTGTCCGTGTGACGGCCATTAAAAAAATAGTCGGTCACACAGATGAGATTTACGCTCATCTGAATTCGGCCTTAGGGTCAAGTTAAAGATTGGGTCAAGTTAATTAGTTTTCAATCCCCCCTCCCCCACAGACCCACTAAATATTTGGTTTGAGCTTGAGAGGCTGCATTAAAGATCATATTATTCCTCTTTATTTCAAAATTTTGAAAAGTAGAACAGCCTTTTTTCAGGTGCCCGACAAATGTACGCAATAGGGTAAAATATGGAGATTGATGGACATAAGAGGAAGTTCAGGGGCCCCCACAATATACATGTATGGGGCCCAGATATAATTTTTTTTACCGCTTGCTAAACAAGCATGCCTTTTAGTGGCCCAGTAGTCAGGGCCAAACAAGTAAATTTTTTATCAATGTATTTTATATTTTACTTCTAATCTTTTTTCGACCTAATAACTTTATAAACTCAAGTATGGAAAGTCCACCTAAATTTTACAATTACATCACTATAACAAGTGTTTTAAAGTGAACCTGTAACATGTTATTTTCAATGATTAACTGGTGGGTGCTGAAAGGGCCTACTTTAAAACTTTCTAAACTTAAAAGGGTTATCCAACGGCGGGAAAAAAAAATCCACCCAACACTTATAGCAGTAATCTACACTGTAATTCTATTCTTTTTATTGGAAAAAAATAAATAAAAAATGTTCCTACCATTAGCTCCATATCGCTGCTCACTCGCTATAGGTCTTCCTGATTTCGATGGGACTGCAGGCGGTTTTTCTGATCTTTTCCTACATGTCCCATGATGCTTTGCTGTCCTCACTGCACAGTTATCTCCTCCCACCAAATCCCTCCAACCACATCCCATTGGTAGCGGTATGGAGCATGCGCAGATAGGATAGGGGAGTCACTAAGTCAATTAGACCCTGCGCTGGATATATTGATGCAGGGGCTAGGTTAGTAAAGGATTCTCATCAGCGCCAGATCCTTGCAGTCAGATGTTGACCCATTTTCACATTCTGCAGCGTTTTTGCAAGAAAAATTTACATGCTGCAGATTGAGTCAATATCCGCACTTCTTTTCTGCATATGTTTTACGCGGCATATTAAATCTCATCCACTTTACTTCTACTGTAATATGCTGCGGATTTTCCGCAATAAAATACATTCCGGAAAATCCACAGCTAATCCGCCGTTGAAGCAGCGGCCGTCCCACAGACCTATGTATTTCAATGTGCCCATTCACACAGCCGTTGTTTCAACGGACCGTGTGAAGGGTGCGTGGGAAAATAGGAGATGTCCTATCTTTTCATGCATCACGCATCCCTCCATAGATTCTCATCCGCAGTGCTGAGCACGGATGCAGTTTTTCACGTTCGAGATGTGCAGCGCTCGTGTGAATCAGGCCTTATAGCCAGGTTTATCCCACAGATTACATCTGATTCCTGGAGGTCCCAGCAGAAGGACACTTTGTGATCTGATTATTGTAAAGGGACCCTTCATTTGAGTAGGGATCGTTCAAAGTAGGCAACCCCTTTAAATAGAAAATATATTAAGGTTAACATTGTGTGTTTTTATTGCCTTTTCTACATGCATTTTTTGTTTGTTTTGGAACATAAATTCCAACGTCTCTCAATGGGAATTCATCAACTGAAACAAGCCGCATGTTAAAAATGAATTAAAAATACAGTGTAAACCCAGCCAACATGGAATGATGTTGATAATTGAACTCTTTATGTAAAGGGAACTAGTAGGATAGTTGTAGAAGGTCCACTATTCCCATATCTTAGTTTCTTATGTATGGAACATTTGCACAAATTTCTGCGACAAATATACCAAGTTTAATCATACTCAAAAGTATTAATTGTGAACCATATTACCAATTTACCATAAGGGACCCCTAAAAATATGTTGCCTTCCTGGGGAACCTATACAACTACTCTGTGCCTACTGCTAAAGTGACAGCTCTTGTCGTTGCTGTTTTTTGGGGAACCCCTAACCAAGTTTCTAATAATTGATGTTTTCTTTGAAACATAAAATTCCATATTGATATTGGTTTTACTTATTTTCTGTTGCTTATATAGTGGCAGCATTTACCATAGTGCTGTACACAGGTTGTAAATACTCACATCAGTCCTTGGTTCCTAGTGGGGAGTTGAATTTTTACTTAGTACAATACAAAACTATTTCTAAATAAGGACAGGTGGCGTTGCTAGCATTGGGCTTTCGAGGGCCCAAGCTCTGAATCTTTGGCCCAGTGCCCCAGATCGCCAAGCGACTCTCACGTAATGGGGTAGCTATAGGGGTCACAGAGGTCGCAATTGTGACCAGACCCCGAAGCCAGGGGGGCCCCGGCCCCCCTCACTACATCTATAAAAAGTTACTATAGTAATGGTGGCCTATTTAATAAACTACACGTGCCCCTATTACTATAGTGATAACAGCAATCCGAAAGAAGAGGCAGCACTCCAGTAATGTAGAGAAATCCAAAATGTATTCACCCAACATACAGGCAACGTTTCACCTTCCCATTGAAGGCATATTCAAGCAATAAATCTCGTTTGTTCCTATAGTGATAACAGTATACTTACCCTTCTTGTTCCCGAGCGCAGCAGAGGTCCTGACGTCTTCTTGCGGCATGACATAATGACCCTGTGTGCCGTGCACAATGTCGTGACGCTGGATGGCCTCTGCTGCGTCCAGAGCCGAAGAGGAGGGTAGGCAGGGGCGTAGCTTGGGGGGGCAGGCGGGGCATGTCCCCCGGGCGCAACCCGGAGGATAGGGAAGGGGGGGCGCCGAAGAGCAGCTGATCGCTGCTGACAGGCGCCCCGTATGTGGGACACCTGCAGCAGCTTAGGAAGAGCCAGGACATTACGGCGTTCTGACTGGGGTCTGTGACGGCCAGGGAGTGGACCAGTCCAGTCACCTGACCTCACGTCAGTGACATGAGGTCAGATGACTCAGGTCAGGGGACAGGTCCACTCCCGTGCTGCAGCCTCCCTGCATCTGCCTCTACTCTGTGCTCTGTCGAGAAGCAGAGAGGAAGCTCCGCCCACAGCCCGTCCTGACCTGTCAGCAAGGAGACATGGTGAGTGTCTGTGTGTGTAGTGTGTAATGTGTGTCTCTGTGTTTGTGTGTGTGTGTGTGTGTGTGTGTGTGTGTGTCTCTGTCTGTGTCTCTGCATGTGTTTGTCTCTTACATCTACTACATTATCTGTACTCAGAGAGTTATCACTGTGTTATCTGTGGTGTTACATAGGACTGCAGATAACACTACTACATTATCTGTACTCAGAGAGTTATCACTGTGTTATCTGTGGTGCTACATAGGACTGCAGATAACACTACTACATTATCTGTACTCAGAGAGTTATCACTGTGTTATCTGTGGTGTTACATAGGACTGCAGGGAACATCTAGTACATTATCTGTACTGTGTGCTAAATTACAATCTCAGCTCTGCTACACAGTACAGATAATGTAGTAGATGTTACCTGCAGTCCTATGTAACACCACAGATAACACACTGATATCTCTCTGAGTATAGATAATGTAGTAGTGTTACCTGCAGTCCTATGTAACACCACAGATAACACAGTGATAACGCCCTGAGTACAGATAATGTAGTAGATGTTATCTGCAGTCCTATGTAACACCACAGATAACACAGTGATATCTCTCTGAGTACAGATAATGTAGTAGTGTTACCTGCAGTCCTATGTAACACCACAGATAACACAGTGATAACTCTCTAAATACAGATAGTAGTGTTACCTGCAGTCCTATGTAAGACCACAGATAACACATTGTGCTAAATTACAATCTCAGCTCTGCTACAATGTGTTATATGTGGTGTTACATAGGATTGCAGGCAACAGCTACTACATTACCTGTACTCAGAGAGCTATCACTGAGTTATCTGTGGTGTTACATAGGACTGCAGGTAACACTACTATCTGTATTTAGAGAGTTATCACTGTGTTATCTGTGTTGTTACATAGGACTGCAGGTAACATCTACTACATTATCTGTGCTGTGTACATATGTGCCTGTGTGCGTATATATGGGTCTGTTTGTGAATGTGTCTTTGTGCTTGTATATTTGTGCCTTTTATGTATTTGTATATGTTCCTGTCTGTGTATTTATATGCCGGTGTGTGTGCGTATATGTGTCTGTACGTATATACAGTGAAGGAAATAAGTATTTGATCCCTTGCTGATTTTGTAAGTTTGCCCACTGTCAAAGACATGAACAGTCTAGAATTTTTAGGCTAGGTTAATTTTACCAGTGAGAGATAGATTATATTTTTTTTAAAAAACAGAAAATCACATAGTCAAAATTATATATATTTATTTGCATTGTGCACAGAGAAATAAGTATTTGATCCCCTACCAACCATTAAGGGTATGTGCACACACACTAATTACGTCCGTAATTGACGGACGTATTTCGGCCGCAAGTACCGGACCGAACACACTGCAGGGAGTCGGGCTCCTAGCATCATAGTTATATACGATGCTAGGAGTCCCTGCCTCTCTGCAGGACAACTGTCCCGTACTGTAATCATGTTTTCAGTACGGGACAGTAGTTCCACGGACAGGCAGGGACTCCTAGCATCGTACATAAGTATGATGCTAGGAGCCCGGCTCCCTGCACTGTGTTCGGTCCGGGACTTGCGGCCGAAATACGTCCGTCAATTACGGACGTAATTAGTGTGTGTGCACATACCCTTAGAGTTCAGCCTCTTCCAGAGCAGTTACACGCTTCAAATCAACTTGGTGCCTGCATTAAAGACAGCTGTCTTAAATGGTGACCTGTATAAAATACTCCTGTCCACAGACTCAATTAATCAGTCTGACTCTAACCTCTACAACATGGGCAAGACCAAAGAGCTTTCTAAGGATGTCAGGGACAAGATTATAGACCTGCACAAGGCTGGAATGGGCTACAAAACCATAAGTAAGACGCTGGGTGAGAAGGAGACAACTGTTGGTGCAATAGTAAGAAAATGGAAGACATACAAAATGACTGTCAATCGACATCGATCTGGGGCTCCATGCAAAATCTCACCTCGTGGGGTATCCTTGATCCTGAGGAAGGTGAGAGCTCAGCCGAAAACTACACGGGGGGAACTTGTTAATGATCTCAAGGCAGCTGGGACCACAGTCACCAAGAAAACCATTGGTAACACATTACGCCATAATGGATTAAAATCCTGCAGTGCCCGCAAGGTCCCCCTGCTCAAGAAGGCACATGTACAGGCCCATCTGAAGTTTGCAAATGAACATCTGGATGATTCTGAGAGTGATTGGGAGAAGGTGCTGTGGTCAGATGAGACTAAAATTGAGCTCTTTGGCATTAACTCAACTCGCCGTGTTTGGAGGAAGAGAAATGCTGCCTATGACCCAAAGAACACCATCCCCACTGTCAACCATGGAGGTGGAAACATTATGTTTTGGGGGTGTTTGTCTGCTAAGGGCACAGGACTACTTCACCGCATCAATGGGAGAATGGATGGAGCCATGTACCGTCAAATCCTGAGTGACAACCTCCTTCCCTCCACCAGGACATTAAAGACGGCTCATGGCTGGGTCTTCCAGCATGACAATGACCCGAAACATACAGCCAAGGCAACAAAGGAGTGGCTCAAAAAGAAGCACATTAAGGTCATGGAGTGGCCTAGCCAGTCTCCAGACCTTAATCCCATCGAAAACTTATGGAGGGAGCTGAAGATCCGAGTTGCCAAGCGTCAGCCTCAAAATCGTAATGATTTACAGATGATCTGCAAAGAGGAGTTGGCCAAAATTCCATCTAACATGTGTGCAAACCTCATCATCAACTACAAAAAACGTCTGACTGCTGTGCTTGCCAACAAGGGTTTTTCCACCAAGTATTAAGTCTTGTTTGCCAAAGGGATCAAATACTTATTTCTCTGTGCACAATGCAAATAAATATATATAATTTTGACTATGTGATTTTCTGTTTTTTTTTTTTTATATAATCTATCTCTCACTGGTAAAATTAACCTAGCCTAAAAATTCTAGACTGTTCATGTCTTTGACAGTGGGCAAACTTACAAAATCAGCAAGGGCTCAAATACTTATTTCCTTCACTGTATATATATATATATATATATATATATATATATATATATATATATATATATATATAAACCTGTATGTATGTATTCCAGAATGTGTGTATGTATATTTGCCTGTATGTCTAAATATCTGTCTTTATGTATGTACAGTATATATGTTCCAGCGTGTCCATATATGTGGTTCATTTTTGGTTTGTGTAGGGGGCGGAAATAGAGAGTCCCACACAGGTCGCCATCCAACCTAAGGCCGGCCCTGGCTGTCACCAACCCTAGTCAGAAGAAACTCCGGCGCTGTCTGCGCCGCATGACCTCCTCGGCTCCTCCAGTAAGTCACACCAGGCAGAGCGGAGAGTGGTAACGATAGGCTACTGCTCACCGGTCTGTTCACAGTGTGGCGCTAAGTACAAGGGGTGGGAGTGTGGCGCTATTTAAAATGGGGGGGAGTGTGGCACTATTTACAAAGGGGCAGCGGGCTGTGTGTGGCACTATCTACAAGGGGGGCTGTGTGGCACTATTTACAAGGGGGGCTGTGTGGCACTATTTACAAGGGGGGCTGTGTGTGGCACTAACTACTGGGGGCTGTGTGTGGCACTATCTACAGGGGGCTGTGTGTGGAACTATCTACAGGGGGCTGTGTGTGGCACTATCTACAAGAGAGGGGCTGTGTGGCGCTATCTACAGGGGGCTGTGTGTGGCCTCTTTAATTTATTTTCTTTTAAATTATTCTTATGTTAATTACATTATAGAACTACATCGCTTGTAAAATGTAGAAATGCTTTTATACTCAAGTTACATTAAAAAAAATTGTGAACAAAAAATGACATCTCATTGATTGGTAGGGAAAGAAAACATGGCGAGGGCGAAGGAGATGTCGGGAAATAAGTTGGGGGAGGGGTGCCAATCTGAATCTTTGCCCCAGGTGCAGGAGAACCTAGCTACGCCTCTGGGGTAGGTTTAACGTTACTGTCTCCAGGGGCCCTGTATCTAAGCCTACCTTGTGGTAGATTTAGATACAGGGCACAACAGACAGGATCACACATGGAGTGGGGGATTTTTATTTCAATAAAATATTTTTTCTATGTCTTTGTATTTTATTTAAACTTTACTACTACTGCCTAAGTAATGGCCGCTGGCTGATTGATAGCGACGATTACTAAGATGAGGCTTAGGCCTTATTCAAACGACAGGGTCCGAGTGTCGGCCGATAAATTCCGCCGTTTTGGGACCTTTTTCCCAGCCGGTTTGCATCCGTTTTGCATCCGTTCCAATTCCGTTCCGGGCCGTTTTGCCGTTTTTAATGGCCGATTTTGACCCATTTTGCATCCGTTTTTTTCCCTGTTCGTTTTAAAATTGGATGAATTTCAATTGTAAATTTTTGCCACACACTTCCCTCTGTAGATAATGCCACACACTGCCGTCTGTAGATACTGCCACAGCCCCCCTGTAGGTGGTGCCACACAGCTCCCTGTAGGTAATGCCACACAGCCCCCTGTAGGTAATGCCACACAGCCCTCTGTAATGCCACACAGCCCCCTGTAGGTAGTGGCACACAGCCCCCCTGTAGGTAGTGGCACACAGCCCCCTGTAGGTAGTGGCATACAGCCCCCTGTATGTAGTGGCCCACAGCCCCCTGTAGGTAGTGGCACACAGCCCCCTTGTAGCTAGTGGCACACAGCCCCCTGTAGGTAGTGGCACACAGCCCCCTGTAGGTAATGCCACACAGCCCCCCATAGGTAATGCCACACAGCCCCCCCCATAGGTAATGCCACACAGCCCCCCATAGGTAATGCCACACAGCCCCCCATAGGTAATGCCACACAGACCCCCATAGGTAATGCCACACAGCCCCCCCATACGTAATGCCACATAGCCCCCTGCAGGTTGCTCTACACAGCACTCCCCCATAGATGGCACCCCCCCCCCCACCTGTCTATAGATAGCGCCACCGTTCCAGGAGAAATCCCTGACTTCAATGTCCATATATGAAGATAGTGAAGTCAGGGACTTCTCCTGGAGCGGAGACACCGGCCACAGGGTCGGGGATTCCGCTTCAGAAGTGCCTGACGTCACTGTGTCCATATATGGGCACAGTGAAGTCAGGGACTTCTCCTGGAGCGGAATCCCCAGCCACATCGCCGGGGATTTCCCTTCAGAAGTCCCTGACTTCACTGTGTCCATATATGGACAGTGAAGCCAGGGACTTCTCTTGGAGCGGACACCCCGCCACATTGCTGGGGATTCCGCTTCAGAAGTCGCTGACGTCACTGTGTCCATATATGGAGAGTAAAGCAAGGGACTTCTCCTGGAGCGGAGACACACATCGCACATATGGACACAGTGAAGTCAGGGACTTCTGCTGGAGTGGAATCCCCAATCCCCCGCCACAACGTTGCCGAAGCTCCTACAGGGAGCAAAGGACATACCCTCCTCCTCCTCCTCACATGCACTTCGCACTGTGAGGAGAAGGAGAGAGATCGAGCGACGGAAGACACGGCCGTCACTTGGAGCACATTCAAGTGATGGCCGTGTATTACCCGGCCCCATAGATTTCTATGGGAGCCGGGCGGCCGGGAGAATGGCCGAAAATAGGGCATGTCCCATTTATTTGCGGCCGGGTTTCCCGGGCAGTCAAAACATCGGTCATGTGAATAGCCCCATTGGGGGTCTATTGGTCCTACTGCAGCCGTGTGAAGGCCATTTTTTGAACCGCCGTCACACGGCCGGGAAACCCTGTCGTGTGCATAAGGACTAAGTGTTAGCCGGTGAAATGGCTAACTTTAACCCCCCACATTATCACCCCGGTACCCTCAGCCACCAGGGGTGGTGGGAAGAGCCGTGTATGATCCAGTACCCGACCGTCTGTAGCGATTGTGTAGCGCAGGCTGGTATTATTAGACTGGGAAAGCGCAAAAACAGTTGCCCTTCCCACCCTGGTAATGCTAGCCTGCTGCTGCTATGTTGTAGCTGTATGGTTATGAAAAACAGGGGAGGACCCCACATCAATTAGAAAACGATGTTGGGTCCCCCCATTTTTCATAACCAGCCTGGTACAACATATTAGCAGCAGTTTAGCATTACCAGGGTAGGAAGGCCCACTGTTTTTGGGCTTTCCCAGTCTAATAATACGAGCTTGTGGCCGCCCCAGATCTGTAGTGATGGTCGGGTACTGGATAGTACACAGCTCTTACGGCACCCCTGGTGGCGGTGAGTACCGGGGCAATAATGGGGGGTTAGTGTTAACCTTTTCACTGGCTAACATTAAGCCCTGCCTTTGTAAAAAACACACACAACCCTTGTTAAACATTTTATTGAGAATAAAATAAAATGCCGCCATTGAAGATGTTCTCAAATCCGAAGTAGTCCAACAACCGAACCTGTAAAAAAACAAAAACACAAAAAAACGAGTAACACATAAAAAAAGAAAAACAATTATTATTCTTACCTTTCCTGGGTCCAGCGCTGAAGCCGCAATCTCAGCAAGCTGGGTTCTATATCTAATCCTACTATATGTGATGAAGTCTACTGAGACAATGCATCCAATTCTATCAAGTGGTGTAGCAATAGGGGCCTTAGTCTTATAGATATGCTATCTCCGATATGTATGTAAAAATAAATTTTCTTTCGGGGGGGGGGGGGGTACACATATGTCTCGGGGCTTGTGCGCTGATCTTTTAAGAGACTAGCAACACCCCTGATAAGGACTGATTGGGATTGTATTGTTTTCTAGCAATTAGAATAGCTAGACTAAATCCACACGGTTGCTATATAAATTAATCGGTTGAAGTCCACATTATTTTGAGACTTTGGGGCGCGCGCCATTTTTATGACTACCACTTTATTTTTTGGTTTATCTACATGATTTTTGGAGTATTTTTTGTGACCAATGAAGGGAAAAGTTTTATACACATAATTTACACTTTTTTAGAATTACTAGGCCTAAAGTTTGAAAACCGCTTCTGTCGTCTCTTAAAGTACCTGGCAGTCTTTGACTGCTTGACACCCGACATTTGACAGCTGGCCTAGACCCACGTCATGAATATATATTTGCATGGTTTAGGGCCAGGACTGCCCTAAATTTAAAATCGATTAAAACTAAATGTTATTTGTTTCAGAACAAAATGCACATTGGGGCAGATTTACTATTGAAATGCACCAGAATGCTGGCTCAAATTGGGCCATAATTCTTGCGTACATGCTATGTGTCACATTTATTAAATGTTTTAGAAATATCTTTTGAAACTGTCGTCAAAGAAGCGTGGCATAATCCAAAAAGCACTTTGTCTAGTGGCTTAAAATGCAACACAGTGCGCCAAAAATGTGCTAAAATGTTGCAGCAAAACAAAGTAAATCTGCCCCATTATATATTCTGTAATTACATAGTTTCTAAAACAATGGAAACTCGAATAAATGTATTGTTAAAATAAACTATGACTGGCAAAATTAATCTTATAAGAGAAGTTTTTACATATGTAAATATATTCAAATTCATTCTTGTTTAAGTAGATAAAGGTCTCCAGAAAATGTCCACTGAA
The DNA here is from genome assembly GCF_050947455.1 of Rhinoderma darwinii. NCBI lineage: Eukaryota > Metazoa > Chordata > Amphibia > Anura > Rhinodermatidae > Rhinoderma > Rhinoderma darwinii. The sequence continues at coordinate 409,615,162 of NC_134687.1, read as the reverse complement.
CAAAATCACTCAATTCAAATCCTGAGCAAAGTTCCTCTCTAGTTTCTGACAGAAGACATGAGAAATCTCCTGTGGTTACTCTGTGTCACATTTACTCTACAATGTGAGTAACATTTGCTTGCTTTTTATTTTGTAGAGTTAACACTGAAGATATTAGCTTTGAGAGATTAAATGTATAACTCTTTATTTCCAGGTGTCACGGCACAGATATCTATGATGGAGTCTGGTCCTGGGACAGTGAAACCAACCGAGACTCTGGACCTGACCTGTAAAGTGTCCGGGGCCTCCCTCACTGACAGCACTAACATGCATGGTGTAAACTGGGTCAGACAACCTGAAGGGAAAGGCCTGGAGTGGTTGGGGGTAATATGGCATGATAATAGCAAAGCTTATGGCCAGTCTGTCCAGGGACGTATAACTCTATCAAGAGACACAAATAAAGGAGAAGTTTATCTTAAACTCACTGGAGTGAAACCTGAAGAAGCTGGAAAATATTATTGTGCTAGATACACACAGTGCGACAGATTATATAAGAGCATGTGCATAAACTGATTTATAAACTGATGGCGTCTGAAAGTGAATGTCCACACTTAACCCCTTAACGATGAATGATGGATATATGCGTCACAAGCAGTTGCTAGTTCCCACATCGTGACGGATGTATCTGTCACTCTGATCTCTAGGTCACTGCCACTGTACCCACGAGATGAGAAGGAGGAGCACGGTAGGCTCCTGCAGTAAATGCCGTAATTGGAGAGCACTCTAATTGCGGCAGTTTATCCCCTTAGGCCCCGTGCACACGGCCGTGCTCGTAATCACAGGCCGCAATTGCGGGCACGGCTGGCCGCCAACGGCTGCAGACAACCGCCCTCATTTTCGACCCATGCTCCCATAAAAAATATGGGAGCACGGCCGGTAAAAGGCAAAAGATAGGACATGTCCTATCTTTTTCGAAAAACTTCTATGGCCCATACACCTAGCCGTAAATAAACGGGAAGGTGTCCATGGATAATAAAAATGAATGCGTCCGTAATTGCGTAATTGTAATTTTATGGTCGTGTGCATGGGCCTTAGTTGCCGCGGTCAATTGCGACTGCGGCATCTAATGTGTTTGACAGAGGGAGGGAGCTCCCTCTGTCACCCCATCAGCACGCCCGCTACGCAACAATTGTGCGCCTATGGGTTTTCATGGCAGCCGGGGGCCTAATAAAAGGCCGCCAGGTCTGCCTTCAGCAACTGCCTGGCCTAATAGATTGCCAGACAGTTTTAGACCAAAGCATTATATCTGCGATCAGAAGATCGCAAAGTGAAGTCCCCTAGCGGGATAAGAAAAAAATAGTTAAAGTTTATGAAAACAAATAAAAGATTACAGTAGAAATAAAATAAAACCACTTTTTTCCCCAAAAAGTAGTTTTATTTAGTAAAAGTGTAAAAAATATAACACATACGCATATATGGTATTGCTGCTATTGTAACGACTCGAACAATGAAGTTAACCAATTAATTAAACTGGCAGGTGAACGTCGTCCAAAAAAAATGCAAAAAACAACGGGAAATTACTTTTTTTCCCATTTCCACCACAAAAAATTTATTTAAAGTTAATCAATAAGTCCCATGTACCCCAAAATAGTTCCAATAAAAACTACATCAATATAGCTATAGTGACCAAAAAATAAAAAGGTTACGGCTCTTGGAATGTGGCGATGCAAAAACAAGTCATTTTGTTTTTTAAAAGGGTTTTTATCGTGCGAACGTAGGACAACAATTTTTGGGAAAAATCACATTTTGACGCATAATTGCATGACGGCATGTGTATAAAGAGCTGAGTGGCATTTGGACATTGTGCTGGGTGTCTACTTTCAGAAAATATATAGGCATGGGGGTTTAGTAAGATTTTTTTTATTTTGAAACTAAGTGTGAAAACCGTCCTGGCTAATAGTGAAAAATGTCCAAAAACTTCTGAAAGCGAAAGGGTTAAAGGATCAAATTTTAAAACAAATGGCTGTCCATGTAATGCATGGATATGCCAGGTTAACTAGAGCGGCTCTCAGTTCTGTCAAAAATAAGGGCGTCTTCCAACTGTATGATGCTCCTTTCCCCTTTTTTTATGAAATCACTGGCTCGCTAGTGGATTAATAATAGTAATAAAAATAATAATTTTTCACTTTTATTAGATATACATTAAAAACTTTTTCCGCTCTTACTCAGCGTCCAATTTCACTCAGAAATTATCTATACGGAACCTGGGCTTAATAGACAGATCATTGTCACTTGGGATCGGTTCCAGCCCTAATAAAAGATAAGCGTGCCACTGTTTGTTACTACACGGCTTGCAGCACCACAGGGTGTGGGAGAAAAAGATTACCCCTGACACCTGGATATCCCTGCCTGACTCTATTGGACAGAAGTCTGCTGCACTTGAAGGGGTTATGTGGGGCCCGAAAAGCATTAGCAGACTACTCACTGCAGTATGTGAGTACACTCGCTCAGGGGCGTAACTAGGAAAGACTGGGCCCCATAGCAAACTTTTGACTGGGGCCCCCCCTCCACTGGGTATCACACAACCACCCCCTTGTAGATAGTGCCTCCCTATAGATTCCACCACACAGCGCCCCCTATAGATAGCACCATACACAGCCACCTGTAGATAATGTCTTACAGCCCCAATCCCCCCTGTAGATAACGCCATACAGACCCCCTGTAGATAACGCCATACAGAGTCCCACCTGTAGATAACACCATACAGAGTCCCCCCTGTAGATAACACCATACAGAGTCCCCCCTGTAGATAACGCCATACATACCCCCCTGTAGATAACGCCATACAAACACCCCCTGTAGATAACGCCATACAGAACTCCCCCTGTAGATAACTCCATACAGACCCCCCTGTAGATAACGCCATACAGAGTCCCCCCTGTAGATAACGCCATACAGACCACCCTGTAGATAACGCCATACAGACCCACCCTGTAGATAACGCCATACGGACCCCCCTGTAGATAACGCCATACAGACCCACCCTGTAGATAACGCCATACAGACCCCCCTGTAGATAACGCCATACAGACCCCCCCCCTGTAGATAACACCATACAGAACCCCCCCTGTAGATAACGCCATACAGACCCCCCCTGTAGATAACGCCATACAGACCCCCCTGTAGATAACGCCATACAGACCCCCCTGTAGATAACACCATACAGAACTCCCCCCGTAGATAACGCCATATAGCCCCCCCCCCAAAAAAAAAAAACGGCCTATAGTTTGTCCTACAAAAGAGATGTATCCCCTATCCACAGGATATGGGATACATGTGTGATTGCTGGCAGAGATAAGGAGAACGGGGGACCGAAAGTCCCCCCAAGTTCTCCATGGCAAACCTCGGACTTCTGGAGTCTGTGCAGTTCAATAAAAATGAAAGGTGCGCTGGTCACGCATGCGCAATTCATTTCTATGGAGCTGCAGACAGACCCCGGAAGTCCGAGGTCTGTCATGGAGAACTTCAGGGGACTTTCGGTCCCCCGTTCTCCCTATTGCTGGGCGTCCCAGCGATCACACATGCATCCCCTATCCTGTGGATAGGGGATGCATGTCTTTTGTAGGAACAACCTCTTCAGTGGCGTCGCGCTGTAGCAGCCATAACGGCTGCTAGCGGAGCCTCCGGCCATGGGGGGGCCCGTGCCGGCGGGTGGCACGGGCCCCCAAATGATGCGGGCCCCGTAGCAGCCGCTACAGCTGCTATAGCGGTAGTTACGCCACTGCACTCGCTAATATACATGCCGGTCCGTTGATTATGAGAGTTAATCGATTTTTACAGTGCCGGCAGAGGACCGGAATTCTAGTTTCACAGTCCTTCCTTCATGACGTCACGACTCTTTGTCTTGTGACCGACCCCGCTGTACTCATTTCGTCATGAAGGAAGACTGGACAGCTAGAATTCCGGCCCTTCGCCAGCGCTGTAAAAATCTGTTAAAATCTCATAATCCATGGGACGTGGGATCGGAATGAACATTAGCGAGTGTACTCACATACTGCAATGAGTACACTGCTAATATTTTTCGGTCCCCACATAACCACTTTAAGTCCCTCTATTACACATTCACCCTGTAGGGTGTTCTAATGTTTCCATGTCTCAAAGTCTCAGACATCAACATTGAGACATTAAAACTACCATTCCACCATTATAGACCACCAGCAAAATTGTCATTATATCCTTCAGTAACCGCCAGGGAAACAGACATTAACAGACATTAACATTAACCCAAGGTCACCAGGGAAATGAATTAACACCTTCAATAACTTAAACCCCCTAAGAAGCAGCCATTACCCCTCCACTACACTAGACCACAAAGAAAGCAGCCATTGATTCCTCCACTAACTTTAAGAACTGCTGGACTCTAGTTATTAACCCCTCCACAATTCTTAACCACAAGGAAATGGGCATTATCAACTCCAATTTCTTAGACCACCAGGGAAATGGGCATTAACCCCTTAAAAATCTTAACCCAACAGAGGGGCATTAACCTCTCCATTACCCTAGACCACCATAGTATTATCACCACCACTACCCAGATCACCAGATTAATAGGCATTAACCCGTCCACTACCATTGAGCATGAAGGAACTGAGCCTTAACCTCTTCACTAACCTAAACCATCAGGGAAAGGAGAATTATTCCTCCTCTATTTTAGATCAATAGGGAAACATTAATTAACCCCTTAACTACCCTAGATCAGCAGGGGAAAATTAATTAACCCCTCCACTACCTTAAACCCCCTAAGAAATAGCCATTAACCCCATAGACCACCAAGGAAGCAGTCAGTAACCCCTTCACTACTCTAAAAAAAACTGCTGGACTCTAAGTATTAGCCCCTCCACTACCCTAGATCACCCAGGAAATGGGCATATCCACCTCCACTTTCTAAGACCACCAGAAAATGGGCATTATCCCCTTTACTACTCTAGAGCACAAGGTAAATAGGCAATAACCCCTCCACTACTCTTGAGCACCAGGGAAATGGACATTAACCACCTCACTAACCTAAGCTACTAGGAAAAGGAAAATGAATCCTTCAATACCCTAGACCAGCAATGGAGCAGCCAATAACAACTCTACTACTCTAGACCACCAAGAAAACAGGTATAAACCTCTCCATTACCCTAGACTACCACAGTTGTCACTAATAACGATGTTTAGGTGATCCACTCTCCCATAAGTTTTTACTCAAAAGTAGGAAACTATTCTGGCACAAGGGAGAAGAGAAACATTCCCTAACTGTTCCCTAGGTCATGTTTCCCTTATGTCTTGTGCTGCAGTCTGTTTCAGGAAAAAGCTGTTAACCCCTCTACTACCCTAGACCACCAGGGAAATGAACATTAATTTCTTAAGTACCCCCAAATTACCCGGTAAACGAGCACTATCCCCTCCACTACCCTAGGTCACCAGGGAAATGGGCATTTAGCACTCAACTACACCTGACCATAGGGAAATGGGAATTTACACCTTCACTGACCTAAACCACCAGGGAAAGAGACATTGACCCTTTACTATGCTGGACCACCAGGCAAATAGGAATTAGCCCTCCACTAACCTAAACCACCAGGGAAAGATCATTAACCCTCCAGTACCTTAGACCACCAGAAAAGCAGTCATTAAATCTGCCACTAACATAGACTATCAAGGAAGCAGACATTAAGCTTTTCACTACCCTAGACCACCAGAGTTTTACCATTAAGCATGTTTAAAAAAAACAAAACGCTCTCCTGTACGTTTTTTTAATCAAAAGTAGGAACAGGGAAGAAAGAGCTGGGTTAAAAATGTCCCACACCTATATGGTAAATTTCTCTAAGTTTCAAAGTAAAACATCTAAGATGTACCTTTCACTATTAGTCCGCTAAGATCCTTTGATGGTATTTCACACCGAACAGACTTCAACGCATGTTCCCGGGATCATCCCATCTTTACTGGATAAACTATGGAGGTAGGGGCACTCTTCACATCTTATGGGATTGCCCTTTATTAACAAATATTTGGAACTCGTCATTTCAATCGATTTCACAACTAATAGGTATACCAATATTGCCACCCCCCTCCCTAGCGTTGTTATTCTTAGACATAAGCTCTATACCGAGTAATGCTAGGGTGGTGGCAGCACAAGTCTTCCCAGCAACAAAATTAGCCATTAACATATACTAGAAGAGTCTGACTTTTCTTTACAGAAAATTATAGCACATGTTAATAGTACGTGCTCCAATGAGAAAATAGTGGCATATAAAGACCATTCCTTCCCAAAATTTGAAAAGCTATGGGGACTTTGGTTACACAGTTAACAGTTGCGTACCCTTCTTTTTTTCTCTGCTTTATTTCCTCTACTGATCTAATCCATATATAGAAATATAGATTGTCTATCCTGTTATATTGTTAAATTGTTAATTTGATTTAAATTCTTTCGATAATAAAGGAAAGAATAGAAGAAAAATATGAATACTGGCTCCTCCAACATGAAGTATGCAATATTTTGTATTAAAATCTGCTCCTTAGGGAATTTAAATACCCAAGATTGGACTTCTCTGCCCTGCTTTATATGCAGTTACAATATGTATTTCTTGTTTTGGCTTATGTCAGTACATTTTCTATTTGTATTTCTATACACATGTCACGAAAGTGTATTAAAAAATTATTGAATGATAAAAAAAACAGGATTGTATCCTGGCAAAAGGGAAAAATGAAACATTCCCTAACAGTTGCTTATGGAAGTTTTACCTTATCCCTTCTGCTGATGTTAGTTCCTACCGTTGATTTAAAAACAAAGTACAGAAGAGCAGATCTTTTACACGTGTTGTGAAACCAGTCTTATTTAGTCTTTGAATGGTATGCAGTTGTAAAGGGAAGTGTCCCCTTTCAATGGAGATGGAGGGGGGTATGTGTAGTGTATGTACTGTATATTGCACAGAATTTTCTGCTCTAATGTTTTCCTTTTACAATAAAGATATTTTCAAATGGGAATCTACTTGTACTGAGAAGTTTAGCATTTACACAAACGCATGCCTCCAATAGTCGAATGCTAAGACACACTGATCCAGAACGTTACATAAAACTTACAAGATGGCCGCTGCAGAAAATGAATTAATTTAAACATTATTTTAATTACTTTCACAAACATAAAATAAACAAGTACAAACAATAGGGGAAAGACAACTTTATCCCAAGTGTTCAAATGTTACATCGCCACACTGATAAAGTAAATAGCTGTATGACAATACATAGCTAATGAGAACATTTTTTAGAAAAAGTGATGATATAGCAATAGAACAGGGTAACAAGTATATACCAACCTCAGCCTACCACCGACCCCCAAGGTACGTTGGGGCTCTGATAAATCTCATTAACTATGTAGGAAGGATATAGGGCCACGAGATCCAACTAGTGATCAACAATATGAAGTGACAAATAATTTCACATATTAATAGTTTGATATAATAGATAAGAACAGATAAATCACAGGAAGATGGTATATGTTTATAGAAAAACAGTATTAGTGATTTTTTTTTATTCAAGACAGATTGGTTCAATGATTTTAGCGATTGTATCCATCTAGCTTCTGTTTGTAGTAGCTTCTTGTCTAAATTGCCTAGGGATAACTGACCGAGCCCCTAAAATTAAATATTGTTTAGATCTTCAGCATGATGGGATCTCATATGTCTCGAGAACGAAGTATCAAACTCTTTGTTGATCAGACTGATATTCTCGGAAATAGGTCTCCTGAGTTCTTGGAGGGATTTACCCACATGTAGCTTCAGACAGGGGCATCTGGCAATATAGACTACTCCTTTCAATCTGCAAGTAATAAACTGTTGTATTGTATATTTGGCCTTGTCGACTGGATTTACAAATTCTTTGGTGGTTGGCATGTACTTACACAGAGCACCACTATCATAGCAATCAGATTTTTTTTAACCACATTGCTGTATGACTTGGGGATTGAAAATGGCTTCTAACTGATAGATCTTTAAGGTTACTACCTCAACGATATGTCACACTCAACTTTGATGATAATACTTCCCTAAGATTATTTTCCAATGTAAGTAGGAGGCATAATAAAATTGTTCCAGAATTTGACACATTTTAAAATTTTTGGAGACAAAAGTTCTTATACCCCGAATTGACTTGTAATCCTCCATTTCAGACTTTTTTTTATTGGAAGGACAGGGAGTCCATTCTAGATGTATGGGATGTTCAATGGTATGCTCTTTTCAGAAAAATGTTGGGATATTCTCATTTACTGCGTCTTTCAAATAGGTTGTCACGTGCACGCTTAAATGATGGTTCTTGTGAGCAATTGCATCTAGTTCTGAGATACTCTCCTACAGGGATATCCTTTTTCAGTGGTCGAGGGTGGTAATTAGTTCAATGGAGTAAATTATTAGTCGAAGTTGGTTTACGTTAGATGTCTGTCCAAGAAATTTATACTATTAACTTGTTTCCCAGAGGTAAATTTTAAACCCAAATCATTATTATTGAGAACTTCAACAAAATCTAAAAACAGATTCTTTGGTCTGTCTCATAAAATAAGCACATCATCTATGTACCTTTCATAGACTAGAATGTGACTCATGAAAAAACTTAGGTCATCATTGAAAACAATAAAGTGTTCCCACCACCCTAAAAAGAGATTTGCATAGGTTGGTGCACACATTGTGCCCATGGCAATGTCACGTTTTTGCTGATGAAAAGTGTTGTCAAACAGAAAAAAATTGCGCATCAAATCAAATTCTAAATAGACTCCAAAAAATGTATTGTGTGCGGTTTATTGTTTCCCCTATATGCCTATGTCTAGAAAAAATACCATGGTGGTAGAGGTGACCATTATTTTTTAAGGACTAGTGACAGTGTTTTTAGTGTCTTATAAAAATGATGGTAGACTGAATACAAATGTGGAGAGTACATGATCTACAAAGGTACCTGTGTTAGGTTCTCGTTAGACTCCTTTGGTCTGCTGGGTGGATCTTTTTAGTTCTTATGTATTTTGGGAAAGGCACAAAAAGAGGAAATGGTTGGAACAGAATTGAAGATAACATTATACTCTTCCTTCATAATTAGATTTTGCTCTTTTACATCCATGAGTTAGATTTTTAACTCTATTGTCTAGAATTTTCTTGACCATTTTGACATATTGTGTCTTATCCATTAAAACAATATTTCCTCCCTTATTCAAACTTTTGATGATTAGTTCGCAATTGTTCTGTAGTTATTTAAACACTTTCCTTTCTTTGACAGGCACATTTATAAAATCACCCTTTGTGCTACTGAAATTTGTTATGGCTTTAGTGGTCAATTTTACAATCAAATCAATATCAGAAAAAAGATTGAATGAGTGAGTTTATCTAGAGCCTGAATTGCTCTCCATTCTGCTACAGAATGTGGGTCACTAGTCTATGTTTTTATACAGTTTGTGTAGGTCTAGCTTTCTAGTAAAGAGATTGATATCTTAAGTACATATAAAGGAATAAAACCATGATATTAGTGTGAATGACAGCCCCCTTTCAAGAAGAAGAATTTGCTCAGAGATAAAATAAAAAGACAGATTATAGACTTATTCTCCACGCCTATCCTGGATTGAAATTCCGCCATTCCTGCATCTGTGAACGTGTCAACCCTAAAAAAGGAGTTTGAGGCAATTCTGAGCCCTTAAATGTTGCTAAATTTGAGGCACCAATAGAAGAAGCACCAATAGGTAAGGTAGAATAGACCAAACCAAGATTGGTTGCTTGTTCTCCATGTTTTTCTAACAGACTTTGATTGATTGCCTTCCCACATACCCAAATTTCGATTGGGATAGAGCTAGCTGTTGCTTGGGAATTATAGTTGGAATTACTAAAGGTTTTTGCTGAAGGAACTTTACGAGGTGCCTATTTTTTATTTTCCTTTTTAAGCCTGTGTGATGGTAAGGTGCTTCTGTACGTTATGTATCAGTTTCTGAAATGTCTGTGTGTAGGGAAATTAAGTGTAGAGGAGGTCTAATTCTCTTGATATATGTTTGACCTGTTTGGAAACTAGAAATATTCCGTAAAAACTTAATGTTTATGTTATTTAACCCCTTCAGGACCCAGCCTGTTTTGGCCTTCAGGACCCAGCCAATTTTTTTAAATCTGACATGTGTTACTTTATGTGGTAATAACGTTGGAATGCTTTTACCTATCCAAGCGATTCTGAGATTGTTTTCTCGTGACATGTTGTACTTTATGTTAGTGAAAAAATTTTGTCGATAATTCTGGTATTTATTTCTGAAAAACACCACAATTTAGAAAAAATGTGCAAAAATTAGCATTTTTCTACATTTAAACGTATCTGCTTGTAAAACAGATAGTAATACCACACAAAATAGTTACTATTTCACATATCCCATATGTCTACTTTATGTTTGCATCGTTTTTTGAACGTCCTTTTATTTTTCTAGGACGTTACAAGGCTTAGAACTTTAGCAGCAATTTCTCATATTTTCAAGAAAATTTCAAAAGGCTATTTTTTCAGGGACCAGTTCAGTTCTGAGGTTGCTTTGAGGGCCTTATATATTAGAAAATCCCATTTTGAAAACTGCACCCCTCAAGGTATTCGAATCAGCATTCATAAAGTGTTTTAACCCTTTAGGCGTCTCACAGGAATTAAAGCAAAGTAGAGGTGAAATTTACAAATTACATTTTTTTTGCCGAAATTCATTTCTAATAAAAAAAAAATTGTAACACAGAAGGTTTTACCAGAGAAATGCAACTCAATATTTATTGCCCAGATTCTGCAGTTTTTAGAAATATCCCACATGTGGCCCTAGTGTGATGATGGACTGAAGCACTGGCCTCAGAAGCAAAGGAGCACCCAGTGGATTTTGGGCCTCCTTTTTTTTAGAATATATTTTAGGCACCTTGTCAGGTTTGAAGAGGTCTTGTGGTGCCAAAACAGTGGAAACACCCCAAAAGTGACCCCATTTTGGAAACTACACCCCTCAAGGAATTTATCTTGGTATATAGTTAGCATTTTGACGGCGCAGGTTTTTCGCTAAATTTATCAGAATTAGTCTGTAAAAATGAAAATCTACTTTTTTCTGAAAAAACATAGAAATTTTAAATAAAGGAAATAAAGGGAAAAAAAAACACAACAGCGCTCTGTAGGGAAGTAGCGCCATTTGGATTTTGGAGCACGGATTTTGCTGGATAGTTTTTCGGTGCCATGCCGCCTTTGCAACGCCCTGGAGGGACCAAAACAGTGGAAGCCCCCCAAGTTACCCCATTTTGGAAACACCCCTCAAGGAATTTTTCTAGGGGTCTAATGAGCATTTAGACTCCACGGGTCTTTTGCAGAATTTCTTAGAATTAGGCGGAGAAAATTAATATCACAATTTTTTTCCACTAAAATGTTGAATTTTCTCATTTTCACAAGGGATAAAGGAGAAATAAACAACCAATTTTTGTAAAGCTATTTCTCCCGGGTACGAAAATACCCCACATGTGGTCATACATTTTTTTCATTAGAAATGAATTAACCCTTTCAGGACTGATCCATTTTTTGCTTTCTTATTTTCGTTTTTCACTACCCGCCTTCCAAGAGCCACAACTTTTTTCTTTTTCCGTCAGTAGAGTGATGTGTGAGCTTATTTTTTGCGGGAGGAATTGTAGTTTCTATTGATAACATTTGAAGTGCCATAAAAAGTACTGGGAAACTGAAAAAAAATAGGAAAATATAGGAATATAGGAAAAAAATCTGATTCCATTTTTTGGGGTTTTCGTTCTTACAGCTTTCGCCGTGCGGTAAAAACGACATCTACAGCGATTTTGGAGGTTTCAATTATTTAAGTTTTTTACTGTGTTCACCGTGTGAGTTAAATAATGGTATATTGTAATAGTTTGGCCTTTTACGGAAGTAGCAATATCAATTCTGTTTATTTTTTTACATTACTTTTGAAGAAAAATGGGAAAAGGTTTTTTTTTTTTACTTTAAACTTTTTTCTTTCTCACTACTAATAACTTTAATTCTTCTACACATTTTATTAGTCCCCTTAGGGGACTTGTACCAGCGATCATTGGATCCGCGGGTACAATATGCTGCAATACTAATGTATTGCAGTATATTGTTATTTTTACAGACTTCTGTAACAGCGCGATCGCTGTTCCTGTCCGTTAGTCCCGGGTGTCAGCTGTAATACACAGCCGACACCCGCAGCGTATGGAGCGGGCACAGCACGTGAGCCCACTCCATACATCACCCCCACACCATGACGTGCTATTAAGTCATAGTGCGCAAAGTGGTTAATGCACAGCGGATGGTATGAATATTGCAATTTCCCACTGATATGCCATTTTAGTCCATAATATGTCGTGCCCAGTTTGTGCGCCTGAAGACAAATACCTCATAAAGCGTTAAGCGTGTTCTTCCGGGTATGGCGATGCCATATATGTGGGCACAAACTGCTGTTTGGGCACGCTGCAGGGTTCAGAAGGGAGGGACGCCATTTTGCTTTTGGAGCGCAGATTTTGCTTGGTAGTTTTTCCGTTTGGGGTTTTGCTGGTATTTCAGTTTATAGTGTGGGGGTATCTGTAAGCTGGGCAGAGTACATCAGGGCATAATAAGACGGTATAAAAATAAATAATAATTCATAGACATGTGGCCGGTGTCGCACTGATAAATGGTGTCGGATCTTATCCGCTTTTAGAAAACACTGCACATTTTGCATCGCCATATTCCTGGGAGCCAGAACGTCTTTATTTTTTCTCCACCGGAGCCGTGTGAGGGCTTATTTGTTGCGGGACAATCTGTACTTTTCATTGGTACAATTTTGGGGTACATGCGATTTTTTTTATCACTTTTTATTACATTTTTTTGCAAGCCGGGTGACCACAAACAAGCAATTCTGACAATGTTTTTTAGTTTATTTTTTGCGGCGTTCACCGTGCACTATAAATGACCAATATTTTATTCTGCGGGTCGGTACGATTACGGCGATACCATATGTATATAGGTTTTTTTTTATGTTTTACAGCGTTTGCGCAATAATATCACTTTTTTATAAAATAATTTATTTTCTGTGTCACCATATTCTGAGAGCCGTAACTTTTTTATTTTTCAGTCAAAAAAGCTGTGTAAGAGCTTGTTTTTTGCGGGACGGGTTGTAGTTTTTATCGGTATTATTTTCTGGTACATGCGACTTTTTGATCACTTTTTATTCTCTATTTTGGGAGGGGTGGTGACCAAAAAAAAGCGATTCTGGTGTCGTTTTTCATTGATTTTTTTTTGGGTGTTCATCGTGCGAGAAAAATAACATTATAGTTTCATAGTTGGGGTCGTTACGAACGCGGTGATACCAGATATGTGTACTTTTTTTTAACGTGTTAATTTTTTTCCTATAATGAAAGACTTATTATAGGAAAAAAATGCAGTGTTTGTTTATATAACTTATAACTTTTATTTTTACACTTTTTTTAAAACGTTTTTATTATCTTTTTTTTACTTTTTTCACTTGTCCCACTAGGGGACACTTAGACTTGCAGCTCTGATCGCTGCTGGAATACATTACACTACACACGTAGTGTAATGCATTCCAACTGTCATTGTGACGTGACAGTCACACTGACAGGAAGCCTCGGAGGACCGACGGAGGCTGCTCCTCCGAGGCTTCCGTACATGGCAACCCGGAGGTCATTGTCTGACCTCCGATTGCTGTGACAAGCATCGGTAGCCCCACGATCACTTCATGGGGGCTGCCGATGTGCTTCAAACCACTTAAATGCAGCGACGGCAATCCGTCGCTGCATTTATGGGGTTAATTGACGAAATCAGCGGCGATGGTCCGCTGACCGGCATGGCTGGAGTGTCAGCTGTCGGGGACAGCTGACCTCCCGGTTCCCGGACACTGTCCGTTAGGACAGTGTGTGCCGGAGAACTACTCCGCAATAGTACGTCTGGATGCGGGAACTAACCCCTCTGCTGGACGTACTATTGCGGAGCAGCGCGGCAAGAGGTTAAAGATCCTTTGTATTGATCTAGTTCCTTTTGTAATTTTTGCTCAAGTTGTCAAAAGTTCCGGAACACCCTCATAACTTTTGAACGGCTCGAAGTAGAGGTTTGAAATTTGGTGGGAATTAATGGGGTCATAAAATCTACCAGTTAACGCCCAAAAAAAACCCACCACCACCACCCCCTTGGAGGCAGTGGGGTGGGCGGGGGCAGCAAAATCTTAAATGGCACGGGGGGGTCGAGTGGGCGCTCATTTGAAAGCTCTTTTCAATACAAAAATGATGCTGCAAACGATTTCTCTCATCCAATGTTGATTTTCGTCTGCCCAATACCTCATGTTCTGTCGATTCACAGAACCGTTTAGTTTATATGAAGCTTCATCCGAAAAACAGGTCCAGTTGGAAATCTGATGATTATCATTAAATCGTGTCATCATTGTATCACAAAATTCCACTCTTACATCGTAATCATCTTGGGATATCTCCTGAACTAGACGTATTTTATAAGGATGATAATGATGCCTCTTCAAAATTCGACGCACTGATGTGGCGCTGATATCATTTTGTTGTGCTCCACTCAAATCAGATGTATGAGGATTATCATGTACAGTGAGCAGAACATCTAAAGCTTTTTCATCATTACTAGCATGTTTGGGTCTTCCGGATCTGGGTGCGTCTTTAATTGAACCGGTTGTTTCGAAACAATGAACAGTTCTTTTAACAGTTGACAATGAAATTGGATCACAGATAGATAGGCATTGAATAAAGCCGCTACTTCTCCATAGGATCTTATTTTATTTTTTTGCCATACCCTCTCATCATCAATAAAGTGATCCTTTCCGTTTCGGTCAAATTACATTTTGTGATATGACAATAGAAATGTACAAAAATGAAAATTACTCTCCGAATTAGCGCTCTCTGAAGTTCACAAGCGCCTACCAAAATGTGTACACATGAAATCATGGTACAATCGTAGACAAGGTCCATTTTGAATTGCCGAGGCCAATTGTAATAATACGTAATTTAAAGTCACCTTGATGTGAAATTCCCAAGCTCACACACATTTAGGATTTTACCCGCACGGTACATTTTGGGTAATGCTATCACCGGCGGTAGCCGATAATGAAGATGATAACTTTAAAGTTAAATATCTCAGCGAAAAAAAATCCTATCTCAAAATCGATTGCGGCATTGTTTCATATTGAAAAGAGCTTTCAAATAAGCTCCCACTCAACCCTCCGTGCCATTTAAGATTTTGCTGCCCCCAAGGGGGTGGGGGTGTTTTTTTTTTTTGCGTTAACTGGTAGATTTTATGACCCCATTAAATCCCACCAAATTTCAACCCTCTACCTCGAGCCATTCAAAAGTTATGAGAGTGTTCCGGAACTTTTGGTGGGGACTGTATAAATTTAAGAGAGGTACAAAATTTTCTTAATTTCATTAAGTTCTTTGTCTAATTTTTGGTTAACTTTGGTGAAATATTGTTTTTTTCATTTGAATAAATAATTGATCCTTTGTAAAGAATTCTCTGTAGTTGCTACATACCTTTAAGGAAGAAGGAATCATTTTTATGTGAGTTAGGTTCGATTGGAATACATAATCCTCTATAAATAAGGCCTTATTTAAGACAAGTATCAAAACTTGTGATTTCCCACCAGCTGCGTGTGTGTGTGTGTGTTCCTTAAATGTTTTAGAAAGATTTCTGAAAGACGAGTTAATGCATGCTTGATGTAAGAGAATTTCCTTAGTGGAAAATACCTAGTTTGCTTCCACAGATAAGCTATCATGTGTATTTGTTTTTATTCACCAAGCATAAAAACACTTCCAACGTTTCAACCCAAACGTTGCAAGTGTTTTTATGCTTGGTGAATAAAAACAAATACACTTATTTAGATCATTTTGAGTGTTGAAGTTCCTTTCTTCAAATAGCAAGAATATTTATCCATATGTCATTTATTGGTCTGGGCAGCAAATGTTTTTCATCTAAAATTCAACAATATGCAAATCTATCATTTATTACTAATGAATATTTCAAGTTATATTATAATGTGTTAGTGAGGGGTCTTTTTGTGCCCTTCTGGACAAGCATTATTCTTTACTAGTCACTAGAGGAGTGGTTTCCTTCAATTTTCCATAACAATAAATATGTAAATATATTCAGTTGACGTTGAATTTAAACAGAGAACAGACTTCAGGAAATATCCACTGAACAGTATCAGTACACATAGATACTGAGCTGGGATCTCCTCAGACCAGACATGAAGAATCTTCTGGGGTTACTCAGTGCTGTATTGTCACTACAATGTGGGTCACATTGATAATTTTATTATTATTAATAATAATAATAATAATGTCTTTCTGAAATTTTGAGACTGAGCATTTACTGTTTTTATGGTTTTTATTTCTGTAGATGTCACTTCACAAATCTCTATGATGGAGTCAGGTCCTGGGACAGTGAAACCAACAGAGACTCTGGACCTGACCTGTAAAGTGACCGGGGCCTCCCTCACTGACAGCACTAACATGCATTGTGTACACTGGGTCAGACAGCCGGAAGGGAAAGGCCTGGAGTGGTTGGGAGCAGTATGTTATGAGAATAGCAAATATTATGGCCAGCCTGTCCAGGGACGTACGACTCTAACAAGAGACACAAATAAAGGAGAAGTTTATCTTAAACTCACTGGAGTGAAACCTGAAGAATCTGGAAAATATTATTGTGCTAGACAGTCACAGTCACAGTGTAACAGATGGACTGAGGTCGTGTACATAAACTGATTTTTAGAAAGGGGTTTAGTGAAATTGTTCAATGAGATATTAGGACACTTATTTATTACCTCTTGTCCTACTATCAATGCTTATATGCAGGGCCGCCATCAGGGGGGTATTAGGGGTACTTCTGTAAGGGGCCCGGCCAACCCTAATTGAAAGGGGGGCCCGGCCACTGCCACGACTTACATTTGGTAGAAAAAACAGGCCCCTGCAATGGGGTCTGTTCTTTTCACCAAAGTAATGTCGTGAGCTGCGGGCCCCCCTCTCGTCGTGGGGGCCGTCAAACACCGCCTGCCCAGAAGTGGAGTCATAAATCTTCCTATTTAACAGCCGGGCCCTGCAGCAGCACAATAGTCTAGTCCTGGCTGTATGCAGCACATGAGACCGCATCTCTCCAATCCCCGGCCCCTATTCTTCCAGCTCAGCCAATCCAGCACAGTACATCGCGGCCAACCACACTGCACAGTGAAGCGGGAGTGGCACTTTCCCTGTCCCTCAATTGGACGTGTATAGTGAAGCTTAATAGCGATTGGCTGTAAGAGGTGTCAGTCATAAGGTCCTCTGACGTCACCGCGGGTGTTTAATCCAGGATCCTAGAAGTGGAGGTCAGCTGGGAGGAAGAAGCATGGCAGCTTTGCTAAGGAGGTCTGGCAGTGCCCTGCATAGCTCTATCAGATGGCATGCACGCCTTGCAGTGGGTAAGCCTCAGCTGTGCAAGACTTTGTCTACAATCCCTTGTACTTTGCGTTACACAGCACCATAAACAATGGTTGTGTATAGTGTGCCAGTGTGTATACCCGTCCTGCCCTGCACACCTGTCACTAGTAAGTACCAGGATGAGGGGGCACTGTCCTTACCTTGTTCTGTCTGCACCTTCCGTACATCTGTAGTGAGACTTCCTGTAACTTCAAGCTTTGGGCATTTCTTCATTATTTCTTATCCAGTCCTAATCTTCCAAGGTCACCATTGATTAATGCTTGTTATTTGCAGGTGTATTTAATTTTTTTAGTTCTATAACCTTTATATATATTTTCTGGATTGCTGTACAGAGAATGCGCCCACATCAGTTACTGTATCTAAACATCCCAACAACATTCTGAAATCAAAAATACATATACCCCCCCTGCTAAGCAAGAGGATGTGCCCCCTTGCTCTGCCCCTTGCCAAAACATATTTTTTTGTACCATGCAAGCCCAATCTTGTCTTATTGCCCACATAGTAGAACCTGCAGTGTTAGTGCCCACATAAGCATGGTCTCAGTGCCCACCTTAGTGACCCATAAACATACCCCAGCATTTCTCTTCTGTGGGTTTTCATGTTTGTATTTCCATACAAAAGCAGCATGGGCGCATGTTATAATTGCGAGAAGCCCCATACAGAATGAATGGAGCCTGATAAAAGGGAGCTGTAAGGTTCTGTTCACACTAGCATCATGGCTTCATTTTATAACGTGTCCTACGCAGCTTCTTCCATCCTGGTCTAAGGACTCATTCGCATCTGTGTTAGAGGCTCCGTAACGGGCCTCTGCTGCAGATACGGCTGACACCAGAAACAATAGCTCGGCATGCTGCGCTAATGTTTCCGGTAAAACCACAGACCCCCTTACGCAACCCATTAAAGTCAACGGGTCCCATCAGCTGCCGGTGGTGTCCGTCGTGCATGGGAAGCGGCGTATCCGGTATTTCCGTTGAGCTGCTTCTCTGACGGATAGAAGAGCGGAAAGCCAAACACAGGTATCGACTCAGTCTTAAAGAGACACACAGGCCACGTTACACAGTAAAATCAGCACATGTGATATATACTGCAACCAATCTGCCACATCTGAATTTGGCCTTATGGTTCTTTGTGTAAATTTCCCCGTTTTTCCTTGCATGTCTATACTTTTTATAAAGTTTTTGATTCGCACATCAGCATAATGATTATCTAGATATAGACCTTTGTAAAGTTCACATTTTATCAAACCATGAAACCTACAAGTTGGGGTCTAATGTGCAGCTGTGTTCAGCTTTTTTTCTAATTTAACCTAGAAAAATACGTAGAGTAACTGCACTTTCATTAAACTTTTGATATGTCATAGGGCCGTATAAAAAGTTTGGATCTGGGTGTTTCTAAAACGAAGGTGCAGAAGTGCTCAGCTGAGCGCCCCGCACCTTCGTCTGTGATCAGTGTCCATGTCATGTTGAAGACGGCTTACATAGAGATTCCATGTGAGCCTTCTTCAGTCTAACAATAAGCGCTGATCACAGCCGGTGGAGCAAAGCGCTCAGCTGAGCGGTTCTGCACCTTTTATTTTATCAATGATGGGGGTCTTAGCACCCGGACCCTTGCCAATCCAAACTTTTGATATGTGTCTATGACATATAAAAAGTTTGATGAAAGTGTCGTTCCCAGGGCCGCCATCAGGGGGGTATTAGGGGTACTTCTGTAAGGGGCCCGGCCAACCCTAATTGAAAGGGGGGCCCGGCCACTGCCACGACTTACATTTGGTAGAAAAAACAGTCCCCTGCAATGGGATCTGTTCTTTTCACCAAAGTAATGTCGTGAGCTGTGGGCCCCCCTCTCGTCGTGGGGGCCGTCAAACACCGCCCGCTTGCGTGTGCGCCCGCTCGCGCGTGCTTGCGAGCGCCGGAGCGCACACCCGCGAACGAGACACCGACGGGCACACAAGGACAGCGACGCAGAGACAGCTTACCTGGGCCGCCTCCTCCTCCTAAGCGTCGTCGTCCTCCTCCTCCTCCTAAGCCTCGTCCTCCTCCTAAGCCTCGGCCTCCTCCTAAGCCTCGGCCTCCTCCTAAGCCTCCTCCTAAGCCTCCTCCTCGTCCACCTCCTAAGCCACCTCCACCTCCGCCTCCTACTTCTCCTAAGCCTCGTCCATAAGCCGCCTCGGCCTCCTCTGCCTCCTCCGCCTCGTCCTCCTCCGCCTCCTAAGCCTCGTCCTCTTCCGCCTCCTAAGCCTCGTCCTCCTCCACCTCCTAAGCCTCGTCCTCCTCCGCCTCCTAAGCCTCATCCTCCTCCGCCTCATCCTCCTAAGCCTCCTCCGCCGCCTTGTCCTCCTCGTCCTCCTCCACCTCCTCCTCCGCCGCCTAGGCCTCCTCCTAAGCCTCGTCCTCCTCCTCCGCCTCGTCCTCCTCCTCCGCCTCGTCCTCCTCCTCCGCCTCCTAAGCCTCGTCCTCCTCCGCCTCCTAAACCTCGTCCTCCTAAGCCTCCTCCGCCGCCTTGTCCTCCTCCGCCTCGTCCTCCTCCGCCTCCTAAGCCGCCTCCGCCTTGTCCTCCTCCGCCTCCTAAGCCGCCTCCGCCTCGTCCTCCGCCTCGTCCTCCTAAGCCTTCTCCGCCGCCTTGTCCTCCTCGTCCTCCTAAGCCGCCTCCGCCTCGTCCTCCTCTGCCTCGTCCTCCTCCTCCACGTAGCTGCGTAAGGAGAGGGGGAGGAGTCCAAATGTAGCGCGGCGGCAGGCGTTCTACAATCCACGCCATTTTCTGGAGCCTCGCTGGCAGTGAAGGACTGGACGTCTGGACCGAAGACATCGCCTGACAACGAGGACTGGAGTGGGAGCCAGCAGCTCTTCTGACACAGTGAGTAAAGTATCTCAAAGTGCTGATTATGTATGGCCCTGTTCACACAGTGTATTTTGCAGGCAGAAAAAATCTGCCTCAATATTCCTTACAGAATGTGGAGGCAGATTTTGACCTGCCCACACTATCTTGCCGCGTTTTTTGCTGCGTTTTTTGCCCGCGGCGATTGAGGACAGCAGACAAAAAACGCAGCGAAAAATGCATTTTCTGCCTCCCATTGATTTCGATGGCAGGTCAGAGGCGGAACCGCGGCAAGAAAGGACGTGCTGCTTTTTCTTTTTTCCGCGACTGGCTCCCATTGATTTCAGATTAAATCAATGGGAGGCGGTTTTGGATGTTTTTTGGCCCTGATTCCGACGCAGTGTCCGAGTCAATATCAAGGCCCAAAAACTCTGTGAACTGGGCCTTATTGTTAGGGTAGGAACACACTAGGCGTGAACACTGCAGATTTTATGCAACACGTTTTATTGCGGAAAATCCGCACCGTATTACAGTCACAGCAGAGTGGATGAGATTTGAACAAATCTCATTCACACGCTGCAAAAAAAGTTTACCTGCAGTGTGTTTTTTTAAGCCGCAGCATGTCAATTTATGCTGCAGAATCGCTGCTCCTCTGTTGCGGAAATACTGCGGTTCTGCCGCAAAAATCACAAATGAGAAAAAAAGGTATTTTTTTTAATTTATAAAAAAGTTTAGACTTGCCCCGGCCGTAGTTTAGGTGACGCGATCCTCTGTTCTTAGCGCAACCCGGCCTCCTGTCATGACGTTTCATCCCATGTGACTGCTGCAGCGGTCACATGGTCTACAGCGTCATCCCAGGAGACGGGGCTTCGTTCAGAAGAGAGAGACGCGTCGCCTAAACTACGGCCGGGGCAAGTCTAAACTTTTTTTTTTCCCTGCAGGATTCCCGCAGCGGACATGCCTCACCAAACCTGCCCCACTATTTGGTGCGGTTTTGCTGGTGGAATACCCTGCGGCTACCGGGGCGGATAAGCTGTGGAGTTTTACTCAGCATATCCGCCTAGTGTGTTCCTACCCTTATGATGTCGCTCCTGGAGCTGCTGCCTGTCTCTAAATAGGCAGTTGGTTCAGTAGAATTTGCAATTATTTTTTTATGTGAACCGGCTTAAAAAAATACAAAACTTGAGGCTGCTGGATTCACACGAGCATGTTCGGTCCGTAAAGGACGGAACATATTTTGGCCGCCAGTCCCGGACCGAACACACTGCAGGGAGCCGGGCTCCTAGTATCATAGTTATGTACGACGCTAGGAGTCCCTGCCTCTCCGTGGAACTACTGTCCCGTACTGAAATCATGATTACAGTACGGGACAGTTGTCCTGCAGCGAGGCAGGGATTCCTAGCGTCGTACATAACTATGATGCTAGGAGCCCGGCTCCCTGCAGTGTGTTCGGTCCGGGACTTGCGGCCGAAATACGTTCGTGTGGCGCAGCACAATGTAGTTACATCCTCAGGATAGGCCATCAATAGTTGATGGGTCGGTCCGAGCGCTGCTTCCTCTTCATTTCTACTTGCTCACTGTGAATCGTCGTCACGGATGTAGCGCCGATTCACAGTATTGCAGCCTTCTCACAATGAAGTGAATGTGAGGAGGCTGCAATACTCTGATTTGCACTACATCTGTGTCGACGATTCTCAGAGAGCAAGTAGAAATGAAGGGGTAGCATGATATAGTGCTGGACGGAGTACCGTTAACAGGCGGTGCCACGGTAGGGGGGCCCAGAAAATTTTGCTGTATGGGGCCCTGAAATTCCTGATGGCGGCCCTGCTTATATGTAAGAAAAAAGGGTAACAATTAATGGGAGAAATTATGATGTTGAGTGTTTTATTATTAAGGCTTCGTGCACATCTGCATCAGGGCCCAGTTCCGACGTTCCATCTGAGCTTTTCGTTGGAACAGAGCCCTGACTGACACAAACGGAAACCGCAGGTTTCCATCACCATTGATTTCAATGGTGACGGATCTGGTGCTAATCGTTTCTGTTTGTCTCCGTTGTGCAAGGGTTCCGTCGTTTTGAATGAATACCGTAGTCTACTCCGTTTGTGTCAGTCAGGGCTCCGTTCCGATGGAAAGCTCAGATGGAACGTCGGAACGGAGCCCTTACACAGATGTGACTGGAGCCTAACTTTGTTATTAAATTTCAGTAAAGCTGTTCTTAATCTGTTTATTATTAGGATAGTTTTGAAACGTAATAATTGAGCCCCTTAATACCGAAGGTATTTTAAACCTTAATAACAAAGCAATTTTTTTAGATTTTCAATCTCCGCATTCAAAGAGCTATAGCTTTTAAATTTTTCCCTCAACAAAGCTGTATAAGGATTTGTTTTTCTGTGGGACAAGTTGTATTTTTTTTTGATATGGTGTACATATAATCTGATGATGAACTTTTATAAACTTTTTTGGGGGTTATTGGAAAAAAAAAACATACATTTTGCTATTCTTTTTTGCGGCTTGAATTTAAGCCATTTACTGTGTGGTATAAATTACATAATAATTTTATTCTGCGGGTCATTGCGATTGTGGCGACACCAAAATAACCCCTTCCCGCAAATGAGCCTTACTGTACGTCCTTTTTAGGAGCTATGCGCGCTTCATCTTCAGAGGGTGTTGGTTGTAAAGTACAGCCAACATCCCACTGCAACAGCGGCGAACACAGTTATCTCCGATCGCCACCGTTTAACCCTTTAAATGCCGCTGTCAATAGCGACATCGACATTTAAGTGATTGAGACAGAGGAAGGGGGCTCCCTCTTTACCCCGTTGGCCCCCCACAAAAAATTGTGGGGCACCGATGGTTGCTATGGCAACCATTAAGCCTAGCAATGGCTTCCTGGTTGACAGGTACGGAAGCCTATTAGGTTCTGCCCAAGGCAGGACGTAATAGGCTTAACTGTCAGTTGTAAAATGACAGTTACAATACACTGCACTACATAAGTACTGGGGATCAGAGGATCAGAATTTAAAGTCCCCTAGTAAGTGTAAAAAAAAAAGGTGAAAAAAAAAATTTACATAAATAAATAAATAAAAGTTTTCCGTAATAAAAACAATAATCGCCCTGTTTCCTGATCAAGTCCTTTATAATTAGAATTTTTTTTTATAAAAAACTATACATAATAGGTATCGCTGCTTTCCTATAAAAATATCATATCGTTTATCCCGCATGGTGAACATCGTAAAAAAAAAAAAAATAAAAATCAATGGCAGAATTTCCTTTTTTCAAAAATATTGAATATAAAGTGATCAAAAAGTCGCAAGTACCCAAAATGCTACCAATAAAAACTAGTTTGTCACGCCAAAAAAACAAAGCCCTCACACAACTCCAATTGACAAAAAAATAAAAAAAAGTTATGGCTCTCAGGATATGGTGACACTAAAACATTTTATTTAGTAAAAAGTGTTTTTATTGTGTAAAAGCAGTAAACATATAAAAGCTATAATAATTTGGGATTCCCATAATCATATTGAACCACAGAATAAAGTAAATATGTTGTTTATACGCACTGAGAACACCGTTAAAAATTATAAAAACAAGTTTGAGAATTTCTGTTTTTTGGTCTCTTCACCTCCCAAAAAATATTGAATAAAAACTGATCAAAAAAAATCGCATGTACCACAAAATGATACTAATAAAAACTACAGCTCGTCCTATGAAAATCAAGCACTCACACAGCTCGTCAAAGGAAAAATAAAAAAGTTATGACTAGGAACCCAATAATGCAAAACTACGGCCCAGACTAATTTATATCTGTAGCATATGGGGCTAGTGCAGAAGTCAAAGATTAGGCAATGCTGGAGTGCAGATATTTTGTACAATACCACAGACACCCTTTAGAAGTGCGACTCCTGCACACAAAAAACTGCCCTGTGCATAAAGGGTTGGTTCAAAGCGGACGTCACTCTCCATGGATTATTAATTTTATTATTAATTTACCCTATTATTACATCATCCTATTATGACCTGATGCACAGATGATATACAGCTTGATGTACTCCGCCCAGCTTACATATAGCCTGATGTACTCCGCCCAGCTTACATATACCCTGATGTACTCCGCCCAGCTTACATATACCCTGATGTACTCCGCTCAGCTAATTTATACCCTTATGTACTCCACACAGCTTACATATACCCTGATGTACTCCGCCCAGCTTACATATACCCTGATTTACTCCTCACAGGTTATATATACCCTGATGTACTCCGCAAAGGTTACATATACCCTGATATACTCCACACAGATTACATATGCCCCAACATTATAAGCTGAAATACCAGTAAAACCGCAAATAAAAGTACTACCAAGCAAAATCTACGCTCTAAAAGCCAAATGGCGGTCCTTCTGAGCCGGACAGTGTGCCCAATCAACAGTTTATGATCACATATGGGGTATTAAAGTGGCACAATCTGAGCACAACAGATTGCGCATTGAAATAGCATATCTGTGGAAAATGGCCATTTTCAATCTGCAACATCTACTGTGTACTAATTTCTGCAAAACCTTTGGGGTAAAAATTCTCACTACACTTCAAGATGACTTCCTGGAGGGGTGTAGTTTCCTAAATGGGGTCACTTCTCGGGGGTTTTCACTGCACTGGTACATCAGCGCAATGCAACATTGCGCCAAAAATCAATTTAGTAAAATCTCAACTCTAAAAACTAAATTGAGCTTTTTCCCTTTAGACCTTTACCGTATGTCCAAATAGCAGTTTACAACCACATATGGGGTATTTCCCTACTCAGGAGAAATTGTGTAACACATTTTGGGGTATCTTTTCTCCTGTACTCCTTGTGGAAATGAAACATTATGAGCTAAATCTACATGTTGTTGGACAAAAAAATATTTTTTCATTTTCACGCCCCAATTCAAATAAAATCTATAAAACACCTGAGGGATCAAAATGCTCACCACACCTCTAATTTAATGGGGAATTTCTACTGTACTGGTACTTCAGGGTCTCTGCAAATGCGACATGGCCCCCAGAAACTATTTCAGCAAAATCTGAGCTGCAAGATCCAAATGGCACTCCTTCCCTTCTGAGCCCTGCCTTGGGTCCAAACAGAAGTTTATTACCACATATGGCATAGAGCAGTAATCAGGAGAAATTGCTTTACAAATGTTGAGGTGCTTTTTCTTCTTTATTCTAAAATTCTATGTTTTTTCAGAAAAAAAGTAGATTTTCATCTTCACAGAGTAATTCCAATAAATTCAGCAAAAAACCTGTGGGGTAAAAATGCTAACTATATCACTAGAAAAATTTCTTGAGGGGTGCATAGTTTCCAAAATAGTGTCACTTTTGGGGGGTTTCCACTGTTTAGGTCCCTCCAGGATGTTGCAAACACGACACGGCACAGAAAACCATTCAAGTAAAATCTGCGCTCCAAAATCCAAATGGCGCTCCTTCCCTTCTGAGCCCTGCCGTGGGTTCAAATAGCAGTTTATTACCACATATGGGGTATTTCCGTAATCGGGAGAAATTGGTTTACAAATATTAGTTTGCTTTTTCTCCTTTATTTATTGCAAAAATTCGAAAATCTAAGTTTTTCCGGAAAAAAAGGAGATTTTCATTTTCACAGACCAATTCAAATAAATTTAGCAAAGAACCTGTGTGGTCAAAATGCTAACTATACCCCTAGATAAATTCCCTGAGGGGTGTAGTTTAAAAAATGGGGTCACTTTTGGGGGTTTCCACTGTTTTGGCACCACAAGACCTCTTCAAACCTGACATGGTGCCTAAAATATATTCTAATAAAAAGAAAGCCACAAAATCCACAAGGTGCTCCTTTGCTTCTGAGGCCTGTGCTTCAGTCCATTAGGACACTAGGGCCACAAGAAGGATATTTGTAAAAACTGCAGAATCTGGGCAATAAATATTGAGATGCATTTCTCAGGTAAAACCTTCGGTGTTACAGAAAATAATGTATTACAAATGAATTTTGGCATAAACAATTAAATTTGTAAATTTCACTTCTACTTTGCTTCAATTCCTGTGAAACGCCTAAAGGGTTACAAAACTTTCTGAATACTGTTTTGAATACTTTGAGGGGTGCACTTTTAAAAATGGGATGTTTTATGGGGGATTCTAATATATGGGCCCCTCAAAGCCACTTCAGAACTGAACTTGTCCCTAAAAATAAAGGCTTTTGAAATTTTCTTAAAAATTTGAGAAATTGCTGCTAAAGTTCTAAGCCTTGTAACGTCCTAGAAAAATAAAAGGACGTTCAAGAAATGATGCAAACATAAAGTAGACATATTGGAAATGTTAGTTAGTAAGTATTTTGTATGGTATTATCTGTTTTCCATGCTGATACATTTAAAATTAGAAATATCATAATTTCTTCAAATTTTCTCACAATTTTGGTCTTTTACAAATAAGCAATGAATTTATCGACCAAATTTTTCCACTAACATAAAGTACAATATGTCACGAGAAAACAGTCTCCGAATCGTTTGGATAAGTAAAAGCATTCTAAAGTTATTACCAGCTAAATTGACACGTCAGATTTGAAAAAATGGGGCTAGTCCTGAAGGCCAAAATGAGCTTGGTCCTGAAGGGGTTAACAGAAAACATCAATTCTGGCAGCTTTTTGTTTTTTTAAATGGTTCATCATGCTGGTTAATTAATGTAATCTCTACATATAATAAAACTGTAAACTTTGTGTCTGTACATTGAAAATATTTGCAAAAAAAAATAATTGGGGGGATGAAGGATAAGTGATAGAATGAATTAAGACCATTTTTGGAATTTTTGTCTGTTTTTCTGTTTGTTCGTGCACGCATCATGTAAAAACTACTGACCCAATTCAGTTGGAGTTTTTTTATTTTATCGCAATCGGTTCACGTTCAAGATCCCAATTGACTTGAATCTTACGGAAAACCCAGTGTGTAATGTTTCTAGATTGCTGCTTAGTAATATGGGATGAGTGCACTATGGCAAACCATAAAGCGGTAGAAGCGGTAGCTAGAACCTTGCGAGATATCAGACAAAATAACCGGCCCATGGGTGGTATGACAATGCTTTTCTGTGGCGATTTTAGGCAGACTTTGGCAGTCATACCACGAGGAACGAGGGAAGATTAACCCAAATGCACAAGAGTTTTCAGATTTATTACTAAAAATTGGTGATGACACGTATCCGCAAGAAGAAGGGAAAGTTATTTTGCCTGATAATTTATGTTGTACTGTCCCATCACTGCAAGATCTAATTTCTTCTGTGTATGGTGACCCAACGCAAATAACAAATCATGAAAATTCTTGCCTATGTGAAAGAGCTATTTTGACCAGGCAACAGCAATAATCGCTGAAATATTGACGTGTGTTCATGGGGAAAGTGCAGAACATATCTCTATCAACATTGAATAAGAAGACGCTACCAACTATCCGGTGGAATTTTTAAATTCCCTAACCACAGCCGGTCTTACGTCACACAAAATTTATTTAAAAGTTGGAGTCCCCATAATACTCCTTTAATATTTAAGCCCACCAAAACTATGTAACGGCTCCCGATTTTCACAGGATGTGGCGCAGGTGATAGCGTTTTTATACCCCGAATCCCCCTTATTCCAAATAATTTTCCCTTCAGTTTTAAACGTATACAGTTTGGTGTCCGCTTATGTTACGCTATGACCAGCAACAAAGAGCAGGATTAAACGCTGCGCGTTGCAGGCGTGGACCTCAGTGTCAGCTGCTTTGCGCACGGCCCGCTCTATGTGGCACTCTCCAGTGTTAGCAACTCCACCAATCTTTATGCACACATCCCTGGTGGTTCTACTGCTAAGGGTATGTTCACACGCTTAACAAAAAACGTCTGAAAATACGGAGCTGATTTCAGAGAAAACAGCCTCTGATTTTCATGCGTTTTTGAAGCTGAAAATGAAATTTGGAGCTTCTTTTGAGGCTTCTATTCAGGCGTTTTTTGAGGCATTTTTCATAGTGTTCAATGGAAAATCAGCTCCAAAAAACGCCTCAAGAAGTAACATGCTACTTCTTTTTACGGAGCTTCTTTTTACGCTCTCTTTTTTTAAACAGAGGCGTAAAAAGACGCCCCGTATGAACTACATGCTGTTTTTCTCATTGATTTCAATGGACAGTTGTTTGTAGGTGTTCAGCTTCCATTTTTTCAGGCGTCTTTCGAGGCGTAAACGCCCCGAAACACGCCTGAAAACTCTGCATGTGAACATACCCTAACATTGTTTAAAGGGAAGCGTTGTCATAGTGAACCTCACTACTGAAAGATAACCATTTTTTATTGAAGTTTGTTTATTGTCTTAGTTTTTTTTTCCACTTTGTTTTGAGTAAGGTCCAAGTCTAGGATTATACTTATAAAAAGCGGCATCGGTACATTTTTAAATGGTCTGCGCGTACGAAGTCGCGGGCACAGCTAGTCTTATATATAATTGTGAAGGACGTGGTGACCAAAGCACAGTTAAGGACACCACGTGGTTTCCGAGGCACAGTTGATTGGACAACAGTTAAGGACACAACGTGGTTTCCGAGGCACAGTTGATTGGACACCACGTCCTCGCTCAATATATATAAGAAAGACCGGCAGAGGCACTCACCGATATTTCCCTCTATGAAGAGCTTATTTATGGTGGTTGTCAAAGCTCAGGCCCGGGCTGTAGCAAGTCCACATCCGCGGAGTGGCCATGTCTGACGGCTGTATTCTGCCATCCAATGAACAAGCAGCAAGACCGGGAATAAGATTCGTGGCCAATTAGAGTGAACCTTGGCCATGACTGACGGCTGTATTCTGCCGTCCAATGAACAAGCAGCAAGACCGGGAATAAGATCCGTGGCCAATTAGAGTGAACCTTATTAAAAAACGAGGCAGTTTTGTACATAACACCTGCGGCCAATCAGAGCGAACCTCATTAAAAAAAGCGGCAGTTTCAAAACGATTCACTATGACCGGAATGTTGTAGACGCAATGTAGTAAACTATATGTAGATATATATACAGTGCCCACCAAAAGTTCTGGAACACCCTCATAACTTTTGAACGGCTCGAGGTAGAGGGTTGAAATTTGGTGGTATTTAATGGGCTCATAATATCTACCAGTTAACGCCGGGTGGGCTGGGGCAGCAAAATCTTAAATGGCACGGGGGGTCGAGTGGGTGCTCATTTAAAAGCTCTTTTCAATACAAAAACTATGCTGCAAACGATTTTGAGATAGGATTTTTTTTCCGCTGAGATATTTAATGTTAAAGTTATCATATTCATTATCGGCTACCGCCGGTGTCAGCATTGCCAAAAATGTACCGTGCGGGTAAAACCCTAAATGTGTGTGGGCACGTGTGCGTATGTGTGTGAGCTTGGGAATGTCACATCAAGGTCACTTTAAATTACGTATTATTACAATCGGCCTCGGCGATACAAAATGGACCTTTTCTACGATTGTAACATGATTTCATGTTTACAGATTTCGGTAGTCGGCTTGTTGTGCTCCACTCGAGACAGATGTATGAGGATTATCATGTAGAGTGAGCAGAACATCTAAAGCTTTTTCATCATTACTAGCATGTTTGGGTCTTCTGGATCTTGGTGCGTCTTTAATTGAACCGGTTATTTCGAAACGATGAACAGTTCTTTTAAAAGTTGATAATGAAATTGGATCACGGATAGGATAAGTGGCATTGAATAAAGCCGCTACTACTAGATAGGATCTTATTTTTTCTTCGCCATACCCTCTCATCATCAATAAAGTGATCTTTCCGTTTCGGTCAAATGCATTTTGTGATATTACAATAGAAATGTACAAAAATGAAAATTACTCTCTGAATTAGCGCTCTCTGAAATTCACAAGCGACTACCAGCATGTGTTCACATGAAATTAATCTACAATCGTAGACAAGGACGATTTTGTATCGCCGAGGCAGATTGTAAGAATACGTAATTCAGTCACCTTGATGTGACATTCCCAAGCTCACACACACACACATGCACACGTGCCCACACACATTTAGGATTTTATCCGCGCGGTAGATTTTGGGTAATCGCGGCAGCCGATAATGAAGATGATAAGTTTAAAGTTAAATATCTCAGCGAAAAAAAATCCCATCTCAAAACCGATTGCTGCATTGTTTTTGTATTGAAAAGAGCTTCCAAATGAGCCCCCAAGCGACTCCCCGTGCCATTTAAGATTTTGCTGCCCCAGCCCACCCGGCGTGGGGGTGGGGGTGTTTTTTTGGGCGTTAGCTGGTAGATTTTATGATCCCATTAAATCCCACTAAATTTCAACCCTCTACCTCGAGCCGTTCAAAAGTTATGAGAGTGTTCGGGAACTTTTGGTGGGCACTGTATATATATATATATATATATATATATATATATATATATTAGCAACTGTTGACTGAATAAAACGGCACGCTTTTTGGAACCACTAGAGTGCTGTGGGATTTCTTCTACTTATCTCTCATAATCCACGGATCTGGATTACCTGCTTGCACCCATTACCGTGGTGGAATTTGATGCAGAGTGCTGCTTATCTCTATCTATCTATCTATCTATCTATCTATCTATCTATGTATATATATATATAATCTGTATATTAATATTTTCCTTTTATTAGCCAGTCTCAGATATGGCTTTTTCTTTGCCACTCTGCCCTGAAGGCCAGCATCCCGGAGTCGCCTCTTCACTGTAGACATTGATACTGGCATTTTGCGGGTATTATTTAATGAAGCTGCCAGTTGAGGACCTGTGAGGCGTCTATTTCTCAAACTAGAGACTCTAATGTACTTGTCTTGTTGCTCAGTTATGCAGCGGGGCCTCCCACTTCTCTTTCTACTCTGGTTAGAGCCTGTTTGTGCGGTCCTCTGAAGGGAGTAATACACACCGTTGTAGGAAATTTTCCGTTTCTTGGCAATTTCTCGCATGGAATAGCCTTAATTTCTAAGAACAAGACTAGACTGTTGAGTTTCACATGAAAGCTCTCTTTTTCTAGCCATTTGGAGAGTTTAATCGAACCCACAAATGTAATGCTCCAGATTCTCAACTAGCTCAAAGGAAGGTCAGTTTTATAGCTCCTCTAAACAGCAAAACTGTTTACAGCGGTGCTAACATAATTGCACAAGGGTTTTCAAGTGTTTTCTAATCATCCATTAGCCTTCTAACACAGTTAGCAAACACAATGTACCATTAGAACACTGGAGTGATGGTTGCTGGAAATGGGCCTCTATACACCTATGTAGATATTGCATTAAAAACCAGACGTTTGCAGCTAGAATAGTCATTTACCACATTAACAATGTATAGAGTGTATTTCTGATTAATTTAATGTTATCTTCAAAAACTGTGCTTTTCTTTCAAAAATAAGGAAATTTCTAAGTGACCCTAAACTTTTGAACGGTAGTGTATATATATATATATATATATATATATATATACACACACACATACACACACACACACACACACACACACACACACAGATAAGCAAGCAGCCGAGCTCATACACACACACACACACACACACACACACACACACATACACACACACACACACACACACTCGCACACAGCATTACTTCTGGAAATTCTTCTCTTTTTTCCTTTGCTGAGCCATGCCAGAGGCGTAGCTAGGTTCTCCAGCACCCGGGGCAAAGATTCAGTTTGACGCCCCCCCCCCCAACCTCTTTCCCGACATCTCCTTCCCCCTCGCCGTGTTTGTTTTCTCTACCAATTGACGTGTCATTTCTTTTTATGTAACGCGAGCATAAAATTATTTGCACATTTCACAAGCAATATGGTTCTATACACAACACAAGAACCAAGCTCGGTACATATATACACCAGCACAAATACAGCTCAATTTAGTGCAACCCCTGCTGTATAGGTTTGTACGGCGTAAAACTACAGCTCCCAGCATGGCCCGAACAATGATAAGGATATGCTGGGAGATGTCGTTTCACAAAAAATAAATCCTATCATAATCATATCACCCATCATCTCACTGCAGATCATACGTAGATAAAGAAAGATCAGCAGCACAGGACAATTTCAATTCTCTCGAACGGGTGCGCGTCTCCCAGGCCACAGTCCAAGAGTGACCCCTCAGTCAGGATAGGAAGAAATTGAGACAGCACTCCAAAATATTCAAAAATAAAGATCTTTTATTCCACGTGTGCAACGTTTCAGCTCAGTGCGAGCCTTTCTCAAGCCTTGAGAAAGGCTCGCACTGAGCTGAAACGTTGCACACGTGGAATAAAGGATCTTTATTTTTGAATATTTTGGAGTGCTGTCTCAATTTCTTCCTATCCTCACTGCAGATCATACAGTGACTACAGTGCTGATTAGAGGCAGAATAAACATTTACATTAAGTGACTCACCGGTGATGTCTCAGATTCTAGTTCTTTTTCTCCATTTGGTCCAGACCTCTATGATGACTTCTCCCGGTCCATTTCTGCAGTTTGCCGCTTAGATGTCTTCAGCTTCTCACTTTTCCAACATTTCTGCAACTGTAAATAAATATAAAGTTATCATTATACCACACACTACGCCCCTAAATATAATAGCACCATACACTGCACCTCTAATTATAATAGCACCATACACGGTGTCCCACACACACTGTGCCCCCTGTAGATAGTGCCTGCCATAGAGCCCCCTGTAGATAATGCCTGCCATAGAGCCCCTGTAGATAGTGCCCCCATATAGACCACCACTGTATATAGTGTCCCACAAATAACTCCCCCTATAGTGCTCTACAGATAGCCCACCCCTGTATATAGCCCCCAGTAGATATAGCCCACCCCTGTATATAGAGCTCTACAGATAGCCCAACCATGTATGTAGCCCCCTGTAGATATAGCCCACCCCTGTATATAGTGCTCCACATATAGTCCACCCCTGTATATAGTGTTTCACAGATAGCCCACCCCTGTATATAGGACCCCCTTGTACATATAGTCCACCCCTGAATATAGTGCTCCACTAGATAGTCCACCCCTGTATATATAGTGCTCCACAGATAGCCCACCCCTGTATATACTATATACAAGGGTGGGCTATCTGTGGAGCACTATATACAGGGGTGGACTATATGTACAAGGGGGCTATATACAGGGGTGGGCTATACACAGGGGGGCTATACACAGGGGGCTATATCTACAGGGGTGGGCTATACATAGGGGGGATATATACAGGGGTGGGCTATATACAGGGGGAATATATCTACAGAGGGCTATATCTACAGGGGGCTATATCTACAGGGCTGGGCTATATACAGGGCGACTATATCTACAGGGGGGCTATATACTGGGGTGGGCTATCTATGGAGAACCATATACAGGGGTGGGCTATATCTACAGGGGGCTATATACTATATAGCCCACCCCTGTATATGGTGCTCTATAGACAGCCCACTCCAGTATATAGCCCCCCTGTAGATATAGTCCCCCTGTATATAGCCCCCCTGTAGATATAGTCCCCCTGTAGATATAGTCCCCCTGTATATAGCCCAGCAGATATAGTCCCCCTGTATATAGCCCAGCCCTGTAGATATAGTCCCCCTGTATATAGCCCCCCTGTAGATATAGTCCCCCTGTATATAGCCCCCCTGTAGATATAGTCCCCCTGTATATAGCCCAGCAGATATAGTCCCCCTGTATATAGCCCAGCCCTGTAGATATAGTCCCCCTGTATATAGCCCAGCCCTGTAGATACAGTCCCCCTGTATATAGCCCAGCCCTGTAGATATAGTCCCCCTGTATATAGCCCAGCCCTGTAGATATAGTCCCCCTGTATATAGCCCCCTGTAGATATAGTTCCCCTGTATATAGCCCCCCTGTAGATATAGTCCCCCTGTAGATATAGTCCCCCTGTATATAGCCCAGCCCTGTAGATATAGTCCCCCTGTATATAGCCCAGCCCTGTAGATATAGTCCCCCTGTATATAGCCCAGCCCTGTAGATATAGTCCCCCTGTATATAGCCCCCCTGTAGATATAGTCCCCCTGTATATAGCCCCCTGTAGATATAGTCCCCCTGTATATAGCCCAGCAGATATAGTCCCCCTGTATATAGCCCAGCCCTGTAGATATAGTCCCCCTGTATATAGCCCAGCCCTGTAGATATAGTCCCCCTGTATATAGCCCAGCTCTGTAGATATAGTCCCCCTGTATATAGCCCAGCCCTGTAGATATAGTCCCCCTGTATATAGCCCAGCCCTGTAGATATAGTCCCCCTGTATATAGCCCAGCCCTGTAGATATAGTCCCCCTGTATATAGCCCAGCCCTGTAGATATAGTCCCCCTGTATATAGCCCCCTGTAGATATAGTCCCCCTGTATATAGCCCCCCTGTAGATATAGTCCCCCTGTAGATATAGTCCCCCTGTATATAGCCCAGCCCTGTAGATATAGTCCCCCTGTATATAGCCCAGCCCTGTAGATATAGTCCCCCTGTATATAGCCCAGCCCTGTAGATATAGTCCCCCTGTATATAGCCCCCCTGTAGATATAGTCCCCCTGTATATAGCCCCCTGTAGATATAGTCCCCCTGTATATAGCCCAGCAGATATAGTCCCCCTGTATATAGCCCAGCCCTGTAGATATAGTCCCCCTGTATATAGCCCAGCCCTGTAGATATAGTCCCCCTGTATATAGCCCAGCCCTGTAGATATAGTCCCCCTGTATATAGCCCAGCCCTGTAGATATAGTCCCCATGTATATAGCCCCCCTGTAGATATAGTCCCCCTGTATATAGCCCCCCTGTAGATATAGTCCCCCTGTAGATATAATCCCCCTGTATATAGCCCAGCAGATATAGTCCCCCTGTATATAGCCCAGCCCTGTAGATATAGTCCCCCTGTATATAGCCCCCCTGTAGATATAGTCCCCCTGTATATAGCCCCCCTGTAGATATAGTCCCCCTGTAGATATAGTCCCCCTGTATATAGCCCAGCAGATATAGTCCCCCTGTATATAGCCCAGCCCTGTAGATATAGTCCCCCTGTATATAGCCCTCCTGTAGATATAGTCCCCCTGTATATAGCCCCCATGTAGATATAGTCCCCCTGTATATAGCCCCCCTGTAGATATAGTCCCCCTGTATATAGCCCAGCCCTGTAGATATAGTCCCCCTGTATATAGCCCAGCCCTGTAGATACAGTCCCCCTGTATATAGCCCAGCCCTGTAGATATAGTCCCCCTGTATATAGCCCAGCCCTGTAGATATAGTCCCCCTGTATATAGCCCCCCTGTAGATATAGTCCCCCTGTATATAGCCACCCTGTAGATATAGTCCGCACCTTTGCGAGTGAGGTCCGTAAGAGGCTTAGCGATGACCGAGAAGTTAGCAATAAATCTCCTGTAATAATTAGCGAACCCCAAAAAACACTGTAACGCCTTCAGGGAGGCAGGTTGGACCCATTCCGCCACAGCCTGAACCTTGGCGGGGTCCATGCGGAATTCATGAGGAGTGAGGATTTGACCCAAAAATGGTATCTCCTGTACCCCAAACACACATTTTTCGGTTTTGGCAAACAGTTTGTTTTCCCGAAGGACCTGGAGCACCTTCCTGACATGCTCAATGTGGGAGGACCAGTCCTTGGAAAACACCAGTATGTCATCAAGGTACACTACAAGAAATATCCCCAGGTAATTTCTCAAAATCTCATTTATGAAATTCTGGAAGACCGCAGGGGCATTACACAACCCAAAGGGCATGACGAGGTATTCGAAATGGCCTTCGGGCGTGTTAAACGCAGTCTTCCACTCATCCCCCTCTTTGATGCGAATAAGGTTATACGCCCCCCGTAGATCCAATTTAGAGAACCATTGGGCCCCCTGAACCTGATTAAAGAGATCAGGAATCAAAGGAAGGGGATACTGGTTCCTTACCGTGACCTTATTCAGGCTACGGTAGTCAATGCATGGCCTAAGACCACCATCCTTCTTCCCCACGAAGAAGAAGCCAGCACCTACCGGACGAGAGAAGAGGGACGAATGTAACCCTTGGCCAGGGATTCCTGGATATACTCTCTCATGGCTTCACGTTCGG
The DNA here is from genome assembly GCF_050947455.1 of Rhinoderma darwinii. Classification (NCBI taxonomy): domain Eukaryota; kingdom Metazoa; phylum Chordata; class Amphibia; order Anura; family Rhinodermatidae; genus Rhinoderma; species Rhinoderma darwinii. Next base: position 409,578,800 of record NC_134687.1, on the reverse strand, counting down.
GACAAGAAAGATTAAATATCCTACCCTTAGGAAGCTTTGCTCCTGGTACCAATTCAATAGCGCAATCGTATTCTCTATGAGGAGGTAACACTTCGGAGGCCTCCCTAGAGAAAACATCAGCGAAGTCCTGAACAAACTCGGGTAGCGTATTCGCCTCCTCAGGGGGAGAAATAGAATTAACAGAAAAACATGACGTACAACATTCATTACCCCATTTGGTTAGCTCCCCAGTATTCCAGTCAAACGTGGGATTATGCAACTGCAACCAGGGAAGGCCTAGAACCAAATCGTCCGATAATCCCTGCATCAACAGTACAGAGCATTGCTCCAAATGCATGGAGCCAACAAGGAGTTCAAAAACAGGGGTATGCTGTGTAAAATAACCATTAGCAAGAGGAGTGGAGTCGATACCCACTACCGGGACAAGTTTAGGCAAATCAATCAGAGGCATAGCAAGAGACATAGCAAATTCCACAGACATAATATTAGTAGAGGACCCTGAATCCACGAAGGCACTGCCGGTAGCAGACCTACCACCAAAAGAGACCTGAAAGGGAAGCAAGATCTTAGTACGTTTCCTATTTACTGGAAATACCTGTGCGCCCAAGTGACCTCCCCGATGATCACTTAGGCGCGGAAGTTCTCTGGCTGCATTCTTACGCTTAGGACAGTTGTTCACTTGATGCTTGTCATCCCCACAGTAGAAGCAGAGACCATTCTTCCTGCGGAATTCTCTACGTTGTTGGGGGGACACGGAGGCCCCGAGTTGCATAGGTATCTCTGAGTCTTTCCTGGAGGAACGAAGCAACGGAACTTCGGGAGGCATCATGGGGGAGTTGGAGGAGAAAACACATAAACGTTCATGTTGTCGTTCCCTGAGACGTCGGTCAAGTCATACCGCTAAAGCCATAGCCTGGTCTAGGGAGTCAGAAGAGGGATAGCTAACTAGCAGGTCTTTCAGGGCATTCGACAGACCCAACCTAAACTGGCACCTTAAGGCAGGGTCATTCCACCGAGAAGCTACGCACCACTTCCTAAAGTCAGAGCAATACTCCTCAACAGGTCTCTTACCCTGACGTAAGGTCACCAGCTGACTCTCGGCAAAGGCAGTCCTGTCAGTCTCGTCATAAATAAGTCCGAGAGCAGAAAAGAAACAATCAACGGAGGAAAGTTCAGGGGCGTCAGGAGCCAAGGAGAAGGCCCACTCTTGGGGCCCTTCCTGGAGCCGGGACATAATTATACCCACCCGCTGGCTCTCAGAACCTGAGGAATGAGGCTTTAAACGAAAGTAAAGCCTACAACTCTCCCGAAAGGAGAGAAAAGCCCTCCGGTCCCCTGAGAACCGGTCGGGCAACTTGAGGTGGGGTTCAAGAGGTGCGGTGAGGGGAACTACCAAGGTAGCATCAGGCTGGTTGACCCTCTGAGCCAGGGCCTGGACCTGTAGGGAGAGACCCTGCATTTGCTGAGCCAGGGTCTCACGGGGGTCCATAGTGGTGTCAGGGACCAGGGTAGACTAGGTATGGGCCCCTCCTGAACCTGGCTGCGATAGGCTCTCCCACTCCTAAGCCTGCCAGCCTGAGTGGTGGAAGCTGGAGTCAGTCTCAGGGATGTAGATTCAGGTGCTGACTGATTAATTAAGGGAGTTAACCCCGAAGCTGTGCCTGGCAGATCCTTTACAGTGCCCCACATACATAACGCCTCCTATAGAGCATCCTGTAGATACTGCCCTGTAGAGCCCCTGTAGATAGTACTCCCAATAGAGCCTAATGTAGATAGGGCCCTACATAGATCCTCCTGTAGATAGTGGCCCCCCATAAATCCCCCTGTAGATAGTGGCCCCATAGATCCCCTGTAGATAGTGGCCCCTGTAGATAGTGCCCCACATACTCACCTGATCCCGTTCCTGCGCAATGTAGGCCTGATCTCTTCTGAGCAGGTCTGCTCGGGCTGAACGATGCAAGCACTATCATCGTGCCACTTGCGCCGTTGAAACGTACTGACTGATTGATTTGACAATGATTTGCCATTCAACGACACAAGCGGCACGATGACGTCATCACAGTCGCAGTAGTGTTAGCGTTCAGGTGACACCTGCACCTGAACCTAATTGGTTGCCCCCAACCTCCTACACCCCCCAAGTACCGAACTCTACTGCTGCTACAGTGGTCCGACTACACACATCAGGGTTGTCAGAAATATGATTTTTTACAGCTGTTCTTTTCCGACAACCTTGTTGAAATAATTGTTGACCAGACAAATTTATGCGCTCAACAATGTATTTAAATGAACCCCAGTTCTTTTTATGCCAGGCCATGCAGGTGGAATCCGACTAGTAGAGCAGAAATGCTGCAATACTGGGAATTGGTCCTAAATATGAGCCTAACTAAAAATACATGAATAAGGGCCTATTGGTCCACTGATGTTCTCCACCACTGCCCACTTTTCAGGCAATTCAAAATTTTGTTCGTTATAAATTTAATTCGCTAGATGACCCTAATTTCTACCGACTCTACAAAATGAGAACCCTTAGATGAATAAATGAGACATAGTCACATTGAGCTCACAAACTGTCCAAATGTCCTGACTAGTGGCGTAGCTATAGGAATCGCTGTGGACGAGACCCGGCCCCAAAGCCAGAGGGGGCCGCCCGCACCACCTCTGTAAAACAAGGATAATGAGGCTGCTGCATAAGCAGCATGAAGACCGGGGACTGCGGAACATGATAGAAAGCAGCTGCTACCACTAAGCATATAAGAGATCCCGCCCAGCAGTCAAGAGGTCTCCCGGGTACCTGCAGTGTGCAGTAGGATCATCAGTGATTCCCCAGCTCCTTAGAGACTGCAGAGGGCTGTGACCATCACTACAGGGCTTCTACAGTAAGTGCTACCCAATTACTCATGTTTACATGACTTTACATTTTTTCCTGATTTTGGTTTGTTTTGTGTCGCAATTTTTGAAATCGCGGCATTTCGACGACATTTTTGCTGCTATTTTTGTAATCGCGGTAAAAATGGCGCCACAGTGACTACAAAAATCATGGGAAAAATGGTGCGGTATTGCCGCGACTGCAAAAATTGTGGTACAAAAATGCAATGACAACCCTAAGTCTCTAACAGGCTTAACCTTTGGAGGACAATTAGGATATGTTTACACAGGGCGTATATACGCTGCGTAAAAGCACACAGCGTATCCACTCTGGCGGCCGCAGGGAATTCCAGATAAAAAACGCCCCAAATTGTGGTGCAGTTTTTCAGTCAGAAAGTCCGCTGCAGAAAATTGCACATTTAAAGAATTAAAAAAAACCTGCATACTAATCCTCTGAAGTCCTGCAGACCAGCCTTCCTGGATGACGTTTAATCCCATGTGACCCCTGCAGCCTGGTCACATGGGATAAAATGTCATCCCAGGAGGCCAGCCTGGATGAAGAAACACGGAATTCTGGGTAAGTATACAAATTTTCTTTTTCTTTCGGAGTTGAGTTTTTTGCGTCGGCTTTGCAGTTTTTCCACCGCAAAAAACTCAACATCTGCTATTTGTTGCGGGTTCTACCTCCCCATTAAATTCAATGGGGAAAACCTGTAACAGATAAGCAGTGATTCTGCAAATACAATTGACATGCTGTGAATTTTAAAAAAAAACGTTGTTTTTTTCGCTTATTATTTATGCAGCATGTGGAAGAGATTTGTTTAATGCCTTCCCGTCATTTGACGTATGGGTACGCCATAGAAGCCAGTGCTTCCCGCATTTTGCCGTATCCATACGCCAAATGCATTGCACCGACTCAGAAGCTGAGCCAGTGCTATTATCGCCGGATGTCAGCGGTGTATTACAGCTGACATCCGGCTGTAATTGTGGGGACCGAAATTACCCTGAAATTCAGTGCTCAAACGCGATCTTTGTATTTAAGGTGTTTGCAGCTCATCGGAACTCCGGCAATTAAATTGGGTTCCGGTGGCTGTAATGGCCTCCCAGTCTGCCTAGCACGGAAGCCGTTCAGGACCCGCCCGAAGGAGCTGTGCCGGCGTCATCAGCGTTGAATGTCAGCTGTGTGTTACAGCTGACATCCACCTGTAACGGCATGAACCAGAGCTAGCTTCGATCCCTGCCATCATGGCCGCCATGAGAGCAGTACTAGGGGTACTGCTGTAAGGGGCCCGGCCAAACCTAATTGAAAGGGGGCCCGGCAACCGCGAGCTCGCGCGCCCATCGATGCACACACGACTCATCTGGGCCTCCTCCCCCTTCTCCTCCAGAGCCTAGCTGCGTAAGGAGAGGGGGAGGAGTCAAGTTGTAGCACGGCGGCGGGTGTTCCCCGCCATTTTCTGGAGCCTGGAGGTGAAGGACTGGACATGGAAGACTGTACCTGAAAGACATCGCCTGACAACGAGGACTGGAGTGGGAGCCAGCAGCTCTTCTGACACACTAAGTAAAGTGTCTGAAAGTGCTGATAAAGTATGGCCAGGTTCACACAGAGTATTTTGCAGGCAGAAAAAAATCTGCCTCAAAATTCCTTAAAGAATTTTGAGGCAGATTTTGACCTGCCCACACTATCTTGCCGCGTTATTTGCTGCATTTTTTGCCCGTGGCGATTGAGAACCGTAGGCAAAAAATGCAGCGAAAAATGCATTTTCTGCTTCCCATTGATTTCCATGGGAGGTCAGAGGCGCAACCGTGTCAAGAAAGGACATGCTGATTTTTATTTTTTCCGCGACTGGCTCCCATTGATTTCAGATGAAATCAATGGGAGGCGGTTTTGGACGTTTTTTGGCGCTGAATCTGACCCAGTGTCCGAGTCAATATCAAGGCCCAAAAACTCTGTGAACTGGGCCTTATTGTTAGGGTAGGAACACACTAGGCGTGAACACTGCGGATTTTATGCAACACACTTCATTGCAGAAAATCTGCAGCGTATTACAGTAGCAGCAGTGAGGATGAGATTTGAACAAATCTCTTCCACACACAGCAAAAAAAAAATTGACCTGCAGTGTGTTTTTTTAGGCCACAGCATGTCAATTTATGCTGTGGAATCGCTGCTCCTCTGTTGCGGAAATGCTGCTGTTCTGCTGCAAAAATCACAAATGACAAAATAAAAAAGGTATTTTTTTATTTTAAATTTAAAAAAAATTTTAGACTTTCCCCGGCCGTAGTCTAGGCGACGCGATCCTCTATTCTTAGCGCAACCCGGCCTCCTGTCATGACGTTTCATACCATGTGACTGCTGCAGTGGTCACATGGTCTACAGCGTCATCACAGGAGGCCGGGCTACATTCACAAGAGAGACGCGTCGCCTAGACTACGGTCTGGGTAAGTCTAAACTTTTTTTTCCCCTGCAGGATTTCCGCAGTGGACATGCCTCACGAAAATTGCACCACTATTTGGTGCGGTTTTGGTGGCGGAATTCCCTGAGGCTACCGGGACGGATAAGCTGTGTAGTTTTACTCAGCGTATCCGCCTAGTGTGTTCCTAACCTTATGATGCGCTCCTGGAGCTGCTGCCTGTCTATAAATAGGCAGTTGGTCCAGTAGAATTTGTAATTTTTTTAGTTTTTTTTTGTGAACCAGCTTCAAAAAATACAAAACTTTTGTGTTAGGCCTTGTTCACATCTGCGTTGGAGGCTCCATTGCAGATCTGACCAAGAATACCGGATACAATAGTACAGCATTCTGCCTTATTGTTTTCGTTAAAACCACGGACACCCCGATGGAAATCTGACAAAACCCATTAAAGTCAATGGGTTTCGTTGGCGGCAGGGTGTTGTCTGTTGTGCAACGGAACAGGCGCTTCTTATATTTCCGTTGTTCTGCTCTGACAGAGGAGAATAATGGAGAGCTGAATGCAGGTGTGAACCCAGCCTTACATTTTGGGCATTTTGCGTAAAATAAAACGTACACTCCCATGCAGGCGGAGCTTGTACGGAGTGGCGGTCAAGCATGTACTCCGTCATTCCCATACACTTTGAATGAAATGGAAGCGTGCACGCTAGACCGCCGCTCAATTCAATGTCCCCCTCACTGCGGGGGGTGCAGTGAGGAGGATCTGGGGGTTTGGGACCCTCGTTCTTATGAACGCAAAAAAAAAAAGAATAATTAAACTGTAAAATTATTGTTAACCTACCTGCTGGCTTCACTTTCTTGCTTCCCGCTCCTTTCCCTCGTTCTGGTCCCAGTTGTCCGGGATACAAGATGGCTGCTACTGCCTCAGACTTGGATGTGGGGAGCGTTGTCTGCAAGTCTGAGACATGCCCCCACCTCCTTCACTGCTCTCAGAAGGACAAGCACCGATGGTGTCAGCACTGTGTCCATCTCTTCTGGCACTTCTCCTGCTGGGTTCTTGACAGGGGTTCCGGCTGCAGCAACATCCTCATTGACAGCGCATCAGTGGAGGACAGAGGAAGACAGCGACAGGGTTGGCATAAATCAGCTTCTGTATGTAAGTATATCACGTTGTATGCTTGTAACGGTCTTATATGTTTTATTGTCTGTGGTTTTTTTAAAGGTTTCCGTGTCATGGGATGCTTTCTATATGCAAGTCTGAAACACCACCAGCCATCTTGGATTCCAGAAAACGGGGACCGGAATGAGGAAGCAGAGCCAGAAGCAAGTGAGGCCAGCAGGTAGCGTAACAATAAAATTGTTTGTTTTTGTGGGCTGAATTGTTGTTTTTTAACCAGTAAGCAGCGGCTCCAATGTGCGTCTAGCTGGGGTGTATTTAACCCCTTAAGGACGCAGCCTAGTTTTGGCCTTAAGGCTCAGAGCCCATTTTTCAAATCTGACATATTTCACTTTATGTGGTAATAACGTGGGAATGCTTAAACCTACCCAAGCGATTCTGAGATTGTTTTCTCGTGACACATTGGGCTTCATGTTCGTGGTAAAATTTGGTCGATATATTCAGTGTTTATTGGTGAAAAATTGCAAAATTTAGAGAAAATTTTAAAAAAATTGCATTTTTCAGAATTTAAATGCATCTGCTTGTAAAACAGACGGTTATATCACCCACAATAGTCACTAGTTCACATTTCCCATATGTCTACTTTAGATTGGCATCGTTTTTGAACATTCTTTTATTTTTCTTGGACGTTACAAGGCTTAGAACATAAACAGCAATTTCTCATATTTTTAAGAAAATGTCAAATGCCTTTTATTTAATGTACCTGTTCAGTTCTGAAGTGGCTTTGAGGGGCCTATGTATTAGAAACCCTGATAAAACACCCCATTTTAAAAACTAGACCCCTCAAAGTATTCAAAACAGCATTTAGAAAGTTTTTTAACCCTTCAGGCATTTCACAGGAATTAAAGCAAAGTGGAGGTGAACTTTGCAAATTTCATTTTTCTTGCGGAATTTCAATTTTATTCATTTTTTTTCTGTAACACAGAAGGTTTTACCAGAGAAACACTACTAAATATGTATTGTCCAGATTCTGCAGTTTTTAGAAATGTCCCACATGTGGCCCTACTGCGCTCGTGGACTAAAACACAAGCCCTAGAAGCAAAGAAGCACCTAGTGCATTTTGAGTCCTCTTTTTTATTAGAATATATTTTAGGCAGCATGCCAGGTTTGAAGAGGTGTTGAGGTGCCAAAACAGTAGGAATCCCCCAAAAGTGACCCCATTTTGGAAACTACACCCCTCAAGGAATTCATTTATGGTTGTTGTTACCATTTTGACCGCACAGTTTTTTCACAGCACCTATTTGAATTGGGCTGTGAAATGAAAAAAATGTAATTTTTTCCAATAAAATGTCATTTGTGATCAAAATTTCTTATTTTCACAGGGAACAAAATACCCCATTTGGGTGCCCAATTTGTCCTTAGTGTGGCAATACCCCATTTGTGGTGATAAACTGCCGTTTGGGCCCATGGGAGGGCTCAGAAGGAAAGGAGCGCTATATGTTTGTTGGAGTCCAGATTTTGCTGGATTGGTTTTCGGGTGCCATGTCGCATTTGCAGAGCCTCAGGGGTATCAAAGCAATGGAAACCCACCAAAAGTGACCCCATTTTGGAAACTACACCCCTCAAGGAATTCATTTATGGTTGTTGTTAGCATTTTGAGCACACAGTTTTTTCACAGCACCTATTTCAATTGGGCTGTGACATTAAAAAAATGACATTTTTTCCAATAAGATGTAATTTTTTAGCAAAATTTCTTATTTTCACAGGGAACAAAATGCTCAATTTTGTTGCCCAATTTCTCCTGAGTGCAGCAATACCCCATTTGTGGCAATAAACTGCCGTTTGGGCCCATGGGAGGCCTCAGAAGGGAAGGAGCGCTGTGTGTTCTTTGGAGTCCAGATTTTGCTGGATTGGTTTTCGGCTGCCATGTCGCATTTGCAGAGCCCCAGAGGTATCAAAGCAATGGAAACCCACCAGAAGTGACCCCATTTTGGAAACTACACCCCTCAAGGAATTCATTTATGGGTAATGTGACCATTTAGACCCCATAGTTTCTTCACAGAACTTATTTGAATTGGGCTGGGAATTAAAAAAATATATATTTTTTCCAATAATATGTCATTTTAGCTCAAAAATTCTTATTTTCACAAGAAATAAAATACTCCATTTTGTTGCCCAATTTGTCCTGAGTGCGGCAATACCCCATTTGTGGTGATAAACTGCCGTTTAAGCCCATGGGAGGGCTCAGAAGGAAAGGAGCGCTGTGTGTTCTTTGGAGTCCAGATTTTGCTGGATTGGTTTTCGGGTGCCATGTCGCATTTGCAGAGCCCCAGAGGTATCAAATCAATAGAAACCAATCACAAATGACCCCATTTTGGAAACTACACCCCTCAAGGAATTCATTTATGGGTGTTGTGACTATTTTGACCCCATAGTTTTTTCACAGAACTAATTTGAATTGGGCTGGGAATGAAAACAAAATTATTTTTTTCAAATAATATGTAGTTTTGGCTGAAAATTTCTTATTTTCACAAGAAACAAAATACCCCATTCTGTTGCGCAATTTGTTCTGAGGGCCGCAATACCCCATTTGTTGTGATAAACTGCCATTTGGGCCCATGGGAGGGCTCAGAAGGAAAGGACCACCATTTGGCCTACTGGGGATTTTCTAGTGCGAAGTCATGTATGCAGAAGCACCTGAGGTACCAGTACAGTTGAAACCCGCAAGAAGTGACCCCGTTTTAAAAACTACACCCTTAAGGCATTCATCTAGAGGTGTAGTGAGCATTTTGACCGGAGACATACACCCCATAAACTGTAATGTGGGTTCTCCCGGGTATGGCAATACCCTACATGTGGCTGTTATCAGCTGCCTGGGCACACAGCAGGGTTCAGAGGGGAAAGACGAGGGGGGATAAGCTGTGCGGAGTGCATCAGGGTAAGTAAAATTGGGGTAAATTATAAACCAAGGGATGTATGATAAATTTTAAAACACTCTTTCATACAGAGCTCTGGTTATTCGGGACACGTGTCACATTGATATATTGTGTCATCCCTTATCGCCCTCTTATAGCAGACTTTGCACCTCTTTTGACTTTTTCCCTTCTTGCCAGTTTGGGGAACTTCCCCTGGAAAGTGTTGCCGCCCTGGTACGATGCGTGTGGCCCCGCTTCCAGAAGTACTGGGTGCCCCCCCTTCTTGGTCCCTAAAGATTAGGTTCTTGATAATCACCTCTTGAAATTCCAGGAAAGTTCCCGTCTGGCCTGCACATCGACGTAGCACGTACGCATTGTACAATGCCATCTGTATGATGTGCACGGCTAGCTTCTTATACCACACCGCATAGCGCTGTAGGGCTTCAGGGCTTGATCTTACAAGTCCATCCCTCCCATGTACCTATTGTAGTCCAGGATGCAGTCTGGTTTGGGGGTGGCCTTTCCTTCATATATCCTAAACCTGTAGGTATACCCTGATGCACTCTCACAGCTTATACATCTTCACGCCATACCTTGCCCTCTTACCCGGCAGGTACTCGCGGAATTGAACCCTCCCTTTAAAATGTACCAGGGACTCATCAATAGAAATACACTTCTCGGGGTGTATGCTTGGGAAAACCGGGCACTGGAACGGTCTAATAGGGGTCTCCGTTTATACAAACGGTCAAAACTGGGGTCATCTCGGGGTGGGCACGGCTCATTATCAGTATAATGTGAGAAGCGAAGTATTGCCTCATTTATTTATTTTTTTAGGTTCCAGTTCAGTTCTGAAGTTGCTTTGAGGGGCCCATATATTAGAAACCCCTATGAAATACCCCATTTTAGAAACTAGACCCCTCAAAGTATTCACAACAGCATTTAGAAAGTTTATGAACCCTTTAGGTGTTTCACAAAAATTTAGAGCAAAGTAGAGGTGAAATTTACATTTTTTTTTTGTCAGAAAATCCTCTTTATACCATTTTTTTTATAACACAAAAGGATTTATCAGAGAAACGCAACTCAATACGTATTGCCCAGATTCTGCAGTTTTGAGAAATATCCCACATGTGGCCCTCGGGCGGTAATGGACTGAAGCACCGGCCTCCGAAGCAAAGGAGCACCTAGTGGATTTTGAGGCCTCTTTTTTATTAGGCACCATGTCCGGTTTGAAGAGGTCTTGTGGTGCCAAAACATTGGGAACCCCCCAAAAGTGACCCCAATTTGGAAACTAGACCCCTTGAGGAATACATTGTAGTTTTCTTGGGGTGCATGCAGCTTTTTGATCAGTTTTTATTCTATTTTTAGGTGGCGTGGTGACTAAAAAACAGCAATTCTACTATTGTTTTTTTATTCTTTTTTTTTTTTACTGCGTTCACCGTGCGCTATAAATGACACATTCACTTTATTCTGCGGGGCGATACGATTACGGCGATACCAGATGTTTATAGTTTTTTTATATGTCTTATGGCGTTTGCACAATAAAATACGTTTTGTAAACAATCATTCACTTTTGGTGTTACCTTATTCTAAGAGCCATAACGTTTTTATTTTTCAATCAATAAAGCCGTGCGAGGACTTATTTTTTGCGTAACGAACTGTAGTTTCGATCATTGCCATTTTTAGGTACATGCGACTTTTTGATCTCTTTTTATTCCATTTTTTGGGAGGTGAAGTGACCAAAGAATTGTGATTGTGGTACGGTTTATTATTATTTTATTTTACGGCGTTCATCGTGCGGGATAAATAACGAAATAGTTTTGTAGTTCAGGCCGTTACGGACGCGGCAATACCAATTATGTATAGTTTATTTGTTTGTTTATATATTTTTATTAATAATAAAGGACTGATAAGGGAAAAGGGGGGATTTTTACTTTTATTACTTTTAAATCTTTTATTTTCTTATTTTTACACAACTTTTTTTAACTTTTTTTTAACTTTATTACTTTGTCCCACTAGGGGACTTGAGGGCAGGAGGCCCTGATCGCTATTCTAATACACTGCACTACATGCGTAGTGCAGTGTATTAGAACTGTCAGCTACTCACTGACAGCAAGCATAGTGGGTCCTGACGTTGTCAGGACCCACTAGGCTTCCGTCTATGGCATAGCCGGACGCCATTGTTTGGTGTCCGGTTGCCATAGTCACCATCGCCGGCCGCTATCGCGTAGCAGGCCGGCGATGGCAGCTTAACCCCTAAAAAGCCGCGATCTCTATAGAACGCGGCTTTTAAGGGGTTAATCGGTGGGGACACAGCGATCGGTCCCCGCTGTAGGAGCTGTGACAGCTGCTGAACAAGACAGCAGCGTCACAGCTCCTGTATGTGTCGGGAGGATGGCCGAAACGGCCGTTACTCCCGTGACGTACTATTACGGCATGGAGCGCGAACGATACAGCTGCCATGACGTAATAGTACGTCAAGGAGCGGGAAGGGGTTAAGTTGCTCAGCAGTCTCATGCAGCAATCTAGCACATCTTGATGTCACGCTCAACATCATAAGCATTAACCCTAAAGTTTAAAACTCTGTAGAACTAATGACGAAGCTCTTTACAATATTTATATATATTTATTTTTTCTTTCACTTTCCACCTTAAGCATGGACCCCAGAACCGACATAAAAATGTAAAAAAATAAACTCCCTACTACTCGCTCCTCTTGCCTTCCTGGCCTGGTACACAAGGCCCACTGCCACATCCGGCCGGGCAGCATTAGGAAATTATATAAGATGCAGCATACACCGTCCTAACGCGTCGTTAAATACATGGATCCAGTTTTAAGTGGGGCTCGCCCATTCCAGGTTGACCCACCCCCCTGTGACCGCAAATGTTATGCCACTGTTTTAACAACCTTTTTCTCCTTTGCTCTTATGCATCTATTTTTTATCATGGATGGGGTTTTAAGATTGTACTGAAACAAATCCTGTATCTGCTATTTTGTTTATGTGAACCTGTCGGCCTGTTAACCGGTTAAGGACTAGGCTGTTTTACAGCTAAATGACCAGAGCAAATTTCACAATTTTGCTATGCGCTTCTTTAGATGACTATAACTCAGCAGGTGAATAAAGTTCATCTTTGAATTTTACACTCTTTTTAAAGGACAGATAGGGCTTTGTTTTAGTGGCATTTGTCAGTATATATAATTATTTTTTTTTTCTCTAAAGTGGGCAAAATTGGAAAAAAATGCAAGAATTTAACAATTGCGTCGGTTTATGCTAGCATTTTTCACACACGGTATGAACCACGGCCAAAATTAATCTCCTTTCACATTCTTCCACTTCTCCCGTGCATGGGGATACCAAATATGTGAGCCTTATTCACTGTGCGGGCATGTGCCAGGGCTTGGCATAAAAGGAGGCTTTTTGGCCTTTTCGGTCCAGGAATTTTGCATTTGATTTTATAGCCGTATACTGTTTTCTGGAGGGCCTAATGCTGCTGAAACATTAGAAACACCCCATAAATGACTTCATTCACACAAGTAGACCCCACAAGGTTTCCTTCAAGGGGTTTATCATATTTTTAGCAAGTCCAGTTTTCTTCTGAAAGTTTCTTGAATAAGATGGAACAAAATAAAATCAGCACTTTTTTAGCAAATGCGTCAGTTTAGGCTAGTATTTTTCACACACGGTATAGACCACGGACAAAATTCATCTCCTTTCACATTCTTCCACTTCTCCCGTGCATGGGGATACCAAATATGTGTGCCTTATTCGCTGTGCGGGCATGTGCCAGGGCTTGGCATAAAAGGAGGCTTTTTGGCCTTTTCGGTCCAGGAATTTTGCATTTGATTTTAGAGCCGCATACTGTTTTCTGGGGGGCCTAATGCTGCTGAAAGATTAGAATCACCCCATAAATGACTTCATTCACACAAGTAGACCCCACAAGGTTTCCTTCAAGGGGTTTATCATATTTTTAGCAAGTCCAGTTTTCTTCTGAAAGTTTCTTGAATAAGATGGAACAAAATAAAATCAGCACTTTTTTAGCAAATGCGTCAGTTTAGGCTAGTATTTTTCACACACGGTATAGACCACGGCCAAAATTCATCTCCTTTCACGTTCTTCCACTTCTCCCGTGCATGGGGATACCAAATATGTGTGCCTTATTCACTGTGCGGGCATGTGCCAGGGCTTGGCATAAAAGGAGGCTTTTTGGCCTTTTCGGTCCAGGAATTTTGCATTTGATTTTAGAGCCGCATACTGTTTTCTGGGGGCGTAATGCTGCTGAAACATTAGAAACACCCCATAAATGACTTCATTCACACAAGTAGACCCCACAAGGTTTCCTTCAAGGGGTTTATCATATTTTTAGCAAGTCCAGTTTTCTTCTGAAAGTTTCTTGAATAAGATGGAACAAAAAAAAATCAGCACTTTTTTAGCAAATGCGTCAGTTTAGGCTAGTATTTTTCACACACGGTATAGACCACGGTCAAAATTCATCTCCTTTCACATTCTTCCACTTCTCCCGTGCATGGGGATACCAAATATGTGTGCCTTATTCACTGTGCGGGCATGTGCCAGGGCTTGGCATAAAAGGAGGCTTTTTGGTCCAGGAATTCTGCATTTGATTTTATAGCAGTGTACTGTTTTCTGGGGGGCCTAATGCTGCTGAAACATTAGAAACACCCCATAAATGACTTCATTCACACAAGTAGACCCCACAAGGTTTCCTTCAAGGGGTTTATCATATTTTTAGACAGTCCAGTTTTCTTCTGAAAGTTTCTTGAATAAGATGGAACAAAAAAAAATCAGCTATTTTTTTAACAAATGCGTCAGTTTATGCTAGCTTTTTCACACACATAATGGACCACGGACAAAATTCATCGCATTTCACATTCTTCCTCTTCTCCCGTGCATGGGGATACCAAATATGTGTGCTTTATTCATGGGCATGAGCCAGGGCTTGGCATAAAAAGAGGCTTTTTGGCCTTTTCGGTCCAGGAATTCTGCACTTGATTTTAGAGCCGCATACTGTTTTCTGGGGGGCCTAATGCTGCTGAAACATTGGAAACACCCCATAAATGACTTCGTTCACACAAGTAGACCCCACAAGGTTTCCTTCAAGGGGTTTATCATATTTTTAGCAAGTCCAGTTTTCTTCTGAAAGTTTCTTGAATAAGATGGAACAAAATAAAATCAGCACTTTTTTAGCAAATGCGTCAGTTTAGGCTAGTATTTTTCACACACGGTATGGACCACGGCCAAAATTCATCTCCTTTCACGTTCTTCCACTTCTCCCGTGCATGGGGATACCAAATATGTGTGCCTTATTCACTGTGCGGGCATGTGCCAGGGCTTGGCATAAAAGGAGGCTTTTTGGCCTTTTCGGTCCAGGAATTCTGCACTTGATTTTATAGCAGCATACTGTTTTCTGGGGGGCCTAATGCTGCTGAAAGATTAGAATCACCCCATAAATGACTTCATTCACACAAGTAGACCCCACAAGGTTTCCTTCAAGGGGTTTATCATATTTTTAGACAGTCCAGTTTTCTTCTGAAAGTTTCTTGAATAAGATGGAACAAAATAAAATTAGCAATTTTTTAGCAAATGCGTCAGTTTATACCAGCATTTTTCACACACGGTATGGACCACGGTCAAAATTAATCTCCGTTCACATTCTGCCACTTCTCCCGTGCACGGGGATACCAAATATGTGGCCTTATTTATCACATAGAGATGTAGGAGGGCGGAGGATAGAAGAAGATTATTTCACAAATCGCTTTTTTTCAAAGCTGGTTTTACAAAACTCAACCGAGTTTCTATAACACTTCCAAAATATCTGCTCGTCCACACTTACATTCTGCTCAGGGGTGTAGAGTTGCAGAAATAAATTATTCAGGGAATTTATTAGCGGTCTTATTTTGAACAACCGATCCCGGTTTGCATCGGTACTTGGGGGGGCCTGTGCGTTGTCATTGAAGTGGAGGAACCTCATTATTGTCTCATAACGAGACCTGGGCATTACTGCAGAATATACTGGGGTGGCTTGGGCGGGTCTTGTTGACCAGTAAGACCTAATGGAGGGCTTTTTGACAATACCCATATTTAGGGTGAGCCCCAAATTTTTTTTTAATTCCTGCAAATTGGTGGGCGTCCAATCTCTGGCATGGGTGGATGAAGGTTTCTGCCTTATATATTGCGTGGCATATAAATTTGTTTCGTGGACAATCTGATTTAGGATGTCGTCCGTTATAAATAAATGGAAGTAATCCATTTGGACAAAATTTGTATTGTCCACGGTTATGCCAGGAGTGGTCGTAAATCCGTGGATTCTAGGCCCAAAAGATGGGGCAGGTGCCCATACAAGAGCCTGGACTGGAGGGACCAGGCTGTCCCGTGCTACAGCGCTACTTGGCCCTGCGCTTTCATGTTCTGCAGTTTCGACTGCATCAGGGACAACGTCCCCTGAAGATGAACCTGAAGTGACGCTGTCATCGTCACTACCTAAAACAGGTTCCATCTCGGACGCCATCTCTGATGCGGTCTCCGACTCAGACCACAGCATGGCGTATGCCTCCTCGGCGCTAAACAACTTCCTCGCCATAACGTAACTAACACTAACACTAACTAAACAAATTTTATTTTTTTATTTTTTTTATAAAACACACAAACTAAGGCCCCATGCACACGACCGTGCCCGCAATTGCTGTCCGCGATCGCGGGCACGGCCGGCCGCTGACTGACAGCCGCATTTTCGGGCCGTGCTCCCATACAAAGTATGGGAGCACGGCCCGCAAAATGCGAAAGAACGGACATGTTCCATAATTCCCGGAACATTTCCACGGCACTGACACCCTTCCGTAGTGCTACTGAAAGGTGTCAGCGTTCAATGAAAGTGAATGGCTCAGTTTTTGCGGACCGCAGTTGCGGTCCGCAAAAACGGAGGTTTTTTGCTGTCGTGTGCATGGGGCCTAACTGCTATATATATCTACACTACCGCTAACAAAAAAATAAACCGCTATTGCTATATATATTATATATATGTGGATATATATATAATTATATACTCCCTACCTGCCTATTCTAATAGAATAAAAGAAAGAAAGGTAGATAGAAAAAAAGATAGATGGATAGATTGTATAGATAGATAGAAATCTATCTATACAGAGAATGTTTTATAGTGTAACTGTTTTTTTTTTTTTCACTGTAATCTTCTGGCAGCAATTCTCCCGAGTCTCTTTTTCTCCTCAAACTGAAACAATATTTGAGGAGAAGAAAAGAGGCAGGAGATTTACTGCCAGAAAACTCAAAATAAAACAAATGTGGTCGCTGTGATTTTCACAGCGACCACATGTTCAGGGACCATCAGATTGGTCCCTCATACTCTGCCCAGTGCCCAGAGCTGTTGGTAACAGCGAGGGCACAGGGCTGTGTGCACGCGATCGCGGGCACAGGGCTGTGTGCACGCGATCGCGTGCACACTGTTTTATAAGCAGAAATGCATGTGATCGCTGTGATTGGTTGTCACAGCGACCACATGTTCAGGGACCATCAGATTGGTCCCTGATACTCTGCCCAGTGCCCAGAGCTGTTGGTAACAGCGAGGGCACAGGGCTGTGTGCACGCGATCGCGTGCACACTGTTTTCTATGCAGAAATGCATGTGATCGCTGTGATTGGTTGTCACAGCGATCACATGTTCAGGGGCCAAAAGATTGACCCCTGACATTCTGCCCAGTGCCCATGGCTGTTAGCAACAGCCAGGGCATAGAGCTGTGTGCACGCGATCGCGCGTGCACAGTCTCTGAAGTGCGGCCGTATATATACTATACGCCGGACTTTAGAGACCCTGACCGCTGGCCGTATATTTACGGCCAGCGGTCGGGAACCTGTTAATGTTGCCCTAACTGCGGGCAGTATGATATAGTGACAGGTGCACTGATTAAACTAAACTATGTGTTACTCTAAAGTGCTGCGTCATTTTAGAGAAATCATACCTTTAGCACTGGCTTGTGTCCATTGTTAGGGCAGCATTAGTGTGCTAAAAGGTTCCCTTTAACCCCTTAAGGACGCAACCTAGTTTTGGCCTAAAGGCTCAGAGCCCATTTTTCAAATCTGACATATTTCACTTTATGTGGTAATAACATCGGAATGCTTAAACCTATCCAAGCGATTCTGAGCACATTTTCTCGTGACACATTGGGATTCATGTTCGTGGTAAAATTTGGTTGATATATTCAGTGTTTATTGGTGAAAAATTGCAAAATTTAGAGAAAATTTTGAAAAAATAGAATTTTTCAGAATTTAAATGCATCTGCTTGTAAAACAGACGGTTATACCACCCAAAATAGTTACTAGTTCACATTTCTGATATGTCTACTTTAGATTGGCATCGTTTCTTGACCATTTTTTTATTTTTCTTGGACGTTACAAGGCTTAGAACATAAACAGCAATTTCTCATATTTTTAAGAAAATTTCAAAAGCCTTTTTTTTAAGGTACCTGTTCAGATCTGAAGTGGCTTTGAGGGGCCTATGTATTGACCCCTCAAAGTATTCAAAACAGCATTTAGAAAGTTTTTTTTAACCCTTCAGGCGTTTCACAGGAATTAAAGCAAAGTGGAGGTGAAATTTGCAAATTTCATTTTCCTTGCTGAATCTAAATTTTATAAAAAAAAATCTGTAACACAGAAGGTTTTACCAGAGAAATACTACTAAATATGTATTGTCCAGATTCTGCAGTTTTTAGAAATGTCACATGTGGCTCAAGTATTCTCGTGGACTAAAACACAAGCCCTAGAAGCAAAGAAGCACCTAGTGCATTTTGAGGCTTCTTTTTTATTAGAATATTTTTTTGCCCAATTTGTCCTTAGTGCAGCAATACTTCATTTGTGGTGATAAACTGCCGTTTGGGCAAATGGGAGGGCTCAGAAGGAAAGGAGCGCTATGTGTTTGTTGGAGTCCAAATTTTGCTGGATTGGTTTTCGGGTGCCATGTCGCATTTGCAGAGCCCCAGAGGTATCAAATCAGAGGAAACCCACCAGAAGTGACCCCATTTTGGAAACTACACCCCTCAAGGAATTCATTTATGGTTGTTGTTAGCATTTTTACCGCACAGTTTTTTCACAGCACCTATTTGAATTGGGCTGTGAAATTTTAAAAAAATGACATTTTTTCCAATAAGATGTAATTTTTGATCAAAATTTCTTATTTTCACAGGAAACAAAATACCCCATTTTGTTGCCCAATTTGTCCTAAGTGCGGCAATACCCCATTTGTGGTGATAAACTGCCGTTTGGGCCCAATGGAGGCCTCAGAAAGAAAGGACCACCATTTGGCCTACTGGAGCTTTTCTGGTGATAAGTCATGTATGCAGAAGCCCCTGAGGTATCAGTACAGTTGAAACCCCCCCGAGAAGTGACCCCATTTTAAAAACTACACCCCTTAAGACATTCATCTAGAGGTGTAGTGAGCATTTTTACCCCACAGGTACTGTGTAAAAGATAATGCGCAGCAGATTGTGCAGAGTGAGATTTGCAATTTTCTATATATATATGGCATGTCAGTGTCCGATATAGTGTGCCCAGCATGTGCCACCGGAGATATACACCCCATAAGCTGTAATGTGGGTTCTCCCGGGTATGGCAATACCCTACATGTGGCTGTTATTAGCTGCCTGGGCACACGGCAGGGCTCAGAAGGAAAGGACCACCATTTGGCCTACTGGAGCTTTTCTGGTGCTAAGTCATGTATGCAGAAGCCCCTGAGGTACCAGTACAGTTGAAACCCCCGAGAAGTGACCCCATTTTAAAAGTGACACTCCTTAAGACATTCATCTAGAGGTGTAGTGAGCATTTTGACCTCACAGGTACTGTGTAAAAGATAATGCGCAGCAGATGGTGCAGAGTGAGATTTGCGAATATATATATATATATATATATATATATAGCATGTCAGTGTCCGATATAGTGTGCCCAGCATGTGCCACCGGAGATATACACCCCATAAGCTGTAATGTGGGTTCTCCCGGGTACGGCAATACCCTACATGTACCTGTTATCAGCTGCCTGGGCACACGGCAGGGCTCAGAAGGGAAAGATGAGGGGGATAAGCTGTGCGGAGTGCATCAGGGTAAATTAAAAATTAAGGCATGTATGATAAATTCGACAACAATCTTTCATATAGAGCCCTTGTTTTTCGGGTCACGTGTTGCATTGGTATATGGTGTCCTTCCCTATCCCCCTCTTTGAGCAGACTCTGCACCTCTTTTGACTTTTTCCCTTCTTGCCAGTTTGGGGAACTTCTCCTGGAAAGTGTTGCCCTGGTACGATGCGTGTGGCCTCGCTTCCAGAATTACTGGGTGCTCCCTCTTCTTGGTCCCTAAAGATTAGGTTCTTGATAACCACCTCTTGAAATTCCAGGAAAGTTCCCGTCTGGCCTGCACATCGACGTAGCACGTACGCATTGTACAATGCGATCTGTATGATGTGCACAGCCAGCTTCTTATACCACACCCTCGTTTTCCGCATGGCGCTGTAGGGCTCCAGGACTTGATCTGACAAGTCCACCCCTCCCATGTACCTATTGTAGTCCAGGATGCAGTCTGGTTTGGGGGTCTCTGTACTGGTACCTCGTACAGGTACATGGGTACTGGTGTGGCCATGTATTGTTGTCAATACAAGGACATCTCTCTTGTCCTTGTGCTTGACACACAATATGTTGCTGCTAGAATGTGCCCTGCTCTCAACCCTTCTGAGTGTTTGCCCAAGCAGAGTCTTAGGGAGGCCTCTCAGATTTTTTCTAGCAGTGCCACATGCCTCAGTACTTCTGGAAGCGAGACACTTGAAGAGTGGGACGCTGGTATAAAAATTATCCAGGTAGAGGTGGTAACCCTGGTCCAGCAGTGGGTGCACCAAATCCCACACAATGTTTGCATTAATTACCAGTAAGGGGGGGGCATTCTGGGGGCTGAATACTGCTGTCCTTCCCTTCATATATCCTAAATTTGTAGGTATACCCTGATGTACTCTCGCACAGCTTATACATCTTTACGCCATACCTTGCCCTCTTACTCAGCAGGGACTGGCGGAATTGAAGCCTCCCTTTAAAATGTACCAGGGACTCATCAATAGAAATACACTTCTCGGGGGTATATGCTTGGGCAAACCGGGCACTGAAATGGTCTAATAGGGGTCTCAGTTTGTACAAATGGTCAAAACTGGGGTCATCTCGGGGTAGGCACCGATCATTATCCGTATAATGTAAGAAGCGAAGTATTGCCTCATAACGCATCCTGGACATGCCCATATGGTACATCGGGGTGTGGTATAAGATGTCCGTGCTCCAGTAGGTCCTAATGGACGGCTTTTTCAGAAGCCCCATCTTCAACTGAAGTCCCCAGAACTTGCCCAACTCTGCTGCATTTACAGGGGTCCACTTGTGGGATTGGGCATAAAATGATGTGGGGTTCTTAGCAATATACTGTTGGGCATATAAATTAGTGTCACGGACACAGGGTATGTGGACCCACTAGGCCGCTCCGCCGTAGCGGGGAGGCAGCTGACTAGGTCACAGTCTATGCGAAAGTCAATGGCAGACAGTAATGCTTGGGTACCTGAAATAGTCCAGACGGTGGCTGTGGCTTTAGCACGGATGGAGGCTGGTGCGGCAGGTGGCGCCAGACGTGGCGGGCAGTATCCGATGTAGCAGAAGACACTGGACGTGGCAGAAGACCCTGGATGTGGCAGAAGACACTGGACGTGGCAAACAACAGCAGGTGCAGTAGGCACGACTCCAACGCTGGTAGGCACAGGAACTAGAACAATACGGAATACAGGAACGGGTAACAGGGCACGGGTAACAACTGGAACGGGGAAACACTAAGGGACCATTTGCGAGACAGACTGGGATAGACTAACAGCGCTCAGGCAAGGATCAGAAGGCCTGGGGCCTTTTTATAGACCAGGAAATCATGGCAGTTGATGATGATGACGATCCTTTTGTGCACGCGCTGGCCCTTTAAGGCCGCGCGAGCGAGCGCGCGCACCCTACGGGACACAGCAGGACGGAGCGGAAGTGAGCGCTGGCGTCTCCTAGGGAGGAGACAGGGGCCAGCGCTCGCGGATCCATGGCTGCGGGCGTCGGGAGGCGAGTAAACCCATCGGCCCACGGCCATAGACGCTACAGTATCCCCCCTCTTACGCCCCCTCTTCTTGGGACCAGAGCGAGAGAAGAACTTTTTAATGAGAGCAGGAGCACTGAGGTTCTCTTCTGGCTCACAGGACCTCTCCTCAGGACCAAACCCTCTCCAGTCCACCAAATAGAAAGTTCTTCCTCCAACCCTTTTGCAGTCCAGGATCTCCTTTACCTCGAATACATCAGAAGGACCGCTGGGAGCAACTGAGGAACTAGAAGTCTTGCTATAGCGGTTTAGGACCATTGGTTTCAGGAGGGACACATGGAAGGAGTTAGGGATTCTGA
Source organism: Rhinoderma darwinii (assembly GCF_050947455.1). NCBI lineage: Eukaryota > Metazoa > Chordata > Amphibia > Anura > Rhinodermatidae > Rhinoderma > Rhinoderma darwinii. The sequence continues at coordinate 409,557,029 of NC_134687.1, read as the reverse complement.
GTTTAGGAGGCAGCCGCAGTTTATAGGAGACAGGGTTGATCTGTTGCAAAATCTCGAAAGGACCAAGAAACCTGGGAGCAAACTTGTATGAGGGTACCTTCAAGCGAATGTTCCGAGAGGACAGCCAGACCCCGGAAGATACTGAGGCGGCTCTCTTCTCTTAGTATCTGCCTTTCGCTTCATGCGATCTACTGCCAGCAAAATAGAGGACCGGGTCTGTTGCCAGATTTCCAGGAAGTCCCAATATGCCCCCATATACCCCAGATGAAGTCGACACAGGAAGAGGGACTCTAGGTTGTTGACTGTACACAATGTGGAACGGAGTGGAAGTGGTGGACTCACTTGTGTGGTTGTTGTATGAGAACTCGGCCCATGGAAGAAGCTGTACCCAGTTATCGTGCTGTGCAGAGATGAAGTGGCGGAGATAATTTTCCATGATCTGGTTGATCCTCTCAACTTGCCCATTGGATTGGGGGTGATAGGCAGAGGAAAAGTCCAAACTCACATCCAGAAGTTTACAGAGGGCTCTCCAGAACTTAGAGGTAAACTGAACCCCCCGGTCGGACACAATGTGAAGAGGCAAGCCATGCAAGCGAAAGATGTGCTGAATGAAGAGACTCGCCAGTCGGGGAGCAGAGGGTAGGCTGGTCAGCGGGATAAAATGTGCCATCTTAGAGAACCGGTCCACCACCACCCAGATGGTGTTGAATCCTGCTGAGGGAGGAAAGTCTGTGACGAAGTCCATCGCAATGTGCTGCAAAGGGGCAGGCAGGGTACAGGCAGAGGTTGAAGCAGGCCGACAGGCTTGGAGTGAGTCACTTTGTTAGAGGCACACACCGTGCAAGAAGAGACAAAGTCCAGAACATCTTTAGGTAGCGTGGGCCGCCAAAAGTGATGAGCAATCGGGTCTTGGGTTTTACCCAAGTGTGTCCAAGTGTGTCCCGCCAATTTAGAACTGTGTCCCCAGCGGAGAATTATTTTTCTGTCTGCCAACCGAACAAAAGTTCTCGCCGGAGGGATGTCTCTAAGCTGCAGAGGATTAGCGGTGACAACGCAGGATGGGTCTATGATAGTCTGAAGGGACTCCACCGTGTCTTCCGTCTCAAACGATCTGGACAGGGCATCAGCCCTCACATTCTTGTCAGCGGGACGGTAGTGGAGCAGAAACTGGAAACGGGTGAAGAACAGCGACCACCTGGCTTGACGAGGATTCAGTCTTTGAGCGGACTGAAGGTAGGTGAGGTTCTTGTGGTCGGTGAAGATCAGGATGGGGTGAGCTGCGCCTTCTAGAAGATGTCTCCACTCCTCCAGGGCCAATTTGATAGCCAGTAGCTCCCGATCTACAATGGAGTAATTGCGCTCAGCAGAAGAAAATAGTCTTGAGTAGTAGCCACATACCACTGCCTTTCCTTTGGAGCTCCTCTGGAACAGAAGTGCACCAGCACCAACAGAGGAAGCGTCCACTTCCAGTGAGAACTGCCGAGATACGTCAGGGTGATGGAGGATTGAAGTTGAAGTGAAGGCTTTCTTGAGGCTAATGGATGCGGACTCTGCCTCTGGAGTCCACACCTTGGCATTCACACCCTTCTTGGTAAGAGTAGAGATGGGAGCCGTCAGAGAAGAAAAGTTTGGAATAAACTGCCGGTAGAAATTGGTGAATCCCAGGAACCCTTGTATGGCCCTTAGGCCCTGAGGATGTGGCCATTCCAGGACAGACTTTAGTTTCTCAGGGTCCTTCTTAAGGCCTTGATCCGAGATGACGTAGCCCAGGAAGGGCAAAGACCTCTTTTCAAAGGTGCACTTCTCCAACTTGGCATATAAGCGATTCTCTCTTAGTCGCAGAAGAACTTGACGAACATGCCACCGATGGGTCATCAGATCTGGGGAGAAAATTAAAATATCATCGAGATAAACTACAACACATATATAGAGGAGATCTCGGAAGATATCATTAACAAACTCTTGAAATACTGCGGGAGCGTTACACAGTCCGAAGGGCATCACTAGGTATTCGTAGTGCCTATCGCGGGTGTTAAATGCCATCTTCCATTCGTCACCCCGGCGAATCTGGATTAGATTATAAGCCCCCCGCAGATCTAGCTTAGAAAAAATGTTGGTTCCTCGTATGCGATCAAAGAGCTCGGAAATAAGTGGCAAAGTGTATTTGTTCTTGACCGTGATCTGATTGAGACTACGGTAGTCAATGCAGGGTCAAAGAGATCCATCTCTCTTCTTAACGAAGAAGAAGCCTGCCCCAGTCGGGAAGGAAGATTTTCGAATAAAACCCCTCTCCAAGTTCTCCTTGATATAGGCTGACATCAATAAAGTCTCTGGCAAGGAGAGAGGATATACTCGTCCACGGGGAAGAGAAGCATTAGGAACCAGTTCAATGGGACAGTCATAATTCCGATGTGGATGCAACATCTCAGCCTCTCGTTTGCAAGACATCCGCAAAACTGGCATACTGAGATGGTAGACCGGAAAGTGACTGAGGCAGAGGGGGCACAACAGGACGGACTTGTGACAGGCAATGGCTATGGCATCTGGAACCCCATTGAAGAAGCTCTCCAGAATTCCAGTCAAGGGTCGGGGCGTGTAGACGGAGCCAAGGCAGGCCCAGCAGGATAGGATTGATAGCCTTAGGTAGTACCAGGAAGGTGATCTGTTCTGAGTGAAGAGCTCCGACCCGTAGTGTCAACGGCTCTGTGATGAGCAAGATCGGATCAGGCAATGGTAGACCATTCACAGAGGCAACAGCCAGGGGTCTCTCCAGACGGACTGTGGGTAGACGAAAACGATCCACTAGATCCTGCTGGATGAAATTAGCAGTCGCTCCGCAGTCAAAATAGGCGGAGGAAGGATGTGATGTCTCTCCAGTGACGATGGCCACAGGAATCGATAATCTGGAAGGCGTTTTAACATTTGGAGACGTTCCACCTAGAGTTGCCTCTCCAATCAACCCTAGGTACTGGAGTTTCCCGGTTTCTGTGGGCATTGGCGCACAAAATGGCCCTTGAGGCCACAATACATACATAGTCCAGAGGAGTGTCTGCGCTGCTTCTCCTGTTCAGATAACCGGACTCTGTCTACCTGCATGGGTTCTTCAGGTAGCGCACTAGGAGAGGACAATAGTGGTCTCTGGACCGAGGGTGCTGGTCTGTGGACCCGGCTCTCCTGTCGAACCTCTTGAGAGCGCTCCCGGATTCTCATATCAACCCGGGTGGCTAACAGGATGAGGGCATCCAAGGTAGAAGGAAGGTCACGGGCCACCAGTTCGTCCTTGATGTGAGAGGACAGTCCCTGCCAGAAGGTCGTCACCAGTGCCTCATTGTTCCATGCCAGCACGGATGCTAGGGTACGGAAGGAGATAGCATACTCCCCTACTGTGGAGCCTTCTTGCTTGAGGGTCAACAGAGTGGCTGCGGCAGAGGATGTTCAACCCGGCTCCTCGAACACGGCACGAAAGGACTGAAGGAACAAGGCTAGGTCCGAGGATACAGGTCCTTGTTGCTCCAAAATTGGGTTCGCCCATGCGAGGGCCTTGCCAGCGAAGAGGGAGATAATAAACGCCACTTTGTCCTCCTCGGAGGGGAAGAGATGAGGCCGTAGCCTGAAATGAACCGTGCATTGATTGAGAAATCCTCTACATGCTCTGGGATCACCGTCGTAGGAAGAGGCAGAGGAACTGTGGATCCGGAATAAACGGGAGGAGCAACGGGCAGTGGCACAGCAACCGCTTCAGGAGGAAGAACCGGAGGTGGAACAGCGAGTAGATCCAGGCGGACCAGGATAGAATTCACCGCCTCAAGGTGTTGATCCTAACGTGTGCGTAGGTCATGCATCTCTGTATCTTTGTATCTTCTGGACTGCGGTCTTGGACTGGCCAGCAGGTTCCATGGCCTGAGCGTACTGTCACGGACACAGGGTATGTGGACCCACTAGGCCGCTCCGCCGTAGCGGGGAGGCAGCTGACCAGGTCACAGTCTATGAGAAAGTCAATGGCAGACAGTAATGCTTGGGTACCTGAAATAGTCCAGACGGTGGCTGTGGCTTCAGCACGGATGGAGGCTGGTGCGGCAGGTGGCGCCAGACGTGGCGGGCAGTATCCGATGTAGCAGAAGACACTGGACGTGGCAGAAGACACTGGACGTGGCAGAAGACACTGGACGTGGCAAACGACAGCAGGTGCAGTAGACACGACTCCAACGCTGGTAGGCACAAGAACTAGAACAATACGGAATACAGCAACGGGTAACAGGGCACGGGTAACAACTGGAACGGGGAAACATTAAGGGACCATTTGCGAGACAGACTGGGATAGACTAACAGCGCTCAGGCAAGGATCAGAAGGCCTGGGGCCTTTTTATAGACCAGGAAATCATGGCAGTTGATGATGATGACGATCCTTTTGTGCGCGCGCTGGCCCTTTGAGGCCGCACGCGAGTGAGCGCGCGCACCCTACGGGACACAGCAGGACGGAGCGGAAGTGAGCGCTGGCGTCTCCTAGGAAGGAGACAGGGGCCAGCGCTCACGGATCCATGGCTGCGGGCGTCGGGAGGTGAGTAAACCCGACGGCCCACGGCCATGGACGCTACAATTAGTCTGGGAGACCATAAGATCTATAAAGTCATCAGTGAAGAAGAACTTGAAAAAGTCCATTTCACTGAGTCCTGCCGTATTAAATTTTATCCCTGAGCTGCCCGTGTACTCTGGGATTTGGGGCTCATAAATGTCTGGTGTGGGGGTCCATTCGCTCGGGGGCTTGAACTGCCAAAAAAAAAAATATAATTCCTAGGGACCAAGAAATTGGTCCTGAAGACTAAGAAGTGGTCGCTGATAGGAGATCACTGACCAAAAACGTGGGGGGAACACAAGGAGGAAGGGTACAGGACTGGGTAGTTGTTTTTAACTTTTTTTTTCACTATTTTTCTTCTCTCCCTCTTCTCACAACTGCTCTGAACGCCTCGCTATCTCCAACAGAAGATATCAGGGCGGGTGCCGCAGGATGTGATGTCAGGGAGAGGAAGTGAAGGGACCGATCGCCACTATTGGACAGTTACTCACTAACTGACCAATAGTGGCCATCGTGGAGGCGGGACCATCGCGACAGGTCCCGGCGTATTGAGCTGTGATAGCATGCTGTCGGAAACAGCAGTTGTCACAGCTCGTGCACGCGCTGATGGAAAATGGCGATGCATTTTTCCTGCAACGTAATATTCCGTCGCTGAGCGCGAACGTAGTGGTCAGCGCGACGGAATATTACGTCGCTGAGCGCGAAGGGGTTAAAGTGGTTTTCTAGTCCCTAAAAATTGATGGCCTATCCTCAGGGTCGGTAGGAGCTCTGCTTCCCCTTCATTTCTGCTTGCTCACTGTGAATCGTCGACACGGATGTAGCGGCGATTCACAGTATTGCAGCCTTCTCCCATTGAAGTGAATGTGAGAAGGCTGCAATACTCTGAATTGCACTACATCTGTGTTGGCGATTTTCAGAGAACAACAAGCGCTGCACTCCCTTCAAAACAGCTGATCGGCGGGGGTCCCGGTAGTTGGACCCCGACCCATCAGCTATTGATGGCCTATCCTGAGGATAGGCCATCAATTTTTAGGGGCTGGGAAACCCCTTTAAGTATTGTATTCATTAAATCTGCAGAAAAGGGAATAAAGTCTATTACGTTCGAGTAGAGTAGGGCCCTGCCAAAAGACTCTACCTTGTCATGGTGGCAGGCTTCAAAATCTTTCGGCCAAATAAAAAGTTATTTGTTATGTATCACACAGAGAGCGTGATATGGTGCTTGACGGAGTATCATTAAGGGGCAGTGCAACGGTAGGGGGGCCCAAACAATTTAGCTATATGGGGCCCTGAAATTCCTGATGGCGGCCCTGCCTGCCATTAACCCCTCCGATGCAGATATCGAAAGCGATCGCTGCATCTTACCGGTTGCTAGCAGATCGCCAGACCTGACATGCAATCAGAAGCTGCCAACTGCTGCTATGGCAACAGGAGACACAATGGCCTCCTGCCCTGCCATTACGGAAGCCGATTAGGCCCGCCGCCAGGCGAAGCCTTACCGGCTTGCTGTCAGTGAATAACTGACATATCTAATACATTGCATTACTTAGGTAGTGCAATGTATTAGAAAAAAAATATCAGAAAGTTGTACCTTCAAGTCCCCTAGTGGGACTTGAAAAAAAGTGTAAAAAAAAAAGTGAAAAAAATAAAAGTTTGAACACATAATAAAAGTTTCAAGTAATAAAATAAAACACAATCGCCCTGTTCCCTTATCAAGTCCTTTATTATTGAAAAAAAATAATAAACCAAACGTATTTGATATCGCCGCGGTATACTTTGCCCTACAAATATTGGAATAAAAAGTGATCAAAAAGTCGCACAATGGTACCTATAAAATCTATAGCTTGTCTCACAAAAAACAAGCCCTCATACAGCTCCGTCAACGAAAAAGTTAAAAAGTTATGGTTCTCACAACTTGGCGACAGAAAAAATACATACTTTTTACAAAAGTAATTTTATTGTGCAAAACGTTGTAAAACATAAAAAAGTGCTATAAATTAGATATCGCCGGAATCGGACTGACCAGCAGAATAAAGTTAACATGTAATTTATAACGCATGGTGAACGCTGTATAAAAAAAAACTAAAAAAAACGATGCCAGAATTGAGGTTTTTTGGTTAACTGGCCTCCCAAAAAATAGGATAAAAGTGATCAAAAAGTTGCATGTACCCCAAAATGGTACCAATAATAACTACAGCTCATCCCGGAAAAAAAAAACAGCCCTCATACCACTACGTCTATGAAAAAATAAAATTACTTAAGGCTCCAATAAATCAGGAAATAAAAAATATGCAGTTGTGCAGGTCCGAGTGGAACCAGGAAGGGGAGGACCCAAATATATCCGCTGGAAGCGACGGTGCCCGTATTATACTAGGACAAATCTTTCCTAGCAAAATTCCCCAAACTGCAAAGGTGCGGAGTGTGGACCAAAATGAGCATAAGAAAGGACGCCATATATCAGTGCGACACCGGCCTGTGCAGAAAGGATTGCTTCACACGCATCCATGGATAATTTTATTGTTTTTTTACCCCATTATTATACCACTTGACTATGCCCCTGATGTACTCTGCCCAACTTACATGTACCCCTACATTATAAACGGAAACACCAGCAATACTCAAACAAAACTACTGCCAAGCAAAATCCGCCCTCCAAAAGCCAAATGGTGCTCCCTCCCCTCTGAACCCTACACAGTGCCCAAACAGCACTTCCACATATATGGCATCGCCATACCCGGGAGAACCCTTTTAACAATTTTTGGTGTGTGTGTCTCCAGTGGCACAAGGCATATCTAGGGAAAAATCAAAATTTTTTCATTTGCACCATCCGCAGCGCAATCATTTATGGAAAACACCTGTGGGGTAAAAATGCTCACTACACCCCTTCCAAAATGGGGTCACTTTGTTTTTATTATTTCACATCTGGGCCTCTGCAATTGTGAACCAATACTTTGGAAATCGCCAAATTAGACCTCAATTTTAGATGTTACTCTTTCACTCCTGAGCCCTGTCAAATGTCCAGGCAAAAGATTAGGGTCACATGTAGGGTGTTTCTAAAACCAGGAAACACATAATAATTAGAGAGCTGTCTTGTTATGGTGGCACAAGCTGGGCACTACATATTGGCATATCTATGGAAAAAAAAATCTAATTTTCACTCTGCAACATCGAGTGCACACTAATTTCTACAAAACACCTGCGGGGTTATTATGCTCCCTACACCCCTAGGTGAATGCATTGAGGGGTGTAGTTTCCAAAATATGGTCACTTCTGGGGGATTTCCACTGTTTTGGTCCCACAGGCGCCAAGAAACCAATCCAGCAAAATCTGCACTCCAAAAGCCAAATGCCGCTCGTTCCCTTCTGAGCCCTACTGTATTTCCAAACAGCCGTTTATGACCACATACGAAGTATTGCTGTACTCTGGGGAAATTGCTTTACAAATGTTGGTTCCTTTTTTTCCTTTATTTGTTGAGAAAATGAAAAATTTTGAGCTAAAGCTACGTTTTATTGAAGAAAAAGGATTGGTTTTTTTTCACTGCTCAATTCTAATAAATTCTATGAAACACCTGTGGGGTCAAAATGCTCACTACACCCCTAGATGAATTCCTCAAGGGGTGTAGTTTCCTAAATGGAGTCACTTTTTGGGCGTCATTGTTTTGTCCCCTCAGGGGCTTTGTAAATGTGACATAGCCTCCGCAAACCATTCCTGCTAAATGTGATCTCCGACAGCCAAATAGCTCTCTTTCCATTCTAAGCCCTGCCGTGTGTGCAAACAAGCCGTTTTTTCTTGAAAATGTGAGAAATTGCTTCTAACGTTCAAAGCCTTGTAACGTCCTAGAAAAATAAAAGGATGTTCAAAAAACGATGCCAATCTAAGGCCGGATTCACACGAGCGTGTGCATTTTGCGCGCGCAAAAAACGCGGCATTTTGAACACGCAAAAGGTATTTAACAGCTCAGTGTGTCAGCCCCGTATGATGCGCGGCCGCGTGATTTTCGTGCAGCCGCCATCATTATGACACTAAGTTTGGATGTTTGTAAGCAGAAAAGCATGTGGTGCTTTTCTGTTTACATTCATAGTTTTACAGCTGTTGCGCGAATCACGCGCGTCCCACAGAAGCGCTTACGTGTGGTGCGCGTGATTTTCACGCACCCATTGGCTTCAATGGGTGCGTGATGCGCGAATTACGCACAAAGAATGGACATGTCGTGAGATTTAAGTAGCGGACTCACGCTGCGTAAAAATCACGGAACTGTCTGCACGGCCCATAGACTAATATAGGTCCGTGTGACGCGTGTGAAAATCACGGGCGTTGCACGGACACATTTAACGTTCGTCTGAATAAGCCCTAAAGAAGACATATGGGGGATGTTAATTAGCAACAATTTTGTGTGGTATAACTGCCTGCCTTACAAGCAGATACATTTAAATTTTGAAAAATGCACATTTTTGCAATTTTTCGCTAAATTTTGGTGTTTTTCACAATTAAATACTGAACATATCTAGAAAATTTTGCCAGTCACATAAAGTCCAATGTGTCAGGAGAAAGCAATCTCAGAATCGCTTGGATAGGTAAAAGCATTCCGAAGTTATTACCACATAAATTGAAACATGTCCGATTTGAAAAATGAGCCTCTGTTAGGAAGGTCTAAAGTGGCCAAAGCGGGAAGGGGTTAAATCTCGTCCACTCTGCTACTACTGTACTATGCAGCAGATTTTCTGCAACTAAATCCATTGGGGTAAATCTGCAGTATTTATGCAACGTGTGAACTTTTTCAAAAACTTTTTTTCGTCCGGAATTTTGAACAGAAAAAAACGCAGAAGAATTCAGAAGCAGCAAAATGGATGGGATTGAACAATTCTCATCCACAAACTGCGTAAGTACTGAGCAGAAAAAACGCTCATAAATTACCTGCGGTGCAGCATGTCAATTGTATTTGCGTAAATGCTGCATATTTGTTGTGGGAATTCCCCATTGAATTGAATGGGGAGGTAAATCCCGCAACAAGTAGCAGTTAGAGAAATTCTGAAAATAGAAAAATACTTTATTGAAATACATAAAAAAAGGCAATGGGCATTAGATTAAAATAAGGAATCCATAAACCAACAGTTAAAAAAGGACAGAAAGCTGTGTATCTACCAAATAAAATAAACACAGAGTACAGATTTGTATCCATAGCAGGCCTTCAGAAAAATATGAGTACAAGTACAACCCATAGGAGGGCATAGAGATAGTGTGGTGAACAAATATAAATGTAGCAAAATGCAATGTAAACACAATAAATGTATATAATGATATTAGTAAGCCATGTGCATAGTTAACATATGTTTAAACAAATATATAAACAAAAAAGGGTGTGAATGTGACAGAATACTAAAAATCTGCACCAAAAACGGTGTGTGAGTGTGAAATATTCTATGCAATCAAAAGAGTACAAGTATATGAGTGTGAAATGAAATGTAATAATACGATTTTCAAAAGTAATTAACAGTGAATGATGTAAAGTAGAGATGAGCGAACTTATGAAAAGTTTGGTTCGGCTGGTTCGCCGAATTTCACGAAAAATTCGATTCGGACCGAACTAGTTCTGACCGAACCTGTAATTTCCGTGCGCCGAGCATGGTACTGTCCAGGGTGCTGAAAGAGTTAATGGGCTGCACTAACTCTTTCAGCAACCTTGACAGTACCATGTTCGGCGCGCGGAAAATAAAATTTTAATGTAATAAAAAATTTAAAAAAATACGTTCATACTTACATTCCTCCTGTCCGGCCTCCAGCGATGACGTTTCATCCATGTTGCCGCTGCAGCCAATCACAGGCTGTAGTGGCGGTCACGCACGTCACGTGACCGCCTCTGCAGCCAATCACAGGCTGCCGCGTCAGGAAAGAAGGTCGGACTGGAGGAAGAAGAGGGACTCGTCACCAAGACAACGACCGGGTACGTATGAAATGCTTTTTATTTTATTTTTAATCAGCATTTAATCAGTGATTGATAGAGACAAGTGGCTGCCGATTAGTATAATATTTTTGTAATGTTTTTTCTGCCCGCCCGGGTTCGGTCAAAACGTGTTCGGCCAAACCCGGTGAAGTTCGGATTCGCTGCGAACCGAACTTTTCGCGATGTTCGGACCGAAACCGGGTTCGGTTGTCCCGGTTCGCTCATCTCTAATGTAAAGTAATAAAAAAAATGGTGAAAAACAATAAAAGTGAAAAATAATATGTGCAAATATTGTACAAAATATGATACAATTGAATAATAATACATCTGGGTATACACCTGTGCATACAGTAAAAAGTCCTATAACTATTCCAATAAAGAAAATAACAATATGTATATATAGACACATATCAGACTGTGGTTCTCGTGGCATCAAGTAGTATCTCAAAACATTGCATGTGTTTCAACGATATTGACTGACGGGCATAGAGAAGCACATTGGCACAGAATTATTTAGGGACCCCAAATATAGAAGATAAGACTCTGAAAAGTACAATCAATATAAGTCTAATCTGTATGAAGAGAAATATATGATTAGTTAAAATCACAACAAAAGGTAATAATAAAAGCAGTAAAAAATACCCAACACCACTAAAATAAGCTGGCAATCAGAGAAATTCGGAGAACCCAGTGGTTTCATTTAGACCCTTGGGATGTACAGTTTGGAGCCTCCAGATCCATTTACATTCTCTCTTTAAGAGAAGTTTCTTTAGATCACCACCTCTCATATCAATGTTAATGTGATCAATGCCTTTCACCTTAAACAATCTCGAGTTGCATGAATGGTGGAGTCGGAAATGTTTGGGGATTGTTTTTAATTGTTCCACATCTACTGCCGTTTTAGCACTTTCTATGTCTCTAACGTGTTCTCTTACATGGATCCGCAGCTCACGAGTGGTCATGCCTATATAAATAATAGATGACACCCTTAGTGTTGCAGGTAATCGGCCAACAAATTTTAAATTGATTGATATCACTAGAGTCAACAAAGAACTTAGAGCGCTCAATGTTAGGACAACTTAAACAATCCCTGCATGACCTGCACCCCCATTTGGGACCTTTTGTGCTAAACACTTTACCAGGTTTGATTGGTGTCAAATAGCTATGTACTATGGTATCACGCAGATTATGTGCTCTGCGAGGTGCCATGGCAGGATAATCAGGTAACACTTTTTGTAACATTGGATCGGTCAACAGCACTGGCCAAAATTTGCACAATGTATCACGCATTTCTGCCCAGCGTGAGTTAAATGTCGTTACAAATCTCACCTTAGGTTTACGCTGATTTTTGGGGGTAATTTGAAGAAGTTGTTCTCGAGGAGTTTTTTTGCGCTCGATGGTGCGCCTTACGGATGTTACGGTGACTATAACTTCTCTGAATAAACCTATCCTTTAACTCATTGGATCGAAATTTAACCGGTTAAGGACTAGGCTGTTTTACAGTTAAATGACCAGAGCAAATTTCACAATTTTGCTATGCTCTTCTTTAGATGACTATAACTCAGCAGGTGAATAAAGTTCATCTTTGAATTTTACACTCTTTTTAAAGGACAGATAGGGCTTTGTTTTAGTGGCATTTGTCAGTATATATCATTTTTTTTTTTTTCTCTAAAGTGGGCAAAATTGGAAAAAAATGCAAGAATTTAACAATTGCGTCGGTTTATGCTAGCATTTTTCACACACGGTATAGACCACGGCCAAAATTCATCTCCTTTCACGTTCTTCCACTTCTCCCGTGCATGGGGATACCAAATATGTGTGCCTTATTCGCTGTGCGGGCATGTGCCAGGGCTTGGCATAAAAGGAGGCTTTTTGGCCTTTTCGGTCCAGGAATTTTGCATTTGATTTTATAGCCGTATACTGTTTTCTGGGGGGCCTAATGCTGCTGAAACATTAGAAACACCCCATAAATGACTTCATTCACACAATTAGACCCCACAAGGTTTCCTTCAAGGGGTTTATCATATTTTTAGCAAGTCCAGTTTTCTTCTGAAAGTTTCTTGAATAAGATGGAACAAAATAAAATCAGCACCTTTTTAGCAAATGTGTCAGTTTAGGCTAGTATTTTTCACACACGGTATAGACCACGGCCAAAATTCATCTCCTTTCACGTTCTTCCACTACTCCCGTGCATGGGGATACCAAATATGTGTGCCTTATTCGCTGTGCGGGCATGTGCCAGGGCTTGGCATAAAAGGAGGCTTTTTGGCCTTTTCGGTCCAGGAATTTTGCATTTGATTTTATAGCCGCATACTGTTTTCTGGGGGGCCTAATGCTGCTGAAACATTAGAAACACCCCATAAATGACTTCATTCACACAAGTAGACCCCACAAGGTTTCCTTCAAGGGGTTTATCATATTTTTAGACAGTCCAGTTTTCTTCTGAAAGTTTCTTGAATAAGATGGATCAAAATAAAATTAGCAATTTTTTAGAAAATGCGTCAGTTTATACCAGCATTTTTCACACACGGTATAGACCACGGTCAAAATTAATCTCCGTTCACATTCTGCCACTTCTCCCGTGCACGGGGATACCAAATATGTGGCCTTATTTATCACATAGAGATGTAGGAGGGCGGAGGATAGAAGAAGATTATTTCACAAATCGCTTTTTTTCAAAGCTGGTTTTACAAAACTCAACAGAGTTTCTATAACACTTCCAAAATATCTGCTCTTGAAGCAGAAATCTCAAAATATTCATCTAGGGGTATAATGGGAATTTATTTTTTGGGGTTTTATAAAATAAGAAATTGCAGGTTAATGCAAATGGAGCTCTCCAGCAGATGAACTTTAGAAAACATCAAACATGACATCCACCCCCCACCCATTCCCTCCCTCACCCTTGGAGTAAAATCAGGGGAAAAATAAAAACGTAATGTAGGGCAAATATATTTTCAACGAATTAACTAAAATCTAATAATTCAGAACAGTGTGGTATTTTTTAAAACATGGCTCAATGCACAGGCCTGGTTGTGAGGGACATGAGGGACAGAAATATCGGGAATCTTTGCGGTGCCCGTCTTTTTTGCAGACGCGGCACTTTTTCTGGGGGTTGCTTCTAGTTGCTGTTGGGGGAATCCGACTGATGAAGTGTCTTTCAGTCAGTCGCGTGACATCCTCAGACTGGGGGCATTCTCGGGTGTCCTGAACATCAAAAATGAGGCCTTCAATAATTTTTTCCTGGAAATCCAGGTATGTGTCTCTGCCTCTGTTTTTTTTATAGAGCACAAATGAGTTGTGGATTGCCACCTGTAACAAATAAATGGCCACCTTTTTGTACCAGGTTTTAGTTTTGCGTTTTACTAAATAGGGCTGTAAAACCTGGTCGCTTAAATCCACCCCCCCCATGTACTTGTTATATTCGGACACGCTCACTGGTTTGTGCTTGTCCGATGTTGCCCCTCTTTCCCTCACTGCCACTGTTCCTGCGGTATGAATCGTGCTTAGCACATACACATCTTTGCGATCCCTGAACTTGACCGCCAGCAATTCTTCAGATGCATAAGCACAGGAGTCCCCCTTTACCATGCGCTTCCCCACTAATTGCTGTGGAAAACCAATTCGGTTTTTGCGCATGGTACCACATGCCCCAGTCCTTGCAGCATGCAAATGCCTAAACAGGGGCACACTCGAATAAAAATTATCACACTACAGGTGGTACCCCTTGTGAAGCAGAGGCTGCATTATCTCCCACACAATCTTACTGCTGGTGGAAAGATCAGGGGGGCATCCAGGAACATTTATTGTGCGGTCCTGCCCTTCATAAATCCTGAAGGCGGTGGTATATCCTGACCCGCTTTCACACAATTTGTAAAGCGTAACGCCATATCTTGCCCTTTTGGAAGGTAGATATTGGCGAAAGCTAAGTCTGCCATGAAAGTTGAGGAGGGATTCGTCCACACTTACATTCTGCTCAGGGGTGTAGAGTTGCAGAAATAAATTATTCAGGGAATTTATTAGCGGTCTTATTTTGAACAACCGATCCCGGTTTGCATCGGTACTTGGGGGGGCCTGTGCGTTGTCATTGAAGTGGAGGAACCTCATTATTGTCTCATAACGAGACCTGGGCATTACTGCAGAATATACTGGGGTGGCTTGGGCGGGTCTTGTTGACCAGTAAGACGTAATGGAGGGCTTTTTGACAATACCCATATTTAGGGTGAGCCCCAAAAAAATTTTTAATTCCTGCAAATTGGTGGGTGTCCAATCTCTGGCATGGGTGGATGAAGGTTTCTGCCTTATATATTGCGTGGCATATAAATTTGTTTCGTGGACAATCTGATTTAGGATGTCGTCCGTTATAAATAAATGGAAGTAATCCATTTGGACAAAATTTGTATTGTCCACGGTTATGCCAGGAGTGGCCGTAAATCCGTGGATTCTAGGCCCAAAAGATGGGGCAGGTGCCCATACAAGAGCCTGGACTGGAGGGACCAGGCTGTCCCGTGCTACAGCGCTACTTGGCCCTGCGCTTTCATGTTCTGCAGTTTCGACTGCATCAGGGACAACGTCCCCTGAAGATGAACCTGAAGTGACGCTGTCATCGTCACTGCCCAAAACAGGTTCCATCTCGGACGCCATCTCTGATGCGGTCTCCGACTCAGACCACAGCATGGCGTATGCCTCCTCGGCGCTAAACAACTTCCTCGCCATAACGTAACTAACACTAACACTAACTAAACAAATTTTTATTTTTTTATTTTTTTTATAAAACACACAAACTAACTGCTATATATATCTACACTACCGCTAACAAAAAAATAAACCGCTATTGCTATATATATTATATATATGTGGATATATATATATAATTATATACTCCCTACCTGCCTATTCTAATAGAATAAAAGAAAGAAAGGTAGATAGAAAAAAAGATAGATGGATAGATAGATTGTATAGATAGATAGAAATCTATCTATACAGAGAATGTTTTATAGTGTAACTGTATTTTTTTGTAACTGTAATCTTCTGGCAGCAATTCTCCCGAGTCTCTTCTTCTCCTCAAACTGAAACAATGTTTGAGGAGAAGAAAAGAGGCAGGAGATTTACTGCCAGAAAAGTCAAAATAAAACAAATGTGGTCGCTGTGATAGGTTTTCACAGCGACCACATGATCAGGGACCATCAGATTGGTCCCTGATACTCTGCCCAGTGCCCAGAGCTGTTGGTAACAGCGTGGGCACAGGGCTGTGTGCACGCGATCGCGTGCACACTGTTTTATAAGCAGGAATGCATGTGATCGCTGTGATTGGTTGTCACAGCGACCACATGTTCAGGGACCATCAGATTGGTCCCTGATACTCTGCCCAGTGCCCAGAGCTGTTGGTAACAGCCAGGGCACAGAGCTGTGTGCACGCGATCGCGCGTGCACAGTCTCTGAAGTGCGGCCGTATATATATACTATACGCCGGACTTTAGAGACCCTGACCGCTGGCCGTATATTTACGGCCAGCGGTCGGGAACCTGTTAAAGTCCTCCGGGGTTGAGCAGATAGTTTTGACACGTAAGAATTTTCCAATTGGGATCGCTTCAATGGTATGTCGGGGATGTGAAGAGGTTGCATGCAATAGGGAATTGGTTGATGTTTCCTTGCGATGGAGATCGTCTGTAAAAAAACATTCAAATCCCCCAACAGGGACAGAATGAGTTGGGAGACCTCTTTCTCAATGTTGCTCATTAATAAGAAATTTGCCACTGCATGCAAGCCGTCACTGTGTTGAATACTAGTATATAAGGACTCAACATCACATGTCACCAAAATATGGTCAGAATCCAGATGAATCCCTTCGATTTTCAGCAATAAGTCAGCTAAGTCACAAAGGTAAGATGGAAGACATTCCACCAATGGTTTAAGATGGAAAGCTATCCATCTGCATATTCTCTCAGTCAAGCCCCCAGTGCCCGATATAATAGGCCTACCTGGCGGATTCTTTGCATCTTTGTGTATTTTTGGTAATAACTACATAGTTGGTATGGTAGGTTCCATTATATTTAGAGAGTCCCTCAGAGATTTTGAAATTATCCCATTATCCATGGTCTCCTGTAAAATCTGGAGTAGTTCTAATCTGAAGGACAACAAGGTATTAAAGGTAAACTTCCTGTAACATGAGGTGTGTCCTAATTGACGGTTGACTTCATTAATATACATCTGGCGTGGCCATAATACTACGTTGCCCCCCTTGTCAGCAGGTTTTACTACTACATCATCCCATGATATAATTTTCTCCAAACTCTCCCTCTCAAACATGGTTAAATTGTCATTTTTATTCTTATTTGGTATAGTATTCCATTTATCGGAAACCAGTTTAACAAATGGGTCCACCGCAGAACAACTAGAGAGAGGAGGAAACTTAGTGGATTTTATCCTTATACAATCTGGTATCTTACATTCAGGTATGGATTCATCATGATTGTATAATTTCTCCAAAACTCTCAATGTCTCCCTTTCTTCTTCTGTTGTAAAAATATTATCTTCCTCCTTGAAATACCATTTTTTAAAGATCAATGATCTCCCAAATAATTGCAAATCTTTCACTGCCAAAAGAAGATCAAAGGGGGAAGCAGGAGAAAATGTTAGACTTTATTCTAACAGAGAAATATCACTGCTGGTCAATAGGTGTTTGGACAAATTAATCACCTTCATGTCTTGTTGTCCCTGGCCGGAGCCACTGTCCTGACGTCTGGAATTATGTTCAACTACCTTATTGGTCCTTTTCTTGGGGTATACTGAATTATTATAATTTGCCTTCCGCTTTTGTCTAGTGGTGGCATATCTAGAACCCGTACTACGTAAAATTATTTCATGATGATCACTAAGTGATGATATGGATTAAATGGATGAGGAGCGACTTATGTTTGCATTAGTTGTTCTCCAATTCCAACGATACATTATTTTTTTTTTGGCATAGTCATCATTATCTTGAATGACATTTTTAGTCTTAGCGGACTCAAACTCATTGTTACTCCAATTGCATATTGAAGCTCTCAGGACTTTCTTTTGACATTTCTGACTTCAGTCGTGATTGAATTGCCTCTAAATCGCTATCCATATTATCAAGTGATATATTATGTAAATCAATCAGTAGTTCCATCATTCGACGTGAACAAGAACTACAATTATCCTCCTACAGAAATGTAATACTACTATTCAACACAGGGACGGCTTGCATGCAGTGGCAAATTTCTTATTAATGAGCAACATTGAGAAAGTGTTCTCCCAATTCATTCTGTCCCTATTGGACTTTGTCCTTAAACATAACTTTTTTACCTTCAATGGTTCCTTTTTCCTAGAGCTCCAGGGAACGGCAATGGGGGCAGCATGTGCTACCTCCTATGCTAATTTGTTCCTGGGGCTGTGGGAGAGAGATCTTTTTCTGTCGGATCATGGACCGTCAATGAGCCGGGTCCTTTTTTGGACCCGGTTCATTGATGATATTTTCATGATCTGGCAGGGAACCTCAGATGAATTATTGTCATTTATCAAAACACTAAACCAGAACACACTTAATATCAATCTTACTTGTAAGTGGAGTCATTATAGTATTGACTTTTTGGACATTTTGATTAAAAGGGATTCAAATGTTTTTTTTACAGACCGATCTCTATCGCAAGGAAACGTCAACCAATTCCCTACTGCATGTGACCTCTTCACATCCCCGACATACCATTGAAGCGATCCCATCCATAAGGCGCACCATCGTGCGCAAATAACTCCTCGAGAACAACTTCAAATTACCCCCAAAAATCAGCGTAAACCTAAGGTGAGATTTGTAACGACATTTAACTCACGCTAGGCAGAAATGTGTGATACATTGTGCAAATTTTGGCCAGTGCTGTTGACCGATCCAACGTTACAAAAAGTGTTACCTGATTATCCTGCTATGGCACCTCGCAGAGCACAAAATCTGCGTGATACCATAGTTCATAGCTATTTGACACCAATCAAACCTGGTAAAGTGTTTGGCACAAAGGGTCCCAAATGGGGGTGCAGATCATGCAGGGATTGTTTAAGTTGTCTTAACATTGAGCGCTCTGAGTTCTTTGTTGACTCTAGTGGTATCAATCAATTTAAAATTTGTTGACCTATTACCTGCAACACTAAGGGTGTCATCTATTATGCGACATGCTCATGACCTAAAATTTATATAGGCATGACCACTCGTGAGCTGCAGATCCGTGTAAGAGAACACGTTAGAGATATAGAAAGTGCTAAAACGGCAGTAGATGTGGAACAATTAAAAACAATCCCCAAACATTTCCGACTCCACCATTCATGCAACTCGAGATTGTTTAAGGTGAAAGACATTGATCACATTAACATTGATATGAGAGGTGGTGATCTAAAGAAACTTCTCTTAAAGAGAGAATGTAAATGGATCTGGAGGCTTCAAACTGTACATCCCAAGGGCCTAAATGAAACCACTGGGTTCTCCGCATTTCTCTGATTGCCAGCGTATTTTAGTGGTGTTGGGTATTTTTTACTGCTTTTATTATTACCTTTTGTTGTGATTTCAACTAATCATATATTTCTCTTCATACAGATTAGATTTATATTGATAATCCTATTGTACTTTTCGGAGTCTTATCTTCTTTATTTGGGGTCCCTAAATAATTCTGTGCCAGTGTGCTTCTCTATGCCCGTCTGTCAATATCATTGAAACACATGCAATGTTTTGAGGAACTACTTGATGCCCTGAGAACCACAGTCTGATATGTGTCTATATACACACATGGTTATTTGCTTTATTGGAATATTTATAGGACTTTTTACTGTATGCACAGGTGTTTACTCACATGTATTATTATTCAATTGTATCATATTTTGTACACAATTTGCACATATAATTTTTCACTTTTATTGTTTTTCACAATTTTTTTATTACTTTACATCATTCACTGTTAATTACTTTTGAAAATCGTATTATTACATTTCATTTCACACTCATATACTTGTACTCTTTTGATTGCATAGAATATCACTTTTCTGGGTTTCTAATGTTTTGACACCCCAGAGCCTCTGTTTTCATGACACAGGGAAGTAAATGCCATCGTAGTACGCCTCAGATGTTGTATGGTGCTCTTTACCTTCTGAGCCCTTCCATGTGCTCAAACAGCAGTTTATCTCCACAAATGGGGTATTGCCATATTCAGGAGAAATTGCGTAACAAACTGTGGGTGCTGTGAAATTATGAATTTGGGGCTAAAGCAACATTTTCTTTGAAAAAAATCAAAATTTTATTTTTTTAATGCCCAGTGTATGAAACACCTGTGGGGTCAAAATACTCACTATACCACTTGAAAAATTCCTTGAGGGGTGTCGTTTCCCAAATGGAATCACTTTTGGGGGGTTTCCACTGCACTGGTACCTTTACAAATGCGACATGGTGCAGAGAAATCAATCCAGCACTCCAAAAGCTAAATGGCGTGCCTTCCCTTCCGAGTCCTGCCGCTTGTCCAAACAGCAGTTTATGACCACATGTTTGGTATTTCCGTACTCTGGAGAAGTTGCTTTACAAATTTTCGGGTGCTTTTCCTCATTTATTTGTTGAAAAAATTAAAAATTTTGAGGTAACGCTACATGTTATTCGAAAATAATGTAATTTTTCATTTTCACTGCCCAATTCTAATGAAATCTATGAAACACCTGTGGGGTCAAAATGCTCACTACACCCCTAGATGAATTCCTCAAGTGGTGTAGTTTCAAAAATTGGGTATTTTTTGGGGTGTTTCCTTTGTTTCGGCACCACAAGACCTCTTCTAACCTGACATGGTGCCTGAAATATAATCTAAGAAAAGGAAGGCCCTAAAATCCTCTAGGTGCTCCTTTGCTTCTGAGGCCGGTGTTTCAGTCCATTAGCACACTAGGGCCACATGCAGGATATTTCTAAAAACTGCAGAATCAGGTCAATAAATATTAAGTTGTGCTTCTCCGGTAAAAAAAAACCTTCAGTATTCCAGGAAAAATTTATTAAAATGGAATTTCTGCAAAAAAAGTGAAATTTGTAAATTTCACCGCTACTTTGCTTTAATTCCTGTGAAACGCCTAAAGGGTTAAAATACTTTCTGAATGCTGTTTTGAATACTTTGAGGGGTGCCGTTTTTAAAGTGGGGTGATTTGCAGGGGTTTCTATTATATAAGGCCCTCAAAGCCACTTCACAACTGAACTGTTCCCTAAAAAAATTGGCTTTTGAAATTTTCTTGAAAATGTGAGAAATTGCTGCTAAACTTATAAGCCTTGTAACCTCCTTGAAAAATAAAAGCATGTTCAAAAAATTATGCCAATCTAAAGTAGACATATTGGAAAAGTTAGCTAGTAACTATTTTGTGTGGTATAACTATCTGTCTTACAAGCAGATACATTTGAATTTAGAAAATGCTAATTTTTTGCAAATTTTCTCAAAATTTTGGTGTTTTTCACACAAAAATATTGAATATATCGACCAAATTATGTCACGAGAAAATAATCTCAGAATCGCTTGGATAGGTAAAAGCATTCCCGAGTTATTACCACATAAAGTAACACGTCAGATTTAAAAAATGAGGCTCTGTCATTTGGTCCAAAAGTGGCTACGTCCTTAAGGGGTTAAATATGTCCCTGCCTGGTAAGTGATATTGTGCTGAAGGAAGATGCAAAGTGTAGCAGGTAGGAACCAGGTTGTTAATGGTGTTTTTATTGTGTAAAATTCTGGTGTAAGATAAGAGATATGTAATTTAAGCTACAGTATATATTGTCAACCATACAGCTTAAAATGTGTAAGCAACATTATTATTTTTGTCTGGAGTTGGTGAAGGTCCCCAAGTTAGTACTGGGGCCCCCATATAAATTAACTGCTCCATATGCAAGACACCCTTAATCTGGCCCTGTGTGAGATGTGGTCCCGTATAGGCTGTGTAGTCTCCCCAACATACACAAGACCGCATGGACACTTCACAATATAGACAACATATGAAGAATCCCATGTGACGTAACCCTTAATGGAAATTGCTTTGTCTAATAAAGGACGAAAAACCTTGTCCCCTTTAGTGACATTAGTACATTGAGAGCAATGTAGACATGTGTAAAGTACCCATATTTTTTAGTTTTCAAGAATTGTTGTCGGCAAACCACAGATTTAGCACCCTCATCTGCATGTACCAATTTATCTCGTAAGTTCTGAGGACAGCGGAAACAAGGTAAAGAGGATTGTTTAAAAGCTTCTACTGTAGGATAGCCCTTCTGTAGAATTGGCCGGTGTTGACGAATAATTTTATGTATCTTATAGGCAAAGGGGTGGAAAGAGTGAACATAGGGAATCCTGGCTTTAATCGTTTTAGGTCTAGCGACTCTAGGATATCTACATTCCTCCAGGACCTTAAGTGGATATCCTCTGTCACTGCAAGTATTAGAATAAGTGTCAGGTTGTAGGAGAGGTGGCGAACATAGGAAGAAATTAAAGTTGAGGGAAGCCTTTTGGATTCATACAATGCAAAGGTCTGAACAGAGTATGATTTACATAGCTTTATTTGAGTGATGTAAATTTTGCTACCGTGAACTGCAGCTCCTAAGGCGGGATTCACACGACCGGGTCGTTCCCGAGCCCGAGTGTCGGCCGGTAAAATCGGCCATTTTGCCCGGCCGGTTTGCATTAAGTTTTGCATCCGTGCCGGGCCGGGCAGATCCGGACAGTGACATCAGCGGCAACTCCTGAAGGGGAATCCCCATGTGTTCGGGGATTCCGCTTCAGGAGTTTCCCCTGATGTCACTGCCCAGATATGGACAGAGACATCAAGCGCTCTGTCCAGGAGCGGAATCCCCGAACACACGGGGATTCCGCTCCTTCAAGGAGCTAAAGTGCGGCTAGCACATAGCAGAG
This sequence comes from Rhinoderma darwinii, assembly GCF_050947455.1. Taxonomy (NCBI): domain Eukaryota; kingdom Metazoa; phylum Chordata; class Amphibia; order Anura; family Rhinodermatidae; genus Rhinoderma; species Rhinoderma darwinii. The sequence goes on along the minus strand of NC_134687.1, from coordinate 409,534,606 downwards.
CGGGGAGATACCTCCCTGCTCTGCTATAGTGGCGTCGCTACAGTAGTAGCAGCCGCAGCAGCTGCTAGCGGCGCCATCGAAGGTGTCGCCGGACCAGGGTGCTTTTAAAACAAGCAGGGGAAGGGAGCCAGCGCAGCGCTCCCTTCCACCTGCTGTACACCCCGGCCCTGCCACACAGTGTACAGCGATGCCATTCGTCAGAATGGCATCAACTCCTCCTCCTCACATGCACTCTGCGCTGTTAGGAGGAGGAGATAGAGCGCAAGCGCCGGAAAACCCGGCCATCACTCGGGACACATCCCGGTGATGGCCGTGTATTACCCGGCCCCATAGACTTTTCCCGGCCGTCAAAAAATCGGTCGTGTGAATAGCCCCATTGGGCGTCTATTATTCCTAATGCAGCCGGGTGCCGGCCGATTTATGAACGGCCGGCACCCGGCCGGGAAACCCTGCCGTGTGAATGAGGCCTAACTATTGAAAACTTCATGGATAAATTAACCCTATTAACCCCTTAAGGACACAGACTGTTTTGGCCTTCAGGACACAGCCGATTTTTTTCAAATCTGACTTGTGTAAATTTATGTGGTAATAACGTGGGGATACTTTTACCTATTCAAGCGATTCTGAGATTGTTCTCTTATGACATATTGTACTTGATGTTAGTGAAAAAATTTGGTCAATAAATTCAAAATTTAATTGTGAAAAACAGCAAAAGTTAGAGAACATTTGCAAAAATTAGCATTTTTCTAAATTTGAATGTATATGCTTGTAAGACTGATAGTAATACCACACAAAATAGTTACTAGTTAACATTTCCCATACGTCTACTTTATGTTTGCATCCTTTTTTGAACGTCCTTTTATTTTTCTAGGATGTTACAAGGCTTAAGCCTAATTCACACGAACGTTGCGCACCTCGGACGTGAAAAACAATAGTTTTTCACGGCCGAGGTGCAACCGTGCTGGGCGCTGGGGGACGTGATGTCTCGCATCCACCATAGTTGAGAGTCTATGGAGGGATGTGTGATGCGTGAAAAGATATGACATGTCCTATTTTCGCAAGGACCCTTCACACGGGCCGTTGAAACAACGGCTGTGTGAACGGCCACATTGAATGTGAATTAGTTCATATGAATTAGGCCTTAGAACTCTAGCAGCAATTTCACATTTTCAAGGAAATTTCAAAATGCTATTTTTACAGCGACCAGTTCAGTTCTGAAGTGGCTTTGAAGGACTTATATATTAGATATTAATATTTATTATATTATATTAAAAAAGTTTCTTAACCCTTTAGGCGTTTCACAGGAATTAAAGCAAAATAGAGGTGGAGTTTACAAATTGTATTTTTTTGTACCACAGAAGGTTTAAGCTGAGAATTGCAACTCAATATGTATTACCCTTATTCTGCAATTTTTAGAAATATCTAACATGTCACCCTAGTGTCCTCTTGGACTGAAACAGACCTCAGAAGCAAAGGAGCACCTAGAGAATTTTGGGGCCTCCTTTTTTTTTAGAATATATTTTAGGCACCATGTCAGGTTTGAAGAGGTCTCATGGTGGCAAAACAGTAGAAACTCCCCAAAAGTGACCCCATTTTATAAACTACACCCCTCAGGGAATTTATCAAGGGGTACAGTGAGCATTTTAACCCCACAGATTTTTTGCTAAATTTATTGGAAATAGTTTGTAAAATTTAAAATACACCTTTTTTCTGAAAAAACATAGAAATTGTAGATTTTTTCAAGGAATAATGAAGAGGTAAAAGAACCCCAACATTTGTAAAGCAACTTCTTCAGATTACGGCAAATACCTCATATGTAGTAATAAACTGCTGTTTGAACCCACGGCAGGGCTCAGAAGGGAAACAGCACCTGTAAAGGATTTGCCAGATACAGGTTCTGTGTCGACGCCCGTGGGCAATCAGTCTGCACCTGCTCCTATGTCTATGAGACTGACTCCATCTTCCACCACTCAGGATGGCAGGCTTAGGAGTGGGAGAGCCTATCACAGCCTGGCCAGACGGAGCTAGTTCCCGCCCACTGTCTATTTATACCTGCCTTTCCTGTTCCTCCTTTGCCTGTGATTCTTTTATGCTTGTTTCCTGGCTTGCTGCTGCTGCTTGTACTACTATCCTCTGTTTGTTATTGACCTTGGCATTCTGACCACTCTCCTGCTCAGCGTTTTGTACCTCGCTCTCTCCTGGTTTGACTCGGCTCGTTCACCACTCTTGTTGCTCACGGTGTTCCGTGGGCAGCTGCCCCATGTACCCCTGTCTGTTTTGTCTGTCTTGCACTTACTGAGCGTAGGGACCGTCGCCCAGTTGTACGCCGTCGCTTAGGACGGGTCGTTGCAAGTAGGTAGGGACTGAGTGGCAGATAGATTAGGGCTCACCTGTCTGTCTCCCTACCCTGTCATTACATAATCACAGGCCCATATACCTAGTCTACCCTGGTCCCTGACTCATCTATGGACCCCCTTGAGACCCTGGCTCAGCAGATGCAGGGCCTCTCCCTACATTTCCAGGCCCTGGCTCAGAGGGACAATCTGCGTGATGCTTCTCTGGTAGTGCCCCCCACCTCACCTCTTGAACCCCACCTCAAGTTGCCTGACCGGTTCTCAGGGGACCGGAAGACTTTTTTTCTCCTTTCGGGAGAGTTGTAGACTTTATTTTCGCTTAAAGCCCCACTCCTCAGGTTCTGAGAGCCAGCGGGTGGGTATAATTATGTCCTGGCTCCAGGACGGGCCCCAAGAATGGGCCTTCTCCTTGGCTCCTGACGCCTCCATTGATTTTTTTATTTTCTGCTCTCGGGCTCATTTATGACGAAACTGACCTTACGTCAGGGTAAGAGACCTGTAGAGGAGTATTGTTCTGACTTTAGGAAGTGGTGTGTAGCTTCTCGGTGGAATGACCCTGCCTTGAGGTGCCAGTTTAGATTGGATCTGTCTAACGCCCTGAGAGACCTGCTAGTTAGCTATCCCTCTGCTAACTCCCTAGATCAGGTTATGGCTTTAGCGGTACGACTTGACCGACGTCTCAGGGAACGACGACTTGAACGTTTTTGTGCCTTCTCCTCTCACTTCCCCATGTTGGCTCCCGAGGTTCCGTTGCTTCATTCTTCCACGGAAAACTCGGATGAACCTATGCAACTCGGGGCCTCCGTGTCCCCCCAAAAACGTAGAGAGTTCCGCAGGAAGAATGATCTCTGCTTCTACTGTGGGGAATGACAAGCATCAAGTGAACAACTGTCCTGGGCGTAAGAATAAGCAGCCGGAAGAACTTCCACGCCTAAGTGATCATCGGAGAGGTCACTTGGGCGCACAGGTATTTCCCGTAAAGATGAAACCTAATAAAATCTTGCTTCCCTTTCAGGTCTCTTTTGGTGGTAGGTCTGCTACCGGCAGTGCCTTCGTGGATTCAGGGTCTTCTGCTAATATTATGTCTGTGGAATTTGCTATGTCTCTAGCTATGCCATTGATTGATTTGCCTAAACCTGTCCCGGTAGTGGGTATCGATTCCACTCCGCTTGCTAATGGTTATTTTACACAGCATACCCTTGTTTTTGAACTCCTTGTTGGCTCCATGCATTTGGAGCAGTGCTCTGTACTGGTGATGCAGGGATTATCGTTCGATGTTCGATTTGGTTTTAGGCCTTCCCTGGTTGCAGTTGCATAGTCCCACGTTTAACTGGAATACTGGGGATCTTACCAAATGGGGTAATGAATGCATGACGTCATGTTTTTCTGTTAATTCTATTTCTCTCCCTGAGGAGGTGAACACTCTACCTGAGTTTGTTCAGGACTTCGCTGATGTTTTCTCTAAAGAGGCCTCCGAAGTGTTACCTCCTCATAGAGAATACGATTGCGCAATCGATTTGGTACCAGGAGCTAAGCTCCCTAAGGGTAGGATATTCAATCTCTCTTGTCCCGAACGTGAAGCCATGAGAGAGTATATCCAGGAGTGCCTGGCCAAGGGTTACATTCGCCCCTCTACTTCTCCGGTAGGTGCTGGCTGCTTCTTCGTAGGGAAGAAGGATGGTGGTCTTAGGCCATGCATCGACTACCGGAACTTGAATAAGGTCACTGTAAGGAACCAGTACCCCCTTCCTTTGATTCCTGATCTCTTCAATCAGGTTCAGGGGGCCCAATGGTTCTCTAAGTTTGATCTACGGGGTGCTTATAACCTTATCCGCATCAAAGAGGGGGATGAGTGGAAGACTGCGTTTAACACGCCCGAGGGTCATTTCGAATATCTCGTCATGCCCTTTGGGTTGTGTAATGCTCCCGCGGTCTTCCAGAATTTCATAAATGAGATTTTAAGAGACTATCTGGGGGTATTTCTTGTAGTGTACCTTGATGACATACTTGTGTTTTCCAAGGACTGGTCCTCCCACATTGAGCATGTCAGGAAGGTGCTCCAGGTCCTTCGGGAAAACAAACTGTTTGCTAAGACCGAAAAATGTGTATTTGGGGTGCAAGAGATACCATTTTTGGGTCAAATCCTCACTCCTCATGAATTCCGCATGGACCCCGCCAAGGTCCAGGCTGTGGCAGAATGGGTCCAACCTGCCTCCCTGAAGGCGTTACAATGCTTCCTGGGATTCACTAATTATTACAGGAGATTTATTGCTAACTTCTCGGTCATCGCTAAGTCTCTTACGGATCTCACTCGCAAAGGTGCTGATCTCCTCCACTGGCCTCCTGAGGCTGTCCAGGCTTTTGAGGTCCTTAAGAAGTGCTTTATCTCGGCCCTAGTGCTGATTCAGCCCAACCAAATGGAGCCATTCTTTGTGGAGGTTGACGCCTCCGAGGTGGGAGTGGGTGCTGTCTTGTCCCAGGGTACCAGGTCCCTCACCCATCTTTGTCCCTGTGCCTACTTCTCCAGGAAGTTTTCGCCCACTGAGAGTAACTATGATATTGGCAACCGCAAACTCTTAGCCATTAAATGGGCATTTGAAGAGTGGAGCCACTTCCTGGAGGGGGCTAGGCACCAGGTAACGGTCCTTACCGACCAGAAGAATCTGTTTTTCTTAGAATCTGCCCGGAGGCTAAACCCGAGACAAGCTCGATGGGCGTTATTTTTTACCAGATTCAACTTTTCGGTCACCTATAGGGCTGGGTCTAAAAATATTAAGGCTGACGCACTGTCGCGTAGCTTCATGGCCAGCCCTCCTTCGGAGGAGGATCCTGCTTGTGTTTTGCCTCCAGGTATAATAATTTCCTCTATTGATTCTGATTTAGTCCCCGAAATTGCGGCTGATCAAGGTTCAGCTCCTGGGAACCTTCCTGAGAACAAGCTGTGTGTTCCCCTGCAACTCCGGCTAAGGGTACTTAGGGAAAATCATGACTCCGCACTATCTGGCCATCCAGGCATCCTGGGTACCAAGCACCTCATTGCCAGAAACTACTGGTGGCCTGGGTTGCTTAAAGACGTTAAGGCCTACGTCGCCGCTTCTGAGGTTTGTGCTAGGTCCAAGACTCCCAGGTCCCGACCAGCGGGCTTACTACGTTCTTTGCCCATTCCACAGAGACCTTGGACCCATATCTCCATGGATTTTATCACCGATTTGCCTCCATCTCAAGGCAAGTCGGTGGTGTGGGTTGTAGTAGACCGCTTCAGTAAGATGTGCCACTTTGTGCCCCTCAAAAAACTACCCAATGCTAAGACGTTAGCTACCTTGTTTGTCAAACACATCCTGCGTCTCCATGGGGTCCATGTCAATATTGTTTCTGACAGAGGGGTACAATTTGTTTCTTTGTTTTGGAGAGCCTTCTGTAAAAAGTTGGAGATTGATCTGTCCTTCTCCTCTGCCTTCCATCCTGAAACTAATGGCCAAACCGAGAGGACTAATCAGTCTCTAGAACAATATTTAAGGTGTTTTATCTCTGACTGTCAATATGATTGGGTCTCATTCATTCCCCTCACCGAATTTTCCCTTAATAACCGGGTCAGTACCTCGTCAGGGGTCTCCCCCTTTTTCTGTAATTTTGGGTTTAATCCACGGTTCTCCTCCGTTTCACCTGGTAGTTCCAACAATCCCGAGGTAGAGGTCGTTCATCGGGAACTGTGCACAGTCTGGGCCCAGGTTCAGAAGAACCTAGAGGCGTCCCAGAGCATACAAAAAACTCAGGCAGATAGAAGACGTTCTGCTAACCCCTTGTTTATGGTCGGGGATCTGGTGTGGCTATCGTCAAAGAACTTGCGCCTTAAAGTCCCGTCCAAGAAGTTTGCTCCCCGGTTTATAGGGCCGTACAAGGTCATTGAAGTCCTCAATCCTGTCTCCTTCCGACTGGAGTTGCCCCCATCTTTTCGAGTACACGACGTGTTTCATGCCTCCCTCCTTAAACGCTGCTCCCCGTCCTTGGCTCCCTCGAGGAAAGCTCCTGTCCCCGTTCTCACCCCTGAGGGGTGGAATTCGAGGTGGCCAAGATTGTGGACAGCAAGATGGTCAAAGGCTCCCTCCAGTACCTGGTCCATTGGAGAGGATACGGGCCTGAGGAGAGGACTTGGGTACCCGCCCGGGATGTTCACGCTGGGGTATTGGTCAGGAGGTTCCACCTTCGTTTCCCCAATAAACCAGGTCCATCTAGAAAGGGTCCGGTGGCCCCTCATAAAAGGCGGGGTACTATTAAGGATCTGCCAGGCACAGCTTCTGTATCCACGCCCATAGGTAATCAGTCTGCATCTGCTTCTATGTCTGTGAGACTGACTCCATCTTCCACCACTCAGGATGGCAGGCTTAGGAGCGGGAGAGCCTATCACAGCCTGGCCAGACGGAGCTAGCTCCCGCCCTCTGTCTATTTATACCTGCCTTTCCTGTTCCTCCTTGCTTGTGATTCTTCTCTGTTGGTTTCCTGGCCCTGCTGCAGCTTCTTGAACTACTTGTCCCTTCTTCGTATTGACCCTGGCTTACTGACTACTCTTCTGCTCTGCGTTTGGTACCTCGTACACTCCTGGTTTGACTCGGCTTGTTCACTACTCTCCTGCTCTGCGTTTGGCACCTCGTACTCTCCTGGTTTGACTCGGCTCGTTTACTACTCTTGTTGCTCACGGTGTTGCCGTGGGCAACTGCCCCGTTTCCCTTTGTTCTGTGTTTCCTTGTCTGGTTGTCTGTCCTGCACTTACTGATTGTAGGGACCGTCGCCCAGTTGTACCCCGTCGCCTAGGGCGGGTCGTTGCAAGTAGGCAGGGACTGAGTGGCGGGTAGATTAGGGCTCACTTGTCTGTTTCCCTATCCCTGTCATTACAGATTCTTTATATTATATTCAGTTTGTTCCTGAGCAATCCGGTAAGATGACCTTTTCTTCTCCTTTATGCATAATATAACTTGGGGCACCCTCCCAGTTGTTTTTTTCTGACATTTGTGTTAAAAATGGAGCCCGGAACAGGTAGACTAGTTTGTTTCTACACTGCATAAAATTTACCATACCAATTCTATCTTTCAGGCTATTATACTTGATACAGTGGACATGTACGTCACAATTGTCATTTTTCAAGGGTATTATATGTGATGTATAACAGTTGAATAAAGTATTAATACACAATGGTCATGTTATACCTTACTTAAAATATATAGCATATGCTATAGTTTTGCATGTTTTTTTTTTATAATGCTGAGACATGTAGCAGAGTGAGGTATGCAGTGCAATAGTGGGTAGTTCAGGAGGGTAGTATGATGAGCCAAGGTACTGTAACAATGATATAGCAGAGCTGAGTATGTGGTGCAGTAGGAAGCAAATCAGTAGAGAAGCCAAACTATATGGTGATAATGGGTCAAAATATAATAGCGGAGATAGCAGGGAAATACTGGTTCAACTGGCAATGAGGCAAGTGCATGCACCACCTGGCATCCCTGCCTGCCCAGTATCAAGACTCAGTTTGGTGCCAAATAGCAGGACAAGACATTGCTGGATCGGGTCAAGGTAAGTACATGACAATGTGTTTGTAGTCTGTAACCATGGTGACACACTAATCTGCATAGAAGCTGTAAACACAAAATGATAACCAAGACTACTTGCAAAGTAGTTTCATTTTTATTTTAGATACATTAGAGTAAAAACAATGGTCGTAAAGTGTAACATTTTTGTGTTGATTAAATTGATTTTCACCCATAACGGAAAAAAAGTCATATATTAATTTATTAAATGAGTCTTTATATCAGCAGCAAACATTTGGTAATTCTGTTTCCTTTACTTAATGAGATAATGACTTATTTCTATACAGTTATGGAGGACATTTTATGCAAAAAGGACAACAGGAGGTTCAGCCATATTTGTTGTCACATTTGAATTTATTTCACAATATATCTTCATAGGGGTCAAGGCTATGTTATAAGTGGCATGTTTATTTTTATACATAAGTTATATGATAGCATTCCGGCCTCCTGCAGCCACCACTAGAGGGAGTTTAGAAGCTAACTGCACCCTGTTTGCACCTTAAGGCCTCATTTACACGAGCGTATTATACGCGCGTGCGACGCGCGTGCTTTTCACGCGTGTCGTACGCACCTATAATAGTCTATGGGGCTGTTTAGACGATGCGTGTATTTTGCGCTGCGTGAGTGCGTTGCGTAAAACTCACGACATGTTCTATATTCTTGCGTTTTTCACGCAACACGCACCCATTGACTTCAATGGGTGCGTGAAAACAACGCATGCCACACGGACGGTCCTGCGTTGCATGCGCGAAAAACACGCAAGAGCTGTTATGTCCATTCTAATTAGTCTATAAAGCTACACAAAGCTTCTCCAAACCAGGAAGTGCCTGCCTTTCAAGTGCGAGGGGGCAAGTCTAGCCAGTGCCAGGAGAGTTGTCTGCGGATAGTTTGGAGTGTTTCACAGCCACATACTACAGCCATGCTGCGCGGGATGGATGTGGAGCGCCTCATACTTTTTGTCCAGGAGCATCCAGCGATATGGGATAACAGATGTGAGGAGTATCACAACAGGACGGTGAAGGAGGACGCATGGGAGTTGGTGGCCAAAAACCTCTTTGGGCAAGAGTGGGAGACAGGCCGAACCCGTGACCGCACTCGGTTGGGTGAGTACCTGGCATTTTCTGTCAATGCCTGTCATGCCTATCGAAAACCTGGGCCCTGTATGTGTATTGCGCACATGAGCACGAGAAACTTTGGTGGAGCAGGTGCTTCCCCACGTCCCACCGGATTGCCATTGCAGGGCCCTTCATTTTGTAGTGAGAGGTGATAGTTCTGATGGCGTGTTTTGTTTTTGTTACATACACCAGTCCAAGATATCAAGACACGGTGGCGGAGCTGCCGTGATCAATTCAGGCGAGAGATGGGTGACAAGGGACGCAGCGGAGATGGGGCATCTCGCAAACGGCCCTACATTTATACGAAACAGCTGATGTTCCTGAAGGACATCATGGATATGCGCACGTAAGCATTTATGTCGTTGCATGAGTGTAATGTGTGTTTGGCCAGGTCCTGTCTGTCAACGTGTTGTTGTGGGCATTGTTAGATTTTGTACTCATATTTTTTTGCCTCCTTGTAGAACCACCGACAATTTGGAGGATACAGCAGAGGAGACTGACGTGGAGGAGTCTGTGGCCGAAGCCCCTGCTCCCAATATCCTGCCACCCAGCCCCGAGCCGACACCCCAGGAGCCCGCACCAGGCCAGTCAGAACGGCCGGTTGGCTCTCCAGCCCAGGAGCGGCCCGTGCGAGCCCGCAGTCGGCGTGTTCGTGCCCCACAGCCCTCCACATCTGCCCAGGTGGATACGCGGGTACTGGACTATTTGAGGCGAGCCGCAGAGGAGGATGGCAATGATGCCTTTGGCCGCAGCATTGTGCCCCTCCTACGCCTGGTGCCGATGGACCTTATGGGCCGTCTGCAGGCGTCGATCGTCACATTGATCGACGCTTGCAGACCGCCACACAATCCCCATCCGTGTTTCACGGCAATAGAGCAGTGGCGAAATACTTACATGCCGCCACCCACGGCCCAGGTGCCTGGCCAATTTCACCCTGTTCCCCAGATGGCCCGTCCGCATCCATACATGCGCCCTATGGCTCCCCACTTCGCAGGGCCCACATTCCAGCCACCACATCAGCACCACTATGCTGGCCAGGAACAATCTACCCAGCTCCAGGTCCAGCATAGTGGTGCTGAAATGCAGGCATATGCCTCCCCAGCCCAACTATACCAACACCTCTGAGTGTGTTGGTGCCAATATATTTGGACGGCACTGTTGTGTGTGGTGCAGGCCTGGCCACGTATATTGTGGGATCATGTTTTTATTTTGTATTTCGTTACACCATGTTGGTGTCTAATTTTTTTTCCCCAAATTTTGGGATTGGTCCGAATCCCTAAATAAAAAAAAAAAAGGTTAATGGTTTGATTTCGTTTTATTATTCATTTAGACCACCCAACAGAAGGTTTGCCACACATTTCCTTAGCCTACACTCTCACACACTTCTGGCCTTTTGGACCAATGCATGGACATGTGATATGAGGTTTTAGTTAATCTCTCGTGGTTTGACATGGCTTGAAAGGGATTGCAAAGTTTAGGTCCTGCCATGGGCCCTGAAGCAAAATAAGTACACTTGCAATTGGACTTCCCTAACTGGAGTCCGCACAACAGGATATATGGGCAAAGTTAGTCGGCAACTGTGTAAAGTCCTGCTCAAACCCCGAGAGATATAAGCTCGCAACCCGCGTCAAGGGTCCTCATGTTTTGCGAGTCCCTACCCCAACCCCAACACACAAAAGAAACAAAACAAAAAATGCCCACATCTCAGGTGGGTAGTGAAGCGTCAAAAGAACATTCACCCCTTCACAGGTCATCAGCCCCCCACGGTGCTGGTCCAGATGGGCACTCAAAATATGCCGCCAAAGTATCACGAACTCGAAGGCCGGAGGAGACAGATCGCCTGAGAGGAATCACCGGGACATTGTCAGTGGTGTCTGCGTGTGTTATGATATAGTCAGCATCAAAGTTTGCATCATTAATGCGGCAGAAGTTATGCAGAACTACACCCGCTTGGATAACACGTGTGACATTATGCATGGACAATTGCATTGTTGACAGAAAGACACGCCACCTGTTCGACATAATGCCAAAGGCACATTCGACACATCGCCGAGCTCTGCCCAGGCGGAGATTGAACATGCGCCTACGGTCATCCAAGCCCCTTCTTGCAAAGGGACGCATGACTTGCCTTGTGAGTGCAAACCCCTCATCTGCCACGATTAAATACGGGATTGGGGGCCCGCTGGAGCCTGGGAGGATGGAGGGTTCCGGCAACCCCAGTCGCCTATTCACGAGTCGCTTCCCCATTCTTGATGTACGGAATATGCGGGCATCTGCCGAGCTTCCATACGAGCCAATGTCAACAATAGTGAAACAATAATTAGTGTCCGCCAAGGCTAACAATACCATCGAAAAATACTGCTTGTAGTTATAGTATTGCGAGCCACTGCGTGGGGGCTTTCTCACACGAATGTGTTTGCCGTCAAGGGCACCAATGCAATTTGGAAATTCAGTAGCTCTAAGAAATCCCTCTGATATACTTAGCCACTGTTCTGTCGTGGGCTGAGGCATGACCGTGCTCTTTAAACTCTGCCACAACACGACACAGGTGGATGTGACAATGAACGAAATGGTGGTCACTCCCAAAAGAAATTCAAAATGCAACGAATGATAACTATTGCCTGTGGCCAGAAATCTAGAAAATAAAGAGAAAGAAAAAGAAAGGAAGAACACATGTTAGTGGGGGACTGGTAAAGCAGACAGCGGCATGGACTAAGTTATAGCAGCTTCATACATACCTCAAGGTCACAAGCAGACGTTCCTCGGGCGAAATGCAGCGTCTCATGTTCGTATTCTGGAAGGTGAGACCAGAGCGAGTTTGCTCAAGCAGAAGGTCAAATGTGGCCACAGACATGCGGCAGAAGGATCGAAATTTGTCGGGATGCCGGCGTAAGTCCTCAAACAGGGTATGGAAATGCCCTTTTATTGTACGTTGGGCCACAAGTGGATGAACCCAAATGCGACTTCTTCCAGGCGTGTGGTGCTGCAGCATGTGTCGGCGCTGGCCAAACCGACGTGAGATCATCCAGAGAAGAAGCACACGCGCCAGTGCTGGCGAAGCCATAATAGTTGGGTGTCAAAGCGATTCCAATTTGAAGGGAAAAACAAACACTGTGGTTTCTGCAGAGGCGGAAATAACCTTGCAAACAGATTTCTACCAGCAAGCAGGGGTTGGGCCAGCTGGCCTATTTGTAGGCGGGCGTCCCACTTATCCCCTCTGCGTTTTTTATGCGCGATGCAAACGCTAGTCGTGCGCGCGTTTAAAATGCAACAAGGCTGCGTATACGCAGTGCATACGCCATACAAACGCGCGCAAAACGCAGCGTTTTTTGCGCGCGCAAAACGCACACGCTCGTGTAAATGAGGCCTAAATGTAATAATAAAGCTGACAGAATTTGATCATTTACCTCTACTGTATGTACATGTAGAAGTTTTGGAACTCTGGCTCAATGAAAATGTAAGAGTAATTTATATAAATTGTACAATCCTTATCAAAAATGCTGCATTTTATTCAATTGTATGAGAGATGATTCAAGATTCTCGTACAACTATGAAAGTTATATTGAAAAGAAGACATCCCCCTATAATGAACACACAGAATGTAGATGACATCATCTGACATTCCAAAATAATGAATACCAGATGTTCTTTTAAGGTTTTAGCTGATAAAGAAGTGTTACCATATATAGAAGTAACATATATAGACGTACATATTGTACACTTAGCCTCATCTGATTGGTTAATGTGTGTTAACAGAACGTATAACATGGTATACTTGTCATTACCTGATTGTTTGATGTGTATTAAGTGAAAGTATAAACCTATAAATAAAGGCTCCGTCCACAGCCATTTTAGATTTTTGTACATCAAACCATTGTATGTGCAATCTCTCCCAATTGGTCATTTTTGTGAATTTGAATGAATTCTCTACAAATTTTGTTATCAAACAAAAAGAAACAGTGATAAATATCTGTATGCAGCAATCTTCCCCTACTATTCTACATGCAGGATCCACCTGTTATAGGTCAGACTTAAGTTATGATAGCTGTTTAAAAAGAGACAAAAAATACATGGCGCACATAGTGCATCAACCCTAAGAGTTGGAGGGAGGGGATTGTGAGGGTAATCAGTGTATGCTCACCTGGCGACGTTGTGCTGAAGCACAACGTCATGATGCGCTTCTTTGATAAAGAGTACTGCAGCCCGGAATTAGTGCAGCAGTCCAAAAAGGTTCCGTTGGTGAAAATGGAGTTCAGGAAAAAGAAGAAAAATCCTCTTCGTTGGCGCTGTACCTCTCTATGGTGTGCTCGTGGCAATCCTTATGATTCAATGGTAGGAGCGGTAGTTCCAGGTTGGGAGAAAGGGATCCGTGACTACAAGCTTGAAAAAATGGCCGTTTATTGTAGTGTTCTTTTAAAATGACCGGTCTCTTCCTCAGGCGAGTCACTGCTGCAGCCAATCACATTAAAAAAAAATGCCATTCAAAGCTTTATACAGTCTTTAATAGGATTTTTATTTTGGTGCAACTGGCAGTTATATGATTTTAAATGCTATGAATACCAGGTGAACGTTACCTGCCTGACTGCTTTCTGCCACCTTTATAGTTTGGTGGAGGAAGGATAATACCTGGGGCTGTTTTTCAGGGGTTGGCCAAGGCCTCCTAATTCCAGTGAAGGGAATGTAATGTCCTACTTACCCCCACGACAGCCACGACCGCAGACTCTCTAGTGCCGGCCGGCATCTCTCTCCTAAGAGACGCCAGCTCTCAATTCCGCTCCACTCTGCAGTGGCCTCTAGGAGAGTGCCCGCTCTCGAGTCTGGCCTTAAAGGGCCAGTGAGCGCACGTGAATAATGTTACTAAATAGCAGGGCTCCGGGCCTGCCCGTGGAGGCTACAGGGCTCGCGCCGCCCAGCCCATTTCATTTATGGGCCAGGCGGTACGGGCCCCCTCATGCCCGGTATTGTCGCTAGCACCAGAGGGGGCCCGGGTGCTAGCAATAGCCACATTCACTTGTATCTGCGTCCTCAGGACACAAATACAAATATTATAGGCTGCAGGCGATGTTAGGCCTGAAGCCTATAAGGCGCTGGAAAGAATCTGGGAAGGTCTGCGCATGAGTCCCGCCCGGAGGATGTTCAGCGCTCCGTCCGAAACATCCTCTCTCCGCCGTTAACCCCTTGAATGCCATGATAACAGCGTTCAAGGAGGGGGGACTGCACTTTGATTGCGTCACAGAAGATAACTGTGATGCGATCAAAGCCCATAACTTGTACGGCCAGACACCCCAGGACTGTCTAACCATATTTCCTGTTGTTAGGGCATACCGAGGTATGCCCTAACAACTGCCTGTGTACAATCAGTACACAGGCTAATGTACTAGCATATAGATCTATGCCCGTACATTACAGTTAAAAAATCTAAATCAAAATGAAGAATCCCTTTATGGGATTAAAAAAAAAATGGAATGAATGTAAAAAATGTAATGATAAATAAATAAATAAAAAGTAAAAAAAAATAAACAGAAACACATTTTTTTTCTATAATAAATAAAGTCCAAAACATTAAATAATATAGACATATTTGGTATCGCCACGACCGTAACAACCTGTACAACAAATGTATAACATTATTTATGATCATCGGTGTATGGTGTATAAAAATAAAAATAAATTAAAACTGCAGCAAAACTGCTTTTTTTCTGCATTTTCGCCAAAATTAAAATGTATATAAATGAAACGATAATGTATTTGTACCAAAAAATGGTACCTACATAAAGTACAACTCATCCCGCATAAAACAAAATCTCATACAACATACTAAAATTGTTCTGTCCCCAAGGCCAAAATTGGCCGTGTCCTTAAGGGATTAAATAGTTCTTTACTACATCGAAATTGTAGCAATCGATCACTAAAACAGCTCTGTTTATCGATTAAAATATTATGTAACGGATGCAATTCCTCTACGTTAACCCCTTCCCGCCCAATCACGTACAGTTACGTGATTAAAACTGGTGTCTTACCGCCTTTTCACGTAACTGTACGTGATGGAGATGAAGCTGGCTCAGGAGCTGAGCCAGCGACATCACCGCCGGGTGACAGCTGTATGTTACAGCTGGCACCCTGAGGTATCGGCCAGGACCGGAGCTAGCATCCGATCTGGCTGATTAACCCCTCACATGCTACGTTCAATAGAGATCGCAGCATGTGAGGAGTTTTTAGCCACCGGCACCCCAGCAACGTGATCGCTGGGTTGCCGGTGGCTGCAAAGGCGATCGGAGGGCTAATACTTACCTCCCGGTCCGCCAGTAATGGAATCCTACTATGCCCCGTCGTCGGCGGGGCCCAGAAGGCTTCCGGTACCATCGGCAAGATGGCGCCGGCTCAGCTTCCGGCTCAGAAGCTGAGCCGGCGTCATCAGCAGTGGGTGTCCGCTGTATGTTACAGTGGACACCCCGATCTATCGCCAGGAACCGGAGCTAGCTCCGATTCCTGGCATTAACCCCTTCGATGCAGCGATCCATTGTGATCGCTGCATCCTAGAGGTTTGTAGCAAATCGGCAGCCTTGCCATGCGATGGCAAGGCTGGCGACTGCTACTATGGCAACAGGAGCCCTAACAATGGACTCCTGTCTGCCATTACGTAAGCTGATTAGGCCCCCAGAGGCGGAGCCGGATCTGCTTGCTGTCAGTGAAATACATAGGTAGTGCAATGTAGAAAGGAAGAAATGATCCAGCGCTGAGTCATAGTCTTGTTAAAAGGGAAGGAGTATTCCCACTTTTATTGGAGAAAAAAAAAATTTTTTTTAATTTGGAAGAAGACACAATCCCAAGACGTGTGATAGTTGCAGGTCGTTGCCCTGGCCTACGCGTTTCAAGCACGTACTGTGCTCTTACTCATGGCAGAAGAAATGTCGTGCAATGTATTAGAACATCAAAGAAACAGTTGGACATTCAAGTCCCTTAGTGGGACTAAAGAAAAGTGTAAAAAAAAGTGTAAAAAAAGTAAAAATAAAAGTTGTAAAACATACAATAAAAGTTTCAAGTAATAAAATTAAACACAATCGCCCTTTTTCCCTTATCAAGTAATTTATTATTGAAAAAAATAATAAACCATACATATTTGGTATCGCTGAGACCGTAACGACCTGAACTATAAAATATTATGTTATTTATCCAGCGCAGTGAACGACGTAAAAAAAAAACCTCAAAAACACTGCCATAATTACTGTTTTTTTGGTCACTGTCTTCCAAAAATTGAAATAAAAAGTGATCAAAAAGTCGCATGTATCCAAAAATGGTACCTATAAAATCTATGCCTCGTCTCGCAAAAAACAAGCCCTCATACAGCTCCATCGACGAAAAAATTGAAAAGTTATGGCTCTCACAACTTGACGACAAAAAAAATACATTCTCTTTCCAAAAGTAATTTTATTGTGCAAAAAGTTATAAAAAAGTGCTATAAATTAGGTATTTCCGGAATCGTACTGACCCGCAGAATAAAGGTAACATGTAGTTTATAACGCATGTTGAACGCTGTATAAAAAAAAACTAAACAACGATGCCAGAATTGCTGTTTTTTTGTCACGTTGCCTCCCAAAAAAAGGATAACAAGTGATCAAAAAGTCGCATGTACCCCAATATTGTACCAATAAAAGCTACAGCTCGTCCCGTAAAAAAACAGCCCTCATACCACTACGTCTATGAAAAAATAAAATAAGTTAAGACTCCAATAAGTCAGGAAAGAAAAATATGCAGTTGTGCCGGCCCGAGGGGAACATTTCTTCTGTTTCAGGAGGCGATTTATCAAGGCACTAAAATTAGGGAACCAGGAAGGGTAGGGCCCAAACATATCTGCTGGAAGCGAGGGTGCCCGTATTATACCAGGACAACACTTTCCCAGCAAAATTCCCCAAACTGCAAAGGTGCGAAGTGTGGACCAAAAGGGGCATAAGGAAGGACATTTTTCAGTGCGACACCGGCCTGTGCAGAAAGGATCGATCACAGCGTAACACACATCTATGGATCATTTTATTATTTTTTTTACCTTATTATTATACCACCTGACTATGCCCCTGATGTACTCGGCCGAGCTCACATATGCCCCACATTATAAACGGAAACACCAGTGATACTCCAAACAAAACTATTACCAAGCAAATTCCACGCTCCAAAAGCCAAATGGCGCTCCCTCCCATTTGAGCCCTACAGTGTACCCAAACAGCAGTTTACTTCCACATATATGGCATCGCCATACCCGGGAGAATCCTTTTAACAATTTTTGGGTGTGTGTCCCCAGTGGCAAAAGCTGGGCACGACATATTTGACACTGAATTGGCATATCTAGGGGAAAAAAAAATATTTGTACCTTCCGCAGAGCAATCATTTATGGAAAAGACACGTGGGGTGAAAATGCTCACTACACCCCTTAATAAATGCCTTAGGGAACAGTTTCCAAAATGGGTTCACTTCTCAGGGGTTTCTTTTATTATTTCACATCAAAGCCTCTGCAATTGTGAACCAATACTTTATATGTCGCCAAATTAGGCCTCAACTTCGCATGGTACTCTTTCACTCCTGAGCCCTGTCAAATGTCCAGGCAAAAGATTGGTGCCACATGTAGGGTGATTCTAAAACAGGGAAACACCGCATAATAATTGACAGCTGTCTTGTTATGGTGGCACAAGCCGGGCACCACATATTGGCGTATCTAAGAAAAAATTCCCATTTTCACTCTGCAACATCGAGTGCACACTAATTTCTGCAAAATACCTGTGGGGTTAACATGCTCACTACACCCCTAGGTCAATACCTTGAGGGTGTTGTTTCCAAAATGGGGTCACTTCTGGGGGGGATCCACTGTTTTGATCCCACAGGGACTTTGCAAATGCAACATAGCGACCAGAAACCAAATGCAGCAAAATCTGTACACCAAAAGCAAATGGTGCTCCTTCCATTCTGAGCCCTGCCGTGTGTCCAAACAGCAGTTTAAGACCACATGTGGGGTATTGCCGTACTCCAGAGAAGTTGCTTGACAAATGTTGGGGTTCTTTTTTTCCTTTATTTGTTGAGAAAATGTAAAATTTGGAGCTAAAGCTACGTCTTATTGAAGAAAAAGGATTTTTTTTATTTTCACTGCCCAATTCTAATAAAATCTATGAAACACCTGTGGGGTAAAAATGCTCACTACACCCCTAGATGGATTCCTAAAGGGGTGTAGTTTTCTCAATGGAGTCACTTTTTTGGTGTTTTCACTGTTTTGGTCCCTTAGGGGCTTTGCAAATGCGACGTGGTCTCCGCAAACAATTCCTGCTAAATTTGAGCTCCAAAAGCCAAATGGCGCTCTTTCCCTTCTAAGCCCTGCTGTGTGTCCAAACAGCCATTTATTACCACATGTGGGGTATTGTTTTACTCAGGAGAAATTGCTTTACAAATGTTGCAGTGCTTTTTCTCCTTTAGTCCTTGTGGAAATTAGAAAAAATTAGCTAAACCTACATTTTCTTTGAAAGAATGTGGATTTTCACGGCCTACTTCCAATAATTTCTGCAAAAAACCTGCGGGGTCAAAATGCTCACTATACCCCTAGATAATTTCCTCAAGGGGTGTAGTTTCCCAAATGGGGTCACTTTTGGTGGATTTCCACTGTTTAGGCACCGAGAGAGCTCTTCAAACCTGACATGGTGCCTAAAATATTTTCTTATAAAAAGGAGGCCCAAAATCCTCTAGGTGCTCCTTTGCTTCTGAGGCCGGTGCTTCAGTGCATGGAGTTTGTATGTTCTCCCCGTGTTTGCGTGGGTTTCCTCCGGGTACTCCGGTTTCCTCCCACACCCCAAAAACATACCCATAGGGAATTTAGATTGTGAGCCCCAATGGGGACAGTAAAAAAGTGGACCTCTGTACAGCGCTGCGTAATATGTTGGCGCTATATAAGTAACTGAAATAAATAAATAAATAAATAAATAATTCAGTCAATTACCACACTAGGGCCACATGTGGGATATTTCTAAAAACTGCAGAATCTGGGCAATAAATATTGAGTTGTGTTTCTCTGGTAAAAACTTCTGTGTTACAAAGAAAATAGATTAAAAATGAATTTCTGCAAAAAAAAAAATGAAATTTGAAAATTTCACCTCTACTTTGCTTTAATTTCTGTGAAACGTTTAAAGGGTTAAGAAACTTTCTAAATTCCGTTTTGAATACTTTGAGGGGTGAAGATTTTAAAATGGGGTGACTTTTTGGCGGTTTCTAATATATAAGGCCCTAAAAGCCGCGTCACAACTGAACTGGCCCCTGTAAAAATAGCCTTTTGAAATTTTCTTGAAAATGTGAGAAATTGCTGCTAAAGTTCTAAGCCTTGTGATGTCATAGAAAAATAAAAGGACGTTCAAAAAATGATGCCAATCTAAAGTAGACATATGGGGGATGTTAATTAGCAACAATTTTGTGTGGTATAACTGCCTGTCTTACAAGCAGATACATTTACATTTAGAAAAATGCAAATTTTTGCCATTTTTCACAAAATTTTTGTGTTTTTCACTGATAAATATTGAATTTATCGACCAAATTTTTCCACTATCATAAAGTCCAATGTGCCACAAGAAAATAATCTCAGAATTGCTTTGATAGGTAAAAGCATTCCGGAGTTATTACCACGTAAAGTGAAATATGTCAGATTTGAAAAAATGGGTCTGGTCCTGAAGGCCAAAATGAGCTTGGTCCTGAAGGGGTTAATTGCACTAACCTTCCTTAATAACCTTTTTTTTAATACCTCCTCAAATAAAGGCACCTCACTAACCATAATCGCTATTCCGTTTTTGTACACCTTATTTAATTTATTATTTTCTGCTTCTCTGATATTACCTCCCCCAACAAACAGCACCATAAAATATAATGCTAGCGACCACAGAGTTATAAAATACCATCATTTTATTACACACATTAAATAAGCGCAAGTTACATAAAAAATACAACCGGCTCATTGCCTTTTTGTACACCTTTTCTGTATTCTCGATCCAATCCAAATTCTGGTCCAAATATATACCCAAATATTTGTACGAACCTACTCTCTCCACTTCCTGATTTAGAATAGTCACCGGCACCACTATCTCTTTTTTCCTGCGTAAATCGATTAATCATTTCTTGTGTTTTCCCAATATTTAATTCCAACCCATTATCCACACTCCATTTAACAAATTAAGATATCACATCCCTATATTCTTTATCACAGCCTCCCTTTACCGCCCCCATAATTACGGAATCATCAGAGCATTTCTGCAGATGACAACTTCCAGTATTGTACCTAAAATCTGCTGTATATAGCGCAAATAAAAATGGCGATAACACAGTCCCCTGTGGTTCTCCAATATCACTTATTTCTATCCTTGATGTACATTCCCCATATGCACACACTGGGGGCGTCCCCTTAAATAAGCAAATATCCATTTACACACTCTAGAGTTAATTTGCATTCCTTCCAATTTATTTTTCATTAGATCCGGCCTTATCAAGTTAAAAGCACGAGAAAAGTCCAAAATCATTACTCTCACTATTACCCCCTGCGTCTCCAAAAAAAGAGTACGCCCTATGTAAAAAATATAAAACTGCGTCCTCCACCCCAATTCTGCGTTTGTAAGCAAACTATAAAGGATCCTGGTATTCTTCCACAACTACAAGGGGGGCTGTGTAGCACTATATACAAGGGGGGCTGTGTAGCACTATATACAATGGGGGTTGTTGTGCAGCACTATATACAAGGGGAACGCTGTATAGCACTATATACAAGTGGGGACACACTGTGTAGCATTATGTTCAAGGGAGGGGAGCTGTGCAGCTCTATATACTAAGGAGGGGGCTGTGCAGCACTATATACAAAGGAGGGGGCTCTGTAGCACTATATACAAGGGTGGGGCGAAGTGTGGCACTATATACAAATGAGGGGCACTGTGTGGTACTATATACAAGGGAGAAAGGGGCTGTGTGGCACTATATACATGGGTGGAGATGTGTGGCACTATATACAAGGGTGGGGGGCTGTGAAGCTCCCTACAAGGGGGTGATCTGTGGTGCAATCTACAGGGGCTGTGTGTGGCGCTATCTACAGGGTGCACGGTTACTGATGAGGCACTTTTATAGTGTCAAGCACTGAGGGATCATTATTACCAACAAGGGCACTGTGGATTTGTTTAGAGGATGGGGTATAGGTGTGGAGGATGCTTGAAAAGCGAGAAACCAACATGTCTATTTGTCAAATTCTACAGAGACAAGTTGTAGCTGGAATAAGTCGTCACAGTGGTTTGGGCCAGATGGAGAAAAAAAGGGAAAGTGAACGACTCTGATCAGAGAAAACATCACCTGTGAGTCACTAGATATAAATGTGCTGTAATATCTTCTGCAGAGCTTCTGTGTATAACTGGCATCTACCACTATATGGTCACTACATGGTGTTAATATGTATAGTGGTGTTTAATCAGTAACAGTATGGGGGTATTATTCAGTCACTACAGTGAAGGAAATAAGTATTTGATCCCTTGCTGATTTTGTAAGTTTGCCCACTGTCAAAGACATGAACAGTCTAGAATTTTCAGGCTAGGTTAATTTTACCAGTGAGAGATAGATTATATGAAAAAAAAAACGAAAATCACATAGTCAAAATTATATATATTTATTTGCATTGTGCACAGAGAAATAAGTATTTGATCCCCTACCAACCATTAAGAGTTCAGCCTCCTCCAGACCAGTTACACGCTCCAAATCAACTTGGTTCCTGCATTAAAGACAGCTGTCTTACATGGTCACCTGTATAAAAGACTCCTGTCCACCGACTCAATTAATCAGTCTGACTCTAATCTCTACAACATGGGCAAGACCAAAGAGCTTTCTAAGGATGTCAGGGACAAGATCATAGACCTGCACAAGGCTGGAATGGGCTACAAAACCATAAGTAAGACGCTGGTTGAGAAGGAGACAACTGTTGGTGCAATAGTAAGAAAATGGAAGACATACAAAATGACTGTCAATCGACATCGATCTGGGGCTCCATGCAAAATCTCACCTCGTGGGGTATCCTTGATCCTGAGGAAGGTGAGAGCTCAGCCGAAAACTACACGGGGGGAACTTGTTAATGATCTCAAGGCAGCTGGGACCACAGTCACCAAGAAAACCATTGGTAACATATTACGCCGTAATGGATTAAAATCCTGCAGTGCCCGCAAGGTCCCCCTGCTCAAGAAGGCACATGTACAGGCCCATCTGAAGTTCGCAAATGAACATCTGGATGATTCTGAGAGTGATTGGAAAATATTGCAGTGTATTATAATAGCGATCGGAAAATTGCATATTAAAGTCCCCTAGTGGGACTAGTAAAAAAGTAGAAAAAAATTAATAAAGTTAATAAAAAAAATGTGAAGAAAAATGAAAAACCCACTTGTTCCCCTTACAAACTGCTTTACTATTAAAAAAACAAAATAAAGTAAAAAAAAGTTACGAATATTTGGTATCGTCGCATCCATAACGACCCCGACTATAAATCTATTACATTATTTAACCCACACGGTGAACGCCGTAAAAAATAAAAAAAAAAAGTATGGAAAAATTGCTGTTGTGAATCATGACTTAAAAAAAATGTGATAAAAAGTGATCAAAAAGTCGCACCTACTCCAAAATGGTACCAATAAAAACTACAAGTCTTCCCGCAAAAAAAAAAAAGCCCTTATACAACTGCATCGTTATGGCTCTTCAAATATGGAGACACAAAAACAAATAATTTTAAAAAAAAAGCGCTTTTACTGTGTAAAAGTAGTAAAACATACAAAAACTATACAAATTTGGTATCGTTGCAATTGTAACAACCCACTGAATAAAGTTATTGTGTTATTTATGCCACACGGTAAATGGCGCAGATTTAGGACGCGAAAAAGAGTGGCGAAGTTTCAGGTTTTTTTCTATTCCCCCCCCCCAAAAAAAAGTTAATAAAAGTTAATCAATAAATAATATGTACCTCAAAATGGTGCTATTAAAAAATACAACTTGTCCCACAAAAAAACAAGACCTTATACAGCTATGTTGACGCAAAAATAAAAACGTTATAGCTCTTGGAATGCGACGATGGAAAAACGTAAAAAATGGCTTGGTCATTAAGATTTAAAATAGGCTGGTCATTAAGGGGTTAATATACCCTAATGTACTCCGCACAGCTTACATATTCCCTGATACACTCCGCCCAGTTTACATATACCCTGATGTACTCCACCCAGTTTACATACACCCTGAGGCACTGCGCCCAGATTACATATACCCTGATGTACTCCGCCCAGTTTACATATATCCTGATGTACTCCGCACAGATTACAAAAACCCTGATGTACTCCGCACAGCATACATATACCCTAATGTACTCCGCATAGCTTACATATACCCTGAGGCACTACGCCCAGCTTACATATACCCTGATGTACTCCGCACAGCTTACATATACCCTGATACACTCCACTCAGCTAACATATACCCTGATGTACTCTGCACAGATTATATATGCCCCCACATTATAAGATGAAATACTAGTAAAACCTCAAACAAAACTACTACCAAGCAAAATTTGCACTCCAAAAGCAAAATGGCAGTCCTTCTGAGCCTGGCAGTGTGCCCAAACAGCAGTTTATGACCGTATTACTGTACTCTGGAGAACCAGCTTAACAATTTATGGGGTGTGTGTCTACGGTGGTACAAGCTGGGCACAACACATTGGGCACTGAAATGGCATATCTGTGGAAAAATGGCAATTTTCAATCTGCAACATCTATTATGTACTAATTTTTGCAAAACACTTGTGGGGGGCAAAATGCTCACTACACTTGTAGATGGATTCCTTGAGGGATGTAGCATTCAAAATTGGGTAATTTTTAAGGGCTTTTCACTGTACTGGTACCTTAGCTCAATGCAACATGGTGTCAGAAAACAAATCTAGTAAAATCTCCACTCCAAAAACCAAATGGCGCTCCTTCCCTTTAGAACCTTGCTGTGTGTCTAAATAGCAGTTTAAGACCACGTATGGGGTATTGCCTTACTCGGGAGAAATTGGATGACATATTTTTGGGGTGTGTTTTCTCCTGTATCCTTGTAAAAATGAAAAATGTTGAGCTAAAACGACATATTATTGGAAAAAATGTAGAATTAAATTTTCATGGCCCAATTCTAATAAAATCTATAAAACACCAGTAGGGTTAAAATATTCACTACAACCCTAATTTAATTCCTTGAGGGGTAATGTCTCAAATTGGGGTCACATCTGGGGAATTTCTACTCTACTGGTACCTCAGGAAGCTTTGCACATGCGACATGGCGCCCAGAAACCAATTCAACTAAATATGCGCTCAAAAAGTCAAATGGTGCTACTTCACTTCTGAGTCCTGCCGTGTGTCCAAACAGCATTTTGGGATCACATATGGGATATTGCTGTACTCAGGCGGAAATGCTTTACAAACTTTGGGTGCTTTTCTCCTATAGTCCTTGTGAAAACGCAAAATTTTGAGCTAAAACGACACTTATTGGGAAAAATAGTATTTTTTTATTTTTATTTTCACGTCCCAATTCAAATACATTCAACAAAAACCTGTGCGGTCAATATGCTTACTACACCCCTAGAGTAATTCTTCAATGAGTGTCTTTTACCAAACAGAGTTACCTTTCAGTGATTTTTTACTGTACTGGTCCCTCTGGGACTCTCTAAATGCAATATGGTGCCCAGGAATAAATCCAGCAAAATCTGCGCTCCAAATGACAAATGCTGCTTTTTCCCTTCTGGGCCCTACCATGTATCCAAACAGCAGTTTATGACCACATATGGGGTATTTTCCTACTCTGGATAAGTTGCTTTACAAATATTGTGGTGCTTTTCTCCTTTATTTGATAAGAAAATTAAAAATTTTTAGCTAAATCTAAGTTTTAGTGGAACATTTTTTTTTTTCTCATTTTCACTGCCCATTTCTAATAAAATCTATTAGACACCTGTGGGTCAAAATTCTCATTACACCCCTAGATGAATTCCTCAATGGGTGTAGTTTGCCAAATGGAGTCACTTTTGGGGAGTTTTTACTGTACTGGTACCTTAGGGGCTTTGCAAAAGCAACACGATGCCGAGAAACCAATCCAGCAAAATTTGCACTCCAAAAGCAAAATGGCACGCCTCCCCTTCTGAGCCCTGCCGTGTACCCAAACAGCAGTTTATAACTACATATGGGGTATTTCCAGACTCTGGAGAAGTTGCTTTACAAAATTTGTTGTGCTTTTTCTCCTTTACTTGATGAGAAAATGAAAAACTTTGAGCTAAAGCTACGTCTTAGTGGAAAAAAAATAATTTTTCATTTTCACTGCCCAATTCTAATAAATTCTATGTAACACCTGTGGGATCAAAATTCTCACTACACCCCTAGATTAATTCCTTGTGGGGTGTAGTTTCCAAAATGAGGGTCTTTTTTTAGGTGTTTCCTTTGTTTTGGCACCACAAGACCTCTTCTAACCTGACATGATGCCTAAAATATAATCTAATAAAAAGAAGGCCCCAAAATCCATGAGGAGCTCCTTTTCTCCTGAGGCCTGTGTTTCAGTCCAGTAGCAGACTAGGACCACATGTGGGATATTTCTAAAAACTGCACAATCTGGGCAATAAATATTGAGTTGCTTTTCTCTGGTAAAACCTTCTTTGTTACAGAATTTTTTTTATTACAATTGAATTTCTGCAAAACAAAAATGAAATTTGTAAATTTTACCTCCACATTGGTTCAATT
This sequence comes from Rhinoderma darwinii, assembly GCF_050947455.1. NCBI lineage: Eukaryota > Metazoa > Chordata > Amphibia > Anura > Rhinodermatidae > Rhinoderma > Rhinoderma darwinii. Next base: position 409,508,780 of record NC_134687.1, on the reverse strand, counting down.
CCTGTGAAACGCCTAAAGGGTTATGCAACTTTTTAAATGTTGTTTTGAATACTTTGAGCGGTACAGATTTTAACATGTGGTGATTTATGGGGGTTTTCCAAAATATAGGCCCCTCAAAGCTTCTTCAGACCACAACTGAACCCTATAAAAACATGCTGTTAAAAGAAAAACGGCATGCATATAAAAAAAGCGTGTATAGGAAAAAAAAATCGATATGTGAATTAGGGCTCATTCACACTTCTGTATTTTTGATCCATATTAATGAAACAATGTTTTTATTGTAAAAATGGTGGCAATACTTTTAAATGGTTTTATTCACATTTCTGTTTACTACGCGCATTTTCAATTGTACCATGTTTCATGGCTTTTTTATTTATGTAAGGACCCATGTTTTTATTTTAAAAATGCATGTTCCATTTTTGCATAGTTCAAATGTGCGTATTTGTTCCATTGTTTTAAACACATATTTCAGCAATATTACAAAAACAGTAAAAAAAAAACCTAATAAATAAATGTAAAAAAAAAAAAAGTAAAAGAAGAAAAAAATTTGGATTGGGCATCCGTATTTGATCCGAATTTTTGTACGCAAATGTGAAGGAGCCCTAGTACTGTTTAAATATACCTGCACTTTTTTTTTATCTAAAGGAAATTGATATGGGTCTGATATACGGAAGTGAATGCCAAAAATGTGGAACAATAAATGATAATCTGATCATTGTGTTTCAGTATGGTTTTACATAAATAATCTAAAAACATATTCTCTTTATAGAAGGAGTCAAGATTCTGTTATTCTTCAGTAGATTTCCACATTTCTAAAGACAAAATGATCAATACAAAGCCATGAGAAATGAGACAATATTCAAAACTTCTACTCATCAACATGAGAATCACTTAATTTAGTGAAACTCTCAACCCTGACCAATAAATTCTACCATATATAAGGCTTCCTTCACACATAGATCTGTTTTTCTGGCGTTTAAACTGCATGAAAAAAGGCAAGTTAAAATGGCAGCTTTTTGTACAATGTAATAGTATTTTATAAGGTATTTTTAGTAATGTATTTTTTTTTTTATTTCATGTCATTTTGTAGATGTTTTTTCTGGCATTTTTTTAGCCCTAAAGAGAAGCCTATAGGGAAAATACCAAAAACTTTTGGCTGCACTTAAATACACATTAAAAAGCGCCGTTAAAAACACCAATAAATATGCACCAAAAACACACAAAAACGCAGCAAAGCACTGTGTGTAAATTCAAGTGAAATATGATGATGTCTATATACACAGGGGCAGATTTCCTAATGCTGTCTAAGGCCACTTTCACACTGCAGTATTTGTCAGTATTTCCCATCAAAATTCGGCTGGATTCACACAATTTGAAAAAAAAATGCTGTAACACAAAATAAAATATGGCACCAAAAGTGCTTGCAAAAAAACTCTATAAAAATGACTTTGAAACTGCTGACATTTTTTACATGCATGTTAAAATACAGAAAATCTAGAAATTTTGCAAAGCCATAATCTACTAGTTAATCCAACAAAACACATAGTACATTTATTTTTTTCATAAAAACAAAAACAGTTCGAGGTATATTCACACACGCCAGATTTGTTGCAGAAATGTCTGTGACTGTTCCATCAATTAATCTGAATGGGGTTTGTAAATATCTAAAGTTTGAAGAAAGAGCCACATTCAGATATATGAAACAGATTTACAGTCATAGAAATTTCTGCAACAAATCTGCCACATGTTAACGCGCCCTCACTGTTCTCCCTTCCTGTAATACTGTACATGATCACTGACATCTCTGATATATAATAAGTCATCAGTAGAGGTGGAGATTCTCTCCCTTTACTTCACGAAAGTTGTTTATCTGACATATACTGTATGAATGAAGATCTCCAGATAAGAGGTCGGGGTCTCTGCTGCCGGGGGTATGTAAATGTATTTAAATAAGATCCAGTATAAATAGAGAAGAAGAAGCGTCACTGATCAGGAACCGTCCACCCAGACCCAGAACTGACTTGTTCTATCTCCTCAGCCCAAACATGAAGAGTCTCCTGTGATTACTCTGTGTTATAACAACTCTACAATGTGAGTCTGATTTTCTGCAAGAACCACACAACTTCTAGTAATAATTGTATTTCTAAGATCTAGTATGTAATTTCTGTTTATTTCCAGGTGTCACTGCACAAATCTCTATGGTGGTGTCTGGTCCTGGGAAGGTGAAACCAACAGACACTCTGGACCTGACCTGTAAAGTGACCGGGGCCTCCCTCACTGACAGCACTAACATGCATGGTGTACACTGGGTCAGACAACCTGAAGGGAAAGGTCTGGAGTGGGTTGGTTTAATATGGTATAATGCTGGCGCCAGCTATGCCCAGTCACTTCAAGGACGTATAACTCTATCAAGAGACACAAATAAAGGAGAAGTTTATCTTAAACTCACTCGAGTGAAACCTGAAGAATCTGGAAAATATTATTGTGCTAGAGACACACACACAGTATAACAGATGGACTGAGGACATGCACATAAACTGATTTATAGAAAGTATATAAAGGGAGAAATACATTGGAGAAATTAAAGCATTGAGTACTGAACGCTCTATATTGTTTGATCTGTGTGGACTTGACTAGAGTAAGTAGTCATGTAATGCAAAATCCCTTGTACTTGTTACCATCTATGTAACTACTGCAACCAAATAAAAATCTCTCACCAAAAAAACAGGGTTGGATTAAATGGCAACAGCAGCTGTTTATTGCAGGAAATATCAAAAAATAATTCCTTTTTCATAAGAAAAAATATTAAATTACATGGAATTCCCACAATGGAATTCAACATAAAAAACCGCAACCCTACCAGGGTCATAACTTTATAAATTAACTCAGCATAAATAATAGGGAAAGTCCTTAAATCTACCCAAATATTCTAGCGGCCATCTACCCACACAAATTTTCTTACCCCCCCCCCCCCCCCGCCATAACCCAGCTTGGAGGCACCGAGTACATCTGCAGATGACCTCTGATCAAGAAAAAACACGTCAAAAGGGATAACACAAAGAAGACTGCCAGTATCCAGCCATAGAGTTGCGAGCTACACCTTCCAATTGTTTGGGGGTGCATAACAACGATGCATCTCCCCACCACTTTTAATGACTAACCTCAAGGACTCCCCCCGCCACAGCGAACGTGCCTTGACTTCCTTAAGCCTGTGAGTTCCTCCAAACAACCACAGCCCTCTCATCATCGTCCATAATGGCAAAACACTACAAATACATCCCCACATCATTCAGAGGTACACCATCCGCTCACCAAAAAAACACAGTTTTGTGACTTCCGCAGCCCAGCCAGCCAGCCGTCTGACCAGCTCATCACCAGAAAGGGCTGCCGTGGGACGATCACCATGAGATGAAGCAGAGGGGTGGCCGGAAGTGTGGGCCGTACCCCCACTGATGCCACCAGGTACCACTGTATCCGAGGATTCCTCTCAGGCCCAGACCGCTAGGAAGGAGTAAGCTCCCAAGAAGCCCTCAGGGGCTCCTGCGGCACCATGCCCGCGGGACAACCTCCAGACTGGGCGACAGGTGAGTGCCGGGCATGGTGTGCCAGTAACATAGGCGGCAGTAGGCCCGACCAGTAGGCCGGGAGCGCTAATCTCAGCAATCATCCCAGGGAGCTCCAGGAACGACGCGCCACAGGCTATAATTGTGATGCGGCTCAGAAAATGTGGAGGCTGCAGGCATACCTATTAATGCCGATCCCTGCGCCCCCAGCCATCTATGTCACCTTGAGGAGGCAGCTGCACGGAGCTGTTCCAGAAGCTCATCCACAGAAGCCATAATGTTGTTCTTTCACTTCCGCTGCGAGTGCAGTGAGAAGAGAAAATAGCGGTAAGCTCGGTAAAGTATCCCTAACACCTCCCCTTTGCCCACCTAACCCCTCTTTCCTTTCCTTAGCTAACGTTAGGTCAACAAACCCATCCCTCCAAGCTCTGTCATGGAGGTCTCCCCTAATTGTTCTCTGGACTGCAGAACGGCCTCCTCTTTATAACGCACAGAAAATATTTATTGTGAGAAACAATGAACAGATGTCAGTACATTTATTCCATTGTCTGCATGCAATACACGAAGATAAAACATAGAATACAAATACTCTCCTGTACAAATATTATGCATGAAAACTGTCACTTATAAGTAATATATATATATATATATATATATATATATATATATATATATATATATATATATATATAGTAAAACGTTATGTATAATCAGGCAGAACCCTAACACCCATCATCCATTTTTTAACATACCATTGCTCCAATGTAGCACAATTTCACTACAGAAGATTTGTCTAATTCCTGTTATACACAGAGAATGAACAAATCGGTTGGCACAATTTTGCCTATAACACCCCCATTTTCCCATGCCTTTTGTTAGGGTAGAGGTACTTGGTTGGCCCCAGGACTTAGGTACCCCTAGCTAGCAGTATTCAGGAAAATAGAAGAATAAGATAGAGAATAGAAACAAGATCGTCCACTCCAGAAATTGGCAATAGAAATCTAACAAATACAGATATGTTACCAGGGAACAAACATAAATGATTCAGACAACCAAGGGTTAGTAACAGAGATATAGAAGGGCCAGTTATGCAGCACAATAGTGGGTAGTTCAGGAGGGTAGTCTGATGATCCAAGGTACTGTAACAACCACGGCCGGACTGGGACTTAAAATCAGCCCTGGCATCTTTAAGCACATAGGCCCACCACAGGCCATACGCAGCCGCCAGTGTTGGGTTGAAGTACATGGGACCACCTTTCAACTATACAAAACATGGGGAGATTTATTAAAACAGGTGTAAATGAAAAGATGAATAGTTCCTGATAGCTCCAACTCCAATGAATCCACGGCTTTTCCACGAGAATAATGAACATGCTCATTATTCAAGAGGATTTTTTTTTGCGGAGCGGAAAATAATTCAAGCAGACTTATTTCTGCTGCATGTGAATGGTTTATAAAATAGCCCATTCACTTGTAATGAATGCAGAATGTGAGTGGGTTTGAAAGGGATTTAAGTGTGGAATCAGAGACTTAGGGCTTGTCCAAACACAACGGAATAGCTGCAAAAAATTTCTGCATCAATTCCGTTAAAAGTTAAAGGCTTTCCGCGGCGGCAAATAGGCACCATTTTCTACGGTTTTTAAGGCAGAAAATGGTGCGGAAATTGCTGCGTTTTTCCCAATGTTAGGAGATGGAGACATCTCCTATGAAAAACGCAACAATTCCACACACTTTGCATAGCAGGAATTGACATGCTGCGGTCCGAAAAATACGCACCGCAGGTCAATTTTGGCTTTATTAAATCTCCTCCACTCTGCTGCTACTGTATTCTGCTGCGTTTTTTTCTGGATGAAATTCCAGGACGAGCCTTTAGTCCTAATCAAATCATGGCCTAATAATTTAGTCCTATAAAGATTGCAAATACCATTATACAATGCTAAAATATCACCATACTGTAACTAATAATATGATTTGAATTTATATTCAGCCATATACACACACACACACATACACACACACACACACACACACACACACACACGCGCTGGACACATGACGCACAGATGCAACCCAGAAGCTGGACACATGCTGCATTCGTTCCACTCACACCTAAGACACATGCGCACGCACACCACTCACACCTAGGACACATGCGCATGCACACAACTCACACCTAGGACACATCCGCACGCATACAACTTACACCTAGAACACATCCCCCACTCACACCTAGGACATGTGCTGCAAATGCACCACTCACACCTAGGACACATGCGCACGCACATCACTCACACCTAGGATATATCCTCCACTCTCGCCACTCACACCTACGACATATGCCGCACATTGTCTACCCACACCAAGGACACATGTTGAACACGCACTACTCAAACAGAAGCTGCACACACCACTCACATATTAGACACATACTACTCACACACTAGACACGTACCACACACTAGACACTGCACACACTACTAACACCAGACACATACCGCACACACCACACAAGTGCTAAACACATACCTCACATAACACTTACACACTAGACCTATGCCACACATACCACTCACACTGAAAACAACACACACACACACACACACACACACACACACACACACACACAAATACCACTAATACATAAGAAGAAGACACAAAACTCACACAAATTGCATATATTACTCATACAATTCACCTACACTGTTAACACTACTTCAACCAGTCACACTACAAAAATCAATCCAACACTTCATTCACATTGCTACATTTACCTGTTTTCTTTTGTAGACTGCTGATTCTTGGGCACTGGCATGCAGGATGCTGGCTATATACTACATAAGCATCTATACCTACACCACTAAGCCCCATCCATGTGCCCATGAAGCCACGCCCCTAATACAAGGCTCCTCCGATCTGTGGCTTAAATTAACCATAACCTGATGCTTACTTTTTTAACCCTATAGCTCCTCCTATCTACAGTATCTGAACCCCCTCCCCTCCCACAAGCAGGTTGCTTGCAGATACTGTGTGCATCACCCATGTCTTTTACACTCACTTATGCCCCCCGACCCCCACACTGTAGAAGGCTGCTTGCAGATTACATGAAGCTGAAGCAGATAAAGACAAAAACCTGCTGGCGCTATAGCCAGCAGCAACATACCTGGCAGGGGCTGGAGTCTCCTTCTCCTCGGCAGCGAGACTGAAGCTGTGCTCAGGGGGCAGTAGAAAGAGCAAGCCCATCACTGATTGGCTGATGCTCAGCCAACCAGTGTTAGGTTTGATTTGTACATGCAAACTGGGCAGGTACTGATTTTCGTTTTCCTCTGCGGCACCAGACATGTGCGCTTATAAGCTAGGCATCAGTGCAGAAAAAAAGTCTAGAGCTGATTGGCTGCGGCTCAACCAACAAGCACTATACTTCACTTCTGTAGTGCTGCTTCCCATCATTGAAGAGTACACAGCAATAAATCTCGGAAAGATGTGGTTTTAAACAACAGGAAGCAGCAGTTATTGTAATGTTGGTGCTTGTGTTCACAACTGTCGCATGGCTAATTCTAGATTTTCTGCTGTCTGTGGCGAAAATTTAAATGGTGCCCCCCAGATTTTGATTGACATCCCCTTGGCTGTTCTACATCACCAGCAGCCTCCTTCAACTCTTGCAGATGTGCCGTTGCCTTGTACTGGCATGCGCGGTGCAGCTGGGTAGAGTACACCTCGCTGCATGGTGTGTGCCCAAGTAGTACAAGGCACTGGCGCATCCAAGAAAGTTGGGGGAGACTAGTAGTGATGTATACAGCTAGAGGTATGTCAATCAAGCTTGGAAAATTTGGTTTGGAGCAGGACTCTGACTCTTCAGGATAGCAGCACCGCCCCATGACCCTTTAATGAGTAATTAGCATATAGTGTGCGCCGGTATAAAAGTTGATTGTTAGGATTTTTCTGCATCTGAAAACAACATACAGGGGAATGTTTGTAAATATTATCAAGTCATGTATTACTGCATGCTGGAGGATCAAGGGGTGTAAACTACCTGACAGGTTCCCATGAAATATACAATGAATTGAAAACAATTCCATCTGCCCTGTAATTTTGTTATTATAAAAATATTCTATATAATTACAGCTCCAGAACCAAGCTCTGATATATACGGCTCCAGAACCAAGCTCAATGCATATATACAGCACCAGAACAAAGCTCAGTACACATATACAGCTCCGGAACCAAGCTTATTATATATATACAACACCAGAACCAAGCTCAGTACATATATAGAGGTCCAGAACCAAGCTCATTACATAAAAACAGAATGAGAACCAAGCTCTATACATATATACAGCACCAGAAACAAGCTCAGTACATAAATACAGCACCAGAACAAAACTCAGCACATAAATAAAAAAAAAACAGAACCAAGCTCAGTACATGTATACAACACTAGAACCAAGCTCAGTAGATGTATACAACACTAGAACCAAGCTCAGTACATATATGCAGCACCAGAACAAAGCTTAGCATATAAATATAACACCAGAACCAAGCTCAGTACATAAATTCAACACCAGAACCAAGCTAATTACATATATACAACACCAGAACCAAGCTCAGAACATATAAAGAGCTCCATAACCAAGCTCATTACATAAATACATCATCAGAACAAAGCTCAGTACAAATATACAGCTCCAGAACCAAGCTCAGTGTCACGATCTGTGGGTATGTGGACCCACTGGGTCGTACCACAATAGCGGGATAGCAGCTTGCCAAACAGTGTACCAAGTCAATGTATATATAGTCGAAGCACAAGGGTACCTGTAGTAGTTCAGACAATTGCAACGGCTAGGCTCAGATGGGACCCTGGCAGCAGACACCAGGCGTGGTGTAACACAGCAGGCGTGACCGGTGGCACAACACGACTCTAACTTTCTAAGGCACAGGAACAAAGGTAGCACAGGATACAGGATACAGGTAGGCCGTACGGGAACACTGGGAACAGGATAACACTAAGGGACCATTTGCAAGACTAACACGGGTAAACACAGCAATGCTCAGGCAAGAAGTAAATGTGTGTGCGCACGCACCCTATGGGACACAGCAGAGTGGAGCGGAAGTGAGCGCTGGAGTTTCCTAGGGAGGAGAGGCGGGCCAGCGCTCACAGATCCATGGTTGCGGCCATCGGGAGGTGAGAAATCCCGACGAACCACGGCCGTGGACGCTACAGTATCCCCCCTCTCATGCCCCTCTTCTTGGGACCAGAGCGAGAGAGGAACTTCTTAATTAGGGTAGGGGCATTGAGGTTCTCTTTTGGCTCCCAGAACCTCTCCTCTGGACCAAACCCCTCGAATCCACCAAATAAAAAGTTATTCCTCCTACTTTTTTGAAGTCCAGGATCTCCTTAACCTCGAACACATCGAAAGAACCGCTGTGAACAACTGCAGGGCTAGGCATTTTTGTGTAGTGGTTCAGATCCACAGGCTTCAGGAGGGAAATATAAAAGAAGTTGGGGATCTTGAGGGTTGAAGGCAGCCGAAGCTTGTAAGAGACAGGGTTAATTTGCTGTATGATCTCAAATGGTCCGAGGAACCTGGGAGCAAACTTGTACAAAGGCAGCTTTAGACGAATATTCCTTGAAGACAGCCAGACTTTGGTACCGGAAGATACTGAGGTGGCTCTCTTCTTCTTGTCTCCGCCTTTTGCTTTATGCGATTGACTGCCAGCAGAATAGAGGACCGGGTTTGCTACCAGATCTGTAGAAAGTCCCCGAATGCAGAGTCAGCTGCGGGTACCTGGGATGTAGCTGAAACAGGAATAGGAATTATCGGAGGCTGGCCATAGACAATGAAGAACGGTGTAGAAACTGTGTGGTTGGTGTATGAGAACCCAAGGTAGAAGCTGTACCCAGTCATCATGCAGTCATGCAGTCATCATGCAGCATGGAAATTAAGCGTCGTAGGTAATTCTCCATGAGTTGGTTAATCCTCTCGACTTGGCCTTTGGACTTTGGATGGTAGGCTGAGGAAAAGTCCAATTTCACAAAGAGTTTACAGAGGGCTCTCCAGAATTTCGAGGTAAACTGAACCCACCGATCAGACACAATATGAAGGGGCAGGCCATGTAAACGGAAGTTATGCTGGATGAAGAGCTGTGCCAGTTAAAGAGCAGCAGGTAGGTCGGTCAGCAGGATAAAATGGCCCATCTTCGAGAACCGGTCCACCGCCACCCAGACCGTATTGCATCCTGCTGAGGAAGGAAGGAAGGTCTGTGACAAAGTCCATTGCCATATGCTGCCAGGGAGCGTTGGGCACAGGAAAAGACTGGAGCAGGCCAGCAGGCTTGGAGTGATCAACTTTGTTGGAAGCACACACAGTGCAGGAAGCAACAAAGTCCATTACATCTTTGGGCAGCGTGGGCGACCAGAAATGATGAGCAATCAGATCTCGCATCTTACGAACCCCCGCATGCAGCGCCAGTTTGGAGCTGTATCCCCAGCAAAGGATTCTCCTCCTGTCTGCAAACCACAAAAACGTCCTCCCCGGAGAGATGTCTCTAACTTGCAGAGGGTTAGCAGAGATAATGCAGAACGGGTCTATGATAAATTGAGGGGACTCCACAGTGTCCTCTGTTTCAAATTACCTAGACAGGGCATCGGCCTTCACATTTTTGTCAGCGGGACGGTAGTGGAGCACAAATTGGAACCGGGTGAAGAACAGCGACCACATGGCTTGACGGCGGTACAGCAGTTGAGCTGACTAGAAATATGTAAGTTTCTTGTAGTCGGTGTATACCAGGATGGGAAGGGCTGCTGGAGGAAAAAAGTCTTGAGTAATAGCCACATATCACTGCCTTTCCTTTGAGGCTTCTCTGGAACAGAAGTACTCCCTCACCAACAGAGGAAGCATCCACCTCCAACGAGAACTGTCCAGAGATGTCAGGATGATGGAGGATTGAGGCTGAGGTAAAGGCTATTAAATGCAGATTCTGCCTCTGGAGTCCACACCTTGGTGTTCACACCCTTCCTTGAAAGGGTAGAGATGGGAGCCATCAATGATGAGAAGTTTGAGATAAACTGCAAGTAGAGGTTGGCGAATGGCAAAAAACGCTGTATGGACCGCAGGCCCTGAGGATGTGGCCATTCCAGGACGGACTTTACTTTCTCAGGATCCATCTTCAGACCTTGATCCTAGATGATGTAACCCAGGAAGGTCAGAGATTTCTTTTCAAAGACGCACTTCTCCAGCTTGGCATACAGACGATTCTAGTAAAACGCAGCAGAACTTAACGGTCATGCCTCCGATGAGTCATCAGATTTGGAGAGAAAATCAGAAATCATCGAGGTAGACCACAACACAGACATAGAAAAGATTTCATTGACAAATTCCTGGAAGACCGCGGGAGCGTTACACAGACCGAAGGGCATCACCAGGTATTCGCAGTGCCCATCTCGTGTGTTAAATGCCATGTTCCACTCGTCACCTTGACGGATTCGGATCAAATTGTAAGCCCCACGCAAGTCTAATTTAGAAAAAATCTTGGCTCCTCATATGCGGTTAAATAGTTCAGAAATTAGTGTTAATGGATATTTGTTCTTGACCGTGACTTGATTCAGACCACGGTAGTCAATGCAAGGTCGAAGAAATCCGTCTTTTTTATTGACAAAAAAGAACCTGGCCCGGGCCGGGGAGGAGGATTTTTGTATGAAACCCCTCTCCAGATTCTCCTTGATATAGGTCGACATAGACTGAGTCTCTGGCAAGGAGAGAGGGTATACCCGTCCATGGGGAGGGGACACATTTGAAACTAGTTCAATGGGCAGTCATAAGCCCGGTGTGGAGGAAGCGTCTCAGCCTTCTTCTTGCTGAAGACATTCGCAAACTGAGAGAAATGAGGGGCTAATCCTGACAATGACTGAGGCAGACAAAGTCCTGAAGTGTGTCTGCGGTATTTCTCATGGGCAGATAGTTTGAGCCGGTCCACCTGCATAGGCTCCTCTGGTCGAACAACTGGTGAGGGCAACAGGGATTGCTGGAAGATAGGATCCAGCTTAGGAAATCTTCTCTCCCGACAAACCTCTTGGGATCGCTCCCGGATCATCATGTCAATCCGGGTGGCAAGAAGAATGAGGTCATCCAGGGTAGGTGGCAGATCACGAGCGGCAAGCTCGTCTTTAATTTTAGAAGACTGTCCCTGCCAGAATGTAGCCACCAAGACCTCATTGTTACAGGACAGCTCTGCCACCAGGGTGCGGAACTGAATGGCGTACTCGCCCACGGAGGTGTTTCCCTGGCGAAGGGTCAGAAGAGATGCAGCTGCTGAGGAGACTCGTTCCTCAAATATCGTGCAAAAAGTCTGTAGGACACACTGGAAGTCACGGGTCTCCGGTGCCTGCTGTTCCGGGATAGGATTCGCCCATGCTAGGGCCTTCCCAGTAAGGAGTGAGACTATAAATGCGATCTTTGCGCCATCAGTAGGAAATGCTCTGGCATGTAGACTGAAGTGGATCTGGCACTGGTTCAGAAATCCCCTGCAGGTCCTCGCGTCTCTAACGTAGCGAGGAGTTAGTGGCAGCGAGAATCGGGAGTCAGTACTGGTACTGACAGGAAGTGTAGGAGGAGAAACAGCCGGAGAAAAAGGAACGGGTGTTGTGATGACTGCAGCTTGCGCATCCAGCCGATGTGTAATGGCGTTCACCGTCTGGAGGAGTTGGTCTTGTCGTAGTTGGCAGAATAGCATATCCGCCTGCATGGCTTTTGATGTCATCAAGGTCTTGGGTTGACCAGCGGGGTCCATGGCCTGAGCGTACTGTCACGATCTGTGGGTATGTGGACCCACTGGGCCATACCGCCGCAGCGGGATAGCAGCTGGCCAAACAGTGTACCAAGTCAATGTATATATAGTCCAAGCACAAGGGTATCTGTAGTGGTTCAGACAGTAGCAACAGCTAGGCTCAGATGGGACGCTGGCAGCAGATACCAGGTGTGGTGTAAAACAGCATGTGTTACCAGTGGCTCAGCAAGACTCCAACTTTCTAAGGCACAAGATTTAGTGCAACCCCTGCCATATAGGTTTGTTTGGCGTAAAACTACAGCTCCACGCATGGACCGAACAATGGTTTGGATATGCTGGGAGTTGCTGTTTCACAAAAAAAAGAATCATACCACCCATCATCTCACTGCAGATCATACAGTGACTACAGTACTGATTAGAGGCAGAATAAACATTTATATTAAGTGACACACCGGTGACAATCTCAGATTCTAGTTGTTCTTTTTCCCTTTTCTTCCCCATGCGGTCCAGACCTCTATGATGACTTCTCCCGGCCACGGCCCATTTCTGCAAAGTTTGCCGCTCAGAAGTCTTCAGCTACTCACTATTCAAACATTTCTGCACCTACAAACGAAGATAAAATTCTCATGGTGACACACACTGTAAATGTGACACACACCCCTAAATATAATAGTTCCATACACTGAATCTCTAATTATAATAGCACCATACACTGTGTCCCTGATTATAATAGCACCATACACTGAGTCCCACACACACACAGTGCTCCCCGTAGATAGTGCCCCCCACAGAGCCCCCTGTAGATAGTGCTCCTCATTGAGCCCCCAGTAGATAGTGGCCCACATATAGCCCCCTCTGTAGATAGCTCCACACATATAGCGCCCCCTGTATATAGTGCCCCATATATAGCCCCGCCTGTAGAAAGTGACCCACATATGGCCTCCCCTGTAGATTGGGAGCCACATATAGCTTCCCCTGTATATAGTGCCCCACATATAGCCCCCCCTGTACATAGTGTCCCACATATAGCCTCTCCTGTAGATTGTTCCACACATATTGCCTCCCCTGTATATGGTGTCCCACATATAGCCTCTCCTGTAGATAGTGCCCCACATATAGCCCCCTGTATATGGTGTCCCACATATAGCCCCCCCTGTATATGGTGTCCCACATATAGCCCTCCTGTAGATAGTGACCCACATATAGCCTCCCCTGTAGTATGTGCCCCACATATAGCTTCCCTGTTTATAGTGTCCCACATATTGCCCCCTTAGTGTCCCACATATAGCATACCCCTTAGACTGTGCCCCACATATAGCTCCCCCTGTATATAGTGTCCCACATATAGCCCCCCCTTAGTGTCCCACATATAGCCCCCTGTAGACTGTGCCCTACATATAGCCTCCCCTGTAGATAGTGTCCCACATATAGCTCCCCCTGTAGATAATGCCACTCACACTTTTAAGTGAAAAAAAAACAACTTTACATGCTCATCTTGATCCCTTTCCCACGCCGTCCTGTGTCAATGCAGGCCTGCTCTCTTCTGAGTAGGTCTGCTGGGGCTGAACGACGGCACTAAAGGCAGGGCAGAATGACTTGCCCCATCAATCAGCGCCTTTCAACAATGGAAGCGGTGCGATTACATCATCACGCCGCTAGCATTGCTGAAAGGCGCTGATTGGCGGGGCAAGTCATTCTGCCCTGCCAATCTGCGTCATTGTAAGGTAGGTACAATTAGTACAGGAGGGGGTGGCGGCGGCTGGTTTCAGTGGCGCCACCACCCCCTCAGAGAGGCAGCAGGTGGCCAACACTAATTGTTTGGGAGGCCAGCAGGCGGCCCACTGTTCACTGGCCCATCTGGCATTTGCCAGAACTGCCAGATGGCCGGTCCGGCCCTGGTAACAATGATATAGCAGAGCTGAGTAAGAGGTGCAATAAGTAGTGAATCAGTAGAGAAGTCAAACTATCTGGTCATATCAGGGGTCAAAATATAAAAGCAGAAGATAGCAGAGAAGCACTGGTTCTACTGGCAATGAGGACAGTGCATGTGCCACCTGGCATCCCTGCCTGCCCAGTATCAAGAATCAATGTGGTGGCAAATGGCAGGACAAAACTTTGCTAGATGGGGTCAAGATAAGTACGTGATAATTTGTTTGTAGATTGTAACCATGGAAACACACTGGTCTGCATTGAAGCTGTAGACACAAAATGATAGGATTTTTTTTAACCAAGACATTAGAACAAAAACAATGGTCGTAAAGTCCAACATTTTTGTGGTGATTAAACTGGATTTCCACCAAAACCTCAAAAAAAGGTCATATATTAGTAAATGAGACTTTAGAGCAGCAACAGCAGATTTGTAATTCTGTCTCTTTTACTTACAGAGATAATGACTTATTTCTAATAAAAAATGGAGGACATTTTATTTAACAGGGACAACAGGTCATGCAGCCATATTGGTTGTCACATTTGAATTCATTTCACAATATATCTTCATAGGGATCAAGGCTATATTATAAATGGCATGTTTATCTTCATACAGACATAAGTTATATGATAACATTCCGGTTTCCTGCAGCCACCACTAGAGGGCGCTTAAAAGCTAACTGCACCCTGTTTGTACATTAGATGTAATAATAAAGCAGAGAGAATTTTATAATTTCCCTCTACTGTATGTACATGTAGGAGTTTGAAAACTCTTAGGGCAGATTTACAAGAGCGTGTGCGTTTTGCGCACGCAAAAAACACGACGTTTTGCGTGCGCAAAAGGCACTTAACAGCTATGTGTGTCATGTTCATATGGTGCGCGGCTGCGTGCTTTTCACGCAGCCGCCATCATTAATGACACTCCGTTTGGATGTTTGTAAACAGAAAAGCACTTGGTGCTTTTCTGTTTACATTCATTTTTTTACTGCTGTTGCGCGAATAACGCGCATCCCACGGAAGTGCTTCCGTGTGGTGCGTGTGATGCGCGAACAATGCTGAAATATAGAACCTGTCGTGAGTTTTACGCAGCGGACTCACACTGCACAAAAATCACGGACAGTCTGCACTGCCCCATAGACTTGCATAGGTCCGTGCGACCCGCGTGAAAACCACGCGGCCTGCACGGACGTAAATCATGTTCGTGTGAATCCGCCCTTAGTTTGATGAAAGTGACAAATATTTGGATACAGCAATCTTCCCCCACTGTTAGCTATAGTCATGTAGTCAGAATTTTAGGGTGACAACAAAGCACTTCGAGAGACCCTGGCAGTTGGCCGGCAAAAATGAATAATTACTAATAACAAATTACCAAAATGTTATTATTTTGAGTAGCACTAACAAACCACACAGCGTTAAAACGATCAATGCCATCTGACAGTAGGTAAGCTGAATGGCGAAGTGCCTGGATGATGCTGAGTTAACAATTGCTGTCTTGGCCAGCGGCTGCAGTCCGCTATTCAGTCGCTACCTGCTAGTACACAAACTCTAGATGTAACTGTCAGCAAAACATTGTATTTAACCCCTTGAGTACCCAGCTCATTTTGGCCTTGAGGACATGTGTCACTTTATGTGGTAATAACTCTGGAATGCTTTTACCTATCCAATTGATTCTGAGAAGGTTTTCTCGTGACATATTGTACTTTATGTTAGTGAAAAAATTTGGTCGATAAATTCATTGCTTATTTGTGAAAAACACGAACATTTAGAGAAAATTTGAAGAAATTATGATTTTTCCCATTTTAAATGTATCTGCTTGTAAAACAGATAGTAATGCCACACAAAATAGTTACTAACTAACATTTCCCATATGTCTACTTTATGTTTGCATCGTTTTTTGAACATCATTTTATTTTTCTAGGACGTTACAAGGGTTAGAACTTTAGCAGCAATTTCTCATCTTTTTAAGAAAATTTCAAAAAGCTATTTTTTCAGGGACGAGTTCAGTTCTGAAGTGGTTTTGAGTGCCCTATATATTAGAAACCCCCATAAAACACCCCATTTTGAAAACGGCACCCCTCAATGTATACAAAACAGCATTCAGAAAGTGTTTCAACCCTTTAGGCGTTTAACAGGAATTGAAGGAAAGTAGAGCTGAAATTTTCACATTTCATTTTTTTTTACAAAATTCATATGTAATAAAAAAAAATCTGTACCACAGAAAGTTTTACCTGAGAAAAGCATCTCAATTTTTATTGCCCAGGTTCTGCAGTTTTTAGAAATATCCCACATGTGGCCATAATGTGCTAATGGACTGAAACACAGGCCTCAGAAGCAAAGGAGCACCTCGTGGATTTTGGGGCCTCCTTTTTTCAGAATATATTTTAGGCACCATGTCAGGTTTGAAGAGGTCTTGTGGTGCCAAAACAGTGGAAACCCCCAAAAGTGACCCCCATTTTTTAAACTACAACCCTCAGGGAATTTATCTAGGGGTATAGTTAGCATTTTGACCCCACAGGTATTTTGGTATATTTGTTGGAGTTAGTCTGTGAAAATGAAAATCTACTTTTTTTCTGGAAAAACGTAAAAATTTATAATTTTTGCAAGAAATAGAGGAGAAAAAATAAAATTCTTATCCATGGATAGTGACGTACGCTTTGAACCAATCCTTTATGCACAGGCCGGATTATTGGGTGCAGGAGTCGCACTTCTAAAGGGTGTCCGTGGTATTGTACAAAACATCCGCACTCCAGTATTGACTAATCTTTGACTTCTTCACTAGCCCCATATGTAGCACAGACCCCAAAATATCATCATTTTCGCTGCATATACAGGGTCTACCAGTGGGGGCTGCAAATGATGGCGTGGGGATTTAGGTGAAGAACTGATACACATATAGATTAGTCTGGGCCGTCGTTTTGCATTATTGCGTTCCAAGAGTCATAACTTTTTATTTTTCCGTTGACGAGCTATGTGAGTGCTTGATTTTCAATGGACGAGCTGACGTTTTTATTAGTATCATTTTGGGGTACATGCGATAATTTGATCAGTTTTTATTCCATTTTTTTGTGAGGTGCGGAGAACAAAAAACAGAAATTCTTTCACAGTTTTTTTTATAATTTTTTAACGGCGTTCTCTGTGCAGTATAAACAACATGTTTACTTTATTCTGCGGTTCGATACGATTATGACAAAATCAAATTTATATAGTTTTTATATGTTTTACTACTTTTACAAAATAAAAACACTTTTTTCTAAATAAAATGTTTTAGTGTCACCATATCCTGAGAGCCATAACTTTTTTATTTTTTTGTCGACAGAGCTTTGTGAGGGCTTGTTTTTTGCGTGACACAGTGTAGTTTCTATTGGTACCATGTTTGGCTACGCCGACTTTTTGATCACTTTTTATTCCATTTTTTTGGAAACAACGTGACCAAAAGAGGAAATTCTGCCATTGTTTTTTATTGTATTTTTTTTACGGTGTTTACCGTGCGGGATAAATAATATGATATTTTTTTATGTCAGGCCGATACAGAAGCGGCGATACCTATTATGTCTAGCTTTTGTGGTTTTTTTTCATTTTTTTTCTAATTATAAAGGGCTTGATCAAGGAAACAAGGCGATTATTGTTTTTATTACGTAAAACTTTTATTTATTTATTTATCTAAAACTTTTTTTTTACTTTTTTTCACTTTTTATTTTACACATACTAGGGGACTGGAAGATCTGATCTTCTGATCCCCTGTACAATACACGGCACTACTTCTGTATGTACTTGTGTAGTGCTGTGTATTGTAACTGTCACTTTACAACTGACAGTTGAGCCTATAACGCCTGCCTTGGGCAGGACCTAATAGGCATCCGTACCTGGCAACCAGGAAGCCGTTGCTAGGCTTCCTGGTTGCCAATGCAACCATCAGAACCCCGCAATTTTTCGCGGGGGGGGGGGCAATGGGGTGCAGAGGGAGCCCCCTCCCTCTGTATCAATCACTTAAATGCCGCTGTCCCTATTGAGATCGGCATTTAAGGGGTTAAACTACAGCGATCGGAGAGGACAGTGATCGCTGTATTTGCAGTGGGCTGTCAGCGGTATATTACAGCCGACACCCGATGAAGATGGAGCGAGCACAGCTCCTGTGCCCGCTTCATCCTCAGGGCGTTACTATACGCCCATTATCGGGAAGGGGTTAATAAAAATAGTGGGGTTTTTTTTACACTGCTTTCTCTGATCTCCTCACGGATCTCACAGAAATGAGGAGATCAGAGAAAGTGACAGGAGCTTTCTCCTGCAGACGACGTCACAGACAGATGTGATTGGTCAGTCTTCAGAGACTGACCAATCACAGCAATCGCCGGCATGGGGGACTGCTAATTGGTCCCCAGGCCGGTAACAGAGACGGTTAGCTGTCAATGACAGCTGCCGCCGCTGTTGTATTACTATGTGATTTCACATAGTGACAGTTTATTCCTTCTCCGCAATAGTACGGCGAAGGTACGCTGCAATGAGCGGCCTGCGACGTACTATTACGGAGAAGGTACGCAAGCGGTTAAAACTCAGATAGCCCCCCAAGGCACAGCAATTGATACAAACCTCAGCATCATCCAGGCACTTGGCCTTTCAGCTTACCTACTGTCAGATTGCATTAATCCTTTTAACGCTGTGTGGTTTGTTAGTGTTACTCAAAATAATAATAATAATAAATGTAACATTTTATTTAACTCCTTCAAGACTGAGCCTGTTTTGGCCTTAAAGAGGCTCTGTCACCACATTATAAGTGCCCTATCTTCAACATAATATGATCGGCGCTGTAATGTAGATAACAACAGTGCTTTGTATTTAGAATTTTTTTTGACGAAGTTATGACCTATTTTTGCTTTATGCTAATTACTTTCTTAATGAACAACTGGGCGTTTTTTAGCTTTTGACCAAGTGGGCGTTGTGGAGAGTAGTGTATGACGCTGACCAATCAGCGTCATACACATCTCTCTATTCATTTACTCAGCACATAGTGATCCTGTGTTGTTCACTATGTGCAGTCACTTACTCATTCATTAAAGTTACAGAAGTGTCCTGACAGTGAATAGACATCATCTCCAGCCAGGACGCGATGTCTATTCACAATCTCAACACTTCGGTAACGTTTGTGTGGGACTAACAGCACAGCAAGCGTGATCTAGCTGTAAATGACAGCTTACAGTGTAGTCTCGCGAGATCAGGTGTGTAAGTGACTGCACATGGTGAACAACGCAGGCTCACTATGTGCTGAGTAATTGAATGGAGAGAAGTGTATGACGCTGATTGGTCAGCGTCATACACTTCTCTCCACAACGCCCACTTGGTCAAAAAGTAAAACACGCCCAGTTGGCCAATAAGAAAGTCATTAGCATAAAGCAAAAATAGGTCATAACTCCGTCAAAAATGATCGTTTTTCTAAATAAAAAACACTGCAGTCATCTACATTACTGCGCCGATCACATTACGTAGAAGATAGGCCACTAATAATGTGGTTACAGAGCCTCTTTAATGTACCAAGCCAATTTTTCAAATCTGACGTATCATTTTATGTGGTAATAACTTCGGAATGCTTTTACCTATTCAAGCGATTCTGAGACTGTTTTCTCCTGACATATTATACTTTATGTTAGTGAAAAAATTTGTTAGATAAATTCAATATTTATTTGTAACAAAATAGCAAGATTTGGAGAAAATTTGCAAAAATTTGCATTTTTCTAAATTTCAATGTATCTGCTTGTAAAACAGATTGTAATACCACACAAAATAGTTACTAGTTTACATTTCCCATATGTCTACTTTATGTTTGCATCGTTTTTTGAACATTCTTTTTTTTTTTTCTAGGACATTAAGGCTTAGACCTTTAGCAGCAATTTCTCATATTTTCAAGAAAATTTCAAAAGGCTATTTTTCAGTTCTGAAGTGGCTTTAAGGGCCTTATATATTAGAAAGTCCCCATAAATCACCCTATTTTGAAAACTGCATCCCTCAAAGCATTCAAAACAGCATTCAGAAAGAGTTTTAACCCTTTAGGCGTTTCACATGAATTAAAGCAAAGTAGAGGTAAAATTGACCAATTTCATTTTTTTTTTGCCAAAATTCATTTGTAATAAAAAAAGTTCTGTACCACAGAAGATTTTACTCGAGAAATGCAACTCAATATTTATTGCCCAGATTCTGTCATTTTTAGAAATATCTAAAATATCCTGTGGCCCTAGTGTGCTACTGGACTGAAACACAGGCCTCAGAAGCAAAGGAGCACCCTTTGATTTTAGGGCCTCCTTTTTTAGAATATATTTTAGGCAACATGTCATGTTTGAAGAGGTCTTGTGGTGCCAAAACAGTGGAAACACCCCAAAAGTGAGCCCCATTTTGCAAACTACACTCCACAAGGAATTTATCTAGTGGTGTAGTTAGCATTTTGACCCCACAGTTTTTTGCTAAATTTATTTGAATAAGTATGTGAAGATGAAAATCAACTTTTTTTTCTGAAAAAACATTTTTTTTTTTCATTTTTACAAGGAATAAAGCAGAAAAAACACCCCAGCATATATAAAGCAATTTCTCCCGATTATAGTAAAACCCCATATGTGGTAATAAACTGCTGTTTGGACCCACAGCAGGGCTCAGAAAAGAAGGAGCACCATTTGGATTTTGGATTTCTGATTTTGCTGGAATAGTTTTCAGTGCCATGTCACGTTGGCAACGTACTGGAGGGACCAAAACAGTGGAAACCCCCAAAAGTGACCCCATTTTGGAAACTACACCCCTCAAGGAATTTATCTAGGGGGAAAGGTAACATTTTAACCCCACAGTTGTTTTGCTGAATTCATTGCAATTAGTCTGTAAAGGTAAAAATCTACTGTTTTTCTGAAGAAACTGAGACATTTTTAATTTTTACAAGAAATAAAGGAGAAAAAGCACCCCAACATTTGTAAAACAATTTCTCCCGATTACGGAAGTATGCCATATGTGGTAATAAATTGCTGTTTGGACCCACAGGGGGGCTTAGAAGGGAAGGAGCACTATTTGGCTTTTGGAGCTCAAATTTAGCTAAAATGGTTTTCGGGTGCCATTTAGAATTTGCAAAGCCCCTGAGAGACCGAAACAGTGGAAGCCTCCCAAAAGTAACCCCATTTGGGAAATTACACCACTTAAGGAATCTATCCAGGGGTATAGTGGGCATTTAGACCCCACTGGCCTTTTGCAGAATTTATTAGAATTAGGCCGTGAAAATGAATATCAACATTTTTTCCACTAACATGTTGAATTTTTTCAATTTCACAAAGGATAAAGGAGGAAAAACACCCCAACATTTGTAAAGCAATTTCTCCCGAGTACGGCAATACCCCCCATGTGATCATAAATGTTTTTTTATTAGAAAGTAATTAACCCTTTCCAGACTGATCCATTTTTGCTTTTTCTTTTTCTTTTTTCCCTCCCCGCATTCCAAGTGCCATAACTTTTTTATTTTTCCGTCTATAGAGTGGTGTGAGGGCTAATTTTATGCGGAACGAGCTGTAGTTTTTATTGGTACCATTTTTTAGCACAAGCAACTTTTTTAGCACTTTTTATTATACTGTAGGGACAAGGTGACCAAAAAACAGTGATTTTGCCGTTTAAAGTCTTTATTTTTCATGGCGTTCCCCGTGCATGTTAAATAAAGCTATATTGTAACAGTTTGGACTTTTACAGACACAGCGATACCAATTTTGTGTATTTTATTTTTTTGACATTACTTTAGAGAAAAAATTGAAAAAGTTTTTTTTGTTTTAAATGTAAATATTTATTTCATTTTTTTCACTAATAATAATTAACTTTTGTTTTTACACATTTTATCAGTCCCCCTAGGGGACTTTAACTAGCGATCATTAGATCACTGGGACAATACACTGCAATATTAATCATAATCCGCAGATATGTGGCCGGCGTCGCACTGATAAATGGTGCCCAATCTTATCCGCTTTTGGAACGCTCTGTACATTTTGCATCGTCATATTCTGAGAGCCAGAACTTCTTTATTTTTTCACCACCGGAGCTGTGTGAGGGCTTATTTGTTGCGGGACAATCTGTAGGTTTCATTGGTACCATTTTGGGGTAGATGCGATTTTTTTGATCACTTTTCATTCCATTTTTTGGCAAGCAAGATGACCAAAAACCATAAATTCTGACAATGGTTTTTATTATTATTTTTTTACGCGTTCACCCTGGGCTATAAATGACCAATTTACATTATTCTGCGGGTCGGTACGATTACGGTGATACCATATGTATATAGTTTTTTTATGTTTTGCAGCAATTGCGCAATAAAATCACTTATTTATAAAATAATTTATTTCGTGTCACCATATTCTGAGAGCCATAACTGTTTTATTTTTCAGTCAAAAAAGCTGTGTAAGGGCTTGTTTTTTTGCGGGACGGATTGAAGTTTGTATTTGTACTATTTTGGCATAGATGCGACTTTTTGATCACTTTTTATTGTATATTTTGGGAGGGGTGGTGACCAAAAAATAGTGATTCTAGCATTGTTTTTTTGCTTTTTTTTTGCGGTTTTCATCGTGCAGGAAAAATAATATTATAGTTTTATAGTTGGGGTCGTTACGAACGCGGTAATGCCAAATATGTGTACTTTTTTAACGTGTTCATTTTTCCCTATAATGAAAGTCTTATTATAGGAAAAAAAGCATTTTTTGTTTATGTAACTTCTAACTTTTATTTTTACACTTTTTAAAACATTTTTATCATCTTTTTTTTAACATTTTTTTACTATCCCACTAGGGGACTATTAGACTTGCAGCTCTGATCGCTGCTGGAACACATTACACTACCTACATAGTGTAATGTGTTCTGTCATTGTGACTGGACAGTCAGTCACGCGCCATCTTGAAGCTCCAGACCAGGTAAGGGGGGGAGTGGGAAGGTTGATTGGGGGTGTATTAGGGGGGTGCTGGCCCTTATTTATACCATTTATCTCTTCTCTCACAGAATATACTCTGTGAGAAAAGAGAGAGAACGAACCGCCGTTGTTTTTATAGCGATCGCCGTTATTGAATAACGGCGATCATGTGACCGGGGACCGGACAAAACGGTCCTCGGTCTGTGCTCCGAGGCCTCAGCTACCTCCGTAGCTGAGTCAACGGAGTTTAAGCGCCTCCCGGGGATGCTATCTTATGCCAAAGCGCCTCCGTGAAAAGGCGGCGCTCTGACATATGTACCCTTAATGGCCGCCATGAAAACACATATAGTCATTAAGGGGTTAAATTCTTGCACATACAGTTAGTGGGTAGTTGGGAAATAGGGCTTCCTTTGCCTTTTTGCCGATTAGTTATTAATAATGTAGCAGCGGACGAAAATCACGCTTGTGTGTGATGAGCGCGAATTACAAATGAATAGTTAATGAACGCACCATTTTGCAGGCAATACAACAGTTTTATCGGCAAATCCCTGAATCCATTAACTATCAACTTGTAGATTGTGTCCCCTTCCTATTATTCTCCCTAAATTACCAACCATGGCTAAATCAAATCATATCCAAGTTACATGTCCTAAAAATCTCTCTCCTTTCCTGAATGGGAAAGAAAAACTTACATAAAACCTGTATACTCCCTATAATTTTATATATTCTACAAACTGTCCTCATCTTCTTACCCAAATTTTTCTTTATCAATATAAAACAACTGTTTTCCAATTCTATGGTCTAACCCCACTAACCTTCCCACACAGATAACTTAAACGCAAAATACCACAAGGAAAAATGGGCCTATCAGACACTTAGACAGATACAGTGTGCATTAGCACAAATATCCCAATTTCCCAGCTACTACTTGAATTATGGCATTAGGTAAAACATAACTTTTAATATTCAGCTTAGAATTGGAGTGCCATGAAAAAACGGTAGACGTACAACATTAAATTTGAATTAAAATGTGCAAAGTCGGTTAGAGTAGCATTGGAGATGTAAAGGGTATTGACATCTCATGGACGTGATGCGGCTAGCATGTACGGCAGCTGCAGACTGCCTGAGGAGCCTCTGTCCTACGTAGGATAAGGTGCAATAGCTAGACAACGACCAAGTTAGATTTAAAAAAGCACTAGCCTCCCCGACATGTTTCACTGCGAAGCAGCGTCTTCAGGGGATAAATTCGGGGCTATTACTGGCGCGTGCAGAGAACGCTTCCTGTTATAGTAGGGGAGACACCCCTAGTGGGGTGCGTCATCCCCAGTGATAGCCAATGGAGTTCACAGTGAGGGACGAGCCCTCATACTGTGTGATTGGCATGTCGGCTAGCCTATGTAGTGAGGCTGCCGTTCACCCAGTCGCAAGCCGAGGACCGGCGCATGCGCACTTTGGTGAAAGCGGGTGATAGTGTTTTTTTCCCTTTCTTCTGGAGGTAGGGACGGCTGTCATTATGCGGTGTCTGCAAATACTGTGCAGAACGCCACATATGCAGATGCATTACTAGGTGGTATGACGGCAGGATTTGCCACACTACATTTGGATAAAAATCCTGACGTTCAGTGTCTTAATGGAGAGGATAAGGTCAAACTGGAACAATAAGTTATATTCCAGATAAGATGGCATATATAAAAGGAAGCAAAAGGGTGATGATTAATGTTGTACTGAGGGGCTATTTGTAGCTCCTAAAGGTAACAGGTTAGCTATGTATACAGGTAAGGTTTATTGTATATGGTATATAGAAAATTGCATCACTTAATAGTGTGTAGTATACATGTAATTGTCGGGGTTGGGAACTTAATGTGATCCGTATTGTTTGGATAGTTGGAATGGAAATTCATAAAGGATATTTATAAAAGATTTTACAAAAAGGCAGCGAAAGTAAAGCCCTCATTTAGACCAATGGGGCTGAGAGATCCTAACCTATGTATCCAGCGTGCTTCTTCTTGTAACAGTTTTTTGTCTAAATTGCGAGCTCTAGGGCCCAATTTGACTTGGGTAATGCCCCAAAATTTGAGGGCATTGACATTTCCCTGGTGACAAGATCTAACATGTCTGGAGAGAGGGGTGTCTTCTTGTGTGTTGATAGTACTCACATGTTTGGAGGGAAATGCCAATGCCCTCAAATTTTGGGGCATTATCCAAGTCAAATTGGGCACTAGAGCTGGCAATTTAGACAAAAAACTGTTACAAGAAGAAGCACCCTGGATATATAGGTTAGGATCTCTCAGCCCCATTGGTCTAAATGAGGGCTTTACTTTCGCTGCCTTTTTGTAAAATCTTTTATAAATATCCTTTATGAATTTCCATTCCAACTATCCAAACAATACGGATCACATTAAGTTCCCAACCCCGACAATTACATGTATACTACACACTATTAAGTGATGCAATTTTCTATATACCATATACAATAAACCTTACCTGTATACATAGCTAACCTGTTACCTTTAGGAGCTACAAATAGCCCCTCAGTACAACATTAATCATCACCCTTTTGCTTCCTTTTATATATGCCATCTTATCTGGAATATAACTTATTGTTCCAGTTTGACCTTATCCTCTCCATTAAGACACTGAACGTCAGGATTTTTCTCCAAATGTAGTGTGGCAAATCCTGCCGTCATACCACCTAGTAATGCATCTGCATATGTGGCGTTCTGCACAGTATTTGCAGACACCGCATAATGACAGCCGTCCCTACCTCCAGAAGAAAGGCAAAAAAACACTATCACCCGCTTTCACCAAAGTGCGCATGCGCCGGTCCTCGGCTTGCGACTGGGTGAACGGCAGCCTCACTACATAGGCTAGCCGACATGCCAATCACATAGTATGAGGGCTCGTCCCTCACTGTGAACTCCATTGGCTATCACTGGGGATGACGCACCCCACTAGGGGTGTCTCCCCTACTATAACAGGAAGCATTCTCTGCACGCGCCGGTAATAGCCCCGAATTTATCCCCTGAAGACGCTGCTTCGCAGTGAAACATGTCGCGGGGACTAGTGCTTTTTTAAATCTAACTTAGTCGTTGTCTAGCTATTGCACCTTATCCTACGTAGGACAGAGGCTCCTCAGGCAGTCTGCAGCTGCCGTACATGCTAGCCGAATCACGTCCATGAGATGTCAATACGCTTTACATCTCCAATGCTGCACTAACCGACTTTGCACATTTTAATTCAAATTTAATGTTGTACGTCTACCGTTTTTTCATGGCACTCTAATTCTAAGCTGAATATTAAAAGTTATGTTTTACCTAATGCCATAATTCAAGTAGTAGCTGGGAAATTGGGATATTTGTGCTAATGCACACTGTATCTGTCTATTTGAATCATACATCCCTGCCAGCTACTAGGGTCTTCTCTATTTAAATTTATCAGACACTTAGGGCATGTTCAAACGTGGCAGCAAAATTTTTCCGCTGCAGCAAAATTTGCATATTTGACAGTTAATTCAGACATGGCGAATATCACAACGGACATGCCGCAGATTTCAGCGAAAAGCCAAAGGCTGAAATCTGCAGTGAAAATCCGCTGTTTCTCCGCAACAGACTCTTCATGCTGCGAAGTGTAAATTCTGCACTGCAGCCTAAATACAACACTGTCATTTTACAAAAGGTCTAAGCTAAGTTATTTAAAAAGCTATAGAAGCCAAAGAAAAAAAAGGCTGCTGCGGATTTCCACTGCGCAGCAGACTTCAACAGCAATTCCGCCACGTCTGAACATGCCGTTACTCCTTTTACCAGGCTAATCCTCTTAGTAGACGGGTTTTCTTAAACAGATGGAATGAATCTCCCCAATGTCGAAATAGAAAGGATCCTCCTAGATCGTAAGATAATTTCCTCTACTCTGGGGACAGTTCACTAGTCAGGTTTCTCTAACTAAAATCAATCTAATTTCCAAAAGGACAATTTTGCTTTTTATAAATACCCAATAACACTTGACCCCCCCCCCCCCCCCTAGGTCTATATCCCAGAGGATGCCAATAAACTTTGTGCCTTTTACCAGTGTGATTCCTGCCTCCAACAAGTGCCTCCTGTCAACATAAAATGTGTGCCCTTCCATAGGGTCTTTGTAAGACAAAATACCCCTAAACTTGAAGATTTAAACTCAACCCCTATCAAAAATGCTAATAACTTCCTAGTCAGGATTTAAGATTCCATGTATTCCATCAGAAATATCCCTCCCACCCTGAGCCATCATGGCTAGATGCCTTTACTGGAGCTGTAGGTTTTATTGGTACTATTTTGGGTGCATCCGAATTTTAGATCACTTTCTATTCCATTTTTTTAGAAGGTAAGGTGGCCAAAAAAAACACGCAATTTTGGAATGCTTTTACATTTGTTAATTTTTTTTTTACGGATTTAATCGCACGGTCTAAATAACAATATATTTTAATAATTTGCACTTTTACAATTGCGGCAATACCACTTATATTATTTTTGTTCATGTTAACATTATTTGATTTTAAAATTGGGAACAGCTTTTTGTTTTTTTCTTTTAATATTTTATTTTCTTGCAGTATATTCTACTTTTACCACTATCCTATTAAGCCCTGACAGATAACAGAGGGCATCGCCCATCTTTCTAACGGCTAAGATGTTGCAGTCACATTTGACCGCACTATCTAATTAAACAGTTGAAATCTGAGATCCCGGCCAATACAGCAAGGTGTCGTCTGTAATATTCACCCAGCCCATGAGCCCGCTCCATATCCCCCTTACCGGCCATGACGTACAGTTAAGTAAAATGTTGAAAGGGGGTTAAAGAGGATTTCCATTTGAATCTAAATAATGGGCATATATTAGAAAATAAGAATTTAGAGCAGCAGACATTGGGGCAGATTTACTATTGAGTCAGAATTCTAGTGCACATGCCGTATGCCCCATTTATTAACTGTTTTAGACACTTTTTGCACCGCGTTCGAGAAAGGGGATGTGACTTAGTGGGGAATAATGTGTGGTTTATATTGAAAATTACGCCAATCAATTGGTGGTATAAAGAAGAGAAAAGTGTTTAACAAGTCTAACAAGTCTAGCAAGATGCGCCAAATTTCTCATACAACATGCACCATTGTAATAAATTTGGCACATCTGCTAATTTTATACTTTCTAAATCGTAGACAGTATTAGTAAATATGCCCCATTATGATTTATATTGCCGTTTTGTATTTATGGAGGCCATTTTTACAAAAGCAACAACAGAAAGTGCAGCTATATTGGTTGTCCGTTTTAAAAAACTATCACTTTGTCAGCATGTTCTATCAATAGCATAGTTTTACCATCAATTTCTGATGACAACCAAAATGCCTGTATTTTCTGTTGCGAAATACGCTTTTCTGTCTGCCTCAGTTGGAGGGTAAATAAATATATCTATGTAAGTAAAAGAGACATAATTACCAAACTCTGGCTTCTATGCTAACTTGTTTATAAATATACGGTCAACTGCGCTATTGATTCCGTCAAAAAAACGGAAACCTTAAGGAAGGGAGACAAGCTGAAACCATTAGCAATGGAAGCATTACCATTCAAATCAATGGTAATGCAAACGGAAGCTATGGTTTCCTCCGTCAGAAATCTCAGATGGAACCCATCAATAGAAAAAGCGAACGCTTATGTGAACAGGCCCTAAGGTCAATGGAAGCTGTATATTTTTTGCGTTAAGCACTGTTTTCATTCTGGGGGCTGAAGGCAGGCAAACAGAACATTATCATTAACGAAGAGGCGTAGCTAGGTTCTCCTGCATCCGGGGCAAAGATTTAGATTGGCGCCCCCCCAACTTCTTTCACAACTTTTTTTAATGTAACTCCAGCATAAAACCATGTGTACATTTTACAAACAATATACACCGTGTTCCAAATTATTATGCACATTGGATTTAAGTGTCATAAACATTTAATTATTGGTTTTTCAATTCAACTCATGGATGATGTTGTGTCTTAGGGCTCTTTGGATCATTGTAATCAATCTCAGACACCTGTGATAATTAGTTTGCCAGTAGTGCCCAATCAAAGGAAAACTACTTAAGAAGGACGTTCCACATTATTAAGCAGTATATTTACCAAAAACTGCTACCAGCAGAATAATTCCTTTAAATCCAACCGCCAATGAATGGATAAATATATGAACAAAAAATAAATACATTTTATTGTGCCACTAAAGAGCAAAAGACTGACTACACTGATTGATTAAAATGAATGACATCACCTCAGTTTAAGTTAGAACTGACTGTGCACATTAGACCACCTGTATGTATTGTATCCAGTGTTGCTCGTGGCTGCAGACCAACGAGTCAAACACTTAGCATATGTGGAGAGCAACGGAGGTACATATTAGATTAAAAGGTTAGTATCAGAGCCCCCCCAACATGTTTCGCTGTGCTATACAGCGTCCTCAGGGGTTCAGGGGCTTAATGATATCGCGCCGAAAATGCTGGGCTGTTTTAAGCTGTCTAGGAGGAACAGCTGAGAGCATCATGTGAGCCAATCGTATGCCCTCATTACGGTCAGGCCCCCAGGACGGCCTGATCGACATCCCAATAGGCCAATCGGCGATACAACACCGAGGACCAATGAGAGACGCATCAGGCCTCCGTCCAATGTCGCACAGAGGGGAGAGACTCAGTTCCCACCGCCTCTGACGGACGCCGGAGGCAACCAATCAGAAGGCACCAACGGCGGAGTTGCAACATGCATCCGCCCCCTGCATGTTCCCTCACATCGATCTCCCTGTATTGACATCAGATGTTATCTATATATGGCTAAGCCATACATAAAAAGCGGCCAGATCCCCACTGCATGGCTGTGCCAAAGTTTATTCAAGACCATACAATCTATTAAACACACTAAAGGGGAAGGACGCAATCGCCCGTCCATAGGAGATACAGGAGGCATCACAGGAGAGACTCAGTTCCCACCCCCTCTGATGGACGCCGGAGGCAGCCAATCAGAAGGCACCAACGGCGGAGCTGCAACATGCATCCGCCCCCTGCATGTTCCCTCACATCGATCTCCCTGTATTGACATCAGATGTTATCTATATATGGCTAAGCCATACATAACAAGCGGCCAGATCCCCACTGCATGGCTGTACCAAAGTTTATTCAAGAAAGATCATACGATCTATCAAACACACTACAGGGGAAGAATGCAATCGCCCGTCCATAGGAGACACAGGAGGCATCACAGTGGGACCAGGACCTGCATCCGCCCCCTGTGTGAATACTACGCCTCCGTCCAATGCCACACAGAGAGGAGGGATAACGTTCCCTCCCCCTCTGACGGACGCCAAAGGCAGCCAATTGAGGGGGACCAACGGCAAAGCCGCAGCATATATGCCCCCCCTCCTTCGTGCACTCCCCCTGTCAAGTTCATTCATAAGCAGTACGAACAACATATTGTTTAGTCTAGCAACGCAATAGGAGATAGGTAGTCATACGTATAAGGTACAGGTATACCGAATCCATTGACATTTTTTTCTTTATAGTCAATACATCACATGCATAGAGGGAAAGGACAGGAAACTGGGAAGTGTCACAGTGAGACTAGGACCAGTGTCCGTCCCCCATGTGCAATTGCACTATATCTCCCAATAGGTACATGTTGGGCCATTCCTGAGGAGTGACAGTTAGTGGGCGAACATTAATAACGAAAGAGGGCAGGTGTTATACGCAAATACAAATATATATCTGCATGGCGCGTTATCACAATATATAATAAAAGACATCGCGTAGTCAGAGCTACTCTGTCATATTATCTCAAAATGGTGATGACTCGAGAAAATGAGAGATTTGTAATAGTCATTCAGACAGGAGCGTGTGCGATAATGCATTAGCCGCTCTAATAAATTCAATATACAGGTGTAAGACAATAGCTAGCCCAACCAGGCAGCCTGCACGTGTATTCGCACATGCACATTATCCGATTTTTTTCTGGTAAATAATGATTTTTAGAATCATGGAAAATTTATTCGTTAAATGAAGGCAGAAAAATTAAATGAAGGCAGAAAAATTAAAGCCCTCATTAAGTCCAGCGGGACTCAAAGTGTTAAGGTGATAGATCCATCTAGCCTCTTCCTGCAACAATTTACGGTCAAGATTGCCCGAGTGTGGGCCCATCTTAACCAAAGAAATACCCCAGAATTTCAGTACCTGAGTATCACCACCATGGAGAGAGCGGATATGTCTCGATAATGGTGTATCTTCTTTCCCAGTGATGGAAAAGCAATGTCGAGAAATTCTTCTCCTAAGTTCCTGGATCGTTTTTCCTATGTACAGTTTCGGGCATGGACATTGAGCCGCATATACCAAACCACTACTCTGGCAGTTCATAAATTGCTTTATCTGGTAGACTTTGCCATCTGAAATATTGCAAAAGCTTTTTGTAACAGGCATATAGGGGCAGAATGAACATCTGCCACACGGATGTGAGCCTGTAATTGTTGTTCTAAGCCAGCATTTAGACGTAAATAAAGATTTTGAGTAATGGCTATGGACTAGATGTTCACGTAAGTTCTTCCCTCTTCTGTACGTTACACTAGGAATGGGAGAGATCCGGTCACGTAGATCAGGATCTGCCCTCAAAATAGGCCAGTGTTTTTCCAAGATCTTTCTAACTTGGGAGGAACATGCATCGTAGGTACCGATGCATCTGATGACAGAGGCGGGTTCTATAGAATTTATATTTCTGACGGGTGCAGATCCACAAAGATGATCCTGCCTTTTTGTCGCCCTGGCCCTGGCATAGGCCCTATGTAGATGTTTTTTTGGGTAGCCTCTAGCTACAAATTTTTGAAATAGACCATCACATTCCGTCTTAAAGGATGCTTCATCAGAGCAATTCCTTCTTGCTCTTAGATACTGACCCACTGGAATACCCCTTTTCAATGCCGGGGGATGGTGACTCTCCCAATGGAGAAGACTGTTGGTAGCTGTGGGTTTGCAACTAATCTTAGTCTGGACTCTACCATCAGGATCCAGGGAAATCCGAAGGTCCAAAAATACAATTTCTGTATCATGAATTTCATGTGTGAATTTCATGCCTATGGCGTTAGAGTTTAGTACAGACATAAAATCCGAGAAGGTGGTGGAGTCTCCCTCCCAGAGAATCAATATGTCGTCTATATAACGACCTTAGAATAGTATGTGACACGTGTAACAAAGTAAATCATCTGAAAAAATGATTGTATCTTCCCACCAGCCCAAAAATAAATTTGCATAAGTGGGTGCACATGCTGTGCCCATTGCCGTGCCTTTTATCTGATGATAAAATTTCCTGTCAAAAATAAAATAATTGTGGGTCAAAAGAAACCGTAGAAGTGTCAGAACTAAATTATTGTGCATGTGAAACTGTCTACCCCTAGTGCTCAAAAAGTGACTAACTGCAGTGATGCCCATCTCGTGTTGTATACTTGTATATAAGGACTCAACGTCTATACTGGCAATTAAAGTAGATGAATTGACCTGGATGTCCTGGATCCTGGTGATAGTGTCTTTAGTATCTTTGAGATATGACGGTAATGATGTAACAAATGATGAGAGCACCTCATCTACATATAAGCTGATGCCTTGAGTGAGGCTGTCATTGCCTGATACAATAGGCCTGTCAAGGACAGGGCTAGAGGTCTTGTGTATCTTGGGGAGCGCATAAAAAGTAGGGATTTTAGGACTAGAGATGAACATAGATTTGAACTCGTCTTTAGTGATAATATTATGTGTCTTTGCTTCGACAAGGATGGCATTGAGTTCAGTTAGATACTTATCTGTGGGATTTTTATCCAAAATTACATAGGTAGTCCTATTATCCAACAGCCTGTGTACCATATGGACGTAGTCCATCTCATCCATTACAACAATGTTACCACCTTTGTCGGAAGGCTTGATAACAAGTTGTTCATTCTGGCACAAATCTTCTAGTGCCATTCTTTCTGTCTCATCCAAGTTACTGGAGTCATTCTCTCTATTCGGTCTCAATCTCTTTAGGTCTACACTCACCATCTTTCCGAAAATATCTATGTGAGCGTACTGGGAAAAGGGGTGGGTAAGTCTAGATTTAGGTTTCAGAGATGAAAAAGGGCCCTCTGCAGTAATGCTACCGTCCTCGTTTTCAAGCAGTAATGTCTCAAGGTCGCGTAGGGTCCTATTTTCCATCCTACTAGTACTGTTATCTCCAATGACATTGTTCTTAAAATATTTGCCCAGTGCCAATTTACGGCCAAAGAGATTAACATCCTTGACCCAATTAAATTCGTTAAAGGCAGGAACTGGGGTATAGGATAGGCCCCTACGCAAAAGAGTCTCATGGTGCAAGCTAAGTGGGATGGATGAAATATTGCAAATTTGCATATCATCCCCCCCATTGGTAGGAGGTCTAATTATTGATGTCATTGTTTCAGACCCCAATGTAGGTTCGGTGGTCCTAAAAAAGGAAACCCATTTAGAGGGGGAACACTTGCAGCACCAGTACTGATTAGTTGTCTGGTATTCGGACGAGGGGTCGACGGTATGCTTGAAGTAGTGGGTACAAAGGGAGATACAGACAAGGCACTGGATCCAGTACCAGATTGGGTTACCAAAGTAGTTTGACATGTTGGAACTGATTTTACTTGAGTTGGAGTTCTCTTAGAGGAACTAAATTTGGTGTTCCTAATTTTTCGTTTGGTTCCAATTTTTGAGCTAGTGAACTCGTCTGTACCCGAGATGTCAGACTCTGAAAAATCGGTAGTGCGTGTTGTTTGTCTAGATACAGGGTATGAGCGAATTTTGTAGGTATAGGCTTGACCAGTTTCAAAGTCCCTTTTATCCCTAATATACTTGCGATGTTTCCTTTCTTTAATCTCACCCTGTAGTTTTGTGATGTTGTTTTGCAATTTGCTTTCACAACCTGCAAATTCTGGCAATGCACTAAACGTTCGTATATCAGTAATCTCCTTCTCTAGCTGTACACTAACTTTATCAAAATCTCTTTTTTCAAACTCCAGAATGTAACTTAGCATGCGCAGGGAGTTGGATGTCAAAAGTTCCTCCCACCCTTTTACAAATTCAGCATCTCCACGGAAGGAATTAGGAGTCAAATTAATACGCAGGCCCCTATACACGATTTGTTGTTCTATATATGTCTGTAAACTCGCTATTTCCCAGCATGACCGTACGTATCTTTGATAAGTCTTCTGCAAATCTCTAAAGGCTGTCAATATGTCAAACTGGTGTAGGGGAATACTTTCTGTAGAAAACACGTATGCTACCTCTGCGGATAGACTATCAGGGTTGGGCTTTTGGGACAGGAAACCTGCCATAACAGATGTTTAAAAAGTCTATATATGTTCCTTAGTAGGAACAGGGTCAAAAGGCAGGGTAATTAACCCAGTATCAATAACACATAAGGAAAATGACCCCAGCGGTTGGTAGGAATCAAGGACAATATAGTTACAAAAAACTGCTATCAGCAGAATAATTCCTTTAAATCCAACTGCCAATGAATGGATAAATATATGAACAAAAAAATAAATAAATTTTATTGTGCCATTAAAGAGCAAAAGACTGACTACACTGATTGATTAAAATGAATGACATCACCTCCGTTTAAGTTAGAACTGACTGTGCACATTAGACCACGTGTATGTATTGTATCCAGTGTTGCTCGTGGCTGCAGACCAACGAGTTAAACAGCAAAAACAGGGGAATTGGATCCAGCGCTGAAAGGTGCAATTTCTATTAAAACGGGAATCTGTTCCCAAGTTTTATTTAGTCTTGGTTAAAATCGCAGCAACTACGAGACAGCAGTTAGTGACGGGTAGGTATAGTCCGAAGTAACAGAGAGAAAAGGAGGATAGGCGGTAGCCTACGCGTTTCAGACCTTCACTAGGTCCTTAGTCATGGCTTATGGTAAGTCTGACTGTGTAGTCTAGACCTTTTGTAGCCAGTCTGTCTTGTGGATAATTAATTAATTGCGGTTCAGAGCCGGAGAGAAAAGGAGGAGCCCCGTGGAACGCAATCTTTTATCTATTGTCTTAACATAGAGAAAGTGGTTGTACGATGTGAAAAATTTCTTACTTCTATGTTGTATACTAGAAAATTAATTATAGATATATACATATATTTAGATCCTAGGAAAGATGTCCGTATTTATTTATGGATATAGTATTACTTCTTTTTATTGTGAACTTAGGATCAGGGGAGACGGAGAGCTCCGTTTTTCCGTTTTAAATAGATTGATTTTATATAATGTTTTCCTTTTTCCAGAATCAAAAGATAGAAGAAGGAAAAGAAAAAATTCGGAAGATTTTATAACATCGTGGCTCCTATTAGGTAACTATATTTATTTAGAAGTTATTTGTCTGAAATATTGTTGTTTTAGCAGAAAAATATCCTACTATAGTGGCCTAAAAGACGCAATGCGTCTGAAGACTGGCTTAAAAAGTGAAAAAAAAAAAACGCCTATCATTAACTTGGATAAAGAACGATGGATTGTGTGTAGGAGTAGAAAAAGTTCATCAAAAAAAGACGTACATTTAAAATGACATAAACACTGGTATTATACTTCTTAATATATGTTAGTTTTTAATTTCTTATTTATTTACGGGTTTCTGTTTTTTAATTTTTAATTTTTAATTTCTAGGAATTTTTGGATTATTTATTAGTGAAATGTTTTGTTTTCGTAGATCAACTATTTTTCTGGATAATCTAAGATATTATCGGTATTTTTCTGATGGGACTACAGACCTTCCTGTTAATTGTATATAACCTGAAGCATTATTATTTGTATTTAGCGGCAAAAGCTATGTGTGTGTGTAATTCAGACAATTGGGTGTTTTATTTAATGCTGTAAATATAATTTATTATGTAGCTCCCAGTCCAAATTATTTCCTTGACATTTTAATTCGTAACCTTTGTTATTTTATGTAGTCTAGACAAGTATCTATCAGTAAGTTGAATGTAAAGTGAAGAAAAAACGAAACGGGTTTTATGTCTTTGAAAAAAATGTGTGTTCAATCAACTGTCTGTAACATTATGGTAATCTGAATTTGGTCGGGATCAGATCAGAGTACTCAGAATGTTCCCTTTTCGTTTTTCTTTTCTCTTGGTGTTTTAGTTGTCTATTTATTTTATTATTTATGCGAACTGCTATAAATAATGTTTTGAAACATGTTGTTTGCTACTGATTGGTTATTTAGGTCGGGTCTATCTCATAGAATCGATTTGGTCCTATCACTAAATCCCTAGGGTCTGTTGGAATTACTAAATTGGCATGGATGTCAACTATGTTTTTTCAACTAATAGATTGCGTATTGTGGAAGAGATCAGAGGGGACCAAATGCCATATTATTTCTTTTAATAGTGGAACATAAGGTCTTTTCTTAAATTTAAGCCTTTTGGGACCCTTGTTTGGAGTCTGAAGATCCAGAAAGCTTCTCTTGTCTGTGTTATATGTTTAATATCCCCACCTCTTTTAGGGTTGTATATTTTTTCAATTGCGTAGCAAGAGAAACTGTTGATTGTTCTATTATGTTGAGTTATGAAATGTTTGGCTACATTCGATGTATTAAGGATGTTTGGGTTACGGATGTAGCCAAGGTGTTCAAGAATTCTTGTCTTAAACTTTCTATTTGTACATCCTATGTATTTCAGGTCACATAGTGTGCATTCAATTATATATATGACCGAGTCGGTGTTACAATTCATATAATTTTTGATAGTATGTATATCAGTATTGGCTGAATTTGAGAAAACCTTTTTCGGTATTGCATATGAGCACACTTTACATGGGTTGTTTCCACACTTATAAAATCCTTTTTGTTCTAGCCATGTGCCTTTTGTTTTGATGGGGCTGAAAAACGATGGAGAAAGTGTCGTGGCCAAAGATGGAGCTCTACGTGGGACTATTCTACACCCGTTTTTTAGGATGTCTTCCAGGGCCGGGTCTTCTTTGAGCATGGGTAAGTGTTTATTCACAATTCTTTTTATACTGTTAAATTGACTACTTTGTTGCAAGACTAGTGTGGGTATATTGGATGTTGGTTTTGGATTTTTAGTTTGGGACAGAAGGATGTCTCTATTTTTCTTAGCTATTACTTTGTCTGCTCTATCCAGCGACCAACGTGGGTACCCCCTATTGGATAGTCTACTGTGTATAAGTTGTGTTTCAGTTTTGAATTGTGTGTCTGAGCTGCAGTTGCGTTTTGCTCTGCACAGTTCGCCCACTGGGATCGAAACAATGGTCTGTTTAGAGTGATTACTCCCTGCATGCAAGATGGTATTGCCAGCTGTTGGTTTTCTATAGGTTTTTGTGTATATCTGTATACCATCTTCTCCTCTCAGTTCCAGGTCTAAAAATATGATGTTGGATTTGGCAAAAATATGTGTGAACCTAAGATTGTAATCGTTGGAATTGAGGAAATCCACGAACTCTTTAATGGCAGATACATCTCCCTCCCAGATGAACAGGAGGTCATCGATGTATCTGCCATACCAGTTGATATTATCTCCAAATGGATTTTCTGTGGAAAAGATAGTTTTTTCCTCCCACCACGCCATAACTAAGTTCGCCAAAGACGGAGAAAATTTTGCCCCCATTGAAACCCCCTTTCGTTGGAGGTAGTATTTAGTATCAAAATAGAAATAATTGTGTGTTAATAAAAAAGTGAGGATTTCCAGGATGTATATTTGTAATGGGTCACTATAATTGCTGTGTTTGTTTAAGTGATGTTTTATGGCAGCGTGAGCTACATTATGAGGTATACTTGGATAAAGAGATGTAACATCACATGTCAACCATGTGTATTCTTTTGACCATGTTTTGTGTCTGAATGCACATAGGACATCTTTGGTGTCCTTTAAAAAGCTTGGCGTATTTTGTGCAATAGGCTGTAGGAGGGAGTCTAGCCATTCCGAGGTTCTTTCAGAGAAAGACCCTATTCCCGAGACTATTGGTCGCATGGGGGGAGGGATAACATTTTTATGCGTTTTAGGCAGGGCATGGAGTATTGGCGTAATGGGATGTTCAACAAACATGTATTCTGCCTGCTTTGATGTAAGGGAACCACTGTCTAATCCTGTCTTTATCAGGTTTTTTATTTCTTTTTGAAAACCGATAATTGGATTTTGTTTTAATATTTTGTAAGTACTTTGGTCTGATAATAGTTCCTCTATTT
The DNA here is from genome assembly GCF_050947455.1 of Rhinoderma darwinii. Lineage (NCBI taxonomy): Eukaryota > Metazoa > Chordata > Amphibia > Anura > Rhinodermatidae > Rhinoderma > Rhinoderma darwinii. The sequence continues at coordinate 409,470,402 of NC_134687.1, read as the reverse complement.
GCATTTTGTAATCTTCCCTCTTCATGATTGCAATGCTGCCTCCCTTGTCCGATTTTTTGATGATTAGGTCCTTGTTGTCTTCAAGCGATTTCTTGGCTTTTCTTAGTTTACTTGGGAAATTGTTGATTCTTTTTTCTTTATTGATGGATTCAGAAAGTTGTTGTATATCCTTTTCTATTGATGTTTGAAAGCGGTCCATTGTCTCAGTCCTTGATGTGACCGGGTAGAATTTGGAGTTGGTGATTTTGAAGTTGGTTGAAAAGTATATGTCCTTTTTTGGGGGTTCAGTATCTAGAATTTCTAGACATATAAGAGTCTTAGATTCTTGGAAAGATAGTACGTGTTCAGACGGATCTTTAGCTTCCGTAGATTCCATTTGTGGATGAAGTGCTGCACTTAGATCAGTCGTTGTTATGGTTGCATATTCATTTGTCTCCATTATATTCGTCTCATTGGTGTGGAAATGTCTTTTTACAGTTAAATTTCTGACGAATTTATTAACATCCAATAATGTATTAAACAGATCGAAGTTTTGGGTTGGTGCAAAGTTGAGGCCAAGGGATAAAACTTCAGTTTGTTCTTCTGTCAGACTGGTTGTGGAGAGGTTAGTGATGTTTAAATTGGGTTGTAGTTCCTCCGGGTACGGGGGCGAACACTCTGTTCTTGATTTACAGGGTTTGTGTTTGCGACCGCCCCTCCTGCCTCGTTTTTTGACGTATAATTTCTGTCAAATCTGGGGTTGTTTTTTGATCTATCTTTGGATTTGTCAAAATTTGGATCATCATGTTCACCCTCTCCCGAATCAGGTTCAGTGGAGCTGAAGCTTACTCTATGCTGGTATTGACCATGTCTTCCTGAGTTTTTCCGTTGTTTTAAAATCGGTCTGAATTTGTTGAAATTTCTCCCCTTATTGGTCCAATTGTAGACTTCTTGGTTGGCGTAGTCCCGTAGATCTCTTTGGAACTTAGTACTTTTGATTTCCGCCATTGACTTATCGACTTTATCAATGCTATTACAGGTCCGTGTTTCTAATGTGACATAATTAGGTGAGCTGGCATACATTTCCAACTTTTTTTTTGGTTGTTGAAATTTCATCTTTAAGTTCAATTAATTTGTGTTCTTCTTGTGAGATGATTAATTTCATTAGTTTTAATGAACAATCAGAAAGGGTCTGATTCCATTCGGTACTAAAAGCTTCCGAGTATTTGAAAGTAGGTGTTTTTTTCATACGTAACCCTCTTGGGATCATGTCTTTTGCACAATAATTTTTTAAGGTTGTGAGGTCCCACCAGACCTTTGTTTCATGAATCATAGATTTTTCCAGTGTATGAAAAAGATCTTCCATTTCATAACAGTTTTCCTTTGTGTTGTCCATAGTACCAAAAACTCTAGCTGCCAAGTCGGCACGAGTATGTTGTATTTCATTCGTCATCCCCTTCAGTGCAATAGGGAAGCCCAAAGTATTTTCAGAAGAAACCAGTGTGAAAAAATTAAAATTTAGAATTAAGCCTTTAGTATATAAGTTGAATAATATCCTTGTTCCAATATGTTATAGATATTGTTACTCTCGATTCATCTCTGTACTAAAAAGTGAATTTTCACTAATCATCAGCATGTGCAGGAAAATATGAAGATTGGACACCCCCCAATATTTAGATAAGATTAATGCACGTAAGGAAATTTTCAACCGATAGTAAAGTACAAGAAAAAATGTGAAAAAAATCCTCCAGCTCACCTTGTCACAAGAAGGGTATAGGAATCGGCACACGGATCCTCGTGTCGGCACACGCAGGAGATACAGCAAAAACAGGGGAATTGGATCCAGCGCTGAAAGGTGCAATTTCTATTAAAACGGGAATCTGTTCCCAAGTTTTATTTAGTCTTGGTTAAAATCGCAGCAACTACGAGACAGCAGTTAGTGACGGGTAGGTATAGTCCGAAGTAACAGAGAGAAAAGGAGGATAGGCGGTAGCCTACGCGTTTCAGACCTTCACTAGGTCCTTAGTCATGGCTTATGGTTAAACACTTAGCATATGTGGAGAGCAACGGAGGTACATATTAGATTAAAAGGTTAGTATCAGAGCCCCCCCCCCCCCGACATGTTTCGCTGTGCTATACAGCGTCCTCAGGGGTTCAGGGGATTAATGATATCGCGCCGAAAATGCTGGGCTGTTTTAAGCTGTCTAGGAGGAACATCTGAGAGCATCATGTGAGCCAATCGTATGCCCTCATTACGGTCAGGCCTCCAGGACGATAGGCCAATCGGCGATACAAAACCGAGGACCAATGAGAGACGCATCAGGCCTCCGTCCAATGTCGCACAGAGGGGAGAGACTCAGTTCCCACCCCCTCTGACGGACGCCGGAGGCAGCCAATCAGAAGGCACCAACGGCGGAGTTGCAACATGCATCCGCCCCCTGCATGTTCCCTCACATCGATCTCCCTGTATTGACATCAGATGTTATCTATATATGGCTAAGCCATACATAAAAAGATCCCCACTGCATGGCTGTACCAAAGTTTATTCAAGACCATACGATTTATTAAACACACTAAAGGGGAAGAATGCAATCGCCCGTCCATAGGAGATTGCCTGGTTGGGCTAGCTATTGTCTTACACCTGTATATTGAATTTATTAGAGCGGCTAATGCATTATCGCACACGCTCCTGTCTGAATGACTATTACAAATCTCTCATTTTCTCGAGTCATCACCGTTTTGCGATAACATGACAGAGTAGCTCTGACTACCCGATGTCTTTTATTATATATTGTGATAACGCGCCATGCAGATATATATTTGTATTTGCGTATAACACCAAGCACACCATTGTTTTTCTTGTGAAATTCTCGATAAGTTTGATGTGTCACATGACCCTCTTCCCATTGAAAAAACTAAAGTTGGATACAAAATGGCCGACTTCAAAATGGCCGCCATGGTCAACACCCAGCTTAAAAAGTTTCCTCCCTCCCATATACTAATGTGCCACAAACAGGAAGTTAATATCACCAACCATTCCCATTTTATTTAGGTGTATCCATATAAATGGCCCACCCTGTATAAGGGAGTTACCATAACTATAAATTAAAAGAAAATTAATTAAAGAGGCCACATTCAGCCCCTTGTAGATAGCACCACACACAATCCCCTTGTAGATAGCGCCACACAGCCCTTCTCTTGTAGATAGCGCCACACAGCCCCCTCTTGTAGATAACCCCACACACAGTCCCTCTCTTGCAGATAGCGCCACACACAGCCCCCCTTGTAGATATTTCACACAGCCCTTCCTTGTAGATGGTGCTACACAGCGCCACCTTGTAGATGGTGCCACACAGCGCTCCCTGGTAGATGGTGCCACTCACCCCACCCTTATAGATGGTGCCACGCAACCCCCCCTTGTAGAAGGTGCCACACAGCCCCCCATGTAGACCATGCCACACAGCCCTCCCTTGCAGATGCTGCCCCAGCACTCCCTTGTGCATGGTGCCACACACCCCTCTATTGTAGATAGTGCCACTCAGCCCTCCCTTGTAGATGGTGCCACCAGCCCCCCTTGCAGATGGTGCAACATAGCCCCCACTGTGTAGATGGTGCCACACAGCCTACCCTTGTAGATGGTGCCACACAGCCATCCTTGTAGATGGTGCCACACAGCCCCCCTTGTAGATGATGCTACACAGCCTTCCTTTGAAGATAGTGCCACACAGCCCTCCCTTTTAGATGGTGCCACACAACCCCCCCTTAAAGATGGTGCCACACAGACCTCCCTTGTGAATGGTGCCACCCAGCCCCCCTAGAAGATGGTGCCACATAGCCCCCTTGTAGATGGTGCCACACAGCCCATCCTGTAGATCAGGGGTCTCAAACTCGGCCGGGTAAGTGGGCCGCATATAGAAAAAATGGGAAGTTGACGGGCCGCATTACTTTCAAATTTGATACAATACAAAATTATTGTTAATCAATTAGTTATTTGAACTACTATAACACTATATTACTAGAATAATAATACTACATTACTATAATAATAGCGCCAGGTTTAAAATTTGAGATATTTCTCCACGTGCTTATTTCAACAATCCAGCTTTCCAGTTTAAGTGTCGCTAAATGCAGTCCGGCGGCTCAGTTAGCACACATGTCAAGATTGGGCAGCCCCTTTTTAGATAGTGCCGCAGTGCCCTCTGTGGGTGCTGCCGCAGTGCCCTCTGTGGATGCTGCCGCAGTGCCCTCTGTGGATGCTGCCGCAGTGCCCTCTCTGGATAATGCAACACACCCCTAGATAAGGCCACAGTGCCCTCTGTAGATAAGGCCACAGTGCCCTCTGTAGATAAGGCCACAGTGCCCTCTGTAGATAAGGCCACAGTGCCCTCTGTAGATAATGCAACACACCCCTAGATAATGCCAGTGTCCTCTTCAGATACTGTCACACACCCACTTGTAGATAACGCCACAGTGCCCTCTGTAGAGGCTGCCACAGTGCCCTCTGTAGAGCCTGCCACAGTGCCCTCTGTAGAGGCTGCCACAGTGCCCTCTGTGGATGCTGTCGCAGTGCCCTCTCTGGATAATGCAACACACCCCTAGATAAGGCCACAGTGCCCTCTGTAGATAAGGCCACAGTGCCCTCTTTAGATAAGGCCACAGTGCCCTCTGTAGATAAGGCCACAGTGCCCTCTGTAGATAATGCAACACACCCCTAGATAATGCCAGTGTCCTCTTCAGATACTGTCACACACCCACTTGTAGATAACGCCACAGTGCCCTCTGTAGAGGCTGCCACAGTGCCCTCTGTAGAGGCTGCCACATTGCCCTCTGTAGAGGCTGCCACAGTGCCCTCTGTAGAGGCTGCCACAGTGCCCTCTGTAGAGGCTGCCACAGTGCCCTCTGTAGAGGCTGCCACAGTGCCCTCTGTAGAGGCTGCCGCAGTGCCCTCTCTGGATAATGCAACACACCCCTAGATAAGGCCACAGTGCCCTCTGTAGATAAGGCCACAGTGCCCTCTGTAGATAAGGCCACAGTGCCCTCTGTAGATAAGGCCACAGTGCCCTCTGTAGATAAGGCCACAGTGCCCTCTGTAGATAATGCAACACACCCCTAGATAATGCCAGTGTCCTCTTCAGATACTGTCACACACCCACTTGTAGATAACGCCACAGTGCCCTCTGTAGAGGCTGCCACAGTGCCCTCTGTAGAGCCTGCCACAGTGCCCTCTGTAGAGGCTGCCACAGTGCCCTCTGTGGATGCTGTCGCAGTGCCCTCTCTGGATAATGCAACACACCCCTAGATAAGGCCACAGTGCCCTCTGTAGATAAGGCCACAGTGCCCTCTTTAGATAAGGCCACAGTGCCCTCTGTAGATAAGGCCACAGTGCCCTCTGTAGATAATGCAACACACCCCTAGATAATGCCAGTGTCCTCTTCAGATACTGTCACACACCCACTTGTAGATAACGCCACAGTGCCCTCTGTAGAGGCTGCCACAGTGCCCTCTGTAGAGGCTGCCACATTGCCCTCTGTAGAGGCTGCCACAGTGCCCTCTGTAGAGGCTGCCACAGTGCCCTCTGTAGAGGCTGCCACAGTGCCCTCTGTAGAGGCTGCCACAGTGCCCTCTGTAGAGGCTGCCGCAGTGCCCTCTCTGGATAATGCAACACACCCCTAGATAAGGCCACAGTGCCCTCTGTAGATAAGGCCACAGTGCCCTCTGTAGATAAGGCCACAGTGCCCTCTGTAGATAAGGCCACAGTGCCCTCTGTAGATAAGGCCACAGTGCCCTCTGTAGATAATGCAACACACCCCTAGATAATGCCAGTGTCCTCTTCAGATACTGTCACACACCCACTTGTAGATAACGCCACAGTGCCCTCTGTGGAGGCTGCCACAGTGCCCTCTGTAGAGGCTGCCACAGTGCCCTCTGTAGAGGTTGCCACAGTGCTCTCTGTAGAGGCTGCCACAGTGCCCTCTGTAGAGGCTGCCACAGTGCCCTCTGTAGAGGCTGCCCCAGTGCCCTCTGTAGAGGCTGCCCCAGTGCCCTCTGTAGAGGCTGCCCCAGTGCCCTCTGTAGAGGCTGCCCCAGTGCCCTCTGTAGAGGCTGCCCCAGTGATGTCAGGGGCTTGCCCAGAGCTGGAGTCCCAGGCAGAGCGCTAGTAGGCTCTTCCTGGGACTCCAGCTGTGCTCCTGACATCACTGGGACTCCTGCTCTGGGGAAGCCCCTGACATCATTGTCGATGTATGGACAGCGATGTCAGAGGCTTCCCCAGAGTCCCGGAGCAGAGCCGATAATAGCGCTCTGCCCGGGACTCCGCTCTGGGGAAGACCTTGACACACTGTCCATATATGGGCAGCGATGTCAGGGAATTCCACAGAGTCCCGGAGCAGAGCCGACACCAGCGCTCTGCTCGGGACTCCGGCTCTGGGGAAGCCCCAGACATCGCTGTTCATATGTGGACAGCGATGTCAGGGAATTCCACAGAGTCCAGGAGCAGAGCCGACACCAGCGCTCTGCTCCGCTCTGGGCAAGACCCTGACACACTGTCCATATGTGGACAGCGATGTCAGGGAATTCCAGAGTCTCGAGCCGATGCTAGCAGCTCTGTGTCCCGCGGGCCGCAGACGACAGCCCCAGGGGCCGCATGCGGCCCGAGGGCCGCGTGCTTGAGACCCCTGCTGTAGATGGTGCCACACAGCCCACCCTTGTAGATGGTGCCACGCAGCCCCTCTTGTAGATGGTGCCACACAGCTCCCCTTGTAGATGGTGCCACGTAGCCCCCCCTTGTACATAGTGCCACATTCCCTCTCCCATATAGAAAGAAATAAAAATATTACTTACCAAGCCCTGTGATGGCGCACATGCCCGGCCTGCCACCCCAGAGCTACACCCCTAAATAACACTATGTCTAAATACAGGAAGAGAGAAGATTTTGAGCTTTTTAACAGGGAAACAGGGTTCTTAGCGCTATAGTATTTTATAATATAAAATATTGTGGCCCTAAAAATTTTATTTTTCACAAAACATTGCAGTTGAGGATACACTTTAACAAAATTTGGCACCAAGATTAAAACCATATGACTGCCAGTTGACACCAGGCTATTCATCCCATCAATGGCATATAGATCCTGGGCGTATAACAGGCACTTGACTCTGCAGTCACCGCTATACGAGCGCATTTTACATCATCACAATATCACAGTCACATGACATTATTCTCACTGGAATTGACTGTATGATGATTTTTTTAGTTCTGACTAGTCATGAATAAGTGGACTGAGGGTTTCATTATTATACTTTTCTGACACTTATACCATGTTAACTTTGTTATGTTTTTAGCCTTTCCTTTTCTTTGTGGCAGGAACAGGATTATAATCCAGAGACTAGAAGAAAGCCCCTGGAATCTAATCCTTTTATTAATTAACAGGTTCCCGACCGCTGGCCGTATTTATACGGCCAGCGGTCAGGGTCTCTAAAGTCCGCCGTATAGACTATTTACAGCGGCACTTCAGAGACTGTGCACGCGCGATCGCGTGCACACAGCTCTGTGCCCTGGCTGTTGCTAACAGCCATGGGCACTGGGCAGAATGTCAGGGGTCAATCTTTTGGCCCCTGAACATGTGATCGCTGTGACAACCAATCACAGCGATCACATGCATTTCTGCATAGAAAACAGTCTGCACGCGATCGCGTGCACACAGCCCTGTGCCCACGCTGTTACCAACAGCTCTGGGCACTGGGCAGAGTATCAGGGACCAATCTGATGGTCCCTGAACATGTGGTCGCTGTGAAAACCTATCACAGCGACCACATTTGTTTTATTTTGACTTTTCTGGCAGTAAATCTCCTGCCTCTTTTCTTCTCCTCAAACATTGTTTCAGTTTGAGGAGAAGAAGAGACTCGGGAGAATTGCTGCCAGAAGAATACAGTTACAGTTACACAAAAAATACAGTTACACTCTAAAACATTCTCTGTATAGATAGATTTCTATCTATCTATACAATCTATCTATCCATCTATCTTTTTTTCTATATATCTACCTTTCTATCTTTTATTCTATTAGAATAGGCAGGTAGGGAGTATATAATTATATACATATATATAATATATATAGCAATAGCGGTTTATTTTTTTGTTAGCGGTAGTGTAGATATATATAGCAGTTAGTTTGTGTGTTTTATATTAAAAAAAAACAAAAAAAAAACAATTTGTTTAGTTAGTGTTAGTGTTAGTTACGTTATGGCGAGGAAGTTGTTTAGCGCCGAGGAGGCATACGCCATGCTGTGGTCTGAGTCGGAGACCGCATCAGAGATGGCGTCCGAGATGGAGCCTGTTTTAGGTAGTGACGATGACAGCGTCACTTCAGGTTCATCTTCAGGGGACGTTGTCCCTGATGCAGTTGAAACTGCAGAACTTGAAAGCGCAGGGCCAAGTAGCGCTGTAGCACGGGACAGCCTGGTCCCTTCAGTCCAGGCTCTTGTATGGGCACCTGCCCCATCTTTTGGGCCTAGAATCCACGGATTTACTGCCACTCCTGGCATAACCGTGGACAATACAAATTTTGTCCAAATGGATTACTTCCATTTATTTATAACGGACGACATCCTAAATCAGATTGTCCACGAAACAAATTTATATGCCACTCAATATATAAGGCAGAAACCTTCATCCACCCATGCCAGAGATTGGACGCCCACCAATTTGCTGGAGTTAAAAAAATTTTTGGGGCTCACCCTAAATATGGGTATTGTCAAAAAGCCCTCCATTAGGTCTTACTGGTCAACAAGACCCGCCCAAGCCACCCCAGTATATTCTGCAGTAATACCCAGGTCTCGTTATGAGACAATAATGAGGTTCCTCCACTTCAATGACAACGCACAGGCCCCCCCAAGTACCGATGCAAACCGGGATCGGTTGTTCAAAATAAGACCGCTAATAAATTCCCTGAATAATTTATTTCTGCAACTCTACACCCCTGAGCAGAATGTAAGTGTGGACGAATCCCTCCTCAACTTTCATGGCAGACTTAGCTTTCGCCAATATCTACCTTCAAAAAGGGCAAGATATGGCGTTACGCTTTACAAATTGTGTGAAAGCGGGTCAGGATATACCACCGCCTTCAGAATTTATGAAGGGCGGGACCGCACAATAAATGTTCCTGGATGCCCCCCTGATCTTTCCACCAGCAGTAAGATCGTGTGGGAGATAATGCAGCCTCTGCTTCACAAGGGGTACCACCTGTACTGTGATAATTTTTATTCGAGTGTGCCCCTGTTTAGGCATTTGCATGCTGCAAGGACTGGGGCATGTGGTACCATGCGCAAAAACAGAATTGGTTTTCCACAGCAATTAGTGGGGAAGCGCATGGTAAAGGGGGACTCCTGTGCTTATGCATCTGAAGAATTGCTGGCGGTCAAGTTCAGGGATCGCAAAGATGTGTATGTGCTAAGCACGATTCATACCGCAGGAACAGTGGCAGTGAGGGAAAGGGGGGCAACATCGGACAAGCACAAACCAGTGAGCGTGTCCGAATATAACAAGTACATGGGGGGGGGGGGTGGATTTAAGCAACCAGGTTTTACAGCCCTATTTAGTAAAACGCAAAACTAAAACCTGGTACAAAAAAGTGGCCATTTATTTGTTACAGGTGGCCATCCACAACTCATTTGTGCTCTACAAAAAAAACAGAGGCAGAGACACATACCTGGATTTCCAGGAAAAAATTATTGAAGGCCTCATTTTTGATGTTCAGGACACCCGAGAATGCCCCCAGTCTGAGGATGTCACGCGACTGACTGAAAGACACTTCATCAGTCGGATTCCCCCAACACCAACCAGAAGCAACCCTCAGAAAAAGTGCCGCGTCTGCAGAAAAGACGGGCACCGCAAAGATTCCCGATATTTCTGTCCCTCATGTCCCTCACAACCAGGCCTGTGCATTGAGCCATGTTTTAAAAAATACCACACTGTTCTGAATTATTAGATTTTAGTTAATTCGTTGAAAATATATTTGCCCTACATTACGTTTTTATTTTTCCCCTGATTTTACTCCAAGGGTGAGGGAGGGAATGGGTGGGGGGTGGATGTCATGTTTGCATATTCTCTAAAGTTCATCTGCTGGAGAGCTCCATTTGCATAAACCTGCAATTTCTTATTTTAGAAAACCCAAAAAAATAAATTCCCATTATACCCCTAGATGAATATTTTGGGATTTCTGCTTCAAGAGCAGATATTTTGGAAGTGTTATAGCAACTCTGTTGAGTTTTGTAAAACCAGCTTTGAAAAAAAGCGATTTGTGAAATAAGCTTCTTCTATCGTCCGCCCTCCTACATCTCTATGTGATAAATAAGGCACACATATTTGGTATCCCCATGCTCAGGAGAAGTGGAAGAATGTGAAAGGAGATGAATTTTTGCCGTGGTCTATGCCGTGTGTGAAAAATGCTGGTATAAACTGACACATTTGCTAAAAAATTGCTAATTTTATTTTGATCCATCTTATTCAAGAAACTTTCAGAAGAAAACTGGACTGTCTAAAAATATGATAAACCCCTTGAAGGAAACCTTGTTGGGTCTACTTGCGTGAATGAAGTAATTTATGGGGTGATTCTAATCTTTCAGCAGCATTACGCCCCCCAGAAAACAGTATGCGGCTATAAAATCAAGTGAAGAATTCCTGGACCGAAAAGGCCAAAAAGCCTCCTTTTATGCCAAGCCCTGGCACATGCCCGTGAATAAAGCACACATATTTGGTATCCCCATGCACAGGAGAAGTGGAAGAATGTGAAATGCGATGAATTTTGTCCGTGGTCCATTTTGTGTGTGAAAAAGCTAGCATAAACTGACGCATTTGTTAAAAAAAAAGGTAATTTTATTTTGTTCCATCTTATTCAAGAAACTTTCAGAAGAAAACTGGACTGTCTAAAAATATGATAAACCCCTTGAAGGAAACCTTGTGGGGTCTACTTGTGTGAATGAAGTCATTTATGGGGTGATTCTAATGTTTCAGCAGCATTACGCCCACCAGAAAACAGTATGCTGCTATAAAATCAAATGCAAAATTCCTGGACCGAAAAGCCTCCTTTTATGCCAAGCCCTGGCACATGCCCGCACAGTGAATAATGCACACATATTTGGTATCCCCAAGCACGGGAGAAGTGGAAGAATGTGAAAGGAGATGAATTTTGTCCGTGGTCTATACCGTGTGTGAAAAATACTAGCCTAAACTGACGCATTTGCTAAAAAATAGCAGATTTTTTTTTGTTCCATCTTATTCAAGAAACTTTCAGAAGAAAACTGGACTTGCTAAAAATATGATAAACCCCTTGAAGGAAACCTTGTGGGGTCTACTTGTGTGAATGAAGTCATTTATGGGGTGATTCTAATGTTTCAGCAGCATTACGCCCCCAGAAAACAGTATGCGGCTATAAAATCAAATGCAAAATTCCTGGACCGAAAAGGCCGAAAAGCCTCCTTTTATGCCAAGCCCTGGCACATGCCCGCACAGTGAATAAGGCACACATATTTGGTATCCCCATGCACGGGAGAAGTGGAAGAATGTGAAAGGAGATGAATTTTGTCCGTGGTCTATACCGTGTGTGAAAAATACTAGCCTAAACTGACGCATTTCCCAAAAAATAGCTGATTTTTTTTTGTTCCATCTTATTCAAGAAACTTTCAGAAGAAAACTGGACTTGCTAAAAATATGATAAACCCCTTGAAGGAAACCTTGTGGGGTCTACTTGTGCGAATGAAGTCATTTATGGGGTGATTCGAATGTTTCAGCAGCATTAGGCCCCCCAAAAAACAGTATGCGGCTCTAAAATCAAATGCAAAATTCCTGGACCGAAAAGGCAGAAAAGCCTCCTTTTATGCCAAGCCCTGGCACATGCCCGCACAGTGAATAAGGCACACATATTTGGTATCCCCATGCACGGGAGAAGTGGAAGAATGTGAAAGGAGATTAATTTTGTCCGTGGTCCATACCGTGTGTGAAAAATGCTAGCATAAACTGGCGCAATTGCTAAATTCTTGCATTTTTTTCCAATTTTGCCCACTTTAGAGAAAAAAATAAAAATGATATATACTGACAAATGCCACTAAAACAAAGCCCTATCTGTCCTTTAAAAAGAATGTAAAATTCAAAGATGAACTTTATTCACCTGCAGAGTTATAGTCATCTAAAGAAGCGCATAGCAAAATTGTGAACTTTGCTCTGGTCATTTAGCTGTAAAACAGCCTAGTCCTTAACCGGTTAAAGAAAATCATGGAGAGAATAAGAACAGATAATATGTAAACATGTAAATGAGTCCTCAATGTGCTCAACACCTCCTGTTATATATGAATGAAGCTCTCCAGATAAAAAGAGGTTGGGGGATCTGCTGCCGGGGGTATGTAAATGTATTTAAATAAGATCCTGTATAAATAGAGAAGAAGAAGCGTCACTGATCAGGAACCGTGAACCCAGACCCGGAACTGACTTTTTCTATCTCCTCAGCCCAAACATGAAGAGTCCCCTGTGGTTACTCTGTGTTATAACAACTCTACAATGTGAGTCTGATTTCCTGCAAGAACCACACAACTTCTAGTAATAATTGTATTTTTAAGATCTATTATGTAATTTCTGTTTATTTCCAGGTGTCACTGCACAAATCTCTATGGTGGAGTCTGGTCCTGGGAAGGTGAAACCAACAGAGACTCTGGACCTGACCTGTAAAATAACCGGGGCCTCTCTCACTGACAGCACTAACATGGTTTGTGTAGAATGGGTCAGACAACCTGAAGGGAAAGGTCTGGACTGGTTGGGGAGAATATGTTATGAGAATAGCAAAGCTTATGGCCAGTCGGTCCAGGGACGTATAACTCTTTCAAGAGACACAAATAAAGGAGAAGTTTATCTTAAACTCACTGGAGTGAAACCTGAAGAAGCTGGAAAATATTATTGTGCTAGAGAGCCACAGTGTAACAGATGGACTAAGGACATGCACATAAACTGAAAAGACTACAGGAGATTTAGGAATTAACGAAACTATGCAAAGAATACATAAATACAAAGCAACACAAATAAAAACCAGTGCATTGCGAGAACAGCAGAAGGGGCGGAAAACACACAGCGGGTATGTATATGTCAAAAAGTCTATAGACACTGAAGATATGATAAAGCATATACATTTATTGACAAGAAATACTCCACAAAAACATGATAAAAACACTTAACTCCTTAATGACCGGGCATGTTTGTACCTTAAAGAGGCTCTGTCACCAGATTTTGCAACCCCTATCTGCTATTGCAGCAGATAGGCGCTGCAATGTAGATTACAGTAACGTTTTTATTTTTAAAAAACGAGCATTTTTGGCCAAGTTATGACCATTTTTGTAATTATGCAAATGAGGCTTGCAAAAGTCCAAGTGGGTGTCTTTAAAAGTAAAAGTCCAAGTGGGCGTGTATTATGTGCGTACATCGGGGCGTTTTTAATACTTTCACTAGCTGGGTGCTCTGAAGAGAAGTAACATCCTCTTCTCTTCAGAACGCCCAGCTTCTGACAGTGCAGATCTGTGACGTCACTCACAGGTCCTGCATCGTGACGGCCACATCGGCACCAGAGGCTACAGTTGATTCTGCAGCAGCATCAGCGTTTGCAGGTAAGTCGCAGGTAAGAAGCTGGGCGTTCTGAAGAGAAGAGGATGTTACTTCTCTTCAGAGCACCCAGCTAGTGAAAGTATTAAAAACGCCCCGATGTACGCACATAATACACGCCCACTTGGACTTTTACTTTTAAACACACCCACTTGGACTTTTGCAAGCCTCATTTGCATAATTACAAAAATGGTCATAACTTGGACAAAAATGCTCGTTTTTTAAAAATAAAAACGTTACTGTAATCTACATTGCAGCGCCTATCTGCTGCAATAGCAGATAGGGGTTGCAAAATCTGGTGACAGAGCCTCTTTAATGACCAAGCCAGATTTGTCAAATCTGGTATGTCTGACTTTATCAGAGAATAACTCTGTGAAAGTTTTGAATATCCAAGTAATTCTGACATTGTTTTTTCGTCACATGTTGTACTTTATTTTAGTGGTAAAAGTAGACTGATACGATTTGCGGAAATTAATTAAAAAATAGAAAAATGGAAGAAATTTTGTAAAAATTATCATTTTTCCCTATTTTTAACTGCAATATGTCACATATGTACATACATACTGCACAATTTTTTTAATTAAATATATATTTCCATCTCTTTACTCTATTTTGGCAGCACTTTTGAAAAAAAAAATTTTTTTTTGAGCAATTTGGAAGACTTACAAGTTTAGTAATCATTTTATACATTTTGAAGTACATTTTGTTTTCCTGCACCAAGCCAGGTTTTCAGAGGCTCATAGGTGTCAGAATGGTGGAAACCCCCACAAGTGACCCCATTTTGAAAACTACACCCCTTAAGGTATTTATTAAGGGGTGTTGTAAGTATTTTGACCCCACAGTTTTTTTGTAAGAATTCATGCAAAGCAGGCGTAAAAAAATATAATTTCACTTTTTTCATAAAAGTATCACTTTGAAGACCGATTTCTGTGTAAAGCGAGCATGAGAATGAAGAAACACACCCCAAAATATATCACCCTGTTTCTCCTGTTTTCAAAAATGCTCCCATTGTGACCCTAATGCATTGCTTGGACACACGACAGGGCCCGAAAGGGAGGGAGCACCAGGAGGCTTTCAGGACTCATATTTTGCTTGAAAATGTTTTAGGCCCCACTGTATATTTGGAGAGGCTTTGAGCTGCGAGAACGATAGAAACTCCCCATAAACTACCCCATTTCGAAAACTAGACACCATAACGTAATTATTTAGGTATATAGTAATTATTTTGACCCCACAGTTCTTTGCTAAATTTAATGGATATCAGGTGAAAAAAAAAAGAATTTCACTTTTTTCATAAAAGTATTTGTTTGAAGACCGATTTCTTTGTAAAGCGAACATGAAAATGAAGAAACACACCCCAAAATCTATCACCCTCTTTCTCCTGTTTTCAAAAATACCCACATTGTGGCCCTAATGTGTTGTTTGGACACACGGCAGGGCCCCAAAGGAAGGGAGTACCCGGAGGCTTTCAGGACTCATATTTTGCTTGAAAATGTTTTAGGCCCCACTGTACATTTGGAGAAGCTTTGAGCTGCCAGAACGATAGAAACTCCCCATAAACGACCCCATTTCGAAAACTAGACCCCTTAAGGTATTTATCTAGGGGTATAGTTAGCATTTTGACCACACAGGTTTTTCGCTAAATATATTGGAATTAGTCTGTAAAAATTAAAATGTACTTTTTTTCTGAAACAACATAGAAATTTTTATTATTTACAAGCAATAACGAAGAAAATGCACCCCAACATTTGTAAAGCAATGTCTCCTAATTACGACAATACCCCATATGTGGTAATAAACTGCTGTTTGGACCCACAGCAGGGCTCAGAAGGGAAGGAGCGCCATTTGGATTTATGATTTTGCTGGAATGGTTTTCGGTGCCATGTCACATTTGCAATGCACTGGAGGGACCAAAACAGTGGAAACCCCCCAAAAGTGACCCCATTTTGGAAAAACCTTCAAGGAATTTTTCTAGGGGTATAGTGAGCATTTACACCCCACGGGTATTTTGCAGAGTTTATTAGAATTAGGGCGCGAAAATTAATATCAAAATGTTTTCCACTAAAATGTTGAATTTTCTCATTTTCACAAGGGATAAAGGAGGAAAAAAACAACCATTTTTTATAAAGCAATTTCTCCCGAGTGCAGAAATACCCCACATGTAGTCATAAGTTTTTTCATTAGAAATGAATTAACCCTTTCAGGACTGATCCATTTTTTGCTTTCATATTTTAGATTTTCACTCCCCGCTTTCCAAGAGCCATAACTTTTTTATTTTTCCATCAATAGAGCGGTGTGAGGGCTTATTTCTTGCGGGAGGAGCTGCAGTTCTTATTGGTACCATTTTTTGGTACATAAAAAGTGATTCAAAAGTTGTATTAAATTTTTTTTTTAGAGCGAAGGTGACAAAAAAAAAACAACTGAGATTTTGGCAGTTTCAATTATTACATTTTTTTTAAGGTGTGCACTGTGCAAATTAAATAATGGTATATTGTAATAGTTCGGACTTTTACGGACGTAGCGATACCAATTTTGTTAATTTTTTTACATTACTTTAGAAGAAAAATGCGAAAAGGTGTTTTGTTTTTTTAACTTTAAAAAAAATAATTCTCACTACTAATAACTATAATTCTTCTACACATTTTATTAATCAATCCCCTTAGGGGACTTGATCCAGCAATCATTGGATCGCTGGTACAATATACTGCAATACTAATGTATTGCAGTATATTGTTATTCTTACAGGCTTCTGTAACAGATTGATCGCTGTTCCTGTCCGTTAGTACCGCGGGGGCCTGCTGTAATACACAGCCGACACCCACAGCGTATGGAGCGGGCTCAGCACGTGAGCCGGCTCCATACATCAACCGCCGCACCATGATGGGCAATTAAGTCATAGTGCGCAAAGGGGTTAGTGCACAGCGGATGGTTCAAAGTGAAAATTGCAATTTTCCACTGATACGCCATTTTAGTGCATAATATGTTGTGCCCAGTTTGTGCCACAGAAGACAAATACCTCATAAAGCATTAAGCGGGTTCTCTCGGGTATGGCGACGCCGTATGTGTGGGCGCAAATTGTTGATTGGGCACACTGCAGGGCTCAGAAGGGAGGGACGCCATTTTGCTTTTGGAGCTCAGATTTTGCTTGGTAGTTTTTCTGTTTTGGGTTTCGCTGGTATTTCAGTTTATAATGTGGGGGGCATATGTAATCTGTGCGGAGAACATCAGGGCATAATAAGAGGGTATAATAATGGGGTAAATAAATAATAATTCATAGATGTGTGGCCGGTGTCGCACTGATAAATGTTGCCCGATCTTATCCACTCTTGGACACTCTGCACATTTTGCATCGCCATATTCTGAAAGCCAGAACTTTTTTATTTTTTCTCCACCGGAGCCCTGTGAGGGCTTATTTGTTGCGGGACAATCTGTCGTTTTCATTGGTACCATTTTGGGGTACATGCGATTTTTTTTTTTTTATCACTTTTTGATCAATTTTTTTGCAATCCTGAGCAAAAAACAGGAATTCTGACACTGTTTTTTAGGTTTTCTTTTTGCGGCGCTCACCGTACGCTATAAATGACATTTTTACTTTATTCTGCGGGTCGGTACGATTACGGTGATGCCATATGTTTATAGGTTTGGTCCTTTTTTTTAGCGTTTGCACAATAAAATGACTTATTTATAAACAAAAAAAATTTCTGTGTCACCACCATTCTGAGAGCCATAATTTTTTTATTTTTTAGTCAAAAAAGCTGTGTAAGGGCTTGTTTTTTGCGGGACGGATAGAAGTTTTTATTGGTACTATTTTTGGGAACATGCGACTTTTTGATCACTTTTTATTCTTTATTTTGGGAGGGGTGGTGACCAAAATAATTGTGATTCTGTCGTCGTTTTTTATTGATTTTTTTGGGGGTGTTCATCGTGCGGGGAAAATAACATTACAGTTTTATAGTTGGGGTCGTTACGAACGCGGTGATACCAAATATGTGTACTTTTTTAACGTGTTCATTTTTTTTCTATAGTAAAAGTTTTATTATAGGAAAAAAAGCAGTTCATGTTTATATCACTTATAACTTTTATTTTTACACTTTTTTGAAAACATTTTTATTACTTTTTTTTACTTTTTTTACTTGTCCCACTAGGGGACATTGAGACTTGCAGCTTTGATCGCTGCTAGAGTACATTACACTACACACGTAGTGTGATGTACTCTGTCATTGTGACGTGACTGTCACACTGACAGGAAGCAGAGGAGGAACGGCCGGAGGCTGTTCCTCCGAAGCTTCCGTACATGGCAACCCGGAGGTCATTATCTGACCTCCGATTGCTGTGACAAGCATCGGTAGCCCCCACGATCACTTCGTGGGGGCTGCCGATGTGCTTCAAACCACTTAAATGCGGCGACGGCAATCCATCGCCGCACTTAAGGGGTTAACTGCCGAAAGCAGCGGCGATGGTCCGCTGTCCGGCAAGACTGATGTCTCAGCTGTCTAGGACAGCTGTCAGCGCGGGTCTGTCACTCTGTGTTTACACAGAGTGACAGTTTGAAATGCGGACGAAAATGCACGTCCTGGTGCGGGAACTAGCAGCCGACCAGGACGTGCATTTTCGTCCTTGGTCGTGAAAGGGTTAAAAAAGCAGATGGCTGCTTTGACTGGTTTAAAAGGGGGATGCCGCCCTGATAAGCAGCCCAATACAAATACCCCCAAAAAAGAACCTTCCTAGATACCGCTAAAAAAATGATGACTAAGGGTAAGAACACAAGTAAAGAGAATGTTACATCAGACCATATTAATGAAGAATGATGAATACTTATACACTTTTAGACCATTGGCATTCGCCAAAAAAATAATGCGTCCACACAGATCGCAAGACAGAACTCAATACCAATAGAAGACTGTGAAGACAGCTAATATATCCAGAAAATAAGCGACACATAGCACTAATTACATACCATGACAATAAAAAGTAAACTTTATTATATTGCATATAACAGCATATTGGCCATCACAATAATAAAAACAATAATACACACAATTTAAAAGGAGAGTGTGGAGAAACAACGTAAATAGTCCCAGTTATATGCTACCATAGTATAAGCATCATGTGATGTGGTATAGTACAGAAATCTCAATCCAAAAGGATATATCATAAACGAAGTAATTAAACTCGAAAACAGAAAAGAGTTCTAAATGTAATATACATCAGGCCGGAAAGCACAAAAATTGTGCCCACCTATGCACAGATAGACCAAAAAGTGGCCCTGTTAAATGGGCTAAGAGAACTGCACAAACCCGTGGATTGCATGATGGACCAAAAAACGAAAGATCTCCACACAGACCGCCCCCAACGCGCGTTTCGCCGTCAGCTTTCTCAAGGGGTAAAGCGTAATGCAGTGTCCATAAGGGAAGGGTAATAAAGGTATGAAGCGCCCCACGGGTATCGCCACAACGTGGCTTCCTCAGGGGTACTGCTATAATGAAATGCAGAGTATTATATAGAGTGGTGTTTGGATTGCAATAATATAAAGCTGTATGTAAGAGAGCGCGCGCACTTACCTCTTCCTCCTCACCGCCATGGAGGACACGCAGGTGGATGTTTTTTTTTGGTTTTTTTGTGTAAATTCTCACCCCATATATATATATATATATATATTCCACCTTTGCTTAGTTTCACTACACACTAGTCCTATTATGCTATTTTCCACATTATAACTTAAATTAGCATATATACACACACACTATGTATCACCATACACAAATATTAGTCTATTCCCTATCTTCCTTCTTATCACACTCACCTCTATTCGTTTATTATTCCGTTTTCACATATTTTGTTTTAATATATTTTTAATATATTTTCATTTATTCACTCGATAAAACAAATATGTCTATAAAATCCAGTTAATCATCCCCCTGCATCCCAAATCCAGAGTTTGTTCTTTCATTCAATCGTACATAGATGCATTTAAGTTGTATCATTAACGTTTTACTCTAAACTCTAGATCCTATACACCGACATACATATAAACACAGCCTTCGGTTTACTTCTGAACCAGTGACACGCGTAAATAGAAGAAACAGTAGGACAGCTTCTATATGAATATATTCATTCTTTGTCTCTCCTTTGTAAGCAGATTTTGTGCATGCATATCAGTATTTAATACAGCCCCCCCTGTAGATAACGCCATACAGCCCCCCTGTAGATAACACCATACAGCCTCCCTGTAGGGAACGCCATACAGACCCCCTGTAGGGAACGCCATACAGCCCCCTTGTAGATAACACCATACAGTCCCCCCTGTAGATAACGCCATACAGCCCCCCTGTTGGGAACGCCATACAGTCCCCCCCTGTAGGGAACGCAATACACCCCCCCTGTAGATAACGCCATACAGTCCCCCCTGTAGATAACGGCATACAGCCCCCTCTGTAGATAGCGCCATACAGCCCCCTCTGTAGATATCTACAAAGGTGGCTGTATGGCGCTATCTACAGGGGGGCTGTGTGTGGCGCTATCTACAGGGGGGACTGTATGGTGTTATCTACAGGGGGGCTGTATGGCGTTATCTACAGGGGGGCTGTATGGCGTTATCTACAGGGGGGGCTGTAAAAAAGGCACTATCTATAAGGGGGGGTTGTGTGACACCCAGGGGAGAGGTGGCCCCAGTCAAAAGTTTGCTTATGGGGCCCAGTCTTTCCTAGTTACGCCCCTGATAAAATGAATATGTGTGGTGTAAGAAAAAATAAAGAAACCCATAGATATACACATAACAATATATGTATATACATAAATAATTGTAAAAATAAATATAGATAAATATATATATATAAATATAATTAAAAATATATAGATATAAATATGAAAACCTGCAATTAATAATATGAAAACTTGACATACCAAAATGTGCTTGGCTAGAGGCCACATGTCCTTTCATACTCAGGGATACCATGCATACGACATTCATCCAATAATACATTATACTAAAAATGTGAAAAACATTACAGATAACTATTAAGGCGCAAGTACATGTGCGCCAGGTACTGTGTAAGGACCAAACGTCTCGCATGAGAGAGAGGAAGAGGCAAGCATGATGGCGGGAAGAAATATATTAAATACTGATATGCATGCACAAAATCTGCTTACAAAGGAGAGACAAAGAATGAATATATTCATATGGAAGCTGTCCTACTGTTTCTTCTATTTACGCGTGTCACTGGTTCAGAAGTAAACCGAAGGCTGTGTTTATATGTATGTCGGTGTATAGGATCTAGAGTTTAGAGTAAAACGTTAATGATACAACTTAAATGCATCTATGTACGATTGAATGAAAGAACAAACTCTGGATTTGGGATGCAGGGGGATGATTAACTGGATTTTATAGACATATTTGTTTTATCGAGTGAATAAATGAAAATATATAAAAAATATATTAAAACAAAATATGTGAAAACTGAATAATAAACGAATAGAGGTGAGTGTGATAAGAAGGAAATAGGGAATAGACTAATATTTGTGTATGGTGATACATAGTGTGTGTGTATATATGCTAATTTAAGTTATAATGTGAAAAATAGCATAATAGGACTAGTGTGTAGTGAAACTAAGCAAAGGTGGAAAATATATACATATATATTGTATGTATATATATATATATATATATGGGGTGTGAATTTACACAAAAAAAAAAAAAAAAAAAACATCCACCTGCGTGTCGTCCATGGCGGTGAGGAGGAAGAGGTAATTGTGCGCGCTCTCTTACATACAGCTTTATATTATTACAATCCAAACACCACTCTACATAATACTCTGCATTTCATCATAGCAGTACCCCTGAGGAAGCCACGTTGTGGCGATATGCGTTGGGCGCTTCACACCTTTATTACCCTTCCCTTATGGGCACTCCATTACGCTTCAGGACTTGTTGATTAATATGGTCTGATGTAACATTCTCTTTACTTGTGTCCTTACCCTTGTCATCATTTTTATAGGGGTATTTAGGTAGGTTCTTTTCTGGGGGTATTTGTATTGGGCTGCTTATCAGGGTGGCATACCCCTTTTGAACCAGTCATAGCAGCCACCTGCTTTTTTAAGTGTTTTTATCATGTTTTTGTGAAGTATTTTTTGTCAATAAATTTATATGCTTTATCATATCTTCAGTGTCTATAGACTTTTTGCCATATACATACCCGCTGTGTGTTTTCCGCCCCTTCTACTGTAGTCTTTTAGGGTATGTGGCAACATATGTGCGGTGCCCGCTGGTGCATTTTTGTAAGTTAGATTATTTTTGCTGGTCTTCCAGCATTGTTTGGTGTGTGGCACGCAGGAATTTTACATTGTATAATGCTTTTCATTTACTGTACTGTGTGCGTTTTGGTGGCACACGACATGGCCTTTGATATGGAGGCTAGAGAGGCATTATGGAACAGCCAATTGTCGTCAGTATTCAATACTGACGTTGTCACTTTACCTAATGTTGAATTTAAAAATTTATCCGAAGAAATTATTACATTACATAAGTCATTTACTAGAATTTGGTGGAATGTCAAAAGTTTGGAGGAATACCTCAAACTTGGTATCTCCCCACGTGGCCTTAGAGCACAGATGTTTCCTGTATGGGAGGTTGATGCACCCTTTAAAATGATATGGGAGCAGGGCTTGTTACAATGTTCACATATACTCATCCGTATGCTCATTGATCATGACCAACTATTGGTAAGACAAACAAAAGAACAGATTAAAAACCTGGAAAGTAAATTGATAGGTTTTGACCAAATCAACATGGTTAAACCGTTCCAAACTAAACTTAAGGACATCATAGAAAAATACGAAACAGAAATCACCCAGAGCAAAAAACAAAAATTCTACAGAGATAGGATGGATTTTGAAAAAAAAGAAAGCCTATTAATGGAAGCACATGGGCAACAGGAGAACAGGATATACTAACCCTCAAGTCAAACAGAATACTGCATCACATACTTTTGAGCAATCCTCAAGTGATTTTTTTATCCATGGACACCAGCGATTTGGAAAGAGGTCTAGGCGAGGTAAACGGCAAAAAAAGGGGTTTGAGGCATCAGGATTGGTCACCCAAACGCACCAAGCGCAATCCCCAGAATTAAGTGTGCAAACAATGGATATTAGGGCACAGCATCTACAGGTTATTAATCTAACCTCTTATGAATTAACATCTGTAAAAAGGTCAGTTTTGAAGAAAGTGCTCACCTTTTCTCCTACACAAGGCCTAGACAAGTTTGAACTTACTAAAGATGTTTATCTTTTCTGCAGACAACTTATGTTCAAGATTTTGTACCATCAACCCTCTATGATTGATGCCTTACCTGAAGATGAACGACAAACTTTTCGAGATCTACTGGACCTACTGAAAGAAAATGAAGATGATGACCTCTATGGTAAGAAAAAATGTGCTTATCAAATCCCCTCACAGAAGACACCTCCATTCAAAATATGTCCATCGAACGAAATATTCTTTGAATTGGTAGCCAGAGATATCCAAAATCGGAAGTTATTCAAATATGAACGGGCCAACATGACCAAAGTAGAGAGACAGGCTCTCCTTTCCCTGAGTCAAAACGATACTATCATCATCAAGGAGGCAGATAAAGGAGGTAATATTGTATTATGGGGTGTGGAACAATACGTTGAAGAGGCAAAACGCCAATTAACTAACACCTCTTTTTATCAGGTGTTACCATCGGATCCCACAGATATATTCAAGAAAAAATTGGACTTACTTATTGATGCAGCTCATCGATACAGGATTGTAGATACCAACGAAAGTAAGTATCTCAAAACTGTGAATCCCACTTTTCCCACTTTCTATCTAGTGCCCAAAGTCCACAAACGTATGATAAATCCTCCAGGCAGGCCCATTATGGCTGGCATAGGCAGCGTCTGTGAAAAAAGCCTGTACCTACATAGACTTCTTTTTGCAACCGCTGGTGATCCAGCTAGAGTCCTACATAAGAGACTCTATGCACTTAATTGAACAGCTGCAGACCCTGGACATCCCTGAGGGGACTTTACTCGTTTCTCTAGACGTGGAGTCACACTACACCAATATTCAACATCAATTGGGGTTGCGAGCAGTGACATATTATTTAAAACAACAACCTGCATCCAACAGACGACATGACGCTTTCCTCTATGACCTTCTAGAATTTATCCTGGGACATAATTATTTTGTGTTCGACAGTACTTTTTAAAGACAAGTTTCTGATACAGCCATGGGCGCACGTTGTGCACCCTCCTATGGGTTGGTGGGAGGAGACACAGGTGTACCCTTCGATACAATATCAGCATTATGTGGCCAAATGGTACAGATATATAGACAATTTACTTATTTTTTGGACAGGTACCAAAGAGGAATGCAAACGATACATAGCAGAATTAAACAGCAATCCCTGGAATATATTTCTCACTGCAAAAATATCACGAGAAGTGGTGGATTTCCTCGATTTAAAAATTATGAAGGAGGGAACCAGTGTCAAAACTACTCTTTTTCGGAAGGACACCTCAACTAACAGCCTCCTACACTACCAGAGTTTCCATCCGCCACATCTCAAGAATGGTATACCAGTGGGACAATTCCTCCGAATTAGAAGAAACTGCAGCGAGGAACAAGATTTCAGGGACCACGCGAAGGACCTTAGCAGCAGATTCAAGGTAAGAGGATATCCTCAAAAGAGCATCTCTAAAGCATATCAGAGAGCCCTCAATAGCAATAGAACTGATATCCTCCAACCCAAACATCGTATCCAGGACAGCAGGATTCGTGTCACCACCACATTTAATAATCAATGGAAGGATGTTGCCCAGATTTTACATAAAAACTGGAACATCCTATTATGTGAGCCAAAATTAATCCCGCGTATTGCTGACAGACACCTCCTTACAGCTAAAAGTGCTCTAAATATTGTAGACCGAATCACGAGAAGTAATTTCTCTAGACCCAAGACGCATTTTGGAGGGGGTTCAAACTTAAAGGTTCATACGCCTGTGGTGACTGCAACATGTGTTAGTTTGTAGACCCTACGGATGTATTTATAGATCCCATTGACCAACAGAAATACCAAATAAAATCATATATCAATTGCCGGAGTAAGAATGTTATTTATGCAATTATCTGTTCTCGTCCCAAAGAGTATGTAAGACAAACAAGCCAAGAACTACACAAAAGAGTGCAGCAACATATGTCAAATATCACCTTGGCAGAACGAAATCAAAAACAGAACAAAATTTTGACTTTTGTCGCCTCACACTTATTACAATGTCATAACAGTAAGATCTCTAGTTTAAACCCTTCCCGCGCCTTGGCGTATATGAACGTCCAGATGAGCAGTAACTTTGCGCACCTGGGCGTGCAGTTACGTCTGCGCTTTAACAGTTAACCGCCACGTGGCGCTACACCGCAGCGGCGGTTAACTGTGCAGGGTGTCTGCCCTGCTCTCCCCGTTGCCGATCAGCGGCCTGTCGCCGCTGAAATCGGCAATTAACCCCTTCGATGCGGTGGTCGATTGCGATCACCGCATTGAAGAGGTTTAGAGCAGACCGGCAGCCCCCCACATGCATTTCCGGGCGCTGGCGATCCTTATCACAGCAACCAGAGGCCAGACAATGGCCTCCGGGCTGCCATGTATGGAAGCCTCGGAGGAGCAGCCTCCGACCGGTTCTTCGAGCCTTCCTGTCAGTGTGACTGTCACGTCACAATAACAGTTGGAATACATTACACTACATAGGTACTGTAATGTCATGGCCACCATCAGGGCAGTACTGGCGGTACTGCCGTCAGGGGCCCGGACATAGATGTGAAAAAACGGGGGCCCGTGCTCCACTGCTGGAATTAATTTGCTCACGGGCCCTTATGATGACAGTAAGGACACATTGCACTACGTAGATAGTGTAATGTGTTCTAGCAGCGATCAGAGCTGCAAGTCTAAGTGTCCCCTAGTGGGAAAAGTAAAAAAAGATAATAAAAATGTTTTTAAAAAGTGTCAAAAAAAAGTTAAAAGTGACATAAACAAAAAAAGCTTTTTTTCCTATAATAAGTCTTTTATCATAGGAAAAAAATAACACGTTAAAAAAATTACACATATTTGGTATCACCGCGTTTGTAACGACCCCAACTATAAAATTGTAATATTATTTTTCCCTATACGGTGAACACCGCAAAAAAAATAAGTAAAAAAACAATGCCAGAATCACAATTTTTTGGTCACCACTCCTCCCAAAATATACAATAAAAAGTGATCAAAAAGTCGCATGTACGCCAAAATAGTACCAATACAAACTGCAATGCGTTCCGCAAAAAAGAAGCCCTTACACAGGTTTTCTGACTGAAAAATAAAAAAGTTATGGCTCTCAGAATATGGGGACACAAAAAAGAATTTATTTTATAAATAAGTGATTTTATTGCACAAACGCTGCAAAACATAAAAAAATTATATACATATGGTATCGCCGTAATTGTACCGACCCGCAGAATGAAGTAAAATGGTTATTTATAGCCCAGGGTGAACGTCATAAAAAAAAAGAATAAAAAAACATTGTCAGAATTGATGGTTTTTAGTCACCTTGCTTGCCAAAACATGGAATTAAAAGTGATCAAAAAAAATCGCATGTACCCCAAAATGGTACCAATGAAAACTACAGATTGTCCCGCAAAGAATAAGCCCTCACACAGCTCCGTTGGAGAAAAAATAAAACATTTCTGGCTCTCAGAATACGGCGATGCAAAATGTGCAGTGATCCAAAAGCGGATAAGATTGGGCGCCATTTATCAGTGCAACACCGGCCACATATCTGCGGATTATTATTTATTTACCCCATTATTATACCCTCTTATAATGCCCTGATGTTCTCCGTGCAGATTACATATGCCCCCACATTATAAACTGAAATACCAGTGAAACGCCAAACAGAACTAACAAGCTAAATCTGCGCGCCAAATGCCGCTCCCTCCCTTCTGAGCCCTACAGCATGCCCAAACAGCAGTTTATGTCCACTAATATGGCATCGCCATACCCGGGAGAACCCGGTTAATATTTTATAAGGTATTTGTCTTCACTGGCACAAACTGGGCATAACATGTAGTGCACTAAAATGGCATATCAGTGGAAAATTTTAATTTTCACTCTGCACCATCCGCTGCATATTAACCCCTTCGCGCATCACGACAAAGCATGTAGTAGTTTGGAGGGTGATGTATGGAGCGGGCTCACGTGAAAAATAAAGAATTTAAAACAGCAAAATCGCTGTTTTTTGGTCACCTTGGCTCTATCAAAAAATGTAATAAAAAGTGCTTAAAAAGTTGTATGTACCATAAAATGGTACCAATAAAAACGACCGCTTGTCCCTCAATAAATAAGCCCTCACACCACTCTATTGATGGAAAAATAAAAAAGTTATGGCTCTTGGAAAGCGGGGAGGGAAAAACTAAAAAGGAAAAGAAAAAAAATGGTTCAGTCCGGAAAGGGTTAAAGAGGCTCTGTCACCAGATTTTGCAACCCCTATCTGCTATTGCAGCAGATTGGCGCTGCAATGTAGATAAGAGTAACGTTTTTATTTTTTAAAAACGAGCATTTTTGGCCAAGTTATGACCATTTTTGTATTTATGCAAATTAGGCTTGCTAAAGTCCAACTGGGCGTGTTTAAAGTAAAAGTCCAACTGGGCGTGTATTATGTGTGTTACATCTGGGCGTGTTTACTACTTTTACTAGCTGGGCGTTCTGACGAGAAGTATCATCCACTTCTCTTCAGAACGCCCAGCTTCTGGCAGTGCAGACACAGCGTGTTCTCGAGAGATCACGCTGTGTCGTCACTCACTTCCTGCCCCAGGTCCTGCATCATGTCGGACGAGCGAGGACACATCGGCACCAGAGGCTACAGTTGATTCTGCAGCAGCATCAGCATTTGCAGGTAAGTCGATGTAGCTACTTACCTGCAAACGCTGATGCTGCTGCAGAATCAACTGTAGCCTCTGGTGCCGATGTGGCCGACACGATGCAGGACCTGGGGCAGGAAGTGAGTGACGTCACAGCGTGATCTCTCGAGAACACGCTGTGTGTCTGCACTGCCAGAAGCTGGGTGTTAACGAACAGAAGTGGATGATGCTGATTCGTCAGCATCATACACTCCCATTCCTAACGCCCAGCTAGTAAAAGAAGTAAAAACGCCCCGATGTACGCACATAATACACGCCCAGTTGTACTTTTACTATAAACATGCCCAGTTGTACTTTTGCAAGCCTCATTTGCATAAATACAAAAATGGTCATAACTTGGCCAAAAATGCTCGTTTTTTTAAAATAAAAACGTTACTGTAATCTACATTGCAGCGCCGATCTGCTGCAATAGCAGATAGGGGTTGCAAAATCTGGTGACAGAGCCTCTTTAATTACTTTCTAATGAAAAAACATTTATGACCAAATGTGGGGTATAGCCGTACTCGGGAGAAATTGCTTTACAAATGTTGGGCAGCTTTTTCCTCCTTTATCCTTTGTGAAATTGAAAAAATTCAACATTTTAGTGGAAGAAATGTTGATATTCATTTTCACGGCCTAATTCTAATAAAACCTGCAAAAGACTTGTGGGGTCTAAATGCCCACAATACCACTAGATAGATTATTTAAGTGGTGTAATTTCCAAAATAGGGGTCACTTTTGGGGGGTTTCCACTGTTTTGGCCTCTCAAGGGCTTTGCAAATGTGACATGGCACCCAAACACGATTTCAGCTAAATTTGAGCTCCAAAAGCCAAATAGCGCTCCTTCCGTTCTAAGCCCTGCTGTGGGTCCAAACAGCAGTTTATTACCACATATGGCATATTTCCGTAATCAGGAGAAATTGTTTTACAAATGTTGGGGTGCTTTTTCTCCTTTATTCCTTGTAAAAATTAAAAATATCTACCTTTTTTCCGAAAAAAAGTAGATTTTTACCTTTACAGAATAATTCCAATGAATTCAGCAAAACAACTGTGGGGTAAAAATGCTAACTTTACCCCTAGAAAAATTCCTTGATGAGTGTAATTTCCGAAATGGGGTCACTTTTGGGGAGATTCCACTATTTTGTTAACTCCAGTGCATTGCAAACGCGACACGGCACTGAAAACTATTCCAGCAAAATCAGAAATCCAAAATCCAAATGGTGCTCCTTCCCTTCTGAGTCCTGCTGTGGGTCCAAACAGCAGTTTATTACCACATATGGGGTATTGCTATAATCGGGAGAAATTGCTTTACATATGTTGGGGTGTTTTTTCTCTTTTATTCCTTGAAAAAATGTAACATTTCTAAGTAGATTTTCATCTTCACATACTAAATCAAATAAATTTAGCAAAAAAACTGTGGGTTCCAAATTTTAACTATACCCCTAGATAAATTCCCTGAGGGTTGTAGTTTACAAAATGGGGTTAGTTTTGGGGGCCTTTATTGTTTTGGCCCCACAAGACCTCTTCAAACCTGACATGTTACCTAAAATATATTCGAAAAAAAAAGGAGGCCCCAAAATCCACTAGGTGCTCCTTTGCTTCTAAGGCCTTTATATCAGTAAATTTGCGCACTAGGGTCACATGTGGGATATTTCTAAAAACTGTAGAATCTGGGCAATAAATATTGAGTTGCATTTCTTGGGTAAAACTTTCTGTGGTATAGAAAAAAATGTACTAACAATTTTGGCAAAAAATAATGAAATTTGTACATTACACCTCTACTTTGCTTTAATTCCTGTTAAACGCCTAAAGGGTTAAAACACTTTCCGAATGCTGTTTTGAATACTTTGAGGGGTGCAGTTTTCAAAATGTGGTGATTTATGAAAACTTTCTAATATATAAGGCCCTCAAAGCTACTTCAGAACTGAACTGGTCCTTGTAAAAATAGCCTTTTGAAATTTTCTTGAAAATATGAGAAATTGCTGCTAAAGTTCTAAGTCTTGTAACGTCCTAGAAAAATAAAAGAAAGTTCAAAAAACGATGCAAACATAAAGTAGACATATGGAAATGTAAACTAGTAACTATTTTGTGTGGTATTACTATTTGTTTTACAAGCAGATACATTTAAATTTAGAAAAATTCAAATTTTTGCAAATTTTCTCCAAATCTTGGTGTTTTTTGCAAATAAATATTGAATTTATCGACCAAATTTTTTCCCTAACATAAAATACAACATGTCACGAGAAAACATTCTCAGAATCGCTTGGATAGGTAAAAGCATTCCCAAGTTTAATTTCACATTATTCTTGATTTTTCACACATTTAAACCCAACATTGACGGTTATGGATTTCCATCATTATCATCTCTTTTTTTATTAACAATATTGTTATGTTTTATCACATTATACATACTACTATTGTATACATCACCACACAAATTCATTCTCTCTAGGGCAGCTTCATTCTTCCATCCTTGGACTTATTTTTTCCCTGCGCTCGTCTGACTGCGCATGCGCGGGGAGCCGCACCATGTTTCACCTGGTGCCGGCCCCGGCGCATGCGCACTGAGCACGGTTGCTGCAGTGCTTGGTCCCTCCCCTGGCCGTCGCATTGGGCATGTGCGGGTGGCCGTGATCCCACGGCCCTGGCACGTGTGCATTGTGCACGGGCGGGGAGAAGAATGACAAAAATGTGGGACAATAAATGATAATCTGATTTTTGTGTTTCAGTATGGTTTTACATAAATAATATAACAACATATTCTCTTTATAGAAGGAGTCAAGATTCTGTCATTTCCACATTTCTAAAGACAGAATGATCACTACAAAGCCAAGAGAAATGAGACAATATTCAAAACTTGTATTCTTCAAAATGAGAATCGCTTAATTTACTTAAACTTTCACCACTGACCAATAAATTCTACTATATATAAGGCTTTCTTCACACATAGATTTTTTAAGTTAAAATGGCAGCTTTTTGTAAAATGTAATAGTATTTTATAAGGTATTTTTAGTAATGTATTGTTTTTAGTTTCATGTCATTTTGTAGATGCTTTTTTCAGGCGTTATTTAAGTCCTAAAGGGAAGCCTATAGGGAAAATACAAAAAAAAACACCACACCCATAACATACTGCGATTTGAAAAAAAGCCACTGACCAGAAAAAAGCAACAAAAACGCTACAAACTAAAACGCGGTTGTATGTAGTGTATTTTATATTTCGCTACAGACCTTATTGTAAGTTCTGGCTGCACTTAAATACGCATTAAAAAGCGCAGTTAAAAACACCAATAAAAATTAACCAAAAACACACAAAAATGCACTGTGTGTAAATCCAAGTGCAATATGATAATGCTGTCTAAGGCCACTTTTACAATGCAGTATTTGTCAGTATTTCCCATCAAAATTCAGCTGGATTCACACAATTTGAAAAAAAAAAATGCTGTAACACCAAATAAAACATGCCGCCAAAAGTGCTTGCCAAAAAACACTATAAAAATTACTTGAAACTGCTGATATTTTTTACATGCATTTTAAAATACAGAAACATACACTGTATAAAAGGAGGTCTAGACATTTTACAAAGCCATAATCTACTAGTTTATCCAACAAAACACACTTAGTACATTTATTTTTTATTTAAAAACAAAAATAGTTCAGCGTCTATTCCCACACGGCAGATTTGTTGAAGAAAGAGCCACATTCAGATATATGAAACGGATTTACAGTCATAGAAATTTCTGCAACAATTCTGCCACATGTGAACGCGCCCTCAATGTTCTCCCTTCCTGTAATACTGTACATGATCACTGACATCTCTGATATATAATAAGTCATCAGTAGAGGTGGAGTTTCTCTCCCTTTACTTCAGGAAAGTTGTTTATCTGACATATACTGTATGAATGAAGATCTCCAGATAAGAGATTGGGGGTCTCTGCTGCAGGGGGTATGTAAATGTATTTAAATAAGATCCTGTATAAATAGAGAAGAAGAAGCGTCACTGATCAGGAACTGTGCACCCAGACCCAGGACTGACTTGTTCTATCTCCTCAGCCCAAATATGAAGAGTCTCCTGCGGTTACTCTGTGTTATAACAACTCTACAATGTGAGCTGGATTTCCTGCAAGAACCACACAACTTCTAGTAATAATTGTATTTTTAAGATCCATCATTAATTTCTGTTTATTTCCAGGTGTCACTGCACAAATCTCTATGGTGGAGTCTGGTCCTGGGACGGTGAAACCAACAGAGACTCTGGACCTGACCTGTAAAGTGACTGGGGCCTCCCTCACTGACAGCACTAACATGTATGGTGTGAACTGGGTCAGACAACCTGAAGGGAAAGGTCTGGAGTGGGTTGGGGTAATACGGCATAACGCTATCACCAACTATGCCCAGTCACTTCAAGGACATTTAACTCTATCAAGAGACACAAATAAAGGAGAAGTTTATCTTAAACTCACTGGAGTGAAACCCGAAGAATCTGGGAAATATTATTGTGCTAGATGGCACACAGTATGACAGATGGACTGAGGACATGTACATAAACTGATTTATAGAACGTATATAAGTGGAGAAATACATTGGAGAAATTAAAGCATTGAGTACTGATCGCTCTATATTGTTTGATCTGCGTGGACTTGACTAGAGTAAGAAGAGTCATGTAATGCAAAATCCCTTCTACTTGTTACCATCTACACTACCATTCAAAAGTTTGGGGTCACCCAGACAATTTTGTGTTTTCCATGAAAACTCACACTTATATTTATCAAATGAGCTGCAAAATGACTAGAAAATATAGACAAGACATTGACAAGGTTAGAAATAATGATTTTTATTTGAAATAATAATTTTCTCCTTCAAACTTTGATTTCGTCAAAGAATGCTCCATTTGCAGCAATTACAGCATTGCAGACCTTTGGCATTCCAGCTGTTAATTTGCTGAGGTAATCGGGAGAAATTTCACCCCATGCTTCCAGAAGCCCCTCCCACAAGTTGGATTGGCTTGAAGGGGAATTCTTGCGTACCATACGGTCAAGCTACTCCCACAACAGCTCTATGGGGTTGAAATCTGGTGACTGCGCTGGCCACTCCATTACAGATAGAATACCAGCTGCCTGCTTCTTCCTTAAATAGTTCTTGCATAATTTGGAGGAGTGCTTTGGGTCATTGTCCTGTTGTAGGATGAAATTGGCTCCAATCAAGCGCTGTCCACAGGGTATGGCATGGCGTTCCAAAATGGAGTGATATCCTTCCTTATTCAAAATCCCTTTTACCTTGTACAAATCTCCCACTTTACCAGCACCAAAGCAACCCCAGACCATCACATTACCTCCACCATGCTTGACAGATGGTGTCAGGCACTCTTCCAGCATCTTTTCAGTTGTTCTGCGTCTCACAAATGTTCTTCTGTGTGATCCAAACACCTCAAACTTCGATTCGTCTGTCCATAACACTTTTTTCCAATCTTCCTCTGTTCAATGTCTGTGTGCTTTTGCCCATATTAATCTTTTCCTTTTATTTGCCAGTCTCAGATATGGCTTTTTCTTTGCCACTCTGCCCTGAAGGCCAGCATCTTGGAGTCGCCTCTTCACTGTAGACGTTGACACTGGCGTTTTGCGGGTACTATTTAATGAAGCTGCCAGTTGAGGACCTGTGAGGCGTCTATTTCTCAAACTAGAGACTCTAAAGTACTTGTCTTGTTGCTCAGTTGTGCAGCGGGGCCTCCAATTCTCTTTCTACTCTGGTTAGAGCCTGTTTGTGCTGTCCACTGAAGGGAGTAGTACACACCGTTGTAGGAAATCTTCAGTTTCTTGGCAATTTCCCGCATGGAATAGACTTCATTTCTAAAAACAAGAATAGACTGTTGAGTTTCACATGAAAGCTTTATTTTTCTAGCCATTTTGAGAGTTTAATCGAACCCACAAATGTAATGCTCCAGATTCTCAACTAGCTCAAAGGAAGGTCAGTTTTATAGCTCTTCTAAACAGCAAAACTGTTTACAGCGGTCCTAACATAATTGCACAAGGGTTTTCAAGTGTTTTCTAATCATCCATTAGCCTTCTAACACAGTTAGCAAACACAATGTACCATTAGAACACTGGAGTTATGGTTGCTGGAAATGGGCCTCTATACACCTATGTAGATATTGCATTAAAAACCAGACGTTTGCAGCTAGAATAGTCATTTAGCACATTAACAATGTATAGAGTGTATTTCTGATTAATTTTATGTTATCTTCATTGAAAAAAACTGTGCTTTTCTTTCAAATATAAGGAAATTTCTAAGTGACCCTAAACTTTTGAACGGTAGTGTATGTAACTACTACAACCAAATAAAAATCTCACACCAAAAAACAGGGTTGGATTTAATGGCCACAGCAACCGTTTATTACATGAAATATCAAAGAATAATTACTTTTTCATAAGAAAAAACATTAAATAACATGGAATTCAACATCAAAAACCGCGACCCTATCAGGGTCATAACTTTATAAATTAACTCAGCATAAATGATAAAGAAAGTCCTTAAAGCTACCCAAATTATCTGGCGGCCATGTACTCACACTAATTTTCTTACCCCCAGCCGTAACCTGGCTCGGACACAGCGAGTGCATCTGCAGATGACCTCTTATCAAGAAAAAAACACTTCAAAAGGGATAACACAAAGAAGACTGCCAGTATCCAGTCATAGAGTTGAGAGCTACACCTTCCAATTTTTTGGGGGTGCATAACTGCGATGCATCTCCCCATCACTTTTAATGACTAACCTCAAGGACTCCTCCCCGCCACAGCGAACGGGCCATGACTACCTCAAGCCTGTGAGTTCCTCCAAACAACCACAGCCCTCTTAGCACCGCCATAATGGCAAAAAAGCACAAATACATCCCCATATCATTCAGAGGTACACCATCCGTTCACAAAAAAAAACAGTTTTGTGACATCCGCAGCCCAGCCAGCCCTCTAACCAGCTCATCACCAGAAAGGGCTACCGTGGGACGATGACCACGAGATGAAGCAGAGGGGTGGCCAAAAGTGTGGGCCGTACCACTACTGATGCCAATAGGCACCGCCGCGTCCGAGGATTCCATGCCCGCGGGACAATCTCCAGACTGAGCGACAGGCGAGTGTCTGGCGCAGTGCGCCAGTAACATAAGATGCAGTAGGCCCGACCGGGGGGCAAGGATTGCTAAACTCAGCATTCATCCCCCAGAAGCTCCGGGAACGACCTGCCGCAGGCTCTAATTGTGATGCGGCTCAGAAAATGTGGAGGCTGCAGGCATACCTATTAATGCCGATCCCTGCGCCCCCAGCCATCTATGTTTCCGTGTGGAGGCAGCTGCATGGAGCTGTTCCAGAAGCTCATCTATAGAAGCCAAAATGTTGTTCTTTCACTTCCGCTGTGCAGTGAGAAGAGAAAATAGCGAGAAGCCCGGTAAAGTATCCCTAACACCTCTCCTTTGCCCACCTAAACCCCCTTCCATTTTCTAGCTCATTAGAGGCCAACCAACCTGACAAACCCATCTCTCCAAGCTCTGTCATGGAGGTCTACCCTATTTATTGTGAGAAACAATGAACAGATATCAGTACATTCAGGGCCGGCCTTAGGATAGATGGCGCCACGTGCAAAAATAGCTTTCGGTACCCAAACCCCATCATAAAAAATGCCCCATAAAAATTAGAATGTCCCCCCCCCAGTATAATGCCCTATATCAGGGGTCTCAGCTGTGGGGCTGTCATCTGCGGCCCGCGGGACACAGAGCCGCTAATATCGGCTCTGCTCCGAGACTCTGGAATTCCCTGACATCGCTGTCCACATATGAACAGCAATGTCTGGGGCTTCCCCAGAGCCGGAGTTCCGGGCAGAGCGCTAGTACAGGCTCTGCTCCGGGACTCTGTGGAATTCCCTGACATCGCTGTCCATATATGGACAGTGTGTCAGGGTCTTCCCCAGAGCGGAGTCCCGGGCAGAGCGCTAGTATCGGCTCTGCTCCGGGACGCTGTGGAATTCCCTGACATCGCTGCCCATATATGGACAGTGTGTCAGGGTCTTCCCCAGAGTGGAGTCCCGGGCAGAGCGCTAGTACTGGCTCTGCTCCGGGACTCTGTGGAATTCCCTGACATCGCTGTCCATGTTTGGACACACGATGTCTGGAACTTCCCAAGAGCCGGAGTCCCGGGCAGAGCGCTAGTATCGGCTCTGCTCCGGGACTCTGTGGAATTCCCTGACATCGCTGCCCATATATGGAAAGTGTGTCAGGGTCTTCCCCAAAGCGGAGTCCAGGACAGAGCGCTAGTATCGGCTCTGCTCCGAGACTCTGGAATTCCCTGACATCGTTGTCCACATATGAACAGCGATGTCCGGGGCTTCCCCATAGCCGGAGTCCCGGGCAGAGCGCTAGTACAGGCTCTTCTCCGGGACTGTGTGGAATTCCCTGACATCGCTGTCAACATATGGACAGTGTGTCAGGGTCTTCCCCAGAGCGGAGTCCCGGGCAGAGCGCTAGTATCGGCTCTGCTCCGGGACTCTGTGGAATTCCCTGACATCGCTGCCCATATATGGACAGTGTGTCAGGGTCCTCCCCAGAGCGGAGTCCCGGGCAGAGCCCTATTATCGGCTCTGCTCCGGGACTCTGGGGAAGTCTCTGACATCGCTGTCCATACATCGACAATGATGTCAGGGGCTTCCCCAGAGCAGGAGTCCCAGTGATGTCAGGAGCACAGCTGGAGTCCCAGGAAGAGCCTACTAGCATTGTGCCCGGGACTCCAGCTCTGGGGTCGCCCCTGACATCTCTGTCCATATATGAACAGTGATGTCAGGAGCAGAGCTGGAATCCGAGGCAGAGTGGCAGAAGCGGCTCTGCTCCGGGACTCCAGCTCTGGGCAAGCCCCTGACATCACTGTGATAGCATCTGTGGACGGTACTGTGGCAGCATCTGCGAAGGGCACTGTGGCAGCATCTGCGGAGGGCACTGTGGCAGCATCTGCGGAGGGCACTGTGGCAGCATCTACAGAGGGCGCTGTGGCAGCATATAGAGGGCACTGTGGCAGCATCTACAGAGGTCACTGTGGCAGCATCAACAGAGGGCACTGTGGCAGCATCTACAGAGGGCACTGTGGCAGCATCTACAGAGGGCACTGTGGCAGCATCTACAGAGGACACTGTGGCAGCATTTACAGAGGGCACTGTGGCAGCATCTAGAGAGGACACTGTGGCAGTATGTACAGGACACAGTTGCATTATCTGTGGGTGTGTTGCATTATCTACAGAGGACACTGTGGCAGCATTTACAGAGGGCACTGTGGCAGCATCTACAGAGGGCACTGTGGCAGCATCTACAGAGGGCACTGTGACAGCATCTACAGAGGGCACTGTGGCAGCATCTACAGAGGGCACTGTGGCAGCATCTACAGAGTGCACTGTGGCAGCATCTACAGAGTGCACTGTGGCAGCATCTACAGAGGGAACTGTGGCAGCATCTACATAGGGCACTGTGGCAGCATCTACAGAGGACACTGTGGCAGTATGTACAGGACACAGTGGCATTATCTGGGGGTGTGTTGAATTATCTACAGAGGACACTGGGGCAGCATCTACAGAGGGCACTGTGGCAGCATCTACAGAGTGCACTGTGGCAGTATGTACAGGACACTGTGGCATTATCTAGGGGTGTGTTGCATTATCTACAGAGGGCACTGTGGCATTATCTACAGAGGGCACTGTGGCAGCATCTACAGAGGGCACTGTGGCAGCATCTACAGAGGGCACTGTGGCAGCATCTACAGAGGACTCTGTGGCAGCATCTACATCCTGTAGGTAGTGCCACACAGCCCCCTGTAAATAGTGCCACACAGCCCCCTGTAGATAGTGCCACACAGCCCCCTGTAGGTAGTGCCACACAGCACCCTGTAGATAGTGCCACTGAATAATACCGTCATACAGTTACTGAATAATACCTCCACACCATAACCACATAGTGACTGAATAATACTCCCATACTGTTACTGAATAATACCGCCACACCATAACCACAGGGACTGAATAATACCCCCATACTGTTACTGAATAATACCGCCACACCATAACCACATAGTGACTGAATAATACCACCATACTGTTACTGAATAATTCCACCACACCATAACCACATCGTGACTGAATAATACCCCCATACTGTTACTGAATAATACCTTCATACTGTTACTGAATAATACCTTCATACTGTTACTGAATAATACCTCCACACCATAACCACATAGTGACTGAATAATACCTCCATACTGTTACTGAATAAAACTATCAAACCAAGATCACATATTACTACGACATAGTGTCAGAAAAAACCCACCATACTGTTAGTGAATAAAACACACTATATATAGACCAATATTACCATCATACAGTGACCTTATAGAGGTAGATGCCAGTTATACACAGGAAATCTGCAGACCATATACGTGATTACAGTATAGTTATATCCAGTGACTCACAGGTGACGTCTTCTCAGATTGTTGGACTGGCTCACTTTCACCTTTTCTTCTTCCTCCAGCCAAGACCGCAATGACAACTTCTCCCGATTTCCTAAGCCCTGCAGAATATGACACAGATATCTTTGGCTCCTTGCTTTTCTAGCACACTCCCTAACTATTCCCTACCTCTAAACAAACTCCCTATACATACTATACTAGGTGCCCCACAGACTGATAGTAGAACAAACAAATTAATGACCCTTGGTAGCTGGCGGGCACAATATACATAAACGCGGAAAAAGGCTGCCTGCAACAGCCAAACCCAATTTCCCAGCCACCACTAATATAAAAAAAATGAATAGTACTTTATTAGCTACGTATAGCTGAACAGACCACACTTAGAATTAAAATTATCACTAGCCGAGATCGGATGCACAAGTGTATTACCTGATTGAACAGGCATATGTTGTATGTTAACGTAGGAATAATGCTTCCCTATTCAGTTAAATTGTAAACAACTAGTGGACAGCAATAGGTCCGGTCATCGGCAGTGTTTAAAATATTAACAGCCCCCCCCGACATGTTTCACTACTAAGTAGCGTCCTCAGGGGTACACGGGGCTAATGGCGGCGCAAAATGAAAATGATCCTAATATAGACACGCAAAATGACGCGTCCGAAGGTGTGTCAGGCCAGATAGCCTATGGCGATGGAGGAGACACAAATGCCTCTCAGCTGTATTTGGTTGACGAATGAACAACCGGATAAGATAGCTCAATCAAAAACTAGAGACGACGCATGCGCATGGAGGTGAAAGAAGGACTTAGTGCATTCAAACCAACCTAGATTGTGACTCACGGAGTGAGTCACTAGCGCATGCGCAGATGCATGAAACAATGACTTAGTGCGAGAGAGGCTCACCGTGTCCTTCGATGTGCAACACTATGTGCAGCGGTACCCTTAGCCGATACTCAACGAGCACATATCTACCAGTCAGGCCGGTGTTAGTGTAAATGAATAAAGAGGAGCCCATAGTCCATCAAGACAAATATAAAGTGATTAAATGAATTGGCCCAAAGTGTATATTTACCACTCGGTTGCCATATTACAATGTAGATCATGGCCAGGTTGATAAGTCCAGATCAATGTATCCGAATAATATCAAAAGACAGGGCACATGTGCACCAACATAAGTCAGGTTCAAGGAGTGATATCCCCATGCGTCTACACACATCAAATAGTATGGTAATTCCCCACAAGAAAGGGGGGGGGGGGAGAGCCAGGAAAATGTCATTCATGACCAAAATGTACCTCAAAAATCTCCAATTGGGGATATGCCATATCTCTGAGGTCGACACAGGATCAATAATTATGTACATAGTGTCAGTGACAATAAGCCGCCTCCATCATGTGATCACAGCTATAATGAACGTAAATACGTCGATTAATCCAACCAATGGATCAGAAATAATTCTCATATTATTTTGCTATTCTGTCATTAATGTGATTCAAGAAAAGCTCTCCACAATTATGTAGAGAACGCAATGGCAGATAAACAATGTTCAATTTGTAAATAGTTTTTATATGTACATATGTGATTCTACAGAGGTCCAATAGTATGGACAAAAAACGGGAGTTATTCGATGTCCAACTGCAGAACTAGAGAAACGCACTGAAGGTGAACCCCTCATTCAGACCTATGGGAGACATGGTATTGAGTCGGTGGATCCACCTCGCTTCCTCCTGTAGGAGTTTACGGTCCAAATTGCCCGCTCTAGGTCCCATCTTGATTTGGGCTATACCCCAAAATTTCAGCAACCTGGGGTTACCTCCATGAAACTTTACAATGTGTCTAGAAAGAGCGGTATCTTCGTTACAGGTCACCGCACTTATATGTCTAGAAACACGTCTTCTTAATTCCTGAATGGTTTTACCCACGTACAACTTGGGGCAAGGACACTTTGCAATATAGACAACCCCACTGCTCTGGCAATTTAAAAATTGTTCGATTCGATATAACTTGCCATCAACGGGATTAGAGAAGTTCTTAACTGTCGGCATTAGAGGGCAGAAGGAACATCTGCCGCATGGATGGAAGCCCTTCAGGGGTGATCTAAGCCATGTCGAGGGAGCATGGGATTGTTTGGAATAATGGCTATGCACCAAGAACTCCCGTAAATTCCTGCCCCTACGGTAAGTGACACTCGGATTGGTCATCACTGCATCCCTGAGATCAGGGTCGGCCGTCAAGATAGCCCAGTGTCTTTGTAAAATCTGGACAACTTGAGGAGAATAGGCGTCAAAAGTGCCAATACACCGAATAATTCCAGATGACTTTGCTTTAGTGATTTTGCTTTCTCCTCTCGACAGTAGTTCCCTCCTCTCAGAAGCTCTTGCTCTGGCATATGCCCTGTGTAGCCACTTTTTAGGGTAGCCACGTGCTG
The DNA here is from genome assembly GCF_050947455.1 of Rhinoderma darwinii. Classification (NCBI taxonomy): domain Eukaryota; kingdom Metazoa; phylum Chordata; class Amphibia; order Anura; family Rhinodermatidae; genus Rhinoderma; species Rhinoderma darwinii. Next base: position 409,429,934 of record NC_134687.1, on the reverse strand, counting down.
TGAACTTTTTAAACAGACCATCACATTCATTTTGAAAGGCTAACTCGCTCGAGCAATTACGTCTGGCCCTTAAATATTGGCCAATAGGTATACCCTTCTTGAGGGCAGAAGGGTGATGGCTCTGCCAATGCAGGAGGCTATTGGTCGCAGTAGCCTTACGAAAGACATCTGTTTGGACACCGCCATCAGGATCCAAAGATATCTTGAGATCAAGAAAATTTATGGTGTGATCATGGATCTCATACGTGAATTTCATGCCAATATTATTGGCGTTGAGCATAGACATGAAGTCACTAAAGGTGTTGGCATCCCCATCCCAGAGGATGAGAATGTCATCAATATATCTCCCCCAAAAAGAAATGTGTGAGGTGAAGGAGGAGAGATTATCAGAAAAAACAATGGTGTCTTCCCACCACCCTAGGAAAAGGTTCGCATAAGTGGGTGCACAAACGGTGCCCATAGCCGTACCTTTTATTTGATGATAATATTTATGATCGAAAATAAAATAATTGTGCGTAAGTAGGAAACGTAAAAGTGACAGAACAAAATCATTGTGACGTTGGAATTGGATGCCTTTAGTGTTCAGAAAGTGTTTAATTGCAGTGAGTCCTAATTCGTGCCGAATATTGGTGTAGAGTGACTCCACGTCTATGCTCGCTATCATTGTGGTAGGAGTTACATTGATCTCATGGATCCTGGTGACGGTGTCCTTAGTGTCCTTAAGATAGGAAGACAAAGAGGACACAAACGGTATTAACATTTCATTGACATAGAGGCTGATACCCTGTGTCAGGCTATCATTACCCGACACAATGGGTCTACCAGGGAGAGGAGAGATCGCCTTGTGCACCTTTGGCAACGCATAAAAGGTCGCCAAAGTGGGGGTGGAGTTGTAGAGACACTTAAATTCATCACTAGTGATGAGATTCTCATCTCTAGCACCATTAAGGAGGGAATATAACTCGGCGAGATATTTAGCCGTAGGATTTACATCCAGAGTGACATAGGTGGTATCATCATCAAGTAGCCTGTGAACCATGCGGACATAGTCAGCATGGCTCATAATCACAATATTACCCCCCTTGTCAGAGGGTTTGAGGACTAAATTGTCATCTTTGCATAAAGTGTCCAAAGCCTGTCTCTCGTCATCATTGAGGTTACCAAAAGTGGTAGACTTCTTGGTTTTAAGTTTTTTAAGGTCGTTGCACACCATTCTCACAAATGTGTCGATATGACTGTACTGTGAGAATGGAGGTGTGAGTTTGGACTTGGGGCGTAGAGTTGAGAGTGGTCCAACAACATCCGCAGCACCGAATTCGCTCTCATGGAGCAAACTTTCAAGATCTTTCAAGGTGTTGCGTTCTGTGCGGTCCTGAGAGGTTTTATCAGATACATTACCCTTAAAGTGCTTATGTAGGGCCAGTTTTCGTGCAAAAAGGTTAATGTCCTTGACCCATGTGAATTCATCATAAGATGGGGTAGGAGTATATGACAGGCCCTTTTTAAGTAGAGTTAATTGGTGAGAGCTAAGTTGACACGAAGACAGGTTTATTATCTGCATCTCATCATCTCTCCCTACAGGTGTGTTAGATGTTATGGTTTTATCCCCCAGTTCAGACTGGGTGGACCTAAAAAAGGGAAAGTAGTGGGGGGACCAATAAGTTGTTTGACTGTGTTGTCCCCTCCATATATACTCTGATTGGTACGAGAGGGATGAGGAGTGGACAGTGTGTACACAGGGTTTATGATAGATGAAGGGACCGGCATAGATGAGGCAAAGGAGGAGCTTGATGTACTGGAGGGACATGTTGTAATACGGTTAGGAACGTTGGTTGTGAATTGTCTAGATACAGTCGGGGTTCTCTTAGAGAAACCCGGTCTGTTGTTTTTGATTTTCCGTTTAGTACCAAGTCTAAGACTGTCGGTACTGTTTCTAAATTCCTCTGTTCCTGAAGTGTCCGACTCAGAGAAATCGGTAAACACCGTGTTACGTTTAGGTTTAGAGTATGAGTTGGTTTTATAGGTATAAACCTGTCCAAGATCAAAGTCTCTCCGATCCCGAACGTATTTACGGTGTTTCCGTTCCTTTATTTCTCCCTGTAACTTTTCTATGTTTTTCTGTAGCTTAATCTCAGAGGTCCCAAACTCAGGGCATGAACTAAAGGCCTGTATGTCAACAATCTCTTTTTCGAGTTGGGCACTGACAGTGCTATAGTTCTGTTTTTCAAACTCCAGTAGATACTGGAGTAAGCGCATAGAACTGTCAGTGAGGAGTTCTTCCCAGCCTTTAACAAAGGCTGTATTATCTCTATAGGAGTTTGGTGTGATATTGATCCTCAAGCCT